>NC_133752.1:78313410-79563410 GCF_036562045.2 Rhinolophus sinicus
GTTTTTAATTTTGTTTATCTCTATGGTGCCTCAAAGAATATTCTGCTTACATTTGTAATGTTCTTTTCTTGTCTGTTGCCAGAGAGTTATTTTCTCAATGCTCATGTTTGTGCTTTTATAAAAATGGCCAGTCCATGGAACATAAAAGTTAACAAAATCCATCAATTTTCCCACTACATACCTCCTAAGGAGATTATTCACAGACAGCAGGCACTGGAGAAAAAGGTGACCTTCCTTCCCTCAGTTCTTTTCCTTCCTCCTAAATAAATTCTTAGAAGGAACTAAAACTACTGCTTCTTGGAAAATTGTTTGTACCATCGTTCCACCATGAAGTAAAAGGTTACAGTTTATGTGAAATCAGTCATATAATGGAATGAATTAAATTTCAGCCTCAAATCTAAAGGTCAAGATTCAAACTTCCTGACATAAGATATACAGAACCATCACTGCTCACTCTCCTTGTTGTAAAAAATAGTGTGGTACATTATTAAGTGGAGCAAGAGAATCATACAAATCTGCATTCAAGTTCTAGTTCTTTCTACTACCCATGAAACTTTGGCGTATTCAACCTCCCAACACTTCCGTTATCCTCACCTGAAGATGCTAATGACACCAAGTACCTCACAAGATTTTCATATCATGTATCATTGTCCATAAAGTATCTGGCAAATAGTAAGAGTTTAATAAATGGTAGCTATTGATTGCTTTAAAAAATTAACCTCAAGGGATAGAAACAGTGATCAGAAATTGGCCTGCAAATCCCAGCTCTTAAGTCTTGGGGAAAAATCCCTTAAAGCTAACAGCAACAGATTGCTGCTCTCTTTGGAACATGGCCCTTCTGTTCACATGCCTCATGGAGAAGTACCGTGCGTGGCTAGGCTATACTTAACCAAGTGAAAACATGAAGCAATGTTCAAAACTGGTCAGGAGTGGACTATAGATAGCTTTTCCCAGAAGGTCCTCAAAGTGCTTAGTTGAATGTCTTCTCAAATCTTACTGCATGAATCCATAATACCTCACCCATACTGAGCACATCTCTCATAATGTTTTAACAAATGGAATTTTGATCAACATTTCCTGAATGTGCCTTCAGTTTTACAAAGCCAAGGAGCTAATTGGTGGGAGGAGTGTTTGAAAACAAACATCACTAAACAAACCTGAGGAGACAGTTCTGAGCTCTTAATCACTGTGTTTAAATGATCCTTCAGTTGTCTGTCAGAAAGTCAATAACTATGTACTGAGCACACCAGCCTGCATACCAAGTATCAGTACATGACCCCAAATCACAGAAAGGTCCCTTGTCATTTTTAATTTGGCTAAAATTAGAAAGGGTGGTGCACATATTAATTTATGTAGAAAACTTGTTTGAAAACATTTGGGTGGCCTCAAATGTGCTTAAAAAAATAATCCCTAACAATCCAGGAGATCTAGAGTCTAGTAACGGGACATCAGTAAAAATAGCCCAAGCATTTTGGAGGTCTCATGAAATTATCCATATTCATAACCAATTTATTTTTCTGAATCTTTAAGGGACCCCATCTACCTCCAATTGACAGTTATGCACAGACAATAACCATGGAACTCAGAAATTATTCATCATGGAAAAATAACCTAGAAATAATATCCTACTAAGCAATAACATCTTCAACTAAAGAAAACCGTATTAATTTCATTATTTTATATATAGTAGCTTCCCTATTAGAGAGACCCTTTTAGTAATGTTTTTGGTTAGCTCTTACAGGTGCTTTATCCAAATTATTAATTTGTGGCTAGCAATTGAATAGAATGCTAGACTTTATTGAGTCCTTGATATATGCCAGGCACAAAAGAGTTTCATCAATTATCTTATGACATTCTGACAAAATTCCTCTTAGGTAAAGTAGTATCCCTATTTTAAATTAGGAAATAAGTAATTTTCAAAAGGTTTCACATGTAGTAAATATTGCACATGCTGTTATAAAGAAGTAGGAACTGTGACTCCAGTGCTTTTAGTACTGCATTTAGTTTCCATATGATACATTTTTTCTAGTCTACACATCATGCTTACCTAGGCTACATATGATCCTCATAACAATCTAGTTTGTTTATAAGCAAGTTTATGTCAAGAGATATTAAGGTCACACAGCTTGCTGTGTGGCAAAGTTGGAACCCAAGTCCAACTTTCACTTCAAGTCACTCAAAATTATTAAGAAATTAAACTAAATCCACACTGAGAAATAAATATTTCTTTAGTAGGAGCCACTGCATATATACATTAAGGATGGCTATAAATTAATTATATCCTGAATGAATTCTGGATCTAACTACATTTCATCACTTACATTGTTACACCCTCAAGAACCACCACCATTTCTTGCTTGAACGTGGCTGCCCATGTTCTCCTACAGCAGCAGTTCTTTGGCGTCACAGATATTTCTGAGAAGCTGGTACAAGAAATAATCTTTGCATTCTATGAAAATAATGTACATGCATGTTTATGTACTCAGGCATATGCAAATTTAGCATGCATTTTCATGGAGCCTCCTAAGTTGAGACGCCTGCTTTAAGTTCTTAGCCCCTCCTCCTCAGTCTATTAGATGCACAACAGCCATGGTGACACTTAAAACAGAAGTCAAGTCATGTCACTTCTCTACCAAAAACCCTCCAATGACTTCTCACCTCACTCCAAAAAAACTCCAAAAGAGACACCACATAAGCTGACCCCAGGTACCTGCCACACCTCATTTCCTACCTCTTCCCTTCAACCACTTCCCTGTGGTCACAAAGGCCTCCTTGCTCATAGACGCCAAGCTGAATCCTGCCTACAGCCCTTTCTCTTACCATCCCCTCTGCCTGTAAGGCTCTTCCTCCAGGTGGCCACAAAGTTGGCTCCTTCACCCAGATCCCACAATGCTATCTAATCACAGAGGTCCTCTCTCACTCTCTCCTCTTGCCCTGATTTGGGTTTTGTCTTAGTAATTATAACACTTTCCAAATTGTGTATTTGTACTTTGATTCCTCTCTCCAAGTACCAGAGTAAGAGTTCCCTGAGTACACTGACTGTTTTGTTTACTGCTATAAAAACCCAATGGCTAGATCATGGTTGGTGCGTGGCGGGCACTCATGTAGTATTTATTGGGTGAGAGCATGAATGAGATAAAGGACGTTGTAAATAAATATAATACAAAATGTAAATCTAAATGAGTGTCTTCCCAAATTAACCATTTTTTAAAAAAGGACACTGACATTTGTCTTTCAAGCTAGTTCAGAATTAGTTTACACACCACTCAATGAAGTTAATTTTATTACTTTATAGTCACTTTAGAATTCATTTTTTTAAATGCAAGATGATAATGTATTTTTAGATTGATAGCCCAGGTGTATTTCAGGTTGATTTTTTCATCCCAAATTTAACTGACCTTCAAAAAGGAAAAGTATATTTTGGGTGCCAAGTTAAATGATGCTACGTTTGTTAGGCTACAATCAGTAGTCCTCTCCAAAAATTCTTATATATCAAAAAATGTTGTTACTCTTAGAGTTCATTGGTTTCTCAGAAATCCAATATACTTTAGAAGGAAAAAAATCAAGAAATCATTCCCTCTGTTCCTCTTCTGTGTTGTGTGACACTGAAGAGTGATCCAAAAGAGTTTTAAAAGGGTATAAAAGCACTTGCAAGAAGCGGAATACAGCATTAGGAATAGAGACAGTGGAAATGTAATGGCTGTGTGCGATGTCAGAGGGGTAGTGGATGGGGAGAGGGGGGTTGACACAGTGTGAGGGATATACATGATAAACGTCTAAATATTACTTTGTTTTGTGCACATGAAACTAATAAAATAAAATTTAAATAAAAGGGTATAAAAGAAGTATATTATTGAGCCAAGGTAGCTTCACTAAATAATAATATTCCATCAATTAACATATTTAAAGATCACTGATAGTACCCAAGTAAACTATTCAAACTTATTTTGTGCTGAAGTTGATATGTAACTTCCTTGTTTTATACATTCAACCTGCTTTGGGTTTGGGGGTTACCAACCCAAATGCCAATCTATATCAGGCAAATACCCTATGCAGTTAATTTCTGGTTAAACGTTCAACAAACTTTCATGGAGCGCCAACTATGTGCCAGCAGCATTACCAGTTGCTGGAGATACAAAATTGATTGATACATATAAATGCATTTAGAGGGAGAGAGAGTTTGGGGAAGAAATAAGTGCAGTGCAATGCACGAAGTATAATGGGAGTGAAAATGTACCAAATGGAATAGGACCACAAAGGAACAGGAGACTAAGCATCCAAGGAAGATGAGGAAGAACATAGACATTTTTGAAGAAGGTGATATTTGAGCTCAGTTGTAAGGGATGCTGAAAAGATGACCAATAGAAGAGATCAGGGGAAGGAAACAGCTACCTATCAGGGCAATGGAAATGCGTGGACAGTCTTGCAGTACATGGAGAACACAGTGTATGGGGTAAGTGCAGGAGTCAAGCCTATGAAGATAAGTGGGATCCTTATACATAGTGTTATGGCAGTTTAGAAAATAGGCTCATGACTGTTTCAGAATTGTTTTTTAACAAGGCCGTTTCTGGGAGCAACGCGGAAGATGGAGTATACTCATAGAAAGGCAGAGGACTGTGTTGGATTTTTAGTAGCCAACTCACGTTTCTAAACAGGAGCTATGTTAAGGAGCTAGGCATTTTCTTCCATGAACTCAGTCTTCTTCATGCACTACCCTAGGTTATGAGTTCCTACAGATACCGTACCTGGTCTTATTCATCTTTCTTTCCCCAGGACCTAGCAGAGTTCCTGGAACTGTAGGTACTCAATAAGTACGTAATTTTTGACTTGAGTCAGACTGTTGTATTGTTTGATTAATGCAGTGAGCTCCCAGGTTCTGTTGTGCAATACTATAACACAAAGATGGAGACATCTTTAAGCCTTTCACTGGTTTCCAGTGGCCTATCTTTGGTAAGCAGTGGCTGTACTGGAGCTTATGATGCAAGACAACTGCACTGAAAAATGCAAGAAAGTGCCTCATGCCACTTTGGTCTGCTCTCTCCTCAGCAGGACAGTCAGATGAGTTTGATTAGAGGTAATTTGAATTCTTATTTGATCCGACTCCCTTAATCTTCTACCTTTAGTAGGTTCAGTGAGTAGAATAGTGTGAAGATTTCTCTGAAAAGGCAGCTTTGGGAAAAAATTAGTTAAGAAAATAATTGTATGCGTCGTATGATATATCTTCCTATAGCTTACTCGACAGCTAAAGTAGCAAATACTGCCCACCCATTTCCTGCTATCCCTATTGAACTCTATTTAAATTAGTTCAATTGATGGTAAAGTTATCATTGATTTGGCAAGTGAGAAATGTTACCATGTACTGTGCACATACTAAAAACCAACATGCAGTATATGCTAATAGCATATTATCTTTTTTAATCTTTCCAACAAAACTGATTATTGTCAGTAGCTGCACCTATCCTCCACATGTACTTTTGAAATCCATCACAACTATTTTCAAAGACTTTTAAATCTCCTGGCTTCAGAGCACAGTGAATATATATCTCTGAGAACAAAAGAGAAAGGATTTGGAACTTAAATTCTGAGAGGGTAAGCTGAGCAAGGCCCACTTTTCCTGGTTCTCAAACTTTACTTCTTTCTCCCTATTTTACTGTGATATAATTAACATATAACATTATATTCATTTCAGGTATACAACATTACGATCTGATACATGTATACTTGGCAAAATAATTACCATGATAAGTTTACTTAAAATCCATTATCTCATCACAATTTTTTTCTTGTGATGAGAACTCTTAAGATCTACTCTCTTAGCAACTTTCAAACATATGATACAGTATCATTAACTATAGTCACCATGTTGTACATTACATCCTCAAAACTTACTTATTGTATAAGTGGAAGTGTCTACCATTTGACCACCTTCATCCATTTCCCCCACCCCCATCCCCTGCCTCTGGCAACCATCACTCTGCTCTCTGTTTCTATGGGTTCATTCTTTGTGTGTTGGAATCACCTGGGGATCTTGTGAAAATGCATATTTTCATTCAGTAGTGCATCTAAGCAGGGGCCTGAGATTCCGGGGACCACATTTTGAATATAAGTACTTAACCATTATGGTTCTGAACCACTACACTGGACTGGGAGCATGGAAAATTCAATCTGTGCCAAGGAGGGTGACAGAGGTTTTACTGTAAGCTCTGTGAGTACAGGACCCAGGTCTAATTGGTACGTGGAATTTTTCATTGGCCTGACATCTTAAATGTTCAGATTTTTTAAAAACAGAATTCAGGTCTTTCTGAGGCATTAAACTCCCAGCAAAGGGTTTATCATTTACTCTTTATTCTTCCCCTTACCTGGAAAGAAAATGCCCACATGGAAGACAATTTGGAGAATGAAAGAAAAGATAATCAGAGAGTCAGAGAGCTAGCAGAAAGCTATGTTCCTAAGCCGATTTTAACAAGATTTTAAAAGGACAAGGATGACAAATGGCCCCTAAAGTTTTCTTTTTGCTGTTACTCCAAAATGCCTAGCTTCTGTATCTAGGGGCCCTTTGTCCAAACCTTTTCTGGGATTTCTTTCCTGAAATCACATGGCAAATTCCTTTTCATCTTTCAGTTTTTAGCTCACATGTCACTCCCTCAGAAATTACCGTCTTAACCTAAAATAGATCTCCACCTTTGATTTTGACCCCAAACTATCCCATAATGTTCGTAAATGCAGGAACTTTCTTCTTTCTTACTCACCAATTTTAGTCACACTCAGTCTTTAGTGAAATGGATGGCTCATGGAACAGTGTTCACACATATGTGTTAAATATATAAATGAAAGCTGAGCAGGATGAACTAAGAAAATGCCAGTGGATTTGATAACTAGTAAATTGTTAGCACCCTTAGATAAGAGTGTTTTCACTAAAGTGGTGAAAGTGAAAGAATATTTTGAAGGAAATTAATTTAATCTATGTGCTATTTCAAAAGATTGGCCATGACAGGAAAGCAATTATGAGCCAAGTACCAGGAAGCAGGGGAGTGGGAGACTTAGTTTTAGGGCCTTATATATTTGAATGCTTCTGTGAAGAAAAGAGAAAGGATCAACAGGATGAGAGAAGCTAAAAATGCAAAAGACAAGAGTTAAACTATCAAGTAAATAACAAAACTGAACTTCACTAATTTAAATAAAAACCCAAACAAATGATGCAAGGAGACCCCCAAGTGCATAAAGAGAATGATGATTCACAAACTGAAAAATCACAAATTGTAACATAAAGTCATTTAAAGACTTTAAAGCATCTAAATTAGTTATTCAATGAACCTATTATGTTACCAAGCTATAATTCACATTTATTTTTGCTGTTGTTGTCCTTGGAATTTTTTTTTTTTTTAAAGGCTCAAGTGTTACCACACCAGGATAAGATGTAATTGGATGCTTGTGAGAGGTTCTTGAAAAAGAGACACTGTGTCTTTCATGTCTACTTTACCACCAGCCTGCTGGGAAATAGTATGAAAACCAAAATGTGTCTGCACTAAAGAGTGGAGCACCTGTGATGATGACTGTCCTTCTATACGAGTTTTTGAAAGCCACTGCAAGCCCTCTTCAAGCCTTTTGAATCACATGACTTCAAAGCACAGTGAACATATTCTTTTGTGTAAAAGAGGAAAAAGCAATGCAGTTCCACTCAAATTTGAACAAAGTAAAAAAAAAAAAGAAAAGAATATTTCAAAAATACATTCCACTCTTAATTTAATTACTAGCCTTGTATGTTTTTTCTTTATTATAGCATTAATTGTTTAAGATGTTCATATTACTTATTTCCAAAAGGATTTAAAGTGGCTTCTGGATTAAAATAAAGTTTAAACAATTTACAAAATAAAGCAGAACAGATTTGATCTTAAGATAACAAATCATTTTTTCAAATATGTAGCAGTTTTGAATTATTCATTCATAATTGTGTTATATTTCTCCCTCAACATGGTAGACACCTCGGTATAAAAGATTGCACTCTCCAACTATGAACTGTAGTCCCACAAACAGTAGATTAAGCAATATATTTAATTTGTTATAAATTTTTTTAAATCAAAATTGAGGAATATAAAGTTAGTAATGAATTCAATCAAGAGACCATATCAATATTAATTATAGCTAAACTTTATGGAATGAAGTCCTAAGGTACTATTCTTAGTGACTTACAAGGATTTTTTTAAAAAAAATAACTACTTTTTATTTATTTATTTATTTATTTATTTATTTATTTATTTATTTATTTATTATTTATTTATAAGGAGGGTGCAGCTCACAGTGGCCCATGCGGGGATTGAACCGGCAACCTTGGTGCTACCAGCATCACACTCTAACCAACTGAGCTAACCAGCCACTCCAAAGATTATGTTTAACTAACATTAAAGTTGTTTCCAATATTTTAAAAAGATTTTTATTAAAATATAGCTAACATACAATATTATATTAGTATCAGGTGTACACCATAGTTATTCAACATTTATAGACCTAAAGAAATGATCACCATGATAAGTCCAGCAACCATCTGACCGCATACCACGCTATCACAATATTATTGACAATATTCCCTTTGCTGTACATTATATCCCTATGACTTATTTGTTTTATACCTGGAAATTTGGCCTCTTATTCCCTTCAACCTTTTCTCTCATTTTTACATTTTTAATTACACTTGGTATTCAATATTATTTTATATTAATTAAGGTGGACAGCATAGTGATTAGACATTTATATCATTTGAGAGGTGATCCGCCTGACTAGTCTAGTACCCACCTGGCACTATACATAGTTATTTCTATGTCATTTCTATGTTTTTCTTTACATCCCCATGACTATTTTGTAACAACCAATTTGTACGTCTTAATCCCTTCTCCTTTTGCACCCATCCTCCCAAAGCCCTCCCATCTGGCAACCATCAAAATGTTTTCTGTATCTATGAGTTTGTTTCCATCTTGTTGTTGTTTTTTTTATTTTGTTCATATAATTCCACATATAAGCAAAAATCACATTGCATCTGTCTTTTTTTGTCTGACATACCTCACTCAGCAAAATAACCCCCAGGTCCATCCATGCTGCTGCAGATGGCAAGAACCCATTCCCTTCCATGGCCAAGCCATATTCCATTGTATATATATACCACTTCCTCTTTTTTTTTTTAATTAAAGTTTATTGGGGTGACAATTGTTAGTAAAGTTACATAGATTTCAGGTGTACAATTCTGTATTACATCATCTATAAATCCCATTGTGTGTTCACCACTTAGAGTCAGTTCTCTTTCCATCACCATATATTTGTTCCCCTTTACCCTCATCTACCACCCCTTTCCCCCTTACCCTCTGGTAACCACTAAACTATTGTCTGTGTCTATAAGTTTTTGTTTCTCATTTGTTTGCCACTTCCTCTTATATATTCATCCATCGAAGATATGCAGGCTGCCTTCATATCTTAGGCATTGTAAGCAATGCTGCAATGAATATATGGATGCACGTGTCCCCTCAAAGTAGCATTTCAGTTTCTTCAGATAAATACCCAGAAGTGGATTACTGGGTAATTCTTTGTCTCTTGTGACAGCCTTTGTTTTCAAGTGTATTTTGCCTGGTATAAGTATTGCCACTTCAGCTTTTGTTTCTTCGTTTGTTCCCATTTTCATGAAATATCTTTTTCCATTCCTTTACTTTCAGTCTGTGAATGTTTTTCGATATGAAGTGAGTCTCTTGTAAGCAGCATATGTTAGGGTTTTGTTTTCTTATCCATTCAGCCACCCTATCTTTTGATTGGAGCACTTAATCCATTTACTTTTAAGGTAATTGTTGACAGATATGTAATTATTGCCACTTTATTATTAACATTTATTATTATTTATTTTAATGATGTGTCTTGGTATGGGTCTCTTTGGGTTCATCTTGTTTGGGACTCTCTATGTTTCCTGGACTTGTATGTGCATTTCCTTCATGAGGTTAGGGAAGTTTTCTGTCATTATTTCTTCAAATAAGTTTTTAATTCCTTCCTCTCTCTCTCCTTTCCTTCTGGTACCCTATGATAATGAATGTCGCTATGCTTCCCGGAAGCCCCTTAAACTCTCCTCATATTTTTGGATTTTTTTTTTCTCTCTTTGCTGTTCTGACTGGGTGTTTTCTGCTACCTTATCTTCTAAATCATTGATTCCATATTATGCTTTATCTAATCCACTGTTGATTCCCTCTAATATATTCTTCATTTCAGTTATTTTCGTCTTTATTTCTGTCTGGTTCTTTTTTGTGGTTTCTGTCTTCATTTTTATGTTTAATATCTGTTTTTGTAGTTCTCCCTGAGATCATTGAGTATCTTTATAACTAGTGTTTTGAACTCTGCATCTGGTAGATTGTTTGTCTCCATATTGTTTAGTTTCCTTGTGTGCTTTTTTTTTTCCTGGAGCTTTAGTCTATTCTTTTATTTGGGGCATGTTTCTTTGTCTCCCCATTTTTGGCTGCCTCCCTGTGTTTATTTCTGTGTACTAGGTAGGGCTGCTATGCCTCACGGTCTTAGTAGAGTGGCCTTATGTAGTAGGTGTCCTATGAGACCCAGTGGTGTGGTCTCCCTTGTCACCTGAGCCAGGTGCTCCAGGTGTGTGCCCTCCTGTTACAGTTGAGCCTTGGTTGCTGTTTGCACTCAGTGGGAAGGACTGACCCTTGGTTTGATTGGATGTGAGCACTGATTGTGGCTAGAGTGGAGGAGCTGTTGTTCAGAGACTGACCCTGCAGAGCAGGATTTGCCTTAGCAGGACTCTGGTGCCTGACCAGTCTGCTCTTTGGATGTGTCCTCCTGGGAAACAGGTAGGTGATGCTCTGGCTTGGTCTGAAGGTGGCCACTGGGCATGCCAGCCTTGGGAACACCTGGCAGGGGCCCACTGCAGGCCAAGTTCAGCTGCAGCCTGTACCCTGCCCAGGGCCACCTGGCATGGGTCACAAAACAATCCACAGATGGCTGCCATCTACACTGGGTTTGGAGGTGCCTCAAGAATCCAAGTCACAAAGCAAGGCTGGCTGCTGCTAGTGCTGGACTTGGGTTTGCCAACAAGAGGTTTCAGACATGCTGAAGCCAGATGCTGTTTGTTTAGGTTTTGTGAACCTTTGAGAGATTTTAGGAAAGTCCAAATCATGAGCCAAGACAGGCCCTTTGTATGGAAAAGCCACTGGAAGTAGTTTGGGCCTGAAATTTGGGTAAGGCAGCATCTCAGGGAATCACCGAGGTCAGTTGGATGAGTGGTGTTAGCTAGGTTGATGGAGACTCAGATGTGGTGGACATCTGTGTCTGCATGCCGGGATGGGTAGGGCTCAACAAAGAAACAATGGATTTTGCCAGCACTTCTGTCTGGGAGAAAGCTGCCCCTCCAGCCGTCATTCTGAAACCAGATAACACAGTTTCTCCCTTTATGTCCCTGGCACCTTTGGAGCTGCTGCCCCAGCATTGGAGTTCAGAGCAAGTGAGTTGGTCAGTAGGTAAGTCCATGTGTGGGCCTTTTAAGAGGAGCAGCTGGGACTCCAGCCCGCTTCCAACTTACCCAGCCACACTGGTTTTCACAGCCAGAAGTTACGGGGACTTCTCTCCATTGCACTGGAAACCTGGGCTGGGAAGCCTGGTGTGGAGCTGAGACTCTTCATTCCTTGGGGGGATATCTGCAGCCTCTAGATTGTTAATAGTCACACATGGGTGTGGGGCATCTCTGTACCTCCTGTCAGTCTCAAGGTGGCTTTTTCTGTATGTCCTTATTTGTAGAACTTTGATTCAGCTTGACTTCAGGTTATTCTCAATGATGGTTGTACTGTAATTTAGTTGTAATTTGGATGTGGTCATGAAAGGAGGCAAGTGCAGCTTTTGCCTACTCTGCCATCTTGACTGGAAATCCCTGGGGATGCATATTTTGATCCACAGTGTTGTGGCCTTGAAATAAAAATGCTTTGGTGGCATTTTGCAGTCCAGACATCTGCATGATGTCAAGGATAATTTTCACAAGGTCATGGTCAGTGATAATGTCCATCTGAAGGTCAGGGTCCATCCCAGAGCCCAGCACTTTCCTGTTGGTACATACACAGAACCACACAACTAAAATCACATCCATGGGCACCACTCCTGAGAGTTCCTGCCAAATGGAGTGCAGGGAAACCAAGAAACAAATGTGCCTGGATCCTGAGGCACATTGGAGTGGTAGCCACCAAATTTGCTAGTGGGTGGAGGGGAGGTGGTTCACAGTGCTGAGTAGCAGCTTCTTTTTATCATCTAAATTCCATGCAAAATGATTATTTCAGACACAATATTCAAGAATGCGATATAATAGATGATTATTTTGAAAACGACAGCATTAAACTACACTCTGCTTCTCTTTAAATTTTCACCAGTCTCATTAACTCTAAAATGGCTTGTGCTTTGACTCTAGCACTCTCATCTCAAGATCATTAATATACTTCTTTTATTTCTTGCAAACTCATGTCAAGCTGATTAAACCAGGGCATAAGTTCAGCAGTGTGGAATAGAATTGATGTCATTTTGTCAAATGGTCTCCTTGCCTAGAATCAGAAAACAGCCTGAGCCATGTATACCAAATGCGGAATGTATTTCTTTAGCCAGCCTAAGGACCACAGAATAATACATATTCTTTTTAACTAGCTTACATTTTTTTTCATTGGCTAAACTCTATTTAGAATGAGTAGTTGTTTCTGCCAGTTTTCTTGTTTTGTTTTTCCCATCTACCATTTCTGTTATTAAAAATGAGTGAAAATACGTAAAGCTATCATTTGTGGTAGTTTATCTTTTCTCATTTTAGAACTGATGTATTAAACTTAAAATTTTTCCTTTTGCTGGCTTTACCTTAATAATACACTGAGAGTTCTATGTTCTTATGACAAATACTATTTTTCCCATGATGAGTCATTAGGTAGGTGTTATTCAAACCAGGACATCAATGTACAAAAGTTACCAAATAGAAGTATGTTCTTAAACACTTAGTATTACATTTTATTGAAGGCCTTCTCAATAAGGGTATTTCCAAGAGTCACTGCAGGACTCAATGAATATACTCTTTTTTTTTTTTTTTTTTTTTTGATGAATATACTCTTAAAGAGAAAAGATGTGGTGTCAGTGAGAACTCGAGCCATGATTCTTCAACATGTGGTGCGCTTAGCATATAAAGGATATAAAGCTCCTTAAATAACCACAGCCACAGACTAAGAGGTAGTGGTTTGGGAACAGGTTAGAGTCATATCTAGGCTTCAGGAGCCCAAAAGTTGTACAATTTAATATGTAATTGCAAGGCTTCTTCTAGGGTCCTGAAAAGGGCTCAGTGAAAATGAGAGGCCTTGAAATTGAAGTTTCATTAGTTTCACAGTGAATGTACCTCTTGACATTAAGTAGGCAGAGATGAGTGAGATGGGTGGCAATGGTACCCTCCCTACATGAATCAATGTCCCAAATTAGGATTTCTTAGGGTTTCTAATTTTTAAATAGTCCCACCACCTCATGCTCAAAATTAAAACTGTCTAAATGTTAATAAAGATTAAAATTGTGATAGAACTCTATATACACAAGGACTTAAGCCTCCAAATATAGTGATTGATTGATTGATCTGTCTATTTATTTATTTATTTATTTATACCAATAGTGCTAAAAGTAAGAACTGACTGGATTCAGGCACTGTCTTGAAGACACTACTGAATTATTTCATTTAATCTTTACAGCAATGGAAAGAAACATAATTCAAAAAATTTTTATTGCTGAAAAATTAAAACTTAAACAGTTTAGGTCATTTGCCTAAGGTCCCCAGTGATTCAATAGCAAACCCCATCTGTCTGATGTCAAAGGCTATGATCATCCCTTTTCTGGCCCCAGATGCAATACTGTTTTGTGGTATAGAGTGAATAAGAAAAGTAAAAGCAGACCATGATAGACATGCCTAGTTTGTGTGGAAAGCTCAAAGCGTATATAAAAATAGTAAACATTTAAAGACAAAAATCAATGGCATTAATGGCTATTTATTTACCAAATAATGTATCCTAAGAGCTTCTCCCTACACACTGAACATAACCTTGGAAAGCAAGGGGTATGAATCTATATGAACTCTCAAATGTTCTCCTGACAGAAAATTCTTAGGCAGAGAGTACATTATTTGTCAGATTGAATATCTCTCCCATGAAATCTAAGTGAATTCTCACAGGCCAGGATGCGTAGTCAACTTTTCTAAGAATTCATTTTCAAGGTCTTTCAGACATGTTTAGAGTCCATCTAAGCCCAAATACGTGGGCCTGGGTCTTCACTGGATTCATACTCTGGTCACATCACACCCATGGTGGAAGCACCAGAGAGATCCATCACTGCGAAGGCCTAGCCTAGAATCTTGGGTGCTACCTCAAGGGCAGACCAGGTACAGCACTGAGGGCTCTGTAGATGTGCAAACAAGGAAGCAAGATGGGTACAAGAGGAATAGTGGAAAAAGATCTCCTTTATTTTCCGGATTAGGCCCAAACACTCCCTCAAACCCCCCTGGAGTTATGTTTTACTAGAGGGCATAGGTGTCCTGGGGAGAAAAGGGAGCGTGACTAGGGACTAGAACAAAGTTCAGACATGTTGTTAGAATGCTGGGAAAACGCACGCCCAGATAAGTTAAAATTTGGGTATTAGTATTAAAACAACAACAACAACAACAAAAAACTTTCATCAGCATGGTGTTTTTAAAAATAACAATTTAGGTACTTTGCATCTATCAGATTGTGGTGTACCCAGAATAAATATGCTCTGAGTTTATATCTGTACCTTGTACAAACAGTTTGCGTTGAGTGCACTGTAGAGCACGTCTTTGTTTCCTTGTCTTCACACCCATGAGAATGTGTGAGCTTGAGGGCAGTGTTCATTATTCCCTCTTACTTGGAGTC
Source organism: Rhinolophus sinicus (assembly GCF_036562045.2). NCBI lineage: Eukaryota > Metazoa > Chordata > Mammalia > Chiroptera > Rhinolophidae > Rhinolophus > Rhinolophus sinicus. The sequence continues at coordinate 78,328,329 of NC_133752.1, forward strand.
TGTATGTGCTGCACACACGTACTCTCCCTCAGGGTGTACTCGTTGAGTTACAATCAAGACACTGAGGCACATTGAGATTTAAGGAAGTTGTGTGGGGTAGCAAATCAGTGGCAGAAACAGAATTAGAACAAAGTCCACGACTTCTTGGCCAGGGTTCTTTTAATAACCTGCAGTAACAGCTAGGTGTCCTCTGGAGGTGGCAAGACATCCCTGAGAATGGCTAGAGTTCCCCGAGGCATCTAGCATTCCCAAATGTGGGAATGTTATGTGTTATATTCTACATAGTTTGTTGTGCTGCAAAGCCTGGGACCTCCTATCTGTATACTTAATCTCTAGTTGGTTTTGTGTCATTTGAGTGAATTTGTTCTTTGGATTTTATTTTTCCTGGATTACTCCTTTTTATTAACAGTCTTTTCCAGGCTTTTTGATCCTTTCTACTCTGCCCCCAATTCATTAATGGCAATATGGCGCAAGAAATAAGCCCCATCTGCTGGCTCATTTTTGTTGACCTAATGGAATGGCTCATTAGAACTATTGATTTTCCTTAATGTTCACAAGTAAATCTGATGAAGGCAAATAGTGCTAAATTATCTATTTCCCCAGGTGAATCAATAGTGCTCCTATATTATAGGCCCTGGCCTCATAACTCTACCTTAGTGTTTTCCAAGTCATGCTCTAAAGTGTCTGAATACAAAAGCTACGATCACTCCACGGGAATATAGGCTTCTTGAGGTAGAGACCATGTCCTGTTTACCTTGTTATTCCTAAGACCTAGCCTTCTGCCTAGCCTCTAATATATATTCAGTGAATGTTTATTGAGGAAAATTAATAACGTATTATTATTTTGCTCATTTATACTATATCGTTCAATATATAAGCCTCATGATCTTTTGAATAAGCTTATTCATACAGGCACCTGTAATATTTTCCCATTCTGGGTATGTCACTCAGTGCCCCTGTACTATCTGTACTATCAAGCCTGAATTCTATAAATCATACCCTTTCCAATATAAAATGCCACCACAAATACTCCTTAATCACGGCACACCCCAACTCCCCCTTTCCCTCATAGCCCCCGATCTAGACGAATCTGAATAGAAGACATGAGAAGGCACTGGGGAGAGGTTGTCTTGGGGTCAGAAATATTGCCAGGCATCAGCAGGTCCAAGAAACTACTCTATACACTGCTATCCCCCCTGATCAGTTAGTTCAGAGTTTGCAAGAATTTCTTGTCTAATGGAGTGAACTTCCACGACATACACAAGAGATCCTCAAGGTTCTTTTTAAAAATTGTATGGTAGCAGAAACATTGCCAGCTGGGACTGAGCGAGACAGACAGGACAAAATGAAAGAAGCCCTTAGCTTCCTAAATTCTAAGGCAAGGACCAGGCTGATTCTCAGCTGCAACCACACGCTCCCTTTCACGACAAATAAAGGATAATTCTGGGGGCAGGGCCTTGGCTCCATATTGTGGAACCTGGAGCCTCCAGTGATTATTCCCAAGCATTAAAACCTAATGGAGTTGGCTTTGGTTGTATTTCTAAATTTCTTGGGCCAGTGACTCCTTGTTTCCCTCCATTTTCTTCCTTTCCAAATGGAAATGTCCATAACTGTTTTCCTATGCATATCCCCCCATTATTTGGGGGCAGCAGATAACCATAACAGGTACACAGATAGAGAGGATTTTTTATTTTTTACCAAAGATAGATTATGCCCAGAACCTTACTCATCACACATTTAAGTGATTTAGATGATGAGATGATGAACTTTTGAGCTGAGGAGATCTAAATCAGATTCTGAACTTGAGCTGATGCTGAAATGGGCTGAGGCTTTTGGAGACCTTGTAATTTTATTTTGCATCTTGGATGAACATGAATCTTTGTGGGCCAGAGGGAAGATTATAGTAGGCTAAATAATGTCCTGTCCCTCCAAAGACATCCATGTTCCAATTCCCAGAACCTGTGACTGTGTTATCTTATCTGGCAAAAGGAATTTGTAGATGTGATTAAGTTAAGGATTTTGAAGTACGTATATTACTCTAGATTTTCAATGGGCCCAGTGTAACCACTAGGGTCCCTATGAGAGGGAAGTAGGAAGGTCAGAGTCAAAGTGATAGAGCATGAGAAATTCTCAACCAAACACTTCAAGCTTTGAAAATAGAAGATGGTCATTAGCCAAGGAATGTGGGTGACCTGTAGAATCTGGAAAAGACAAGGAAGCAGAATATCCTCTAAAACCCTGAGAAGGAACACAGACCTGGCAATCCCTTCATTTTAGCCCCGTAACAACACATTTGAGACATCTGACCCCCAGAACTAGAAGATAATAAATTTGTATTGATTTAAGCCAGCAATTATTCTTATTTTGTTCCAGAAGCAATATAAAACTAACACAGGTAGAAATCAGCGTTATGAGAAAGAACCCTAGAACTTTATTTTCCAGATTTCTCATTCTGAGTGGAACAAGAATGGCAGGAAGAGAGTAAGACACTCATCATTAGACAGTGGTACATTCGTTGTAAATTTTGCCTAATAAAACATGGTAATGTCACCAGCCACGAGGAATGTGGGGGCATTATCTGAATCATAGTAGTTAAGACTATAAGCTTTGGAGTTGATGCTACATGTGAATTCCAGCTAGACTATGATCTTGGAAAAACAAATTAATTTTCCTTTCTATAACCTGAGTTTGCTGATATTGAAAATGAAGATTTGTATCCCTACTTCATAATATGAGTATATGGATTAACTGAGAAATGTCTGCAAATAACTTAGCATATGACGGGTTCATGAAAAGCGCAATTTGAATCATCCTTTTTATTTATTCATTCAGGAAGTTTACTGAGTGCATATTATGAGGTAGGCACTATTTTACATGCTGAGGCTGAAGTAGTGTTCTAAAGAGAGATAGGTGCTTGGTGGAACTTATATTCTATTGGAAGGGTTATGTTTTAAACAAGACAAAATATCACCAATCCTTTATATATTACATAGGAATAACTGATCAGTAGAAACCTGGAGAAAAGGAATGTTGATGGTAACTAGCAGCGTGTTTATTTGCAGATGGCAATAATCCAGTACTGAAGGAAAATCAGGTGATTCAGGAGAAAGAACACAGTAGTGTCCTAGTTTCAGGTGATGAGAACAAGTGTCCACTGCACAGGTGCAGGGACTGATCTTAAATAGCGGGCACGTATAGTTCATCTGCAGGTGGGAGAGAAGGTAAAAATCTATGGAGAAAGCAGATGGGTGGGTACCTATGGTCTGGGAGTGTGTGCAAGTTCTCTTCTGATGGCTTCTATTTTCTAGGCTAATAGGAAGGTAGGTCATCAGCTGAGAGTAAGAATCGGCGAGAGTGCTTGCTTCGGCAGCACATACACTGAAAAAGAATTGGAGAGAAACGTTTGATGTTGGGAGACTGAGCCAGAAGAGTCATCCAGAAAAAAAGGGAAGGTGCCTAAACTAGACAAAGAAACGAGGATTGGTCAGGTGGCAAAATCAGGCCCACTTTGTGATCATGATTTTAAAGTGAGATCCATCAACTTGTTTGTTGTTGTTCTTTTAATCTATTTTTGTCTACACAGACAGATGCATGGAGTTAGCAGATAAAGAGATTTGATCAAGATTATACTCTAGCCAAAGTAATTCAACAAAGAGAGAGCTTGATAAGAGAGTTGGACATATATGTAAAGGAGTGATTGTAATGAGTGAGCGTGGAATTTAATGTGGGTGTGGAGGGAAGTGAGGATATGTAAGGGGAAAGATGTAAAGAAAAGGTGATAAGGTCAATGGACTGTAGGTCCTGGTGGGGTCAAAAGATGGTTGAAATTGAAGTACTAGAAGAAGTAGTAGAATGAGCATAGCAGGAGGCACCTGAGGAGTAGCATAGAGTAGTGTATTTGCATTGGAAATGCAGTTATTGATCATGACAAGGTCAATGCATGACAGACAGTGAGTGACTGAGGCAGGGCAGATGGCAAGATTATTGGAGAAGACATCCAGGAGCTGAGAGCCCAGGACATTGGGTGGATCATCTACATGGATATTTAAGAAGATGGAATTTGGAGTCTTAGAAAGGGCTTGTCAAGAAAGGCGTAGTTTTTTTTTTGTTTTGTTTCATATTTTTGTTTTTAATAGAGGCATTCAACACCCTATAGTAAAGTGACTTGTCTTTGACAAACTTCATTTGTAATTACTATAGTCAAAAAGAGAGTTTTATGTGTGTACCTTACATTGTGGAAACGACTGCTGGATGAATATCATTAATAATAGAGGTGTCACCCCTGAACTCAAAAGCTCTTTCTAAATAATTGAATCCCCAGAGCTTTGCACAATGCCAGGAAATAAACAGTTGTTTAATGAATATATGCTACCTTAATAAAAGTATATATGATGCACCGAAAGTCACAACTTGAGCTAATTTTACCTAATGTTAACCACATCTTTGGAATTCAGCCCGAGGGCATCAATTTGTCATTAATCATTTGCATAATATAATGTACATACTTAATCTATCCCTGTTATTTGCATTTCAAGCATGCAGACTGGTTAATAATGTATTAGCCAGCTAGTGTAGCCATTAACCAGTTTTACAATTTAAAATATCACAATAATTCTATGTGCTACATTTCAACAAATCTAGATCACTAATATTTTAATTAGAGAAACTTTTTTCTTACCTTGAATAAATTTGGTGTCTACTCATTCTTAAAATGTCTCAATACATGTGCTGTAAACCATACAATATCTTTTATATATGTTAAATCTTGTGAAAATGAAAATACCCCAAATTGTGGAAGGGTAAAAAAAAATATTGACGAATAAAGAAAACAATTTCATACAGAATTTTACCTTGTATTTTTTAATGGAATTTACCAAGCAGCTGATGCAAACAACTTGAATAAAGTGTGAAAGTTCAAGAAGAAATTGCATCTGCAAAAACAAACCGAAGCCAAGTTTACTTTTGGACAGTCACTGCTATGGCATGGATAAAGTTTACAATATTCTTACCTAGATATTACTGCCTCTCCAGATTGAAAAATTGTCACTTTTTAATCTAGAACCAGTGAAAGACCATTTATTCATTGTCATTCTTTCCCAAAGAATGGAATGATGAGGAAAATAACATAGAACGCATCCCTGCCTGTGGTTACCTCTTAGGAAAAGGCAGTGGAAACACCAGTGGATGCAGCCTTAGTGAAAACATGCTATTTCTAAAGCTGGGTCATGGGTATACATGTGTCTTATTATTATGCTTAAAATGTATGTGTTTTTTACAAATACTTTAAAATATATTAAATATTTTATAATAAAAATTATGAAACAAAAATAAGCTAGTTAAAACCACATATAAATATATGTAATAGATCAAAGAGGAACAGTGCCAACCAGAAATAGCACATGTGCTTATTTTTAGTGGCCACTAATAGTAGTGTCCCTTCTGTCTGTTCCAATCTTTTGAAAGAATGTAAGCATCTGCTGCTTCTTTCTATTTTATGTTAACTGGCATAGGAGAGTATCCCTGTAGCTTTAAAGGAATTGACTTCCTAACCTAATATGTACTGCCGTCACCCCGGAAGAAATGCTCTAGCTCTTGTCTCTCCACCCTCACCACCCTGGCTTCAAACTGGCCTTCAGGAATTTAATAAGTATCTGTTGAATATCTTGTATGGGTAAAGAATGACAAGTTTTGAGATCCCTTCTGTCCTACGTGAATAATTCATGTTGGGTTTTGCAGGTACATAAACTCTTAGTAGTCAACTGGTTCCTATGGAGAAAGGAAGCAATTGGAATATATGAGGTCTGTCAATTAAGTTCATGAACTTGCTGCAACAACGTTCCTAACCTTTGTTGATATCAGAGGGATTATTCATTATGAATTTGTACCAACTGGACAAACAGTTAACCAAGTTTGCTATTTGGAAGTGCTGAAAACGCTGCGTGGAAAAGTTAGACGACTTGAACTTTTTGCCAACAATTCATGGCTCTTGCATCACGACAATGCACCAGCTCATGTGGCACTGCCTCTGAGGGATTTTTTAGCCAGTAAATAACTACTTTGGAACACCCTCCCTACTCACCTGATCTGGCCTCCAATGACTTCCTTCTTTACCCAGAGATAAATATTGAAATATTGAAAGGAAGATATTTTGATGACATTCGGGACATCAAAGGTAATATGACTATAGCTCTGATGGTCATTCCAGAAAAAGAGTTCCAAATTTGCTTTGAAGGGTGGACTAGATGCTGGCATCAGTGCACAGCTTCCCAAGGGGAGTACTTCGAAGGTGACCATAGTGATATTCAGCAATGAGGTATGCAGGACTTTTTCTAGTATGAGTTTAAGTGCCAGACCTTGTAAACAATCCCGAGCACTTCTAACTAAAGATAAATTATTTTCTCTGCCTCCACACCCCAGGGCATTCAATAACTAAAAGCTTCCCTCCTCCCTCCTCACCACAGAAAGTGATGTGCGTGCGTCTACTTTTCAACATGTAAAAGTTTTGTGATGTTTCACCTTCACTGCTCAAACCCTACTAACTGCCTCTACCTAAATCTGAGCATGGGGAAACTATGATTTTGATTATTTCAATCAGTAACTGAGTTTCTCCCTCCCCGAAATCACTTGTTTCCTGAATACTCAGACATACCTACAAAAGATGATGTGGTAGGGGATAGAAGGATAAGTAGGAATTTTTGAAGCAAATGAAAAAAGAGAGACATAAAGAAGTGGGGATATCTGTTTCTGCTGTTACAACCATCACTCCTTCCTGCCATTACCCATTTTAACACAGACATGCCCTGGTTGCTGGTGGCAACCCTCATTTGTGACACACTGATGGCACACAGCATATTTTTCCTCCACGGTCCTATGGGCACAACACCAGATTGCCATGCATATTGATTTTTCTCTCATCCTATCGAGGCATCACAGCTGCCTCCTCAGAGCGTAGGTGGAGGAGAAACCTCACTCCAGAGCAGGACAAATGTATGCTCGCAGCACTGCTCTTGGAACAACCCCCATGCTGCTCTGAGCCTTTTCCATTTGCTCCTTCTGGGGTAGAAAAAAATGAAAGCAAGGACCTCAGAGGACCTTAGACAATTCTGAAGAATAAGAAAGAAAACAGCTGGCTTAAAACCAGCTCAATAATTTCCCTGCACTTGGCACTCTCCTTCTCTGAAACTATGGCTGTGCAAGATGCTGAGAAAGAGAAAATTGAATCTGGCCTTGAGGTTTAAAAGAGGCAGATGCATCTGAATTTAAGTGGTAAACCACTGTGGTCTTCTTTATGAGGTGATTAAATTATCTGAACTGGGTACTTACATAATTAGCATTCTGATACATTGGGCCTGGGATTTGTGGTTACATGTTTGGCACACATGTGGTCTGGTGTCTCTGCACACAACTGGCTGCGCTTTGTGATTCCTCATAATCAGAAGCACCGGCTTCTGTTTTAATGTTTCAGGGCTACTAAATCACAGAGACACTTGGACCTTAGACCGCAGGTCAAATATTATTGTTTGGGTAATTTTACTCTAGAGGGAATCGTGAGAGCTAATTCTTGTTCTCACTCTCCTCCCATGAGAAGTCCCCAAGCATACACATCAAAAAAAAAACTGCTCATCTCATCAAACACTACTCCCTTGGCTCATTTTTGGCTTTAATCTGTAGATAAATCAACAGCCTCACACATAAGTGAAGTAAATGAGTACCTGGTGGGTTTCAGGAACAACTGCCCCACATTTCCTTCAGACACCATTTCACACACACACAGAAACTGATGCATACACACACGTAGGCACACAAAAGCAGTCTCATCCAGTTGCTGGTATATGAAATCCCTATAGTAGTAGACTCTATTTTTAATCTAAGTCTTAACCTCCAGATACTCCTGACAGAGTTAATGCAAATTTACACTGACTGATACCAGATTATTTCATGAGAATTGTTTTAATAGAGAGAAGGTACTAAGATTACAATGGGATGGAGAGAAGATGTGATAGAAAAGATGAAGTTTGTCTATTTCTCAATTTTGTAGGATGTATCCAGTTCAAAGGAACTATGATTAAGTCACACATTGAGATTTACTTTCTGTCACTTTCATAAGACTTGTTGGCTTGTAAGAATTATGGTACATCTTTGATGTTAAAATATTAAATTTTTCTTGACTTTATTTCCTTTAAATTTATTTTGTCCAAAGAAAGCACTTGAACATATCTTCATTTCACTTCAAATTTTAAAAGCAATCTAGTCTAAGGTTTATGTGAATGTATGTTCGGAAATTCTATAAATTCCTTGTAGGAGTAGTTCTGAAGGTCCCCACCTTCTTAAAATTTGGTATTACAGACTCTTGAAGTTTTTCCAATTCCAGTTACCATCTAGAACAGAGGTTAGCATTTTGATTTGTTCATTTTCCCCCATCCCCTCTTTTCTCTTTGAGCTTCTGCAATTTATTGAATAAAGGGAAAGTAATGGAAGAGAAGAAAATATATTCTATGTAGTGCTGAACCAAACTCCTTAAATCCTCCCTAAGGGAATTTTGCTAAATATAAGGTATTTGGAATAGATCAATGATTTTCCTGATTTGTTCAGAGGTATCATTACTAGTCTCCAATTTTTTGCTCAACTTATCTGTGAATGCTTAAAAAGACTAGCACAGAATATATTCTCAGAGTTAAATAAGACCTTATAGCCTTAACTACAAAAGAATCATGGAGATTTTCTTAGTAAAACACTTCACATTTCAGCATTAGAGTCACAGGATAAAACAAAACAAGATAAAAATACAAAACAAACAAACAAACAAACAAACTACTGAATGTCTTAAAATCATGAATTGACCTTAAGGCTGTAGGATTTCCCTTTGCAAGAATGCAGCTTGCTCATTCTTTTTATTCAAACACTGTTGGAAAAACATAGTTAAGAAAGAAGGATTAGTTAACCTGGCAGGGGTGAAAGAGCTAAGGTGAAAATGTTTGGTGCCAGGTTTTTGCTCATTGTTTTTTTGTTGTTGTTTTTTTAATTCATGGAGGTTCTGAATCCTGTCAGTCTATAAATAATTCTAGTAAAGAATGCCAAGGGTAGAAATGGATTTCTCTACATGGGAGCTGGATGGCATTTGATCTCCTCAAATATACAATGATCTCACACCTTTTCAAAGCTATACCTAGTCCTGTTCAACTTTTGCAACTGCGTCTCAAGACAGTTGCCAGCAAAATATCTAAAATGCATTTTTCATCCTTATTTTAAAACATAATATAATCATTGAAAAATAAATATAACAGCTAACATTGTTTTACTGCTTACTATGCATAAAGCATGTTGGGTTTTATTATTTCACTTAATCTTCATAATACTAAAAATTTAGGTTTTATTATATTTTTCATATTACTGAGGAACCCAAACAATGGAGACAACTTATCTGAACAATTAAACCTGCAGTTAACATAGAAACATAGGGCCAAATAATATACCTTTTAGTGCATTTAGAGAATACATTTCATTTTATTGAGTTGTTATTATTTCCCAGATTACAACAGAAAAAAAATGTTTTCTGAATTTAAAATCCTATTCAGAAGTCTGAAAGGCACTGAGCTACCATAACAATGCCTCCTGTGAGTTGATTTTCCATTTTCCCATGTTACTTTGAAATGAACTCAAACTTTACTCCTTGACAGGGAAGGAAGGAACAAGATTTTTATAAAGAGATCATTAAAACTCACTGGTGTATACCAACTACTTTGACAGAACATGTCAAAACTTGTAGCAACATGGCACAACTTGCACAAGCCCCATGTAAGTTTAGCTCATTTATCTATCTAGTTGATCCATCAACTTCATGTTACTATGACATTACATTTAATTTGAGCTTCTCCCTGCTTCTATTTTCTTTAAAATTCCAACTTCTGATTTTGTTTACTTAATGGTATTTGAACTAATAAGATGATAGAAATAGAAAGCTATGCCAAGATAATGATGATCCCAAAGTTGGTTCCTGTTATTTATAAAAATAAAAATTTGTATTTGCCATAGTGTTCTGCATTTTACACCAGTGAGAAAAGCAGGTGAATCAAAATTGACTTGTCTATTCAAACTGGTTTTCAAAAAAGTATCATACAATTGGATGTAGCTTCCACAATTCTCATACTCTTATGCCCTTTTAGGGTCTCTCAAGTGACTAGCTGTCAACCTGGGTACAAAATCTACATGTTATATGTATAAGTACTATGTAGATGTTTTGATACAGTGATTTCAAATATTTTTTGAAATATTTTTTCAGAACATTATGAAAGCATTCACAGCAGCCTATTATATGTAAACATACACACACACACACACTCACACAAGGTGTGATCAAAAACTATAGTGAATGCTTAAATTAAAAAATATATATACATATTACAATAAAAGACACATTACCATTAATACCCCTGAAAATACTCCCCTCACTTCGAACACACTTGTCCCATCATTCTTGCCACTTTCTGAAAGCAGTTCTGGAAGTCCTCTTTCGTGAATGTCTTTAGTTATGTTATCATGGCTGCCTCAATGTCCTGAATAATTTTGACTTTGGGGAAGAGCCAGAGGTCGCACGGTGCCAGATCCGGTGAATAAGGTGGATGAGGGCACATCGTAATGTTTTTATATGACAGAAATTGCCATATACTGGAAGCGATGTGTGACATGGAACGTTGTCATGATGGAAGATGATTTATGGCACACTTTAAAACACACCTTCTCTCAACCATAGCTCACACCCGACTGAATTCACCGAAGAAGTTGAAACTTGTTTCACACTGTTACTAAGATTCCATGCACCACTTCCCGTATTGAAGATCCCTACCTTTCTGTTGGATGGCACTCGGCAGCAGGATTCACCGTATTTCTTAATCACACCATGTGAGTGTGTGTATGTGTGTGTGTGTATACTGATAGTACTGATATACAAAAGTACCTCCTCTTCCCCACACACATGGCCATCTATTCACTTATATTTATGCAGGTTTCCATGTTGTGTCATGCTTCTGCAGCACATGGAACTCCAACTCAAATTTAGCCTCAAATATATTCAGGTCAATTTTAATTGTATATTTAATCTAGAGAGCTCAGTAGGTTTTAGAAAATAGAGTTCAATGGAGATGTAGTCTTTAGATACTTTTCTTGGTTATGACTTCTTCAGTGACCTTGGGAGAGTTACTTAACTCCTGATCTGTTAAGTCTATGAATTTACTTAAATGATAATGACTATAAAAATGGATTGCTCTGATTTCTATGCCAATATTCATGGCCACATTATTTACAGTAGTCAAAGGGAGAAACAAACCAAATATTCATCAACAAACGAAGAAACAAAATGTGATATATGCAAATAATAGAATATTATTCAACTATAAAAAGGATGAAGATGTGGTACACACTACAATACAGATGAGTCTTGAAAACATTATGCTAAGTAAAGTAACCCAGGAACAAAGGGAAAATATTGTGTATTTCCAATTAATGACATATCTAGATTTGGCAAAATTCGTAGAGACAGAAACTAGATTAGGTGTTACCAGGGGCTGAGGGAAGAGGGGAACAGGGAGTTAATGCTTAATGAATAGAGTTTCTATTTGAGATTATTAAAATTTTTGGAAATAGTGGTGATTGTTGTACAACATTGTGAATGCATTTAATGCCACTGAATTATACATTTACAAAGGCCTCAAATAGCAAATTTTATGTTATATATTCTACCACAATTTTAAAAATTAATGTCATATGTCAAAGACTCATCAAACTGTACACATTTAATGAGTGAATTGTACAGGCTGTGAGTTATATATCAATAAAGGTGTTAAAAACAAAAAGCAGATTGTTCTGAAGTTCAGGTAGACATCAGTAACTAAAAGAGTGAGAGGGGGAAAGGACTTAGGGTCTGCTCGGAGGGGTTGACAGGGTACAAGCTGAAGAGCTGTCACTGTCATAGTCCCATAAATTGCCCAGGTTTGCCTCTGACTCTTTCCCTGCTGGGCATGTGTTATATTCTTGTCTCATTGTCATTTTTACCCTATAGATGAGTCCACTCTGGGAAAACAGACATGACCCAAGGGCCATAAACCAACTGCTTTGTTAGCTCTTCCAAGTACTGTCCATGTTCTATGTCATTAAAAATGGAAGAACTGACTGGATGCTGGCCCCTCCTGCCCTTGTGGATGGGACTGTGTGAAACCAAGGATGCTATTGCTCAAATGTGCCTGCCTTTCCCTTCAGTTCCTCAGACATCACTTCAGGTCACAGAGAGGGTGGAACCCCACATCTGAAACTTGCCAAGATTAATTATTAAATTATTTTTAGGCCTTTCCATTGCTCCCCTAACTGAAATGTCCATGGATACTTTAGAACCTAAAAGATTCCGTTGTTTTCTTTCCACTAAAGAAAGAAAAATTCCAGAGCAGAGCGATTAAATATAATCCCACATTTCACAAGTTTCGACTCAAAGTTGATTCTATATCCCGAGTAAGTTCTTCAGTAATTTATTGCGGTTTCTAAGTAAACTACATCTCCTGACATTCCCTACATCATAGACATTGCTATACTATGTCTATGCCATATAACTATACTGATACGATCATAGCATTCATTGCACTGCACAATTTTTGATATATTTGTCAGTCTCCCTTAGAAGACTATGAATTTGACACTGGCAGAGACTGTGTGCTATTTATCTCCTCACTTCAACAAGAGTAACTGGCCTGTAGTAGATACACAAAAGATTGTCAAATGAATCAATGAATAAAAAATGGATCAGTAAATGAATAGCATTGAAAAAGACCAGTAGATAAATTCTTTACTGATTAAAAAAAAAGGAATTCAGTGAAAAGTGTCCAGTTTTGTGATTACTAAGCTATTCAGTGGACCAGTCATCAACCCCATATGTAGAGATGTATAGATATGCTTTCCTGGCACCCCTTGCATCCCCTGTAGCCACAGAAATTATTTCCTTACTGGTTGTGCATACGTGTATATATTTACAGTCCAAAAGTTGCAGTCTTGTTAAGGAAGAGCAAATGAGCATACTGCGTTTGAAAATGAGCATAATTTCCTGTTTGTGGCATAACAGAAATGTATCAAAATCTGGCTAACTGCTTTTTTCCAGTTCCAGAGTACTCTCTGTTTACTTTACTCAAACTATTACTCAGTTGATATGTCATTAAATATATACTGGGAAGGGTGTATTGCAGAACTTCCAATAGAATGCTGATTAATTACCATTGGATTCTGTCACTGTTTTCTAAGAAATAGTGTATACAAATATGTGCTTCAGATTTTTGACACAATTATGTCTCAATTCCAATAGAAAATCATTGTAAGTTATTTAACCTTATCGCTTATACACTCACTAAAGCCAAGGGCTGAAATGCACAGAGGCTATAAAGCATATGAGTGAACAAAAAGTTGGAATGTATTTATAGAATGATAAATTATTCAATTTATAGCATAAGGGAAGTGTCTCAGGGATCTACAGATTTTCAACTTCATATGAGCATTTGTATTTGATTCTGATGTCTGGCTTTTCCGTATAAGGTAACTATGTTTACACCGTGGCACTTTCCCTGCATTACTTTTGTTCTAAAGTCTTGAATAGGGCTATTGGGCTTGCTAAAAGCTGTTAATTTCAACTCCTGAATGGATAAAATTTAATACTGGGAATAGTGAGGTCTTCATATAATAACAATATAGATTTAACTTTATTGTTGTGTGTTATGCACTTATGATGGATTTATTAAATATTTGTTGGGACTTTCCTATGAACCACATACCATGCCAGGAATTAAGGACATAGAAATAATGAACATAGTTTTGTCCTAAAAAGAACTTACAGTTTAGTGGTGGGAGACAGACAAGTAAATAGATATGTCCAATATTTGATTAGCAAAAATGAAGATAATCACAGGGGCCTATGGGAATATTTAGAGCAAACACCTAACTCAGCCTATGGATCATGGTTGGCTTCCAGAGGGAGGTGACTCATAGGAATTAGGAGCAGAGAAGAAAACAAGGACATTGTGAATAAAAAGACAGTGTGTGAAAAGACCTAAGCAAAACATCCTCAATGTCAAAATGCTGAGCTTCTTTGACACTTAAGAGGAACTTAGCTTTACAGCATTAGCTGACATCTATGCTTGGACACGTTTCTTTCCCACATCACCATGTCAACTTGCCTTCTCAGGTTTTTCCTGAGAATCTTCATTATAACCTATTCCTGTGATTTGGAGCCAGGCCTAATGTAAGTTTATAACACTTTTATCTGCTCACCCTACCTTGAGGTGAGAAGCTACACAAGTGGAGTCCAACAGCGTGGAACAAGTCAAATATTTTCAACTGACAGATCTACATTGCTTTACAACTTAAAATAAGAGTGATTACTTCATTAACTCATTTGTCCTCACAGCCATCATGTGTATCAGGTATTATGTATTATAATATCCACTGTAAAAAGTAGAGGAAAAATAAATTCTTAGATGTTTCTGACAGGAAACAGATGGTACACTCACACTGGGTAAATGAGGGTATTTTAATATGAGGACTACTTATAAAGTATAGACAAGGTTTAGAAAAAGCCAACAGGGAATGGTGTACTCCCCTAGACAGTAAAGTCAGGTAGGAAGCAGTTACCACTCCAGGCCTGTGTATTAGCAGTCTACTGCCACTGTGACAAAATCACTTGAAAATCTTATGGTACAGCTCTGGAGGTCAGAAATCCAAAATCAGTTTCACCATGCGAAAGTCAAGGTATAAACAAAAAGGAATTCTCAGAGGTGCTAGGAGAGAATCTGTGTCCTTGTCTTCTCCAGCTTGTAGAGACTGTCCTCGTTCCTTGGTTCATTTCCTCACATCATCTTTTCTCTCCCTGCTCCCAGCCTGTCTTTGATCCCCTTGTGCCCTGTTTATTAAAGACCCTTATGATTATATTTAGGGCCCATGCAGATAATCTAGCATAATCTCATCTCACGATCCCTAATTTAATCATATCTACAAAGTCCCTTTTGTCATGTAAGGTTCTGGAGAAGATGGATATCGTTAGGGGGAATTATTCAGCCTACCACAGCCTGAGAGGGCAGGGGAGGCAGGAGAGAGCTGTATAGAGAAGAACCATGGAGTAAAGTGTGGACTTCGTACAGCGACACAGCCAACCATGCAGGCCCTTTAAGGAGGGATCTGGAAGGATAATTACCCTCTCCTCATGCTCTTCCACCTCTGACCCCCTGCCTGGGCCTCCCTGTGGCCAAACCCAAGCAGTAGTCAGAAGGCAATGGGAGCCCACTAATGACATCCATGCATGTCAGTCTCCCAGACGCAAAGCCGGGTGGAGACAGGTGGAGAGATCTGTGGGGCAAACAGAAGACATCCAACACTCTTCCTTTTGTAAAACTATTTTTAAATTTTATTATTCCTAAAAAAGATATAAGTGCTCATTACTTTAAATACCTAAAGAAGTATAAAAAGCAAAATAGAATGTCTACCACGCAATCTGCCCAACATCCTCCATATTCCCCTCTTTAGACTCAGTCTCCAGGTGGCAGGAGACACAGTTGTACATGCAGGTAGAAGTAGCAAAGATTAGGTATGAAAAAAACTACTTACACTCACAAACTCTTTAAGGTTTTTCCTGATGCAAGGTTTGCATGAATGTTCATCCTTCTGCTTGCATTTCTTTTCCCTTCATTATTTGCTGCTTAAATTCTGCTCACCTCTCAGGTCTCATCTCCAAAAGCACTACTTCAGGAAAGCTACGCCTAACTTCCCAATATACAATAGATACCCCCACACACACCTTTTACACTCTTTTTTAGAATCTGGCATTTTCCTGTGTAGCCTTTACCATAATCAGTAAAGATACTTTTGTGTGCTTAATTGATTAATGCGTGTGTTTATCTCCCCATTGGTTCCTAAGCTCTAGGAGGCCAGAGAGCCTCTGTAGCCCCAGCCCCAAGTACAGTGAATGGTACACAGTAGAAGTTAAATGCGTACCCCAACTTAAAATTTTAAATCTATAGAAAAAGTTCAAAGTTCAGTGCAAGAAAATTCATCAATATTTAATATATTTTTAAATTTTTGCTCCCTCTTTCTCTCTCTCTCTCTCTCTCTCTCTCTCTCTCTCTCTGGCTTACTCAATCTTGCTCTTTCCTTCTCCATTTTCCTCTGCATGCTTCTTTTTCTCTCTTCTTGAACAATTTATGTTCCAATTTTTTTTTCCTAATTCAAACTGCATTTTGATATCAGAAAATGTTTAACAATATTTACCTCAGCCTGGCAAATTTTCTTACTGTTTTTGTCTGCTTCGTGATGGGTACTGCAGAGAATGTTTATTAGCTGACATCCTATGATTCTCATATCTATTTTCTTCTTGTATTAGCTTTGATTGCCATCTTCTGATTACTATGAAATATATTATGCTTTTCTGGGCCAGCAATAACGTGTACATGTAATGATTTGTGTGGCTTACAAAATGTCTTAGCTGAAGAGAGCTATTTTCTGTCGGTCTCAGAAAGCACAGTTTCTAAAATCAATAGTGCTTCTTTTGTCCTTTAGAGAAGATGTTGGTATATTGCCTTATTTTGTAATTATTTTCAAATTTTGGTAAGACTCTTAGTTTTCACTGCTTTTTTCCTTTTTATCACCAACTTCAAGGTTGTTCTCCACCTGCAGAAACCATGTCTTATGAGACTCCAGCGTCTGGCCCTTTTCCAATCTATTTCCCTTCAGTGCTCTGAGTGGAAGTCCTGGCCCTGTCCTTAATGTTTCCCCTCTTATGATGAGGCTCCTTTTGTCTGGAGTTAGTACTGTTTGTGATGTATTACCCTTGGCCCCCACTGCCCTTTTCTTCCTTTCTTGCAGTCTCTGCCTGACTCTCAGCTCCAGAGAGGGTGCTGTAGCTGGCTCCACTGGCTTGGAAATATTTCCCTACTTATATGCATATTGTAGTTGTGGTGTTCTCTGTCTCCTAGTAATGCAAGAGGCATGGGTTATAAATTATTTGATTTGCTCTCCTTGTGAATCTGTATTGTTTTTATGGAGAATGTGTGGAGAAACTTGGATTTAGAAGGAGGCTCTATGTTATGGACAATGAGAATTTTAATTGCTTTTTTAAAAAAGATATTAATAGCCTTTCATGCAAAATATGGTGATAAAAGTGCCCAACTATCTATAGTGTATTAATCCATATTTTTATTATTAAATTAAATAACTTTCTCCCAAAATTGATCTCAAACTAAAGACCAGCCACATCAACCACAGTATCTTCCCCAACTCTCATTTTTTTTCCAAAGCCATCAGTCAACAAAATTTCTCCATGATAGAAGGCTAATTAATATTGTGGTAGAGGCTTGTAGAAGTCCCCAAATATCCGTTCTTCCCTTTCTCTTCAGGAATATAACACTAAGTTTTAGTTAGGTATATGATTTCCCTAAGTAAAGGTTTTTTAGCTTCCATTATAGCAAAGTATGGTCATAGGACACATACTGCTCAATAGGATATAACAAAAATGTCACTGTGTAACTTCTGTAAGGACCCCTGAAAGAAATAGGTACACCTTTATTCACCTTTCCTCATTTCTATTGGATGTAATACCAACATAACGGCTGGAACTTAAGCAGCCATTTTAAACTTGGATGCGGAATTCCCCATGTTCAAGATGGAAGAGCAAAAGCCAGAAAAAGCATGGGTCCCTAATAGTGGAGCAGCCATATCATTTCAGGAATCCTAAATTCCAGATTGCATTTAAGAAAGAGAGAACTAAGTATCTGTGATTTTTTTAGTGCATTGTCATTTTAGGTTTTCAGTCATTCTCATTCAGACTGAAAAGCAAGCAAGGAATTGCGGATAACTACAGACATAAACAACTGCTTCTGTATCAACTGTAGCTGCTAAATATAGTACTAAAATCATCTCATATAAGTAGCTTATAGAAGTATAGTTCAATTCTGAATCACTGAGAATAAGGTTGTTTCATCTATGCATTTAACTGTCATATATATATATATATATATATATATATATATATATATATATATATCCTTCATCTTCTTGATGTAATTGATTCTATATCATAAGACAATCGATCCACTATATTTAAGTTATAGTTACCATAATTTCTTTTAACTTTGTTTCTTTAAAAAGCTCATGCATGTTTTGTAAGATTGAGTGTTAGAGACCTTACAATTTGTTTCATTGAAAATTAATTCCTTTTTCGTCTATTACATTTAATAGTTATATTCAGTATTGCTGTTGATTTGTGTAAATTGATTATGTATCCAGCAACCTTATTGAACTCATATTAATTCTAAAAGTTTGCCTGTAAATAATTTAATCCTGTGTTTAAAGTGTTCTGCGATATAAACATCACTGTAAAAGAAATATCACTCAGTTATTTACTGAGCAACAACCAGTTCAAAAGTCTATGCTAGGTAGAGGAGAGAGAAAAATTAAAATATGGATAAATAAATAAGACATAACCTGAATCAATAAAAACCTAATATACTTTGATATATTATAAATATTATTTTTGTATTATTATAAATGAGGATAAAAATGAGAAGAATCAATTATATCCTTAGAAGAATCATTAATTTTGATTTTTACTCCCCAGATATGTCAATAAACTCATCCACTTAATTATTGGGATTCATTTAGGTCAATACAGTAACTTATTTACAAGGCATAACCCACTTTAGAAATTTTGTTCACGCTGGATAGATGCTCAAACCCTCCAGAAAAGTCTTAGAGTAGAAATGAATATTATCTTTCAGAAGCCAGCTCAGTCAAATTCTTCATTCATATTGGATGACACAGCTCCTCTCAAATTATTTACACAGGAGTTTTGCAACTGCATAAATTATTTCAAGTGGCTGATATCACATTCTATGAAATCTTTTACCTTAAATGAATGGTTAGTGTGCCTGCCTGTTATTGACAAATGGGAGTGGAATATGTTAGTCATAAAGAAGAATAGACTCTCCAAGTTAAAAAATGGGAATAAATGAAAAAAATAAGCTATGAATAAATATCAACCATTTGAGAAGAGAGATGAAAAAAAATGCCAGATTTTGAGAAACTCTTTTCTCTTTTGCAGTTCAAAATAAAGCTTTGCAAAATGATTCAGTTGTTTTTTAGCCTTCAAATCATTTGAAGATTATTGTATTATCTCAAGTCATATTTATAATATAACTTTACTATATTTTCTATTTGAAGGATGCTCAAGAGAAAGGAAAGGGTGTCTATGGCCTGTGTCGGTCACAAATCATAAAGTGACATTGTGTTGTTTTATACTCCATTTAGAAAAAAATCATGGTAATTGTAGAAAACATGTGATGGGAAAGTAATCCCTGATCTTCTTCAGCAGTTCTCCCCAGAATTAACCTCAGTGATGTTGTTGAGTTGTAGGGGAACCTCCTTGAACCTCATTCAACATCAGAGTTCTTTGTAATGAAACACTCTTTGCTGCCGTTTTCCTTCACATGAATGATTTATCATAATAAAAACTATGGTCAGAGTAATATCTAGAACGGGGTCAAAAAATCACTCATAGATTTCTAATGAGAATTAGAGAAGTCCAATAGCAAATGGACTTATGATAAAATAATGAACTTTGCTAGTAATTGGGGAGTTAACATTTCACAGGCATTTGATTGAGAATGCTTTAGCAAAGTCATACAATATGTTGGTAATAGGAACTCTCATGCATTACTGAAGGGAATATACATTTGGGACAACCACTTTGACAAGCAACTAAGTCACATCTATCTAATAAGTTGAACTTATGCATTCTTCAACCCATGAATCCTAGCCCTAAGTTTATAGTCTCACAAGTGTGGAAAAACGACTTACTGCTTATTGCAGCATTCGTTTAAGAGTGAAAACAACAACAACAACAAAAAGAAAAAAGAAAAAAACATTGACAACCTAAAATATCCATCAACAGAATAGAAAAGTAAAGTGTGATATAGTCTTATAAAAAAAAACCCACTACACTGTAGATAAAATAAGCAAGCCTAATTTACATTTGCCCATATAAATTAATATTTTTAAAGACTCAGTATAAAGAATATGTACAATGTGGAACAATTCATATAAATTGCCATCCAGGCTCATCTTAAGAGTGTGATTTCCCAGGTACCCCACAGTCCAGCAAGGACGAACAGTGTTCCCCCAAGGCAATTGCTTATTCTTCTGATATCACCCACTGGGAGCATTTCTGTAGTAAAGACAGCACTTTTTTTTCACCATTCCTCCCTCTTTTACTTCCTTCCTCCCCTTTTCTCTCTCTCTCTCTCTCTCTCTCCTTTTTTAATATCAGTAACAGTATCCCAAGTCCCTCTGACTTGTAAAAAAGGTTTTTTTTAATTTTCTAATTCTTTCCCACCCCAGTTAGATCCATCTCAATTAGACTGTAAGTTATGAAAACTAAAACTCCCTTATTTTACTGGAGGATTTCCAGCAGTGCATACATAACTATTTTTCATTTGTTTTGAGTGTGTGTGTATGCATAAGCAATCAAAGTTGGGTGGGGAGACCTAGTATTTTCTTTTCAAATGGAATATGGAATATAGGTAGGTAAGAGACATAATGAAATAAAATGTGTACATATATATTTCATTATATATATATGTGTATGTGTATATATATATATATATATATATATATATACATACACATATATATAATGAGACATTTTAAGGTCTTACTTACTGAAATGTCCAATATATTTTTTCTTTATTTTGACATCATTTTTATTCTTTTATAGTAAGCCTGACAATTACTAATCATACTAAAGAGTGTTGTGCTTTTGTACTTTTTTGTGTAAAGAAAGGGCTATGGAGGAAATTAAGAAGTAAGGACATGATTCTTAGAACGTTCAGGAACAGACTTGCAGACTTTGGAACTTCAGGACTGGACTCTTTATGAGAAAATGTCCACAGTCTGGGATGCTGGGGTTCTGGCCAGGTGTTTATGGGTTGTCTTTTCTTTGAATATTCTGTACATGTAGACTATGACACTAGGATGTCAACTCTTAACAGAAAATGGAGAAACGTAAAAGTTCATGGACAATAAAGTGTTGAGAGGTCTGTCTCCAACTGAGGAATTTCCCTCCCACTAACGCTAGAAGTAACATCCTAATCCATAACAAATTTCTCATAAATATCTCCTCTGTAATCACCATCCTCTAGTTTTGAGGCGGAACTATGAAGCTTAAATAAAAAAACTCCACATAATTTCTTCACAGATAAGCTAAATCTCTAAAACTTGGTACTATTGAACATTGATTTCTTATAGCAAAAATTTAAAGACTTTATAAATTGAAAATATTGTACTTTACCTGAGCCCTGTGCACCCGAAAAACAACAGTGGTTAAAAAATCCCCTGCCCACCCTTTTTTTTTTTCCAAACTCCTCCATCATTTTGCGTTCCACCAAATGGCCAACCACAAAGAAACTTTCACTATGTGACTCAAGTTAAAACCTCAATGTCCACGCTTTCTCATGAATCCCCAAAGACTCCAGATGACTGACTCCTTTGATTAACTGTCTATTGTTAAATAAAAAATTATTCTTATACCTATTAAGACAACAAGGAAGACTTTATTCAAAACTATTGTAATAGGGGTCCACTCTATGGCAATGGGGGAGAAAGGCTGCACTCAACTCCAGTTACAACACAGAGAAGAGGAGATATGTAGCCAAGGAGCAGAGTGAGGGGATCAGTGGATGTAAAATTACTAAGAGGAGAGATCAAGTATAGGGGATTCTTGTTAAACCGGACTAAGAGGATTCTTGTTAAAGGCAGGACAAACATTTAAACATCAAAGGTGAAGATAAGAAATTTGATCAGATATCAAGTGTGATTAATTATCAAGGGTAGGAGTACTCTGCTAAACTGACAGCAGATCTCTTGCTAAAACTAGAGTCAGCGAGGATGAACGCAGAAGGCAAAAGTCAAGGGCCAAGTCTACAAGGGGGCCGAGGAGACCAATTAAAATTTGCTCTAGGAGTGTTTTTGTCCCTCTACAAAACCCCAGCCTTCTCTTCCTTTGATATGAGGCATTTTTCATTAGTGAATCTTCTCCGTCTTATAATATCCTGAATAAAATCATCTCATTGATTTTTTTTTTTATTCATTTTGTCTTTAACAATAACATTTTACCTGTTTGCATTACCCTGGAAAAGAGGTTCGCAACCTGAGTCCATAGAGAGGTTTCAGGAGTCCATGCCAGAACTATGGACAGAACTGTGTGGAAGTGCAAATTTGGGGAGTAAAGACTCCATGCATAGTGTTTATCAAATGTTCATGCAAATTTGTGCACCCATAACAATTTAAATTGCACTGATAGATGTTTTTTATGTTTTGGTTTATTCTGAGAGAGGAATGGGATTAATTCTGTAACTTAATTCAGAATGGAAGAGATCTGTTCCCTATTTCCTTGGCAAGGTACAAATTCACAGGTATCTCCTTTCTCTTTTATTAAGAAAAGATTGAAGATTGGATAGGAAGGTAAATAATTGCAGAAATTCTATGTGTCTTAAGCACAGAATTAATAATTCTGTGCTAATTCTAGGTTAAATAATCTCAATAAAATACAGTTTAAGTGAAGTGAAAATAAAGGTACTTTTCTTTCAGATGGTAGGCAATAGAATCTTATTCCATTTATATGGTTATCATTGCACTTTTAAGTTCTAATTAGCTCCATTAATCACTGTGAAGTCTTTCAGCACAAATTAATAGTTCATGCAAACATTATTTCATCCTTCCCTAGAAGTTTTCTTTTTTTCAAGTATATGCTTATTCAGTAGATGTGAATGTGCAACCACAAATATTGATGATCAAAAAAATATCAAATATTTTGTTTTATATTCTCTAAATCAGGATAAATCTAAATTCAAACCCCCATCCAAGTGGACTGGGTGAGAATTCAAACTCATACATTTCCAGGGCCACTCCCACTCCTCAGGAATGTACAACAGTGCAGCAATTATAGCCATTCTTTCAACAACTATTTATTAAATACTTTCTATTAAGCATGATACTAAGTACTGTGCAGACAATGCAAAGTAAAACAAGAAAAATCTCTGCTTACATTTCCAGAGTGGGGGGATAGACAATAAAAAAGTAAGTGAAATATATGGTATTGTTAGATTAAAATAAATGCCATGAAGAAAAATTACTTAGTGAACATGCAATGCTGGATGGTGAGGGTTAAAACTTAACACAGGGTATCAAGAAATGCCTAAGAATGAAACATTTGAACAAAGGCCTGGTGGAGGTGAGGGAATAAGCCATGACAATATTGGAAGGAAGAACATTGTAGGTAAAGAAACCACAAGTGCAAAGTTCCTGAGGTGGGAGCTGGGGGCATTGCCAAAAAGCAGAGTACAATGCCCCACTACTAAAAGATGTTTAAAACTCCATTTTCTTTCTGCTTTCAAGAAATCTCCCCTCATTTGATTCTTACCTTACGGTCCTTCCTTTTCTCTCCTCCTAGCGTTTTCCTACCAGAATCTCTTCAATGAGTTTCTTCCTCTTTTACAAAACTCAGAAAGAGGGGTTGTCTCCAAGAAGCCTGAACCCAAACACTTCTTAGAATGAGGGTGGAATGCAAAAGAAAACAGAAATTACAACCACAAATAAATACCTCAATACAGAATTTTACCGCATTTATTTTCTCTGAGTCGCAGTGGCTGTACAACGTAGAGGTGGACTAAATAAAATTGTAGCTCTACGCAATGTTCATGCTTCTTCAAATGTCCTTAATAGTATTGCAATGGTTCTGTTCAATACCACTGGTTAAACTATGTGACTTGAAAGGAACACCGTGGAGGCCATGGAAAATTTAGAATGATGCAGAGTAACTAATAATCACTATAGCTATAAAAATGTTAAACCATTGTTTCCATATCCATTCAGTTTATTTTGAAACAGAAATTAATATGAGAAAAGAGAGATTGCACAAGCAAATGTACCTCTTTTACACTTTTCATTACATTTTTTTATTATTCAATATCAAGAGTTTGAGAGGGATGTCACAGGTGCCTTCTCCTGTCTCTGTTCCTCTCTATAATTTCTTGATCAACTTAAATCTGGCTATTCAGCTTCACTTATTATGTGGCATTTAGACAAGACAGAGTTAGCACAATATTCATTCATTCATGCAAAAATACATTTCTTTACTAAACAAACAGATAGCAAACACCTCATGTGTGCAGTGTCCTGGACTGGTAGGGATACTAACAACTCTGATAGCAATTGCTTACATTTATTAAATATTTGCTACATCCTGTGTACACTTCTGTGGACAGTAGCCCCCTCTTATCCACGGTTTTGCTTTCCATAGTTTTAGTTGCCTATCATCAACTGAAGTCAGAAAATATTAAATAGAAAATTCCAGAAATAAACAATTCGTAAGTTTTAAATTACATGCCATTGTTCTGAGTAGTGTGATGAAATCTTTTGCTGTCTCACTCCATCCTGCCCCGGAAGTGAATCATCCCTTTGTCCAGTGTATCTAAATTGTATACGCTGCCCACCTGTTAGTCACTTAGTAGCCATCTGAGTTATTAAATCAACTGTCACAGTATCACAGTGCATTGTGTTCAAGTAACTCTTATTTTATTGTTATAACTATTCTATTTTATTGTTAGTTATTGTTGACAATCTCTTACTATGCCTAACTTATAAATTAAACTTTACTGTAGGTATGCATGCATAGGGAAAAACATATATAAGATTTGGTGTTATCTTCAGTTTCAGGCATCCACTGGGGGTCCTGGAATGAATCCCCCAAGTATAAGGGGCAACTCCTGTAGTTTGCGTCTCTTAAGACAGGTCTTCAGGAAACAGGATCTAAGATGGAGATTTGCTTGCAGGAGGTTTATTGAGGTGCTATCAAGAACACTTGTGACAGAGTGAGGGAGGTAAAATTAGACACACAGAGAATCTGAACTACAGTGCCCTTGCAACAGAAGAATTAACTGATCCTACAGGGAGACCTAGAACTGAGATGGCCCTGAGTTCAGATTTGTCCTGAATCAAACCAATGGGGTTGGGCTTTTGCACTCTCATATTAACCAAAAATTGGATCAGGCAGTGTCTTAGTTTGCTAGGGCAGCCATAACAAGATACTACAGACTGGATGGCTTAAACAAGTGAAATTTATTTTCTTACCATTCTAGAGGCTGGATGTCCAATACCAAGGTGTCGGTATGTTTGATTTCTCCTGAGGCCTCTCTCCTTGGCTTGCAGATGACCGCCCTCTTGCTGTCTCTTCCCATAGTCATCTCCCTGTGCTGCTCACAAATCCCTTGTCTCTTTCTGTATGTTCTAATCTGCCCTTCTTATAAGGACACTGTTAAGATTGGATTAGGGTCCGCCCTAACAACCTGATTTTACCTTACTTACCTCCTTAAAGGTTATCTCCAGATACAGTCACATTCTATAGAGTTGGGGCTTTGGAAGGAATGTTCTTTCATTCTAAACTAATAGGCCTTTAAAACTTCACTGATGTGGCAGCTCCCTAGAGATTTGTAAATCTGTCACTCCCCCTATGGAGGGTTTGTGTCTTACCAAAGTCTCCAAAAAACTTGCCGTTTGTTGCTGAAGAACATGATACCATAAAATAGAACAGGGCACAGGGAGCAGTCACAGCATGGGCACTGGCAACTAGGGTATCCACAGTGAAGCCACAGAATGCTCTGGGGTTGCATGGGCTTTCAGAGTTGACTTTGTACCTCCCTGTGGTGTTGAGTAATTACTCAATGACCCTGGTGAGGGGCCATAACCATGGGCAAGACAGTTCACCCACTGAGGAACAGTTCATGGAGCGTGACCTTCAGATGTGTCCTTTGCTCCTACAGGAAGATCTGTGCCCTGGCCCACAGCATCCACCACAACATAGATTAAGGCTTCTATTCCTTATAGCAAATATGAAATAACAATGATTTTTCAGGGGCGATAATAACTTGCCTCAGATTATGAAACTAATAAGCGCCAGACCTGAAACCAAACTAGGGAGGTTTAGCACAAGCTTCTTTACTCCAACCACTACACTCTCATACCTGGGGAAAAAAAGAAGAAGAAGAAAATTTAATCTAGATTCTCAAAGAGGACACCAAGATCAGACATTCAACGGGAGAAATGGACAGAATAATTTCTACTTATTCCCAACAAAGTGGTGTTTTCATTATGCTGAATCTTTCAACACTACTGTATCTCCTCCCACTTCAAACCCGAGGATGTTTTGCAGATCCAAGGTTCTGGCTGAGCTAACATGGTTCTCTACGGTAAAGGGGCTTTGTTAAGCGGCATCTCAAGCCAGGGAACATGGGCTCAGAGGATCTTTCTCCAGGTGTAGAAGTCATTCCCAAATCCAGGCCCTTTCTGCACCCTCCGGAGCTGCCAATATCTAAATAATATTCAATCTTGCTGTGTCTGCCAGGGTAGCAAACAGATAGCACATTCAATTAGGTGTTTGGAGAGAGTTTAATCAAGAGACTCTGCAAAGGTGTGGCAGCGTTTAGGGAAACCAACATGCAAATAGTACAGTACCTGGAATGTGCAATAATGGGGCCCCTTAAACTAAAATGATGAGGGAAAGGGCAGAGTGGATTTCTAAGAGGACCGCCTAACACCATCAACCAGGTGGAGCCCATGAGAAGGGACCTGGAGTAATAGAAACACTGACGTCATTGTCCTGCAACCCTTCAATCTCATTGTCCAATTCCAAAGAGAAGCCAAAGGGTATGCAGCCGTCTGTACAGTCTATACAGGGTAGTACCCTGGGGCATGAAAGAGAGTGGGTAAAGGGGGGAGAGTGTGTCTGGATGGGACAAATGGAAAATATCAAGCATGATTTCTAATTCTATTATTTTGTGCTTTGGATATCATCAGTTTTGGTTTCGTAGATCTCAGAAGCATAGCTCAACTAGAGAAAAACACCTAGAACTTTCTTATTACCAATACAGGTGTATGTGCCCATGATGTGATGGGAGAGAGAGGGGAGGAAGTATTAAGATGAGGAAAACCAAAAGGAGACTTTAAATACTCTAATATATTATACATAAGGAGAGGTTAAAGTTAATATACACTTAATTCTGGAACAAGTCTGATAGTTGTGTTCCTTTCATGGAATTATCCTTGACCAGAGATATTTATGTAACTCAAATATTACATAATATTATGTAACATAGATTTTTTCTGTCCTTGGATTGAAACCCACAGAAACACTCTATCAGTGAGGTTGAGTTACAGTGAAAGCAGTGGACAGAGCAAAGGCTTTACGGCAGACTCATCTGTGTGAGATTGAGCAAATTATTTAACCCCTTACGTGAGTCCAATTTCTTCTCCAAATGGGTATCATAACAAGAGCATTGTGTTTATCGAGTGCTGGTGCTGTGCTGGTACAGTAGGTATTCATGTGTCCATTTGACAGATAAGGAAACTGACACTTACAGAGGGGAAACTTTCCCCATGGCTAGTAAATGGTAAAGCTAGGATTTGAATCTAATCACTGTGCTAAGCTCTAGCTTACTGGCTTTTGGAAAACTAAGTCAGCTAAACTATTTGAAGTGTCTGGCTCACACCTGACATATGTATGATGTTCAATACATGTTTGCTGATAGAAATTGAATGAATAAATGAAACTCATGCTGAATGCCCATTTAGGATTTTTATAGTTTAATAAAAAAAAGGGCCCAATGTATGACAAGAAAAGGGGATAGGGAAAGACGTAATATTTATTTGGCATTGACTGTACCACATACATTAAATATGTGCAGTTTATTGAATGGTTTGTGTGACATCCAAACCAAAGTGTCCAATAATTCTATATTGATTGCTGGCAAGACAATGAATATATCCAAGTAAACATGGACTTTTGGTAACCATAATGTCTATGGTGGCTGAAAATAATGCCCCTTCAACGATTGTCACTTCCTAATCCCTGCAACCTGTGCATATTACCTTATATGGCAAAAGAATTAATTTTACCTTATTTTGCAAACAATGTAACTAAATTAAGGATTTTGAGAGGAGTCGTCCATCCTGGATTATTGAGGTGGTTTTGAAATGTAACCACATGTGTTCTTATAAGAGAGAGGCAGAAGGAGTTTTGAGACAAACACACACAGAAGAGAAGGCAAAGTGAAGACGGGGCAGATATTGGAGTGATGCAGTCACAAGTTAGGGAGTGCTTAACTTCAGAAGCCACCAGAAATGGAAGAGACAAGGAAGGGATTCTCCACTAGCGGCTCAGGAGGGAGTGTGTCCCCACCAACACCTTCATTTCTGGATTCTGGCCTCCAGAATTGTAAGAGAATAAATTTCATTTGTTTTAAGCCACCAAATGTGTGGTAATTTGTTACAACACACCAGGGACTCTTGGAAAGACTGGATTTATAAGGTAAAAAGGGTTTAAGATCTTCTGTACCTGCCAGTTCAGTCTACAGTTATAAAACAGAAATTCTGGGGTTGGAGACAAGCATCAAAATGCTGGACCAGAAGGAAAAGATCCTGAGTCTCCATCTCTTGTTCCTTCTTAAAGCCACATTAGCACTGGTGAGGCTTTAGAAGCTACTGGAAGATTCATATTGATTTACTAATCATTAAGTCCTTTTTGTATTAAAACAACAATGTAAAATGTTTAGTGAAATTGATTTTTCTATATGACAAGTTTAAAATAAATTAGCTATTTCAAGAGAATCATGATTGCCAACAAATGGAAATGTCATATGCTTAAGTCAAATCACAGTAATTCTCTGCATTAGTCATTTGACTTCTTTGGGCCTCAGTTCTTTCATCTGTAAAATGAGGAGGTTGAAAATATAATTATAGCCATGTTATAGTCACCAATGATCGAGCAACCTGTGACTCAATTACTAAAAGCTGGAAATGTTCTGCTTCTATGATGATAAATCACTTCCTCACTGCTGTAAATGTACTTAGAAAAAAATCAAAATTTACTGGATGGCAGTGGAAATTAGACTATTATGTGGTGCTTTTTATTATTAGACAACACAAAGTAACAATGGAACCATTACCTGGGAAGTGTAAACCCTGGAGACAGACAAATCCAATAATTTGGGGGACTGGATTAGCTTTTCATATTGACCAGAGAAATATAGTCAGCTCTTTGAGTACATGAATTGTGTTTACACCATGCCTGGAACATAATAGCTGGGACTCATTCCACAGTGAAAGCCTGTTGTTAGACCTTTATTTTGAGAAACAGGCGTGATGAGGAAAGTTACAATTACTTAAAAATTTTTGGCATTGTATCCATGTTCAACTCTGTTGGAGTTTCAACAAAGGTTTTCCACTGCCACAAATTGATGATGGTCATAACTACAGTTGTCACATTGTATTTAAAAATATTATATGCAAGTTTCCAAGTATCTTCAAGCCCTTTGTGTAGGGCATCTTATTTTTTCCAATATTGCCTACAAAATACTAGGTATTATTCTTCTAGTCTACAGAAATGGAGGAAGAAAGCTATAAACATGACTCTACATTTGGGTTTTGTCCATGGTATTGAGGTTAACTTATCTCTCACCTGTCATAACAGCATCAGGGTCAAGGTCCCTCCTGATGCTTTTAACAAATTCCCAACTCTAAAACCCCACAACCAGAGCCACTTTCCTCCATCCTTCAAACACACACTAGTCGTCAGCTGCATCTCCTAAGGCGGTAAACTAACTTCTGATATTCCTTTCATTGAGATCACCAGGGACTCTTAACTGCCAAATTCAAATAATTGTTTTTAATTTTCATTCTATTAGGCATATTTTAAATATTTACATATATATCTAGTTTCACCATTCTTTGACCCTTGATGTAGAACTTTCCTACTTCTTTTTATTGTATTGCCTGTTCCTCATCCTCTAACAATCCTTCAACTCTTAATCTTCTCCAGTTTTCCATATTAACCTTCTCGTTTGGACCATCCACAGTCACTCACTTTTGTGACTTTAAAAATCATTTTGAGGGTGTCCAGTTAGCTCAGTTGGTTAGAGTGTGGTGCTGGTAGCACCAAGGTTGCCGGTTCTATCCCTGCATGGGCCACAGTGAGCTGCATACCCTAAAAAAAAAAAAATCATCTTTTGGGGAGGGAGGATGGTAGAAGAGAGTAAAGGGGGTCAAATATATGGTGATGGAAGGAGACCTGACTCTAGGTGGTGAACACACAATGCGATATATAGATGATGTATTATAGAATTGTATACTTGAAACTTACATAATTTTGTTGATCATTGTCACCCTAATATATTTTTTAAAAATCATCTTTTTGCTGAAAATTCTGATCAATCATCTAAATCCCAAACTTGATTACCCATATCTCCATCTGGACTCCCTTCATTTATTTCAGATTTAGCACTTAACACATATGAGGTCTTTTGATTAAGTTGCAAATTCATCCTAGAAAAAGTGCTACGTACCTCATTGCTGAATATCATCACTATGGTCACCTTTGAAGTACTCCCCTTGGGAAGCTATGCACTGATGCCAGTGCCTAGTCCACCCTTCAAAGCAATTTTGAGATTCTTTTTCTAGAATGGCCATCAGAGCTGTCATCGTATTACCCCTGGTGTCCTGAATGTCATCAAAATGTCTTCCTTTCAATATTTCCTTTATCTCTGGGTAAAGAAAGAAGTCGTTGGGGGCCAGACCAGGTGATTAAGGAGGGAGTTCCAATATAGTTATTTGTTTACTGGCTAAAAACTCCCTCATAGACAGTGCCGTGTGAGCTGGTGCATTGTCGTGATGCAAGAGCCATGAATTGTTGGCAAAAAGTTCAAGTCATCTAACTTTTTCACACAGTCTTTCCAGCACTTCCAAATAGTAAACTTGGTTAAGTGTTTGTCCAGTTGGTACAAATTCATAATGAATAATCCCTCTGATATCAAAAAAGTTTAACAACATCGTTTTGACTCTTGATTTGGATGGACGCAGCTTTTTTGGTCCTGGAGAATTGGCTGACTTTCCATTGTGCACTTTGATGCTTTGTTTCAGGGTCGTATTGGTATACCTGTGATTCATCACCAGTGATAACACAGCCCAAAACATTGTCTTGCGTCTCCAAAAGATCTCGGCAAACTTCAAGTCTCCTTTGCTTTTGTTCATCAGTGAGCTCCTTTGGGACCATTTTTGCATACACCTTGCTCCTGCCAAGATTTTCAGTGATGATTTTCCCAACTGTTTCTCTATTGATGTTTACTTGGTCTGCTGTGTTTTTCACAATCTGCAGACGATTTTGACACACAATTTGATGAATTTTTGCTATATTTTCATCATTTCTGCTCTTTATTGGCCTCCTTGACCTCTCTTCATCGATGACACATTCTCTCCCCTCAGAGAAATATTTAATCCATTTGTACACTGCCGTTTTCTTCATGGCATTATCCCCATAAACTTGGACTAATATGTCCCTGATTTCACTTCCACTCTTTCCATGTTTAACAAGAAATTTAATGTTTGTTCGTTACTCTAATTCAAGCTCAGACATTCTCACAACAGCACAAAAAACACCCAACAACAATAATGAATGCCACTTAGCAAGATACTGCCACACGTCCACACGAACACAGCTGTGAGACACTGATATACCAAGGTTATGAAACCTTATTGAGCTGTTTTTGCAGTGCTGCCAATGTAAGCGCACAGTGGCAAGTTCGCAAACCTAGTTGTCGGTACCTTAAATTCTAAGACAGAACTCATAATCTTCTCCTGCAAACCTGTTCCATCTCCAAAAATGACACACTTCTGCTAGCAGTACATGCATCTACCCTGTTTTTCAGACATCTTAATCAGTCAAACTCAACTTCTCATAGTATATCCAATGGATCATCAAATTCTTCAGATTCTACCTCAAAAATGTTTCTCAAATTATTTTCCTTGTCTCCATCCCTACTTCCTCTCCCATAACTCAGATTATCACCTTCTTTTTTATTTTTATACCACTTGTTTTCTTTCCATTGTCTCTCTGTACTCTTGTTGATTCTCCACATTGCTGCCAAAGTCACTTTCCTACAAAATGAAGTTTAATTGCATTACTGTCTTGCCCAGAAACCTCACTGAACTGCAAGAATCTTCAGTAATTTGGAATAAAATTCTAACTTCTGCACTTGACATGTGAGGGAGTTTACAATCTGGGCCCAACCCCTTTCCAGCATCATCTTTTGCTGCTTTTTGCCACACACTTTTGCTACTGACATTGAACTTTTTTAATCCCCTCTCCCCCATATCCAAACCTTTTCAGTATTCTAGATTTTTAGCAATGTTTTTCTTCATGATATATGTTATTTCTCAATTTGAGGACTGGTTAGTTGCTCCTAGTCTAAATTCTCAGAGCTTTTAGTTCTTATATATGTAAATGCCAACTCACCAAATTCTACTGTAATTTCTCCATTTATGTCAATTCACACCACTAGACTGTATTAATGTATTTATTTTTATGTACAAGATTCTTGACAAATCTACAAAATGGAATCTGATAAGCAGTACAATTTATAAAACTACATAATCATTCCATTTTATGGTGTTTAAAAATACTGTGATTTCAAATTGGGCAGGTAATAAGTTTATTAGACATTTATAGCTTATAAGCCTCAGATAAGACCATTTAATGGCCAGACTAGAAATTACATTTAACATCACTAATGCACTCTTGAAAAATAAAGTCTGTTGTCTTGTGTTTTTCCCTCAAATATTCACTTTTTGAAACCTGTGCTTGCTATAAAATATTACGTGAAGTGTGACCTCACAATAAGGAAAATTTAACCATAGAACATATTCCTGGTTTTAACAAAAGTTAAAGTCATCACTTGGGATTGATGAATTATGTGAATGCAAACTATGAAGTTCTCCACCACAACTTAAAGTTCTAAAGCGTAATGCAGTGTTTCCTCCCTCTAACATGTGGCAGCAATTCTACCACTTAAGGTTTGCTATGCTTCCCCAAGTTCAAAAACAAATGCTCTATTTCATTACCTCAGCTTCATTTTTTGATAGAAACCCATTTTCTTCTTCTTTCACGAGATTTTTCTTTGTTTTTCCTGTTTTCTTAAAGTTTATTGAGAGTAAAATTGTTGTCTTAAACTTAAGTTACCTAATTCAGAGCATTAGGAAGGGAAGAAAATTCTCCTTTTATTAGCATCTTAGATCTGAGTATTTGTTTTGATATTGCCACATGCACAACTGAAATTCTCCCTTTACTCTATGAACATGTCTCGATCCAGGCATGAATTTTGATGTTGCTACATTCCCTATTTTCATTCTATTCTTAAGCAGCAAAACAGCCATTGAGATTCTGCAAATGAGAACTATAGGTAAGGTCTTTGGAAATACAGAGAAAGAAACAATTCATTCTTACTGAGGAAAGTGGAAGATAAACATCTTAATTTGGAAGACAATATAATTAAGCTGTACTACTTTAAATTAATAGACTAATACAATAAAATACCAATTCCATGTTCCATTGGATATTCTAAGACAGTTTAAAGGTAAACACATTTAATTTTATCTTTAAAATATTAATATATGAATGCATAAGCAGCAGGCAAGAAGAACAAAGAAAATAGGTGACAGGGAATAGATAGATGATAGATAGATAGATAGATAGATAGATAGATAGATAGATAGAACATTCCATCCAAAAGCACCTGAATTCTTCTTAAGTGCACATAGGACGTTCTCCAGAGTAGATTACATGTGAGGCCACAAAACTAGTCATAATAAATTTAAGAAGACTGACATCATAACAAGCATCTTTTCTGACCCCAATGATATGAAAATAGAAATCAATTACAAGAAGGAAACTGGAAAATTCACAAATATGTGGAAGCTAAACAACATGAAAACAAACAAAAGGAGTAAAAGTCTCAGTATAAATATTAAATAGATACCAACCTTTTTGCTGTCCTACTTCTTACCCCAAAAGGGGAAACATGAGCTAAAGTATAAGACATTAAGTCTTCAACTGTGGAAGGAAGAGCTTTAGATACATTAGTTAGGGATATAATAAGTTCATGGTCAGCAACAAAATTTGTGGCTCAGAGTATTTTATTTCTCTGAGACAGCTTTTATTTTATTTCCTATTGTTTTGTCTTACCCTGTCACGATATATTTTTTTAACTTTTTAATTGACGTCTGACATACATACAGTAAAATGCATACATACAGTAAAACCAGTATTAAATGTTCATCTTGACATAGTTTCAGAAATGTGTACATCCACGTGTCTACCCCCAGATTACAATATTGAGTATTTTCAGCACCCCAGAGGATTTCTTGTAACTCTTCCCAAACAATATCCTACCCAAAGAAGTAACTACTATTCTGACTTCTACACTACTGGTATTGCTTGTTTTTGAACTTTACCATCAACAGAATGATACAGTCTTTAACCCTTTGTATTTGTTTTGAATCAGGATAATATCTGTGGGAGTCACTCATGTTGTTAAATGTATCAGTAGTTTGTTCTTTTGTATTACTGTGTAACATTTCATTATATAGAGATAGCATATTTTAATTATCTATTTTCCTATTAGTGGACTTCTTTAGGTTACTCCCTGCTTTTGGTAATTATAAATAAATTTACTTGAAAATGTCCTTTGACAAACATACACAGACAGTCATATCTCTTGGGTATATACTTAGAATATGGATAGGAGCAGAATGGCTGAGATGAGGTCTAAGTGTATGTTTCATTTTAGTAGATACTGGCATATTGTTTTAGGGGGAAAAATGAATTTGCAATGGGCCTGACCAGTTAGCAACGGGCCCCATTACTTCTACAGCCTATTTATTTATATTGTTTACTTATAGTATTGCTTGGTCCAGAAAGGCTTTGAGTTAGGCTACTTCTAAAAGAAAAAGAACTTTTTCTGCACACTGATTCACCTGCAATTGTAAGCATCAAATTTTCAATGGTGCTGGCTTGTAAGTATTGCAATTACAAAAAAGGTGAACTTTTCCAAGTATAGTCAACCCATTTTCTCAGGAGCAAGGTTACCTCAAAGTCAAGAGCAATCGTTGTTTTTCACGTCTCCAGTGATGTGCGCAGAGAGCATGCAGCCTTTGCTCGCGAGCCTTCCTGCAGCAGCTTGGAGCTGGTCCATGTGCTCGATGCTCTGGCACCACCTAACGAGCCAACCTTGCTCCCTCTGTGCAGCCAGCGGGCTCAGCACGCAGGCCAAGGCAATCATCTCCGCACACATTTCTACTGCGAGGCTCTTTCCTTTCCTTGTATTTCACTTAATAAAATTAGTCACTACACATGGTGGATTAGCAGTAGCAGCAGCAGCTCAGCTTCCCTGGATTTACATGAATTTATTCTCAGTGGAGAGATCAAGAGGCAATTTATTCAGTTGTTGGCCTTGTTAGGAGTTCCCATCATCCAACCCTGCCGCTCTGTCTCAATAGCATGGTTGTGATTATATATTATTTAGGATGATTATTCCCACTTTTGCAAGCAGCTACTAAGAGGTCATGTCCAGATTCTAAATTCTTCTGAGCCAGTTTTCTAAGAGCAAGAGACGAAAAGGTAAAAGTTTTAAAAAGTGGCCTAAAATATCAAAATCTTGACTGCTCATGAAACGCCTCTTCAAGTCCCTATTTTTGCCGATGTGATTATCAGGATATTTCTCTGAGAGACAAGAGCTGTGCTTTCCATAGACTGTATCCAATAGACTATATACAATGTGCTTGCATATTGAATAAAACGGAAATTCAGTTTTTACCAGTGGCCGATATAAACATTGTATTGATGTAAGGCTATAGCTAGAGGAGAGGCAGTGTCTCTGGCTGTCTACAAGTACAGCAAATGAGAGCCGAAAGATATTAATATTTCTGTAGCTCTGCAGTGAAAAGAGCTGAATCCAGAACCGTCAAGAACTAGAATGTAAAGGTGGTTTTCCTTTCACAGTATCAGCATATATGGAGAGGCGAGGCAAGTAATTTAAAATTTCAGTGCCTTATTCTTCTCACATGTAAAATAGGCATAGCAATAATACCAGCCTTGTGGGACTTTGGTGGAGATTAGATGGGATCAGGTTTTTAAAGAGCATAGCGTGGCACCTGGCACCTAAAATCATTCAGTAACATTAGCGGTCATTATTATTCTGACTGTTATCCTTGCTTGCTTTTCCTCTCCTCACTTGTCCTATGTCCTGTTCCTCCTCCTTCAGCCTCCAATTCCTACAGAAAGAGGTCACAAATTGTACATACTCATTAAAATGACCTATGTGACTAGAAAGAGCCACAGAAAATACAGATATGTAGAATCTAGCCCTTTTTGTATATCATGAATCAGCATTCCTCATTTCCCTTGCAGATCACATTCAAATTTTTGCAGTCAAAAAGATGTTACTTTGTTTTTTGTTGTTGTTTTTTTTTTTTTTTTACTGTGGTTTAGCTCTACAGCATCATTTATAGTTTTACAGGTTATTTTTTCAGTGAAAGAAACTGAAAAATCTGTGCACAATGATTTCTTGTAGTGGGTGGCAACAATATAGCTTTCATGCTGAAAATGACTTTTTTTTTTTTTTCCCAAAGGTAATTTGGGCTTAGGAGAAAAGTGCTAAAATGTTGTAAAATGATGGGATTGTTTTCATTCCTTTCCCCCTCCCCACCACCCCCCGAGAGTATGTCAGGAAATTTAAGTGATTACTGTGTGTTAGTGCTGGCTAGTGAGGGGAAGGTCTGGGCTATGTGGTCTTGCCCACAGTCCTATAGGAGAAGACCACACATGTACCTACCTGATGTAAGGGTAGGAGTCTGGCACACTGCAGGTATGATCTCATCTTAACCGTCCATACACTGTTTTAGAAGAACTTCCACCAACAATCTTTGCTTATACTCCTTATTGGGATGCTGGCAAACATTGGCTTACTTTCTCTTACGTGCAAGAAACGAACTGTCCTCCGGAAAGGTCACATCCTCATCCACACAGCCATGCCCAAGGGTTCTTGAACTTTACCTCCAATTCTCCCTTTCAGCCCATGAAACATGAATTATGAAGACACTAGTTAATATTTGTTTAACGCATGTCTTGCTGCCTTTGATTATGCAAAGGGACAGAAATTATAGGTCTGGTTCCTTAAGAGTTTTAAATACAATATTCTCTGTGAGAAATTTCACAGGTTAGATTCATTTTATTAAAATTTTTCCTGCATCTAGTATGCTAAAATGTAAAATGTGCTATTTCCTAATATAACTAGCAATAAAGATGTATCAAGTGGCCACTATTAAAAATTTTCAGACAGCCTATCATTTTTTTTTTATGAATTCTAAGTTCTTAGTTACTGATGGGAAAAAGCAGGAAATGCTGATATTCAATTATGTATCACATAAAACAGTCATGTATGGAACTGACAGTTTTCCTTTTCTCCCTGGAAACCTTTTTAAAGAATCTTGACTTTAGTAGGGAGTTGGAGAAGGGGAGGGAGCAAGGTTTACACATCTGCAGGAAATCAGGGAGTTAAGAACCAGCTCTATCAGACAATAACCCACAAATACAGTGGTCATCAACATGGCGCTGTTCTGTGATAGAAAATTACACTGTAATATAAGGAAAACAGCTGATAAGGTCAAAAAATGATAATATTAATTCAATATTTCTAAATAGTTAGACAGCCTTACCAGGGTACTATGTTCAGATTTAATCACCATATTTTTACATTTGGGAGAATGAGGAGCATTGCATATACAACATTTTTTCGTTAAAAGGAAAGAAAAAGAAAAAGTCAGCATAGAAACACTCTGGAAGGATGCCTGAATAGCAATTACCAATAGTTTCCTTTGCTTTTAATTGTATACATTTCTTTATTGTTCAAATTCCTTACCATGTCTACTTACTCTTGTTACTGAAAATAAAAATGAGAGATTTTTAAAAATCGCTTAGATTAACTCAAAGACAATGTGACAACAGCAACAATAACAAACAATTTTATTGTGTTTAGTATGTACCAGACACTATGCTGAGCACCTAACATTCATTGACAATTTAATCCTCATAATAACATTAAGAAGTAAAAACAATCACTATCCCCATTTTACACATGAGAAAAATGATGGACAAAGAGGCCAAATAACTTGTCCCTGGTCATACCGCTGGAAAGTGAGAAACCATGATGTGAAGCCAGACAGTGTGGCTCCAGGTTCTGGGCTCTCGAACAAATATACTATAAAAGTAACTATATGAGAAATTTAAAAGGGAAGGGAAGTTTGTTAGTTATTGATGTCTACCGAGAACCCCATTTGTAATATATGAGCTTAAATTAAAACAGAAAGAAATGGAATTGTATCTATGAAGAACTTGACTGTCAGTTGAAGAAACTTTGGAACGGTAAACCAGGATGGTGACTTTGAAAATACAGCTTTTTAAAGTTATTAAAAATGCCTCTGTAGAGTAATTAAACTTTCCATCCTCACCATTACTGTTGTCTTCTTTGTCATGCAACATCTCTCATCCTCTAATTCTATTTCCTTAGTCTTACTTACAAGTTGTTTTCCTCCAACAATCAAGTATATTCAAATGCCTTAAGGGATAATATCTTGAACACTACTCACCCTTTTTTATTATAGAAACAATTTCATTTGATTGGCCCCATTACTCTTGCAAGGATGAAATTAAGATGACTGAATAAAACATAAAACAAATCATTAAGTAGTCTATGTGAAATACATGCAGGAAAACTAATATAAAGATTTTTGAAGCTCAATTTTTTAGGACACAATTTTCCAGTACATAAGGAAAAAGCCATAATAGTCAGGATTTTTAAAGAAATGTCCTAATGAAACTTCTTTAGTAAAATAGCTAATGGACTGATAA
Organism: Rhinolophus sinicus; assembly: GCF_036562045.2. NCBI lineage: Eukaryota > Metazoa > Chordata > Mammalia > Chiroptera > Rhinolophidae > Rhinolophus > Rhinolophus sinicus. The sequence continues at coordinate 78,367,183 of NC_133752.1, forward strand.
TTGTATACTTTATTGAATATGCTGGTACTTATCAGTAATGTGATCCATAAAATGAACAATATCTCTGACTTTGCAGAGACTAGAGTAGCAAATGAGCTGACAATGCTTACAAATAAAAAATATAGACAGTTCTGGTCAAGATGATGAAGTAAGTAAATGCTGTGCTAGCCTCCTCGCAAGACTACATCAAAATTACAACTAACTTACAGAACAACCCCCCCTTGAGAACCACCTGAAGACTAGCTGAACAAAAGTCCTATAACTAAGGATATACAGAAGAAGCTATGTTGAGACTGGTAGGAGGGGCAAAGATGCAAATGGACTGGCCCCACACCCACGTGTGGTGGTTAAAAATTGGGAGGGATATCATGACTGTGGAGGTCCCCCACAAGGAGTGAAGGGTCCAAGCCCCACACCAGGATACATAGCCCAGGGTTCTAGTGCTAGGAAGAGAAGTCTCCATAAATTCTGGCTGTGAAAACCAGCAGGGATTGTGGCTGAGTGAGACAGACAGCTATGGGAGCCCCAGGTGTTCCCCTTAAAGGGCCTTCACATGGACTTACTCACTGATGGACTCACTTGCTCTGATCTCCAGCACTGTGACAGCAACTTGAAAGGTACCAGGTACATATGCAGAGGAACTGAATTGTCTGCTTCAGAGTAAGGACTGGAGGAGCAGGTTTCTCGCAGACAAAAGTGTGGACAGAAAACATTTTTCTTTTGTTGAGTCCTCCTCCCAAACAGCTTGCAGGTACTGGCAAAATCTGAGTCTCCATCAACCTGGCTAACACCATTTGCCCCACCCTGGTGACTGACTCACTGAGACCCTGCCCCACCTAACTTGCAGACCCATGAAAGCTACTTCCAGTGGATTTTCCATAAAAATGGCATGTCTCAGTTCACTTTTTTCAGTTCAGTGGACTTTTCTAAAATCTTTTAAAGGCTCACAAACCCCAAGCTGTTTATAAGCAGTATCTGGCCTCAGCATGCCCTGTACCTCTTGCTAAGCAGCCCCAAGCCTGGCACTAGCAGCAGCAGGCCTCAGTTCATAGCTTAACCTTTCCCAGGTATCTCTTGGCCAAAACAAGCAGCAACCATCTGCAGATGACTTTGTAGCTCATACCAGGTAGCCCGGGCTGCATACAGGCAGTGGCTGACCTTGGCGTGGACCAGAGCCCCTTCCAAGAGGCCCCGGAATCAACATACTCTGTGGCCAGCTTCAGACCACGTCAGAGCACCACCTAACCATCTCCACAAATCACATATCCAAAGGGTAGAATCAGCAGGCACTGGAGCCCACTGAAGTGAATCCTAGTCTGAGGGGTTAGTCCCTGCACAACTGGTCCACTGCTATAGTCACAGCCAATTAGCCTGGAGATCATTCCTTCCCATTGTCATGCCAGCAGCAATTGGGGCTCAATTGCAAGGGTAAATCACACACAGCCCACACAAGAGACACACATGGAGCACCCAGCCACTGGGTGCCACTGGGCCCCACAGGACATGTGCTACCTAGAGCCACTCTGCCAAACCAGAAGACATAGAAGGTCTTCCTAATACATAGAAAGAGACACAGGAATCAGACAAGGTGAGGAGACAAAGAAACATACTCCAAATGAAATAATAGAACACAACTCTAGCAAAAGAACACAATGGAGACAAGCCATCTACCAGATGCAGAGTTCAAAACACTGGTTATAAGGATGGTCAGAGTACTTAAGGAAAGAGTAGATGAATTCAGTGGTAACCTACACAAAGAGATAGGAAATATAAAAATTAAGATAGAAAACATAAAAAAGAGCCAATCAGAAATGAAGAATATAATAACTAAAATGAAGAATACATTAGAGGGAATCAAGAGTAGATTAAATAAAGCAGATGATCAAATCAACAATTTGAAAAACAGGATAGCACAAAGCACCCAGTCAGAACAGAAAAAAAAAAAAAAAGAATTCAAAAAAATGCCTCTGGGACAACATCAAGCATACCAACAGTTGCATCATAGGGATACCAAAAGGGGAAGAGAGAGAACAAGGAATTGAAAATCTATTTGAAGAAATAATTATGGAAATTTTCCTTAATTTGAAAAAGGAGGTAGATGTATGGTTCTGCAAAGTGCAGAAAGTCCCAGACAAGATGAATCCAAAGAGGTCCACACTAAGACACATCATAATTAAAATGCCAAAGTTGAAGACAAAGAAAAAATATTAAAATCAGTAAGAGAAAGGTAATTAGTTATCTAAAGGGGGCTCCCATAATACTGTCAGCTAATTTCTCAGAAAAAAATTTGCAGTGCAGAAGGACTTAGCATGAAATATACAAAGTGATGAAGCACAGGGACCTAAACCAGTATTACCCAGCAAGTCTATCATTTAGAATTGAAGGAGGAATAGAGAACTTCCCAGACACATAAAACCTAGGAGAGTTCATCAACACCAAAACAATATTGTAAGAAATGTTGGAGGGATTTAAGGGGGGAGGGGAAGGAGAAGAAGGAGAAAAAATTAAAAATATGAATAATGGAATGGCAATGATGACATATCTACCAATAATTACTTTAAATGTATTGTTAGTGCAAATGTATTGCGAGTGCTCCAATCAAAAGACATAGGGTAGCTGAAATGGGTAAGAAAACAAGACCCATACAAATGCTCTCTACAAGAGACTCATTTTAAATTGAAAGATACCCACAGACTGAAAGTGAAGGGATGGAGAAAGATATATATGCAAATGAAAAAAAAGAGCTAGAGAAGCAATACTTATATCAAACAAAATAGACTTTAAAACAAAGGCTATAACAAGAGACAAAGAAGGACCCAGCAATTCCACTTCTGGATATTTAACTGAAGAAACCCAAATCACTAATTCAAAAAGTCATATGCATCCCTATGTTCTTTGCAGCATTATTTACAATAGCCAAGATATGGAAGCAACCTAAGTGTCCATCGATACACAAAAGTATAAAGAAGGTGTGGTACATATATGCAATGGAATATTACTCAGCCATTAAAAAATGAAAGTTTGCCATTTGCAAGAACATGAATGGAACTAGAGGGTGTTATATTAAGTGACATAAGTCAGTCAAAGAAAGACAAGTACCATATAATTTCATTTATATGTGGAATCTAAAAAAAAAATAAACAAAGAAACAAAACAGAAACAAACTCATAAATAAAGAGAACAAATTGATGGTTGCCAGATGAGAGGGTGGTTGGGGAGATGGGTTGAAAAAAGTGAAGGGATTAAGAAGTACAAATTGCCAATTATAAAATTAGTTATGGGGGTATGAAGTACATATATGGAATATAGTCAATAATGTTGTAATAACTATGAATGGTGTCAGATAGGTACTAGATTTATCAGGGTGATCGCTTTGTAAAGTATATAAATGTCTAATCACTATGTTGTACACTGGAAACTAATATAATACTGTATGTCAATGGTAATTGAAAAATAAGAAATTATTTTTTAAAATAGATATTAATTAAGAAAAATATATAGGCTATTGGGGGGCATCCTATTTTAGAAAGAAGGAAAGTATTGAAACTTTAAGGTAATTATTTTGTAAATATGATAAATCATTTTCTCTTCTAGTTGTGTCTAATGCTCATGATCAAGAAGGTAGAGTCCTGCCATTTCTGCACCAGAGAATCTACAATAGAGCTCAATAATTTACCATTCTAACAATTTACAGTTGACTTTGACGATGGTAGCCTGGGATCCCACTTTGAGAACCATTGGAGTAGGATGATACTTTGAGGACCTGAAGGGATTGTAGTTTGTCACTGATGAAGTAATGCAATCAGCACATACCAGAGATGGCCCAGAAGAGAAAGAAAGGACCCAGATCATGGAGCAACTTGGACACCTCCTGAGATGGGTATAGGTTTAGTCTGAGGCCCATTTAAAAGGATCAGTGCTATAGCAATGGATTTGGGAGCAAGAAGCTTGAAACCTGGTTGACCAGTTGAAGAGTTGGTGTAGTAACACAGGGGAGAGCTAATGGGGGCTTGAGTTAAGTCAAAGTGGGACAAAGATGAAGTAGGCAGAACTTGACGATGTGTGATGTCAAAGAATGGAAGAAACCTAGTTTGAAGATACTTTTCAAGGACTCACAATAGACTCATAATCTATAATAAACTATATTAACCATAATAATGCTAATTGTATGTTGAAATTATTTTGAATAATTTCATATGTTTAAATCCATAATGAAATAGAACAGGTTTGAAAGAATTTAGTAGGTTCCGCTGACTTATTGACCACTTTGGCTATCTTTATCCATTTGCTAAACATTTCCCAAATAATAATAATGATAGTTAATGTGCATTCAGTGTTTCATTTGCACTGGGAACTATACTACATACACTAGTCTTAGTATTTTAATTCTCACCACACTGTGTAAATTGGGTACTGTAGTTAGCCCCACTTTACCAATCAGGAAACCATGGCTCACAGATTAAATCACTTCTTTTCAGTTAACTTCCATTTGCCCCTCCAAATCTGCTAGTCTCCATTCTTTTCCTCCTGCTTTCTGCCCCAAGAAGCTGATCTATGTGGACAAGCTTCCAACTGTGTTTAGCTAGTGTGAGAACCTGGCAGGAGACCAGAGGTAGGAAACAGAGTGAAGCCAAGTTTTTTCCCTCCTTACATGTTGTATCACACTATGTTCCACAGCAAAATGTCACAGATCATCTGAAAGTGGCCCTGTTTCACAGCTTTCATCTTTCTGGTTCCAAAAGCCAGTTCTTCCCCACTTTTCTTCAGGTTTAAGGGTAGTAACAGCTCCTCTGTTACTGGGAATGGGGCACTGTACTAACTCTCATAGTTTCCTTACAAATGCTTACAGTTTTAAAACGAGTCCCTTTATGACATTCTCATCAAATTATCCTACTTTGGCAATCACAGAACACAGCTAAAATGTAGAGGAGGCAGGATTCAAAATTCCACAATCTGACTGTAGGCACCAATCTTCTGGAGTGCTGTGGGGTGGGGAAGGGGAAGGAAAGGTTGGTGAGAAGGGTCTCTTCTCCATATTTTGGAACTGAGTGCAGAGAAGGGCAAAGAGTGACCATTTAGTTAAATGAATTTCTACAAATCAAGAAAAGCTAAGAGTTTGAAAAAGACTAGTGAAAATCCATTCTCTGGCTTCTAGACCAGTCCAACAAAAAAGACTCTCTACCCAGTCCCCAACACCTTTATATGACAGCAACAGTCTGTTTAAAAACAAATGGGTTCTAAAGTACCACCATTATAAAGAAAATAAGTGGCAACCCTTGGTTTTCTCAATCTCATACCTCACTCCAGTGCCTGCCCCATCCATTAGAAAGACGGCAATAAAAATAATGTGGTGAACAAAATGAGACAGGATGGAGTCAAAGCTTCTTTGAGGTTTCTGAAGACGCTAGTTAAACTAACAACCTCATACGTGATGTAGATGACTAGTTTTCAATGGGTGAAAGTACAGTTATAGGATGAGAAGCATCATTCTAGATAGTATCACCTTATTCTCTCATATTCATATCCTGTTCAGTTAAAAGAACCAATTTCTTGCAGTGTGTAGTATCATATTCCTGATTATAGTGTGATATATGGTGATATATACAGTTATATGTAACTTACACTAATATATATGAAATCATCAGAAAACAGATGGATGTTCAACTTTCCAGAACTGATTGGAATTGTTAATCTGAGTTTAGAGAAGAGTGCATTCACAGCCAACATACCAGTTCCCTGTGCTTGTGTTAGTTTCGGTAACAATGTAACAAGCCACAAATCCCTGTCTTAACCATAGATAAATTTAAGTTATGCACCTACCATTTTATATTCAAATATATTAGTTCCTTAACCCAGAAATAAAAAGCTATGGAGATGCTGCTGTAAAATTAAATGTTAAATATTGAAAACAAACATGGCGATGTGGCCACCATTGAGAAAATAATAAAGACTTGAGAAATTGAAAACAAATGAAAGTTACTAGATGTAGCACACCTAGTTTTCATATTTGGAGTATTCCATTTTCTTCAGCATGCTTACTTTCTCCATTCCCATATTCCGGTTCAAGCCTTTACTCTCCCCTCTTTTATGTTTTGGTTGTCACAAATTATCCCTATTTATGCTGGTCGAATAGCCTCCTTCAGTATTTCTTGCAGTGCAGGTCGTGTATTAGAAAATTCCCTCAGCTTCTGTATGTCTGGAAAGGTCTTTATTCCTCTTTCATATATAAAGGATATCTTTGATGGATATATTATTCTTGGCTCATGATTTTTCTTTTAACAGTTTGAATATTTGATTCCACTCCCTCCTTGTAGAGTTTCTGCTGAAAAATCTGATGATAATCTAATGGACTTTCCTTTGTAGGTTACTGTCTTCTTTTCCCTGGATGCCTTGAGGATTCTTTCCTTGTCGTTGATTTTTGACAGCTTCAATACAACGTGCCTTGGAGAAGGTCTGTTGGGGTTGAGGTAATTAGGTGTTCTATTTGCTTCTTGGATTCGAGGATCCAGTTCTTTCCACAGGTTTGGGAAGTTCTCTGTTCCCTTGTCTCTTTCTTCTCCTTCTGGTATGCCCATTATTCTTATATTGCTCTTTCTGATGGAGTCAGAAAGTTCTTGTAGAGTTCTTTCATTTCTTTTAAGTCTCAAGTCTCTTTCTTCTTCCATCCGTGTCATTTTCAGATTTCTATCTTCAATGTCACTGATTCTTTCCTCCATCTGGTCAACTCTACTACCTAAGCTGGTTATTTCATTCTTCATTTCTTTTATTGAGTTCTTAATCTCCAGAAATTCTATTTGGTTCTTTTTTAAAATTTCAATGTCTTTAATAAATGTTCATTTTGGTCTTTGATTGTGTTTCTGAGTTCATTAAACTGCCTGTCTGCGTTTTCTTGCATCTTCTTGAGTTTTTAAGAACTGCTATCTTGAATTCTCTGTCATTTAAGTCACATATTTCCATATCTTTAAGTTCCTTTTCTGGAGACTTTTCACTTTCTTTCTAAGCTGTCTTGTTGCCTTGGTTATTCATGGCAATTACTGATTTAGTATTTCTCTTCCTAGACATCTGCAGGAGTGGGTTCTGCAACAGGTTGATAGGAAGAGGTCTTTCTTTTGTTTTCCAGTACATGTTGGTAGAATGTTTTATTTTGTCTCCGACTGCAGCCTTTTATTCTCTCTCACACTGTAGTGTTATATTTTCTCTGCGGTATTCTGGCTTCTCACACAATGGGGGAATTCCCTGAAAGGTGGGCTTCTCCTCTGTGAACAGTTTGCCTGGGTCATAGGGTGCTGCCTCCATGTGGGGATGTGGAGAGCTTCTGAAGTTCCAAAGCTCTTTCTGCACCAGATTCAGAGCCCGTGTGTTTCAGCAGTTCTGTTTACTCCTGCAGGGATCTGCCCAGTTAGGTGGGGACAGGGGTGGGGTGTGTTGTGAAAGGTGGCCCAGAGCAATGGCGGCGACCACCACCACAGCCGGTCCTGCTTCCACAGCTCCCTCCCCTTCACCAGAACTAGTTGGGCTGCGAATCTGTGTCTGTGAACCAAAGTTCTCAGAACTGCAAATATTCTGTTTTTTTTATCTGACACTGCTACTGTTCCACTTCTAGCACTAGGCAGATGGGGGTGGGGCGAGCTCTGGGAGCATAGGGAGGGGGCGGCTAGTCTCAGCCTAAGGTTTCCATTCTCTGCAGCAGTGAGGGCTTAAACCACCATTTTCAGGCTTCTTCCCTCAGTCTTTGCTCCAAGGTCTCTGCCGTGAGCGTTGTGTTCAGCCATATTGTATGATGTCCCTTCAGTCCTGTGGGCCATAAGTGGTGCTCTAGCAGTCCGAGTTCTTCCCTCTCCCATAGCTATGGTACTTCCAGAATGCAGTGAACTTGGAGCACAGAGCTAGGTCTGCATCCTGTGCCCGCAAGACCCGGTCTCTGCACTGTTTCCACCCCTCCTCCCCCACTTATGCGATTTGCCCACCTTTAGATGATTTCAGTAGTGTGCCTCTTAGTCTTGCCTGTCTCCTGCGCAGGGAGTCCTTTTTGGAGTTATAGTTGTTCAATTTGTTGTAAATTCCAGGGCAGATTGCAAGAGGCTTACCTCACATTGCCATTTTTATGTGATCATCTGAGCACACCTAGTTTTTATAGGAAAACTGGTAAATAACAACAAATACATGTACAACACAAAAGAAATTTTAAATTCAGAATTTAAAAGAATGACAATTTACTAATCAAGACATGATTTCCTAATGAATTATAATATTCAGCGTAATTTATGTGCACAAAAATACATGCATTTTTTAAAAATAAAACTACTGTGATAATCAGATTCAATATGTATATGTTGAAACACAGTTCAATTTCTTTCCCCAGAAAGTGTCTTGTTAAATTGGAAATGAAACCTACACCTGTGCACTATAAAATCTAGGTCTCTTGCCTCTCATCCCATGGTTATCATCACTCTAGTAAATTTCTGTTCTAACAAATTGCACAGAAACTATTAATAAAATGTCTTAGTTTCTATGTCCCTACCCAACTTTCTGCCTGCTCCCTTGGCTTTAATCAAGTGAATCTATTCCAGGTCATGCCCATATGCAGTTGACTGAAGTGGACTGCAGCCTTGAATGAGACTTTCATTGCTGTCATCGATGTAATCAATTCAGTCCCCACTGGCAAATTGATCATGAAGCAACAGACATCCATCTCTGAGACAGCCACATTTACCAATCCCAGTATGCCTCTGTTGATTTACTTTCTGCCACAGACAAGTCTAACCCTCACATTGGGCAGAAGGTTTTCCTAGACTGCAGAGAGAATGATGCACAATTACCACAAAATTCTAAGGTTAATAATTTGGATGATTCACCATGTTTATAATCTTAAACATGGCAAATGAGGTGGGGAAAAAACAAAACATGTATCAATAGTAAGCAAACCAAACCTGGTGTCTGAAACAAGTAATTTTTTTCCCATAACATTTGTAATGTCTATTTGTTTATTAGAAATAACTAATGTTATTATATCCTTTTATGAGCAAGGCACTGTTTTATGTTTATTATTTTTATTGTTATTATTATTTATTGTCTCACCAAGCCTCTCAACAGCCTAAGATTTTTGTTTTTTCTTTGTTATTTCATTCAATCTATTCAACATCCTACAAAGTAGATATTAACACCAATTTATGTGCTCAAGATCACATAACAAATGGTCTCAGGCAGAATACAAATTCATGTCTAGAGAGGTTCTAGAGAAACGTTGGGTTTTAGTTCTACAAACTTCCCCAGTCCTAGCTCTCCATTCTGGTGACACACACATTATACTTTGTGGCTCACTTCCCTAGTACTTGTAACCCCAACTCCTACCAAACCTTACAAAAAGTTTGAATTTATTCCAAGTTATAAATAATGGGGAAAAACTTAAAAGATTAATAAGAATCAAATTTTTAAGTCAAAATTAAATCTGATGCGAAGCACGGATAGAGAGATTTAATGGAGTCATGGGGAATTTCCTTGAATTCTTCAAATGACCCATCAGGTGGCCACCTTCTCTGGTAACACATAGGCAGTCATTGTGAGGATAGGGACAAGTCAAAGAAGTTGCCAGGAAGGGCAGGTAATTAACTATGTTGGTGAGAAAGGACAGAGGCCAGTCAATGCATGTTTGACTCACTACTTCACTTTGAAGTTTTCCTAAAACATCAAACCACTAAATCATTTCAAAAAGGTGGATTTTTAAAGAATTCTGGTTTAATATGGAGGAATGAACACATGAGACTGTTTCTTCCCACTCTTTTAACATTACCAAAATGAAAGAAGATAAACAAAAGCAGTATAAACCCTCAGTGACAAAACAAGCAAAGAAAGAAACAAACTGGAGAGGAGATAACAACAGAAAGCAAAGAAAGAATATGGACAAATATTTTGTAGGTAGGAAGGTGAAGAAGGAAGAAAACCTTACTGACTTAGCTGAGAAGAGAAAGAAAAGCTAAACTCTTACATGTCTACAGAAGTAGATAATGATGAAGCAAAAGATACACCCCTCAGAACACAAGATCAACCTGACAATGGCAGCAAAATGTTTTATGAAAATGTCAGGGTAGGGCTTAGGGCTAAAGAGAGCAGAGTAGGTGGAAAGGCTTCATAAAGAATTAGACCTATCTTCCTTCCTGCAACTTTTGCAGCCCAGCAAATATTCCTCCCCAACTTTCAAAGGCTAGGAGAGTTTTATTCTCTCAAGAAAATGAATGAAAAACTTTAGACTCACAATTTCCCATGTGATGTGGCCATGGTGAGTTACTAAAAAGAAAGAAGTGAATTAAATGAAATTTTCTATAGGTTCAAACTGGTACTCCCAGCCCTCTTCTTACACCTCTGCTCATAGATCACTGGCATCACAGGGTATACTGCTTGAAGATTTATCTTTGAAAAATTTCAGAGAAAACCTACAATTTTAACACATAGGATGGTGTCTGAACTGAAAGGGCAAGTCTCAAATTCAGGCCATCAGCTGCGAAGCCATGCACAATTTTTAAGTGCCCTACTCTTAAAATGAACCAACATCAAACAGCAATTTGAAAGGAATCATTCTATGTGAGAGACAGAGTGGGGGAAATAGAATTTAGAAGAAAATGTGACAGCACAAGAGACAGAAAATAATTTCAAAAAGTGAAGTATTTAAAAGTACATCCATGGAAAGAGAGAAGAGACTGTCCATAAAACACAAATGGGATGCTATTTTTTAAAGGAAATAAAAAGGAGCTGATATATGTATATATATATATATATTTGATGTTTGTTTTTAGTTCCTGACACAGAGCTTCAAAAGACCCTTGGAATTTCTTGAGTAATAGGAGTATCTTTTGTTAGTCATAAAAAGACTTTTTCAACCATGCCTGAATTTATGCTAATGAGATAGGGTCCCTCAGTAGCTTCAGGAAGGGGGACTGTTTGGCAGAAAAAAAACCAAATGACTAGAGCATTGGAACTTTCAGCCCCATCTTAGGACCTCCAGAGACTGAGCTCAGTTAGGTAGCCAACGATATTAATCAATCATGTTTACATAATGAAACCTTGATTAAAACTCTGGGTAGTGAGGTTCAGGGAGCTTCCGTGTTGGTGAGCTCATCAATGTGCTGGGAGGGTGACATGCCCGGATTCCACTAGGAGACGGCATGGAAACTCTGGGCCTGCTCCCTCCCCCACGAAGACCTATGCATCTCTTTCATTTGGCTGTTCCTGAATTGTATGTTTTACAATGAAACTGTAATTTTAACTATAGTGCTTTCAAAATAAGTTCTGTGAGTTGTGCTAGCAAATGATCCAACCTGAAAGGAGGTTGTGGCAACCCCCAAATTTGTAGTCAAGGAAGAAATGCAGGTGGCTTGGGGACATCCAGGACTCGCAGCTGGCATGTGAAGTGGGAACAGTCTTGTGGGATTGGGGTGTCTGTACTAACTCCAGTTATAATTGAATTGTGAGACACTAAGTTGGTGTCAGAGAATTGAATTTGATGTTTCAAGGCAGTAGCAAAAGCATAATGTTTAGAAATATGAAATTTAGTACCAGAAGAAAAAGCTAAAATGGTTCAAATTTATTTTTTCTAGAGAACCGTATTAAAGGGTAGACAAAAGTGGGCAGGGGCTGCTTTATTTCCTTAAAATCTTTTAAATTTGTTTACTATGTGCACACATTGCACTGATAAAAATGAAATTTGATTTAAATAAGAATTAATTCATTTCCAAGAAGTGAGAGTATCATTTTACTTTATTATTAACTAAGTTCTCCAAATTATAATGCTCATTACTTAATCATTAATTCACTCTTATTCACCCATATTTATTAAGCATCTGATATTCTGTGTGCAGTAGGGAATAAAAAGACTTTTGAAATGTGAAGTATGATTGAAAAGAGCCACATGAGAAAAATGATAGCATAATTGCAGAGAAATATATATTATAATATTTTTTTAAATCTCATCATCGTTACTGTCAACTGGCAGAAATAGGTGTGTTTTTTTCTACTGGGCAAGTTTTCATAACATTTTAGCATAACATGATTGATTAGAGAATACAATTTGCATTATAAAAATTATCACTTCTTATTACATAAAAGTCCTAAAAATTATGATAGTGGATATGAAAAAATCATTTTTTGATATGGAAAAACCTGTTTTTCACATGAAACATGAAGTCAAGTTGTTTTATTTTCCTAGTTTCTCATTTGGCATCCACTTTTTAGTTTAATGTTGGAGTTGTGGTCTGTGCTACAATTTGTTTTGATGGTCTTCAGAATCATTGATTGTCTGGTCTCATGCACTGTTCGAGCTTTACTCGATGCAGATTAGGTTGGTCTCATTTTTATCCATTTGTATCCATCTATTTATTACTTTTAGCTTGCAAGAAGAATGTACAGATGCATTTTTCTTCACTATTTAAATTCCCAGAAGAAATATAACAGTGCTATGGCAAGGTCAAAAGCCTTCATCCCAAACCCCTTGAAACAGTGGTTTTTGCTGTGCACTCCTTTATGAACTTGAGGGTCCTTAGACCAGAATCATAGTGCAGAACAGATACTGAAACATTTAAAATAGAAAGTGGGATTTCATTGGGGCATAATCAGATTATGAAAAACATTGTGTTAGTCCAATGAATTCTGTAAAAATCTTCTCAGTTAGTTGCATCCAGTGAGAGATGAGATCTAGTGGGGGTTTAGGGGTGGGATGGGAATGTTGGAAACATCCAACAATTGAGGCAACTGGTAATGACTGTACCCGACAATCAGATGTACCTTGTTCTTTCATGGTCCTTTGCCCCTTTTTATTGGTTTTCTCTGTATTCTATCTTTTTAGTCTTCTTTGTTTTCCATCACTCCTGTCTCCCCTCATGCCTTTATCCTGCCAAATATACCTATTTAGCATGTGTTATGTGTCAGGGCAGATAAGTAGTGTACGTGTATTAACTCATTAATCCTCACTGCAACCCTATGGGGTGGGTATTATTCCCATTATACTGATAAAGAAATCGAGACACCTGATGAATTCCCCAAATCACATTAATCTTAAATCAATTAAGAAATTCTATGTTCTTAATTGTTACATTATACTTAATTGTAACTTATACGCTGCTTAACAAGCCATATGCTTTGAGGTGTCCTTGTCAGCTCCCTCCCCCATGCACACAAGGGGCCTTCTTCTCTGGGGATTCTTAAAGAAACCCAACAAATTCCATCTGCAACTAGTTTACCCAAATTGTTCAGACTTTTGCCTGCAGTGCAGTTGTTAGTTTTCCCATTTGCCTTTGGATTCTAGACCACGTCTACCTTCCAAAGCAATGTGGAGGGTTGTTACTGACACGTAAGAAGACAAAGATTTGCTGCAAGTGAATTCTCCCATGTGACATAGCTGTTTTGGTTTTAGCTTCAGGGTGCCTTTTTCCTAAAGCTTACCTGTGCTTTATAAGCTGGTGTGGGCAGACTGTTGCTCCTAAAATGAGGAATAATTCCTACCTATTAGCAAGTGAGTTTACCTCCAGGAAACCATTGAAAGTCAGTACAAATCAGAAGAGTTTCGGCAGGAGCCTAAATTAACCTGCAGGAGCCTTTCTGCACTGCCAGAAATATTACTCCCAAACACAACAAGGTCAGCCCAGTCACGATTTTGGCTCTGCTTCTAAAGAGGGAATGGTGTTTGAAAGAGAACTTGCCTGTTGCTTTACGTTGTGGATACGAATATATATATATATAAATTAAAGGTGACTAATCATGTGCTAGAAGACTTGAAAACAGAAGTTTTCTGATTAGCAATGCAAAGCTGGGATCATGTCTTCTTGTATTTGTCAAAGTGGGGAACATAAAATCCTGCTAACCTATTCAGCTAGCTAAAAGGTTTCCATGACAACTGTGGGTACTTGGAACATTTGGTACTCTTATCTTCAAAAATAACCTTTCAGTATAAGCAAGAGATTGTTAAAAGCACTAACCCTCCTCACCTTCCCAGTCCAAGGTAACTACCTGACCATTATCTTGGTCTCTTACTACCCTGGAAAATTTTCAAATGGTATTTTTAACCCCACAGCATAGAAATAAAAATTCAGGCAGCTATCCCAAAATAAACTGTGTTTAATCTCAGCAGGTTATGGCCCTTTGCTTTCTGCCCTTATTAGTTTTTTCCAAAGGAAAGACAACTTACTCCTATGCAAGGAATTACAGATACCAAAGTTTTTTCTTCTCTCCTTTTAAAGCCAATCAAGTTGAAAGTAGAAATATAGTTATCTCATAATTTTTTTCTCCCTGAAAAGCCAGCAACACATGCTCATAGTCGATTATACAGGAAAATGCTAAGAAAAAAAAAAAAAAAGCATCCATTATCTCACAACCCAGAAAGCCTAACCACGGTGAAATAGTCTACATATTCCCTACTAGTATTTATATCACGTCTCTATTTTGTTTGTTAATTTTTTAAGCTAAACTATTCTTTAAGTTGGATCCACAGAGATAAGCTTGAATAACAGTGGGTTTATTGCAAAAACAAAAACAAAACACATACTAGATAATCACTTAGGTGGCAGTGCCTGTAACTAAGACTGACCTCATGAAAAATGAAGTGAATACTCAATGAACTTAACGAATACACAAATGTAATTAACCTGCCTCATTGTGCATTTGTCACTTATATTTTTCTAGAAACAGGCTCTTATTGGTCTGTTGGCCATCATCCAATATGGAGCATCTCTTTCCCTGGCTTACTCAATTCTTGTCTACTTGACACGTTTAGTGTCAGGTATCACAAATGGCAGAAACCTCACTGAGCCATTTCAGCCTTCCTTGTACAGAAAGCAATCTCAAAAGCTCCTTACCAGTATACCTTATACACAATCTTATATCTTTTTTCCCCCATAGATTTATCATCATCAGTGGCATTTCAGTAGGACTGGTTCACCCCAGGTGCAAGCAGTAAGCAGGAAGCAGAGGGTGGTATTATAGATAAATTAGAAGCAATGATTAACAAATAAAACCAACTAAAATTCAGCCTGCTTTATATTATCATGAAGTTCCAGCAATTCTAAACATCAGAGATAAAATTCTCCTCCAAAAATATTTTTTGCTGGTCTAAGTTGTAAACATTTAGTAAGGACACTTATGGGTTTTACTAAAATAATACATATTTAAGCTTCAAAATAGCATATTTTGGTTACTGACATCTTAATAAACTTTGTAATCTACGTGGGAGTTAATTCAAAGGACTCCCTGTGTGGTCCTTGATAGAGAATTAGCTACATATATTCCTCCCTCTCAAAAGGAAGTTCTGTAGGGTTTAGAAGCATTGGAGCTCACTTTGGGTGCAGTTCATGTGTTCAACTATATTTTGTTCATTCCTGCACTTAGCAAGTAGATCTGAAATAAACAGTGGTAGCATAGTGGTTGTAAAAATGGAGGAACAGAATCTGAATTACTTCAGTTCCGTCATTCTATGTGCAAACCATTCTCTGAAACAGGGAAGTCAGTCTTTTAGAAGTATTTCTCCACCTGCTTTCCCACACTTCCTTGCAAAAAAAAAATATGTACTTTAAAAATGTTAATGTATTATTTTTCCTTTTTTGTACTGTAATATTTATTATTAAACTTTAGTCTGTTTTCTTTATTGACATGTAATCATATAAAAAGTTCAAGATTAGAAACATTTTATTATTAGGTTGGTGCAAAAGTAATTGCAATTTAAAAGGTTAAAAATAATTGTAAAAACCGCAATTACTTTTGCACCAACCTAATACTTACATTTCTTTTCTGGCCATTGTTACCGTTTATTACATTTCATGATTATTACTGAAAACAATTTTGACCTATAAAGGAGGAAGGGGTATTGAAAATGATACATTATAGATATCAAATACTCTAGCTATTCCATTCTCTATCATGTTTTAAGCATCTAATGATATTAAGCTTTTACTATAAGCACTATTCTACTATAATAATATTTCTTTATCCAGATATGCCAAAATTTATTTAACAGTGAATCTATTATTGGACAATTAGCTTGTTTCCATATTTTGCTATTGTAAATAATGCTATATTGAATATCCCTGTACAAATTTTATTCCTACATTCTGATGTTTCCTCTGTCTAATTTTATAGGACGCCCTATAGGCACTAAACAGGGCCAAAAAGCAGAGCAGAAGTACCACAATTGATTATCCACAAAGTGGGTGATGTGAAGCATCACGACAGTGAACTCTAGCTTTTTCAATAGTTAATTATCCACAATCTGGGTACATCATTTATACAGCATCCTAGAAAAAAAACAAAACAAGAAACTCACAAATCTTATGGTGCTTTGGCTTTAGAAAGCCTTGAGAATCTCCCTTTTGTCTTGCGTGTGTCTATTATTTATGTGCAGTATTCTTGAACACTTCTATCTCTCACGTTACGCAGAAGCTTTGCAGAATGAAATCCTCCCAGACAGCTCCTCATCTTCTGGGGCAGCCTAATCTGCTAAATTTATTCATGTTTTGATGCATACGCTAAATAAGAAATTGGCAAGATGCTACCGGGGACATTCAGCTTTGTTCTTAAGCTCAGAGTCCGGCAACATTTCTCTGGGTAGTGTATTTCCTACTAAATCTGCGTGCAGAATATACGGAGCGTCTGATGTACGCCCACACCAAGGAAGCAGCCCTGCCCTAAGGGCACAATGTATTGTGATCTGTGTTACAGTCTGAGCGCAGGAGGATTGTTCGGTGAGAGACAAGGCAAGGTCATGCTTAAGAGTTTGGCTCCAGTAGCAGACTAAGTATGAATTTCACTGGCTGACTGGGTGATCCTGCACAAGTCAGGAGCTATCTCGGGTTCTGGAATAAAAGAATACATAAGCTATTGTCCCTGCCCTGATGGAAACTTAGAGTTTAGAGAGAGTCAGACAATTACAAGGACCATTATATAAGAGAATACAGATCAAAGCACACCACTCAGCCCCAGTTATTATCTGTCAGTCATTATTATATTATTATTGAGATTGGTGTTACCTCCGCTAGAAGATTAAATCTCTTTGAAGGTAGACCATAGATACACAAACATTAAAGGTCGATTTTCTCTCTCTCCTCCCACCTCTCTCTCTTCGCACACCAGTTTTCTGACTTCTGCCAAATTTACTTAACCTCACTAATCCTCAGTTTCTTCATCTTTAAAATGAAGATTAAAAACACCGTGTTTCCCTGAAAATCATACCTAGCTGGACAATCAGCTCCAATGTGTCTTTTGGAGCAAAAATTAATATAGACATTGTCTTATTTTACTATAAGACCGGGCCTTATATAACATAATGTAATACTGGGTCTTATATTAATTTTTGCTCCAAAAAATGCATAAGAGCTGATTGTCCGGCTAGGTCTTATTTTCAGGGAAACACGGCAACATAATCTCATAAGGGTTTTATGCGGATTATAAGTGATAATGTATGTAAAATGTTAAACATAATGTGAGGCATATAGTTAAGAATTCAATTCATGTTAGGTGCTTTCCCAATTAGTTCTTAAATTACCTCAGTCAATATAAGACTCATTCATAGACTCCGAGCTCATTATTACCTTCCCTGTGGGATCTTACAATTATTAGAGAGCATTTATAGAACACGTACAAGGAATATAAAATTATCTGTGCATGCATGGAAGGGATTATTTTCATTGTCTGTCTATGAACTGTTAGCTACAGCAGTATTTGCTTCCAATGCAAATGGCCCATGTTCCCTAAGGAGCTCTTTTCTCCAGATATCCTCACTCCTCCAATAAGTGTCACATGACCCCAGTGCTCAGTTTCAGCGCTGTGGAGAAGGTCGCTACCCAACAAATAAGCCAAAGGGAGGGCTGAGCAAGATCTTAGGAACATAGTCAGGCATTGCTCCTGCAGGAAATTTAAAAGACAGTACACTGGCCACTCTCAATGCAGAACTCTCACCAGGGGGTCATGAGAAGGAGAACTGACAGCATGGGCTTTGCCCCTGCTGACTCACAAGGGCCACGGTGTGTCATCCCCAGTGCTGCTGGCCGGAAGCATTCCCCTGTGGGGAATCTTTCCTTTTGGACTCAGCTGCTGTGCAAATGATGGGCCCTATTTGGCTAAAGGAGATTGCTTTTTTTAGTCGAGGGAAGGTCAACAACTGGATTAAGTCTGTTTTTAAATTGTTTTCATGTAATACTTGAAATAAAGCCTTTGAAAAGTCCAAGAGTTAAAATTTTGGCAATATTTTTTCCTGGATCTATTTTGACAACTTCTTTTTTAAGCTGGTTCACGTCCAGCTACCTGGGCAAAGGAGTGAGGGAGAACTTCAGGGTACAATTCAAAGAAGCATGGAAGGAGGAAAACCCCAAACAGTCCAGCTTACCTTTATTTCCTCTCTACATCTATAGCGAGTTACCCTTGGTAAGAGAGTGACAGAGAAGCAAGCATACCGGAGTTGTCTGGCCCTTTGTAATGAATCCCAGCCCTAGTCCAACTAAAAATGCCGTGTTTAAGTAATCACCACATTGCTGGGGCAGGGAAGAGGTGAAGGGTTAAAATAGGAGAGTCAGTCTCTACTCATGGCTAAGACCATGTACTCTTGAATAAAAAAGACCCTGGGTTCCTATACTCTTTCAACTACTTCCAAGCTAAGTGACTTGGGCAAATTACTCCTCTCTGGCCTCCTCAGTTGATAAAGTGCATGATAATGACAGTTCTGACTTCACAGGGTTATTTTGGAAACTAAATAATAATAAAGTCTTGGCATACAGAAGCAATCAGTAGATGTTAGCTTTTGCTACTCTTAAGGAAGGTGGGTGGAGAGAGGTTTAAATAAAAAATAAAAAAAAACTCCATTGTATCTGTGTTCTGCTGTGCCAAGACCGTGTTATTAGGTTTGCAAGATCAAGAAATCACTAGGTGCCT
Organism: Rhinolophus sinicus; assembly: GCF_036562045.2. Classification (NCBI taxonomy): domain Eukaryota; kingdom Metazoa; phylum Chordata; class Mammalia; order Chiroptera; family Rhinolophidae; genus Rhinolophus; species Rhinolophus sinicus. Next base: position 78,386,083 of record NC_133752.1, read on the forward strand.
TGTCTGATGTCAGCAACTCATTTTTTGTTGTGCAAAATTCATATTTGCAGGCCTCCCAGAAACTGTTATAGAATGAAGTACATAAAAGATTCATGCACATTTGGCAGTTACCTCCTGGATAACACTTCTCAGGGGATTGATTAAGGAATTTAATTTAAACCAACAGAACCAGTAGTATTTCTGCCAATCCCTTGTGTAACTGTGTTAGTGAACATAAATATACATGGACAGGCTTTGGGTATTCTGTGATTCTTACAATTATCTAGTTCAAAGGAAAGCAAACTGATTACCATATGCATGAAGATGAGAAAGAGAAAGTTCTGTTCTGTGTCAGCAGTAGGAGGAAAGGGGGTTTTGAAAAATGAGTGTCTCACTACTTTTATCTGATGTGTTTTCAATGCTTGTATAGAGAATAATCATTGCTAAAATATGACACATGGAAGCAAACGGAGTGTGTATTTTTCTTCTCAAGCTGCTGTGTTCAAACTCTGACCAACACTAATGCTAGATATCATAACCCTTTTAATAAGATATGCATTTAAGGGATTCAATGCTAAAAAATAAAAGGCGTTCAGAATTCTTGTATTTGGTTATTGTTACATGCTTATAAGTAATTATGTCTAGCATTATACTGAGCACAAAGAGGTTTCTTCTTTTTCAATAATATCTTCCACTGAAGCTTAATATATAATAAATAAAAAGCAGAAATTCTCTGGTTAATGTGTAGGTTAGACGTTTGAAATTCTGACCTTGTACCCTCCCCATCAGTCACAAGAAATTGTCCTTAATAACCCTGTGTAATCCCAGGACTCAAAAGCACATAATTTGAAAATAACCGGTGTGATGCATTGCTTAATTACACACTTTCACACAATTTTATTTCATCCTCACAAAAGCCCTGTGATGTAGATCTTGACATCCTCATTCTACACATCAAGAAACCAAGATTCAGAAGGGAAATAGTCTCCAAGATCACTCAGCTGATGAATGCCAGCATTTGGGCTCAAACCCAAGACTTCTTGCTCTAAGGCAGGGTTTCTTAATGCTGACACTACTGCTGTTTCCAGCTGGATAATTCTTTGTTCTCTGGAGGTATCTTGCACATCACAGATATTTAACTACATCTGTGGCCTCTCCCCACTAGAAGCCAGTCATATACCACCCCTAAATGACAATCACAAGTGTTTCACGACATTAGCAAAGGTCCCATGGACTGGGGTGGAGGTCTCAAATGGCCCTAGGTAGAGCACTAGGGCCCCTATTCTGGTATCAATGGAACCCCAAAAGGGATGCGTAGGATTCTAGGGGTCCTTGAGCTTCGGTGGGAAAGTTTTTCATATTTATTTTCACTAACAGCTATCAGAAATGTAACATTTATTTCCATGATAAATGTAGGCAGCAAACATTCATGAGTTATCAGTAATTGTGACTTTTACCAATAGAAAGCTCTGATATACCAGATTTTCTATCTGATTCTAGTTCTTGCACATTTTAAAATATCATTGAAAAATTGAGTAAATGACTCTAAGTACTACTTCAAAATTATGATAGCTATTTGATCCATTGTCTGATCTTATTTAAGATATTACTAGAAAAAGTATATATATATATACTTTTTAGTGATATATATATATATATCACTATACTTCTTTCATTGTGTTCATTATATTTCAAAATTCTTGTTTTCCTTTGTAAGTCTTTCTTTACTTTTTTGCATCTATACATTTTCTGAGAAGGTGCTCATAGGTTTAACTCGACTGTGAAAGGGGCCCTTGACACAAAAAGTTTACAAAATTGTCATGTCCAGCACGACAAGAGCTGTGGGAAGCGAGGAGGGCGGCACAAGGTTAAAAAAGACAGTAGACGACAATAGAGAGCAAATGGGGCCAAGGGACTGCAGCCTCAAGGACTGAGCCCAGAATAGGGCCAACGCATGGCTTTTATTAGTTAGGTGTGGAATTAAAAAAAGTAAAGCTTGTCAATCTCAAGATCTGTGAATCCCATACATTATAATAGGAAACTGATTCAAGCCAATCACCCTTGCCTGTAGGCAGCAGAACCATAAGTCTCAGGATGTATGTACTTCCCCAAGGGACAAAACCTTTATGCACATGAATAGATGGAGAGCACATCACTGAGTCACTTCCCCTGCAGGTTGTGGGAAGGAATGCAGCCACAGAGGCAAAGGCTCTCCTTAGCCGGGGGAAGGTGAGGGGCTGTGCCCACCGCGAGTTCCCCAGATGGTCCCCACATGGCTGTGTCTGGCTTGGGTTCCCCCGACCCCGTGGGAAGTCGTACCCGTCATTGACTAGCCAGCCATCTTTCTGGGGCCAAACAGGGAGACATAAGGTGCAAGCACAAAGGTGAAGCAAAGTCCCTGAAAGGATCCATCTCACAGACTCTCCTTGCCTTAGGGGCAGGTACGAGGGGACAGATGGGTAGGCTGATGCGTGGCAACACAAAGTCCTTCTTGAAAGTTTTCACATCTTACCACTTTATATTGGGGGACACAAATGATAAAGTTGTTTAGTGACTAAGAGCACAGGCTCTATTCCACCTGCACTCAGTTTACAGGCTGTAACCTTAATCGGATTAAATAACTCTAAACCTCAGTTTCATCATCTGTAAAATGAGAATAATACTAGTATATATCTCATACTAGTTTTCATAAGGTTCATTGTTTAGTACAGTGCCTGGCACATAGTAAGCACTTAATAACTTGAAGTTATTATTACTGCTTTGTCATCTTATAATATGGCCTCTGTTCAGATATAATTGTCCAGTAAGTATTTTGCCAATAGCAGTGGTATTGACAAAGCACTGACGTTTCTGAAATATATGCCAGGGAATAATAAAATACTTACATTAGTCTCTCTCCTGGCTAGTGCTGGTTAGCATTTCCCATTTGCAGGGGATATATAAGAAATTTATTTCCTTGAAGAGGTGTTTGAAAGTGCTCAAAATTCCATTTGTTTTTAGACACTCTGAGGCTGGAAACAGCATTTTTTTCACAGCACTGTGCTCGATGGGTGAGAAAGCAGTAGGAACAATGACAACAGAAGTAAACTGGGAATTGTTGGACTGGGTGGCGTTTCAATTCCCAGGTTTCTGCCTTTTGCCTGCCCCTCAGTGCCAATTACCAACAGACCCCTGCTGAGCACACTTTTCCATCCCTGCTCAATTCTCACTTAAAAGAATTTCTTTTCTCATGTGACGCCAATTCATGATAAATGCTCACAAAGGCATGACAATTTCGATTGCCAGACCATCTGGCTACTGGATATTTTACTGTGGATTTTAGAGCCAAGAGTTTCACCAGTTGCCCTGTTTCTAAGGAAACAGAAGCCATGGTGACAATTCGTGACTTAGATGAACTGTCTCACTGCTCATTAAAGATGGCCTCTGGGGGTCAGTAAGCACAAGCTGTACTTGTGTGCCTTCAGCCAGAGTGCTGGGTACTGTATTGCTCATTTTCATTATTTGTTATTCGTATTTGCATCTTCCCTTCTGAATCACTTGGGGAACCAAAATGACGTGTGATCTGAACATAAAAAAGTCTTTATTCCACTCTCTTTCCTGGGATGGATGGATGGATGGATGGATGGGTTCAATTATTCAGTCAGTCAACAAACAGATATTGATATTGAGCTTTTAAACATCAGGTCACTTCTATGTTTAAACATTTCAGGATAGTCCAACTTCCTTACTTTAGTAAATAAACAAACAAAATCCATGATGTTCAAACTGCAGCCACTCATTAATGGGTGAAATCAATTTCGTGGGTGGTCACAAGCTTTTTTACAAATGAATAGAATAGATAAGAAAAGGACAGACTAGACCAAAGTGCATTCTAAGTATTAAGGGTAAATGTTGCTTCATGAAACTTGTTTTTTCCTTGTGTTTCTTTTTATTATTATTATTAAATTTATTGGGGTGACATTGGTTAGTAAAATTATATAGGTTTCAAGTGTATCATTCTATAATACATCATCTATATATCACATTGTGTGGTCACCACCCAGAATCATTTCTCCTTCTATCACCCTATATTTGACACCCTTTACCCTCTTCTACCACCACCACCACGCTTGCCTTCTGGTAATCACTAAATTATTGTCTGTGTCTATGAGTTTTTGTTTGCTTGGTTTATTTTTTTGTCTTGTTCATTGCTTTCAATTTTATATTTCACATAGGAGTGAAATCATATGCATGAACTTTTTCTTAAATATTCTCTGTGTTATATTGAGTTGAAAGCTAAAATGCATGTCTTGTTAGAGAGTGATGCTCAGAAAAAGTTGGAAAGCCAATGACAACAAAGAGGTCCTTTTACCCACCTCACAAGCCTATCTCCAAATGCGACATCAAAATTCATTTTCTAATCATGCTGCACTGCTTCCATTCTTCAAAAGCACACATTCTCTTGTGGTTCTAGACCCTTGCACGACACTGTCGCTTTCTCTTCCAACATGTCCACCCGTGGCCGCCTCACTGCTCTGTGTCCTTCCGCTAGCCTCCCCCAGGAAGCCTCTCCCACCCCATCCGCCTGGATTGAGGTCCCTTCTAACAGCAAGTTATGCATCCTGGTACGTGCATGTCTTTTACCAGATGTTTACTTGTCTTTCATCTTTTCAACTGTATGCTCTTGAAGATCACAACTGTGTATAATTGGTTATTGGAACTGCAGATTTTAATTTCCATAGGTGACTGTGAAGAGCAACCAAGCCTTAGTAACAGTAATCTGGTTTAGTGCTGTTGAAGTGTGAGATGCTTATTAAGGGAGGTGGTACACTGGATAACTTTGTCTGGAGAGTGGATTCTAAGGGACATTAAATGACCAAAACATGAAATAGCATTGAATCACAAGGTGAGGAAATTATTCCCTTTGCAAATCTTATCCATCCTTCTGATTACAAAAGGGAGAAAAATTGTTTTGTTGTGTTAAACGATAGGGGTTATTTTTAAGTAAAAGGCTGACTCTCATACCAATATAAAATGAATATGCGTGAAAAATTTAACTCAGTGATTAAAAAGGGAACCAGTAAGATGTTGCAACCAGGTCAAAGGAAGGTTCAAAGGATCCTACACATCGAGGCAAATGAAGAATGCTGAAATGAAATTACAAATAGATGCAAAATGGGTCTAACCACAAGACAACAATCAGTATCAATTCACTTGACACAACTAATTTGTGTTTCCCTGGATAAGAATCATTTGCATTATCATTATTCTCTACAACTTAGTTGTAAAATAGCTCAAAGAACAGTGAAATAGGAGATAACATAGGAGGGTTATCTTTTTGGTCCATCTCAAAGTCTTTCATAATTTTCCCAACTGGCACAAGTCTTTCATCTCCCTCCAAATATAGCTAATTTTCTTTGTAACAAATAGAGAGCAAGTCACTCCTTCAGAGCCTCTGGCCTGCAGCAACAACTAGCTTAAATTTAATATTTTTTTAATGATCATTTTACACTTACCTCTTATTATTTACAATAAAATTGTCTTTATTCAAGGTAGTGGTATAATTTTTTATTTAAAAAATGTGTAAATTTCTAATGAGTCTATTAAAGGAAATTAACGAGAGAATTATAACACAGTGGTACAAATATTAGGAGGCCATATGAATGCTGGTTGGGACAGACACTTAGAGGCAGACTCTCTGGGATCAAGTGACTTTAGATAAGTTATTTAAGCTCTCTATGCCTCACTTTATCTGTTACATGGATATAATAATAGTATGGACCTCATAATTATGAGGATTAAATTGGTTAATACTTAGAGTCGTATCTGCATATAGCAAATACTCAATGCATATTAGTTATCACTATTATTATTGTTGTTTGGACAAAAGTTGTGATGATATTATGCAAGCAACTGTAGTTTGGGAAACACTGAAGTCTATAACAGCAACTAGATTATAGAACTTTGTCTTTTTGTTGCCACTCTTGAGAGGTTTTCTGAAGGATATCAAACTTTGTATAGTTTTTCTAGGCTAACTCACAGAATCTGTTATCTAATATTTCTCTAATTCTCCCAGCTTTCCAACAACAAACTCTTCAATAATGTATCAATCCCACTGACCTTCAAATCCATTGAACCTCCTCCCAACAATGAGTTCCATTCCCTCCTTACTGAGCTTAGAATCAATCCATTGTCCATTATTTACATATAATTTATTTACATATATACTCATCTCCCTTATCCCGGCCCCATAATATTTGCCTAGAAAATCTTCAACTCTGGTTAAATGCAGTTACCCCCATGCCTGTGGAACGGAGTAACATGATTAAGAGAAAAAAATCCTAACAGTGACAGCTAAACAAGCTATAATGTTTAACCAAGCTTTAAGGAGCCTTCAGCGCTGTCCAGCAACCCTACTGTATTTTCTTAATCAACTGACTATCGGATGCTCTGAGACTACTTCACATCTCTTCTCTCCTCAAGTCTTCACTCCCCACTCTGTCTTTTTACTTTTAGCAATTGTTCTTACTGATATTTCACTAAGAAAGAGGGAAGCATCTAAAGAGAACCATGATGTTTTTCTACCAGAGGCAAACCTACTAAGCTCTGAAAATATCCCCACATATATTGACACCCTCCAGTTATGGTGGATGAACTGTGTCTACTTCAGTCATCTAAGGCCAAGGATTCTACCTATGTACTAGCTTCCATCCCCTCTGGCTACTTCAGAAATTTTGCTCCTACAATTACCCCCTCTCTTTCCTGCATCACCAAATTTCCTGTTCTGTTTTGGACTATTCCATACAGCACACCAACATGCTGTAATATCAGTTTTGACCCTGCACATTCTATCTAGCTCCCCCTACCTTATGTCAAATTCAGTGGAAGAATTGCCTTCATTTCTTCATGATATCCTCCCCACCACTCCACTTGTCAAGGTGATCAGTGAACCTCCATCTTGTTAATTTCAGTGGAAAGTTATTAATCGTCATCTTACTAGACTTCTCAGGAACATTTGACTCAAACTCTTTCTTGAAGCATTATATGTTCTTGTCCTGTGGATGTCACACCTCCCAACCTCTAATTACACCTTCCTAACTGACTGACTACATCTTCTCAATCTCCTTTCCTGATATTTCATCCTCTGCCAGATCTGTAAATGTTGGATATCCTGTCTGTCCTAAACAGTTTTCTCAATCTTCAACCAGTTACATGGCTTGCATGGCTATATACTGATTATTCCCAAATTCCTATCCCTAAGTCTGACCTCTCACTGAGTACCACAATTGATTATTCATCTGTTATTTAAATCCTCCACTTCAAAGTCAGTAGGCATCTCAAAATCAATGTGTCCAAAACAGAACCCTAATGATTCTCTCTGATTAATAAAATACAGCTTAGATTCATGTATTAGAAACACACCTCCATAAATAAAAGCAAAGTTTATTTCTTTCTCACACAAATGTCCAGGTAGATGGTAGTGTCGGACAGAGTAGTGTTAGCATGAGTATTTGGGAATAAGGGATTTATAAAGGAATAGGACCTTACTCATTTTGGGGAGAAACTGTGGAAGTTAGAGTCCAGATGGGAATAACGGAACATCAGAGAACAGTCTCTAACAAGGTCTATTGTAACACTACTGTGAGTAGACAGGTTGGAGATGACAGGGTAATCTGGGAAACCAGATACTTTCGACAGCCAGTATTGAAAATGAAGGGGAATTGGTGAAAACTAGAAATGTGTTACATCTGCTGAGCTATCACTACTGTAGGTCCACAGCCAAACATCTATTGGTGGTATTGTGGCCACTGTTGGTCAATATGGCTAGAAGTCAGGAAAAATAGTTGACTGCACAGGAGGGAAGAGCTAGTACAAAATTGAATCTACCAGTACGTATGTGTACAGGAAGAGCAGTGGGCCAAAGAGGACACTGAGTGCAATGCCATCATTTAAGGAATAGACAAATCAGAGGGAGTTCATTAAAAAAGAAGAAATGGGAAAGTCAGAGAAAGAGGGGAAATGAAAACAGAAGAGTAAAATATAAACCTAGGGAATTGAGTTTTATGAAGCAGTAAGTCATCAACAGTGTTTTGTGCTTCAGAGACATTCAGTAAAGTAAGAACTGAAAGGTGGCCATTGAATTCGGCAGTGTGACAGTCAGTGATGACCTCAGTGTGGAAGGCTAAGTGTAGTCATTGATCTTCGTGGTAGGACAAGCATGTAAACACTATTCTAAGAAGGGAAGGGAAGAGGAAAGGCAATAGCTAGAACAGGGGGCCTGGCCAAGAGAGAAGTTTTCTTATTGCTTTTTGTAGTTTATTTGTACGTCTATTTGTATTGCAAAGTCTAGAACATGTTTTAGGCTATAATGAAGGAAATATCTCAGCAAAGCATAAGTACAAGTTATGAAAAACAGATAGGTAATTGACTGATTAAGTCCTGGGTTGGTGAGAGGGGATAGGATTGTGGAAACAGATGAGGATTTTACCTCCGATAGATGGTTAACGATGGGTATGTAAGCATCGTAGGTAAACGGAAGAGGGTTTACTTTTTTGTTGAGGTTATATACTAGGAAATGTCCTATATGTGGTGGCTATCATCTAGGGCACTTAAGAAAAATAAAGAACATTTGGAATAGTTGCTTGAGTTCAACAGGAGAGAGATTTCACCAAAGATAATTGAAATTTACACAGAATTGTATTTAGGGCCTGATGGAGGTTGACAGCCATGAATTTGTAGTGAAACTCTCCTGGATAGTCGTGCCCCATTGTCCTTCAGCATTTGATAAAAATATGAAGATAGATTGTCAGGTCGCTCCCACCAAAAATAGTGTTTTTCACAATGATGGAGTCAATCAGGATGCAGTCAGCTTGCAAGAAATAGAAAAATGAACTAGGTCTAAGCAAAGGTGAGTCTGTTTCTCTCACACAATGAAGTCTAAAAGTAAATGGCTGTCAACTCAATGAAGATAATAAGACCAGTCTCGCTGTCACTCTTTCTGCTTTTTGGCCGCATTTGCATTTGATTCAGTAAGAAGCGCTTGGAGGAGGGATGGTGCCAATGTTACCAGTGCCTTTTATGAGGAAGGCAAAACGTTTCCTAGAAGCCCCAGCAGACTAGCTATGCCTCACTGACACTCTTAGGGGAATTGGAGTCCCCCAGGTCGTCAGGGAGAGGCTGGCAATAGGTTTAGTGTGTGCCACCAAGCAATGTCTGCTCTAGAAGGATTCAGAGGAATTGATCCTAGAAGAAAAAGTGGTCCAAACGAAAGATTCTATGATCTAGATAAAAAGAGAGGTGGACAACACCTTAACCAAGTATTGCCAGTTAGCATCACAAATAGTAATATAAATTTTACTACGTACCTTTTGATTTGAACAATGGAAGGTATATAATATACCCTGAGTAGTACACTTACTAGAGTGTTAAATCTAAATATAGTCTTAAAAAACAATAAGATCAATCTTGAATGTCCCCAGATTGTGAGACATTCTACAAAGTAGCTGACCTGAACTCTTTAAGAGTGTCAATGATCAGAAAGAAAAAAAAAATGGCTAGGAGACTAATCTAGGCCAGAGACTAAATTGTTACGGTAGTGAAATACAATACCTGGTCCTTGATTCGATTCCGGGGTTTAAAAAAAAAAAGGAAGAGTTATAAATGATAACTGGATAAATTTTAATGTGGACAAAACATGTTCAAAGTTAAATTTCTTAGATGTAATACAATAATAATTTTATCCTATTGCTTTAGTGTGAAATATCCTTGTTCTTAAAAGGATTCATGCTAAATTATTTTGGAGTAACTCATCATGAGACTCAATTACTTTGCAAGTGTTTACAAAAATACTATATATAGTCTATGGTTATACACACACAGAGAAATAGAAAAAAGAATGAGCAAATGTGGTAAAATGTTAGCAATTGGTGAATCTAAGAGAAGAGAACACAGGTGTTCATTGTACTATCTTTTCAGCTTTCATAGAGGTTTTTAATTTTTCTAAATAAAAAGAAGGAAAGAGAAGGAGTAATAGTTAGACATTTACACCCCTCACATAGTGATAACCTCCCTCCCCCAATCTACTACCCCTCTGATATCATATATAGTTGTTACAGTTCCACTGACTCTATTCCCTGTGCTGTACTCCAATTATTCTTGATGTGAACATGAGTGTCGGTGGTTGAAAGTGAAAGTAAAGGCCAAAGGCATTTATATGGAACATACCATAGCATAGTGTTTAGGAACCTGAGCTCTATAGCCATGTTTCTTAGGTTCGAATCCTAGCTTGGCAACTTACTGTGCAATCTTGAGCAAATTTATCAATTTTGTCATCTGTAAAACAAGGTGCTAATAGTACTTAACCTGCAGATTAAATGAGACAAGCCATAGAGAGTACCTAAAACAGTGGCAGGCTTATATTACAATAAGTGCTCCATAACTTGGCAATTATTATTTAAGTGGTCCCAACTGTGAGGCCAGAGGGACAGAAAGTCATGTATCTTGTGGCAGGCTGCATTATCAGCCTGCCCCAGCCCCCCGCCCCCACCAAGATGTCCATGTCCTAATCCCTGGAACCTTTATGAATATGTTACTTTTTGTGGCAAAGGGGACGTTATTGATGTGATTAAATGAAAAATCTTGAGTTGGGACTATTAACCTAGATTATTTAGGTAGGCCCAATATGATCACAAGCATCCTTATAAGGGAGGCAGGAGGCTCAGAGCAGGAGAGGTAAATAAGGAGGCAGAGGTCAGAATGATATAAGGAAGGGTCTTGTGCCAAGAAATACAAGTTATCTCTAGAAGCTGAAAAAACAGTTTTCCTTGAAGCCTTCAGAAGGAATGCAGCTCTGCCAACATCTTGATTTTAGATTTCTGACCTCCAGAACTGTAAGATAATAAATTTACGTTGTCATAAGCCACCATGTTTGTGCTAATTTGTTACAGCAGCAATAGAAAACTAATACATCTCTGAACATGGAGAGCACTGAGGGTGATGGCAGACCCTGGGACACACAAGATGATTATGCAGCAGGCCTTAAGTGACAGTCAGTAAGGGGTCAAGCCCAGGAGGCAATTAAGAGTAAAAGATTGCATAAGGGGGCACAATTTATGAATGGTACCATGTTATACAAACTCCTTATCTTTTATTCCAGCCAACTATCATTTTTTTCATTATTATTATTAACTAAACTCATTTCCATTTGGGTTAAGAAATAATAGCTGCATCTTTGAAGCTTTATTTTATCAGCATTTGACCTTGACTACTTAAAATTAGGATTAGAATAATATGTTATGAATCATTTCTAGGTAACAAAGGGGAACAAGTATTGTTCCCTTCTCATGTAATTTGCTTCATTTCCTTTCTGTGAATTATACTGGATTTCACACATTTATTCAAGCTAAGTCTGAAGAGTTAAGACTATTGTTTTACCACCTACACGCCAGCAACAAATAATGTAGAAAAATACAATTAATTTATAATAATTAATGTAGACATACAATTAATTTACAAAATTAATGTGAAATGTTTTTCATATTTTCCTTAAGAGCCTTGCTTAAACCTATCAAATGGAATTGCTGATTTGGGAACGAGATAAACTTCTCAGGCTTTCTTGAAATCATCTGATGGGTAGTATTTTCTTTGAAGTAGGCTTTTGAACAGTACTGAAGGTGCCAATCAGAGGCAAGTCCCAATTTTCCATCAGAGCAGATTGAATCAAGGAGAGTGGGGTCTGTCACGCCTCTGTCCTCTGAGATTACCAGGTTATTGGCTAGAGTCTGAATATTAGACACATGCTCAGCAGTTCTCCAGTTGCCAACTCCAGCCGTTAAACTAGCAGGAACAAGCATGCAAAAAGAACCTCACTACCCACCAGGGAGAAACACCAAGCTCTACAAAACAGAAGTAAACCAAGAAGAGTTCTACCCCAATGCGTGTTGTTATAAAATTTAGTTTAGTGGTGGCTCCTATACATTCATTTCTTACAATACTCAATCCACAAAATTCATACTAGTCCTCAGCACCCTACTATGCAAGAAAAAATATCTGTAATCTTATTTCCCTACTTCCAAGCAGGAAATCACTTTCCCTTTTCTCTTGATAGGGTTTCATCATATAATTCTAAATTACTTATATTAATTTTTATGCAGCATTAATATTGCCTTTTTCTAAGAAATCCTAAAGACCGGAGCTTAAGGGGTTTTCTAGCTGTATTCTCTTGTCAACATCCTATAACCAAAATAAAGAGCAACCATGCTCTTTTTATTTCCTCTTGCTTCTTGTCAATTCTTTGAACCTAACTGCCCTCATGATTGGAATGCATAAACACAAAACAGTCTCATAATTAAACAAAGGTATTCTCAGACAAGCTTGCTCCCAAAGGCAAAATATAAACTGTATATATATATATATATATATATATATATATATATATATATATATATATATATATATACACTTATATGTATATATAAATGGCACCTTGTAAGATGTGTCAGATGGTAACATTTTAGAATGGACAACAAAGTTTGGAAGTTAGCATTCCATGAAGTAAGAGTCTCTACCATCAGCATTTGTAAATAGGTCTACCTCTTTCTAGAAATGTCTTATAAAGTTTCCAATACAATGTGACCGTAGTTACAGAGCAGCTTTCATTCTAAGTTCTCAAATGAAAATTTTAAAAAATTGAGATTATGGACATAAGTGATGCACAGTAGGCTTTGGGAATGTGCATAGCGTAGGGACTGTAACTGGCTGGTTATGATCTGCCCACCACAATCAGAGACACTTCACTTTCATGACAGGCATTTGTTCTCCAGCTCTTGGAAAGATAAAAGCTTGTTTTTCTACAGATGACATTCCCATGAGAGTCTCATGTTTACTATGTATATCTTCCCAACATGACTATAAAATTTATTTCTTAATTAGATAGCATTTTTTCTTTTTTTACTGACTGGAAACTCTGAAATGGTTTTAAAATCAATGGTGACATTTTCATATACATATGATGGACTGTTTCACAACTTATTTATAAGTATCTGGTTAATTCTACTTTTCTCTTTAAACTTATCCAAAACACATACTATCTAGTCATCAACTATTGCTTTCTTACATCTCTCCACTTGCTCTTCACTTCCATAACCAGCACCAACAGTGGAAGGTTGGTTTACACAAGAGTTAAGGGTTGGACTCTAGCATCAGACTACCTCAGTCCAATTCCCTACTCTAGATTTTCTAATTGTATGATCTTGACCAGTTCATTAGATCTTTTTCATCTTCAAGTTCTTCATGTCTGAAATAAAAATCTGCCTTTTGGGCTGGTTGTGAGGATTTAATGAGATGTACATCATAATATGCCTGGTATAAAGTTAAGAATTTTTTTTAAAAAATTAAAGTTTATTGAGGTGAAAATGGTTAGTAAAGTTACATAGATTTCAGATGTACAATTCTGTAATACATCATCTATATATCACATTGTGTGGTTACCACCCAGAATCAGTTCTCCTTCCATCACCATATATTTGATCCCCTTACCCTCATCTCCCACCCCGCACCCCCCTTTACCCTCTGGTAACCACTAAATTATTGTCTGTGTCTGTGAGTTTTTGTGTCTTTATTTGTTTGACTTGTTCCTTTGCTGTTTTCAGTTTTATATTCCGCATCATATGGTTCTCGACTTTTTCTGTCTGACTTATTTCACTTAGCATAATAATCTCAAGATCCGTCTGTGTTGTCACAAATGGCACTATTTCACTTTTTCTTATGGCAGAATAGTATTCCATTGTGTATATATATCACTTCTTCTTTATTCAATCATCTATCGAAGGATACTTTGGTTGTCTCCATGTCTTGGCCATCATAAATAAAGCTGCAATGAACATCAGAGCACATATATCTTTACAGATGAATGTTTTCAGATTTTTTTTGGTATGTACACAGGAGAGGGATTGCTGGGTCATATGGTAATTCTGTTATTAATTTTTTGAGGAACCTGCACACTGCCTTCCATGGCGGCTGCACCAATCTGCATTCCCACCAACAGTGTATGAGGGTTCCTTTTTCTCCGCAGTCTCTCCAACACTTGTTACTATTTGTCTTGTTGATGATAGCCATTCTGACTGGGGTGAGGTGATAGCTCATTGTGGTTTTTATTTGCATTTCTCTGATAATTAATGATGTTTAGCATCTTTTCATGTGTCTATTGGTCATCTGTATGTGCTCTTTGGAGAAATATCTATTCAGGTCTTCTGTCCATTTTTTTAATTGGATTGTTTGGTTTTGTTTTGTTGAGTTGTTTGAGTTCCTTATATATTTTGGATATTAGCCCCTTATCAGAGGCATTGTTTGCAAAAATCTTCTCCCATTTGGTTGGTTGCCTCTTTATTTGTCAATGGTTTCTTTTGCTGTGTAGAAGATTTTTAGTTTGATATAGTCCCATTCATTTATTTTAGCTTTTACTTCCCTTGCCTTTGAAGTCAAATTCATAAAATGCTCTTTGAACCCAAGGTCCATAAGTTTAGTACCTATGTTAACAATTTTTAAAATTTCTTTGGAGGTCCACTTTTCACCCAACCACTCCCAAATTAGTTTTTCTTTACTTCAGTGAAAATAGTACTTTGCATTGAGCTTCAGTTGCCAGGAGGAAGAGAGGAAGTAAGCCAAGGAGTCTTAGTCACTATTTAATTTACAACATACATGATTTCAATTTGTGCCTGAACTAAATTACAAATTAGCAACTGACATAAACTGGAAAAATGCCATTGTCATTACTGGAAAAATGTCAAAATCCAAGTTATTAAATCCATGAAAACTTTTTCCATGAAATACAGGAGATAATTCTGTTCTTTGACCTATTGGATATACCAACACAGGGCTCTGGGAAGAGCTACATTTATCAATGTCCTTCTCTCAGCCTAGTTTCCATTCTCAACCAGTCATTCCCTTCCTTCGTGGAATAACAAATACATTGCATCTTCCCTGAAGCCTCCACAGGTGACACCAGAGGGACATCGGTTAGCCTACCTTGAAGTGCATACATCATCCATCCTATCTGAGCCACCCATTGGGAATTTATCACATATCACTTTCATTTCATTTATTCACATATGTACATGTGATATTTTCCCAAAAAGTTATAGTTCTGCTTACACTTTCCAGCAACTTTCCATGGCTTGCAAGATAAAGTCTATGTTTCCATACAAAGGCCTCTCTATGTTTATCTCCTTTGGCAAGTCCCCTGTGCTCCAGCTGAACCAGAACTTTTCAAGTTCCCTGATGTAATCTGCATATACTGTATTCAATTGCGCTATAAAGGTAAAAAAACAAATAAGATGGATGAAACTCATAAGAAGTATTGAGCATAAATAGTAAGGAAGCCAGTAGTTTATAAGTAGTTTATACAGGCAAAATTCAAAGAATAATTAAGTATAGATAATCAGTAAGCAAGTAGTTTGTGAAACATAACCAGAATCCATCAGATGTACTCAATATAGACAATAAATTAAGAACACGTATGACATACAAAGAAAAAATAAATAGAAAAATATGATGAAACAAGCAAGAGTGTTTACTTACAGATAGAAATTAATCAAAAGATCAAAGTCTTGATCATCAATTGACAACTACGACATCCTCACATTTGGCCACCATTTAGTAACAACCAAAAGCTCCTATTCTGGCCCCACATTGTGCTCTACTCCATAAATACAAGTAAAACCCATGGCAGTTCAGGAAGCTAACTGCCAAGACAAAGCCATAGTTAGATTTCATTGTCCCCGTGTATCTCCTTACATCTCAGTGGCTCCGAGTACCTTCTGTGGGCTACCTTATTTGAACCTGAACTCTAGTCCTTGTAATCACACCATCAGTGGGGAAGTCTGAAGTGGCAAAGAGAGCGAGGACATATGAACATAGAATGTCCCAGAATTCAGGCAGTGAGGTTATTATACACACTGGCATGCTATCCTAAGTGTAGGTTGCCCCATTTCTTTTGCCTTGCTTCTCACTGTATTTTAAATTGAGTTAATATGTCATGGAATTCAAGTTTTATAATTTAGTACATGGATTCTTCTGTTCCATGACCTCTGGGAAGTTTGTTTATTAGTGTACTTGGAAGCTACCATGCCATCAATATAATTTCTCACATGACACCTGACCACATCGTGTTCTTTCACATGCTTTAACACATATTCTGTTCTCCCTACCTAGGATGCCATTTTCCCAAATCATCCCTGTGAATAATTATGCCTTAAAATCCAGATTATACCAATCCTACTTTTAAAGTCTTTCCATCTCTGCTCTTTGTTTCAGCACTATGCCCTGTGTTAGGCAGCCTCTAAAATGGATGTCAATGATTCCCACCTTCTGGTATTCACACAATGTGTAATTCGTTTCTCTTGAGTGTGGTTGTGCCTAGTGACTCACTTCAAGTGTATAGACTATAGTAAAAATGATATGATGTCACTTCTGAGATTAGGTTTGAAAAATACTCTGATTTTAGTCTAGTTGGCCCTTTATTGCTATTTCTCACTTGCTCTGATGGAAACTCATTGAGAATTCCCCTATGGAAATGCTTATGTGACAAAGAACCGAAGAAGACCTCCAGCCAACAACCAGCAAGGAACAAAATCCTACTAACAACCATGCAAGTGAGTTGGGAAGAGGACTTCCCTCAGTCAAGCCTTCAGATAAGACCACAGTCCCAGCCAACATGTTGATTGCAAACTTGTAAAAGGCCTTAAGACAGAGGTACCAAACTACATTAAACCCAGACTCCTGACCCACAAAAATCTGTGCAATAACAAATGTTTTGTTGTTCTAAGTCCCTAAGTTTTGAGGTAATTTTTATGCAGCAATAGATAGCAAATATATTCCCTGTATACACATCTGCTCTACTACTAATCGCAGAGCACTGATGTGCTGTCTGTGTAACCCATGAAACTGTTTGCACCTTGAAGACAGGACTTCTGTATTAGTGGTATTTTCCTAGTGTCTAGCAGCTCATGGAATGTATCAGTTTCATGACTAAGGCATTTAATGATTTGGAGACTCCTTGTAGTAAGTAACTTAATTATGATAGTAATAGCAAGCATTTGTTGAGGCCTGGCCCTTCAAGGCAATTTTCTAAATGTTCTACAGGTGTTCTTTTTATCTAATCCTAACATAAACTAATTTTACAATGAAGGAAACTGGGTCACAGAGAAGTCAGGTAACTAACCCAAGTTCAATAGCTAAAGAAGCCTGGCTGTGCAAGCAATCAATCTTCTTAGAGCTCATATTCTTAATCACAATGATTATTTCCACATCTTTTCTTTCTAATATTATATACATCTTATCTATACCATATATGTTTTTGTTTTACACACATTCACCAACACAGTGCCTTGCATAGAAAGGATTGATAAATATGAGTGAATGAGTAAAGAATCAGCACCAGAGTTTTTTTGTTGTTGTTTTTTTTCTGGCTGAATTTTTAGCTTCTGAGCCAAGGATGCATGCACATCAGCCATGGAGGAATTCTTTGACTCTTCCCTGAGGATCCATTATTATCTGTGATGATGTGAAACATTGTCTGTCAGTCCACAGAGACCCTTTCAATTCCCCATTCTTTCTGAGTGAAAAGTAAAAAAATGCCACATTTTCAAGAGTCTTTATTTCTGCCATTTCCCTCCTTTTTGAAGCTGTTATTTTAAATGAGCTTAGTCATTAAAAAAGTAAGTACGTTCTCTCTTTGAAATAAGATCCAACTGACATATAACAGTCTCATTACATCACAGTGATAAGTCAAACCTGAAATGATGATAATCACAAATCTAAGACTTAGCAGCTATTGTTGTTGTGGGTGTGGGAGATTTCTCACAGATTACAACAGACTAAATGATGCAAACAGCCTATCTATTCTGTTCTCAACCTTCAGCCTACATTCTGGGAAAATTAGTTCACCTCCACCACATGGAATTTCTTTTTCTATTGGTCTTTTATAGGTGCCTACTATGGTAAATTGGCCACTCCTAAAATAGTATGTGCTTTACTTTTAGGAATGTAGCCTACCAATTAGTAGATTCAACTGTGAAGATTATAGAGGAATACTGGGCAAATAATAGCAGCCCAAGTGCTGTAGGACAATTTACCAGACTTAGTGCTTCTCTGTGTAGAGTACATTGGTGAGTTAAGCCATAACAAGAGACAAACCAGCCAAAAACCTGACCTCACTAATGCTTCTACCATTTCTAGCCTTGGCACTTTCATAGACCCCTAATTTTAGACTATGTTACAACATTGCATGACCCAGAAGTAGACATAAGATAGCAATGAGTAATAGGAGTGTTCACGGAATGGGACTCAGTTGTGCTGAGTTTAGGAAGATAGGGCAAATGAGGGATATGGCCCCAAAATGCAACAGGAAATCCCGAAAAGATTATTGTCTTTACTTTGCAGTTTTGTCTAGAAATAAATTTCAATAAGACGTGTGGGGCCAGAATGGGACCTAACTCTCTAGAAGAGGCTAGATTAAAATTAATGAAGTAAGGCTGTGAAAAAGTAAACACTTTAAAAAGTAACTAAAATTATGAATGAAACTACTATACTATTGTTGTTTAATATCTTCAGGCAAAGAAACATATGGTAAATATAGGAAAGTTAGAACCATTTGATAAGAGTTTTGAGCAGTGTTCCCCTGAGGTTAATACTTATTAGGAAAAGCAGGCACACTGACAAATTTCCAGACTTTTCATAAAGTCTACACTTTCTGAAGTATTTATAGTAAAACCATTTACCTATATAAACTTAATTGGGGCAGGCTGAGCATATCTTCCTACTTGGCAACTCTTCACATGCAGTTCTTATAAAATTATGAAGTGATTTTTCAGGGGCCCTTTGGGAAAATTAAAATATAGTTTTCCATGTAAAAGATATGTAGATATAGATGTAGATACATATATTGATGTAGATATGTATGATCTGATTCAAGAATGGCAAAATTTAAAAAGTTGTCAGAGACTTGAACCATTGACTAAGACAGAGTTGTGGGTGCCAGCTTTGTTACCTTTTTTTAAATAATCAAGTACACAATAAAGTCAATATAAAGCACAGAGAATAAAAAGAGTCTTTGCTATCTAGGTAACCGAATGCACAGAAGGTGAAGAATAATTTTTCACACTGTAGGAGAAGGCATTCACCAGTAAATCAAGTAAACCCATCAAGATTAGTCAAACTTTGCTAAAATTGTAATAATTTCCATAGCTTATTGTCCTACTCAAGTATTATAAATCAGGGCAAATAAAATTTACTTTCTGAGTTTGTCCTTTCATAGTCTGAAACATACATACAAGTAACCCCCATATAACATGGTGGTTAGGTTCCTAAAACTGCCGTTTATGTGAATCTGTGTTACCCGAAATAAAGAACTACTGTGTTTTCCCGAAAATAAGACCTAGCCAGACCATCAGCTCTAATGCGTCTTTTGGAGCAAAAATTAGCATAAGACTCAGTCTTATGTTACATTAAAATAAGACCTAGTATATAGTATTACATTATATTATATTATATTATATTATATTATATTATATTATATTATATTATAGACCCAGTCTTATGTTATATTAAAATAATACTGAATCTTATATTAATTTTTGCTCCAAAAGATGCATTAGAGCTGATGGTCCAGCTAGGTCTTATTTTTGGGGAAACACAGTAGTTCAAAAAAGGAGGTTAGGTTCCAAAAATTAAAAAAACATACTTATATCTTTATAATTAAGAGAAATGTCTTTATTAAAGCAATTTTCACCAAAAATATAACATTAGTATGTATTAAATAATGTTTTCTTTGTCATCACTACTAAGCACCTTTAACTGAGAGCGTTTTCTTTTTGACAAGATATCTTCATCCTCTGAATTTAATACTCCAAGAAGAAAAATGGATTTAAAATGCTAATAAATTTTAAAATTCTGCAGTCAAATCTAATACGACATTCATGCTCGAATGAAAAATTTCAAATGAGATATCTTTTGCTCTTTAAAGCTTTTATTATGTACCATGTTATCGGGGATTTCCCTAATTTCAAATGTGATATCTTTTGCTGTTAAAAGCTCTCATTACGCTCTGTGTTGTTTGGGGATTTCTCTAATTCTCAAACCATGTTAGAGTGAAACCGTGTTCTAGGATGCCGTGTTGTATGAGAGTTTTCCCCAATTCTCAAACGGTGTTATAGGAGTGCCACATTATATAGAGTTTACCTGTCCACTGCTTTTATCACAGGGTCTATATGGGCAGAAATATTTTCATAATATCACTAAGATGATAATGTGCAATCATTCATCATTGCTCTCTTAAAATGAATCAATAAATA
The DNA here is from genome assembly GCF_036562045.2 of Rhinolophus sinicus. Classification (NCBI taxonomy): domain Eukaryota; kingdom Metazoa; phylum Chordata; class Mammalia; order Chiroptera; family Rhinolophidae; genus Rhinolophus; species Rhinolophus sinicus. The sequence continues at coordinate 78,406,389 of NC_133752.1, forward strand.
CATAATAAAATTTTCCCTCCATTTTAGTATCAAACATGGTAAACACTGATGAGATTTAAAAGTGTAAATGGATATGGAAACAAAAGATTTTGAGAACCATGGCTTTAGGATAACATTATTCCTTTTTTCTTGAATAATAAAGGCACACATATACAGACATATTTCTTTGTCACTATTACTCCTAGAACAGTCTCAGCCAGTCTTATTAATTATAGCTTTTAACCAAAGAAATGAACGTGTATTTCACAAAGAAAACTAGGGAGTGGAAAATTGACAATTGTCTCTCAAACATATGCATTCCAGCAGACTAACAGAGCTCAGGAACACACATAACACTATTTACAGATATCTACATCCTTTTAACATCTTTTTAAAGTGGCAAAAATAAACATTCATTAACACACACCAAAATAAAAACTACTCCATAGCATAAAAAAATAAGAAGCAAAGGTATATAAATTTAAAATTATGCTTAGTAATCAATGTTAAAATATTCTATTTATTTTGAAATTATTTAGTTAATGATTATCCATTAAATAACTCAATTTAATATTAGTCCAAGGCTTTACACTAGATATCGTGAAAATTATTTTTAAGATGGCATATTACAAAACAGAATTGCTGTTGAAATAGTGTTTGTCAGAATAAGGGTTCACTTTATTTGAACACAAATTTACATTTTTCAAATCTTAAATATTACACAATATTAATGTTAGAATATTTGATCAGAAAATGTATACAAGTTGAGGGAAAGCAAACCAAAGTAGAATAAAATGTATGCTTGCATTATACTTAATACTAACAAATCAGAAAAGATATAGCCATTTTACATTAAACCAAAATTATTAAACTAGGCCCAAAGATTTATCTTATTTAGGTGAACTTGGATTCATAAAATGCTTCTGTGTTAGCTTTGATTAGAAAATATTTTGTTTAAGTCTAGAACATTTAAAATATTAAAAGTACTTTTTTTTATTTTGAAGGAATTGAGAAATATTTGATTTATATTATTATTTACATAATAAATAAATCAGGACAGAGCCTGTTATATTAAAAGACTTTATAATCTAATTTATTAATACTCTCATAATAAGAGGTAAAGTCCTTTCTGAATTTCAGATACAAAGACACTTGGAGTGCTTATAAATTCAGATCTACACCTTTGCCACAGGTCAAGAATGAAAATAGAAACACAAAAACTCGTGGCCCAGATATCAAATAGCTGCTTTCCATTCCACCAGGCTCAAGATTCTTAATTGACTTGAGCTCAAAATGGACAAATAGATAAAACAAACAAAAAAGACAAACAAACTAGACTATCTGTTGTCTCTTATCCAACAGAGTATGGAATTCTAACTCTATAATCCATTAATCTACTTACAGAAATCATTACGTGGACTGACCATGAAACCAAATTCACAATCATTGCTGTTACCAACAGGATATAACTTATGGGTGGTAAGCAAACCAGAAACAAAAACAAAAACGAAAAAAATCAATGGAGGTGCAGAGGAACAGAGTCAGCAAAGTTATAGTCTTGAGTTTCACCTTAAAATGAATCAATAAATACATACTTTAACTCTGGGAACCAAGAAAAGACATGCCTGAGCATGTTACGTATAAGGTACACTTCTCTGGCAACCCGTTTCACCCGGCTCTGTTAGGGAAATGCATTGATCATCTATTTAGACTAACTCTAAAACTGTAAAAGGGCAATCATTTCAAAAGGATTAAATCATGCAAAAACACAAAATAAACAGGCATCAAGATTTCACTTAACTCATTAATGAGAGAATTAGTACTAAGATGTTACATCCAGTTCAAAGGGAAACCCAAGGATGGATGGATATACTGAAAAGACATAGTACACTGAAAAGAATTTACAAATAGATGCAAACTGGCACAAACTAGCCAATATCCACAAGGCAATAATCAATTACTGTCGCAATTCTATGAATAAGAGTAATTTACATTACTATCATTATCCTATAATTTACAGACTTGAAAAAGAACTCTTAGAAAATGAAAGGGGAGATAACCCTTACCACTACCGTGTTTCTCCGAAAATAAGACTGGGCCTTATATTAATTTTTGCTCCAAAAGATGCATTAGAGCTTATGTTCAGGGGATGTCATCCAGAAAAATCATGCTAGGGCTTATTTTCTGGTTAGGTATTATTTTCGGGGAAACACAGTAGACAAGATATCTAGTAAATGTTTGGGTTCATCTCAAAATAGTTCACAAGTTTCCCTACAAAACGGAAAACAAAGTCCTTTCTGAGTTGTCAATACAAGGAAACTGAGTGCTTATAAATTCAAATCTACATTTTTGCCACAGGTCAAGAGTAAATATAGAAACACAGAGCTATGGTCATGATATGTTTTCTTCCTCTGATATAATATATTTCTCTTCTGAACCAGCAGTTCCCAGCATGGAAAGATACTGAAAATTTGGTGAGATTATGTATGCAAAGTACCTAGCACTATTCCTTTCATTTCATTTTTCTATTTGCAGTATTAAGTGTAGCATGTGAATTACTTTATTATATAAAACAATTTATTTGTAGAAAATTTGAATGAAATTTAAAGAACTGATTTTTAAGAGGGAGATGTTATTTACACTGGTATAAGTAATACCTTCTATTTACATAAGTGATATTGTAAGTTCTGACTGTTTTCAAATATATTTGCTGTAAGATTATTGAGGGTTAATTAGTATAAGATTCATAAATATTAAACTACCAAGCTGCATTCAAATATTTTTAAATATTCAAAATTCTGGTATCTTTTGCTATGAGGCATCATGTTTTTTAAACCCAAATTATTAAGTATATGGAATATTCAAATTTAGGTTCTATATGTTTATTGCACAATATTCTCTTAATAAATAATTAGAATTTAAGAATAAGAATTATTGGGTACAGCATTTTGAATTTACTTAGTAGTATAATGGTTTTTACCAAAATGTAGTTCTAACTCGTGAGTTTTTTGAATAATAGGACTGCATCGTTTGTTTATTCATTTAAATGGTCAAGGTACTAAAAAAGTCTTTTATTCAGAGTAATTAATTACCAGAGTAATTAATTACATGTTCAGGTTTCCATAAACTTGAAAATGTTCACTTTGAATTTCATTATTCTCAAGGGTAATGGTCAGAGAGATCACTTCATGTTTAATGTAAAATAGGCAAAGCCATATATATCATTTCCCTTATTAAGAAGAATATATTTAACTTCAGCAATTCATAGATGTGCTCATGTATAATTTCTGGATAAAGTATATTTAGGGATTTCTTCTTTTGTCATTTTTTTCAGTTTAAGGAGTGGTGGTAGGAAAGGGAAGCTGGAAAGAAATGTGCATTTATTAACTCTGAATTTCTAACGATTGAAACTTTCTTTGTTTAAAAAGGAAGGACTGGGGTGGCTGGTTAGGTCAGTTGGTTAGAGCACGATGCTCGTAACACCAGAGTTGCCAGTTCAATCCCCACCTGGGCCAGTGTGAGCTGCACCCTCCACAACTAGATTGGAAACAACTACTTGACTTGGAGCTGATGGGTCCTGGAAAAACACAGTTAAAATAAATTAAAAAAAAAAAAAAAATGAGGGCCTACTCTGCAAAAGCAGGTATTCACAGAAGTTCTGTGAATTATGTGATTTACTTGTATTTGTCTTTTAAGAAACTAATCACAGCCCTCTTGACATATTACTATAAATATGTATTTGCGTGCAAGTGGATGTAAACATAGTAAGTATGTACTATTAATATTCAATGGAGAATAATGATGCTAGTTGAAATTATATTTTAAAGGTTGAAGGTGCACTATATACATTTTTGGGTTTACATATGTGAGAAGAACATCATGTTACTTCTTGTTACAAGATTTTTTTTTTTTTAATTGCGGAATATTGGGGAACAATGTGTTTCTCCAGGGCCCATCAGCTCCAAGTTGTTGTCCTTTGGTCTAGTTGTGGAGAGTGCAGCTCACTGGCCCATGCGGGAATCGAAATGGCAACCCTGCCGCTCAGAGCTCGCATTCTAACCAACTGAGCCATCTGGCTGCCCCACAAGATATTTTTAAGTTTCTTTTTTTATGTTCATTTATGTTTCAGTTCCTACATTATTTAAACATTTCTTCATTTATATTTATTTTTTAAATTAAAAATCAGTCAGACAACATGAATCATTAATTATTAACTGTTTATGAGGTAGCATTCTAATGATGCTAACGTAAATTTGATGTTTTAATGATTAAAAACAAAAATTCTCTAATGCCATGTAAATTCTTGCTTTTCACATAGAAAAGTCCAGCCACTGGCCCACTCACTTCACATGATAGGGGAAGTCTGCGTGGCGTGGCTTAACCACTGAAGGCCCCTCCCATGCATCCTCTTGGCAAGGACAATCTCTATTTTGCTCCTATAATGGAAACTGACTTTCTGTACCTTGAGGCCCTAATCTGTCTATACTATCAATAGCAAGGAACGAAAGAGTACCTGAATCTATGTTTACATTTGGACTATTTAATGCAAATATCAGTGTTATAGCCACTTCTCTCTTAAGCTGCAGAGCATCTAAAAAGTGTAACAGATGAGAGATCCATGATAGCCGGCTTAATTTAAGCATGCTTTAAGCAGCTTCATGGTCCTAGAAATTATCCAACTGACAATACTCTGTGGTTGTTTATTTAGCAAGTATACCCAAGATTATTATTTATTTATTTATTTATTTTTAAGGAGGGCGCAGCTCACAGTGGCCCATGTGGGGATCAAACCAGCAACCTTGGTGTTATTAGCACCATGCGCTAAACAACTGAACTAACCAGCCACCCCCCCACCCCACCCCCGAAGATTACTTTTAATAAGAAATTAAGTCAGGGTAGAGGAAATGGATCTTTATCCTAAATTTGTATTCCAAGCATCATTGGCATAGTTTTTGAATAAAGACAGCACACGTCTTTTTTCTATCATTTTAGAGAAGTAATGATGTCAGTGTTTCCTTAAGTCATATATTAATTCTATTAATTGACACATCAGTTCTCTACCAGACACTAGGCTGGATGCTGGTAAATGAATCACCGTGAGCTCATTTCCCTCGTGACACTTACCATCTATTCAAGCAGTCACACAAGAAACAAGTAATTAAATAAATAAATAAATGTATAATTGCAAATTGTGATGAGAAATGTGAGGAAATATACATCAGTTTCAAACATGAAGATCTATATAAGTTGATAGATTTCTTGACTGAAGAGACTCATTTCAGAAGATTATAATCACTGTCCACTAATAAATGCCAATTAGGTAGAGAGTCAATGTGAGGGAGAGAGAAACTCTGTATTCCTTTACTTTTTTTTTTTTTTTGGTAATTCTAGGATGGGGGACAGGAATACGGTGTAACCCAATTGAACACAACATTAAAATAAGTGTGTAGGTGGGTTATTTTGGGATTTATCTGTTTATCTGAGGATATCAAATTGGAGAGTAATGGGGAAGTTAAAAATATGTTAATATGTTGCCCTTTTTGCTTTATCTTTCTTTAAAGAAAGAATGATGGAAAGATAAACAAAGGAAAGGAAGGGAGGGAGGGAAAGGAAAAAGCAGGAAGGAAGGAAAGGAGGGTGGGAGGGAAGGAGGGAGGACATGGAACGAAAGATGTGAGGAAGGGAGAACTTTCAGAGGCTACAGCTCCATCTCCATCCCATCCTGTAACTTCTCCTTCCCTACCCCCCTCCCCAAATACAACCACGATTCCAAAATTGCCATGTGCATCATTTCAATGTACATTTTTGCATTTCACTACACACACACACACACACACACACACACACACACACGTGATTGCCAAAGAAATGTAATTCGGTCTTTTTAAATATTAAATAAATGTAGTTTTCATAGAAAAAAAATTTTTGGTTTTCTTTTTTTCACACAACACTATGTGAGGCATGCTGATACATATAGATCTATTTTATTTATTTCAACTTCTGTTAAGTAGTCCAATGTATACACACCAGAGTTGTGTATCCATTTTGCTTTGCTGGAGAGTTGGGATCTTTCCCCGTTTTTGCTGTTACAGGAGGGTAGCATCTCTACTATGTTTCCTTGAGTGCCGCTAGGCATCTAGATGTAGAACGGCTAGAGTTTACTCAATCCTCCAGATTTTATCTATTTAACATTGTACTTATAAAAATGAATAGAAAAGAAACAATTATATTTTGTGGCACCATTTTAGAAATTTATGCTTTACAAAAACACTGGGACAGAAATCCTATTTTATTATTATTGCAATATCTGGAAGGCTTTATTATTAACTTGGAAACATATAAAATCCCCTTCCTGTCTGCCTCTTAGAATAAATGATCACCTTTCAACTAGCTTAATGTTGTTGGTGTTCATTATGCACTCAAAAAAAGCAATATAAGCTTTGTTTTACATTTTTATTTCTATAATTTATACCTCAAAAAATGTTAACAGTAAAACCATGAACATATATGTCAACAGACATATTAAATTCAACATATATTTATTCACCTAATTAACTGAACAAGACAGCAGCAAAGTTAATCTAGAATAGAATTCTCTTCACTCTTGCCTGATATTTGGTAAAATTCTATTATTTGTCTTTTAATCATAAATTTATACATCCCTAATGATTTTACTTTCTAGAGAAAGAAAGGTTCCAAATACAATTTGTACAGATTTACTAAAAATACTTTACTGTGCTAGTAATCACAAAATTAAAATAAATTGAAAGTACCAATTTTCATCTATTAAAAAGACAGTATAACATCCAATTAAGCAGTAGAGTAGGGAAATTAGTACTCCTTTGCATTATAATTTCAGACAATCCTTTAAGAAAGTATTTTGGTCATATATATTGTAAGAAGCCAAAAAAATTTTATATCTTTGGATATGGTAATTCTTCTTATTGTGTCTCTATCCTAAAGAAATAATCCAAACTCTGGAAAAAGCCATATATTCATGAAAATGTTTATTTTAGTCTATTTTAAACTGATAAAAACCACCTAAATGTCCAACATAAAGTATATTATTTTTCACCAAAAAATTTGCAATCCTGACACCAAGGAGGAAAATTAAGATTTAAAGGGAAGAAAACAGACTCCTGAACATAGTTACAAACATGTGAAAGGTCAACAGACATTGGAAGGAGAGATTGAAAGTAAATATACCACAATGCTAATAGCTGTTGTGTTAGAAGTAATGTTTTCCCACTAATTTCAGAATATTTTTAAGTGTATTGATTATTTCAAAAGAAAAAGAATGATGTTCCCAAGTCCTGCTCTCATTCCCTAGGGAGCTGGAAATTTTACACAATTTATACTCCTGCTTCACTTGTATTTGTTTTGGATATTCTTTTATTCTGTTTTGTTTATCAACAGAAAGCCGTGTCCTAAAACAATGAAGTTTTTTGTTTTCTTGTTTTGTTTGTGTGTGTGTGTGTGTGTTGTTGTTGTTGTTGTTGTTTTGGATGGTAGGTGGGGGCAGAGAGAGGAACAAGCTGGCTTGGCCCAGGCCTTGGTGACTTGGCCCAAGTAGCCATGTTTGTCTGTGCAGTGGATTTGATGACTACATTCTCTAATTACCATTCCTATGCAGATTGCTTTGCAGCCAGTAAGCAAAAACTTTTCTGTGCCAGGCTTTGTGCTGGGCACTGAGCGTGCAGTGATGGTTCAGAAGTAGGCCTTGCCTTCCAAGTGAGAAGATAGGAATATAAACAGATATGGCCACATGGTATGATGAGGGTGGGACAGAGGGACAATGCAGTATTTTCATGTCCTATCACTCTTGAATCTTCCTTCGCTCTTTCAGGAATACCATTTCAAGATTACTCTGATTACCTTTCAGTAAATGTGTCAGCTCTTTGTTCTGGGAGAAATCATCATGAGGCAAAGCAACAGAGTATTTTTGCAGATAAAACAAAACAATTAATAACTGTGAAAGAAGACCCGTCTCTGTACTTTACCTCCTAAGTCTGTCTGAGTCCTTGTTTTCCTATCTGTGCTTATTGATTACCAAGTCATGGCATTCAATTCAAGGTAAATGTTTTCTTCGACGGATGTTTCAATTTCTAAGTCACTTCTTATTGTTTAAGGGCTTGTTATTAGTTTAATTCCTCACAGTTTGTCCACTACAGAAATTCCTGATGACCAAGATGATGAGAATAAAGGAGGAGGGGGTAGCCTTATTAATTTTGCCCCCTAACACATATCTCAGCTGACTGTTACTAGGAAACATCAAACATGGTAGAAATTTAATACGTGCTCTTATTCTCCACAGATATATGAATACAAAGATATAATTTGGGGAAAGTATCCCTCTTGAACTCAGCCAGACATCTATGGTAAAACATGACTGAGATTGGCACTGAATCCTTGACAAAGGTTGATTAATTACTATTGCCTTATTATTATTACCTGTTTTTTTCCTGTGGTTTTTTCTTGCTCTCCCACTCATAGCCTCTCTGATTTATGAACTGCTTTTCATATTCACAAAGTGGTTCATGAATCACCCCCGCCCAACAAAAATGAGCAAAAATGAGCGCACTTATACAACATTTGGTGTGTAGATAATTACCTGAAAATGACTGCTTGAGATTGCACTGAGAAGAGTGTCATTAACATTCAGCACTAAGAATAAAAAACAGAGGGGGGAAAAGAAAGCAGAAACCTGAAATCAAAAAAATAAAAATATAAGAGTAATGAATGTAGCGTGGTTTTTTTAAAGCATCACCAAAGTATACCTAATGATGTCATCCCATAGAAGGATGGTTAAGAAATCATGGGGTATCTATATAACAGAATCTTGAGAATATATTAAAATTTTGTTCGTGGAGAATACCAATGACTTAAGACAAATCTTACCTATAAGGGTAGGCAAGAAGCAGCAATGAAATTGTTAAATACAATGTGAATTCAACTTCAATAAATAATATACTTAGAAGAAAGGAAGTTAATAATAATATTGTACTAATGAAATTACAGATGTTTTTATTCTCTGTTTAATTTTCTGTATTTTCCAGGTGTTTTACTATGCCCATGTGTTAATCTTACAATGTATTTGTATTAGTAATCTTACCTGTATGTATTTATTTTAGAAACATTTAATTTAAAAGTGGTAACTACAGTTAATTGAGTGACTACTATGTAGCAAGTATTGAACTTGCATGTGCGTACGACAACCCTCTTCTCTATCCTTGTTCCACGCTGCATCCCACCTACATAATACCTCTGTTCATGGAATATCCCAAATCAAAGTTAATGTATTTCTGGTCCAATTGCCACTAACCGAGTAAGTGTAGGATTGAACTCTCTCTCTCCTAAGTGTTTTCATGCTTTCTTGATAATGTAAATAATCCCTGATGTGAGATATTTGGGTTTCTAGAAAAATGACAAAGATAATAGTCCCAAATGAGAGACAAGCACATCCTACCTGGCTATTTTATAAAACCAATAGATAGTGGCACTATCTTATATTTTCTGAGACCTGACTATATTAAAATAAATGAAAACAAAAAAAATTTGACAGCATGAAGGTGCAGTTAGATATTTTTAACTACTGTAGCCTCAATGTTCACAATATTGCCTGATTCCTGGTATAAGTCTTCTATCGTTTTTATACTCATTATTGATTGGGCAAAGAATGACCTGAATTACTGATACCTAAATGGACACTAAAAATACATGGTAAGGTCAATTGTTATTTTTTATTTTTATTTTACTGCTTGTGGGAGAAATTTTACTAAACTAATTGTTCTCTGCATAGACTGGCCTGAAAAATAATAACTGGAGAGAAAAATAATCCTTAGCTCTTGAGTCTAGCATAATTTGAATTTGAATTCTAATGCTGCCATTTACTGATTATGTAAACTTGGAAACATTTCTTAATCCCATCAAGTGTCAGTTTCTTTTTCTTTGATTTGACATAAAAATAGCTTCAACATAAAAAACTTATTTTAAGTAATAAATTAAATAATGCATGTGCGACAGTCTAAATAAAGACCCTCCAAAGATATCCATGCCCTAATTTCTCAGGGCCCATGAATATGTTACTTTGCACGTGAAAAGGGCCTTTGCAGATGTGATTTACTTAAGAATTTGAGATATTATCTGGATGGGCCCGATGTAATCATATGTATTCATGTATAAGGACGGCAGGAGAGTCAGAGGGTGAGATGTGAGGACAGAAGCAGACATTGGAATGATGCTCTTTGAAGACAGAGAAAGGTACCATGAGCCAAGGAATGCAAGCAGAGTCTAGAAACTGGAAAAGACAAGGAAATAGATTCCCCTTAAAGACTGCAGAAGAAACATAACCCTGTTGAAAACTTGATTTTAGGACTTCTGGCCTCCAGAACTATAACAAAAAGAATTTGTGTTGTTTTAAGCGACTGAATTTGTGGTAACTTGTTACAATAGCAACAGTAAACTAATACAGTATGTAAGATGCTTAGCACAGTGCCTGTCATATAAGATTCTATATTATTAGCTCAGGTTATTCTACCCCTTGTGAGTAGCTTAAACCCACAATCCATTATTTGTGAGACTCCAAAGCCTTCACAAGGATTACTGAGGCTTCCCAAAGGGTTTACATGATTTAGCCATCTTTGGCTTTGAAGTTTTGAATTGGTTTCACAACAGAGTTTTTGAGAATTGGTTCAATTTATAGAATACTGTTCCATGAATACTGCCAAAATATGGAATTCAGTCCTTTTCCAAGAATAAAAATAAAACATTTACACAAGGATTTACTCTGTGTGTGAGAGAGGGTGAGGCTTAGTTTAGGTAAATAGAGAAAAAGTTATCATAGCAATGCAAAAATTTTAAAATTGAATATTCAATATGACTGTTCTTAATTTTTTTTTTTTTTTTTTGCTACTTCATTATTTTGCTTCCCATACCTAAATTCCTCTTAAATCTCACACAGTAATTTATCTCTTTCTGTTTCCTTATCATTCATGTCTCAGGCCTTCAGGATTTCACCTTCAAATACCAAAGTATTTTCCTAAACATAGTAGCCTGACTAAAATAAAATTGGTGTCAACTCTGATGATAATAGATATTCTTTTCACCACTCAGTAAGTGTTAGATAGGAAGCAAAATCCATGTACTCATTGGCTATAACCCATCCATCTTTTCTCACCAGTTTCTTTGGGTGATATGCTTTACGTGGATTAAGGGTGCAGCCTAGAGGCAAAAGAAGCCATTCTTCAATCTTTACTGATCTTATTATATAATTGCTACTCACCAATCTTAAGAGTATGTTTAAAATTCAGCATATTCATACTTGTTTTCCCCTTTCCTTTCTCATATTCTTTTAATACAGATTCTATTAAGTTGTACAGTTATGTTCTACAGAGATCAGCTTTAAAACTTGGGAGCTCATCCCTATAAAGTTGAAGATTATAAGAAAATCCCAAACTTGCACGTGTGTATGTAATTTGTTCATTTATTTAAATTCACATTCTTATTTGCATAAGTGCTCTCTACATGTACATATGTGTACGTGTGTGTGTGTGTGTGTGTGTGTGTGTGTGTGTGTGTGTGTGTGTCTAGGTTTTAAGCTACTTATGGAACAGGACATCCTGGATTGCATTTTGTCAGCAATAAGTGTCATGCTGCCCTTAGACATCAAATATACATGATTTGCAATTACACTGACTCTTAACTTCAATGACCATGCAGCATACACCTTAATAAATGAATAATACAGCAATATGATTTCCATTCATTCCCAAGTATCATGGGACCATAGTTTCTAACTAACAGCCTATTATATTGCTCTGACCTAACCTTCAAAATCTCAATAAAGAGGATTATAATGTAAACCATTCTAAATGTCTTTGAAAGAAGACAGATGAGGGTTATGCTGTCATGAATCTGTACCTGTGGGAAGTCTATGTTTAGACAAACAGTCAGTTAATGCTTTTGCCTTTAGCTGGTACTGCTGTATTCTACCTTCAATAATATTTTCACATACTCAAAATGAATGACTTGAATGTGGAAAGTTAGAAACAAAATTCAAAAAACACTTCAATCTTGAAGCTCTTAACCCTTTCAGTTTTATGATATTTGGCACCTTTGATTCCATGGAAGATTTAGAATATAGGGGTGCCTTGGCCGCATGTGAGTATACTTCCATGTGGATGTGTTAATTATTTGCAGGGCTGACTAACCACTGCTGGGCAGTTAAATTCAGCAAGGTGAAAAAATAGAAAAACAGGGAGGGAGCAGTCATTCTTAGAGATGTTCACTATTGCTTCTCACCCAGAAGACCGAAGAGCTGAAAAAACCTTTGTCCAGGGATATCTTTCTTATTGTTGATGATCCTGGGAATTCTTTCTGAGCATTTTTTCTTTTTTCATAAAGAGCTGAAGGCCCCCATCTTACTTAGCCATAAGCATTACAAAATCTAGAAATGCCAAATCCTTAAATTAGCAGAGACCAACACTCTGTTGCATAAGTTTCTACAGGCCACACCATGAATGTATAAGTACCTGCTCATCTAGGAGTTCCTCCCTGTGTGAATCCTTCCCTTCTCAGGACCCTTGGGGGTGCCTGGTGACCATATATGTATGTGTCTGGCTTTCCTTCCAGCTCTTACTAAAATATTTCAGGAGCGTTGGCACCTAATCCAAGTTGGGCCAATGAAATCATCTTAGAAACTTGAAATTTTCAGCGGATAGATCCCGAGAAAGAAATGGTTTCACTAATGTCAGTTCTTTCCAGAGAAAGCCAGGTACTTCCTACAGATTCACTTCCTGGATTGCCTTGATTCCCTCCCTTTCTGAATTATGATTACTCAGCTCTTCTTGGTAGTATCATAATGAGATTTGGAACAGGAAAAGGTAACTGGTCCAGGAGATCATGGTTAAAAAAAAAATATCAGGTAATGGGCAAGCCTCTGGTGTGATGTATGGTTTCCTGAAGTAATGTCAATTAGTTTCCTTACGTCTATGGATTGATGAATGGATTGATCATAATGAATAGCGATAGTAAATTCAGTTATGCTTTCCAAAAGTTGGTTTCTTTTTTATTACTCACAATTGTAGTGCCCATATCCGTGAGACATTAGTTATTTATTTTACAGACCATGCTTTGTTAGCTTTGCAAATTGCTTTGTAAAAACTCCAGAGCCTCACAACATCAGTGATTCAGTGTAAAATTTCAATGCATGTCCTGATTTTAATATGATGTGGTTAACTAACCAGATGACACATGTCTGAAAATGAGGTCAATTAAGTGAGATATGCTGACCGGTGGAACTCAAATGATATTCTCAAGTATCTCTAGAACTCTTTAATAGTCCCACAAGTGGTATTTGATTCCAACTTTATGTTTAAATATTATAATCATTTTAAACTATACTAAGAAACAAGTACATTGTATTGTTTCCTATATTACATAATAATGCGTTTAGCACCACCACAACATTAATTTATACAGCCAGATTAATTTATACAGAGCACGGAGCACTTTTACTTTGAAGCAAGTAAATCTTCCTTTTAATCCGTCACTAAGCACCTACTACAGACCAACCACCTATGCATCTGAACAGCTTGTAAAGGTGTCATTGATTATAGATGTGATTACTTGGCACACATTTGTTTTGTTTTTTTCCCATTAACTCAGGGTCGCCCATGGCTGGTCATGTAAGATTTTTAGAAGCAAGTGTTCCACTATTTTAGGACTTTCTCAATACCATACAAATAAAATACAACATAAAAATAACTGGTGCTGAAGGAGATTTAAATTATAATTATCATAATCCCTGCTTTCAAATTTGTGTGCTCATTAAAATAGATGTCAACATTTGAACTTATAGGGTAATTTTATATAAACAAAATGCAGCTTTTACTTATTTCATTTGTGTTTTATATGTTAAGGTTTTAATATTTCATTTTATTAATGTTTGAAAACCACCATTGTAGCAGCATTTTTCAACCTTGGCACTACTGATATTTTGGAACAGATAATTCTTGATTGTTAGAAGCTGTCCTGAGCACTGTAGGATATTAACAAGTATCCCTGGTCTCTGACACTAGGTGCAGGTATCAAGCCTGCACCACCAGCCCAACAATCAAAAATGTCTCCAGATATTGCCAAGTCTCCCCTGTGGGGAAAGTTATCCATGGTTGAGAAGCACTGGCTAAGTCATAGGCTAAGTCATTGGCCACATTTTAGTAATTTCTAGAAAATGTTCACATCTTCACAATTTTTTAAATTAATAAGCAGCTATTAAATCAATAGTACAGTAGATAGATAATTTTTAAAGCATTTTTAAATAGATATTGTGTTTTCTCATTAAGGGTGTTTGAAACACTATGCAGGCCATAAAAATAATGCTGTGAAATTGTGTTTTCAGATAACAAAAGATATCCATGATATATTGTTAAGTGAAAAAATTAATCAATTCCTATGATTATGGAAGCAGGAAGCAAGAGGGAATCTAGTAAAATCCTTTTATGTGCTGTATGTGCTAAATTCTGGAATATAATTAGCCTTCAAATTTTTTGTAAAACATTTAGAAGAAATTTTTTAAAAATGAACTTCAAATTTCTTTTGCTCTTGCCTAATGCTCAAATAGACCTGATTATTTGACCAGCATCCTGTCTAAGAATGCCTTCAAAGGGACTGTCCCAATGTCTACCCACTGAACTTCCCTAAGGAAAGCCAAAGAGAAACTGGAAAGGGCAAGGCTTTTTCCTAATACCGTTTTTAAGAAGAAGGTGTCTATTCAGTTAACATAAATGACCAAAACAATAACTTACCTTGACAGCCTCGAAAAACATCTGAAAGTACTTTGTCAAATTTAGATACATTATTGATGGGAGCATAAATTGGCACAACCCCTAGAAGGGCAATGTGGCAAAATTGAAAATGCGTCTACCTTTTTATCTAGAAATAGCCAACAGATGCAGTCAGACAAAGTAGACTGGACCAGCATATTCAGAGCATCTTCACTTGTAAAAGTAAAAGACAAGAAATAATGTAAATGCCCACCAAAAGGTGATTGGGGAAATAAATGATGGTATTTCCATACAACTGAACACATTGTAGTAACATTTTTTTAAGACAGCTTATTACTTACTGATATAAAACCAAATCCAACATGCATTGTTAATGAAAACAAACAGGTTCAGAACAGGGGGTGAGGTAAACTATTGTCGAAGAACTTTCCCCCTAAGAAGACAGAGTTGTGCTTCTATGTGCATGCAGAGTGTTTATGGAAATTTTCCAGTGGTGTAACTCCTGGGGCTTAAGGTAGAAAGCAAACATTATTAAATTTGAATCCTTTGAATTCTTACAATTATGATTGTACATTACTTTGTGAGAGAGAACCATGTAATTTTTTTTTAAAGAAAAGTGGATAGTGTGGATAGCCATAAGGATTTAAGTTACGCCCAGACTCTATAGTCCAGAAAACTAGCCCAAGCAAGAAAAAAAAGGAGTGGTTATGGAAACCAAGGTAAGATATCTAGACTCAGGGTCCTGGGGTTTGCATAAACACATAAGCTCAACTGGAGTTGGTAAATATGGTATGAACAACAATCCTAGGAGAGTGTTATAGGCTACCTGCTGAGTATAGGTAGACCAGGGTCTCAGAGATGAATCTGACAAACCTCTCTAGTAGTAGGGAATGTGAGGCACCAAAAGTTATAGAGGACGGATTTTGTTGTTGTTGTTGTTTTATTAGGTTGTAGCCGGAGAGGAAGATAGACTTTAATGCGTAATGTAGATGTGCTCCTACTTATAAGGCAGGACTTGCTGCAGATACTGGCAGAGACAATGGTAGGATGCTGGTAAATACAGGAAGGACCATGAGCTAATGATAGCTATCATAATGACCATCATTTGTGGAGCGCACATCTCTTAATTCTCACTGCCATCCTATTCAGTAGGTGTTTTGAGTGGTAAGGGGACTGATGCTCATGGAGATAAATTAACTAGCGCAAGCTCATACCACTAGTGAGCAGCAAAGAAAGACTCAAATTTAATGTGCCTGCCTTCAACACTGTGAATCAGACCATTTTTATGCCAACTGGTAAACATGATTGAGGGCTGGGAAGCCTGGAAATGAAAGTCATCATCCTTATGATGCTATCTTTTCTCTCTCTCCTCCTGACAGAATTACAACCACAGCTGCGTGTATGATGGATCTACGAAGATATCCTCTGGATGAACAAAACTGCACTCTGGAGATTGAAAGTTGTGAGTTACCTGGATGGGAAATGAGAAAGAGGGATGTTTGCCTGACCCGATTAAATTCAAATTTGCACTGAGTAATTGATGCTAGGATATTTTCAACAATACCACACTGCCAACTTTTCAAGGGGTTGACAGTCTAGTGACATTTTCCCTTACATCAGTGGCTCAAGGGTCATTTCGATGCAGTTATCTTTTTGAACCATTAGAGAAAGTCTACTTAGTTTAGCTAGACAATTTATGAACTCATGCTTTCTCCTTCTGAGTGGAGTTTCTCCCATGACCTTCCTATACCCAAGCTGCATTAATCACAGAGGAAAATATTTTAATATGTAAAGACTTTGTGAGGTTGTTTATGGTTCTGTAGTCTGTCCCCCTGAAGGGTTGTAAATTGTTGTCATTTAGAGAAACACTATGGAAAAGTCTTGTGTGCATTTGTCTTTCTGCATGGGAAGAATGCAATGATAAATGGTATCATGAAGCTTGTGCTTTGGGCCAAAGACTTGCTGCATTTCAGGTTTAGTGACTGATTTTGATTTGTCATTCTTGGGCTGACTCTTGGGCTGTTTGTTTTCCATTGATTACTTTCTTAGCAATTTGAATATTTTAGTCACTAAGATTTAATCTGATTGACTATCTTTGTTTCATTGTTTCTCAGCCATCAGCAATCTGGCATTTGAGCCCATTTGCTGTGAATAGCAGGCCTAGGCCATTTCCTGGTTTTTAAGAGGCAAAGAAAGGTACAGTCGCTTATTTGGGGCATTACCATACCACTTAATGGATTGGGAGAAATAGACAGATATTTATATAGATCAAAATACTTTCCAGATATAAACATCAGAACAGTAAAGGAAAATTCCAGGTGACCTCATAGTATTATTAAAGAATAAATGTATTCCTGATTGTCTGATGATTAAGTAATTACATTAATTTTTTAGTTTTGTGTTCACTTTGGCAGCACATATACTAAAAGAAAAAAATTTAGTTTTAGTGAATATAGAGATAGAAATAGATAAAGATGCTGATGTAGATGTAGATATAGATTCAACATAGATGTTAATTTACTACCACTAGAACCTGGAATAAACAAGAAAATTCATGAGCTGTTCTTTAACATTTTAATTTTAAAACGCATTATATAAATAAGTTGCTGACAGATGTTGCTATGTGAAAGTATTGATGGTGATTATTGGTTTATATGTCAATGACAAACAAAATCAAGAGGTGGAAATGAAATATGGACTCAATTATTTATTAGCGGCTAGAGATATGTTTTAAATAAGGTAGAAGTTTAGCTAAGCAAGTAAACCATTAGCTTTTGGAACTGACATGGAAAGAAAAGAATAAGCCATGGGTTGCTTCATATGGGTTCCCTTTTCCCCTTGATATCTCTTCCATTGATTGTGATTTTTAACCTTTGCTTCTGCTGGATAGCGTTAAGATATGACATCCTCTTGAAATTAGATTTTATGGTTTACTTCATTCACTTAAAGAAGTAATGGATTTTGAAAGTATTTAAGTTGATTTTGTGTTGTACATTGCCAAGTGCTAAAGTTATCAGCACTTATTTTCTCCCAAAATGCATATTTTACTTTACAATACATATTGAGTTTTTCTGTTATATAGGCATATATATTTTCTTTAAGTAGGCAACTTACTTTATTCATATTTAGAAAATAGATAACTTTTAGGTCCACTTACCATATCATATAATGACCAAAACTGTAAATGAGTCAGAAATAAAACATAACTTTTGTGGGGCAGGGAAGGGAGAAGTCCAAACAGCGAGATAGTCCAAAGTTATAAAATATGGTGTCAGGCCATAGGTGGTGACCCAGGCAGACGATACTCATTGAGGTAATTCAGTAAGATATAATCAGCTGTCTAGACAGATGGATGAGGCATAGTAACTGGGACCCTGAAGTCAGCTAATATGTAGGAATGCAGGCAGATGGTAATGATCATTAAAGTGATCCAACAGCAGGTCACAGAACTCGAATCCCTGAGGCTATTTACCTAAAGGAAAGCACAATCTCAGGTCTGTAACAGTCTGTGTAATGAGGATTCTATAAAAGCAGAAACTTGGGAGAAAGGGGAAAAAATAACAGAACTGCCTTCTGTCTGCCAGACCAAAGCTAAGCATTCCTGTAACACCTCCTTAACATAAGTATATCTAAAAACATTTGAGAGATGAAGTACCTGAAATTCAGAGAAGTCAAATAACTTACTGGGGCCACAGGACAAGGATAGTGGTGAGGTGGGGATTCAAACCCAGACAATCTAACTAGCATAGAATCCTGCAATCAACAGGTGAGCAGGGAGCAGAACAGTGATTAGAAATATAGCACCAACGGGAGCCACTCTCAGCTAGGAGGAGGATGCTGAATCAGCCGAAGATTGGTCGGTATTTCCTAAAATTATCCCTAATGAAGGTTAAAATAGATCACAGAAGCTGAAGCAGAATTTTGCTTTTAGATCAAAGGTCAAATGATTGCAACTGCAGAAAGAGGGTAGTCTGTGGAAGCAGGAAACCAAGTATTTCTTGATTCCATTTATGCTAACCTGAAAAAAATAAAAATAAAAAAACGTAAAATCCTCAAATGACAATATTTCTTAGCTTTAATGTTTTACTTAAAATGTATCCCGTCTTAGCAACAGATAAACCAATGTAAAGAGATCTTAAATATTAAGAGTAATAATTCCTAGTGATAAAGTAACGTATAGCAATAATATGGAGTATAAATGAGTTTTGCTTGTTCCTGCCTAAGTACATAATTGGTATGCTGTAAGCAAAGTATTAATAAATACTGAATCTCTTATTTATCTATTTTTAACTCTTCACAAAGAAACATGTGTTGCGTTATTTGATGGAACAGCTCTCCCTGAACTGACAATTTATGACAACTATAACTAAGCTTTAAAGTGATTACAAATGAGAGACTCTAGTATGAACTGGGAAATAAGAATGATAAAGTAGGCATTTTGCCAATGTAAATTTGAACCAATCACACTTTTGTGACCAACAGACTGGAAACTTTACCTACCTTACAAAATGTACTACAGTTTGTACGCTCTTCCATCACAATCCCAAGAATGGGGAAATATTTTGCTTGGTTACGTCCTTCGAGACAAATTAAAGATGTTTTGCTTTTTTTAATGTCATTTAATAAAATAAAATTGGCAAGGTCATAAAGCTTTGTTAAATTGAAAATTTAGTTCAACTTGGGGCAGATTAATAGTTTCATAGCCCTGGGATGCTATAAAAAGAGTTAATGGCATGTAGCAAAATCTATGAAGAAATTCAGTATTAAGATGGTTTGGAATCTGATATCAATACAGCTATCATGTGAAGGTTTGATAGCCACAAGCCTCATGGAGAGATAGAAAGGGCTTGGGATGACAATCATGGAGGATTCAGGTGCCTTTTCCCATTCTCTGTAGCAACAATTGAGGAAAATCTCAACCCTAATCTCACCCTCTCAGTATCAAAAAATAGTGTCACTTTTCACTGTATCCAGAACAGGTAGAAGCCATTTCAGGCCTGAAATCTCTCAGTGGGCTTATCCATTTTCTTCTAAACTTCCTCCTGTCTTCACCCTTATGTTAGCCCCTGTATGTCAGAGGCAGAAATGCCCCTACTTCTTTTATCACCTGTTCAGGATTCCATCTTTCTTCCTCCTCTGAGAATTGATTTTCTCAAGTTCACACACACCTGCACCCTAATCTCTTACACCTTCATTCTCACCGTCTCTGCTACCTCTTTATTCACAGCCTAAAAACAAGCTGAAAACTCTTTTCATTGTATAACACCTCTGCTCTACTCCCATATCTCCCCTTAAGTGTTTCCTAATCTCTCTACTTTCTTTCAGTTCAGGCTACGTGAAAGCATGGTCTACATCTGTTGTCTAGTGCCTCAACTTCCTCTCAACTCACTGTAATCTGGAACTTCCATACCCATGTCCCACCTCCACTGGCACTGTTCTCAGAAAGGTCACAAAGGACCTCTCTTTACAAACCATCTTTAGTCCAATGATCCACAAATTTATATCTCCAGCTCAGCTCTCTTCTAAGCCCCAGATTGATGTATATAGCACTCTTCTTGGCATATCTGTTTTTATGTTTCAAAGGCATCTTAAACCTAATTTGCTCAAAACTTAACTATCGATTTTTTCCTCCCAAATGAGCTCCTTTCCAGTCTCCTTAATCTCACTATCCAACTAGATTTGTAAGGTTAATTGTTAACATGTCCTTCACATTTCTCCCATCCAATCTATTGTCAAGTACCATTCACTTCTCTCCAATCTTAACTGCCACCAAATCACCATTACTTCTTAGTGAATTATTGTAGCAGTCTTTTTATTGGTCTTCGTGCTTTCATTCTTGACTGCCTTCAACCCATTCTCTACCCAGGAGCCAGGGTGATCTTTGCAAGATATATATGGGATCATATTACTTCTACACTGAAAAATATTCAAAGACTTCCCATTGCACCAAAAAACTCTCCACACTTCTTAATTTGACTTTCAGTCTCCTGTGTGACCTCCATTCCTCAATATCTTAATTCTCAGCTGTAGCCATCTTTCCCTTGCTTACTACTACACAAAACTCCAACACCACGGATTCTGATTCTTGCAGATCAATCTTTCTTCCATCTCATTATCTTCACAATCCAGGATGCTTTTGACCATCATGGTTTCTTGGCTTTCCTCTTCTCATTCTTCAGTTCTCAAGTAAGATAGCACCTTCAATAAGAAGCTTTCCTGAGAATCTATCTAAATTAGGAAACCATAGTTTTCCACTTTCCAAATTCTCTTAGTTTCTCATGCAGTATTTACTAGTTTATTTTTTCTTCTCTCTGTGAATTATAAACCCATGAAGGAAAGGATCATTGTTTTAGTCACAGAACAATAATTAAAACCTAGTCTAGTACTTAACAATAAATATTTGTGGGCTGAATATATGCTAAATTTCTTGGCTCCAAACTTCGAGTCTTTTAGGTTTTAGAAGATGAAGTCTGGTTTTATTTAAGGCAGGCATTTTTTTACTTGCAATAAAATATTCTTTCACTTGTATAATTTTATATTTATGCTTTTAAGAGTATCTCAACAATTTAAGATTGTAAATGTGTCAATCAAGAGCCAAATAGGGGAAAACCTAACATTTTAATTACTTTAGACATTTTAATAGGCTGGTAAATGTGATGAGTCACTATAAATATTTTTGCTTCACTTGAATCATTAACTGTCTATATCCCTCCTACCTGAACCATAGCCAGTTTATCAAACAAAGGTAACATTTAGTGATAATTGGTTATTTTTATATTTGCTTCTTGTTTTTCTGTTTCTTTTTTTAAGATTTGGAAACTTTGAATGTAGGCATTGTCTTAATGTATTCAATTCAGTGAACCATCCACTCAATCTATCTCTTATTCTCAGAGTATTGCCATTGTGTTGATTTAAATGGCTTCATAGTAACAAGTACACAGAATGTCAAGCCATAGTCATGTTTGATTATTTCCAAAATAAAACTGGTTTCTTGTTTATAAAAATAAGTACTAAGAAAAATGTGCCTACCTAAATAAAATGGCCTAATTTAACTATGAAAAATTCCCTGAGAAAATGTGAGGTTTGAAAAGTTGAAATCCTAAGTTTTATTTATATGATGTGTTACATTAATACCTGGAAATTAAAATAAACATAGTTTATTTTAATAATAAACTATAGGAGAAATTCTACAAAAGTCTGCCCTTATAAAGTCACATGTGGAGAATTGTGTCCAGTTCTTAAATGCCGTATTAAGATAATTTCCTTCAGAGGAGGCTACCAAGGTATCCGAAAAGAAAATTTCAGAGAGCCATAGCAGCTATCGCTGAATGCTTTAAATGCTGTCATATAGAAGCAAAACCTTGTTTGATGTTGCCCAATGTATTAGTCAGGATTCTCCAGAGAAACACAACCAGTAAGACATATATAGAGAGAAAGAGATTTTTATAAGGAATTGGGTCATGTAATTATAGGGGCTGATAAGTCCCAAGATCGGCAGAGTGAGTTGGCAAACTGGAGCTGATGGTGTAGTTCCAGTCCTCAGGCCAGAAAACTCGAGACCCAGGAAGAGCCAGTGTTTCAATTGGCATCTGAAAGCAGAAAAAAGCTGATTGTCCCAGTTCAGAGATAGGCAGGAGGAATTCTCTTACTCTGAGGAGGGCCAATCTTTTTGCTTGATTAGGGCCTTCAACTGATTGGATGAGGCCCACCACATTGGGGAGGGCAATCTATATTACTCAGTCAGTCTACTATTATTAGTTAAATGCTAATCTCATCCAAAAACACCCTCAGAGGAGCAGGAAGAATGTTTGACTAAATATCTGGGCACTTTGTGGCCCAGTCAAACTGACACATAAAATTAACCACTCAATACTAGATTTTAACCCACTCAATACAATTCAACTAGCATTTCTTAAGTGGTGACCACATGTGCTCTGTGTGCTAAGTGCTGGTGAAACACTGAGCAGGCAGGTGGGCAGAAGTTGCAGGAAGATAGATGTAGAATTTAAGGAAAATACTTTCCAGTGAGCCAAGGTGCCCATTCATGAAATAAGTGCCTGCTCAAGCCTCCCCCTCCCACGGGGACACTTCAGTCAACTGGAAATGGCCACCTACCAACACTAATGTAGAAGACATTCCTCACTGATATGCCATAAGTACATAACCTTAAAGATTTCTTTCAGCCTTAAGATCTAGAACTCTGGGAGTTTATTCAATTTAGTTACATCGCCAGTAAGTTACTTTATGTGCGTGCCTAAAATATTGGTTCTAAAGTGATCCTCATTTATAAAAGGTATTAGAATATAGAGAAAAAATGTTATGAATACATGAACATATAAATACACACGAGAAAAATATGAAATATAGAACAATTACCAGCAAAGCCTTTGAATCATTCTTACTTTATTGCTGCCTGCCAAATCATTAATTCTGATCTGAAATAATTTAAAAATAGCACCTACAACATGCCGCACACTTTCTATTCATGGATGCTAAACACCAAAAATAACAGAAGTAAATTGAACTTCATGAATGATTCATGACTTCCCTTGCTTTATGTCCCCATTGTCAAGGAAATTAGCAGCATTGGATATCGCCTTAGATAAATTTGATTTTGCCACATTCAGTAGACTACTTAATGAAAATGAATATTTCACATTTATGTTCATAGAAATGTTAATGAATTTTAGTGCCTGTAGCTTTTTTGATGAGCAGAAGAGTGGGTGTAGGAAAGAAGGAAATATTTTCTGATTTAATTTTTTCCTTTCTCCAGACTCCTTCTTTGAAACTGAAAAATAAAACTCTTTCTGAAAAGTCTCTGATCTTTTAAGATATAAAATAAAAGCCAGTGTAAAACTGGAGTTTCTTTTATGAAAATTAGTTTTGCAATCAACTTGACTATAAAGTCAGCCTTATTGCACTACACTTCAACCCGGTGGACAGTTTCAGTTTATTTTCCATGCATGGATAAGTGGCTGTGTAGATTGATGAGGCTATCTCTGATTTACAGATTTATATTTCTGGAAGTTTCTTCTCTCCTTGGTGCTCTGACAGATGACCATGTTGCTGCTAGCTATCTAAGAGGAAGTCAAAATAAAATTTATTATTTTGCTTTAAGGTTTTAGGTATGAATCAAACACTTACAGACACATTTTTATCTTCTAGAACTGGACACTTGCGAAACTGAGGGTTTTGGTTCATTTTGGATCCAAAGTTGATAATATTGGTAGCTAATATTTACTGATTACATAGCTCAGGCCAGGCACATAACAAAGATTCCCCATTGACTCTTTACCAAAACTATTGTTCTACCCCCTTTTACAGAGGAAGAAATCAAAGCACCAATGTAGTAACTGCCTCAAATCACAAAACTAGTCCAAATGAGATTTGAACTCAAGCCATCTGACTTGAAAGTGTAAGATTTAGCCCGTATATTACAGCCTTTTAAGGAAACTCCTTCTCTATACTGTCCTCATAAAACTCTTCTGTCTGACTTCCCCACTGTGTGCGAGTTGATTATTAGTCATCTTCTATCAGGATGCAAAGCAGACACACTGGAGAACAAAGCACGTTTTAATTGGTCGTTCTCCTCTCTACTGAATCTGTCTCAATTCAGTTCCTATGTGGGCATTTATTTTCTGACATTCTTGCCAACTAAACTGAACATTGATATAATTTAAGAATAGCCATTATTTTACCAGGTCACTTCTATAATTGCATCAGATCACACAATAGTCAGAAATCCTCTCTTCAAAGTGGCTACAGATACTTTTTCCCACGTCATGTTAGTATAGTGTTAGACCTGACTGACTGCAAAAGTGCTGTAGTTTCAAAGTCCACTAATTACTCAGAATTGTGTTGCATGAGCATCTATAAACTTGGAAATGGACATATTCCCTTGAGATGTCTTGAGTTGGATAGTTCTGTGAACCACATCCATACAGGAACCATGTGACAATATATATACAATTTAGTCTTCATTTAGGTGTCAATTTTCACACTTAAATTTGTTTATTCTTATCTTTAAGATCAAAGATTTTTAAAGGGAGCTTTTAAAAAATATTGATACCATGACCCCACCCCAGACCAATAATAGAATTTATGGGAGGTGGGCCCTTGAATAAGCATTTTTTTAAGCTCCCCAGTTTCAATATGCAACCAAGTTTGACATGCACTGCTTTAAGGCTGTCAGGCTTTGAATTTTTGCTCCTTTTTCTAATAGACTCTGTTCTCTAAATGGGAAACAGAATGGAATCAGAATAAGAGAAGGAAGTACAGCGAAGAACAGCAAATAGCATAATTTTCAAAGAAAGAAATCATTTAAATGATCAAAAAAGAAAATTTAAACTATTCTTTCCTTTGTCCCTCTGGCAGAAAGCTCCATTTTTATTTTTCTTTAAAAGCACATGCCGTGAAATAAATAGGTAGACCAATAGACCCTGCCTTTCATTGGAATTAAGCATGTCAACCAGATATTCAAATCCGTGTAATAATAGGTCGCATTGTTACAAGATGCTACTCTATTTTTAAAGCTCCAATATAAATACCACATATTAATATGAATGCAATCAATGAAACATTAATTTGTCAAATACTGCTGTCTGTGGTTATCTACTTGGGTATGGGCTTTAGCTGCTTTAGTAACATTCTCCATCATGTTAAGAAAAGAAAAAAGCTAGTTAAAAATTACACTTGAGTGGAGGCACAGCAACAGGCTTTCCAGGAATAGTCTATCAAACTGAAATCAAGCAGTTGTTTGTTTCAACCATAAAAAATAATATCATAATAATTTCTAGATTCATCTTCATCTCGTCACACCCTGTCTCATAGGCACTGACTATACTCATTGGCTTGTGTGAAAGGGCGGATTTGTCACAGATCTCCCCCTAGATGAATGCATTAATTCCAAGTAGATTGTATTCCCAGTACTTGGGTTTTTAAGACCTACAATTCAGACAAAAAATTTCACTGAACACAGCCGAAGGGTTACCTACTCTTCCCTTAGAAACTGTCAGAGTGGAAACCAATCAATTGTCTGATAGGCTCCCTGCGCTCCTTGTCAAAGGTTCATGTGCTTTAGGGGATCTTGTTAAAGTGCATTCTGGTTTAATGAGCTTGGGCTGGGGACTGAGAGAGTCTTCATTTCTAACACGTTACCCGGCGATACCTATGCTATTTGTCCACGAACCACACTGAGTAGTAAGAACCTGGAATAAGAAAACAAAACTGTGCTCCTCAATCTACTTTCCCAGCCTGTTTGCTTCCTACTGAGACTTAAATAATTAGCTAAAAGCCTTTGTCACACTGGTTGTTCAGCTCTTGATTCAAGAGAGTTTTGAGTTTTGAATTAACTGAGGCAGAAAAGTCATTTTCAGGTGACCAGGATAACTCCCAAACACTGGAATCTGAACAGCTTAGATTTTGTTAAACATCCTGGGTGTATAACATCTGTGGCTTACTATTTTATATGTGGGCGACTCCAGATGTAGTATGTCATTAGTACTTTGAAGTCCACATTAAAAATAATACTTTGGCAAATATTCTGTATGTAGAGAGGATTTCATTTTAATAAAAGAAAAATCATGAAAACATTCTAATGATTTTACTGACTCAATGTCCACTAACTAGAGATTTTTAATGGAAGGAGCATATTGCTATCCGTCAGCTATCCAGACACCTGGGATTTAATAAGTCATTCTGAAGAACCTGAGTTTGCCAGACTTGAACTATTTTGATTTGAATCTTTCTCAATCGAGAGTTCTAAAAATCGTGTATTCTTTTTTGATGATTCAGCATCGTAACTGTGAGCACTTTTCATAATGTGCTGAAGCTCTTGCGTCATTTGAAGTGAAGGCAGATATAAGGAATTTGCACTCTGATCCTCATGGTGACCCTAGGACCTGCTTTTTTGTGAGTGTCTTCCTGGGAGGAGTGGTGAATGCTTCTTTCTACATTGTTAATGTAGAAAAATGCCCATCTCTAGTCAAATTAGGCATATTTCTACAACTCAAGACAAAGGTGTTCTCATGGCATAATTCTCCTTTTAAGTAACCTAGTCTCTTCTTTTAGGATCAGTAATAGCTCTATCATAAATCATTAGCTTCAAGGTCTCAGCCATTGTCAAGATCCTCAGTGTTCTGCTCTCCATCACCTTCTCCATCCTGACTGGTGATGGGTTCTCAGGTCACCTGCTTTCACTCCTTTTCACAGTACCCAGTTCCTGAGTTATAAGCATTTTCTACATTTAATACCCTTTTCTTAATGTTGCTGCCATTATTTTATCTCTTCTTCTTTAAATCTGTACATGCTACCTATGCCCAAACAGTACCTTGTTTGTTAGAGGGAAGATATTTTACATAATATATGTCATCTAATATTTGATGGGAAGTATTAGGAAGTGTCTCTCCCAAGAAATACAAAATGTTATTCTCGCTATTATCCTCCTGATTATTTACTTCAGACCTTTAATCTAGCAACATAATCAAAAGCTCAAACCTGACTTAGCTAAATGTTCACAGTTTCCTGACCAGCCTGGACAGTTAAATAAAACTAAATTTTCTTCCTATGTTGCATGAAATTTAAAAAGGAGAATTATCCTCTGCTACTGTGATTCCTGGTCATAGTTCCTCTTCTTAAGTTTTACTTTGAAGAGAATTTCATGCATAAGCAACATTAAAAATTACAGCTTTTGTTCCATTTGGGGCTGATTAATAATAACAACGATAATAATAATTGAATGATGATTATGATGATAATAATAATTAATAATCATGATAATGATAATAATAATAATAAATGTGTGCTAGGATATAATTAGCAAAGATAAAGCCAAAACATGCTGAGATAGAACATCTCAGATATTATGTTCACTGGCCAAAATTTAAACCATGAAAAAGGCAATCCACCTGAGTCAAGGCAAGCTCACATACATCAAGGTGAGCTATATGTTAAATATATATGGAGGCATGAATATATACAGGAAGTTTAAACATGACAAAGATGACACAGGACACCAGCTGAGACTTTTACATCCATCCAACAGAATTCACATGGGAATTTTTTGTGGTAACTTCTTTTCTAGACAGTCAAGATCTATCTTTTTAAGTAATGTAAAATGGAGGAAATGATCATTGCAGAAAAAGAGATCAAAGAATTAAAATATAGTGTGTAGAAAAATATTCTATATGTATATTAGATTCACAAAATTAAGACAGGAGCATGTAAGTGAAAAGAAGCTAAACATATAGAGAAAGGAGAAGAGTTAACCTTAGATTGGCAGAGTACAGCAATACGATGACATGAGATTCAAAGGTAGAGGATTTTAGAAAGGAGGGAGGGAAAATAGTCCAGAAGGGAAAATAAAGAACACAGAGTCACTTAATGCAACTCCCAGGCCCAATACCAGAGGTGTAGAAGGAAAAGCAGCCAGTACCTTCAGAGAGCTGTTGGGTCAGCTGTTTGTAAGGAAGAGCAAGGTTTTGGTGAGAGCAAGTGGTGTGGACCAGGTGGTTGAGAATAGAGGAGATTTTGCTTATGCTGGACTGTGTGTTCCATTGGACTGTGTGTTCCGTTGGGCACAGGGAGAGGATTTGGGGAACATGGAAGGCTGTGAGATAGAAACACAACAGAAGATCCTTCTGGCATCTCATTGTGACAGCATGTAAAGTGCCTGGTACCGTGCTTAGCACATTTAACTATGCAAGAAAACAGTGGTTACAACTATCATCAAAGTAGAGGGCAGTCAGATAATTTCTCCCCCAAAATTCGGAACTGTTCCACCTTCTGTATCAGTTATGAGTGCTGCTTTTCTTCAGTTTTGCCACCCTTGTCATCACTCTGATTGTTGCCACTGTCGCTGTCAATGTCGTCATCACTTTACCCTCTTTATGTCCGACCATTGTCTCCCATCTCCCTTGGATTTTACCTAAAAAGCCAGTCGTTCTGTCCATCACCAACCAATTAAAATCCTCTTCTCCTCTGCTCTTGAACTGACTGATGACATAATGCTAGGAGCAACTACTTGTCTCACTCTCCTTGGCTCTATTTGTATATATCTAGGTTCCCAGAGGTTTCTGACTCTTTCATCATATATAAGTGTTTATCACGCACATACCATGCCTGACACTGTCAGTACTTTGGGGCTGACAAGAGAACTGTAATATAGTCCCCCAAAGGCTACATTCCTAAAGTAGCATTTGTACAGAGGCACAAATGCCATTCTCAAGAGTTTCAGATGATTAGAAACGAGATCATTGACCATGAGCTACAGAAACAGTCTGTTGGTATTTTAACTTAGCATTAAAGTCTAATGTCCTTTTTGTCAGATTCACAAGCCAGTGATTCAATTCCTTTTAGGTTAACTTTGGATCACTTGAAAAGGCTCTGTGAGCTCTTCTCTCTCCCTGTCATTGACAGCTTAAATACAGCGACTGGTTTCAGTATATTCCTGTGCATCTCATTGTTAAGCAGACGACTTTTAAACATCTGTGTGTGTGTGTCCTATGAAGCACCATGCAAAGGATTGCTCAACCTGCTGTATAGACAAGGAAGCAATGTAGCAAAGAACTTGATCCATGGTTCCTCTCCCTAATTCTCAGTAAGGAAATGTTCACTATTGCATTTGAAGAACTGTGGCCCTTACACAATGATAGTCAAAGCCTCCATTTCCTTAAGGGAGGAAAATGGGGAGCCCATCTGTTGGTACATTTTAAAAAAATATCCCTTTGTGGATTTACCAGTTCAATTTCTGTCTAAGAGTTTGAGGAATCAAGCAGAATATATATATATATATATATATATATATATATATATATATATACACACACACACACACACACATATATATACATATATACATATATATACATATATATTAGTAGTAGTTCAGATACTCATAATGTTATTCATTTACTCACAAAGTTTCTAGAGTCCTTATCATGTATTATGAGCTGTTCTAGGCAAAGCAAAGCTCATGCCCAGATGTACCTTACAATCAATCATAGGGAAATAGAAAATAATCAAAACAAAGTCACTGATATGAAATATAATGCAGGATCATGATATATTGTGACAAGTGTGTTGAAGAAAAGAAAACCTGGGTAGAGGAATGGAGAGGTATGTGTGGTGTGTACATGCAGACACATATGCATAGTGTTTTAGATCAGAAAGTTATGAAAAGCCAACAATTTTAACACTGTTCAAGGAAAGATAAGCTAGAGTGTGTCTGCATTTCACAGGCATAAAAACCAGGCACTGAAATGTTGAAAGACCTGTTCAATGCCAGCACAACACTCAGCCATCCTGAGCTGCTGGCTCCTGTCTTGCCTCAGTGCAATAAATAAAAAGGGTCTGCTTTTAATAAATCACCTGTGTGGACTCCTAACCAAGTTTATTCAATAACTTCAGGATAGTGTCACTGCCAGTGAGTAATCAGAATTAGGAGTTATCTCCGTGGCTTTGAGAAGCTTATTTGATATGTTCCTGCCCAATTACCTCAAAATAAAATGTGATTGCAGTAGTGACCCCCTGAGTGCAGAGCAGTGTATGCCTCCACTCTTGTGGTCTGAACTATGGCTCAGGCAGTTGGAGAATTGTCCGATACTGGAGCAACAAAGTTCCCACTGTTGTCCCATGGCGTCTCAGCTCCACAGTATAATGTCGTCTGTCAGCCATTGCCCATCATGTGCCCAGGCCCCACTGGGCTAGGTCTGCTGGTGTGGGTGTGCACACAACCAGCACGACGATTACCCTCAGGGATAGTAGAAATGCATCAGTGCTCTGCAAGTTACTTTCATTGAATTTTTATCAATCTCCATTATTATTTGCATTTGACCAGTTAGGAACCTGAGCCTAGAGAATATTATATACACATACATATACATGAAGTGCTTTCATACATCTATTTTCATTTGAGTCCCACAACATCTATAGGAAAAGTAAGATAGTTGTCATGCCTCCCATCACACTCATGGAGTCACCAAACCTAAGCGCAGTAAATGAATTTGCTTACTACACAGGATTAAAAAGTGGCTGAGCCCAAACTAAATTATGGGCTATATGAGTTTAAAATCTGTTCTTTCCACTATAGGAAACTTAGCCCTGTTGAACCAGGTTCTTCCAAGAGAAAAAAATTAGACACGCTGGAAAACTTCACTGACTCTCTTATGTCTCAAAGTTTTTTGAGAATGCTGAAAAGCAATACTTTACTAAATAATATCTGTATGTCTTTAAAAAAAATCTTATAGTTTTCCCTCAAAGTGCTAATGATAACTGTTTATATAAATGCATTTAGTCAAAACTTAACGTACCCAAGTTTAATATTTGAGATTCTGTTGCTAGTCAAGTTTCTGTCAAGAAAATGGAAGAGCCACTCAATGTACTCAAGAGAGTAAAGGCTTTAATATAGGAAACTAGTAGCATACACAAAGATTGGAAAAGCTGGTAAGCAGAGGTCAAAGAAACCAACCTCTGCAATTTCAACCTGAAGCATCCAAGCAGGGAAGATGTTGCAATACTCAAGGAGCTCTGGGAAACTCCCACCACTTATCTCAATAGCAAGGTAGAGGTACTCAAGAGCTCCGCAGTAAGTCACTGTGAATCTCAAATATGCCTATGCATCTGGCAGCAATTGCCTTCAGAAAATAATGGCTCCTCCTCCTCCTCTGTCTTCCAAATCTGGTACTAATGCCTCCCTTTGGCAAACCCTAACCTGGGAAAGGAGATTCTGGGAAAATTGTTTCCAGCTTCTCTTCAATGATACATGAGGTAGTTGACAGCAAGCAATGTAACACAGGTATGTCAAAGTGATCTCAGAACTCCATGTCTCATCAATTGTAAGTTTTCTGAAGCACAACCTGAAATCCAATGTCCTGACTGGCATAGTAAAAGAGCAAGCCACAAAGCCAGGGAAAATACCTCATCATTCATCAGCTTCCCCTGCATGTATCAACAAATATTTGATACAATTTTTTATGTGCAATGAACAAAACAGATATGGGCCCAGTCCTGTGTAGCCTATCTTGATAGGGATTTCTCCTCAACTCTATTGAATTTGCATTTGGGGGGAAATTTATATTGTTGGGTCATTTATAAATTTGGGAACATTAAAAGTCTAAGACTGTGTCAATCATCTTAATAACCAACTTTGTAAAATCATCCAATTCAGTCAGAAAAGCCATCCAAAATACCCACTGAGTCATCAGATGTCATTTCTTGGTTCATGGCCAGGCTCTCAGGAAATTATCACAATAATCTACAACATTTACATAGCACTGTGTACTTATTAAAAGGTATTCTCTAGTATTGTCTTGGTTGACCCTCAGAAAACTTCTTGCAGATATAGGCAAATAATTTTTCTCTTTTCATTAACAAAAAATCAAGGTTACAGAAAGGGGCAATAAATTGCTTATTTAATTAATGACCAATGTTGGAATTGAAACTAGGTTTTCTCTCTCAACTTAGGGTTCTTTTACATCATGTCACTGCCTCTTTTGAACTAAAAGAACTGGGATCAGCACTTGTTATATGTGAAATTATAGAATTAAAAAGAACTTTGGCCTTCTAAATCATTTTTATTGCCTGCTTATAATTACTGTTCCAGCTTAAATTCTGAACTGAAGTGTCTGGTAGTGTCCTCTTCTTTGTTTAATGAAAAAATGAGCAAGTCTCCCTTGGGCAAAGTACTTCCTTTCATGAACATTTTCTGCAATAAATAGATCACCTGGTCATCTTCGTATCTATGAGTAGTTTATTAAGCTAGATCTGTCCTAAAATATCTGTGTCTGGCAAAAATCCTTTTAGGGAACACAAGGACTTATGATAAAATCTTAGAACAAGATAGGACAGAGTTTTATTTAGGCCAATTCTCTCATATAGAGATGAGGAGAGTGAAATCCTGTGAGTCTCAATGACATTGAGGTCATAATCACAAAGCTAGTGACTGGGAAACAGACCTGTGTGCAGAAGTCTGGTTTAAAGATTCAGTGAGCTGCTGTGCTGCCAGTTTGTGGGGGGTATAAGAAAATTTTAAGACTATTCTCTGGCTTAAAACCATGTTGTGGAGACATAAAACAATTAAAGAAGATGACAAAGCAGGAAATAATTGCTAAATAATGATCCATAAGCTATAATTGCTATGATTCACTGAAGAAATAGATCAATAATTTATTTTTAATCACTACTTCATTCTACAAAATATGTGAGGCACCTCACAAAGATACTATTGGTGCAAAAGGATTCAAGTAAGCATGTGTGGTGACCAGAGCAAAGGGAAACTATAAGCAGAAAAATAATAAAGCCATACCTATTATTAGGGGTGAACTATACAGTTGAAAGAAATGGACCACAGATTTATCACTAAGTTTTCTAATGGCTAAGGTAAAGTAAACACAATCAATTTATAAGATTCAAAATTTCCATTAGACAAAACCTAATTTACTATTCAGTAGTATTTATTTCTCAAGTAGGTATTCAGAAAGAGAGTTCTGAGTTTCCTTCAGTTCTTTCTCATACAATCCATCAATGTGGTCCACTGGCATAATACCAAAGTACAATTCAGTAAAGCAATTCTACTCAATCCAAAATGGTGTCACTGAAGGATTCAGCAACCTTGTGGTCTGGCTCCATTCAAAGGCATCATTCAGGGTATGGAGAGAAGTGGATCAATTACCTTACCCTCAAGTATTTCTTGCAAAACATTATTTATGGAGATATGGAAGGCAACGAGCTCAACATTGTAATATCTGGCAAGTGCATGTGGTGTGGATAGTCTATCATGCTGCTTGATGGCTGCTCCACAAGCTTGGAGAATCAACCAAGCAGAGATGAATGTCATTAAGGGCATCTGTGAAAATGTAGGAGCCTAATTGTCATGTTTAATGCCTTTGTACAGGGCTGGATAAGGTCAAAATCACACCCACCCAACATTAAAAAATAAAAGCCTCTTCTGTCAAGACTAAAACAGTTCTGAGATCAGGGGTTAGAGAATTTAGGAATGGCTTTCTAAAAGAGATGGGACTTGAATTTGGACAAACAGAGAATAAAAGTGAGGACATTTTAGACTAGAAGAGAAGCACATGACCCCATGGTGGTGGCGAGGGGGCTGCAGATAGGAGATGAGTAGGTTTGCCATTAAAATTTGTGACTTTAAAAATGCAGCAACAATGGAGCAAATTTAAACACAAAGTTTAATCCTTTTATGGAAATATTGCCAGTAAAAAGTTCTTTGATTTAATATGACAGCACTGGTTTGAAATGATTTCAAGCCAATGAATTCAGTAAGTAGATTTGTTTTGATGACCTTTGCTAATTTGCCGAACACCGTGAAAATACCCTGCAGACTTTCTAACAGTTCCAAAGATAAAAATAATGACCTCACTGAAGATTCTGTCTGCTGTTCTGATTCAGAGAATGGCTGAGAATGACTGATGGACTCTCATTCCACAATGAGGCTCAGATATTTGCAGCCTGGCATGTCTCATATATACGAGAAAATGATATCTATGCT
The DNA here is from genome assembly GCF_036562045.2 of Rhinolophus sinicus. Lineage (NCBI taxonomy): Eukaryota > Metazoa > Chordata > Mammalia > Chiroptera > Rhinolophidae > Rhinolophus > Rhinolophus sinicus. The sequence goes on from NC_133752.1 coordinate 78,440,655, forward strand.
TACTAGAGAGCATACATAGGATCAGAGAGAGCAATAAGGACTATTTTCATTACAAATAAAAATTGTAATTATATTAATACTTAATTGTAGGCTAACTATGTGCCAGGTGTTGTATTTCACATGCAGTACATCTTTCATATTACCCTCACAAACTCTCTATGAAGGAAGAATCATCACTAGATTCTAGATGTGTAAGAAAGGCTCAGAAACTTTAAGTAACTTGCTCAAAGTTACCCAGCTAGTTAATGCCAAAGACTTTGAATCCAGGTCTTTCTGACTCAAAAGCTAGTGTTTTTAACTTCTACATAATATAGATTCTCAGGTTTTTAGGAGCTTTTGCTTTAAATTACATTGCTAAAGCACTTTGGTTGACAGTATGAAGCACAATAAAGAAAAGCAATTTGTAAGAGAAGAATTGTGAAATTTGGAGGTTAACTGAAGACTTGTGGGATCATTAACCCAATCCTCTAATTCTAGGTATGAGACAACAAATGTGAATAGTACAGAGTCCTGTAGCTGATTAATGGCGAGTCAGGCCATCCTGTTCACAGTACCGTGCTCAACACTGCCCCCTGCTGTCTGCTCCCAGGCAACTCAACAATTAGGGAGAAAACTGAGCCTGGGGTATCAAAGGAACCCTAAACCTTTTACCATATTCAGTCAGGTGCCACCCTGGTGTTATATGGTTAGAGTACTAGAAGCTGATTTTTTTGCTTTGTTAATGAAAACATCCTGAGGACTATTAGAGGGTGATTGTTTATCATTTAAAGGGGGAAAAAATCAGACAATATAGACAGTCATATAAACTAGGTTAAAATCAAACTTATTGATCTATTTCAGGGTACCATCTCTTGGAATTCAGCAATGAACATGAGCACTGCTAATTCTCATGGTCGGATTGAAAATTTCTTAAAATCTGAAGTGTCAGTAGAGTATCTCCAGCCTGTTACTGTCACTCAACATTCTGATAAGTGAAACCATCAATCTACATGGTGTCTTTCAGTGCCTAGTGAAGCATTTATCAGCACTATTATAACTTACATCTGTTCTTACCAAAATATGTGACTTTCTTTTCTGAATAATTGAATATTCTCTCTTAGAAACAAATAATTTCTAGGATTGGCATCAAATAATCAGAAATGTTTGGTTAACTAGTTAATTATTTCACTAATCCATTTTGTAGCCTGGGTGGTGCCCAGCACTGTGCTAGATAACTGGTGAGCCAAAGTAAAGAGATCTCTACCCTCCCTAATGGAGCTTCCAGACAAGGGAGGGAGATAGGCATTTATCAAACACTTACACCAGTAAAGGTAAACGTTGAAAAAAAAAAGTAATGACATTTATATGTTTTACATTTTAAATTAATAAAGTTCATATATTAATTTAATTAAATATCTCTTAATTTTGTAAAAAGAAAAAGGTAAACATTGCTATAAAGTAGTACTATTAAAGGGTAAATTAGGAGAATTGGCTTCATGGAGGTCAAGAGAGTTTCCTTGAGAACGTGTCTATTGTTTAGAGATCTAAAGGATGAGTAAGGAGTTAACTAGGCAGAGGAGACAAATGCACGTTCCAGGCATAGAGAAAATTAAATTCGAAACCTGTGGCAAGCGTGATCTTGGCCACCATAAAGTTGTAGCAACAAGAGAAGAAAAGACCATTGTGTGAGTTAAAGCTAGAAATGTAGGTAGGAGACCTACCTTGCAGGATTTGTAGGAGTTTTATCTTTATTCTAAGAATCATGGATCACTGGAGAATTTTTGAACTGAAGGAAAGAGGACTCACATGATTGGATTTGTGTTTGAAAAATCACTCTATAGCTGTAGTGTTGAGAATGAATTGATGTAGGCGGAGAAAGCAAATAAACCATTTTGTTAATGTCAGAATGAACCAGGGTGAGAGGATATGAGCTTGGATCAGAATGAAAGTGGAAAGACGTAGATGGATGCAAGGGAGAGTTAGAAGGTAAAAACAGACTGCACTTGGTGAAGAATTCAATATGAATGAGAAAGATGGAGCAATGAAGATCGACTCCGTCTGTTTCCAGGGTTTTTTGCTTGTATTAGTAGATGAACAAGGATGCCATTTGCCAAAAATGGGGAAAATGAGAATGTTTTAGATTCTGAAAGGGGGGCAAGGAAGAGATCACAAGTTTAATTTTGGATTCCCGATGTGTGATACAGGTCTGAAGCACAGAGAGAGGTTTTCCCTGAAGATATAAACTTGTGAATCATCTGAGTATTTTGATGATAATTACAGCTCTAGGGATGGATGAGTTTCTCTGAGGAGGTGATGCAGAGTAAAGAAGGGAGAGGGTTTCGGAGGCCTGAGGAACTCCAATATTTAATGATGGGGTTAAATAAGATGAGAATGCAAGGGAGATAAGGAAGGAAGAGCCCAGGAAATAGGAAGAAATCCATGGAGTGTACCATTGCACCGGCCAGTGAAAAAAAGTAAAGTAAACCTTGGGTTTAACAACTCTGACCTGAAAAAAAATGTATATATATATATGTTTGTCTCATTAGAAAGACAAATTCTACAGCCTTCTAGTCAAGTTCAAAATGGAATTGAGCAAAGGGCATGGATTTTGAATCCCAGTACTGATACTCATTCTCAGACCTTAGGCAGTTCAGTCTTTGTGATATATTTCTCTCATCAAAATTATAAAAATAATGTCAGAATATATTTACACACACACACACACATACCTTGTAGCCCTCTCACATTTAGTGATCTTTGATTCTGTTAGTTGTTTATCAACTTTAGTTTATCAGATTTCTGACTTTGTGTTCATAAAAATGCTAAGAATGGAATATTATCATCTATATTTTTCAATATACTTTTATTTCTTCATAGAGTATAAGAAGTTTTTTGCAAAATAACTACAATGTGCTTTATTGGTCTCAACTAAATTAATGCTTGAAAAAATTTATCACTTAATATCAGTTATTTCCTCATTATTATTGAAAATATTTACCTCTTAGGCTTAGATTCTAGATACATATATAATGAGATTTTAAGACATTCATTAATGAATATATATCTCAATCCATTAAAGACTGGATTTTCAATATGCATTAACTTAAGGAATTTAGATGTATGTGTATTATTCTGATATATCTGACTTCAGTTTATTACATAGGTAACAAGCCTTCCCGACCAACTTTTCTATAGTGTAGTAGAAAAGGCGTGGTATAAGAATCAAACATCTCTGGGTTTGATCCCATCTTTGCTACTAGGGCAGCCATCATTACGTTACCCTGTGCCTCATTTGCTTCATCTGTGGAATAGAGACAATAATACTTAGCTCATGAGGTTGCTGTAAGGAAATGTCTACCATATATAAGTACTCAATAAGTGTTAATACCCTCTTGACGTCACGATAATATGAAGCCACAATCGTTACCTCCAGGAAGAGCAAAAATTGCCACCTAGATTGTAACAAATTTGACTGTATTATAAGCTATTAACTAGCATGTATGCCATCCAGAAAAATGACCACGTGTTTTTCAGTATATTCAGAGTGCTATGAACCCTGATGACATTGATAACAAATTGACTCTGGGTTTATGGTCATCTCATAGCCTGTGAGCTGAAACATTTCATAATCTGGTCAGTGTGGACAATTCACTTCCATATGATTTGAGAGAAGAAAGTGATGGTTTCTCCTGTACTAGTTTTCAGGGAAAGATGCCCAACTGAGAAGCTTTCCCAGAGAATCCCTTCAATAATGATACGGCAAGTGAATGAATAAGTGAAATGGAATTAGATAAGATTTCCTTCCAATATTTTAGTAAACTTATATAAATTAGGGATTATGCTGATTTTGCAAACTTCAGAGTTCTGTGGAAAATCAATGCTATTCTGGGCTCTGTAGTCATTCATCAACTCAACAGATATGATGTCCCACCACGTAGCTACCATACTAATTACCATGATGGTCAAAAACAGAATCATGTCTATAAATCTCTGCCTAAGTGCCAGATGAGAAAATCATGAACCAGATAATCACAAACTCTTTCCAAAGCTAGCCAAATAAAGTAATCTCCCTCGCCTAGTCTTTCTCTAATCCTTACATTTTAGGCCAAGTATGTCTATTATCTTTCCCCAACAAAACAATATCCAATCCAAGCAAACCAAATGCCAAGACAAATTGTTCCTTCTCTTTCTTTTAACTTCACCATAAAATTTTGTCTTCTATAAGATACTGTTTTCTTCTAGATTCTGAACTTATGGGTACATTCTAATTTGCCTACTGCTTGACTGATATTTTGACAGTCACATTTTTTTGGTTTGTACATTTAAATTTGCTTATATTGGATATTTTGTTTATTTCTTCATGGTAGTGAGGGTTTCATGAGGAGAAAGCAACGGAGATGTATTTATAGACCCAGTTTCTTTCTAGTGTTTTTTAATTAAGCAAAGACTACTAAAAATATAAAAATATAATAATGAACTCCATCAACGTTCCTTCCAATTCAGTATTTTCTCTGATAGTGAGGTCAAGACACATTTCGGGAGAGTTCATGCTAAATGATTCCTTTGCTATTTCCATCACAAGTCAGTACAAAACTTAATTATTGCTAACTTCTTTTTAAGGTGAATAATTTCAATCTTTAATGAATTTAATGCTTTAGGAACTCTTCTTGATCTAAATGCCTTGAATTGTCTTCCAATATATAAAAGAATATTCCCTTTCCCATCTTGATAGGTGAAACAGTATTGGAGAAAAGACTATTTCCACCAACTACTTTCATTTCTTTATAGTAATATGGGAATGATGATACCCATCCTAAAATAGCGCTGAGCCTGGTACATAGTAGACATTCATTTTCTATTTTTATTTTTATCAGTAATACATGTACATGTTTAAGAATTTAATAGTTTTCCAAGGCCATTATAAAACAGCAGTCCCCTGTCCCGCCCGCTATGCACTCCATCTCTTTCCATTCCCATTAACCAGCAGTAACTGATTTCAACTCTTAGTTTGTGTTGTTATTTACCTTCACCTTTCTAAATAACATCACTGGTACCATTACTTTATGGTTTTTCAGGTTTATCCGTTATACCTTTTATTACATACTCCCACATCCCCCAACCAATACACACACACACACACACACACACACACACACACTTCTTTCCCTTTCATCTCCTTAATATTGATGTTTAATGATCAACCAATATCCACTAGTATTAAAATACTGACAAACTTCCTTACAGATTGAAAAATAGTGACTTCTCTGAGGCTCCCAAGTAACACCTCCACTTTATTAGCCCAGCCCTCCCCTAAAGCCCCCAGATATTACCCTGCCACAATTCAGCAATGAACAAAATAATGCCCGGAATGGCATAGTACCCTCAGCATTGCCCAGTGTGCAGTATACCTTGGGTTATGGCCCATACCAGACCACTTGGTAAATATTTAATAATTTTAATATAATCCCTGGTTATATGACAATTTTTGGTTATACTGATATTCAATGTTCACATTATTACAACTCTATGAATATCGTTACAGCTGAGCTATTTAGTATACTATGACTAAATTCACTTTTCTATACAAATGTGTCTCTTCTCCATTATTAAATTATCCACAAGCTCTTTGTTCTAGATATATATCTCATCTCAAATACACAGGTGGCCTGTTAAACTAATTTTCCTAGGGACATCACTCCCAGAATTCTGTATTCTCTTATTCCCACTGGAACAAATTGCTCTCCAGGTCTGTGTGTACTATTGTCCTCTTAGAATCTCCTTTCCCTTCATCCTGGGGACTTTTTGTCTGTCTTTTGTTTGGGAACCTCTGTTTCCCGAATTCCGCATTACAATCTTCCTTAATTTGCATCCCAGTGGAGCCTTCCCCTGTAGCTTCCTGAGAGAGGCTACAAGGAAGATAAATTTTTGGTACCTTGCATGCCTGACAATGCCTCTATTCTCCCCTGATGACTGTATTTTTATGTATAGAACTCTTATGTAAGAAATTAAATTCCCTCTCATTTTTGAAGGCAAGATTCCTGTGTCTTCTAGCTTCTGATATTGCTATTGAGAAGGCCAATGCTATTCTGATTCTTGAATCTTTATATGTAGATAGTTTTCTTTTTTGCAACATTTTAGTATATTCTATTTGCTCCTAATATTCTAAATTTCATAATGATGAGCCTTATTTTAAACCTTTTTGATCATGTTAAGTACCAAGTAGAACTTTCAATCTGAAACACCTACAATGTCATATAATTGGAATCATAAATGTCTTAGTCCTTTCGGGATGCTGTAACAAAATACCATAGGCTAAATAACAGAAATTTATTTCTCACAGTTCTAAAGGCTGGGAAGTAAGTCCAAGATCATGGTGCTGGCAGATTCCGTGTCTATTGAGGGCCCACTTCCTGGTTCATGGATAGCTGTCTTCTTGCTGTGTTTGGACATGGTGGAAGGGTCAAGTGATCTCCTTCCTCCATATTTTTTCATGGATTGATAGCTCATTTCTTTTTAGCACAGAATGATATTGCATTTGTGGATATGATGCCATAGAGGCAAATCCCCTTGAGTGGGGACTCAAATCCTGTCTAAGAAGGTCCTTGGCTTCACATAAGAAAGAATTCAAACATGAGTAGATATAAAGTTTAAAGTAAAAGTAAGTTTATTTAGCAGAGAGTAAGAAAAGCCCATCCCACAGAAGAAGTGGGGGTCTCTAGTCGCTAGTGGAAGAGTGACCCCTCTGGCCATTGGGCTAGGGTGTATATGTGTTTCTTGTTTCTATGGAAAAATTCTTGGTATGGGGAACTTCTGCAAGGTACAGAAAGAATAGGGTCCATAATAAAAATTGGGTACTTCTTAGGTCTCCTCCTTGCCAGCTTAAGTTCTGGTTTTCTTCACTATGCTAGAACAGTTTCCACTTGTCCATCTGCTTTGTAGCATCCAGAGTCCCTTTTGTTCAGCACTCACGAGCACAGCGGTATCATCTTCAAACTCAAGGAACACTTGCTTGAGTGTCTAGATGTCTTTGAATAAGTTCACTCTCATCTTGTATACTTCCACTGCACTTTTCTAGACTTCGATCATATCCTTGCAGAATGAAGAGACTCAGTTTTCACAAATGAGAATAATCTTAGAAAAAGTTAAAAGGTGGGGGATAAAATTGTTTACTTTTTTAGAGACTAAAACAGAAAAACAATATGGTCTAAAGATTTCCTGGGGTTATTGAGCAAAGCAATACATGTCTTTCTATGGCTTTTGCCTCCCTATCTGTGGCTATAACTATTGGAGTACTATTTCTCTCCCTGGATTTCCACTCAGTAGGCCTAATTACTGTTTTCCTAATTTATAGAAATTGTTAACACCATTAATGCAGAACCATCAAGGGCCCCGAAGGAGCAGTAATTCTCCTGCTGTACGCTTAAGTTGATCTAGTCGTTTGGTTCAATGGTGTGAGTCACAGAATGGACTTCTCCTGAGAGGCTGTAGAGCAGCCGTTGAATGTGGGCCCTGCAGGCCCACAGACCCCATGGTTATTCCACTTTCTGGTTATAGCACCATGAGCAAGTTACTTAACTCTTCTAAACCTATGTTTCTCCATTTATATAATAATGTATACGTTTTAGGTTTTTGTGAGAATTAAATGCATGTATAGCAACTAGTACAGGGTCTGGCACAAAATCTGCAGGCAATGATTGTGGCTATTATTAACCGGCATGTAACACACTGCTTGACACCTTGTAGGCACTCAATGAATGACTGTTGAATGAATGAATTGAATGAATACTTCCTTTTAACAAAGAGACCAAATATGATTACTATCTGGCTCCCCAGCTGATTGATAAACTCTGTTAATAAAGAGATCTTATCTGTGCAACTTCTCCTTGTATCTCTGGTGCCAAGCCCAGTGCCTGACTCATAGCAGAAACTGACAAATGCTCATTAAACAAATCTTACAATAAAGGAATGAGCAAATAGATATTCACATTAATTTTCAGGATGCAAACAAATGTTCTTTTCAAGACAACTCTCAAGTGCATATATTTCTAAAAGTCAGTTTGCCATTATATAAGAACATCCTGTTTCTCAGAATTTGGTCTGCAAACAGATTTTTCCAAGGACCAAATTTTAGGCAAAGATTTCTTGACTGACCATGGCCAATCAGTCTTGTTTGTTCTGCTCTCTCTAGCTGCATTTGTACTAAGGATGGAAGGAGAAATGAGGAAATGCTGTGTTTAGTTGTTAGAAAGTACCTATCTTAAATAAGATGGCCTTTGTGCTCTTGTGGGATGAGGATACTGGTGATATTTGGTGGGGAGAATGGGTCATAACCTTTAAGAAAAATGCTTTGGGAGATGTTGATCTACTTGTTGTTGTTGTTTGTTTTTCTTTTTTTTAATTAGTTCTTTTATCCAGAAAGTTTCCTTCATGTAATGTTCACTAATAATGTCACCCCCAAAAAGGAACCATTCAACATAACTGACACTTACTTGTTGTTCTGTGGCTACAAACCTGATCAAATCAGATTTAAAAGATTGTTTTATTAGTCTTTTTGATGTGCCTTAAGGCTGAGGAAATTTTAAACAAAGGAGGAATGATTACAATAGATTCCAATTTTGCCAAATCCCACACTACATTATATAACACATTATTATTATAATACATCCTATGATACATTATGTTCTCACAAACATCCTTCAGGGTCAGTAACTTATTGTTATCTGTTTTACAAATGGAGAAATGGAGACCAAGGTAAGAAACATGCCCTTGGTCACCATGATCGTAAACAGAAAGCCAAGATACAAATCCCGTTCTTTCTGATTCCAAAATTTATTTCTTAATGCCTTTCTTGTAATGAGATTTTTTTTTAGCTATCATAATGAAATATCATCATAAGTAATGAAATAATGTTAGACCCTTCATGTGACACTTGTCACACCAAATTTCCTAAACCAACTCAATATGGACAAAAAAGTTAAGAAGTTTAGGGGTAAGATTATAGGAGTTATTATAGGCAGCAGTGGTTGAGAAACAGAGAAAGTATTAGAAAATAATTGTTACAAATAGGAGTAAAAAGAAGACTTTCGGTGACAAGTAGCCAGCTGATTTTAATTGTCCATTCATATATGTCACGTTTTGAATACTCAGCATTCTTATGTCTTATGTAGTAAGGGAGAGCCTGTCTCTTACTATCAAAATTGAAAATACCTAATACTTTCCTAGAACCCCTTGCATCTGGGCATGAGACAGACCTAGGTTCTGCTATTCATTCATGCTCATTGCAAACATCAAATCAGAAGTCAGTGATGTAAACAAGAAAGGAACACAGAGACTCCACCATGACAAGTAGCCTCGTAACAGCAGATGCTGGAGTGGTTTTGCTGGTCCCGCTGGACTCCAGCAATAATGGTGTTGATGGTAAAAGTGAGGTCCAGGCCAGTAGCAGTTGGTTCTCATGGACCAGCTCTGACATCCATTTTGGCAATGGTTCCTGGCTTAGTGACCTGAGAGCCTGGTTCTCTGACACTCTTAGGGAATTGAGGTCTTTTAGTAAATTCCTATCTATTTGAACAAGTGCCTACTGCCCACAACTAAGAATCCTGACTGAAACAATATGTAAATAATAACAATAATGATAATAATAATTAGCATATCTGAGCTTATGATGTGACAAGACACTCTACTAGATGCTTTAAAAGCATTTTGCTCTTTAAGTTCTCAGTGCAACCCAGTTATTCTCATTTTACAGATAAGGAAACTGAGAGGTTAAATGGCTTGCTCAAAAACATATTGCTAGAAAGGGACAGAACCAAGATTTGAACCCATCGGTGTGACTCTAAAATCTATTCACTCAGTCACTGAATTTGAATTTGAAATCTATTCACTCAGTCATTTGAATGTATAATTTAGGGGTAGTTTTTACTCATATATTTTTTAAGAATTTAAATGTCTATAGGTAGTTGTATTAGGGTTCTCCAGAGGCACGAAATAAATAGGGTGTGTGGAGAGAGAGTTGTTTTAAGGAGCTAGTTTACGAAATTTTGAGGGCAGGCAAGTCTGAAATTTGTATGGCCAGCAGGCCAGAGACCCAGGGAAGAATTAATGTTGCAGCTCAAGTCCAGAGGTAATATGGAGGTAGAATTCCCTCCGGAGGTAGAGTCTATATCCAAATTCTCTCTTCTTATAAGGACAGCTGTCACATTGGCTTAGGATCCACACTAATAGCTTCATTTTAACTCAGTTACTTCTGTAAAAACCTTATCTCCAAAAACAGTCACATCCTGAGGTACTGGGGGTTAGGAATGTAACATATGGATTTCGGAGGGGACATAATTCAGCCCACAGCAGTAGTAATTTCAATGCAACCTTTTGGAAAACCCCCTAATGTAAATGTTATCCCAGTTTGGGTGCTATATCTATAGTTTGTTTGGGGGGTCTCTCAAGTTTAAAAGACCCGTCTCGCCCATAGCCACTGTCAAAATGGTAACCATAATATTATTGACAACAAAGGTCTCCGGTGTCCTAATTAAATAGTTTAGGGATGATAATGCCCAGCTACCTGGAAATTTTTTATTGTGTTTTCCACAAGAAGTCCAAGAACAGGTCTCCCAGTACTTAAACCCACTGGGAGAATCAAGTAAAATAAGCTGCAGTATGGCACAGTAAAGCAGCTACTCAGAATATTCTTCTTGACCAAACATTGTTGGGTTTTGGCTACAATCTCACAGGTCTGGCAAAGGTTTCAAACCTCAAGGGGCTCAGGCAGCATTGTGCTGTCTGAAGTACACCTTTTAGCAATGAACATCATGATGAGAACATTTGTCTTTTTTTTTTTCTTTTTTTTTCATCTGGAGATGTGTTATTCAGCAGTTGCCAGTGGAGGGGAGTGTTTGCAAAAGGCACCTAATGCATCCATCAGTTATTTAATAGCAGCAAAACCACTTTGCATTTGTAGAGTGCTTTGGACTTTTCAAAGTGCCTGCACATGCATTAGTTCATTTCATCTAAATAGTCCTTGATTGGCCTGAAAGTTCAATCAGCTTCCCAACATGACTAACGATCTTAGAGAGCACTTTATGAGCTGAAAAAACATGACCCAAAGTGAGGAAATTTGCTCTGAAAGCATTCTGTAAAATAAAAGCCCCTTTATTACACAAATTCATAAGTAGTGAAGCTACTAAGTTAAATTCTTAAGGGAATTGTGGGGATTATCCAAAGATTTTCAATCTCTGTTTACTTTGTTTTTAACAGCATTTTCTCTAGGGCTGGCTCCAATTTTACCTTATTAAAATTTTCAGACAAAAATGTGCTTCTGTTCCCATTCTGCTTTTCTGTTAATAGCCAAACCCACATATTCCCTTTAAAGAAACACCAAGGGCAATTTGTGGTCAAAAGATCCTAAACTAAAAACTTGCCACAATTAGATGAGGCCTGAATATTTCTCCCTACGCAAAGCAGATGGTGATTTATTTTTTAAACAAAATAGTGATTTGTGTTTCTGCCTGAGTGCCTTCTGCACCAGACATGAAGTAAAAATGAATTTCTATTTTGTTTCACTCTGAGAGCCTGTTACATTGACCAGCAGTGGAAGGTGGTGGGGGAGGGAATCACCTAATTTGTCCAAATATAATCACACTATGTACAACAAAGACACTGGCTATCTCAACTCTCTGCAGGAAAGCTTTTTTTAAAAAATAAAATGAACTCGTGCAACATAATCTTGAGAATCCTCTTATTATTCTGCTGATGGAGTCTGTGACTGCGGAGCCATCTGTGATGTGGGATAAGGAAGAGCTTTATTTCTGAAATGCAAAGAATACAAAGAGTAGATCATTTTTAAGATTTAAAATCCAAGAAATAACCATAGTCTTTGCTCATATGTTTTTTAAATAATTGATTGCACGAGTACTGCAAGTCAGAGTTGAATTTTTTCTCATTTATTTGGTATTCCAAAATAAACATGAAATCCAACCTCTTAAAATATGTAAGGAAATAGCTAATCTCGTATCACAAGTATGGAAGGCACTGCCTGTGTTTATAATATAACATGCCTCTAATCCTGGATTCTAATTATGGTATGCAGTCATGTTTCTGTTGAGGTGGGAGTGCAGATAAAACCTTGCTTCAAAGATACTTTCTGCTATTGATTTGATTATACAGTTCTGTGAAGCAAATGCTGTGTTTCCCTGAAAATAAGACCTAACAGGAAAATAAGCCCTAGCATGATTTCAGGATGACATCCTCTGAACAAAACCTTAATGCGTCTTTTGGAGCAAACCTTAATATAAGACCCGGTCTTATTTTCAGGGAAACACGGTGCTTTAGTTATTCCTACAAATAGCACCTCTCCTATTTTAATGTAAAATGGCTATCATTACAATGGGGAGTCTACTATATTTCTTTAGAATCTGAATTTGAATAATCAAAACTATTCTTCAAATACTATATGTGTTATTATTACATGCAAAGTAAAATGGAGCTCTGAGTCAAGAATCCATATAATTAAGACCCAAAAGTCACTTAAACATGCGGCACCCTGGCAATTCAAGCCGTGATGAGACAAGAAATAATAATATGATTTTTACTGAGTGTTTGTTAGGCACGAGACACTATTCTAAATGCTTGTGCATGTTAATTCATTTACTTCTCACAACAAAACTTTGAGAATAATAATTATTATTATTATTATTTCTATTTTATAAATGAGAAAATGAAATCATAGAAATGTTAAGTAACTTTACAAGAATCAAACAGTTAGTGAATATAAGAGCTATAATTCAAACCTTGTTAATTTGGCTCCAGAGCCTAGGCTAGTAACCACTATACAGTGTGGACACTTGAGAAGCAAGTGGCAAGAAGAAAACATGATGCATTACATTGTGTCTGTAAGATTAAAATAAAACAAGGAGGTCAAGAGAATGCCAATATTTATTTTTAATTGAAGTTTATTGGGGTGACAATTGTTAGTAAAGTTACATAGATTTAAGGTGTACAATTCTGTAATACATCATCTATATATCACATTGTGTGTTCACTACCCAGAGTCAGTTCTCCATCACGATATATTGGATCCCCTTTACCCTCATCTACTATTCCTCTCCCCCCTTACCCTCTGGTAACCACTGAACTATTGTCTATGTCTGAGTTTTGTTTCTTCATTTGTTTTTCTTGTTCTTTTGTTGTTTTCAGTTTTATATGCCACATATCAGTGAAATCATATGGTTCTCTACTTTTTCTGTCTGACTTATTTCGCTTAGCATTATAATCTCAATATCCATCCATGTTGTCGCAAATGGTACTATTTCATCTTTTCTTATGGCCAAATAGTATTCTACTGTGTATATGTACCATAATTTCTTTATCCAATCATCTATTGAAGGACACTTTGGTTGTTTCCATGTCTTGGCCACCGTAAATAAAGCTGCAATGAAGATCAGAGCACATACCATGTTTCCCCGAAAATAAGACCTAGCTAGACCATGAGCTCTAATGCGTCTTTTGGAGCAAAAATTAATATAAGACCTGTTATTATATTGTATTGTATTATATTATATTGATTATATTATATTATATTAGATCCGGTCTTATGTAAATAAGACCGGGTCTTATATTAATTTTTGCTCCAAAAGACGCATTAGAGCTGATCATATGGCTAGGTCTTATTTTGGGGGAAACATGGTATATCTTTACAGATAAATGTTTTCAGATTTTTTGGGTAAATACCCAAGAGAGGGATTGCTGGGTCATATGGTAATTTTATTTTTAATTTTTTGAGGAACCTCCACACTGCCTTCCATAGCAGCTGCACCAGTCTGCATTCCCACCAACAGTGGATGAGGGTTCCTTTTTCTCCACAGCCTCTCCAACTCTTGTTATAATTTGTTTTGTTGATTATAGCCATTCTCACTGGGGTGAGGTGATATCTCATTGTGGTTCTTATTTGCATTTCTCTGATGATTAGTGATGTTGAGCATTTTTTTCATATTTTTATTGGCCATTTGTATGTCCTCTTTGGAGAAATTTTTTTTGGGGGGGGCTTTAATAGCAAAAGATATTTCTATGGGGACTTAATGAAAACCTGTCTATGAAAATATCTTATGAGCTGATAGTAAACTAGCCAAAGGAATAGGATAAAAAAATATTTCAGATTCAGGCAGAAACAGCAACGTATGCAAAGGACCCATGGCCAGAAGAAACATAGGTGCTCAAGGAGCTGAAGCTGAACCTGCAGTGGCTCAAGTCAGAGTGACGGGAGCCTGAAGGAGAAGAGGTTGGGAGAAGAAAGGAAGTGTTCCACTCAGGGGTTTTGTAGACTGTGTTAAAAATCTTCTTCTGTGTCCTAAGAGAAGTGGGAAACCACTGAGAGAATTTAGGCAGGAGGGTAACAGAGGTACACTTTGAAATCAGTCACCTAGATGCCACTCTGGAAAACAGTATGGAGAAATAAAGTGGTAGCAACTAGAGCAGTTTAGCAAATATTGCAGTAGCATTAACCAAAAATGATGAAATCAGAGATTTCAGTGGAGATGGAGAAAACTGAACTGATTCAAGAGATGCTCCCATGTTACCGTTTTTTAAATAATGACAAAATAGATATTAGAGATTGGAATAAGATGTCAAAGATGACTCTCAAATTTCTGGCTAGTGCAACTGTGTAGATAGATGATAGGTTTAGATAAGAAGGTCAAGAGGCAATGTTATTGAATGTGAGCTGGCTTTAGTCATCAACTGAATTTGTCAAGTTTGCAGTGAGACTGTGGGTCTGACACTCAGAGGAGAGGTCTAGCCTGGATGTATACATTTGGAGACTATCAAGGTAGAGAGCATTGCAAAAGCCAATGCTGATGGATATCTGATCCAGGGAGAAAATATAAAATGTAAGGGAGGAGAGGAAAGCCTAGGACTCAGTTTTGGGAGAAGATATATCTGCAAAGAATTATCAGACATAGCTTCCTGATAAGTAGGAGTATGACCAGGAGAAAACGGTGTGAGGGAAGCTAATGAAGTAGAGTTTCAAAAAGGAGGGCAAGGATGACAGGGTCAAATGTTGCTAAAAGGTCAAGTAAAATGAAGATTGCAAAATTGAATCTAGCAAAATAAAAGTAAAAGTCATGGTTATATTAGGATAAACTGTTTGGGGGTGATGGGCCCGGAAGTCAGTCTGGGGTAGGGTGAAATGCAGGAACTGAGGACAACTCTCCAGAAATTTGTCTATGAAGCCTAGAGAAATTAGAGTGGAAACAAGAGAGAGATAATGAGACAAAGGGAATGATCTCAGACATAAAATTCAAATTTCTAATGATAGTATCTCAGAATCTGCCCACATTTCTAGATTATTGATCACACACAGAATTGTAATATTTGAACATTTTCCAAAGTATGAGTAGTTTATAATTTATCGTAAAATCTTACGGGGTTGTAAGCAGACTTCTTTTTCTTTCATATAGTGATCCATTAACTTGGCCATGATTTTGACTACACAGAAATCCTATCCATCTAGATACTCAGAAGACAGAACAGAGTGCATATAGCAATTTAAGTTATTGTCCGTCTATTGTTTAGGAAGTAAAAGGAAAAACCTTTGCTTTAAGGCACCTAGGGTATAGTTATTTAAAAGTCTTCAGGCATCAACCATTCATCATCATTTTTTATTAAATATTTATTAAACACATACTAGGTACCAGCTATTATATTTAATATTGAGACTACAAAGGTGAAAAAGACATAATCCCTGACTTGATATGTTTATCTAATAACAGAAAAGGAATACACGTAAAGAGATGCCACTAATACATTGTAAAATGTCATAAGGAGATATGCACAAAATGCTATGTAGAAAGGGTATATGAAGCAACAGATCAAAAGAAGAGGGTATGCGTCTAAGTACTATGCTATAATTCATATGCACCTATGGGGGGCTCGATCATGCATTATTTCATGGAAATGGGAACCCCTGAACTGAGTCTTAAATCATATTAACAATTTACATGTATTGAGAAGTCATAATGTGCCAGGTAAAGTGGTAAGCACTTTACATCTTAAGCAATTTATTATACCCATATTACAGGTAAAGAAGTGGAGGCAGAAAGCATTTAAGTAACTTATTCATGATAGAACTCTCTAAAGATTATGAGAGTTAAGGTTAAAATCCAGTCTTCCTCCAGAGTCTATCTTCTGTACCACCACACAAAGGTATAACAAGTTTGCGAACTTGTTGCAACAATGTTGCTAACCTTTTTTGATATCAGAGGGATTATTCATTATGAATTTGTACCAACTGGACAACGACTTAATAACCAAGTTTTACTATTTGGAAGTGCTGAGAAGGCTGCATGAAAAAGTTAGACGACCTGAATTTTTTGCCAACAATTCATGGCTCTTGCATCACAACAATGCACCAGCTCAGCAGGCACTGTCTGTGAGGGAGTTTTTAGCCAGTAAACAAATCACTGTATTGGAACACCCTCCCTACTCACCTGATCTGGCCCCCAATGACTGCTTTCTTTACCCAAAAATAAAGGAAATATTGAAAGGAAGACATTTTGATGACATTCAGGACATCAAGGGTATATACGATGACAGCTCTGCTGGCCATTCCAGAAAAAGAGTTCCAAAATTGCTTTGAAGGGTGGACTAGGTGCTGGCATCGGTGCACAGCTTCCCAAGGGGAGTACTTCAAAGGTGACCATAGTGATATTCAGCAATGAGGTATGTAGCACTTTTTCTAGGATGAGTTTGTGAACTTACCTCATATACCGTGACACGTAATTAGAGATTAAGCAGACTTTGTGTGTTTTGGGGGTGGGAAGGACAGATCCCAGGCCTGAAAAATCAGTCCATCTTACTCTACTCTGTTTTCCAATTTCACTAACATTGCAGGATGATGAAACAGCTTTCCCAGTTGTAAAAAGGAGATATGACCACCTTCGCAGGTCATTTTTAGTATATTAATAAGCAGACAGGGGTTTCTTATAATACAATCTATTATTCTTGTCCTTAGGTTACCAATATAGACTAAAAATAGAATGAACATCAAGTTCTTTCCGTTTTAAAGTAAAGTTTGGTAAGGATGGACTGGAGGATAATTTTCTATTTAGGGTAGTATGTCCATTTTGAGAAAAACGGCTCACAGAGAAGCAATCCTGCTTTCTTCCTAATGACTCCAGGTTAGCTCCATCAGACCTATTGGATCAGGACAGAAGAAAATTCTATCTTATGAGCTGGGACCTCAGTAACAGTCCTGAAATCAAGAGAGAAAAGAGGCCAATCGAGTTCTTACCAATGCTACTCTTATCTAATCACCGAAGATAGAAATGGTCTAAAATCACACAGTACCAACTGCTTGCATCATGAAAGCAACATAACAGAAGATTTAGCCTTAGGACCTGCAATGGACTGGATATTGATGTCCCCTCAAGATTCATACATTGAAATGTAATCTCCAATGCAATGGTATTAGGAGGCTGGTGGAGCCTTTGAGAGGTAATTAGGCCATGAGGGTGGAGCCCTTGTGAATGAGATTCGTGTCCTTAGAAAAGAGACCCCAGAGAGCTCTAGTGCCCCTTCCACCATGTGAAGACACAACAAGAAGACAGCCATCTATGAACCAGGAAGTAGGACTTAACCAGACACTAAATCTGGTGACACCTTGACCTTGGACTTCCCAGCCTCCAGCACTATGAGAAATAAATTTCTGTTGTTTACAAGCAAGCCAGTCTGTGGTATTCTGTTATCGAAGAATGGTCCAAGACAGGATTCCAACCAACAGAGGAGGGACTAATAGAGGTTGGTATTGCTGTGGATTTTTTGAGAATTCTAGAGTGAGGGTTTGGGGAGATTATCTTTCAACCAACTGAGAGGTATTTAAGGGGATAGTAGAAAAGTGCCTGAGGGACAGGTGGGAGAAAGCTCTTCAGATGTTCAGTTTATTTTATGGGTTTTCTTCATGTTGCCAAACTTCTTGCCTTCTTAAAATGGCAAGGGCAAATTACAAAATGAAGAAGGAGAAAGAGAAGGAGAAGAAGAAGGAGGAGGAAGGAAGAGGAAGAGGAGAAGAAAGGGGGAGGAACAAGAACATTATAGTAAAATGATGAAGGCAGAGAAGAAATTTAACGGGCGAATCAAAGAGTAAAGTTAAGTCTAAGAATAAAATTCAAAGATAATAAAATAAAGAAAAATCTTAACCTAAAAAACATAAAGTTCATTAAAGATTTTAAAAACCTAAGGAATAGAAGAAAAGAAAAAAACAAACTAAAATCAGTGAAATTTCTTAAAAAACCAAAACATGAAAATAACAGGTATAAAAAATTAAAGATAAACTCAGCATAAATAATAAAAACATAAAAGGACTAGAGCAAGTGAGACAAAAAGCTAGAAGCATGAAAGTCAGAGGGATGAAAGGTGAAATTTAAAACAAGTTAATCCAAGTTAAAAGCAATATTTAGAAGTTGAGCATAAATTTTCTTAAAGAATGTTTAAATTTGTTTTTTCCTTAAAATAGAATAGAAAAGCAAAGAATTTGAGATAGAAAGTGAAGGCAAGGAAAAACAAGAATCCTAAAGAATTAAGCAGAACAAACTAAAATGGAAATAGAGAAAATGAAGTAGTCAACATACACCATGGCAGCAAGAAATTTTAAAATAATATTGAGATGCTCATTGGTACTTCAGCATACGTTCTTGATGTAATAAGGAAACAAAAGCAATAAGCCAAAGAAGGGAAAGAGATGAACTCCTAGTTAACCACACTCTGAAAATATATCCTTGGTTCCTGCCCATCCTTCCACCTCTTCAGTCCTCAACTGAAAAAAAAAAAAAAATACAGGCATACCTCAAAGATATTTCGCGTTAGATGCCAGACCACTGCCATAAAACGAGTCACATAAATTTTTTGGTTTCCCAGTGCATATGAAAGTTATGTATATAGTCTATTAGGTGTGCAATATCATTAGGTTTTAAACAGTAGTGTACATACCTTAATTTTAAAATACTTTATTGCTAAACAATAATGCGAACCATCACTTGAGACTTCCGCGAGTTTTAATCTTTGGGCTGGTGGAGGGTCTTGCCTCAAAGTTGATGAAAACACCATGTGTGTGAAGCGCAGTTAAATGAGGCCTGTACTGTTCTCTATTCCTCAGCTCAGCCTCTACAACTGCTTATAATAAGAAACACAGGGGTGGCCGGTTAGCTCAGTTGGTTAGAGCATGCTGCTGGTAGCACCAAGGTCTCCAGTTCAGTCCCCACATGGGCCACTGCGATCTGTGCCCTCCTTAACAAAAAAGAAAAAACAGATGTGGCCTCCGCAGTTATGTATGGTGAGTCCTATGTAAAATCGCAAAAGATACAGAGTCCATTTCTTTAAATTTGTTTATCCTTTCAGGATCCTCCTACTTTTTAATCTATTATTCATTCATTAGTTCATCACTACTTAGTTTGAACTGATTTAATTCTAGCGTTTCCAGGATGATATTCATTTTAAAAGGAGGCCGATTGGAGAGGTATTTTGGATAGGAATCATTTCTTCCCTTCCTGGGTTTTAGTGATTAGCAGCACCAGGAAGCCTGGCATTAGATGTCTTCCCTTTGTTCCTCTCCCAATCCCACCCCAACTCCCATCTCTCTCCACCCTTCTCCACTCTGCTCTGTGTTCTGGGAGGTTGATTTTCCTGCACCATGTCCACGGGCTTGCTTACCCTCAGCCTTCTGGTTGATTTTACCAATGGAAGCCATGGGCAGGGTACAAGAGAATGAATGGAGCATGAAATCAAGGTATTTATTTCTGTGGTTCCCTCACTGCCATGGATTGTCGCCCTCTCTCCACCAATGTCACAGCTCCTGCTGACAGCTTTCTCCTGCAGAATCCCTCTGGATTCTGAGCACAGATAATCTGCTCTCTCTTCTTGACTCTTCAGTCCTAGGTGTTGTTGATAACTGGCTCCCTAGCTGTCCCTAACCCTGGGATGCTTAGCTGGCCTTTGTTGGTTTCTCAGCCCTGTCATTGGGATTGTAAATAGCCCTTTTATTAACTCCCTAACATTGAGTGTGCCATCTATTTTCTGCTGGGACCCTGATTGACACAGTAAGTAAAGGTATGTCATAGGCAAGTTTGACTTTGGCATTCTCCATTATAACATTCATGTATTCACACTACCCTTAGGCGACCCAAAGGTCCTCATTTGGACATACCTTCAGGGCCATTGCATTGTTTGGAATGTATGTAACTTCCTCTCCCATCCAAATTTATCTGTATATTGAGCCATTTTCCCCAGACCCAGATCTCTTCAGTGTGCATTCAGGCGAATGACTATAATACTCTCTGCCAGAAAATAAATTGTCCCTCACCCAGGTAGCGCAATATTTCCTGATGGCCCTCAAATTACATCAAAGTGAATTATTGCACACACACAAAAAAATCTTAACTAGTATCTCTTCCTCCAGTTTTGTTCCCTACCTATTAATTTCTCCATAAAGACATTCTCATTATGCTACCCACTGGTTTTAAAAGCCTCAATTGCTTCTCATTGTCTATGGGATCAATTCAACCATTTAAGATTCACAGTCTGTCGCCAAACAAGTCTTCAACTTTATCAATCACTGGAGAGAGCCCTAGCATTCGGGGAATAGCATAAAGTAAGGAAGGGAAAGAATCTCAACATTACCCCCACTTTCCAAACAACATTTTCTCCTTGTATTTTTCAATAACAGAAGAATAACACGATGTGGCAGGAGCAGCCTCCTTCATGAGATGGCATTCATAATTTTTCTTTGACTTTAGTTTCTACCATCAAGAAAAGTTGCAAGGTTTCCACTTCCTAGAACAATCTTACTGTGACTTACGCTTCAGAATGTACGTAACTGATTACATAGGCTGTAAATTTTCCATTTTTATTGCTTTTTACACTATTAAGATGCTTTCAGAGATTTTGTGACATTAGGTTTTGGTATTGTAAGTGGGTTATAACCTGGAGTACAGCGTTGTGTGATATCTCCCAAACCCAATGCTGCGTTCCTTCCACTAACCCTGGACAGACCCACCAAGTGCATTCTGACTTCCATCCTCCTAAGCCTCTTTATTTCCTTACCTGAAGTGTCTTTTATCTTCCTCTCTATTTATCTGAATACTACTGGCTCATGTCATGTGCTAAATAATTAATAGGTATTACCATTATTATTACCTGCCACTCAGAACTCATTTCAAGCACGTTCTCTAGAGACCTTACTGTGAATTATCATATACCACATTGTAGCATGTCTTTATTAATACAGGTCAGGTTTCCCTGATTAGACTATAAGTGCCTTTAGGGAACTACTGTGCCTAATACTTCTGTTTTTTTGCCTAATACTTGTCTGTATTCCACATCAGCACACCACCCCAGGGATGGACAGAAAATAGTAGCTAAAGTCAAAACTTCCTCTATTGAAGGAGGCAGACATCTCAACCTGACAGAAAAGGAATAACTTCACCGTACTTCTCTTATCTGCTCATGGAGACCCTAAACTCTTGCAGAAAGGAAAGTGTTGATAATTGACCTTCTACCTGAATAGGGTCACAAATACAGGAAAAGTCTAATCAAGTAAATGTTATGCTTTCCTTAAAAACCCTTTCATGGGCTCTTTTTCCAACAACTCCCTTTGCTGTACCATTGAGCAGCTCTTTGGAGTTTCCATCCTGTCTTCAGCCTTAATCTGTTCACTGTTCGTCTTATCACGTCACCATATATATTAGGTAGGACACAGACTAATATATATGTTGCTAGGACAAATAAATCCCACAATTCACTGGCTCAAACAGATACTTTCAGAGGTAGGTGGGTCATCCAGGGTAAGTGGCTCTGCTCCAAAAGGATGGCCAGAGACACAGATTCCTTTCATCTTTTGGCCATGTGGTCCCCTAAGCAGACGCCCTTATCCATATGGTGAAGGCTGGATGTTCACATGCATGTTCTAGGTCAGAGGAAGTGGGGAGAAAGGAAGTGAGGGCAACCAATTTCCTTCAAGCCGTCTCTGTCACTCGGGTAAGTTTCTCTTCTTAACTAGGACCCTAGAACCCCAGGTTGTCAGCCATAGTTAGGTATGGACATTAGAGAGGAAGGCAGTGCTCTGGTAGCAGAGGCTTCAAGCCCAGTGTTATACAACTATTACCACCTAGAAACCTAAATCATTATTTGTAAACACCCAAAAATGTGTCCCATGATTAGCATCTCAATCCCAGCTTGTGGATATATGCAACCTAAATATGAGTTAATATATAAACATCTTATAACTGAAGATGTTAAGAACTGCCATGCTCCCTTTCTTCAGGCTTGTAGCCCTGTACCTAATTTGTATTAGCTACCCTGCAGTACCCATAGGCTCAGGCCTAACACTCTAAGCCAGTGGTTCTTCAAGTTGGGGCCCTTTTGCCCCTTGGGGGACATTTGGCAATTTCTGAAGACATTTGTGGTTTTCATCACTGGAGAGAAGGTGCTACTAGCCAAGGATGCTGCTAAATATCCTACCATACACAGGAGAGTTGCCCATGACAAAGAAATAGCCACACAAAATGTAATGGTGGCAAGTAGATTGGTGCAGCTGGCAATGTGCTTTTTAACCACACGTTGGCTTGCTTTTCTCACCATACACTGCCTCAGACCTTTGTCTAGATTTCTATAAAAGCTAAAACTCTCAGAAGTCTATGACCATTAACATTGTTTGAATTGGTCTTTTTCGGTGAAATAAAATTTTATTATCTTTTAGGGAACGTTAAAATTTGTCCTAAATACTAAGGAAAAAATGCATATAGGCAGTTAGTTGAGTGGGTAGGACCACAGGGCTGGGAAGCAAGTTCTCGATCTTGTTCTGCTGTTTAACCAGCTGTGTGATCGTAAGCAAATCATAGCCCTTCTGAGCTTCAACTTTCCCTTTCAGTAAAAGGAAAAGTTGGACTCATGTAGTTACAACATTTTTGTTGTGTCTAGACCCAAGTTGCAATAATTACCACTTCTCTTTCTTTTCTATTTATACACACACACACACACTTAATTTTACAAAAGAAGTTAATTTCCTCAGTTAAGTGTACATTCCCTAGAATTAAGCCACTATCGGTTTGCAACAACAGTTATTAAGCCAGCAGGCAAATCTATCCATATCCTTATCAAATTCTTCTTTTTACTTTCAAATTTTCCATTCCTTGGTTTAGTTATGTGAGCTCAGCCAAGTCTTACTCTCTCTGGGCCTTAGCTTCCACTTGGCAAAGTGAGAAAGTCAATTTCCAAATACCCTTCGATTTTTAATATTCTTTGCCTACCCAGAACCTCTTCCAGCCTAACCTTGCACCCTCATAAGCCTGTGTGATGGTCGGTGTCATGAAAATATGATGGCACAAGTGAAGACATCAGCATTCCATAAAATGACAATAGGAAAATGCTTATTTTTCATTACTTCAAAGATAATGACTGATCATGAACTTACAATAAAGGATAGTTATTTTGTGACTTTATCTTTGCAGTCCTTCTTTTCTTTTTTTACTCTATTTTAAAGCCCACACTAAAAGAAACAGAGTGAAAAATCAAGTTTAAATATAGACATGTCACAGAGATACTTCTCTTCAGTTTCCTAAGTAATTTACCCAAACCTGATTTCCTATATCATAAAAAAAAAAAAAAATAGACACACACATAATTTTAATTTAGTACTCAAGCTTTGCAAAAATGGCTATTTAGGATTTGGTAAGCAAATCTTTCTGCATCCCGGTAATTCATCTTTAATTTAAGGAAATGTCATGGAAGGCTTTAGGTGACACTCAATAATAATCAAGTAAAGTTTAAATTGACTAAAATTAAGGTTTATGATGAAAGAAACTTCAAGAAGTTTGTGACTTCTGGGTTTCTGGGAAGTTGTTGTGTACACCAGGTGACCTGGGGGTGCTTTCTTGGCTCCAATATGGGTAAACACCTGGAACATTAGAGATGGACAGCAGTGCTGAGCTGCTTGTCTTTCCAGGGTCACCCTTCCAGTAGAAGTAAATAGTTACATCTAAATTCTGGGATTTGGCATCCCAAAGACACCATCACACTGCTTATAAGTGGGTCATTAGAGTGGACAAGAGTGAGTTTTCAGACGTTCCCCTAAGGAGTAGACAAAATTTTCTTCCACATTCTACCAACTGAATTAAATTCACTTTGTGTGAAATAATTGAGGTTATCACTTTAACAGTCTGTTTAGGTCACTGGTTAAATAAACAGTCAGAATTTGTTGGACAAACAGGGAGAAGTTTTATTTTTTCTCCAATCCTGGTCCCCAATGTGCTGATGAATCTCTTTTTCCTCTGTTTGCATCGCAAGCCAGCTGCGTAACTCTCTGTCCACTTTCAGTTATTTACCAACAAAACCCAGTCCTGTTTAAAATTCCAGTGTTTTCCACCCATCATCCTGTAGCTCAAGGAGTTGCAGTTGGTGGAAAAGGGGTGAGGTCTGTGCTGTGACCCTGCCTTCTTCTCCGGGACTAGATACTGGAAGGAGAAATGTGCAAACAGGAAGGAAATGGCTGAGTGACTGCAGTCCTGTGTCAGATGCCAATGCCTC
The DNA here is from genome assembly GCF_036562045.2 of Rhinolophus sinicus. NCBI lineage: Eukaryota > Metazoa > Chordata > Mammalia > Chiroptera > Rhinolophidae > Rhinolophus > Rhinolophus sinicus. Next base: position 78,465,195 of record NC_133752.1, read on the forward strand.
TTCAGCTAGCCTCGTCTGACCACACATGCCCTCTGAATGGCAGGCATCCAAAGACTGCCTCTGTCTTTGGGTTTAGGAGTGAGTTCTGAGGAGGAACGGGGCTTCCTCACTATGCAGTTCCCTGATACGAAGACAAACAGCTACCATTATCAATTACCACCCTCCCACTAACGCCCCACTACACACACATCCTAACCCACAGAATCACCAAACCTCTTTCTGCTGGGCCCACGTGCTCTGCCGGCAGCCCTCTTAGATGGTCCACTTGAGCCACTGGAAACTTAATCTTGCTAAATACTGGAGGGCAGCCTTCTCTCCTGTTTTCGCTCTTTCTTTCTAGCACTCTCATGCCTTTTCCTACAGGCACAGGGGCATAACAGCAAGTCTGTGCTGAAGGAAACAATCACTACAGGAAGGAGGTGCAAAGTGACCCCTTCTTGCAGGTATTCCCGATCATTAAGTGGTTAGCCCTTTTCTGCCCTGGAATTGGTGAAGAGAAAGCTGTAACATTCTCCACTAGCTGACAGCTCAACACCTTGACAATTTTCTCAATCAGTCCTTTCCTCTTTTCTTCATCTTTCTCCATATCCCCTTTTCTTTCTTCTTCTTTCCATTCTTTTTATTTGGGCTGGTGTCGGAATAGTGATTGAAAATGAGTATCTGCTGCCTCTCAGTATAACCTGTAGTCCCACCTGTTTGTGGTTATTTTCAGAATGTGAGGTACTTTGTATTTCCTTTACTCCAGTTTTGTCACCAATTAGGGGACAAAGGGAAAGTCACACTTGCATGAATTTTACTCCCACATTACCAACTCATTGGGTACATCACAGATTCAATGACCGAGCAGTACATTTGTCTACATACACAGATCACAGTCTTAAGAGACACACCTGGGTTCAAGATCCAGCTCTGCCTCTTAATATGTGATGTGGTTTTAAGGCAAATTGCTCATTAAGGCTAAAGTTCCTCATCTCTAGAATAGGGACAAAATCAACCTTGTGAAGCCTTGAGCTGTGACTTGTAAAAGTGCTCATTAAGATACGTTATTTAATGTTTCCATCAGGTTCACAAGCAGCATTGTGAAACAGTGTGCAAGACACTGGGTAAGTATAGTTTGGCATCTGACATCAAGTTCACAATCTAATATAGAGACAGACACATAAAGACATAATTACAATACAATACAGACACATAAAGACATGATTACAATACAATACGATTTTATATTCTACTGATGTGTACTTGTAAACCTCCAAGACTGTCTGCATCACTGCACAGTCTTTTTGAACCTGGGGACATTAGTCTTTTAGGGATACATTTTTTCCAGAACAGCAATGAACCATTCAAGGAAATGAAGTTTAAAAATTACTGTTACAGGTAATGAGGGATCATTAAAAGATTCAAGCTGGGAGTGGCATTGTCATATTTGTATTTTAAATTAAACATGCTGGGAGATGTGTAGAAGAGGAATTTGAAAGGATAAAAATTTGAGTATTTCGTGAACTCAGCTAGGAGGCTGTGGAAGCAATCCAGAAAAACAAACATGAATAGAAGATAACAGAGACAGGAAAAAGGGAATTTTTTTTTTCTCTGTTCAGTTTGATTTTCTTTTTTTTTCTTTTTTCAATTTTATTTTATTAAATTTATTGGGGTGACAATTGTTAGTAAAATTACATAGATTTCAAGTGTACAATTCTGTATTACATCATCTATAAATCCCATTGTGTGTTCATCCCCCAGAGTCAGTTCTCCTTCCATCACCATATATTTGATCCCCCTTACCCTCATCTCCCACCCCCCACCCCCCTTACCCTCTGGTAACCACTAAACTATTGTCTGTGTCTATGAGTTTCTGTTTCTCATTTGTTTGTCTTGTTCTTAGAAAAAGGGAAATTTAAAAGAAGCTTTTATGTGTTAGATGTAGTAAATATGTCAGTGGGAGAGCTACATCATGCTTCAGTCAGAAACACACACCCAAATCTCAGTGGCTTACCACAACAAAGGTTTACACTAACCGTCTATCATATGTGGATGTGGGGGAGGGATTCTTCTCCACAGAATCACTCACGGACCCAGTTGATGAAGACTCTATAGTCTTACAGCAGCACCATCTAAAACAAGAGAGCTTCTTGGGTGGTTCCAGAAAGGGAAAAGAGCACAGAGATTCAGACACGGATTTTGGTCTGAAGTAACACCTGTCACTTGTGGTTACAGCCCACTGACCAGAATTAGTCACAGAGCAAGCAATCTGGGGAATGTGAGCCTCCACATGACTAGGAATGGAAGGAAAACCAAGTATCAGTAATACCATTCACAGTCAGTGAGGAAGAAGAGGAGTCAAGGATGCCGCCCACTAGTGATGAGGTCAATGGTGGCGCTGTGTAATGGGAGCATGAGGGAACCAGGACAGGGACAAAAGGTTTGGCACATGAGTTGATGACTCCCATTTTTGAGCATTTTGAGTTGTATGTGCTGAAGGAATTTACATTTGAGGATGACAGGTAGATTGTTGGAAATGTAAAGTCTAACTCTTAAAAGAGAATTATATCCTGGAAATAAGAATTAGGAGTCATCATCAGAACTTAAAACCAATAGTTGGAAGTACTATCCAAGAAGAGTAAGATGTTCTCTCTAAGGAACATTAGAGGTTTTTATTTGAGAGAAAACCCCAAAAAGAGGACTAGAAACTGTCCGAGATAGATAAGGAAAGAACCCAAAAATGTCATTTAAAAAACAAAATGAAAGGAAGTGAGGGTTTATGAGAGAAAGTAATTGGCAATAACACAACTAAGAAATCAGGTAATAGACTAAAAAGGGCCCAGCGACTTGGCACTTAAGAAGCCATTGATTTCACATATAAATAAGACCATGCAATATTTATCTTTCTGTGTCTGACTTATATTATTTAGTATAATGTCCTCCAGTTTCACCCATGTTGTCAAAAATGGCAGGATTCCCTTCTTTTTAAAATCTGAACACTATTTCATTATATATATACTATAATTTCTTTATCCATTCAAACATGGACAGACATTTAGGTTGTTTCTGTGTCTTGCTTACTGTGAATAATGCTTCAATGATCATGTGCTAATGTCGCTTCAAGATTCTGATTTCCCTTCCTTCAGATATATACCCAGAAGTAAGATTGCTGGGTCATAAGGTATTTCCCTATTATAATTTTTTGAAGAATCTCCATACTGTTTTCCTCATGGCTGTAACAGCTTGCATTCCCACCAACAGTGCATTCGGGTTTCCTTATTTCCACATTCTCACCAACACTTACCTTTTGTCTTTTTTATAATAGCCGTTCTAACAGGTATGAGGTGATATCTCATTATGATTTTGACTTGCATTTCCCTGATGTTGAACACCTTTCCATGTACCTGTTGTCCATCCGTATGTCTTCTTTGGGAAACTATGCATTCAGGTCCTTTGCCTATTTTTCAATTGGGTTATTTGGCTTTTTGCTATAGAATTGCATGAGTTCCTTGTATTTTGGGGGTACCATCCCTTATTAGATATATGGTTTGCAAATATTTTCTCACATCCTGTAGGTTGCCTTTTCACTCTATCACTTGTTTGTTTCCTTTGCTGTGCATTTGAAATATTTCCTAGCCTTGCCAGTTTAAAATCACACAGGGAATATGTTTTTCTTCTTTGTTGAATTGGAAGGAGGAGGAAGAGGGGGAGGAGGAGAAATTGTAGAAAGAAGTTCATGAGAGGAATAGAGACACAAACTAGGCTGCAATGATTTGAGCAGTGAGAGGGCAGTGAGGAAATGGAAGAGGCAAAGAAAGTAAAATTTTAATCCTCACCTCTATGAATAATCCATTCATTTAACCAATATTTAGTAAGGGCTTATTAGAGTATAAACAAGATGCATGAGTTTTATTCTCTTGAGATTTTGCTCCAGTAGATGAGTTAAAAATTCTTACGTGCTGCTCTCATTCCATTTTGTACATTCTGTTATTTTAGCACTTTTAACATCATATTGTATTTATTTATTTCTCATATCTCTATTAAGACAATGAGCTCTTTCATGATAAAGACAGGAAAGATTTTAAGGATCTGTTTATACCAAAAGCTTATCACAATGCCTGGGCATAGTAAGCGGGCGATCAATTTTTAAATTATTTCATCCTCACAGCTCTGTGAAGTAGTTATGATTAGCCTCATTTCACAGAGGAGGCTGCTGAGACTCAGAGTGTCTACAATTTACCAAAGGTCACAAGCAGTAGGTGGCAGAGCTGAGACCAGAATCCAGGTTTTGGATCCCTGTCTCTCTTCAACACCCCAGAACTGCTTTGAGATCATTTCTCCTGGGGTGATGGATTCAAAATGACTTATTCATAGCTGTTCAAATACCTCATTCTATTTAAGATTACAGGTTAGCAATGCAATCTGAGATGGAGACAGCACAGCAGATAAAACCAGTCTGTAGACTCCCATAGTGACCAAATCCACGATTGTAACTGGGCTGAGCCACAGCACACGGTATTAAGATTACCCGGGTAAAATTGCTCTTTTAGGTCCAAAAAAAGATCAAATATCAGCGTTTTCAGATGGTTTAACCTAATAGGGTATAGAGTAATTATTTCTATAATAGGAAACTAAAAGTGTAAACTAGTAATATACATTGATTCGTATGAAACTAAGCAGTGTGGTGGGGAAGAAAGATTTTGGAAACAGACTAACAAAGTTTATAACAATGTTCCTTAAACTTTCTAAATCTCAGTTTCCTAATCCTTATAATAGAAATAATAATTTCTCTCTAAATGGCTGTTGTAAAGATTGAATGATGTGGTCATGTATGTAAAATGTCTGGGGCTAGACCTGACCCACAAATGGCATTGAATCAATGACAACTATTTTAAGATCACAGAGGACATGGATGGTTTTGATAAAGGGTCTTTATTTAATTACTACTATTTATTTCCAGGGCATATTCTAAAGCAGAATTTCTAACTTGCTACACATATTTTTATATTATTTCTCTGGACTTTCTTGTGGTAATATATATTACTTGCCTCAGAATTACAGGACTCATTATATGGAACAACAAACTAGATGTCAACACAGCTGTCTGCCAAGTAGTACCTTTTAGTAAAAGGTAATCTTCAACAGGGGAGAACTAACCAAGAAGTAGGGTTTCAAGGACAAATATTTATATGAAACATCTCAAAGAATTCTCAGGAACTGCTGACTGCTCTGTGCTCTAGAAAAGTAACCTAGCCAAAAATCTTCCTTTTGAAATGAAGATTAATAACCGGAAGTGGCTCCTCCAAACCAATCTAGATAAATAGCCAGCCACAATTATCTTTCCTTCTTTGGTCAGCCGTATATGGCTTACACCAGATTATCTCTGCAAAATCTGAAAATAATAACAGTATTATTTTATTTAAAAATCCATGTTTTAGTAGCATAAACTTCTGGAAATTGAGCACCCATCTATAGAATTGAAAAAGATCAAAATGGAGATTCTTTGGGGAGGAAAAGTAGTTCAATCTACTCTTAAATCCCCAACCATGTTGTTTTAATCTAACTGCATGTCTTCTTGATAGAATTCTAATATGGCCCTTGGATAGTCTGTGGCGATTGGGTATGAGGTTAGACTTCATGGTCGCTGTCCTTTTTCCTCACAGATACAGCTAAAATGGGGGAAAATTTTAGGCTACAAACTAAAATGTATTGAAATGCATTCTTTATTTTCTACAATTTAATTTAATGTTAGACTATATGGCTCAATCTAATAACTTCCAAATACACTCTTAAATTCAGCAATTAATTTCTCAGGCACTCCAGATGTAAACACAGTAACAACGGGATTGTTTTTATCTTCCTGCTCTTAACCCTGGCATTGACAGTGAGCTCAGAGGGCACCAGGGTAAATGCGATTGGGAGAACAGAGGACATATTCCTTAATCAATTCATACTTCAGTTGTGACACTCCTCCCCCAGGGGTTGATTCTAAGCTCTGGAGGTGCTTACAGATATGTCCGTCCAAGGGGGTAGGGAGGGGGTGTCCACCTCTCATGCTCAGTCTGTTGGGTCCTGGGCCTCTGACTGGCCTCGTGTTATCTCAGCAGTAACTTGTCTTGTCTGGGGCTCAGCACAGGTGAAATCGGGTCTCATTCCAGTGGTGACTGGACATTCTGTGGGTGCTGACTCAGCTCCCACTCAACTCTCTAGCACTAGCAACGTGCCCAAGACTTAACTCGGTCTTTGTCTGATCCCTGTGCCTGGGGCATTCTTCCAATGAGTTAACCTTGAGATCTCTTAGAGGACCACGGGTTCCCTCCCAGTGCAAGTCCACAAACAGAGACCTTCTGAAATCTTCCCTCACTATTATGAACCCACAAAAAACTCAGACAGAATTGTCTCTGGCACTCCGCAGCCTTAAAGAAGAGCATACTGCCTGTTCTCCCAAATAGTAGAATGGAAAGCCTTCTCTTCCAGTCATGTTTGCCTTCGGCATAAGGTGCAGTTTCTGTTGCTATCCAAAACTTTAAGAGGTGATCTAGCCTCGGACCCCAGCCCCAGAACCCAGCTTGAAAGGGTAAAGGCCAACACAGGGCTCTCTACCTTTCTTACTCACCGCCCTTACCTTCTTTGAAGTGTCTTTAACAAGTGCATGTGTGTGGGAGTTCAGGACAAAGAGAATTTTCAAAGTTTGCATGTGTAGATATCCTTTTATCTGACTTTCTGGCCAGCATCTTTTAAACCAAAGAGCCAGACATTTTTCATGCTTATTATTCAGGTTCCCCAAAGGCCCCTTTCCCCTATATCCACCTCCAGTAGTGTGACCACAATCTTCTTGTCTAGGCCATAATGTCTAGGGGATGAGGCCCTAGTATTATAAATGAAAAAATTCATTTACAATTTGATCATAGAACATTCTGTATCTTCCTTTCCCGAAAGTTCTCTCTGCTTAGAATGAGATCTAGGTATCATTACAAACTGCTTGTCATATCACTAATACAAACAGTTTCAATATAAACCTATCTATTGGCCACAGCATTCTATAGCGATTGGCAGGGGTTTCTCAACCTCAGCACTATTGACATTTGGGGCTGGATATTCTCATGAAATACTGCCATCCCGATAACTGTAGGACGTTTAGCATTACCCCTGGCCTCTACCCACTAGATACTAGTAGCAAGTATTCACAAGTTGTGGTGACCAAAAATGTCTCCAGATGTTGCCAAAATTTTCCTGGGTAGGGAAAACCACCCTCAGCTGAGAGCCACTGCTGTAGACCCATCCTGAAGTAATATGTGATACCTATGTAATTCTTCTAAGTATTTTGATGAGAGAGTGCTTCTAGGAAACACTCTGTAGCTGTAACTTTGCAAAACAACCTTTTTTAATCTTCCCTATGAGTCAGATAGCACAGATTATTAGACCCATTTCCACAGATAGAAACTTGGAAGTATTCGGCTTTTCGCAATCAGGTCATGAGAATCTATACTTTCATTTTCCCCCTCTGAAAAATGAAAATGATAATCACTGTCTTTCTTCCCCGGCCTGATAGAGGGCAATAACTAGATATCAGGCAATAACTAGAGAGCAAATGCCCTTTTGTAACTGCTGTTCCCAAACTTCTATACCAAGCAACTTCAAAGATAAATTTATGTTTGTCTCCCGATTTCATGGACATCATAAATAAAGCCCTCAACATAAATAAAATGGCAGCAAGGCACATGTTTCATCAATGTAACTGCCAAATTACACGGAGTGAAAAATCAATTCCAGCAAAACCAGTAATAATTGGATAGTTGTTCTTTTTTTGTCATGCCCAGACACAATGCAATTTTTAAAACACAGATATTAATGTACCCAACATGCCGACCACAGTAACCTTTGTGACACCAATTTAGGACTTGGGAATGAGTGCAGATACGCTATAGATACAAACAGCTGGGAACTGTCAGCTCTATGACACTATGTTCACGTGGCTTTCAAAGGCCAAGAAATTATACAAGACCGTATACTAGTTTGTGAGCCACAAAAGATGAAGCCATATTTGCTAAGACTATTCAACCTGATCATAGAAGGAAGCCCAAAAACCTGAGATATTTGAAGATGGTTGAGAATTGCCAGAGAAATCTATCTTGTTGGGAAATAACATCCACCTTTTTGTAATACAAGAGCTTGCTTTTATATGATTATTAGATTGTGTGCAATACATCTGTGAAAACCCAAGGCAAGGACTACATAATTCTGTATCCACAAATAGGGAAGGAACCAGGTTTAGAAAATGAATTGTTAGGGCTCAATAAATGTGATCTGAGTGTGAGTGAATCAGAGACATTATACCTAAAAAAAAAAAGGGGGGGTGGGACATGAGAGTAAGGGGGATCAAATATATGGTGATGGAAGGAGAACTGACTCTGGTGGTGAACACACAATGGGATTTATAGATGATGTAATACAGAATTGTACACCTGAAATCCATGTAATTTTACTAACAATTGTCACTCCAATAATTTTTTTTAAAAATCAGGAACTAGGCAAATAAGTGAATAAAAATTGAAAATAAACTGACCTGAAAAGAATGGTGATTTTTAATTTAGTGTGTTTTATTGCTACCAGCTGCATAATCATAACTGAGAATCTGTATCACATACTGCACATAATTAAAAGAGCATAGACAGCCTTTTCAAGATGTTAGTGAAAAGATTATAATTTAAGCATTAAATATAACAAAACTGGTTATTTTTTATAGTTACTTTAGTAATCAATTAGAGTTGTATATATTTAAATATGAACAGGCATTTCTAGCTGAAAATCTGAATTTGTGATAAGGTATGTTAATCACAATTGTTCCAGTGTCATTTAACATAAATAAATTTTAAAGTAAAACCTTCTGAGAATCAGTGATCCAGAGCTAAAATAGTCACGAAAAATCTAAAACTCCTGCAACTGAAAGGAATACAATTTTAAGACTATATCATGTTTCTGCCTGTGAATCTGGAAGGTCTTGAGTGCCCTCTACAGGTTATTTAAATAATTTTCACAGGTTTGAAGTTGACTCTTCCAAAATATATTTGGGCAATTTTAAAACATAAAAATAACTTATTGGGGTGTCAAGTGTATATTTCTACAATACATCATGTATATATTGTATTGTGTGTTCACCACTGGGGTTTTATCTTTAAAAGCATTACATGTTCACCACATAAAATATTTGGAATAAAAAAATCACCTATAATCCTGACATTCAGAGACAGTCACTATTAACTATTTTCATATATATTATTGGTTATATGTACGCATGCACATATACTTTTTTGCTTTTTTCTCTTAAAGCATATTGTAAATGTTTTACTATGACTGGTTTTGTGGGTGTTTCTTTTCAAAAATTATTAATGCAGTCCCCTAAAGTGTATTTTATTGACAAATTATTTCTTATCATCAGAATATCTCATTGAAAATATCTCATTGACCCTCCACCCAAAAAAGGAAAGGAAAAAAACTTAAATAAAACAAAACAAAACTCAGTAACCACTCAGAGGTGGATTCACAAGCAATAAAACTGAAATGTGCATGACTCTTCTGATAAAAATACCATAAAGATATTCTGAATCATTTTTCACATTTCAGATATAATGTGGTCATGAAAATTAAATTAGATAACTGGGGTTATCATCTAAACTATTACTCCATGGTTTCAGGCCAATAATAACATTGCCAGAGCAGTAAGGTTAAAATAATACTGCATTTGAATTAGCTGGATAATTGCCTTGGTTTCTGCTTTACTTGTTCATGATCTTATTTATCCTCAAAGGTATTTACACGTTAGACAATAAAACCACATGTGACATATTAGGTGCTTATCAAAATCAGAGGTGACTCTTCTCTAGATGAGGCCTGATTTTTTTATTCTTTTAAATAATACAATGATACACACCTTTAAGGATGCCAAATAGATGAGGCATTCTTAAATGATATACAGTCTTAAATTGGATTTTAAAACAATCTTAAATGACATTCTGATATTGATACACTAGATTAGATTCTCTGCTTATGGAGTTAATTCTTTGTTCATGTGTTCAAGTTGAGTGGTCTCTCCACTGTTTAGGGAATACAGGCAAAAAGGACTTTGCCAACAACCAAATAATGGTTTCAGAGTGGAGAAGGGTTTGATCTTCCTTTTTATCTGGTGCAGAAATTACTGGCAGAAATGACATTCGATCACAGTAATTCCAAGACCTCATTTGAGGTGATATGGACAAGCGAGGCCCTCTCCATCCCACAATAACAATATTAAGCAAAAGTCTCTCTCAGCTTTGGGACAGAGATTTATCACCAAACTTTGTAAAGAGTACATGTTTTATTTGGTTGTAGTACTGGGAAATTCCTCTTTTGGAGAAAGGTGTAGCCAGATCTTGGAAGAACTTAGGAACAAGATTTAACAGTCACAATTTATTTCCATCTTTTGCCCAAGTTATTCGTTTTTTTAAGGAGGGAGAGTACCAGCAGTTCAGATGTTCATTAAGTGAATAGACAGTATAAAAGGGCTTCAAGACTATAAGAGAAAATTTGACCACAAATATCCCCGAAAAATCTACTCCATGATTATTAATATAAAGTGGAAAGAGATGGATAAGGATTTTTTTCTGAGACATAAATTCTCTTCTCCTTTGACTATTAAGACAAATAAAATGTAGATGGCTGGTGGCTGTTTTCAGAAAATGTAACTGGTAATAAACATATAAGATGAACTTCAATAATAAGATTTTAGCATTTCCAGGTGTGATTATCTTTTACTCCACCACTGATTTTGGCCATCAAGCAACACGGTTCTTACCAGTGACCAATAATTTCCCTAAAACAATGCCCCTACATAAATTAATGCATTATAGCTCCATTAGCATGTATTAAAAGAAAAGTGATTATCATGAGCCTATAGACTTCAATTAGTACAAACGGTTATTGGTGTTGATGGAAGGGAATCTACCATCCCATTTTTCCAGAAGGTGTGAATGGTAAATTCTAAGACAATTAAGCTGATGAGATTGAATCTGGGCAAGATTCTAGCCCTGGATCCCATAGCAGGGGAATCAGTAATCTGTGGAGGCAGCTTGATTTCTCTAAACACGCAACAAAATGGAGCTCACTTTCTTCTTTGGTAGGATTGCAAAATCAGTGACTCAGGAAAATATGATAAATACAGAGATACAGGCTAAAGCAGTTAGGCAGATGTTAAATGGATAAATGATGGTGCCACCCTGCCAAATGCTGACTAAAGATGTTTGAAACCAACCTACGGGGATACTACAAAGAGTGTTACAGGGTTCTGTCTTTGTCTCTGCCATTCCGCATTTGCATCAATCAAGAGAATAATGATAAAAGGCATGTTTATCAAATCTGAAGATAACATGAAACTAAGCGGGTGAGCAAATAAGGATCAAAAAAAAAAAAAACTCAACAGGCTAGAACAGTGAGTCAAATTGAATTAGATAAAATTTAACGGGGACAATATTAGATCCTATATTTGAGTCCAAAAAAAATGTTAATGTGACTGTCAAAAAGCTAATTTGAACTTGTGCTGCTTTAATAGACAACCAGTGACTAGAATAAGAAAAGTCCTGATCCCTGCTAGCCACCTACACCAAGAATGTGATGAGTGGGAAAGACCTGGCATCAAGCATGTAAAAATCATTGTGTCTGAGTGAAGACAGAAAAATGGTAGAGAAGATGAGAACAGGTTAAGACAGCATCAGGGCGGGCACCTGGACAACCCAAGGGTATAGCTATTGCATACAGTCTAGACTGGTGGGAAATTTTTTTTTTATTTAATTTAATTTAATTTTTATTCCCAAGTCAAGTTGTTGTCCTTTCAGTCTTAGTTGTGGAGGGCGCAGCTCAGCTCCAGGTCCAGTTGCCGTTGCTATTTGCAGGGGGCACAGCCCACCACCCCTTGCGGGTCGAACCGGCAACCTTGTGGTTGAGAGGATGCGCTCCAACCAACTGAGCCATTTGGGAGCTCAGTGGCAGTTCAGCTCAAGGTGCCGTGTTCAATCTTAGTTGCAGGGGGTGCTGTCTACCATCCCTTGCGGGAGTCGAGGAATCAAACTGGCAACCTTGTGGTTGAGAGCCTGCGCTCCAACCAACTGAGCCAATCGGGATGCAGCTCAGCTCAAGGTGCCGTGTTCAATCTTAGTTGCAGGGGGCAGAGCCCACCATCCCTTGAAGGACTCAAGGAGTTGAACTGGCAACCTTGTGATTGAGAGCCCACTGGCCCATGTGGGAATAGAACCAGCAGCCTTCGGAGTTAGGAGCATAGAGCTCTAACAGCCTGAGCCACAGGGCCAGCCCAGGAAATTTAATATTGAGAAATTTCAGATGGCTGGCTAATTCAGAAGTCAGAATGAGCCACAATCTGGGTCAGGAGATCTGATGATGGCAGTAGGATTCCCACCAGTGGGAAACTTAAGAGGAATTGGATATATTCCAAATAAAGGAAACTTGGAAGGAGATCTTAGGCAGTGCAGTAAAGCCCTGTTGTTATCTGGGGTCTAGCCAAACCATTTGCCATCAAGCGCTAGAGGCAACATGTCTACATACCACGGGTTTCTCGGGGGTCTTAAACAATTGTTGACTTTAAAATACATAAAGAAGATTACAATATTAAAACTAATACAACATTATGTTATCAGGTCATCAGCAAGCCAATGCTTTTATAGTGAGATGTAAATTATATTTAACATGGGATGTGAATGCATTTTAATGTATTTAATATGTTGTGGAAAGGTGTCTCCAAAAGCAAAAGTGCTTAGGGTCTAAAAGTCTTTACATGGGGAATGATCTAGTGTAGGCACAGATTAACGGACTAAGCAGTATTCAGCAATCAGATATGAAGGAGCATGACTCTAGAAAAGTCATTCTGAGAATTGACATATTGACCAACCATAGGGAAACCGAGACTTAATTGGAGTGAGGGGAACCTTGAGACATCCTTCCCAGTGTATTTGGTCCTAGATCTGGCTGGAAATAAGGGGACCCCTCAGGAGATGCTTAAAAAACCAGAAGACATGTCTGGACTCTAAGATTCCATATCTGAAGGACATGATGCAATCCCAACTACACTGATGCTTAATTCCTACATCAGTCAGGATTGGCTCAGTGACCCAGGCAGGGTTAACCTTGGGAGTGAGTCAACAGAGGGAAAGGAGCCAGAGAACTCAGGCGGAAGAGATGAGGTAGACATGGCCACCTCTCGGTTTGGGACTCCACGCTTCAAGGGGCATATAAGCAAACTGGAAACTATTGATTAGAAAAGAGCTTCGTAGACTGTGGACATCCTGGGAAAGACCAGAGCCTGGAGTAGGAAAAACTGAAAGGGATCATGGGAGGTGTCCTCAAAAATGGGAGGCGCGGTCATGTAGAAAATACTGGGTTTGTCTTCTATTATTAACACAGGCAGTAGACAAGAATCGGATGGTGAATGCTCTCCAAGAAGGTGAATTTTTACTAATTGTAAGGACATATTTTCTAATAATGACCTAAAATCTAATTAACTCTTGAGTTGACTGAGGAAGTAGTGAGGTGGCTATCTCTAGAGATTGAACGAGCACTCAAATGCTGATTTGTCAGGTAAAGTTAAACATGTGGATTGCGGCATAGATGTGTACTTAAGGTTTTTTAATACTCTGAGGATGGTTTAAAAATCTGGCTTCCTTGGTTTGCTTGCTGCTTCTTAGAATATCATGAAGATACAGATATGGGTGATGAAGGACTCCAAAGTCGCTTTTGAATAAGTGTTATAACAGATTTGGAGCCACTGGGAGGATTAGACCCAGTTGGCCTTGTAATCTGCTGCTGAGATGCATGATTACAAATATCTAGTAACCTTTTCACGGGAAGGAGCTGCACAGCTGCAGAAGCGGAAATATTAATAATTCTTAATATTTCTGCCTTCGTGTAGGAGGAGGAGGAAATGGGAAGTGACAGACTACTAAATTTATTTCAGTAGTTCACTTTCTAACCACAGTTGAAATGCTGATCACAAGTGTGACTTCAGTTTGGTGCTGGTAATGACTGATGTAAACAGGAAGCAAACATATTGGCTCCTACAACTGGACCGGCCACTCTCCACTCAGTGTTTCTTGTTGTCCAACAGCTACAAGAGAGACGAAAATTTTCTCTCCTCCAACTTTTGAATAGAAGATCGGTGTTTGTCTCGGATGGACCAACTTGGGTCACAAGCCTATTTCAGAGCAATTAATTTGGCCGGGGGGCTGCCATGAACTAGTTGTCTTAGACCTGGGTTGTTGTTTAGCCCTGAGGCCATCAGCAACAGCAAAGGTGAGGACGTTTTAGGAACTAGCCTAAGCCAATCAAGCCCCACACCATGAAATTTGAGAGGAGGCTATGGTCGGTTGCTCCACAAAGGGAAGTACATTTACTTAGGTCCACTCACTCATGGATTAAAAGCTTAAATTTCTACATTAGCTAAAACCCCATTAAGTACGATCTTAGACCATCCTCCTAGCTCTATTGAGCACAGTGGGGAGTAATTTTTATTTCCAGATTAGAAAATGCATCCAAAAGAAAGTGTTTCAAATAGCAAAGAGGAACACCAGCATCCAGATACTTCTGCATTTGTACCAGCTCCATGCATCTTTATCCATTGACACCAACTTAATTTTATCTGTACTTTCTGCACCACTAAGAAGTCCCCAGGGGCTGAGAGGAAAATCTGAGAGCTTCTATGTAGTTATTGTTGCTAGGAAACAACATCCTCAGTATCCAAGAGTTCGGGCTTTGAGACACTGTGTGAAGTCACTGGTTCATAAAGGAAAACCTTTGGTAAATAGGTTGTTTAGGTGTGAGTAAATTGATGTTCTCTCTCTGTAGCAAATGTTCTTGTGTAACCTTTGAATAATAGGTATTTCTAGGCCTCTATTCTTTCCCTTGGATCCAGCTGCCATTATTACTCCCATGAGAACTCAATCTTCTACCTGAAATGGAGTGAGCATTCTTTTTCTCCCAAATCATCCATAATTATCTCAGTGCCTTGAACACTAAGCCTAACTGGTTTTAGTTAAACAAAATGCAAGTGAGCTTGGATATATAGACCCAGACCATTGACCATATAAACTATTAAATACTATGAAAATCTGCATTGATCGATAGCCATATTCCAGGTCTTTTAGTGTCCACGGCATAGAATTGTTCCTCTGCTCTTTAGAAGTGGGAGACAATCAGAGGTGCTGTTTTGGCTCACCCACTACCCTCTTCCCTCTCAACCTCAAACTGCAAACCATCTCTGGACTCTCAACTGTATTTATTGCTTACATGTTTCATCCCTAGGATCCTATCATTCAAAAACCAGATTGAGGTTGTAATTTATCACCTAGTTACTCAGTAAGCCTAAAACTAACAAGCAGTTTTTCCCATTTCCTTGGTGCCCAGACCCACCTGTAAGGCCCCTGTGAGCAGAATCATCTTAATCCAGGAGTAAATCCAGCTCAAGAATGCAACCAAATAAGTTACCTATATCAGGTTACTGGTTTGGGACAATAAATTTAGAACTCTAAGCAGCAAACAATATTCACTAATTCATTGATTCAAAAATATGCACGGGATACTTACTGTAGACAGAATCTGTTCTTGGCATCAGGAATTTTTTTTAAAAAGGATTTTAAAAAGGTCCTTGCTTTCAGACATAATATAATGAGGAATGGAAGAAACTAAAGGCAGAGGTATACACAAAGTTATGTATACAGATGAAATATTTGCATTATAAGATGTACTATATAATTGACAGGATCCCGTCAGGAAAGCAGACACCACTCAAGGTTTTCCAAAGGGAATTTAACAGAGAGAACTGGTTACAAAATAGGAAGGGCTGGAAAAGCAAAAGGGAGGAAGAGCAGAGGGTGCTAAAAGAGCAAACGCCAGAAGCTGCTAACAGCCTGTGCTGGAGCCCACGAGCCTGAATCCGCTGCCTGCCTACTAGAGATGCTATTCTAGATGTTTGTGGAGTTGCCGAAAGAGGTGCTGCCACTTCTTCAGCTGTGAGAGTCTGGACTCACCCCACTGCCCTGTCAGCAATCACAAGCCACTGCGGCACCACCACATTGCCAGCGCCAGAAACAAGAGCCTTCCCTCCTTCTTCCACTTCTAATCTTCAGCCAGTTCTTCTGAGGGGCAGCATCTAACAGGAAGCCAGAGAGAGCCCAGCCCCAGCAGTACAGAGCAGTGTGTAGAAAGCAAGATACGAGGTACAGAAACATCAGATCAGTGCCTGGCGCAAACCACAACAGAGGTTTTAATGCAAAGCTCTAGTAATCCCAAACCTAGAGCAAATAATTCTTCCCTAGAAGAGAGTGTATCAGTCCAGCTTCTGTTGCCAATAGCCAGCCGAAGCTCATTTGGCTAGCACAAGCAGAAAGCGATTTAATATAGAGAAGTGGTGCTTACAAAATTAAAAGACTGAAGTTGGAGGCTCGTGGTGGGGCCACTAGAAAAGACTCCCGGAATCCCAGTGCAGACTAGAGCTCTGAGGCAACTGTCAGCTGCACCACAATCAGGAAGCTGGTGTTCAGGTAGCTCCTGCCACCATGTTGACTTGAGGACCTCCAAAGCTAAAACCAGAATTCCTGAGTTGCACCAACAAAATGAGTGCCTCAAGCACCACCTCTGACATCACGTAATTCCATCTAATCCAGAAAATCTAAGTCATATTCACACCCTTAGTTGCAAGGAAATCTGGGAAATGTTTATATCTTTCCTGGAGATTAGAACACACGCTAAAAGACGGCAATCCACACAGTACCCATTACAGAAGAAGATTTGTGTTGAAACGTATAACATTTTAGAGGACATTTGCAAGCTCCAAGAGTACAAGAACCATGCCAGTTTTATTCTCCACTACAATCCCAGTACTGTTTCACCACCTGGCCAATAGGCAGCACTCAATTATTGTCTATTCATTGAATGAGTGGAGACATGTACATAGTTAGTGCCTGGTTGTCAAGTTAAGGTTGGTAACACAAAGCCAGGAGTCCTGATGATGAGAAGCAAGCATGCAATAGTCTATAAAAATTTTTGGGGGGATATTGACCAATGATGGGAACTGGGTACATAGGCTGGACACAGATACAAAAAGGAATGAGAACCAGTCCCTGGCCTCAAGGAACTCAGAGCCTGGTGGGAGAAAGACAAATAAGCCACAGAAACATCAACATGGTTCTGTGCTTTGTTCAAAACAAGCACATTGTCGAATTGATGAAAGTCAATTGGGATCAAGGCTGTGAACAGTTGCCTTGGATCATCTACACTTTTTCCTACACTCAGTCGTGGCTACCTAATCACTTCATTCTTCTCAGCCTAGTTTTGCCTTTGTATACTGCAATCTTTGAGGATGTTATAGTGTTTGTGTATGTTCAACTTTGCCCAGTAAATTTCAGTTTTCTTGCTAAAATTATGTTCCTTACTGAGTAAACTTTATGACGTAAATCAGTTTCCCCCTGACATTATCCTACCTTTATGTTATTCCCTTTATATGTTATTCACTTTACATATTATTCCCTCTGCCAGGCTGGACTGCTCTAACCATCTGGTCAAATCTTCTGCAAATGCATCTCTAACTCCCTCAGCGGGATGATTTACTGAGACTGCTGTCAGATCATGAGATCCTGAAAAGCAGGGCCAAGTCTGACCCACTGTAGATCCTTAGTGCCTAGAATAGTGCTTGACACACAATAGGCACTCAAAATACGTTAACTGGAATATTGAATATAGTTTTCATTGATTTGCCTTGCTAGCTTAGAGGTGGTGGTATTCTGTGCTTCAGCAGGGGTCCTGATGGATACGTAGGAAGCTGAGAGGCTTATGGCAGGGGAGACGAATCAGCAAAGACCTCATCTTACCGTAGCGCACTCAGGAAAGGGAAGTAAGCAAGCCATCCCTCTCCTGCGCAGCGCATAGAAGCGAACAGGGAAGCTGTGTTCTGTCAGGGAACAGGGAAACTGCCTACTAGAAATGGGACACCCAGGGCCATAAAGCTAATGACAGAAGTGTAAGGAGATTAAAAGCTGTAGGTGAATCCAGCCCCAAACTGGGACAAGGGCAAAGGTTCATATTCGAGCTTTGATCTATGAATACTCTCCACAGTAGTTACTCCACAGAGAGTAACTGGGTTTAAGAACTTCTTCCCTAACAAATGCTTACAGTTCAAATAGTCTATGTTGCCAACTAAAAGCAAAATTATGTGAAGTCTAGCTTGAAACAAGACAGCTATTTGTTTGTGAAATGTGGGGAACCTAACAAGAACCTGCCTAAATGAAATACCACACCAGCCTCCTATAAAGGTGAGCAAAGGGTATTTAGCAGGCTCGTCTAAAACCCACACTCAGATAAAGTTAGACAAGAAGAGAGATTTAAGTGTGATATATATTGTCTTGGCTCCTTAAAGGATTTTTTTAAAAACTAAACTGTACTTATTTTGATTCCATGTATCTTTTTGAAAAAGCTTACTTCTTATGCCATCTTCCTAAATGAATGATGCTGAGGCATTTTTCAGCGTATAAAAAAGGTCCTTGGGAGAAATTTCCCCCAGATCTGGCCTCAGCACTTCTCCTCCCAAGACAATTGGTTTGTTTCCATCTCATGGACACCGTGAATTTTTTAACTGACCTGATTTTGATAGAAAGGCAAGCACTTTTATGGTTTTGAGGCGAGACAGGTTTGGATGATCCTGGAGGCTTGTTTCCCCCTTTCTGGCAGAGAGCTGACTCAGCAGGTCTGAGTTAACTGGGCAGAAGCAGAGGCTGTTCCCAGCTGCTGATTTCCTAAAGCTATGCCTTTCTGACCAGCCCGCCTGCTCCACCAGGACTTTCCAGTGTCACACAGCCACATATTCATACAAATGTCCATCTAATCCTGTAAAAAGTATAGCATAATAAGGCAGGACTTGTCTCTACTAAAATCTTGGCTGCAGTGCATTCAGTCTGCCTCTGATGGGCCTAAATTGTGGGATGATGAGAATTTGGGGAAATTTGTGTTCCACTATGTCTCTCTTGCAAATTTTTCCTGAGTCAACCCCATTCTATGTCCTTTAAGTCACACTGGTCATGTGTATTTGAAACCTCATTTCTCACATGTAGAAAACATACAGGATTCTAGAATGTCCTTGTTTTTAATTTAATGTTTTGATTTGCTAATATAGTTACGTGATTCAAAAATCAAAAAAAAAAAAATCCGATTTTAAAACTATATAGTGAAAATTTTCCTTCTATCCCTATCACCCATCTATGTAGACCCCCCACAAAAGAAATAATTGTTGTTAGTTTACCTGACCTTCCAGAGTTGTTTATGCATATACAAGTACATGCAAATATATTTTTGCTTTTCCCATGGTTTTTAGATACATATTAGCATATTATAAACGTTACTGTTCTGAATTTTGTTTTTTTAATTAAAAACAATTTTGGAGAATTTTTATATTATCTGTAAGAACTTCCTCATTCTTTATTTTTTTGGCTTTTTATTATAGTACGTTGATGTGCCATGATTTAGTTAACCATTCCTCTATTGAGGGGCATTTACGTTGCTTCAAATATTTGCTACTAGAAACAGTGCTGTGATGGATAATCTTGTATAGACACTCTTCACAATTGTGCAATTCAATTTATAGGACAAATTTCTAGAATAGGAATTGCTGGGTCAAAGGATATATGCAGTTATATCTTTGGTAGATAAAGCTAAAGTGTATTCCATATGAGTTATAACAAATTACTCTCTCACCAGCAGTATATGAGAATATCTGCTTCCCCAGATGCTCAGCAACACAACGCATTGTCAATTTGTGGATTTTTGCCAAGTTATAAGGCAAAAAAAAGATATCTTGACATAGTTTTAATTTTAATTTACATTTCTCTTATTATGACTGAGGTTGGGCATTTTTCCTCTTTCAATGAGCTGTCTGTTCATATCTTTTTCCCATTTTGTCATTAGGTTTTTGGTTCTTTTCTTTTTTGGTTTGTACAAGCTATTTATATATGAAGAAAATTATCCCTTATCTGTATTATACTCTGCAATTATCCTTTTGATGTCTTTATTTGTTTTGATTATTTTACTGTTTCCATAGTTTTGCCTTTTCTGGAATGTCCTATGGTTAGACTCCTACAGTATGCAGACTTTTCAGAGTGGCTTCTTTCACCTAATAATATGCCTCTAAATTTTCACTGTCTTTTCATGGATCGATAGCTCGCCTTTTTAGTACTGAATAATATTCCATTGTCTGAATTACCACAGTTTACTTATCCATGCACCTACTAAAGGACATCTTGGTTACTTCAAAGGTTTGGCAATTATGAATTACGCTATGTGCAGGTTTTTGTGTGCACATAAGTTTTCAACTCTTTTCGGTAAATATCAAGGAGCACAATTACTGGATCATGTGGTAAGAGTGTGTTTGATTTTTGTAAGAAACTGCAAAGTGGCTGCAGTTTGCATTCCCACCAGCAATGAATGAGAGTTCCTGTTGCTCCACATCCTCGTCAGCATTTGGTGTTGTCAGTGTTTCAGATTTGTACCATACTAATAGGCGTGCAGTGGTACCTCATTATTGTTTTAATTTGCATTTCTCTGACAATATATAATGTGAAGCATTTTTCATATGCTTATTTGCCATCTGTATATCTTCTTTGGTGAGGTATCTGTCAAGGTCTTTGACCCATTTTTTAATAGTATAGTTTGTTTTCTTATTGTTGAGTTTTAAGAACTCTGTACATTTTGGATAACAGTCCTTCATCAGATGGGTCTGTCGCTAACATTTGCTCCTAGTCTATGGCTTGTGTTCTCATTATCTTGAATTCAGAAGTTTATATCAGATTCTCAAAAAGATGTGAAGAATCACAGTTTTACCGACCCATACCCAAATTTGGTAAAAATCCCTAATGTGCCAGAAAGTCCCATGAAGCTCAGTTTCTCAGACACTGGGAGATATAGCTGAAAGTGTATATCTTCTATTTCTGTGTCTACAGTTGGGTCATTGTAAAATGGTTACTGAATATGAAAGATTAATGTATGAAGAGAGGGCAAGTTCTTGGACCTAGAAGGAGTTTGTTTAAAGAGAAATAAAATAAAATATACTACAGAAAATAATAATCTCTATTGAGTGGCAAAAGTAACAAATATGAAACAGTAGTGAGTTCAATGAGTTCAGAGATAAGAATTATTAAAAAGCTTTTTTGAAGAGAAGTTAGAAATGTTAAAGCAATAAAATTAAGACAGGTGTGTGTTTTTTTCCCTCAAAAGAAAGAAAAGGAAGAATAGCTTAAATTTTCTTACATTCTTGCAGTGATATGTTGATGGTGTCTTAGCATTTCACTTCTAAATTTTTATTTTTTTTTATCTCTTGAAAAGATTGTACTGGCTTTAATCAAAAATAGATCAGTATAATGTTTACTACATTATACTTTTGAAAAACAAGCCCTAGTAATTCTAACAGAAAAAGATTTCAAGCTCACCCTCACGAGTATTAAGATATAAAATTATTGTCAAGAATTCATATAGTTCTCAAAGATTGTCACCTTATATATTAGCAATAATCAGAATATATGAATAGAAGTTTGCCTGGTTTAAAAAAAAATGTATATTTATTTTTTTAAATGCCTCAATCATTTAATGGATATCTGTAAATTTGGTCTTTCATTATACTCCATTTTTTACCCTTTCTGTTTCCCTTTTAGCAACTATGTGTTTGTTGTTAAATGATGCATAGTGAAAATCAATGTCCAGGAACCTGGAATCTAGCCATCCCCCAATCTGTCCATTGATAGACCCAAGGAGAATAAACATTCAGCAGTGATACCACATATCACTGAATGATCGATCACAGAGCTTATGTCCACTAAAGTGTGATGCATCCATCTTCTCAATGCAGCCACAACCAACCCATCAGAAATAGCACTCATCATGAGACCTACAAGCCATTCTGATATAAAGCACTTTCATCTTACCATCACTTGCTGGGAATTTTCCTTCAGCTCCTAGTCTTCGAAATGAATTTTTAGACCAATTGAATTCTATTTAACTATGCTGAATTTCTTGGTTTCAGATGGCTATACCACTGATGACATTGAGTTTTACTGGAATGGAGGAGAGGGAGCAGTCACTGGAGTTAATAAAATTGAGCTTCCTCAGTTTTCAATTGTTGACTACAAGATGGTGTCCAAGAAGGTGGAGTTCACAACCGGTGAGGATGTTTCCCCAAAACACTGTGGGTCACTGTGGAAAAAAGAAGATAGTTTCAACCAAATGATGATCTGACATTTTTTCTGGTTTTTTTTTCAACTCAGGGGCATATCCACGACTGTCACTAAGTTTTCGTCTAAAGAGAAACATTGGTTACTTCATTTTGCAAACCTATATGCCTTCCACACTGATTACAATTCTGTCCTGGGTGTCTTTTTGGATCAACTATGATGCATCTGCAGCCAGAGTCGCACTAGGTAATGTACTCTCAGCACTGCAGAGAGCCTGTGGGATTTAGCATCAAACAAAAAACTGATCTTAGGAATTACAGGCAAGAGCTTCTCACATAGCAAGCCTAAGAATGAGATTGCCATAAAACTCCTTGATAATGAAACATCTAATTATAAGCACTTACAGAGTGAATGCTTTACAATGTAATATCTCTTTAGCATTTTACCAAAAAAAAAAAAAAAAGGCTTGGAGTACATTCAACATTATGTATGTACTTCTTAGAGTATATTTCTAAATCTCATTACACTAATTTTTACTAACTTTATGATGATTGTCTCTTTAGTCCCTCTTTTTTTACTGTGGAGAACATTTACCATGCATTATTCTCAAATGGATTTAGAGAAAGCTAAACGTCATGATTATTAACAAGCTATGTCAATTCTTAGGAAATACTATCTTTCAAACATTAACTAAAGTTAAATCATATTGATCTGAGTCTCCCTTAAATGGAGCTCATTGCACTTGACTAAGGCACAGACAATTCATCAGTTATGTTAATGATCTATGATCAGGACAAAATAAAAATTGTTTCCTTCCTAGGGGAACAAAATTTAGAATTAATCTTGCTGTGGTTGAATAATTGCTGCAAGCTGAAAGGCTTTATTTGAAATTTTAAATGGTTCCTTGGAAAATTAGAATGTATAAGTTCTGTTTGATCAATCTGAGCATGTGTGGATTTCTCATTATTTGATCATAGAGCCATTTCAGTTATCAATTTCTGGGGTATTCTTATATATATATACACAAAGAATGCAAAAAAAAAGCATAATTTCTGGCTAAGATAATATATACATCTTTTCTCTCCTGAGACTACTGCACTGGGTTAGATGATCAGCATGCCCTTTCCTGCCTAGATTAATTGTCATCTCTTCAGTTGATTTCTAATGGCTGAGTGCATGAGGTTCACAATGTCAAGTGCTGGATGCCCCTTATCAACTCTTGAACATTCCAAGACTAAGGAAAGCAAACAAATAGTTTATCATGTCATATGTGTGTATATGCGAATATTTTTTGAATAGGAACATGAGTATGTATGTGCTATAGTTAAGGAAAACACATTGAATGATGTCTACAGCAAGGGATAACAACTATCAAGGTCATGAATTGTGGTTCTCTTTACACTTCTATCCTCAAAGCTAACGATATTTTGATTAGATATATCAGCATACAAAGATGCTGACTTAATCTGTGCTTTGAAATATAAAACCTACGATATTTTAAAACTTATCTAATTGGAAAAGACATTCATTTACTAACCTACCTTGCTTAAAAATTTGAAACCAAAGAGTAAGAGCAGAAATGCAATTAGTGGACTTGTAAATGAATTGTTTGTTTCTGGCAAGGATATTAGCTAGAATTATATTCGGTGAAATTTAAAATTTTATTCAAAGAAATGGGTAAGACCACTCATGAAGGCATTTCATATCAGTGCAACACAATTGAATTTATCACTTAACTGAATCATTTTAACTTTTTGTATACTAGTCTTGACTTCTGACTTTATCTTTTCTCCTAAAAGATGAATAGTCAAATCAGGGAATCTATCTAGAATAATCTTACTGGCAATAATCTTACTTTTTTACTTTTCCTTTTCTACCTTCTGTACCTTTTGCCAGCTTTCCTTTGTCTGTAATAATTCATTTCACATTTCCTGTTTCAATTTTTAAGGACCTCCATCAAGTTTCAGGTTTTACCTTCTCATCTCTCTGCTTTTATTTTGAATGCCTTTGTTTAACACCTCCTTGCTTTTTTGTCCCTAGCTGGGTGATCTACAGCAAAATAACTAATCTCCATGTTTCTGTTTATTCAAGCATAAATTGGGAATAACATACTTGCCCCATCGTACACAGCAAGCTCTTATGATATCCACATAAGATAATTCATGGCTAAGTGTTTAAACCTGTAAAATACCATACAAATGTGTGATATTAATATTACAACACAAACTACCTACATGAGATCCCAACTTCTTTCCCGCTTCTTGTTTTTCTCAATTATCATTTCATCATCACCACCAGCAGCACCAAACCGTTATTATGCAGCCAAACCAACACTACATGGTTAAGAATGCCATAGCTAACAAAGTAGATGAAACAGAATCTTCTTTTTAAGAGCTTACAGACTTAAACTTCTTTAACAAATCCAAGTGGAATTTTTTTAAGAAATCTTTTAGAGGTGATATTAGAAAAACCAAAGCAACAAGATTATATTATATCTAAGAAATACATAAATCAAATGCTTGATACAAATCATAAACTTTCTTATATGTTTCTTGTTTTAATGTTATCTCACTATGAATGATCCATTCTTATTTTAAATTGTAATACTGACTTTATGACCTGGGTGTATTATAGATTCATGGAATGAAATACGTTTCTTCAAACTGGTCACCAACTTTCAGTTTGCTAGTGGCCTTTGCTGTGGGGATAAGTATCCCCATATAAGGGAGAGAAGGAAGGAGAAAGAGGTGGCATATAACAGAAGAGGAACATTTGATATTAGGCCTTTCCAACTACTTTTCCTTTTTCTTTGTGCAATGTTTTTAAATGGCTTTCAACCCTCCACTGACAGTGCATCCTATGTTATAATTCATTCTTAGACCATGGAGGAAGTCTGCAACTTTGTCTTTCAAAATGGCTGCCCTTTCTGCCCAGTGGTTTATCGTATTACTGCCATTATTCTGGAGCCCCAGTAACAGAATGGCATCCCTTCTCCATCTTACAAAGGGCAACTTAACAAGCATGTTCAGCTAAACTGCGCCTTTCTGTTTCATAGGAATCACCACCGTGCTGACAATGACGACCATCAGCACTCACCTCAGGGAGACCCTGCCAAAGATTCCGTATGTCAAAGCGATTGATATTTATCTGATGGGTTGCTTTGTGTTTGTGTTCCTGGCTCTTCTGGAATATGCCTTTGTGAATTACATCTTCTTTGGAAAAGGCCCTCAGAAAAAGGGAGCTGGCAAACAAAACCAGAGCGCCAATGAGAAGAACAAACTGGAGATGAATAAAGTCCAGGTAAGGTATTAAATATTCTTAACAATAGTTTTCTGAAATTTATCAACAGCCTGGTGATCAGGGCTCCCATGACAGAAAAAGAACCAAAATATTACTTTATCTTTAATAAGGCACAAACAGCCCTTCATTATACATATTTGAGAACTGAGGATTTAAGAAATTAGGTTAAAGTTTACATAGATTAATAACATACCTGGGCCTAAAACTCAACCCCAAGTGCATTATTCTTCATTCTAAACTATATAGTTGTAAAACTGTATGCAAAAAATATATAAAATAAAATAATGCCAGATCTGCTTGACCAATAGATAAGAGAATTAAAATGAATAAACTCTGTACTCTGAAGTAGAAATGAGGCAATATAGCACAGTGGTTAAAACCACAGACTGGAATCAACTGTCTTGAGTTCGATTCCTAGCTCTGCCACTTATTTGGCTTTATAACTTCAGGCAAATCAACCCATGTAACTCATATCCAATACCTGTTCTTAATGTCATCATTCATAAATGGAGATTATAATTTACCTATCCCACTGAGTTGTTATAAGGGGTAAATGAGGTTTCTTTTTTTTTTTTTTTTTAAGTCTAGTATTTTTACAAATACCTGGAATATAGTAAGTACTCAGTGAGTACTAGCTATTATCATCATATGCGAGACATTGTCACACTTTTTCTTTTTCTTTTCAGTGGTAGACTTTATGACCTATGCTCTCACTGACTGAAATTAAATTAATGTTGTGTTTATTCTTTTAAGACATCTCTGTAACCTCTACTTTTATGCCATTTTCACTGGAATCAATTTAAAATTGTGTACATTGAAGTACTGTATCTACTATGAATTGTTTTCAAGATGGCATACAGGCAGGTGACAATTCAAATATTCATTCATATCCCACTGGAGATACTGCTCTGAACAAGACAAAGTTCCTTGTCCTCCTGGAATTTAGGTTCTAACATGGAAAGACAGGCAATACACACACACAACAGTATTAAGAGGACAATGTCCGGTAACAGTAAGTACTATGAAGAAAGTAAAGCAGAGTAATGGGCAAGAGAATGATTTGGTTCAGGTTCAAGGAAATGGGAAACTTTGATCAGGTACTCATGAAGACCTCTTTGAAGAATTGCCATTTGTTCCGAGACCTAAGTGGTGACAAGCAGGAGCCATGCCATGCCCACTCTAGGCAAAAGAATATCAAGTACAAAGGCTCTGAGGCAGGAATTGCATTGTGTCTTAAAGCACTGAGAGAAGACCAATGTAGCAAGAGCATAGTAAGTGAGGGAGAAAACAGAGTAGTATGAGATGCCATTGGGGAATCAGGCAGAAGCCAAATTACAAATCTTCAAGGTCTATCTTCATGTCTTTTAGTAAGATATCCAATTTGGACAAATCCTGTCAGGTAATTAGAAAATTATAAACAAAGGAAACATACAGATTCAGCCATATGGTCAAAAGTCAAAGCAATGCATTCAAATACATTTTTACTGTTGTGTGAAACACTGCGCTCGATGCTATGGGAGGACTAGGTATGGCACTTGCCCTCAAAAATCTTCTGATCTTGCTAGGAAAAAAAAGTGTATTTATATGAGGTGATTGGATTGTGAAATGAGATGAGGGCTATAACTGAAAGAAAGAAGCTTTCCACTGCCTGATTTTAACCCTACCAGCTTTAATAGTATTTTAGCCATAGTTTTCAAGGTCACCTCTTCTCTATTCCCATCCCCATCTCATTTGCCTTCTAAACCTATTAGCTGGTCCTCTGCATAGCTTGGAATGTGTTTTAACTGATCTATCCTGGGGGAAAACTCTACATAAATAAAGTGGTATATAGGTTTACTGGTAGGAAAATTCAGAAGATATGAACTGGATGGAAACAAAGATAGTTAGAATTGGGATAATAAAAAGGAGAAACGAGGCCTTTCAATTGGCTAGAAAAGCAATGTTCTCTAGAGAGGTAATTACATGAAAAGGTTAACCAAATTGACATCTATTTATTAGAGTAAAATAAAAAATATATAAAGCAAACTTTAACCAATCCCTTTGGGCATTTGCCATGATTCCACACCAGGATATGAGAACTTTTGTGAGGTGCTAAGGGACAAATAAAGGCAGAAGGAAAGCCTCATATGTCATATCATATCTAGATGCATAATATACTGGGGGTGCCAAAAAAATGTATACACATTTTGAGAGATGTTATCTATGTATTACTTTTCGAAGTGGAATTGAATTACGGTAGCAATGTGTAATTGTAGAAGTCAAATGTGACTTGTATTCATCTTTTGTTATTGGTATATATTGAGTATTACAATTTTAATACAGTTTTTTTTTCCTTTCTTAAAGTGTTTATACTTTTTTTGGCACCTTCTGTATATTGCTCTGAAGAAGACTTAGTGATGGGCTAATAAATAAGTAAAATGTTCTCATCTAACTGATCTTTATTTCATAAACAGTCTGTTTGAGTAATATTGGACTTAAACATCATAAGATTTCATTGCAACTCAAATCAGGAAACATTTTTTTCCAGGTGAATTGACTTTTTAAAATTTGAATTCCAGCAGAAAGTGTAGAAAACAATCCCTCCATTGTCAGGAGATGAAACACTTAAAGAAGAAAAAAGTGTGTTTTCATCCATGGAAAGCAAGACTAGGAAGTCCAAAATGCTTTTCACAGAATCATAAGTAGAAAAAATTAGGCCAAAATTAAAAAACAAATCATGTTAAGACACGACAGAATAATTTGTATCAGACTAACCCTCCTATAGATTAAAAATTATAAACCCTGAGCAAAATTTTTTAATTTGCTTGAAGACATGGGAGAGTAACTAAAAATGAGCGAAAATAGAAGAGAATCAACCATCAAATAAAGGGAACTATGCTGCATGAAATCTGTGTTTATAACAGCTTTTCCTCTAGGCCCATAGTCTGCAGGATGTGGGACAGTAGAACTTCTGGAAAAACAAAAAACAAAAAACTTCAGTTTTATTGCTCTGATGAAGCAGAGCATGGAGCTTGATATTTCCAGAGTTCCTGAAAATTTCAGACAAAACTGAACCACAGGAGAAACTCAAAATCTGAGTATAAACTTCCCACAAATCCCTGGTTGATCTCTGAACTGCAAATGTGTAGGAAAATGCCAAAAAGTCCAGAAGGGAAAAACAGTTGAAAGGCTGAAAAAAACAATGAACAAAATTTTCAGTTGGGTAAAGTGTACATGGAAACTTTCTGCTAGTTTTGCAATACTGTAGGAATCTACAATAATTTCAATCTAAAAGGTTTAAAATAAAGTCCATAGGAAAATATTAATATAATGCAAGAAGAGATGGGGAGTCTCAGGAAAAAAAACTATAAAAAAGAACCAATGGAAATCATAAAATTGAAAAATTCATTAGATGGAATAGCATCCAATTTTATTCAGCAGAGGAAAGGATTAGTGAAATTGAAAGTAATACTGGCCTTCTGTCAATTTTTCCATTGTACCTTTTCTTACCATAAATGCTACTAGCTCAGGGATGCCTTAACTGACACTTCTCTGTTGGTTTATATTTGATACCCTTGTTGTTCATTCTCATGGCATCCTGTGCTTTTCCAGCATAAGACTTACTACAATTGTGAGTATATGTTTATTTGTGCAATTATTTTTTAAGGTCTATCTCTCTATTAGAGTGCAAGCTTCCCAAGGGTAGGGACCAGGGTCCTTGTTTATTATGTCTATTGTTCTTTCCTCAGTGGCTAGAACAGAGAAAATACCAAATAAGTACTTGTTGAATGAATAAATGCTAGCGAGGCCTCCATACAAGATGAGCTCTTAGATACCACACATATATTGAGTGTTACATCGTAATGTTTTATAAAAATTCTTCTATATTCAAAATAAGCAAGAAAAAGAGACCATTATCTACTGTAGCTTCTGCCACAGACTTTCTTACTGTTTCAATCACTTTGATTTTTAACGTTTCTTAAAGCATGTTTTATATCAACCTCTGCCATTCTTTCTGAATCACAGTGTCATATGACATCCGATGGATATCTTCAAAGGGGTGTTACGACTAAGATTGTATAAACTTCTTCCTATTTACGTGGAATAATAATATAGTGTTGCCATGTCAGGCAACTTATAATCATCCCTGTAGCTACTTAGATTTTCCAGTTCCTAACTTCCTTATCCTCTTCTAAAACCAGGGGCTCAGACAATATGGCCATAACAGTGCAAGCGTATTACTTCATCTGTTCAACCTGTGTGGTATTTAAGAATGCTACCTCTTTGTTGAATTTACAAAATAGAAAAATAGATTTTTCCTTTCACATAAATGGTTGGATGATCTTCCCCTTTCTTTTTAGACGCTTGTAAACAGTTGGATTCAAATGACAAATGTGCTGTGGTCCCAGACAATTTTCATCTTAAGGATCCCTAATATTTGCCTTGGTGCCCTGGAGCATAGAGTGGCATTGATCATTTATTACACATTATTTTTGATAGCCATGATTGGGCAATCATGACATGGGTATCTGTACTGACTCCTTGGAAGTGCTCACTTTGGCTTGATTTATATTTCTACCAGCTGCACCGAAACATCTTTTTATGAGTACAGATGCTGAATCCAGACATTAGGAGAGTTTCAACCGCCAAGGTGATAAAGACTATAGATTCATAAACCCCTCAGGCATCATTTAAAACTAGAAATGGTATTTAGAGTTTTGAAAGATAGATTTCACAGTACAACTAGGTTGTAAGTAAGCTACTTCTGGGCCACATTTGGACTAATCTGGAACATATGTGATTGTATCTACTGGCCATAATGCCTGCCCTTTGTGATAGATCACCTAAGATGGAATAGTTTAAGGGTGGTCTGTAATCACAGACTGATTCAAAATCATTCTAAGTCATGGGGTCGTTGGTGGAATCTGCTAAAGATTCATTCCAAATGTGCAATTGCAATCCCAACAATCAAGAAATAGAAATTTTCCCTTCAAAATCAGATAGTGATATTGTAATCTGACCTATTTTCTCCCATTCTTATTCTCTGTGGTGAGTCATCTACAATTTTAGACACCTACACTTTCAGACAAATTTGTAAATGTAAATCAGCTTTGTATTACAGCTAATTCCAGGATACAAAGTGCATTGTGAAAGTAAACAGCTCTCCCTGAGTCTTGCTTAGAACAGCTGGATATCTATATTAGACTTTGAGCCTAGGCCTGGGGCCCCACATCACTGCTTTGCCCTTGGGCTAACTAGGATACTGCCCTCAGCCTTTGACGAAATTTTATGCTGACATAGCATCTTTGATTCTAGAGAACTCTGTGTTGACAATTCGTGATCTTTATCCCTCAACCTCCTACTCAAATCTGTCTTGGTTCACACTTGGCTTACTCCTGTCTAAGCTTGAGAATCTTTAGCAGTCTAATCTTCCTTTCCAAGAATCTCCAAATCTCTCTCTCTCTCTCTCTCTCTCTCTCTCTCACACACACACACACACACACACACACACACACACACACACAAACTTCATCTCTCTCTAACTCTCTCTTTTCTCTCTGATGTCTATTGTTTATTTTCTGGTATACCCGAATAACTGGGGTTGTTTTGATGAACAAGGAAGAAATCAAACTTACTTAATTGGCTTAAAAAAAAAAAGCAAAGAGAGGGCGGGATTTGGGGGCCAACACAACTGAAAGGTCCTGGCATAGTTCTAGGTTAACATGTGGCTATATCCAGATGTTCAAACAATGTCATTGGAAAGCATCTCTCTTCATATCCTAATTCTGATTTCTTTTACATTGGCTTTATTTCCAGTAGACCCTTCTCTCATGGTCATCCCACAACTCCAGAGTATATAGTGTCAAAGCTCTACAACCCCAGCACAAAAGTTCTTTCTTATAGCAAATATTTATAACAAAAAAGTTCTAGAATACAGTGTTTTTAGACCAACTTAAGTCATATTCTCATGCATAAATCTATCTCTCTGACCATGGAAAACACTAATGGCTCAGGTTTGGGTCACATGCCAGTCCCTGGAGCCCAAAGATGCAATCATACCCACCTCAACCACACTCACCGAAGAACTGTCAGGGTGATGTTTCAGAGGAAGATGCAGCCGTATCAGGAAGGTCACACAACAGGCATCCACCACAACCCACCTCAGACTCTTTGCCTAAAGGAAAATATCCAAACTCCTTAACATGGGATCCAATGTCCACCATGATCTTGTTTGACTTTCTTCTTCTGTCTCATTACTCCTCCCTCTCCCATTCACCAACACACACTTTGCTCTAGAATGAAAACTTGCAGCTTTTTCAACTTGCCATGTTTTCACTCTGGAAACTTTGTTTGGCTTGTTCCCCAGACTTACCTCTTGATTGATGGCTTCCCTCACTCCTCAGGCAGAGTTGGTGCTCCTTCTATAGTTTTCCACTGCACCATATGTTTACCTCTCTCTCTTTATTTTTTTAATTTAACAAATATTTAATGAGTTCATACTATGTGAATACTCTCTATGCACTGGGGATATAGTCAGCAATGACTGGAACAAAAGCTTACATTTAGTTGGGAGAGACTGACAATGAACATCCCACACACAAACACACATATAATGCCATGCAATAATAAATTCTGCAAGGAAAAACAAAGTAGGCCTTAAATGCAGACACTGTACCTTTCATCTTTTGTGTTTCAGTGCCTGTGACAGAGCCTAGCACAAATCAGACACTTCAATGTCTTTTAAAATAATAAGTAAAGTAACAAATTTATTACAAAACCAAGAGGTGTGCTCTTAGACTTCAAGTGTAATTGGGAACCTTTCATCTACTATATTCCTATATTTAAAAAATAAAATTTTTAAGCCTTTCCCAAAATAAAAGCTATTTGTATCTTTCAAAATTATATATATATATATGATATATAATATTTCTCATATAATATATATATTCATATATAATATATAACATTTCCTATATAATATATACGAATATTTATATGTTCATATATAATATATATGAAATATTTTTTAATGAAATATATTTATTTTTGTTAGGGAGTCACTGGTTACAATATATGTGTATTATTAACAGATTGCTTCAACCTGTCGACACTTTAAGTGGCCCTAATGTATCTTTTCCCAGCTCTTCCCTTCTCCCAAATTCCCTTTATTAGAATCTCAGCTGATGAATAATTCCACTCTGCCATTAGTTTATAATCTTCAAGCAAGAGGACTAAACTGTAGAAGTGCTATGTTGATTGTCTTAGGAAACCTTAGCTAATGCAGTAAATTAGAAGATTCTACCTGATGAGATACAGTAATAAAGACATCCACTTAGGTGTAGTATTTTACAAACCTCAAGGCAGTCACACACATATTGACATTACACATTCTAAATATCTCCTCTTCAACTATGTGAAAGCAATCGTACATTACTCGAAAATTCAAATTCAAAGCAATCGTTCAATTATTCAAAAATTACTCTTTCTATACCTGAAAAGCAAAACATTGCTGATGATATTTTGGATGAATATTTTAAGGGGATTCACTAAAGATAAATCTGAAAAATGACCCTTATTTACATCATTCAGAATTGAATGAATTTGCTGGTTATAATACATTTTATCTTTAATTTTAAAAGGAATTATCTCATATACTGGGATTTTCTAAGCAACGAGTGAATGCTTTGCCCATGTATAAAATGCCCCTATGTATAAATAGTTTTTGTTTTCTTGTTTCCATCATTCCCTACTCAAAGCTGAATAAATTCCCATTAACATAAACTTAAGAAATTACTCCCCAACTTTCATGTCATGTATTACTCAGGCTTGAACAGTGCATATTCATAATTACTTCTTTTTTTTTTCTCTTTCCTTTGTTTTTAATTAAAGTTTATTGGGGTGACAATTGTTAGTAAAGTTCTTAATTGTCCGGAAATAAGGTAAAGGCTTTGTGAATTTTCAGGTACACCAGAACCAGTAGGACACTTGTAATGCTTTGTGTAAAATGCACACTGGGAAGACCTTAATCTAGGCTGAAGTGAGCTCAAACCTGTATTTTTAACAAGCTTCCCAATTGACTCAATGCACAGTAATGTCTGAGAACCACTGTCCTAGAAACTCTAGCCACTCAGGTGTCCTTAGCTATTGAAACTCAAGCAGAGCTTAGAGAGATAGCTCCAAGTCTGAGTTTCAGAGTTCCTCATTCTGCAGGCATGTATCAGGCCCTCCTTAGGAGTATCTCAGGCTTGGTTCTGGAGGAGTAAGGGAGACATATACTAATGAACAACAACAGCAACAAAAAAGCAGCTGCACCTCTGGAGCTTACATTTCAGTTGAGGTTATTGACAAACATGGAAATAAGTTCCGTATATAACGGTGAATGGTGATAATTCTGGTGAAGAAAATGATGAGAAGCTAGTCAGGTCATGTCTATCAATAATTACTTTAAATGTAAATAGACTAAGTGCTCTAATCAAAAGACACAGGGTGGCTAAGTGGATAAGAAAACAAGACCCTTACATGTGCTGCCTACAAGAGACTCCCTTCAGATTGAAAGACATACACAGACTGAAAGTAAAAAGATATTTCATGAAAATAGAAATGAAAAAAAAGAAGAGAAAAGCTGGGGTAGCAATAATTATACCGAAAAAAAGACTTTAAAACAAAGGCTATAACAAGAGACAAAGAAGGATCCAGTAATCCCACTTCTGGGTATTTATTCAAAGAAACCCAAAATGCTACTTCAAGAGGACATGTACATCCATATGTTCATTTCAACATTATTTATAATGGCCAAGATATAAAGGCAACCTGGGTGTTCCTGAATGGATGGATGAATGGATAAAGAGGAAATGGTACGCATATACAACGGAATATTACTCAACCATAAAAACATGAATGAAATCTTGCCATCTGCAGCAACAGAGATAGACCTAGAGGGTATTGTGCTGAGCGTAGTAAGTCAGACAGAGAAAGACAAATGTCACATGATTTCACTTGTAAGTGGAATCTAAAGAGCAAAATACACAAACAAACATACTCAAAGATACAGAGAACATTTGGATGGTTGCCAGATGGGAAGGGGGTTGGGAGTGGGTGAAAAAGTAAAGGGACTAAAACTTATGAAATGGTTGTTACACAGTAGTCATGGGAATGTAGGATATAGCATAAGGAATAACCAATAATATGGTTATAAGTGTGTATAATGCCAGATGGGTACTAGACTAGTCAGGGGGATCGCTTCTTAAATTGTATAAATGTCTAACCACTATGCTGTACACCTGAAATTAATATAAAATATTAGGATCTGCTAATACACCGAATGAGGGAAATAAGGGAAAGAAAAGGATCCAGGGTAAATTTATCTACCTGAGCACTGTTCTGGAAAATTGACAGTTGTTTCATTTTACCTTTCATCATCTCTATTTGCTGAATAATATAATGTGTAGTTATTTAGATTCATGTATGTTTGTTGTTAACCTTCCATTGCTTCTCAAAATATTAAAGTTTCCACTTCTACCACTACTTGTCAAGACATGCAAATCATCTCCAGCAAAGCCTCTCATCCCCTTTCGACCCCCAAAGAAAAACGTTTTAGGAATTTGAGGCTAAGGGATTGAGGGTTGGCAGCCTGGTGAGAACAATGAGTGAGAGCAGCAGCGTGAATCCAGGGTGGGTAAGTGGAAGGTGTGGCTATTTGGCTCTCTGCTCTGTACACGCCAAGGCATCCGGTCCCCTGGCAAGCTTCTTTAAGTAGATGGCAGGCTTCTGGAGGGCAGCTCATTCTGTGGCCAGCGTCACTGCACTTGCCTTCCTGCTCTGTACTTCAGACTCACTCAGTAAATAGGAATCTAATTGAATTGCCTGGCAAGAAGGAAATAGCTTTCTGTTTGCAAAGTAGATTGAACCCAGAGGCATTTCTCAACAGGGCTTTAAAACTGCCACTGAAAACAAGATTATATTTTATTCCAATTACACCTAAATGAGTTCTGCTATATTTATATATTGAAAATATCGAGAACAATTAAATTCAGTGACTGGCAACATTTTTCACAGCCTAAGGCATTGTTTGGGGATGTTGGGGGCAGAGAAAAGGAGAGGATGAGAAAGTAAGAGGGTGGGAGAATAGCTAGACCCAAGCTAGAAAATGAATTTGGACATTGGCTTAGGGTTTATATTGAGGGAATAAATATGGCCACCACATCAATGTTTTCTGGAATTTAGTCATTTGAAAACCACCCTCATGAATTTAGCCGTACCCTTTGTATCAGTCAGGGTTCTTCAGAGAAACAGAACCAATAGAAACAGAACAAACATACATACAAAAAGAGATTTATGTTAAGGAATCGGTTCATGTGATTGTGGAAAATGGTAAATCTGAAATCTGTAGAATATGCTGGAAACCCTGGATTTCTATGTTACAGTCATGAGGCAGAATTTTTTTCTCTCCACAAAACTTCATTTATTCCTCTTTTTTTCTCTCTAACCAATTCTGTTTAAGATGTTAAGTTTTCACACAGTTTCTATTTTATTTTTTATTGAGGTATAATCAACATACAACATTATATTAGTTTCAAGTATACAACATAATGATTCAATATTTGTATATATTGTGAAATGATCATACGGTAACTTTAGTTAACACCCATCACCATATAGTTACAGATATTTTTTTCTCGTAATGAGAACTTTTATGATCTACTCTTTTAGCAGCTTTCAAATATGCAATACAATATTATTAACTACAGCCACCATGTTGTACATTAGCGCCCCAGGACTTGTTTATTTTATAACTGGAAGTCTATACGTTTTGACATCCTTCACCTATTTTGCTTGCCCCACTCCCGACCTCTAGCAACCACCAATCTCTTCTCTGTATCTGTGAGCTTGCTGTTTTTGTTTGTTTGTTTGTTTGTTTGTTTAGAGTCTCCATATAAGTGACATCATATAATATTTGTCTTTCTCTGTCTGACTTATTTCATTTAACATAATGCTTTCAAGGTCCATCCATGCTGATACAGATATAGATATAGATGATATAGATATAGATACAGATACAGATATAGATATAGATATAGATATAGATATAGATATAGATACATAGATATAGGTAGGTAGGTAGGTAGATAGATAGATAGATAGATAGATAGATAGATAGATAGATCACAATTTCTTTATCCATGCATCTATTGATGGACAATTGGGTTATTTCGCTATCTTGGATATTGTAAAAAAAAAGCAAACATTTTTTACAACAAACATGGGGGTCCTATATCTTTTTGAGTTAGTGTTTTCATTTTCTTCAAATAAATACCCAGAAGTGAAATTGCTGGATCATATAGTAGTTCTATTTTTTGAGGAACCTCCATACTGTTTCCCATAGTGACTGCACCAATTTACAACCCCACCAACAGTGCACTTTTATCCACATCCTTGCTTTGGTGTTTCTTGTATTTTTTTATAATGCCCATCGTAAAAGGTGCGAGGTGATATCTCATTGTGGTTTTGATTGGCATTTGTCTGATGATTAGAGATGTTGAACATCTTTTCATGTATCTGTTGACCATTTGTATGTCTTCTTTGGAGAAATGTCTATTCAGATGCTCTATCCATTTCTTAATAGAATTGTTTGTGGGTTTTTTGTTTGTTTATTTGTTTGTTTTGCTATTGAGTTGTATGCATTCTTTATATATTTTGGATATCAACCCCTTATCAGATATATGATTTGCAAATATTTTCTCCCATTTCATATATTGGCTTTTAATTTTGTTGATGGTTTCCCTCACTGTGCAGAAGCTTTTTAGTTTGTTTATTTTTTTCCTTTTGTTGGCTTTGCTTTTGGTGTCAAAACCAAAAAATCATCACAAAGACCAATGCCTAGGTTATTACTGCCTATGTTTTCTTCTAGTTGTTTTACAGTTTCAGGTCTTATATTCAAGTCTTTAATTCATTTTGAGTTATTTTTTGTGTATGATGCAAAATAGTTGTCCAGTTTCATTCTTTTACATGTGACTGTCTATTTATTGCAGAGATTGTTCTCTCCCCATTGCGTATTCTTGACTCCTTTGTCATAACTTAATTAACTAGATATGTGTGGGTTATTTCTGGGCTCTCTATTCTGTATGTCTGTTTTTATGCCAATACCATAATGTTTTGATTATTATAGCTTTGTAATATAGTTTGAAATTAGGGTGCATGTTACTTCCTCAAGATTGCTTTAGCTATTCAGGGTCTTTTGTGGTTCCATACAAATTTTAGAATTGTTTATTCTATTTCTGTGAAAAATACCATTGAAATTTTGATAAGAATTACATTGAATCTGTAGATTGCTTTGAGTAGTATGGACATTTAAACAACATTAATTCTTCCAATCCATGAGCACAGAATATCTTTCCATTTATTTATGTCTTCTTCAGTTCTTTTCATCAATGTCGTAGTTTTCAGTGAACAGGTCTCTCACATCCTCAGTTAAATTTATTTCTATGTATTTTATTATGTTTAATGCAATTGTAACTAAGATTGTTTTCTTAATTTCTCTTTTTCATAGTTGGTTATTGGTGTATAGAAGCACAATCTTCAGGCATAATTTCTTCTTTTCTGAGAATCTTCAGTTTTTGCTCTTAAGGCTTCCAGCTGATAGGATGAGTCCACCTACATCATGAAGTAGAAACGCCTTCACTTACAGTAACTGACCATAAATATCAGTTACATCTACAAAATGCCTTCACAGCAACATCGAGACTAGTGCCTGACCAAACAACTAGGCACCATAGCTTAACCAGGTTGACAAATAAAATTAACCATCATGACCTTTTACTATGTATTATTATTCATTCATTCATTCATCCATTCATTCATTCGACAGATATTTATTGAAAGCTCCTATAGGCTAAACACTTTTCTCAGCTCTGGGAAAACTATAGTGAATAAGGCAAAGTCCCTGCCATCCCAGACCAGCATCCTAGTGGGACACTCAGGAGGAGGAGTAACTTAGATAAGAAGAGAAAAGATCAAGAGTTCTGCCATCATTAGAGACTAAAAGCCTTTAAACATCCATGCAGATCTATCTTGTAGGCAGCTCAGTAGTAAAGTCCAGAAGAAAAGAAGGAAAGGTGTAATTACTTTAAAATTTTCAGTCATTATAATGAGATGTGAGCATGAATGTAATATTAAACACACACATACACACACACACACACACACACACACACACAATCACCAAGTTAGTACGCTGGTTATATTTTTCTAAATGCAGTAAAAGCAATATGTATAGCTATTTTGTTTTAAGCATAAGGCTACTTAATTTTTAAAAAACTAATTTTGGGGGTAAGAAGGTATTTCCTCCTTCTGTTACATGACACTTCTTAAATTTTCATAGAAAAGAACACGGTAATGTTTTTCTCCATAAGAAGATAAGAGCCAACAGTTCAAGAACCTTGTCTGTTTTGTTCTCTACTATCTTCCTAGGACTGCTGTGTCCTCAGAATTTAAAAACAAGAGCTGTGGTTAATAAACACTATACTGTAGAAAGAAAAGAGAGGGTTCACCAGCCAGAAGCTGCATTGTCCCCTCGTATCTCAGGTCTCTGCAATGAAATCCAAGGCTTTCCTTTATAGGTGAGCCCCTCCAAGGTTTGCCTGTGGTCAGCAGGCCTCAAGGTGCGTTATCACGACCTTTAGGAGGGAAGATGAGAGAAAGGCTCAGCCGGCAAAGAGAAGGTGGAGCTCATGGTTACAGTGAACAGGCTTAAAAAAGTCCGTTAAAAAGAGAACTAAAAACCCAGGTTTGAAAGAGGTCATAGTATTTGTCTAATAACACATTTAGAACCAATAGAAGATGGGGAAGTCACAGGGTTTGAACAGAAGGGTGCAAGATTAAGTTTTATTGTTTGAGATCCTTGAACTTCTAATATGATGTCCTGTTGCTTATGGAGGGGCTGATTTCTTCATCAGTGTCTGGAACAGTGCTGATGCATAGTAGACAATAAAGAGTTATCGAATAAGTGAATGAATGAATGAACTATTAACATTTTAAACATTTACCCATGATCCACCTAAACTAACCTCTTACAGAACAGAAAATATGCCTGTCCAATAGGGAGTGGGATGTGGGTGAAGTATTAGCAAGCCCTTGAGGCTGTAGATCCTAAGCCTCATTCTCTGCTCCCCTTTATTAATCATCTAAAGCTTGCATTTTGATAATCTGAGAAAGGGTTCTTTGTTGGTCTTCTTGAAGCCTTAACAATAATTGTATTCATTTTTTCTAAATTTAGGCTCAGTGATACTCTAAAGTAAAAAATAAAAAAATAAAAAATCAGTGACGTTGATTTGAGGAATGTTGCTTAATAGAATGTAGTCATTCCCCCCACTATTAGACAGACTTACCTCTCAATCACTGGAACCACTGAGCAACTGCAGGCCTTACCCACCAATGTAACAGGTTCAATATGCATGTCCCTAACTGGATTGTACCTTCTCTGTGAGTGGTTCAGAGGGAAAGAAAAATCCAGAAGGTACAGAGTGAAGTATGCTTGTCTCCTTTTTCCAAATGTAGACATCAGATAGGTCAGTGGGGAGCAGTGAAAAAGGAGAAACACAAAAAAAGCTGGAAGTGTTCCTCCCATAACTTCTGTCCTGGGGATTGGAGTGGAAATTCCTTACTTTAAGGCAAACTTGAAGAGTGGAGAATGATCATCTCACTAAACAGTTATTTCAACATCAGCAATGTTTGAGGAAATCTATTAGTCTGTATCTGTCCTAGAGATCCAGTATGTTGACATTTTCATTTGCTTTACTTCCACTTGCTTCAAGGTTTTAAAATCTTTGATGTCTGGATTGTGTCCAACTCAGATGTTGCCATTTCCTTACTAAGTAGGCCGCGTTTGACTATTTTTGATGTTACAGCAATGCATAACGTGGTCCCTTACTGCTTCTGAAGATGTGAAACAACCATGGCTACTTTTCCCATGGATACTGTTTTTGGAAAGCTGTGCTAGCTGTGGATATAAGGATACCATGGATGTTCTTAGTGTTTGAGGCAAAGCGAAACCGCTGTTTTCCAAAGGGCAAGGGTTAGGGCAGAGCCACCTGAACACTTGCTGATGTCGGCAGTGGCGACTACCACACATCCACCTTACCCTGCAGCAAAAAGCTTGTAGGATGGGGGATGAAATCTCACGCTTCAGAAGAAATTCATGATCATGCCCACATACACACACACACACACACACACACTCACACTTACAGAGTTGGGAACAACAGTTCTTAGGATAAAAACTAGACTGTAGAAGAGAGACTGGAGATGGGCAAGAATTATTATATAACACTTCTTAAATTTTCCTAATAAAAAACACGGTAATGTTGATTTAACTATATACAATAATGAAATCTGCTTTAATGAGTACTTGCAAAAATGGACTCATTATTTTATATGTCAAACCACTTACACCTATGATTTCTAGCTCAATGACAGAATATTTCGAGGGATTTGCACAGACTAATAAACCTTATGTAACTTATAAGCGCATTTGAGTCGGCACCAAGGTTAATCGGAATATCTTAATAAAATGTACCTCTCTTGCCATGACTTCTGTTTAATGAGGAGCATCTGTATGCTGATTCTAAATTCTAGCAACTTGTTTACTTAGCAAGATTTCATAATAATGTAACTTAATAATGCATACAATACAGATCAAGTGATTCAGTTTTACAAGTATTTTTTTATTATGCTATGTCCTCTGCCTGGAATATTGTCCATAATCAAAGACTGTCAAAACTGAAAACAAACCTTTGAGATTACCTAGTGAAAACCTTTCATTTATAGATAAGGAAACTGAGTTAATAACACCAGGATGAGAAAGCAGTTTTTGACTCCCGATTCTTTGTTCTGTCCTCTACTCTTCCTTTAAAACCCAATACGAGCCACTCCTTCTTCATGAAGCTTTCCTTGACCCCCAATGATTTATCACTTTTACGAACCCCTAATCATGGTCCGTTAAAAACTCTTGTCACTCCCAATATTGTATCTCACTCTGTAGCTCTAAAATTATTATCTGAAGGACAATAATCCATGTTGTATTAGTCTCTTCACTGGAATGTCACAGTACCTAGCAAAATCATGTGCACCACTTTATCTTCTCATGTATTTGTCCCGTTTCTACTGAATTCAACACTTTGCTCCTTTAGATTACCATTCTCCTGAGTAATCTAAACTTTCATATGCATGATTTTTCTCAACCATAGACTTACACTATCACACACACCCCACATCCTGGATACCTAACTATGTATCTGACACATAGTAAGCACTCAATAAATGTTTGTTGAGAGAGAGAGCGGAAAAGTAAGTTAGTTCTTGAGGTTACTATGGTAAAGTACACAGGTACACAGAGGAAGTGGATTGAAATTGAGTCTTGAAGAAAACATAGTGATTAACATACAAAAAGGAGGGAAAATTATATTTGAGACAAAGAGTATCCTGTGTTTTAATCCCAAATTGGGCACCTATCCTCTATTTAATCGTAGGCAATTTACTTCGGATTTCTGAGCCTCTGTTTCCTCATCTGCTGAGCTAAGACACTATCATATAGTTCATAGTGTTGTTATAAGAAATAACTGAGATAAATTACACAGTAGGATTCAATAACAGTAGTCATTAACAACAACAAAAGTTAATAACTCCCTGAATGAAGAAGCCAGAAGTGTCGGTGAGGGCATGATGTGTAGCTCAGTTAGACTAGAACAAAATGCTTCACAGAGGGAGATGATGATGGATGAAAATGGAGAAAGAGAGAGAGAGGCCAGATTCAGTCATCATCACTTTCCAACTAACTTGAAGTTTAAAGCTATCGACTGCATCACTATATTCACTGTGGGATATAGTGAAGGCCAGGAATCACTGGTGGACACAATAAATCTTAGTTCTCATCTGTAATGTACCAACATCACATCCCACCCGCTGTACCTTTCTTTTCTTTCTCTCTTGTTTGTTTTTGCCTTCTCCTATGCTTTTCTCTATCTCTTTCTTCATCACCTGGTTCTTTTGCCTTCCTACCTATACCTTGGGTTTTCAACAAGTGTTTACTGAGATAGTTTCATTCAAAAGCATTTATGAAGCACTTACGGTAAATCAGGTACTGTGCTAATAACACTAGATTCAAACACAGCTGCCTCTGTTGCCCTTGGAAGTATTTCAAACTCATTTGCATGAATGAACCAACCATGTCTCCTCTAGGTAAATCAGTTTGCAAAGAACATCAGCTTGAATTTAGACAAAGTCACATTGTAGGCCAAATGTGCTCACATTTCTTTTGGTTCCAAAAACTATGTATGTGGACATAGCAAAGAGAAGAACCAGGAAATCTCACGTAGAAATCACTGAAATGGCAGAAAGCAACAATGAATGATGGTGAAGAAACAAAAGTCAAAGTATCCCACAAATCCCATTTCTGCCAGTATAGACTGAGGAAATAATTATGGATATGCACAAAGATTTAGCTTAAAGATGTTCCTTGCAGGTTTGTTTATATACTACAAAAATAAAACAAGCCTTAGCATTTAACAATTAATTCAATTGTGGTTTATTCATATAAGCTATTGATAAATGATGTCACAGAGGAATATTTAATAACATGGAGAGTTGACCAGGCTATACTATTAACTGACAAAAGCAGATTGCCAAGCAAAAGATACCTAGTGAGCCTGTTTTTTAAGTATACATGAATAGAAAAGAATAGATTAGCAGGATATTAAAAATAATGGACTCTGAAGGTGAGATTATGAACTTTTACTTTTTTTGTTTCCTGTTTCTAGTTTTAAACATTTCCATGTACCACTTTTGTAACAAGAAAAAAATGCCATATATATGCATACATATATACAAACATTATACTGGGGGTGTCAAAAATGTATACAAGTGGACACTTTGGTCAACGTTGCTCAAGCAGTAGTTCACTGTAATCAGAAGTGTCTGGACACTGATGGTAACCACTTTGAGCACCTCTTGTAATTACAGAAGTCAAACGTGACTTGTATTCATCTTTGTTATCGGTATATATTGAGTATTACAATTTTAATACAGCTTTTTTCCTTTCTTAAAATGTGTATACATTTTTGACACCATATATACGTATATCTGTATATAGACAGATATACGTATATATATTCAATGGTTTTATTAAAAGAATCTTAAGTACACAGTCACTTTGATAGATGAAACAAACTTTAATTGCTATGTTTACAGATCCATAGACCTACCTATATTTTTTTAATTTACTCACTTTTTTTTCATTTTTGGCACCCTCTGTATATATGTACATAATAAATGGTTTAACTACAAAAATAATATATAAGTGCATATAGTCTACATGCATACACACATAAATATGTTCTGTGAGTGGAGATAAGTGATGGATGGATGGATGGATGGATGGATGGATGGATGGATGGATATGATAAACGATAGATGGCAGATGAGAGAGGGGGAATCCAGGTCCAGGAGGCACGCAGAGCAAGGTGTCTAGGGATACAGTGTTTAATGAGCCCCATGCGGTGTCATCAGTTACAGGTTAACGAAAACAAGCGAATGTCCTAGCAGTTGTGCCTGAGCGTGTCCTGTCTCCGTCAGGTCGACGCCCACGGCAACATTCTCCTCAGCACCCTGGAAATCAGGAACGAGACGAGCAGCTCGGAAGTGCTCACAGGCGTGAGCGACCCCAAGGCCACCATGTACTCGTACGACAGCGCCAGCATCCAGTACCGCAAGCCGATGAGCAGCCGCGAGGCGTACGGGCGCGCGCTGGAGAGACACGGCGCGCACAGCAAGGGGCGCATCCGCAGGCGCGCCTCGCAGCTCAAAGTCAAAATCCCCGACTTGACGGACGTGAACTCCATAGACAAGTGGTCCCGAATGTTTTTCCCCATCACCTTTTCGCTTTTCAACGTCGTTTACTGGCTTTACTATGTACACTAAGGTCTGCCCTAAAGGTTCGGGAACGACGATTTTCCTCTTCTCTTGATGTTTAACCCCACAGGTCCCCCACAGCGACACTGCTGTGCTTTTTGAGGTAAGAGATTCAGCCATCTAATTGGTTATAGGTCTTGCATATCAATTTTATTACTGCACCATG
This sequence comes from Rhinolophus sinicus, assembly GCF_036562045.2. NCBI lineage: Eukaryota > Metazoa > Chordata > Mammalia > Chiroptera > Rhinolophidae > Rhinolophus > Rhinolophus sinicus. The sequence goes on from NC_133752.1 coordinate 78,509,823, forward strand.
TTTACGTCAAAAAAAAACAAAACACTATTTTTTTCCAGTCTACTGTGGTCCAGGTTATCAGCTCTTTCAGAGCTTATTAATTGCCATGTTTACAAACAAACACACACACACAGAGAAGTAGGTAGGTAGGTCATGAGTAGTCCTTCCTCGCCCTCGAATTTATTGATTTATTTTTTTAAATAAGAATGAAAGACCTAGCTCTCTGTGCGCACTGCTTCCTGGTAAACTGTAACAATCTCATGCTGCCAAAAAACAACACAATTTCCAGGATCTCAGAAGAAAAAAACAAAGCCATTGACAAGTTACAGATTTCCAGGAAGATGGAAAGACAAAAAGGAGCCTAGAAGAGGAAGGAAGACCCCACACACACAGACTCCCAAATCTGCCTGACTCCCTTGTAGGGGTCTCAGCTCCGTGGAAGAGAAGGGAGGGACTGGCAAGGTCTGAGGGAGGTTATGCAAATCCAATCTGCCAGCTTCACTGCTCCATCAAACTGGATATTCTACAAATGGTTGTTTCTCAGACTTCCAGACTGATTTAAAATTAACATTAGAATCCAACCTGGTAACCATTGAGGGCATTTTCTTTTCTTCTTGAGAATAAGGAGTTTGGGTGTAAATGACCTCTTTCTTTTAACCATTTCAAATGAGCAACCCTGAACTCATTTCATTAGCCTGGAATCACTTGATGTTGTGCCCTGAAGCCGTGCCATCACATTCCCTAGTTTCTGCTCTAGAGAGAGTGAGAGAAAGGTGAATAGGGGAGGGAGCTTAAAAAGGAGAATAGTGAGCAATTTTTGCTTGAGAAAAATATTACCCTTTCCATGAAGAAGGCAAGACTTATGTGCCGTGAATAGGGTGCCTGGGCAGTTACCTGAGCTGCCAAATCTTAAATCAAATAGTGTATATTTCTTAGCCTTCCAGAGAGCAGTATGTAATGCTGACAGGCTAATTACACAGGCCTCAGCTAGCACCTTATGGCTCTGCTCTCTGAGCTCTGCATTCCAAAATATTAAGTGATTGCATCAGGAAAGGCATACACACCCATTCTGGTGTCATAGTTCTCCAAGGTCAGATTTCTATTTCAAAGAAAACCTAAAAATAGCAAAACCATAGATAACAGCAACAATGACAAACTCACTGGGCTTTCAAATATTTAAACCAGCCCCTAACGTATAGACACTGTGTACACTCATTAATCACTGTCATTACTGCTCTGCCTTATCTCTGCTCATAGATTACTTTGGTCATGGCCGCGGTTGAAAGAGCATCCCTCAATAGCCCACCACACAATTCTAAACGTGTCTAACCAGCTGCAGTTGAGATTCATCCCATTCTATCATTAAATCCTTGTTATTTTTTTGAGCTTGAATATTCTGTATGTGCATTTGCAAGGCTGAGTGAAACTCTAAGTTGACCAACCAGTGATGGAGACGATTGGGACCTTCTCCACAGATGTGAAATAAATGTTGAGGTAATAATAGGGATAATTGCCTCATGTTATGTTCTGACTTTTTCCCTAAGGCTGTGATGAGGGCCCATATTTACCATAGCATCAACTGCTAGAAATTATAGTCTTAATTGAAAGATAGGCTGAATTCCTACTGATGAGCCCAAGGAGAGAAAGTTATAAGATATTTTTACAGAAAGCAAGAGAAAAAGAGAACCCCGAAAATAAATGAATGGTTATGACTACAGATAATATGCATTCTGAAATATATAAAAACTCGGCTTTGACTGGAAAAATTATCTCAATGGTTTTATAAAAAAATAGTAGGGTATGGGGACCAAATTTTTATTTAGGTTTTAATTGTATAATCACAGTTCCTTGGTCAAGGAAATGTCTGGTCTCTGGGGATAAAGTGATCCATTTTGAAACTATTTCCTTGGCAGGGTGAGATGCTTTGTCATTGTAAAATGCCCAGATAGAGTGGAAAGTGACCATACCAGTGATTGTAAGGTTAATATTACCAGTGACCACCCAAGAACCACCGTGTAGCCGTTTCTTTTAAACACAGGAAAGGAGACCTGGCTAATGCCTAACAGGAATGAATCATTCTGGTGTCAAAGCTTTAAAAAGCTTTTAAGCATAAAATGCTAAATCAAAATGGAAGTATCTGTAATCTATGTTCCTTAACAAAATAATGTTTCTTTATTTATCTGTTTAGATCATTCTTCTTGGAAAAGATTGAGGTATTTATATTTTATTATTATTTTTATCTTGCCTTAAAAGTCTAAAGATTTTGATGCTGTAGTTTAGATGTAAAGTATCGATAAGAAAAAAAGGACATTTTGAATAATTATATCTTAACCTTTGTAAAATGTAAAATTGGTAAGCCTGACTGAATATTCCATCAGGCACAAAATGGTGTCACTGTATGCCCTCCTGGACGGTGAGGTCACAGACACCGTTACGCAAATCCTGTTAAACAGCTCTGATTTTAGAAGTAATGGAGGCCAGAAAAATGGAGAAGCTGCCATATTTCTGGTTAATGGCCTCTGTCCATACTTCCTTCTTCTGGAAGCCTCTCAGCCAAACCCTGCCCTCCTTTGCCCCTAACTCACTCTCCTTCCAGGCTGAACAATGCATAGAAAAAAATCCCTCCTTCGTTCTCTGCCTCTCTCCCTTGTTTTGCCCAAAATGATGTGCATAAAACATGAAAGTTGTTAGACATTCTTAAGTGCCCTCAAACTGGTCTCTATTCCTGAGAAATTCAGATCATTACATAATAGAGGGGTTACTGTTTAACTATTATGAGGTTATTTTCTTTTTGCCATGAAAATAGCCGTAATCTCCCTCACTACAGAAGTGGCAGCAGAAGCTGAAAATTGCACGGACTCACTCTCTTATGCTACAGGCATGTCCAGGGGACCCCATGATCACAGTTCATAAACTCTGATTATGTCATAGACTTAACCTGTGAGACCCAGCATAAATCCCATCTTTCATTTGACAGTGACGACTACACACCCATTTCTTCCACTCATGTTCTTTGGCTTAAGACATCAGGGGTGACATGTGCATTACACTTACTAGCTTCCTGAGGCAAAGAGCCAGGTGAAGCTATCTTTTAAGCTTGAATTACCCAGGATTATTGCCTCCCTCCTCTACATTGCCAAATAGAAACAACAGACTCATTGGTAATTCTGCTGACTAAATGATACGTGTTTTCATACATACCATCTTTATTGTGCATTACAATCAATGAGGGATATTGAAAATGCAGAGAGAAAAATGTGGTGCAGAAAATAAAGTTTGGTTTATGAATCCAAGGCTAGGCTTTCCTTAAACAAATGTTATGGACAATACACAGAAATGTTAACTAAATTCCATCTTTCTAAAATCAATGACTACTTTATAAACATTTAGTTAAGAGAGCTCAATTAAAATTTGCCAAGTTAAACACCAACAAAAAAGATATATTTATAATGCTAAAAGGAAACAATCTCCAATATTTCGTCTATGGACAATTTTGAATAGTATCTTACCAAAGGGTGATGTGCCACAATTTTGTTTCCTACACAAAGTGTCATCGTATCTCCTAGACGGAGGAAAAAGATATGTGCAAGCATATGTTCATGTTGGTTCCATCAGCAGTTACTGGGATGAGGACAGAAAAAAACAAAAATATCTCAGTTTCCTGAAAGCAAACAATAAACACAAAGGTCAACTTGTTAATGGAATGTAGAATATTATGTAAACTTCCTTGTAAATTCTGTACATAGTTCATTGAACTGTTCCCTGTTGCGTGGTGGTCCTCAGCTTTGGGTGGACGTTTGAAAACTCTGAACCTTGTAAATAATGTAAGCTTATAAGGCACTTGCTTTTATTCATGAAGTGAAATGACTAGTGATTTGGGCCCAAACCAGAATCTTTTTAGCTCCTGCTCTTTCTCTGCCACTTTGTGTGTACAGTTGTATAACTCTACCCGGCGTCTGTGGTCACTGCCCCATGCCCCAACCCCACAGAAAGGGACAGTACTGCTGAGAAGGCTGCGTACCAATGGGGCTCAGGAACGGCAGGGACTGAAGCGAGCTGCTCCTGGAAATGTGTCATGAAAAGTAGACGTGTTTTTATGTCATTTGTCGCTATTCATATATTCAGATACCAAATTTCCATGCCGTTGAGGGGATCAGGGGTGGGAGAGATGATCACATCCACAGGTAATCCAATGCTTTATTTGGACCAATAGCTTTAGCTTCTAACTTTTTTCTTTCCACAATGTTTCCCAGAACTTTTAATAAGAATAGAAGTGAATGGATGGGTTTGATCAGGGGAAATAGTCAAATGTCCAAATGATGGGAAGGAGAAAAGGAAAAGATAGCAAATGGCTTTGATAACACCAAGTGGCTGATTCCTTTCTGAAAGATTCAGAGGTAACCATATCACTTTTTTTAAAAAGTAAAGAGAAATATTGGGAGTTAAAACAAGTGTTTTTCAAGGGGGTGGGCGGGATATGTTTGATATATACTATATGCGAGTTAAAAGAGAATCTGGCAATTAAATATTCTCAAATATATTTCTCCAAAGTCCTGGTGTTCTTGAAAAAGTCTTCAGAATGGTGGGCTATTATGCCATAAGATGTGTTTCCATGCAAACTGGCAGTCCCAAAGAGAGAGCACGATAGTGTCTGCAGAAATTCAGAATGTCCAAGCAAGCAGGAACATAGATTGGTTTCTTAGTAATATTCTAGATTGCACAGTGTCTTTTTTAGAGGTAAGAATTTAGCAAGATAGGGTTTTTTTGTGCCAGTATTTTGAGTGCCAGGAGCCATGATTGTGAGACATTTTGGTTCCAAAATGTGCCAATGAGTGTCCACCTCAATTGAATAAGAAAAATGCCCTGTTGGAACAAACCAGGTCAATCAGTGTGTAGGCCCAGAATACATTGTACTTTCACTTTAATCATACTTTTTTCTAGTTAACTGAAAACAGCTACACTGACAGAAAACTTCATTGTAAAAGTTTGCACTTCAAAAGCAAACACTTGAAAGGAAATGCTTTTTAATAGAGGATTTGCAAACCAGGAAATACTAAGTTCCTGGAAGAGGAAGGGAAAGAGTTTTGAGTTTGTTGTTACTTCTCCACTAGCAAGAATGTCCTTCTTCGAACTCAAGGCGTCTAACAGTTGTTTGTTTTGTTTTTTTCTAATAAAAAAGTCCTTGATACATCGAGGGGCTCACAACCATCCCCTAGATACCTGGCGCCTCCTGGAACTACCAGCACTCAACACAAACTCTTCAGTAGGAATTCCGTGTAGGGAAAATAGGTGTAGTATTTCTGAACCAGCTGGGAAAGAAAACCATTCCATTGAAAGACTCTACCAGCACTTTCTCTGCATACAATAGGAAAAACAAAACAAACAAATAAATAAACAGGCCAAATAACATTATGCGTTTGCCTTAGGTACACAGGGTCACAGATTCACTAGCTTAAAACAGCCCTAGTTGGAAGCCAAAAAAACGAATAAGAGGAATCAGCATTGTTCTCTGACTCCTACTTCTCCCTGGGTTTCCTTTTGGAGAGAAACGGAGAAGAGGACATTTTCCAATATAATTTTTCATAAGTGAAAATTATTCAAATGTGATATGTGTGTGCATTTTGTAGGTTTGGCTGTGTACAACAGATGACCTCCCTTGTGTTCATTCCTCCCCATACACCATCCTGCCTCATGCCTTAACCCAACGAAATTGATTCATTTATTTTTCTTCTTTCTCATTTCCAAACCTCATAAGCTATCTTGCCCTAGAATAACTGAAAGCTTCAGCTTCTTTAGGCTTATATTGCACACCTTCAATTGAATCCACAAAAATAATGAATTGTAATAATTTCCCCAAATTCTTACTCCTATTGCCTCTAAAAGGCTGTTGGCGGTAGCTTGCGCACTCACAGTAGCCTCCTTTAAACTGCCTTGGGTTATTTTTCTTTTCTGTCCCTATGTGAAGAGTGCATGTGTTTACATAAATCTTTCCTTTCCTAGCCAAATTCAAAATATAGTGGAAATACAAGTCATTAGCTCAAACCTAGAAAAATTTACATTATCTACACTAAAATTTGATAAGACCACCTCCTTACATTGTAGTTGTAATATGGTGAATTCACACAGTATCAATACTTTTTTCATCAAATTCATTTATTCATGCCCTCCTTCAGCCTTAATTGTGCACCATATAAAAATCTATTATTATTCCTCCCAGGATGGCTTATCATTCACATAGCACACCACTAGTTACAGACTATATCATCTAGGAACTTGACCCACCTCAGCCATTCTGTGTCTTGTTCCTATAAAAGATTTCCACTTCTATGCATCACCCTATCTTTCCACCTCAACCTTCTAGCAGACATTAAATATAGTTAGTACTTGGATAGGTCATAATGCAAACTGTCTAATTGCCTTTATAAAATACGTAGAACATCTTTCTCTCCAGATAGCATTTCTATGCTTAGAGAAGAGAGATTTCTCTGAACATATATGAAGCAATGTGCAGCTTAGCTTTCAAAGTTAACAACAAATGGGCTGTGTGGTGGGGAGAGGGAAATTACGGTGGGAAGGAAGACACCTTGGGCACAGGGCTGCATGCCCTGGCCTTCACACTCTCTCCACCACTGCCCAATGGTGTGGCTTCACATGGGCCACTAGATGACCTCCCAGTTCCCTTCCAGAACTAAAGTTCAAAGGGAATTTTAGAGCAGTTCATTTGTATAGGAGCTTTCCAGAAAGACACAGGAGTACCATGGCCTCTGCTAACATAACCCCACAAATTTAGTAATGTTCCTTGTTTCATGACTTTGGAAGTCAGCCAGCAGGGTGTCAAGTGAATCCAATTCAATACTTGTTCATATTCCTTTAAAAACTATATAGAACATAAACTTACATTGGCAGGCAAGTGGTAAGAAAATTATTTTATGATTTTAGTAATGGTCTATAGTACAATATTTCCCTTGAAGAGCATTGGAGGATCCTAGGTGGCATAAATCAGTGTAGTCTCTATTTTTAGATCTCTGGAAGATGTCACTTAGGAAAAGCCATGACATGCCCCTTGCAAGTGGAAAAGCCAACTTCTAAGCAACATCTGAGCAGAAATGCTGTTGCAGGGCCCTTCAATGTTCCTCCCCAGCTCTGGACCCCACGATCATCTCGTGTCCTGTAAGTGGAGTAGCAGATGGGGTTGATCTTTCAAGAAGCAATTTTCCATCTAGCTGGGAAAAACTCCAGGTCTTTAGAACCTCTGTTATCCACTGTGCCCCACCTCCCCCACCTCGTCCCCTCGCCCTCTCAACTAATTATATCTGCCAAATGTTTTGGGTACAGCCAAGGCAAAGTTGAAAGTTTACTTATTAAATTGGGATTAGCAGTTCTAGCTATTCATATTTTGAAAGCATTCCTGTACATAGATGTTCTTAAGTTGTTTCCATTTTTAAAAGATACCTTCCTAATCTAAACTTTCATGATTTTCCTGAGAGCCCCCTGACCATTTGAAATTGTTAGCAGAGTGCCTAAAAATTCCTCCCTTCCATGGTAGGCCAGACTATGAATGGGGTGACCTCTTTTTTGTAAAAGTAGCCTAATATTCTGCCCCTACAAAAACTATGGTTCCAACATTCCTATGTGCAGGTATATTCATCACTCCTCTTAAAATGGTGAGCTAATCGTTTCTTTTTCTGCTTTCCCATACTTGAGCATAGAGATGGTTTCATATTTAATGTCATCTTTTTAAAAACATAGGAACCACTTTTAAGTCTTCAAATTCTCACCAAGTTGAGATTAATACTTTCTACTATGTGTATCAATTAGAATTCATTCAAATAACAAAAGATGCAACTAAAAATAACTTGATCAAAATGTTACTATCTCATATAACAGTAAGTTCAGAAGTAAGGTGGCTGCTTACTTGGTTAGTTATTTCAATAGCATAATGATGTCATCCAGGACCCAAATCCCTTCCATAACTAGTTCTTCCTAACTCTGCACGTTATCAGCACCCATTATGGTTGCAATGTGGCTACACTCATGCATTCATATCAAGTGGCAGAAACAAGGGAAAGTCCTAACTTGGTTCTCTTTTTAAGAGCAAGGATTTCTTTCCCAAAATAAATTGCCTCAGCAGTTTCTCTTTTACCCCATTGGCCAGGCTTGTATTACACACCCATTCCTGAACCAATCACTGCTAAGGCCCATGAAATTACCATAACGGGCTTACAACATTGACCCCCAGAGTTGCCCAATGTCTGACAAAAAGGAAACATGTTAACAGAAAAAGAGAAGAATGCCTTTTGGTTAGACATCCAACAATGACCATCACACATTGGTCTAAGGCAACATAAAACACTTTCCCACACATAATTTCATGATTTGATCTTCACTACAACCCGAGAAGTTATGACAATACCAGTATCTGGAAATAGAGGCTCAAATAGCTTAACTGATTTACCCAAGATCCAATATCTGGACTGAAGTTAATATTCAATTCCAGATTTTCTTGATTCCAAAGGCAAAGCTTTTTAAACGCTGCCTAGATATAATCCTTTTGCCTTGATGATCCAGGTTTTGGGTAGTTCAAAAATGAGTGGAGAGTAGGAGGAAAGAGAACAATTCCCACCTCCAACAGCTAGATACTGTGTATGCCCAGTAAACATTCTTGTTCTTTTGTTTATCCTGCTCCACCCTCCCCCTGCTCCCTACACCTTTCATTCTTCTCTTGAGGGAAAGTATAGACGGAATAGCTTGCACAACAACTGAATAGACTAACTCGTGCCCTGGTTCTTTTTGAATACCATCATTATTAGGGGACCATATGACCCAGTTTGCCTGAGACAGTCCCAGTGGAGTGTAATTATCCATAGAAACACCTTTCACTCTCAAAATTGTCCATTTACATAATAAATCATATAGTCACACTAATAATGGACTTTCATAATTCTCGTACCTGGAGGGTATGGGAAATATTAGCAAATTAATATTAACACCTTGGAGAAATTATATGTCTTGGTTCCCTATGGAATCATTTATGAAGTCTCACTTCAGTCTTCTCCAGCACTCAGGCTCACATTATTTCTCCTTCTTTCCTTTACTCAGCATCAAGCTGGCGAATCCTCAGGTTTTTCCTACCCTCCCACTGCAACAGCCACACGTCATCCCAAAATGTTCTTGTTGCTGTGCTTGCAGTTTTACATTTTATTTCCATTGCCCAGATGTTCCGCTTCCTAGCCCCTCCCCAATGGTGGATCAGGCCAATATCATTCAAAAAGCCATCCACATGCCACTCTCTCATTCTGCTCACTCCCCTGCTAGCACTCCCTCAATTCTTGTGGCCACTTTGTCCAATAATAATAGATATTTCATTTGTGTATTTTCCAGTAGATATTCTGTCTCCCTAAATAAAGTGTAAACTTAAGGGTAAATGCTCCATTTTCTAATTTTTTTCGTATTGCCTAAAGCATCTATTGTTCTGTCCATGGTAGAAGGTCTGTAAATGCTGATTAAATGACCCACACTGGTAATTGTTGCCATAGAGAAACACATTTCCCTAAATGGGCAATACTTCAGCATTACAGATAATACCTGGTGAGGTAGGTCCCCCCACTCACCTTCCCCCATGTTATTTTAGTTCCATCAAGCCTATAGCTACAACCTCTGCATGGATTTTTTTTAAATGCAGTCAAAGTTAGAGTTGAACCCAAGTTGACATCTGGGCAAAGTGGTCACTGAGATTTTTTCCCATTATTTATGACGGAACAGACTGAATCCTAACACTACCATTCTAGGTTTTACCAGTTCTAGCAGAAATGAACTTTCCATGCTAATCAGTACTGCTTTTCCTTTATGGGAAAAAGGGCATTTTGCATTTAAAGTTTCATTTTCCTGTTTCCCCACATTTGCCTTAATGAATGCCTCTTGAATCTAGGTTGTGTGGGGTTTTTACTCTCAAAGCTGGGACTACACTGCATCATTGGAACATTCCAATGTGGATTCAAAGAGAATAATCCCAGAGAGCACTGCACACCAAATTTCATTTCTGCTAAGAAATAAATACAGGGTTTAGAACTTTCTAAGAATTATCTGGGCAGTTCTTGACATTCACCACTGTCCCTCAAGACTACATGCATAGATGTGCAGAGAAGATATAGCTCTTCTGCTCCCTTCTTCAATTGTTAACCTTCCTGTTCTCCTGGTATATTATTTACATATTTGCAAAAGAAATATATCATTTGCAAGCCTTACCTCAGAGTGGCAACAAGCCACCCCCATTTTACTAGATAACATATTTTTCTACTTGATATTCCCCCAACTACATTGCATTGCAGTGGATCTGTTTTTTTGTTTGTTTGTTTGTGTTGTTTTTTTTAACTACTCAACTTACATTACTCTGTTTCCTACTTCTTTTTTAAATACTAACTGGATAAAGCTTGAAATATTTTATATTTTGCAACAATGCCCCTTAGACATTTTTAGGAAATCCCCTGGATTATTCTAACTCACTGCAGTGTTGTGGAAAACAGAATTACATACACCAGTGACATTTTATATTCAGACCATCCACTACTCTTCCAAGTAGGGACTGCTCGTGATTAAATATGCATATATTCATTGCCCATGTAGCTCAACTCCGTATTTTAGAGAGGACCAGTATCCCTCTTGAGAAAAACTACCATGTGGCATTATTACAAAGTCATTAGGTTGCATGAGGTTTTGGGGAATTCCAAATAATATAAATGTTTACAAGGACCAAAAATTTTTTGACATCTTTAAATAAGCTTTTTATTTTTGACCACCAAGCAGCATTTTGTGCCATTGTGATTGGAACCTAATGGCTAATGTGAAATAACATTGTCATGTCATTTAAAAGGTGAATGGAAATGTACATTGGAAACTTTAATATTGTATAAATACAAATAAAATTGTTTTTGAGAGAAATCCTTCTGGGTTAGGGTGGCTTGCTTGAAAAGTTATCTTGGCTAACATCTCTGAATAGTTATTTCACTCCTTTAACTTTACCCAAGGAGACTACCTGAGGCAAAGATCTTTATACCGTGATTCAGGAGGTTTGGGAAAGCAGGACTCATTTGGCTAAAGAATGGTCCTGCCAGCAGTGGAACACCTCTTTGGCTACCACCTCACCTAAAACTTGATTAGATCTAAAAATGAGCTACACTTTCCAAACCAGTCTCCTGCTAGCTTAATTCATAGCACCCTGTACTATTAAATAGCTGGGGTTTTCAAAAGCAGATGTTACATATATACAGACAGAAATTCATAACTTTCGTTGCCTCTCAAAATCCATTATGTTAAATTTACCAAATATGTGAGAGTAGGTTGAATGTTTTATTCCTTGAATTTTTAAATCTCCACTAATTAATTTGCTGAATTGTCTACTTACCCGCCTCCCGAAAGAACACGATTTAGCTGATTCATACCCTGATTGGTATTACGCAGTTCTTGTAAACCCTTTCTCCCATTTTATTTTTCAGCAGGAACAACTCCTTTAATTGCAAAGAAACATAAATTACAATATTTTAATATTATTTTGCTGTTTTGACATACACATTTGCTTTCTTATATAAGCAGATATTACTTTTGTGTATCTACCAGACTCCAAATAAAGTTAAATGGCAAGAATGAGTATTTCTGGAAACCTATAGAAATTTTAATGAGACAGGTTTAACAAATGTCAAGAAAGGAAAAGTGGACTCCTTACTTTCATAATTCAAGTCTCTCTTTTGTATCAATATATGCTGCATTTTCTGATTGAAACTGCTATTCTAATGAAATCTGTGATTTTTCTGTAGTTGCTTTTTACATTTGAAATCCAACTTTCATAGTGTGCTCAATCATACCCTTTCTTGTTTAGAGATTTGATTAAGATATTCTAGCCATTTCACGAATTCCCTTTTACGTGCTTAAAGTATATGATGTTATGCCTTTGCTGTCTCAAAAATTATCTGTGGACAAAATCCATGAAGCCTGCAAACTGTGATTTATGCACATGAAAGGAGAAACAGATTTCCCTCTAAGCAGTGAATCAGTGAATAAGAAACTATTGGCACTCATCTGATTCCTGATCCTTTTACCCTTCATGGCCTTTTTTCTGTTCTTAATCATTCGTTGAGTAATCGTGTATTCTTGTAAAATGCAAAATCAACTTACATGCAATCAGGTATGGACACAAGACACACTTGTGCTCTCTATTTCAGGACTCACAGATACCCTAGCAGTCACAGGACATAGTTTACGCAATAGTTGTGTTCATAATGTGGCTTTGCTATAAAATAAGTTGCTGTTTTCTTTCCTTTGGACTACCAGATTTTAAATGTTGCAGCAAATGAAAGAAAGAGAAAAAAACCACATTTGAAGGCTGGTGTCAAAACCCATCAGCTATACCTACAAAAGCCGTTGTGCAGCTTCTGAACTGTAGTTTATTGCTGTAAATATGTACTATTTATGTTAGCTTGTTTATTCCTAAAACACTAATAAAACTTTTTTTTAATTAAAAATGCCTACATATAAAAAGTTTACTTTGTACTATGTTTAAAAACATGCAAGATTTCAGGCATATCTTTTTTATAATCCTTAAAATGTTTAAAATTCTGAAGCTATCATTTGAGAACTTTTATTGTAAAATTTAATACAAAGTGAAATCCCTTTATGTGGAAGAAAATCTTTGCAGTATTATCCAACAATTGGGGGGAAAATACCAGCACTTTTCCAGCTTATTTCTGTACCACTTTGACTTAGAAAAAAAAATTATTTAATTAACAAGCCTTACAAATATTTGAACATATGGAGTGTTTATACATTACCAAAAAAGAAGAAATGAAGTCTTCTTGTATTAAAAAATGATGCCTAAAATGGACTTTAACAGCATCCATTTGTGTGGTGCGTTATGGCACATTTCTTTTAAAATCTCCATTGTAAATATGAATATTAGTTGGCCGATTTGTCAGTCTTTCCTAATTTGAAAGCCTCCAACCGCCAAACTCATTCTCTCCCTTCAGAAATAATATGTTGACAATAAAATAATTAACAGATTAAAGGTGTGAAGCTCATTTATCCATTAATTGGTGGTTAGTAGACAAGCTTTTCAGTGAGGGTTTACATTCCAGCAAAGGGACAAATAACATTCATCCAGCAGGGCAACTGGGAATCAGCATGTTATCAGCAGAGCCTTGGCCCCCAGGGCTTCCGGGGGTTTTAAAGACATCCTACTCTGGCTACTATTTCCAGAAACTACATTGTACAACAGGAGAAATAAATGACCACTTGGTTTTATGTAAATTAAAAAAGGAACAAATATATATGCAGCATGTTTAGGATCTGCTCTAAGGATTGTAGGTAATAAGAAGCTAACATAGGGTATGTACCTGTGTTGTCACTAGTATCCACGGAGAATATGGAGAAATTGAAACCCTGTGCACTGTTGGTGGGAATGGAAAGTGGTGTGGTCGTTATGGAAAATATGATGGTGGTTCCATACCATACGGTGCAGCAGTCCCACTTCCAGGTATTTATCGAAAATCATTTAAAATAGATATTTTGTGTGTGTGTGACTTACCTTTTTTATTATTAAATTTATTGGGGTGGCATTGGTTAGTAAAATTATATAGGTAGGTTTCAAATGTACGATTCTGTAATACATCATCTGTATATTGCATTGTGTGCTCATCACAGCAGGATGAACTCATGTGTAGCTTAATATACAGATAGTTAAATAATGTTTACAGGGGGCGGCCGGATACCTCAGTTGGTCAGAGCATGGCACTCTTAACAACAAGGTTGCTGGTTCGATCCCCGCATGGGCCACTGTGAGCTGTACCCTCCACAACTAGATTGAAACAACTACTTGACTTGGAGCTGATGGGTCCTGGAAAAACACACTTAAATAAATAAAAAAGTTAAACAGAAAAAAACAAGAAATGTTTATAGATATGTGTATATACACGGTTAGTTTACATGCATATATTTCTTTGTTCTGTCAGCGGAGACGGCCAAAAAGGAACAACATCCTAGTAGCAGTGAGCACATCTGGCTTGGTTTCTAATACCGGTCTTCAGTAAAATGAACTATTCTTGGAGAGATGGTTGATTCTAGGATTGGGCAGGAAAGAGACAAGATGAGCCTGCAGCATTTTATATTGCCAGAAAGTTAAGGAAATAATATAAAGGTAAACAAATAAAACCCACTCTCACTGAAAGGGGTATTTCAAAGAGACAAAGGAACCAATTGAGAGCTCCCAATGTCCAAAGCTGAAACAATTTTGAGTAATAAAATTAGTATTGGATTATAACCCAAATATAAATATTCATGAGTCCATACTATATAAATAAATGATTAAATAAATTAATAACTAGGGGAGATGAGACAAATCCGTACAGAATTCCAAGGTTTATGTAGATACCTGACCTCAAGGAGGGGGAGCCCAAATCCCCACTCCTTAAGTATAAGGTACACATAGTGACTTCCTTCCAAAGAGTACAATATGGAAAAAAGAGAAATAATCAGTAACTTCACAGTGAAAATAGCTAACAAACATCAGCCAAGTGATCAAGGTCAATGTCATCATAAATCCTGTTAATAGTATATACTCTTGATATGATGTGATGTAAATCCACACTTTACCTGTGATCTTTCTACCTAAAACCAATAAACCCAGTCTAAACATGAGAAAAATATTAAATTCCATTAGAGGGGCATCCTACAAAATATCTCACCCAAACTCCTCAAAATTGTCAAGATGATTAAAAATAAGGAAAGTATGGGAAATTATCACAGCAAAAGAATCCTATGGAGATATGACAATAAGTATATGGAATTCTGGAACAGAAAGAGGACATTAGGTAAGAACTTAGGAAGTCTGAATAAACTATGGAATTCAGTTAAAAATAATATATCAATATTAGTTCATTAATTATAATAAATGTACCATGCTAATATGTTAATAAGGGGAACTGGACGTGAGGTATGTGAGATCTCCCTGTGCAATCTAATACTTTCTGTAAATCTAAAACTTTTTAAAAAATAAAGTCAATTTACAGAAAAAAAAAGACAAGCTATAGATTGGGAAAAAATACTTGCAAGATTCATACACACACACACACATACACACACACACACCAGGGATGCCAAAAAAATGTATACACATTTTAAGAGATGTTATCTATGCTCAAGCGGTAGTTCGCTGTAATCAGAAGTATCTGGATGCAACAGTTTAGTGGTTACCAGAGGGTAAGTGGGGGGGGGGGGGTAGTAGATGAGCGTAAATGGGATCAAATAAATGGTGATGGAAGGAGAACTGACTCTGGGTGGTGAACATACAATGTGATTTATAGATGATATATTACAGAATTGTACACCTGAAATCTATGTAACTTTACTAAACATTGTCACCCCAATAAACTTTCATTTTAAAGTGTCTGGACACTAATGGTAATCGCTTTGAGCACGTCTTGTAATTGCAGAAGTCAAATGTGACATGTATTCATCTTTTGTTATCTGTATGTATTGAGTATTACAATAGTTTTTTACTTTCTTACCATGTTTCCCCAAAAATCAGACCTCACCGGACAATCAGCTCTAATGTGTCTTTTGGAGCAAACATTAGTATAAGACCCGGTCTTATGTTACATTAAAATAAGACCTGGTATTATATTATATTAATTGTATTGTATTATATTATATTAAAGACCCAGTCTTATATTAAAATAAGACCGAATCTTACATTAATTTTTGCTCCAAAAGACGCATTAGAGCTGCTTGTCCAGCTAGGTCTGATTTTTGGGGAAACACAGTAAAATATGTCTACATCTTTTTGGCACCGTGTGTGTGTGTGTGTGTGTATGGTATATAGGGTATATATGGTAAAGAGCATATCCAGGATATAAAAAGAATGCCCAAAACTCAATAAGAAAACAATCCAATTAAAACATGGGCAATAGATTTGAACAGACACTTCACAAAAGAGATACAGATGGCAAATAAGCACATGAAAAGATGTTCAACATCATTAGTCATTATTAAAACCACAGTGAGATACCACTACACACCTACTAGAATAACTGAAATTAAAAAGTCAGACCATACCAAATGTGGTTAAGGAGGTGGAAGCAGAATTCGCAGACTGTGGTATGAAATGCAACTGGTATAATCACTTTGGAAAACAGTATGACAGTTTCTTCAAAAGATAAACATAAGTGATCCAGCCATTTCTCTCCTAAGTATTTATTCGTAAGAAATACATGTCCCAACAAAGACATATACAAGAATGTTCATAGCATTCTGTGTATTGTACCAGCCAAAAATTTTAAACAATCAAAATATCCAATAACAGGTGAATAAATTAATCATGGCAGAATTCTACAACAGAGTACTTTTCAACTAGAAGGAATGAACTATTGCTATATGCAGCATGAACTCAAAATAATGCTGCAAAGAGACAGATCACACACACATGAAGTGTATATTGTACGATTCCATTTACATTAGACTCTCAAAAATGTGAACGGATCTGTATCTTTAGTGGCAGGAAGCAGACGAGAGACACTGTGATGGGGAAAGGGTGCCAAGAGCAGGGATTACAAAGGAACAGGACACTTGCAAGAGAGATTGATATGTTCACCATCTTGGTTGAGGGGATGCTTCCTGGACGTACATGTCAAAAATTACCAAATTGCACACTTTAAATATGTGCAGTTTATAGTATATCAGATTTCAATAACGTGTTTAAATATGCTAATGTAGTGATACCACGGTGAGAGGAGGAGTAAGCAGAGCAAGAGTGTTCCTTCTCAGAGGAAGTACTGTATGGAGGGTGGAAATACAGAAGGACTCTAGATCAGTATTATTTAAAGTGCTGGTCTACAAACTGTCACAGGCCCATCATGATATAAGGAACTTGCGAAGGAGGTAAATCAACTACCTCCCTAAGCATACTGTTTAGCTCAGCTGATATTTTTTTTTCATAACTAAAATTTCTCAGTGAAGAAAGCAGTACATTGATGACCATCCTGGCACAAGCTCCTTGTCTAATCAGCGACCTGTAACTAACAGTTCACAGGTTAGCATTAGTCTACAGACACATTTTGAGTAGCTCCATCTAGATCACACCAGATATTTACTAACCTCTCTAAGCCTATCCTCATATGTATGAGGAGAACAGTAATAATTGCTCTGGACACCTCAAATAATAGGCTGAGCTATGAAATAACGAGCTATGAAGCTTCTAAACAGCATGTGCCAATTAATTATATATTATTGCCTAATATAGAAAGTCATTTGAAATAAAGAAATACATAAAAATAAAACGGTATTTTTATTGGGTCAGAATGCTTGATTTTAAAGTTAACTGAAATTTAAAATGATCTGTTTGCCAATAAAGTTGTTAGCATCCAAAACTGTTAAATTCAATATTTAGAGTTTATAACAAAAATGAACACATATGTATAGACTTTGCTGATACTTGAATAGTTAAACACTACACCATGACATACATTCTGTTTATCACAGCATACTATCCCAATCAGACATAGAAATACAAAAGTAACCAAGTTATTGCATGTTGTCCTGTTTTTGTATAAGATTTTAGTTTCTAGAATACATAAACTCAGAATTGTTCACACCCATTTATTTTTTATTGTTCATGTCTGAAGAGCTTCTTTCTCTAAGAAATTTTACATTTTATAATCTTTCCTTTGAAATATGAGAAAGATATGGAGTCTCCTGAGTTGTATATGCAGCACATACATTCTTTAAAAGTTATTTTTTAATATCACAAATTAGTCATATATATCCATAATACACATCCTTGCTATTCACATACTTCTTTAAGCAAGATTCAAGTATTTGTGCTTTGTAGGTCTACATTACTTTAAAGCCTATTTTTAGTTTTCAATAAAACTCTATATAAAGATTTCTCAGATATTTAATAAGTGAAGCAGAACAGTCATTATGAAAATATAAACTGCTATTATAGCATTTTATCTTTCATTTTTTTATGCATTTCCTGTCAACCAAGTAATTTCCTGTTCTTTAGGGAAGTTGATAATTTTTATCTTTGCAATCTCAACATTGCTGCTTTCTCAGCTTGCGGTAATAGTATATCACAGACTTTCTGAACACACTGTATCCACTCTGTCATATCAGTTGTAGCAGTGGAAGCTGATAATTTTGGTATTCATCATTTCCAGTTATTTCAACTGCAGGACAACCTTAAAAATCAAAGGGGGGAATGAGAGAATCAGTTTATACCAGAATGATGCCAATATCTGCTAAAAGAGATGCTTTGAAATCTCTGAGGCAGTGTTCCGAGAGCTGGTAACAAGTAACCCTCCCTGCATAGTAACTGACAGCCCATGCCTGTCCGGATGTACGTTCAGAATCATTTCACATTTATACCAGGCACCCCTTGAGAAATTGAGTCCCAGTACCAGCTAGGTGACTGGGCATGTGGACGAGTCATCTAGACACCAAAATGGTGGAGTAACTGCAGAATATGGAGGGAAGACGTGGTACAGCAGGGTTTTAAAAAGAGCCAGGAAGATTGATTACAGATAAGAGAGTTTGGTAAGAATACTGACTTTAATTATTGAGACTTGATCACTAGGGAAAATGCTGAGCAATAATGGAAGGAACACACATAACATTATTTTTATTTTTTCCTCACAGTAGTTTCTACTGTTAAAATATTATTTTTCTCATTAATTAAACACTAGGAATGGTTACTGTTATTTAGCCATTTCTTTCTAAATGTCAAGCTTTTAGTCATTCATTAGCTTTATCTTGTCTCGACCTGGTATTGTCAAATAACTACAAGCCATATTTTCTACTTAAAGCAATTTTCTATTATTTGTCCAGTTAAAGCAGACACCCTTTTTTTCAAGATCATACTATTTTTAATCATAAAACTCTTCAGAATAATCGAATTTCATAGCTCCAAGGTAAAAATTTAATTTTTATCATTAAAGAGGACTGGAGCAAAACAAATCTAGCTATTAGAACAGCATGATTATTCTTTCAAAAATAACTACTTGATAAATTACGCTCAAAACTAGGTAATTAAAATTACAAGTTATAATTAATTTAATATCTAAAACTAGAGATGTATAACATATCAACAAAGTATTTTCTGTGCTTCACATAAAATGTCAGGAACAAAAGAAATATCAAAAGCAAACTTTGAGTTTTTCTTATACTGCTTTAATGCTATCAATGAAAACTTAAACGTTTTAAACCATACAACAAAATTAAAACAAATACCTTATTAGCTGCTTCCAAGGAATTTATTAGATTCTGTAGCTCTTCTTTACTCATTTCAACAGAATATGGTTTGACTTCACCATTTTCTTTTACATCTAGATGAAGGTTTAAAAGTGGCATTTGTAATGTAGCAATCTTGTCACTAGAAAGTGCAAGCTGTTTAAAATGAGGATAACGTAATTAATAAGTACTAAAAATATATTAAATATGCATCAAAACTTATGAACAATACATTTAAAAAAAATAAGTGTACTCCTGTTTGCTGTCAAGTACAGGGAAAAGTGGAATAAAAAAGTTAAACCCATGCCAAACCAACATGTATCTGAAGAACAAACAGAGAAAAAGTGAATAAAAGAGAGGACGTAGGCTTGGAAAGGAAGACTGAACCAGTCAGCATTTTTGTGGTAAGAGCAGAAATCTAGAGATGAGCTATGGCTGGGAAGTACATACACATCTAGTGGGTCCAATGCATCAAGAAACATAGAGAATTCTTAAAGAACTGTAAAGATACCAAGAAGATGAAAGTCCTTGTACAAACATAAGACTAAAAACATTGGTAAACTCTCAGAAATTAGGACGCTTAAATCGTGTTCAGCTAACTCTCTACTAAACTATTGATAATTGTTATCAAAATACCATCTGCAATTAGAGCCACTCAACAAAAACATTCAACACATTTACCTCATTTTCTACTTTCTATCTAAAGAGAGCATCCCACGTGAAATGAAAGAACAAATATTTATGACACTAAGACTTTTGGAAACAAGCACCACAACTTCATTGGCAGTTGGCAAAGTGAAACTCACTTTTCCTGGAAGCCGAGACAGAACATCCCAACAATAATTGAATCTTTGGAGCATTACCAGTTGCAAAACTATACTTGGGCAATGGCAAGAAACTCCTTCCCTAACACGAACCTCAAAGGATGCCCCTTGTGATACACACACTATAGAATCTAATCCTCATAGATCGCTTCCATTCTCAACTCCAAAAAATGGAACTCATCATGTCTGAGATTTCACATTTCACCTTAAGGTTGTCTACTTTATGGATAATTCTCTTCAGTATTTCCAGTGTTTTCTCTGAGTATGCTTGAGTACTGTCAAAGATGAGGAACGTGCTAACTCAAGAAGAGGTTAACATAATTTTCAGATACTTATAGTTGTTATTAAAAAAAAAGTCTTCCCTACGTTGAATTCAAACCCATGTTACTGCAAATCATATAGTTTAGCCTGGTTCTACCCCTTGAAGCCACAGAGCATATATCCACTCCTTCGTCCATATGACCTTTAGTCCTTTAAAGATAATTCTCACATTTCTACCAGGTTTTCTATTTTCCGAGTTACATGGTCTCAAATGTTTCAAAGCAACTTCATGCACCATGATTTTAAATTCCTGGCCATTCTTTTCTGGTTGGGCTCCAATTTGTTTAAGTTATTTCTTAAGTTAGGCAGCCAGAACTAAAAAGACTACTAAACTAATCACATTAACTAAAAAAATTTAATGGCTGAAAACAAAACATATTAGAACTACTACCCCTTGC
Organism: Rhinolophus sinicus; assembly: GCF_036562045.2. NCBI lineage: Eukaryota > Metazoa > Chordata > Mammalia > Chiroptera > Rhinolophidae > Rhinolophus > Rhinolophus sinicus. The sequence continues at coordinate 78,530,614 of NC_133752.1, forward strand.
TTGAAACATAGCATTTCTACCAATAAAACATAAGACTGGATCATACTGCTGACTCAAGCTACACTTTGGTAAATCAAAATAACTAAATATTTCCCATATATACTACTGTTAGCATATTTCTCACATCTTTTATTTTCATGGTGGCTTTATTCATTTATTTATTTATATTAGTTTCAGGTGTACAAAACAACATAGTAATTAGACATTTATATACTATGGTGGTTTTATTCAAATGACAAATCTTCTACTTAGATTATCTCAAAGTATTTTGCTTTATTTGGTCCACCACTATAGCCTGCTTTAAAGTAATTTTAAACTTTAACTGTATTATATTACATATTAAATATATCCCTAGTTTTGTGTCGGCCTCAGATGTGATAAGCATAATCACAAAATGTTGAGAAAACTGGGCCAAGAGGAGAATCACAGAGACTTTCTTCGTGCCTAACAAAAATTCATCTGGGTTTGGTTACTTATCCAGTTATGAACCTATCTAACTGTATTATTTTTCCACATTTTTTCTCTACTTTATCTATCTTTACAAAGACAATATGAGGCACCTTACTTGGGGCCATGCTGAAATCAAGAAGCATATGTATTTGTTTTCTCACCTACATGCAGGCGCCCTATAGGGGATAGAAAGCTGATCTGAAATTGCTCTTTATGAACCCTACTGATGATGACTCTCTTTCAAAATGTTTTTAAATGCTTTTTTAATAACACATTATAAATTTTCCCCTGGAGGTGGAATCACAATTACCAATCTTGGGAAGACTATAAAGTCGAAAATTCTAGTCAAAACTGTATGTTAAATATAAACATATTGGTCCACTACTTATGACAGGTAATGATTTCCAGTTCTCATTAATTAAATTTGTTATCATTGTAAAGTTATTATACATGGTTTGAATATTTGTAGTGTACTGATGCCCAGTTAACGCAAAAAATGTAATTTTAATTATCTTTGATACTATTTTTGAGACATTGTATTCTCAAAATTACAGAAATTTTAGAAGTATATTATAAAAAAAAATTTCTATTCAAAAACTGAAATAAAAAACATAATCATAAATAAGTAGATTCTCACCTTTAACTGCCAATCAAAATCCTGCAGCTGTGCAGAGGAAATATCAACTATTTCTTCTAACAGAGCCTTCTTGATTTCCTCTTTTCTACTTTTCAAGCATTTCATGATAGCTTCTTGATGAAATGAATTCAACTGATTCAATTGCTGAGATATCTATGAAAATAAAAATAAATGGTTATAAATAGGTAAAAGGGCCTTTCTGTTAAAATGTAAACACATAATTCCATCTCCTTTCACATACCCTTTAAAATAGTAATGAAAACAAAAAACAAAAACCAAGAAATACTTCTGTAACTATGAAAAAAACAAGATGAGAATGCATAACCAGCCAACAAGAGGTTTTAACAAATTTTTGCAAAACAGAAAGTAAAGGAAAAGGGCTGACTGATGAAGAGCATGAAATTAAATACATCTGGAGGTCACTAAAACAAAAGCTGGTATGACTATATTAATAAGTAAGACAATATATATAGCCTTTAAGGCAAGAAGCAGCGAAGGATGGCAAAAGGGTCGTTCAAGAGAAATATATAACAATCATAAATCTGTGTGTAACTAATAACATAGCTTCATAATATATAAAGCAGCAAAACTTGGTAGAACTAAAGAGAAATAGGTAATTCTACTTTAATAATTAAATTATGAAATTAATCTAATACACCTCCCAGTAACTGAGAGCAACAAAAAAGTAAAAATATAGAATTGAAAAACATTTTCTTTCTACTTAATCTAATCTACACATAGAACACAACACCCAATAACTGTAGAATACATATTATTTTCAATTGTATATGGAACATTCACCAAAATGAACCATAAGCTGAGCCATGTAGCAAATCACAACAGATTTCAAAGAATTGGAATCATGCTAATTATATTTTTGGGCCAACGTATAATTAAAATCATAACTTATAACAAAAACATTTCCCAAATATTTGAAAATTAGGCAACCTGGTAACATAGTACTAAGAAACAAAATGCATGCATAAACTCTTCCAGAGAAAAGGAAGAGAAAATTTTACTTCCTAATTCACTCCATAAGACCAGAATAAAACTTCATACCTTGATAAAGAAATTATAGGAAAGAAAAAATCATGGGTCAGTATCACTCAAACACACATGAAAAAAGTCCTAAACAAAATATTGACAATTCAAACCAAAAGACACATTAAGAAAAAATACATCATGACTAAGTGGGGTTTTTGGCAATGCAAGGTTAGTTTAACATTCAAAAATTAATGCAATGTACCACATTAACAAAATAAAGGTGAAAAATAATAAATTCAGGGAAAATATTTGATAAAATTCAATACCCATTAATAAAAATTCTGAGCAAAGTAGAAATTGAAGGAAACTTGTTTAATCTCATAATGGATATCTATAAAATCATACAGTTAACATACTAATGTTGAAATAGTCAACACATTTCTCCCTAAGGTCAGGAACAAAGCACTATTTTTTTGTTTTTCACCACTGTCCTAAAGGCATTAGCCAGTGCAATAATGGAAGAAAAAGCAATGAAAGGTATTAAAATTTAAATAGAAAATGATTGTATACAAAAAGAATTTTTTAATTTATAAGCCATGAGATATATACATCTAGAAAAAATGTTGGACACAGAATAAGTAACAAAAATCAACTTTGTTTCTACATACTAGCAATAAACAATTGGAGGACAAAATTAAAGAACATCAGAAACATCAGTTACTTAGAAACAAATCTAACAAATATTTGTAAGACCTCTACTGAATACAAAATAGTAGAAAGAAACTGAAGCTAATCTAAATAAATGGAAGGTTATACCATGTCCATAGATCAGAAGGCTCAATATTGTTAGGATGTCAATTCTCCCTCAAATGATCCAGAGATTCAGTGCAATCCTCATGCTATGGACTTAAGTGTGTCCCCTCAAAATTCATTATGTTAAAACCTTAACCTCCAAGGTGACATTTGGAAACGGGGCCTTTCGGGTATAATTAGGTTTAGATAAGGTCATAAGGTTAGGGTCCTCTTGATGGGATCAGTATCCTTATAAGAGATACCAGAATTTGTTCTGTCTCTTACCCCCTGCCACGTGAGGACACAGAGAGAAGGCAACCATCTGCAGCGAGGAAAGAAAGCTCCTACCAGGGAACCGAATCAGCCCGCACCTTGATCATGGACTCCTTAGCCTCCAGAGCTATGAAAAATTGATTCCTGTTGTTTAAGCCACCCAGTCTATGGTATTTTGTTATGACAGCTCAAGCTGACTAATATTCCTATCAAAATTCCAGCAAGTTTTTTTTAATTGAAATTGACAAGCTCATTGCAAAATGTACATGAAAATACGGAGGATCAAGAATAACCAAGACAATCTTGAAGAAGTACATGATTCCACTACTATCAGATATCGAAACTTAATATAATGTAGCTTTAATTTTACAGTTGTTAAGGCAGTATTATACTGGCAAATATAGACAAATAGAACTAATAGAATGGAATAGAGAGTCCAGATACAGACCCATACATGTATGGTCACTTGATTTACAACAAAGGCTGCACAGCTATTCTTTGGGGAAAAGATGGTCATTTCAATAAATGGTGCTAGGACAAGTGAATATTAATGTGGAAAAATTTGTACTTCACCCCTACTTCATATACAAATATTAATTCAAAATGCATCAGTGACATAAATGTGAAAGCTAAAACGATCAAGCCTCTACAAAAAAATATACAAAAACATCATCATGGCTTTGGCACATATGTTTTCTAAACAGAGCATTAATAGCACTAACCATCAAAATAAACATTAAGAAACTGGACTTGATTAAAATTTAGAATTTTTGTTCACCAAAAGACACCATTAAGAGAGTGAAAAGGCAAGCAACATAGTACTGTATTTTGCCGTGTATTACATGCTCCTGTGTATAATGTGCACTCACATTTTTGGCCCAAACTTTCAGGGGAAAAAATCTTTCATTTTGATTTTTTAATTCAATTTTTTTTTGGTTTATATTTAAGCACTTGTTTTTGTATTATAAAGGAATTTTAGCATTTATTTTTTAACATATTAATACTATGGTACAAGAAATGTTATGTAACAAATAATTACAAAACACAAGAACAGATACAAGGTACAAGAGGTTTTATATACCAGTAACAAATTTACTGATATTTACACATGGTAGAAGGCCAAGAACTTTTTGTCGTTGCAAGTTCCTCATAAGTTCAGTAGATATTGTTAATGATTTCTAGAGTTACACTTTTAACTCATAAGCATAAATAAAATAATTAAAAACATTTATTTAGATACAAAATTAGTACTACCCATTATAACGCAGATCCTCATTTTCCCTCACAAATTTGGGTAAAAAAGTGTGCATTATGCACGGCAAAATATGGTAATAGAAGATATTTAAAATACATATATGTAACAGAGAACTCATACCCAGAATATCATCCACATCAAAATGACAAATATACTTAACTCCTACACAACATGAATGCCCAGGTGATTTCTGACACAGTTCCAAAAGTAATTAAATGGAAGGACACCCCATGACCCTGCAATTTAACTTTGTCTATTCTAGAAAAGCTGACCCTTGTGTGTACAAAGAGACACAAACAAAATGTTTGCAGCAGCACTATTTGTAATAATGAAAGAGAAATGACCTAACTGTTCATCAGTAGGAGGATAGTAAATAAGTCCCACTAATTCCTATCATTAAATACCATAAGGGGTTAAAATACATAAACCAGATCTACATTTATCAACATTGATACATTTTACAAGTTATACATTTAAGCGGCTCAAATAATTGCACACATTGCTTAAAGATGCAAATATTCATACAACACAGAATATAAAACATGCACACCAATTTCACAAGTGGTGAGCTCCATGGCGTGGGTGGCATACTCAGGTGGTATGTTGTAAGTGTATCTGCAATGCTTTGTTTCTAAAACACACAAAACTGAGACGTATAAAGTAAAATGTTAACAACTGTTTAATTGTGCTACTGGGAATGTATGTAATCAGCTATTAATATTTAACTTTCAGTTTTCGTCTACATGACTTTCATGTTTCAAAATTTAAAAAACCACAACCAAAAACAAAACTAGAAAAATCTAGAACTTTCACAGATTTTCTACTTACAATGACGTTTTTCTTGTTATATAATATATACTTACTAATGATAGTCCCTGTATTATATAGTGCCCTAAAGACCAATAAAAACAACCTGAACACAATTATTTATCATTTATATAAGGTATAGAAAATTAAAGTAAAGTTACCTCTTCATCAGATAAATTTTTACCAACTACAGTTTTGAAAAACCTTGTAATATCTTCTAGAACATGTATCCATTCTGTTGAATCCCAAATACTCTGATAATCCTGGTAGAGAGGATAAGTTCGGCCACAAATGCCATCAATTATTTTGTGAAGAAGCTAGAGAGAAAAAAGGAAATAAATGTAATGATGAGTAAAATTATAAAACAGATTTATCTTCCTCGTAGCAAACAAATGTTGGGAGAAGTGCATGTTATCTGCAAGAATTGCTGAGGTTGAAATGAAACTCTTTTTATCATTATTTTATTAATTAAAAGTTAGAACTTCACACACAAAAAAACAGACTTTCTATCATTTTCTCCACATTCAGAAGCTAAAATAATTTTATAGATACACTATATGTTTATAGAACATTCTCCAATGTTCCTAAAAGGAAGATGGTGAATATAAAAGTTTCATCTGTGATTCCTTAGACATCTTATTTATACGAAGAACCAAAAAAAATAAAAAGAAAAATGACTCTTACATCAGTCTTTTGCTATAGATATACAGACTTCATTTTCCTTGCTTCCATTTTTCATAACTTTCATTTTTCATAACTTTCATACTTCTTTTGGTCCACTCCAAGAAAGCTCTCAGTACCTTTCTTTTCCCTTTTTACATTCCTTTTTCTCTACCCTACTTTAATATCAGCAATGGAAATCCTAACACATATATAACTGAACACAGTAATTAAGATTTTGGAACGAAACTGGCTAGTCTGAATCCTAGTTCCACTACATAGCTAGTTTTATCAAGTTATTTAAATGTTCTGTGCCTCTGTTTCCTCATGTATAAAATGAGGATAATATCATCTACCCCCATAATGTTGTTGTTAAATTTAAGTCAGCACACATGCAAATCAGTTGGCACCTTGCTGGCTTGTACAAAGCACTTAAACACTGCTAACCATCATCATTCTTCTTATTACCATTTATTGTCACTGTTACTACTACTACGTTCCATGCCTTAAATATATATTAACTGAGCACCTACTATGTCAGAACTAATCAATAACCATGATTAACAGAACGAATGATTAACATGGTTTTCTTTTTTCAGGGGGTACTTATGTCTTGTAAGAATCAACCCAAATTAAGTTGGAAATGCATTTTAGCAGCAAGTCTTCCAACTCTTTTCCCCTGGATTATATTCACTCCATTTTAAGCAGTAACTCCTTCTTTTTAACAACACTACATCAGAATAGAAATGAGCAACTGGTGACCCCACTTCAAAATGATGGTTGATGTACTCTATGAATTTCCTCATTTGTAAAGTCAGAAAAAAAGAGTTAAAATGGCTTTTCTTGATCCTGTAGGACTTAAGTAAATTCATTCCCTTTTATCTTCCCTAAACTTCCCCCATTGCAAATGGAACAGAGGAAAAAAGAAGGCCAAAATTTGGGACTTAGAAAAGCTATCTACTACATACCCCTCTATCATATTATGTAGAATGAATACCTACCCCCACCCTTTACCCATTGTAAATGGAACAGAATTAGGACTGCCACAGAGCTGCCTATCATTGACACTGAAAGCAGCCTCCCTAAGCTTAGGGCCCAGATGACAGCCTCAATGATAAAGCTAGTTTAATGTGTATTAATTGCTTTGTTCCCTCAACAAACACTGATTTAAGAACCCACCTTGATCTTAATCAAGAATTGGGGATATAAAACAAGTATTTACCCTGAAGGAGTTCTGAGTAAGAGAGCACCAGAAGCCAGAGGACCAGTTAAGATAAGAGGTTCTATTCAGGGACAACTTTATAAGGCCTGAATTGTCGAGTGACAGAGATGGGAGTAAACATATTAATTACAATACAAGTGTTAGTGAGCAGTCTGAAATCAGAGGGCAAACAGAACCACAGTTTCCAGAGCTAATGTTGAAACTCCATTATGTATATTGTGCTTTTCTTTGGGTCTAATATTGGGGCACTATGTTTTCTTGCTTGAAAGTTCAGGGGAGAAAAAAAGAAAGAAAAAAGCACTTCTCCGATTTTCCTTATAGCAACCATTGGGTTTCTTCCTTTCACAGTTTACAGTCAAGATACCCTTATATATACTTACTCTCCCCACATTTCTCTCATCTTTCAAACTCACTAAAACTTTGCTGCGGCCAAAAACAATACTTTAAACTGCCAATGCCTTTGGAAGTAAGGCTAAACCCAGAAGCATGGCATATAAAGACCAGAGCCCCCTGACTCCTGCTCACCTATCTAATCCGTCTCCCTGAACTGCTTCCCACTCTGAATTTCAGCCTCTAAGAACTAGAGGAGGTCCTCAAAACCCCTGGGGGGGGGGGGGGGTTGAGAGGTCTGCCTTTCTTCTTTTGGCCTTGGTAGCTGCTGTTCCTCTGCCTGAAACATTCTCTGTCCTCTAGCCTGTCTGGTCCTCACTTATCCTTCAGGACTCAACCTAGAAATCTAGATGCTCCCGCTCCCGAAAACCCCCCCTTCTCACTTCAAATCTGGGTTGCTACGCTTTCCACAAGCTCATTACCGGATAACTCAGTTTGCTTTCCTTACTAGATAGCAAGCGCCACCAGGGCACAGGCTGTGTCTCATTGACCATTTTAATACCTTATCCCACCAGGGCACTGAGCACACGGTAGACTTCAAAGAAAAGCTGGATGAACAAACTGAGGTTTTATTTTACCAGATTCTCACAAGCCAGGTTCTTCTTAGATTGCAAGTGCCAACGTATATGTCACTTCTAGAGGGAAGGGCCACTTTGGACCACCCTATCCAAAGTAAATCGCAGAGCTATTAGCAGCACTTACCATTTAATTTCTGTCACCCTATAGGAGGCCGGGTATGCTTCTCTAGGTTACCACTGTACGCCCAGCACCTACGTAGCAGTGTGCCTGGTGCACAGGGAGCCTTCGGGAGGTATGAGTTGAATGAATGAATGAATGAATGAATGAATGAGTGAATGAGTGAATGAGTGAATGAGTGAATGAGTGAATGAGTGAATGAATGAATGAGTGAAACCTCCGTGAGAAACTGCAAACCACCGACTCCACATGGTAAGCTTCCAAAGACTACGTGGCAGCTCCGCTCTCCAGCCCAGGGTCAGCGGGTCCCAGGCAAAGCCTGGGAGGAGACGGGACACCCCCACCAGGGCGCGGGCGCGGCCCCAAGAGTCTGCGCGCAAAGCCTGTCGAGGGGCAACTCCAAGTCCGGGTGTGGAGGTGGTGCCCCAAGTCTCGGCCTCCTCAGCTCTCTAGGGGAAGCAGGGGGCCGGCCACCCGAAATCACGCCCCTGCCCCCTCCCTCCCCTGGGCGGCCGGAGCCAGCCCTGCGAAGGCGGATCCGTTGGATGGGGCCGGACCCGCATGCCAGGCGGTCCTGGCACCCTGACCCCGCGCCGCCGCCGCCTCCTGCGCCCTCCTCACCTGCAGGCCTAACTCGGCTGGAAGCTTCTGCAGCCGCCACACGGGCGTCCCCTCTTCCGGCTCCATCCCTGGGCGAAGCTGGAGCCTGGGTCACATGACAAGGTCCGGTGGCTCCTCTAGAGCGAGGGTCCCCCACGTGACTCTCCGGTGGGGCGGGGACCGGCGTGGAGCCGCAGGAGCTCTTGTGCGCGTGCGCAGAAACACAGCCGTCGCTTTCCCTGGTAAATAAGGAAGTTCTTTTTCTACCAGTTGCAACATCACTTAAACACCGTTGTGGTATTACTTTGAAGGCAAATTTGCAAATCTGTCAAACCAGTTTGCAACTTTGTTCAGAATTCTATGGAACTTTTTCTGCACTCTTTAGAAAGCCATCTAATATGGGTAACTGTAGTTTGGAGTGCACCCGGGGTCTTTATCCCGGAGGTTTGACTTCTCTCTTACTAAAGGATCCTGATTTGGAAGGTGAATTAAGGGCTTACCGTGCGCAAGACTCTCATTCAAGAAGGTACTATTTTTCATCCCCATTCCAAGTAGCAGATAAGGTCAGAGAAGTCACTAGGGTTGTCAGATTTAGCAAGTGAAAATACGGGATACCCAGTTAAACATGAAATTTCAGATAAAAGACAAATAATGTTTTGCATGAGGCATACTTATACCAAAAAACTATTCGTTGTTTATCTGAAATTCAGATTAAGTGGGTGCCCTGTATTTTATCTGTCAATCCTAAAAGTCACCCGATCTAAATTAGAGGTACAGCCTGAAGTTAAAAATCAGTCAGACTCCAGAGCCACACTCAACGTTGGACTAAACCTAAAACCCAAACAGCCTTTCTGTGATTTCTCTCTTTATTAAAACTATTCCTTTAATCAGATGCTGGCGAATTCAGCGGTGATCAGCGGTGATAAGACAGTCTGCCATCCAGAAATGCACATTAAATAGGAGACAGAAACATTACAATCTAATATAAATTTAATTTTTAAAAAGTGGTTTGAGGTGATGAAGCATACCACAAAGGAGAAAGTAATTATTTTAGTCTGTGGGCTATGCAGAGAAGAATTTTTTCATTAGTGAGGTACTTCAAGGTTTAGCTCAAATACCCTTTCTCTACTCTGTGCCCCACCTCTTGGGGGTAAAAGCAATTTCTCCCTCTGAATTTTCCTGGTTGTCCCTCACTTAAAATGCTTATCGCTTTCTAGCTCTTAATATAGGTAGGTATGTACAACTCTTGTTGTCCCAACTGAAACGTAATTGTCTTAAGACATATTGTCTTTGGGCATAGGAGCTTCCCAAGTAATAGTTAATAAACAAGAAGGAATCTGAAAAACTCCTACCTAATTTATGCCTGTTAGTAAGTCCACTGAAGGCAGGGTCTGTTTTCTAAGAAAAAATTAAATTTTATATTTTGTAATAGTTGGAATAAAAATATTTATCAAGCATCTACACTAGGTCAAACAGTTTATATAGTTTATCTTATTAATCCTCACTACAACCTTGTGTGGTTGTAGTGAGGAAACAAGCTTGGTGAAGCAATATCCACCTTGTCCAAAGTCACATAGGTAGTAGTTTCAAAATCACTGGTCTGAGTCTGAATTGACGGTCTCAATCTATGTCCTTCGCTGGCCTAAGAAGGAAAGAAAGTCATTTGAAGGTGAGATGACTTAATCTAAGGCCCTACAACAGATTACTAAACAAAGCAAATAGGTACAGCAAGAAGGACACAAGATCTAGTCAAGGACACAGAATTAGGTGCTGCTTTTTCTTTCAAGCAACACTGGGTACTAAGAAGAATTTGGTCTTTCCTTTGGAATTTGGTTGTAACAAAATTTAACCTTTAACTAATATAGCTTCTAAAATAGTTCACAAATTGAAAGAGAAAGAGAGCTTAATATTTGCCTTTTACCGTGTTTCCCCAAAAATAACACCTAGGCGGACAATCAGCTCTAATGTGTCTTTTGGCGCAAAAATTAATATAAGACCCAGTCTTATTTTACTATAATATAAGTCTGGGTATAATATAATATAATATAATATAATATAATATAATATAATATAATATAATATAATATAATAATATAATATAATACCGGGTCTTACATTAATTTTTGCTCCAAAAGACACATTAGAGCTGATTGTCTGGCTAGGTCTTATTTTTGGGGAAACAGGGTAATTAGTAAAAGGATGTTCTTATATGTATAATCCAAGAGGTTTCCAAAACATATTTCTGCCTCTTCTAGTCCCCATTTTTACTGGATGTATTCTAGTCCCCATCCTCCAAATCTTATTTGTAGTGATGGTTAAAAACATGGACTCTGGAGCTAAACTTTTTAAGTTCAAACCCCAACTCAATAAATTACTATCTATGTAACATTAGGTGAGCTGTTTTACCTCTCTGTGTCTCTGGTTCCTCATTTCTAATTGGTTATAATGATAGCACAGAATTTACAGAGTTATTGTCATACATGTCAAGTTCATATATGTAAAGTTCTTAAAATAAGTCTGGCCTGGCACACAGAAACCCTTATTAGATTCCTTTCCTAAGTTGCCTTCTTTCCTATTTTATGGCCAAAGGATAGTGGGTTCCAGAAAGCACGGTGTTGGACAATCTCTGCCTTGAGAATGTGATCTGCCTGTAAAACTCATCTGAGCTGCTATATAGTGCTTTATAGGCAATGTAGATCAGTGATCACATTTGGGAGACATGTAAAAACTCTCTGATAACCCTCACTGGGTGTACTTGCTGAGCTGAAAGTGGAATCCAAGATGGTTGGTTGTGGAACTGTTAATTTGGTGCTTCTTTCTCAGGTTATTTGATTGGAAATTTTTTCATTTTGAGCTGGAAGGAAGAAGAAGTTTTGTGCACCATCCCTTGGGAGAGCCATTCATCACTCATTCTTTAACAATTATTGATTAAACATCTACCATGCATTAGATGAGACTGCAAGCAGAGAACATTAATTTACCTTCTGTTATAGTTGTATATGCTTGGGGGCAGTTCTCAGATGATGAGCAAATAAGCAATTAAGATAATGTCAGCTGTTGAGAAGTATCTTGAAAAAAATAAAACAGGGTAATATAACAGAGAGGGATGGTGGAAACACAGTTTAGATTGGTCAAGGGGTACCTTGTGGAGAAGTGACATTTATACTAAGGTATATAGGATGAGATAGAGACATGAAGGCAAACAGCTGGGGAAAGAGAGTTGCTAGGAGAACACAGAGGTCCTGAAGTAGGAGAAAACCTGCCTTATTCAAGATAATAACTAAACACCTGTATGGCGGAACTGTAGTGAGCAAGGCAAGAGAGACAGACGTGACGTCAGAAACCTAGGCAGGGATTTTAATCAGCAAGTTGATGTGAGTTGATTTGCATTTTTAAACAGTTATACTCTAGAAACCAGATTTATTTGGAAAACCAGATCTCAGGGGCAAGAGTGAAAGCGTGAGAACCAGTTTGGGGATATTCCAGACTAATCCTAACTAATATAAGCATTAAACTTAATATGACTTAATTTGCATGTGCAGACTATAGACTTCTCGGGGCTTAGATGATGGGTGTTGGCAGTGGGAATCAGATACAAAGGGAAAGACTCAAAATATATTTTGGCATTAAGATCTGGAAAACATGATGGTAGGTTGGATGTTTTTATAAAAGAAAGATGTTGTCATGTGGGAGACCCTGCTCACTGCACCATTTGTCGGGCGGGGCGGCCTGTGGGGTCTCTGCTCCTGCTCCCCACACAAGAATGCAGGATATGGTGAGGCCAAAAAGGAACAGCCATGGAGCCATAGGTAGGAGAGTCATACCACTATGGTCTCACTGAAGGCTGGTTTCACTGGACGTGCGACCTGCTGTCCGTTTTTCTGCTAACCGTCGGATGACTCTCCTCCACTCACCTCGACTCTGCTCCTCTGCCCTCCTCCGTAGCCGCAGCAGTTATATTAGCGGCTAATTGGCTAACTGGCTACAGCTGACGGCCAATCAGCCACAGCTGACGGCCATCTACTACCCGAGCCAGCATCTTTCCAAGTGAGGCTGAGAGCCTGTAAACTACTTTCTGGGGCTCTGTCCCCATATTCCACCCTTGTGTTCTCTGAGTCAGCTTGAGGTTTTAGGCCCTAACTGAGGGATTGAGCTATAAACTATAGCCGCCACATGAGTGAGAACTTTTGAGAAACAGTGCGGTGTAGTGGTTAAGAGTACAGGCTCTAAGTCAGACAGACTTGGGTTCTAATTATATCTCTGCACTTGCCAGCCACGTGACCTTGGGTAAATTCTCTGTACCTCAATTTTTTTCTATTGAAGATGGGGATGAAACTACCACCCCACCTATTAAAGTTGTGAAGTTCAAATGGAATAATGCATACAGTGTGTTTAGCATAGAACCTAAAGTATAGTTTTCCCATAGTAAAGGTTAGCTGTTATTTTTAGCCAGTAGCAGTATTGCTTGGGGTACAAGTAGTATGGAGCTCTGGGAAAAAGCTGAGACACATCCACACACACCCGATGCTGATGGGTCTGGTGAGGTGCCTGGATAAGGAAAGCTACAGAGAGAAATGGAGCTGATTTATCCCTAGGAACTCCCCCATAAATGACTGGGCAGGGAGAGAGGGATTGTGCCAATCATTTAGGCACAAGTTGAGAGACTTCATAATTTGGGCAGAGACTGCCATTTGTCCCCTGATATCTATGCTCTCTATTACATTGTGTCCCCCCTAAAATTTGTATGTTCGAGTCCTAATCCCCAGTGTACCTCAGAATGCAACCTTAGTTGGAGATAGGGTCTTTAGAGAGGTAATCATGTTAAAGGGAGGTTATTGGAGTGCGCCATAATCCAGTATGTCTAGTATCCTAATGAAAAGGGGGAATTTGGACACAGAGATACACACAGAGGGAAGGCAGTGTGAAGAGACATCGGGAGATGGCTTGGCTCTCTGAGTCAAGGAGAGAAGCCTGGAACAGCTCCTTCTCTCATAGCCCTCATAAAGAACCAGCCCTGCCAACATCTTGATTTTTGCTTTCAAACTGGCCACGTCTTACCTGATCGAACTCATCTTCTTCTTCCGAGATCTTGCTAAATGCAACAGTAACAACCAATATATACTGATAATAATCTGTTTTCCAATCCTGTTGCCTAGAACTACAATCTCATCATGGATTCTGCCTTTAAATTATCCAAGGTACTGTATAACATGAATCTTAGCTTTCAGCCTGCTGCCAACCACTAAACTAACTCCATATTTTAGATTACGTTTTAGCAGCCTTTGAATACTCATACCAATTTCTGTGTTGGTCAGAGTAGGTTAACTACTTTACCAATAGATCTAAAATACGTTTCCTTCAAATTGTAATGAACTTGTCATCCTTTTTGATTTCAGGGATAATTTTGGGTAAAGAAAGAGCAGAGCATCCGTTCATTTCAACTATGACGAAAAAACTTTGTTTCTTTGACTCTCCTTTTTACGACGTGCCATACCCTTATAATTGCTTCATATAGGCTCTTGACCAAGATTTAGGAAACACTTCTCTTTCACAGGGTTATTCTGGGAGTTTTTATTCTGTTTCATTGTGGGTAAGATTCTTACTGGTAAGATTCAAATAATTTTCCTTTGTCCATAAATTCTGGGGCTCTCTCCTTTTATCCATGAACTGACAACATTAGCATCAGTAATTGAAATTTCTGACAAATGTTTAAGGAATCAAGAAAAGCTATTAATTCTTTATTCAGAGTTTATGGCATCCTTTAACAAAAGAAATTGTAGTGTTCCACCTCTATTTTCTTGTTCAAGCTTGCCTTTCAGGTTATCTTATGACTTGAAGTTGAATAATTTGTTCACCTCAATTAGATATGTTGCAATATAGATGTGCTTAGTGACTTGCATTGCAATCTATGTAAAATTATTCCTGTTCATAAATTGTTGAGAGAGAAGTGCCTTCAAGTTTAAATGAATTTAATTATTATAACCATACAGGAAGTATTGAAATGTTACATTGGCATTGGTATTATTGCATTGAAGGAAGTTATAAATAGCTGATTTGCAGATTTGGGAAGTATTGGATTTGATCTTGTCTGTATTAACTCAAATAGATTTGGCTGCCTAGAAAAATAGTTTCTTAGCATGTCAGTTGGATAAATGTCTCATTTCATTCTGGTGAATGAACTTAATAAGCTGAAGGCCTTTATCTTTCTTTTTGAGCTTTATATGTAATGAAGAAGTGCTTTTAACATCTCCTTTTTCCACATTTTCTTGATCAAAAATATTCTTGTAGCTTAATCCATGTGAGTTTTCCATTATCGAAATCTTCGAAACAAATAGACATTTTGATTTATAAAGGGCAGTCGAGATCACAATAACAGTTATTTCAGCATAGCACTAAAGAATACAATATCTTAAAAGCTCTGAAATTGCTGTTAAAGTGAAATACTTGCATAATCTGCAATTTTGGACCTCAGACATAATGCATTGTCATCCAGACAATATCCTCAGCCGTTGACAGTCTTTTCAAATGGCATGTCAAGTGCTCAATTTGTCTTTCTGATGAAGGTTTTGTGACTGTAAGACTTCCCTTTCTTCAGTTGCCACCCCTTTCAATCACTGTACTGAAAGGCTCCACATCTGTGAGCTGTTAGGATTTCAACCAGTGGTTCTTAATCAAGATAGCACATTAGAGTTACCCCAGGGAATTTTTGAGTTGGTAATGTTTTTTCAGTTTAAATGTGCTAAACTTTTGTTTTTAAAATAGCTTTGTAATTTACATACCATAAAATTCTCCCATTCAAAGTACAGTTTAGCAGAGTTTCCTAAATTTAAATAGTTGTGTAACCATCACCACAATGTACATTAAAATACAAAAAAAAAAAGCTGCAGCATATGTATGTATATATTGTTAAAAGATCTGGAAGGTTACACAACATATACATGCAGCTTCTGGAAAAGGGAGTAGTGTTGAAAGAGACTTTAGTGTTATCTATAATATTTCATTAAAGAATCAAGAGATTGGAGGCACATAATCCAAATTGATAACTGTAATTAATTCTGAGTTGTAGGATAGTCTAAATTTGCTTTATGTTCTTTGTTCTTTTCTAGGTCTTTTAAATTTCCAAAAACAAAACTAAAATAAAAGCAAAGGTCACATGGTAGGCCCAAGCTAGGGGTTCAGAAGAAGGGCAACTCACTATCAGGGTGATCAGAGTCTTTCTGGGAAAGGAATAAGCAGAATTTGGAAGATGGGTTGAATATCCATAGGCAGAAAGCAATTTAGTTGCAAGGAATCACATAAACCAAAAGGGCAGATAATAAAACCCAATGTCAGAATATAGCCAAAAATGAGCAATTTTTTAAATCAAAATTGGATGCCAAGAAAAAAGAAATTTCTACATATACTATTACGAGGAATTTTCAGATCCAGAGCAAAGCAGGTACATTTTTCTAAGACAGCCTCTGTTGGCATGTTTGCTAAATTATAGAGCAGAGCAAGATGAAACAAGAACTTGGTCAGTAATTACAGTGTTCAAAGCCAAAATAACCTCAGAAGGCATCTAAACTCACTTCCTCTTACAGAAGAGGAAACTGAAGCTCTCAGGCGTTAAGGCCACCAGTGGTCCAATCCAGACTTTGACTATAGCATCAAAGTCATCAGAATACAGTTCAATAAGGCTCAGCATGTCTTGACTTCCTTCTATAGCCAAGTAGAGTTAGCCGCTTCACATGCTGAAATGGGAGGAGAATAATGAGTGGAAATTGTAAAGTATGTTCTAGACAGTAAGTTTTTAAAATTCACAGATGAAACAGATACTTTTATAAATTCATTTTTGTAAAATCCATATTTATTATATTCTTAAGAATTCTTATAGAAGCCGTATACCAATGACAGCAAATGGATTTTTTTTTTTAATTGGAGAATATGGGGGAACAGCGTGTTTCTCGAGGGCCCATCCACTCCAAGTCATTATCCTTCAATCTAGTTGTGGAGGGCGCACCTCAGCTCCAAGTCCAGTTGCCAGTTTTCAATCTTAGTTGCAGGGGGCAGAGCCCACCATCCCATGTGGGAATTGAACTGGCAACCTTGTTGTTGAGAGCTTGCACTTTAACCAACTGAGCCATCTGGCCGCCCTGCAGATTGATTTTATGCAAAGAGTAATAACCCATTGAGGGACCAGGTGAAGGACCACTCAGAACCTAGCAGTCCTCTGTAGCAGACAGCACATCATTAGTGCCCTCTTTCAAGAAAAGAAATATCACAAAATTCAACATTGTAAAAGGATTCATTACCAGGCTTCTTTGATAATGAACTTCTCTAGGGCATTTGAAATAAAATTTAATTTATGGAACACCAACAAACATAAATGTTAAGAAACATTTTGGTAAACAGAGAAATAAATATTTGTCTTGCTCTACACTCACTGTGGGTTCAGTCAGTGTGTCTCCTAGATGACAGATGGTTCAAATTAGTCTGAACATTAAACATTATGCCCTGTGTAGACTTAAGCAGTAACAGTTTTCAGAGGCATAGTCAATGCCAGCATGCACCTACAGAAGTGGTTTTAGGCACAGCACGGAGTGAACCACTTGGGGGGCTAGCCAGTGGCTCTTTTCTGCCTCTCAATTCTGCCTGTCAGATCGACAAAGGCAATTGTTAGGATATTTTCTAGAGTCTTCCCTCCAGGTCTCAACTAACACTTCAGCAAATGCCCAGAACCCAGTTAGGAGCTTATTGATGGGAGAAGATAGTGTGGGTCAGGACCAAGCATGTGAGAACGGGAAAAACCTGCCCCTCCTTGCCTTTTGTTTGTTTACATATTTGGTTCCCTTGCATTCCCAAAGGGCTTTGTTTGGTTTCTCTCTCTCTCTCTCTCTTTCTCTCTCTCTCTTTTAAGTCTATTTTATTATTTGCTCACAAGAGCTTTCACAACTGTCTTGGCCAACCTTGGGAGATTGTATTCCAAATTATAATCTCAAATCTCAGCCTTTAAGACAAGGGAAGATACTGACTTTGTTTTAATTTTTAATGTCTATTAACAGTTTGAAAGCAACCCATATACCCACCTGTGATGGTTAATTTTATGTGTCAGTTTGCTAGGCCACAGTATGCAGGTAGTTGATCAAACATTATTCTAGATGTCTCTGTAAAGGTAATTGTTTAGGTGACATTAACTTGAAATCAGCTGACTATGAGTAAAGCAGATTAACCTCCATAATGTGGGTGGGCTCCTCCAATCCCTTGAGAGCCTTGATAGAAAAGGACTGAACCCCAAAGAGGGAGAGTTCAGTCAGCGGACTGCCTTTGGATGCAAACTACAACATCAGCCCTTCCCTGGGTCTCCAGCCTGCTGGTCCACCCTGCAGATTTTCCATTTGCCAGTCCCCACAATCCGGTGAGCCAATTCCCTAAAAATCTCTCAATCCCTCTCTCTTTTTCTCTCTCTCTATTTATCTACATGGTATTGGTTCTGTTTCTCTGGAGAATCCTAATGCACCACCATCAAGCTTAGGAAATAATAGGACATCCTTGTCACCTTTGAGGTCCACTGTGTGCCCCTCCCTGATCATATTGACTTTCTATTGTGATTTTTTTTCCTGGTTAATGGAGATACTCCATCAGCAAATTCCGTCAAGGAAGAGATTTGGCACTTTATCCAGTAGATGACAGGAATGTCACTACATTCAGCATGGAGACGTGCACTAGGCATAATGCAGCGCCTAAATAAATGGAGCAGTGTCACTTCCTATCACCATTCAAGTCATCTATTATCTGTCAAACCAAAAATAGAGCAGCTGGGGTTCTGCTCTTCTGCCTGCTCAGGTCGGGCTCTTCTGAAAAGCTCAGGTTCGTCAGCCTGACCCCAATACTGCAGAACAATAACAGTCCAGCAAATTGTTGGGTGGAGCTCATTTCCTTCTCATTTGCTTTGTAACAGGGAACATTTGACCTTGCAAAGACTCTGACATATTAAATAATTTATATCCATCCAATGAGGGCAGGTTTTTTTTTGTTTGCTTTCTTTACTCCTGTATTCTCTGTACCTGGAACGGGGCCTGCCACATATTAGGTGCTCCATTAATTCTGTGAAATGACTAAGTGACTGAATAAGCTGAGATATAGGGAGTTCTGGGTGCAGAGGAGTTGAAACCAAAGACTTGATTCACTTTGCTCCAACTTTTTCCGGTGTTTGTGGATTGACTTGTAACCCAAGTGTCTCACATTCTTCCTGCCATTTAAAGCCACTTTATCCTTTAAAAGTTAAATAAAACAGTTAGCATTCCCTCTTGTTTGCAAGATTCCTAGAGAAAGTATGGCTGGTCATCTCTTGCCCTGAATTTATGCTCTCCTGGAATTTGCAATCCCAGCTGGTCACATGGCCTCCAAGTTTGCCATCTTTTCTCTGGACACCTTCCCCCCAGGCAATAAACATTCCTGTCCAATTCCCCAAACTATTAATAGAGGCCAGTGGGCATAAAAAACTTTTAATAATGGTTGGAGAATAATACAACATGGAGATTTTCATTACTTTTCATGTATTGAGAAGTTATCATAGAAAATGATAACATTTGTACAACCCAGTGAGGTAAACTAATTGATCTATATGGGGCTTGACATAAAATTTCACTGCATTTTCTTTATATAACAGAATTATAATAAATTTTAAAATTCAAAGTATTGAGAAAGATATTAAAAACTGTGACTTTACATAAAATTTCCTTATGAAGCATTTAAATATTTTTATTGAGTATCTTTTGTGTTGCTTTTTAATTTAAACCAAGTTTGTTTGTTTTTTACATTTTTTATTGGGGAATATTGGGGAACAGCGTGTTTCTCCAGGGCCCATCAGCTCCAAGTCGTTGTCCTTCAGTGTACTTGTGGAGGGCACAGCTCTGCTCCAAGTCCAGTCGCCATTCTCAATCTTTAGTTGCAGGGGCTGCAGCCCACCATCCCATGTGGGAATTGAATCGACAACCTTGTTGAGAGCTCGCGCTCTAACCAACTGAGCCATCCAGCTGCCCCTCTTTTGCTTGTTTTGATGAACATTTTTTCTCATATAATTTTTTATTGAGATATAATTTATGTACCATAAAGTTCATCCCTTTAAAGTCAACACCCTGTTAAGTGGTTTTAGTAGAGTTGTACAACCTTTATCACTATTTTTTTTTCAGAACATTTTCATCACCCCAAATAGAAATCTTGTACCCATTGTCCACTATCTCCCCAGTGCCTGACAACCACTATTCTACTTTCTGTCTCTATGGATTAACCTCTTCTGGAATGATACAATACATGGACTGTTGTGTCTACTCTCTTTCCATGAGCATTTTTATATGAAATTTTATGTTTGAAATGGCTACATAAAATTTGGGGTAAATACAATAATTTCTTTAAATTCTTAATAGTTACTATTAATGAGAAACTATTTTTACAACCTTACCAGGATTTGTAAGAGTTGAAATGATATTTAAAGATCTAACCACCCTTTCTTTAATTAGATGAACCATATAAAATTGCCATTTTTGGATGTCAAAACTGGTTGAATACTGGCAATGGCATATGGGTCAAACTCATATTTCACTGAGTAATATAATATTGAGATTCTTTGTCATAGTGTAAATGGATTTCGGATCTAATTCCAATTTTCATGTCAAGCTCTAACTTGCAGAACATGCAAGCTAAATGCCACAGTCCGGATACCGTGCTAAGATCCGGCTGCCTGCCACTTGCAAAAGTTAAAAATCAAAATACATGGTTGGTGGGAAGACAAGCAGGTTTATTCAGAATGCCGGCATCCTGGGAGGTGGCCTTCTGACAGGAGTCCACTGTCCTCCCAGAATGCCGGCATTCTGAATAAACCCACTTTTCTTTCTACCAACCTCGCCTCGAGAGTTTTGGTTTTTGCAGGGTGAGCAGCCGGAACTTTTGCATGGTAGCAGCCCCCCACAGCTGGAAATGGAGAGAGGTATCTAAGATATGTGAAAGAAGAGAACTAGGACCTAACCTGGAACCGTGCTCGCTTAGCCTCATCACCAGCTCCACCAGACATTCTCAGGCCAGTCGCTGTGTTCTTTGGGAATCTGGAGCACAGATCCCCTCGTCAGCTCAATGGGCGACTTGTCCGTGATGAGCTCCAGACCCCCTCCTTCCCCCATGCAGCGGCCCCAGGGGCTGAGAAATTGTTTTCTTGCAGAACACCCAAAGCCTGCTGTTTGGGGAGCACTGATTTGTAAGAAATACAACACCAGAGAAAAAGAAATAGCTTAAAAGTGAGTATTAGACATCCCTTTCTTAAAGTCTCTTGGCCATACTGAAACCAGAGGGCAACCGAGTCCGGAGCTCGTGCTGCCTGGGCAGCTCAGCCACTAGACCCACACAGAAGTTGGGCCATAGAAGAAGCGTTTATTATCAGAGCACCGGTGGTCTGAGAAGACAGCAGGTTAACACCTCCAAAAACTGCCTTAACATCCTCAGACCAGCTTAGGGTATTTAAGGAAAAATCAGGGCATTCTTCCCAGAGACTGCATGACGTCATGAAGGACCTTCATGACGACTTCCTCTGTCATCGTAAGTCTTTGATGGTGTCAGCGATCCAGGAATGGTGAGGGGAGCAACCTGGGAAGAATGCTGAGCGATAGTTTGTAATTAGCAAGCATACAGGCATTAATTATGTGCTACAGGTTAATCCTCTAAGATAAGGAGCCGGGATTGGGGGAGGGCATCCTGGAGGCATTCTGAGCTCAAGCCACAGGGCTCCTATTACAGGGGTCTCAAGTTGGCCCCTGCTTTAATACCTGCTCTGGGAATTTATCATTGGCCTTCTTCCACACCTGGCCCAAGGTTGTATGCCATTCCTTAAGAGGCTGGGTCCCATCTCTTGAGGTAGAGCTATCACCTGTCTTCTCACCTTTTCAAAGCCCCTAGACTCCTGCCTTCTTTGGCCGGTAGGTGAAATACACAATATCCAGAGAAATGTGTATGTCTTTGTCTCTACATCTAAATTTAGACAAAAGTTCTGGGACCTACCTTTGTTTAAGAAAAGGACTGCTAAATTATCTTTCCTAAACTAAAGGACCATCATTGATCTCTGTGAGGAATTCTGCTCCTCTCCTAATAACAGTATTTTCCATCATATTGCAAACCAGATCAAGAAGGGTTGATGGACATATCTAGGGCTCTGAGGTCAGCTTGGATCTCTGCCATTATAGAGCTTCCCGCTCTGATATTCTATGTGATCACTGCATTTCAAGGGTTTTTGTAAGATTAAAAGCAAACTTGTTCTCATATGAAAGTGAATCAGTTGATATGAAAGTAATTCCTCTTTAAGAAATGCACACACGTAAGATTAAGGCCAAGTTTACAACTGGTAATAATGACGTTGATATATTATTGTTGTTTCTAAAAATATATATAACTTCTAATCTCAACAAGACAGTTATAGTCAGAGCATCATTTTACATCCCCCCAACAAAAATCATTTAAAACTTACCTTCCTATTCATTGAAAGTTATGCTGAACAGTCCCTAATAGAATGTGGGTCCTCAAGTCTGTCACCTACTAGCTGTTCCATCTTGGGTAAACTGCTTTATCTCTGCATGCCAAATTTCTCATCTGTAAATGAACACTGAACTCAGGGTGCTACTAAGAGGATTAAATGCGGTAATAGATGTAAACTGTTGTGGCTGCTCATTCGCAGGTCCTGAAGGAATTCACATGTCAGGTAGAAATACAGAACGAAGACGTATTAAAGTAAGAAAAACATTGGCTGCCGGAAACTACTGCATCGAGTCTTTGTTTGGTCTCAAGTTTTATATTTTCTAACCAGAATGTACATTGTTTTGGCCTGTAGTGGAATTTTCTGTGGAGTTCGGCTTTGTCTGTTGGGGTGGGGAAGTGCAGTTAAGCTGGTTATCCCAACCTTTGCATGTTATGTAAATTTAAGTTGGAGGTAGGATTGGATCCCCTACAGATGCAAAATCTCTCCCAAGTCACAGGGCCAACACTGGGCTGAAGTAAACAGAAACATTGAAACTGGTCTGCATAGTAAATGTATAGGAAGCAGAACAAAGAAAAGAAAGCTTTCAAGAAATCCCAACCTGGGCAGCCGGTTAGCTCAGTTGGTCAGTGCACGATACTTGTAATACCAGGGTTGCCGTTTCGATTCCGGCATGGGCCAGTGTGAACTGCACCCTCCACAACTAGATTGAAACAAGTACTTGACTTGAAGCTGATGGGTCCTGAAAAAAGACACTTAAAATAATTAAAAAAAAATTTTTTAAAGTCCCAAGCTAAATTACACTTGTTAATATGAGTTATACCAGAGATTCAAATCTCAAAATAGAAGATTTAGTGCCACCATTACAATCCCCCCCCCACCCCGTCTCATCATAAACTACTTAGAAGAGTGCCTGACATGTGTCAATGAAAAACATCCAGCCTAAGAGAAAGCTTGTAAGACTTTATTTGAGCCAAACTGATGACAATTGCCAGGAAGCAAAATCTCAACGGATTGAGAAAATGCTCCACGAAATGGTGGTTTGCAGCTTATTTTATACATAAAATTAAAAGACAAGGTTACACGAAATCCATTGGTGATAAATTAAGGGGGTGGAAGAAAGCAAAGCAGGAAAATCTCTGGGATTGGTGTCATGCGGGGTCTCTGCTCCCGCTCCCCATACAAGAACGCAGGATATGGTGAGGCCAAAAAGGAACACCCACGGAGCCATAGGTAGGGGAGTCATACCACTATATTCTCTCTGGCGGCATTATACTCTCACTGGAGGCTGGATCCACACTGTCCGCAAACCACCATCCACGCTTGCCAGCCCAGCCGCCATCCTCTTGCTAGCCCCCATTCTTCTCTCTCCTCCCTCTCCTCTCTAGCGTAGCCACAGCAGTTATATTAGTGGCCAATGGCTCACTGGTTACAGCTGACGGCCAACTAGCCACAGCTGATGGCCATGCAATCACAGTTGGCCATTTACTACCTGAGCCGACACCTGTCCATGTGAGGCCGAGAGCCTGGAAACTACTCTCTGGGGCTCCGCCCCCACAATTGGATAAAACTAAATTGGAGAGACAGGTACTTCTTTCACATTACCATAGGTGGGTACAGGATAATTAATAGTTCACATAGAGATGTTAATCAAGGGACAAGAATAATAATGAGGGATTCTGTACTTTTCTGCTCTGGTCCGGAAAAAGGGATTACTGACATTCCAAGGAAGTCATTTTAGGTGCAAAAAGACAATAGACAGGCCCACTGAAAGGTACAGATTAAGTATGAAGGAAGCTAAAGATGTAACTTCCTGCCATGGCCCATTTAATTATGAAATTTTTTATGCTCAGGCCATCTTATGTGGTTATTTTTAGTCTTCTGAGCTTGTCAGGTTTAACCTGTGGCCCCTTTTCCATCCTCACATGCGAATATTTTATTAGTGCTCAGTAAATATTAAATACAATGTAGATGTTCCTCTAAGGCAATAATTTAAATCTTAGCCAGCGATTCTCGCTTGCTACAGATTAGAATCACTTATGGAGCTTAAAAAAAAATTGCCAGAGGCCCACCCCCAGAAATTCCAATTGAATTAATTGCTCAGGGCAGGGCCTTGGCATCAAGCTCCCCTGTTGACTCTGATGTGTAGCTAGTTAAAACTACTGGTTTAAGCCATCCCTACAGACTACAAATGCCAGTCCCCTGCCTGACTTTTCCTGGTATGTATCTTCCCAGGAAGACCCTCCACTAGGATGACAGCTTCAGTACTGATGGGGAAACTGTGGGAGGCCCACTTAAATGGTAAATCTCCCCGAGAAGATGGGCTTGACAGAAAACTTGTTTTATCTTTAATCAAGTTTGGGACAGTCACATGACTGCCAAAAGTATTACCTGGGACAGGAATTTCAGAGGCCATATGAAATGACAGTCGGCTCTCCTAGGCTGAGTTTATTCCCTGAGTTGACTAAACTCTAGAGTTTTGCCCTTGCCTGCAAAGGTTTCCTGAATTGGCTCTCACAGGAAACCACACCCAGAACCTGTCTCTCCCTGCCTGGGAGAGGCACCTTCTCACTGGGTGAAGGAACTTGTTTGGCCTCTCCAGCCTGGTCTGGAAGAGTCTGCAAGTCAACCCCATGTGTCTGTCTTGCTGAGCTCTTCATTCATAGCAAAACATTTGTATGATCATTTAATTTTCTTCACTCTAGCTACACACTTGAGAAACTGGAAGCTAGAGGTACAAAACAGGAGTGTTGTGGAAGTTTTTGCTCCTCGTTTTATTTTTTATTTTTTTCAGTGGTATGAAATTTGGCAGCCAATGATTATTAAGTTTGGGCCTGAATAATTGCCACCATTGGTTCTGCCTTCACCAAATGCCTTTCCCTTCCTCAAAGCACTTAGTTTCTCATAAGTTTTGAGACACCCTACAAGATGTTGGGATGTATTTAGGAGTGAAAAAAACACATATTTTTAAAAAGCCGTGAATTTTAAGCTAACAAAGCCTGTTGGTGGATGGACAAAGCCACGTGTACTGAGTGAGGGAGGGAACAAAGGAGTGAGAAAAAAGACCAAATCAGAATTGTGATCTTTTTCTAAGTTATAAAGCAGTAACCTTAAATGTTTAGATTTGATCCCTTTACACTCCAAAAAATAATTGCCAAGTGTTTCAAGTCTTGGTAAATAGGTGAACTGTTCAACAAAATTTCAGCAAAACAAGAATGAATCAAACTGTCAAGTGCAGGCAATCTGTACTGGAATGGGGAAGTCAGAGGTGGAACTTGAAAGGCTCTGGACCACTGGGACTTCTGCGCTGGGCACACAGACAGCTGTGGCAACAGCTGGAGCCCAGCCGCCTGCAGCGCCGAGGCTCCTTCCCCCCGACGTCACCGGAGGCGGGGCGGCGGGCGGAACCTCGGCTGCTGCAGAGCCGGGAGAGCGAAAGGAAGGAGGAGAGAAAGGGAAGACGAGGTCGCCGGCTCTAACCCGGCTCGACTTCGGCGCAGGCAGCTGAGCTTGGGAGCCGTCTGAGAAGTGTGTTTTTTTTTCTTTTCTTTTTTCCCCAAGGCAAATGGCTGGCGTAGAGGCATAACCCGTCTTCACTCTTGTGCTCGGTTCTTCTCTTGCACCTTGGGACTCGGGATCGTCATGCTGTGATGTGTGCCGAGGGAGAAATTGGTAAGGGTAAGTGAGCGAACCCTTTTAACTGTTTCCCTGCCTTCTGTTTCGCTATCAACCCTGTTTTCCTCTTTCTCTGATTCTTCCCCCTTTCCCTCTTTCTCTCCCCCTCCCCCAATAATTGTGCTCAGGTTTGATAACGTGCTTCAAAACTAGACTTTACGGCTGTTGTTGAACTTAAAAAGAGAGAGAGAAAGAAACACACCATTTTTAGTCACTTGATTCAAAAGAGGAATAATTTTATCCATTCTGAATGCTACGTTTTGTGAAAAGGTAAATTCTGTACACACACACACACACACACACACACACAGCCTTGTTTTTGTCTTCTCATTTCGAAATCCAGCAGTTTAAAGCAATTTTGGCTCTATCTCAGAGGTAATGAAGAGGATGGGGGCTGAAAGACCATGGGTTGATTCCTTCAGAAGGAAAAGTTGTGTTGGAGCTTCCTCAGAAATAGTTTTTCAGGAAGCACTGCAAAGAAGCCGGCGTTCTTCCCAGCAAGCACTAACTTTGCAGAACTTAATTGTCGTTTGGGGCATCCTTCATCTTACATTATAAAACATATAGTCACTCTTTGTACAGCAGAGAAACATCTAGCTGGTTACCGACACCACCCCCACCCCCGTCTGGAGGGCTGAGCTCCCTGTGCCTTTAAGCAAGGATGTATTTAAACCAGTCTTAATCATATGGGTATGTTAACTCGGGGATTTAGAATGTGATCTAAATAAGAGCAGAGTCTCTTCTTGCTTCTTTTCACCTAGTTCTTTGCGTGGAGAAAAACAGTCAGCCACTGATTCGAATCAGCCTTGAAAGATGGACCCTCAAGGACTGACTTCTTACCCGTCAATATGACGTACTGTATCAGAAAAGTAACTCCAGAGGAGATAATTATTTTTAAACCTGGCTGGGTCACATTTCTGTGAAGAGTACCATCATAAAAAAATCTTTGTTGGCTTGTTAAGCGCAAATATGTAACACATGATCATTGTCACCCAGTAAACTCATTTACTGCCCCAGCGTGAGCCCCCACAACAATCTCCCCCAAAAGGCAACGTCTGCTCCTTATGAATTCTTGTCTATTCTCATTACAAATACATATTACATGCCTACACGGAGATAATTTTTTTAATCAAAATGAAGTGGTATTGTGAAAGAATTTCAATCTAAAATGGAACTATAAAATGGAAAATCTCACGTATGTGCCCTCAGGAAAACAAAACTTAAGCACTGAGAGTCTGATTTCCCATTAATGCCTGATTTACAAAAAACTGACTATGTTGAATTTTCTCACATACTAGGGAGTTAATCAGGGGTTGCTTCATATCAACCTTGGCAGTTTTGCTGAAAACCATAAGCTTGTAATCCTGTTTCCAGAGACATGAACAAGAAATGGCCCAGGGCAGATTGGACTCACAAAAATGGGCTAAATTGAGCTTTGTTTGTGTGACTGGACTGGTTTTGTCTGCTTGAGGCATTTTCAAAGCTGGTCTCTATTTGTTTTGATTTTAACAGACTAACTGAACTCTCCCGTCTCATAAATACAGCCTACCCCAAACCTTCAGCAGATTTTTCTTGGAGCTTGCTGCAATTTGTGTGTCCCAAATTGCAATTCCTCTGCTACCCCTGATTAAACTCATCTCTTTTTTTATGACATTATAGACTTCTTTTTTTTTAAGGAGGGCGCAGCTCACAGTGGCCCATGAGGGGATCGAACTGTCAACATTGGTGTTATCAGCACCATGCTCTAACAAATTGAGCCTACCAGCCACCCCTGAGCTTGCTTCTTTTTTTTTTTTCCCCGAAGATTTTATTGGGGAAGGGGAACAGGACTTTATTGGGAAACAGTGTGTATTTCCAGGACTTTTTCCAAGTCAAGTTGTTGTCCTTTCTATCATAGTTGTGGAGGGCGCAGCTCAGCTCTAGGTCCAGTTGCCGTTGTTAGTTGCAGGGAGCACAGCCCACATTCCCTTGCGGGAGTCGAACCGGCAACCTTGTGGTTGAGAGGAGCAATTAGCTTGCTTCTTTGTTTAGGTTGATGCTATACAGGTTTTCCCCACCGTCCAAAAGTAGAGCATTCTTAATGAAACCTTTCCTAAGCCCAAATGGCTAAAGCGACAAGCACTTACCACTAATTTATATGGGAAAAATTTTGAGCTTTCCCAGACCCCCCAAAATAACAAATCATATAAAATACTCTTAGTTATATCCAGTTTTACACTAAGTGTAACACCATTACGAGCATTCAGGCTTTTCTGATACCTTAGGACACATCTTGCTAATAGGTGCACAAAATAAAGTGAGATACAGCACAGATGCTCCCAGACACAGTTCGAAGCTGATGCTGAGATGCTGAGTATGGTTCCCTGGGAAGGAGCTTGGCAGGGCCACTCTGTTTGGGGTGCCTCTGCCTCTATAAGGGCTTACTGAAAAACAAGCTTAATGCTCTTTTTGCCTTTCGCCTTTTTTCATAAAAGTGAAAATTCTCTTTAATTTCTTTCTGTTAGCAAAAACAGGTAATAAAGTAGATCTTTGGCAAGTTTTGAAAAGTGGAGGATCCCTGTATATGTTGGAAAACAACTCAACAACATTCAAAAGTTGTAGGGAGTTAAAAAATATATATAATGTAACTGTTACTTTAACATTTGTTAAATTGTATGAAAAAGATGGACCATCTAAGCAGTCTAAAACAGGATGTCAGGAATGTTTGTCCTTTGCACAGCAAAAACTGAATACTTTTCAGTACAATTACTTAGCAACTAAATAGAAATTGAATAGCATGTCATTTATTTTGATGTCAGTCAAATAAAGGAAATGCTCATAATCTGATTATAATTTATAATAGAACAGAAATAACTCATTGTTAGACAAATACTACTTAGAATCAATTTTAAAATTAAAAGGTAAAAATAAAATGCCCACAAATTCGAGGCTTCATTCCATGTTTTATTGTCTGATCTAGTTGGATGTAGTCAGTCTTTTTAATGAAGGAAAATCAAAGAAAATGCTACAGGCAAGATCACTTAGGGATTCTCAAAACCCAGTGCATCAGTGAAGATAAATTTACAGCTTATCAGTGCTTGAGAAAAGGAGACTCAATTTATTAAATCTTGGAACAATTATGTGTGTGTTGGATGCTGTTATTATTCCTGGTCAAAAGTTATAGCGGCCTAGCGGCTTTCCTTATCACTTAGAAGAGGTTTGTTGTGAGTATATTCTTTTGAAAACCTTATTCCCTTCCTGTTATTTTTGATGGTTTTATTTCATGTCAGAAATCATCTTAGCCATAGAAACATAGAAACAATACTTTCATGAAACTAGTATCAGTATTAGAGTAAGAAGTAATAGTGGTACTAATTTGAGTTGTGGCCTTAATGGAATCTCTTTTATGCTGTTCAATGAAGAGTATATTCATACAATTATCTGAGGTGGGGCTATGTCCTAAAATTTGTAAATGTTTGTAGCCTTTTACTCAGTAATCCTGGGTGTAGAAATATATCCTAAGGAAGTCATCTGAATTCCATATAAAGATTTATAAATATGTTCATTACAATGTTATCTGTGATATGGGAAAAAGGAAAGTTAAGCCCATAATAGCAAACTTAAAATAAATTAATGTACTATATATCTATATTGATAAAATTCAGTTTCCAAAATATTTTGGAAAGATCCTTGCAGTATATTGAGTGAAAAAAGCAAGATTTAATACTGTATTATTTTGAACGTGTAGAACATAATTTTGAAATATAAATATATATAAAATATCATTTACTCAGTAAATATATAAGCTCTTACTATGTATCACGTGTTGTTCTAAATTAACAAATGTTGAACATTAAACACGACTGTTGCACTTCCTATTTGCATTCAAGTTCCTGTTTGGACCAATAGACCTAACCACAGAAAAATCACATGCAAAGAAAAATGGATGTCTAGGTTGTAGTTATAACTTTATATTTTTAATATTTTTTTGACGTTCCCAAATCTTCTACAGCAACTATTAATTTTATGATTGCAAAAATACCATTGAAAAATATCAACAAGAAATACCATAACCAAAATTTAAACAATAGACTTTATATTTAATATGCCAATATACCCCTTTCAAAAGGTATTATAAAAAGCAGTGAGAGATTGCTAAACACTCCTATAGAAAATGACCCCTGATGAAAAATAGACATAAATGGGCAATTCACAAAGGAAAAACAGTCTTGACTTTTCTAAGGTTGGGGGCACAGGGATGTTCACCTCCTAATGGAAAAGACTCAGCAATGCAATAAATTACCATATTTTCACACATCACATTAACAAACATGGAAAGCAAATCAAAATGTGTGAGGTTGTTAGGAAGACTATTTAATGATATGGAAAAATGTTAATGATGTGAGGAATGGAAGAAAGTAAGTTACAAAACGATGTCCTCCTTTTGAAGAAAAATCTAATGATTATGTGCAGAAACTACTTTATTGGTGGAGAATAAACCAAATGTTAATAGTACTTATGTTTGGGTGGTGAGAGTATATATGATTTCCATTATTCTCATGGTATTCATCTGTAGTTTCTAAAATTTCTGCAGTAAATATATTTAAGTTATCAGGAAAAAATTTCACTATCCTAATGAACCAATTTGTCCTAGACTGAAGAGCAGTCTCGTGTGTAATTCCAGGTCAGGTGTCATTGTTTCTGAATTATATTTGCTGGTGAGAACATTTGATTTATAAAGGAAATCACCAGATAAAGCTAAATCTAGTCGCAGTCACTCTTCTGCCCCCACCTGTTTTCTGAAATAATCAGTGTTGGCCTATTTGGAGCTTCATTCCTTTTTATTTCCTGTAGATCATATCTGCTAGGGTCTCATGCTGATAGGCCTTAATTAAATCTTCCTTAATTTATTTTTCTAAAATCTGCTTATTCCATTTAAGGCCTTTCCCAATGAGGAAGGTGGGTACAACTACATTTCTGTTAGCAAAACGAACTTACAAAATTTTAACCCTTTATGTAGGATAAGTAATTAAACATTATAATATCTTGGTTATGAGAAGGAAGGTGAAAATCAGTTTTACATTATTAAATGGTGTGAAATATTTTTCTTTAACTTAGAGTACTCATAATTACGTAGCACTCTTTTTTAAAATTTCATTCCCCTTACAGACCATAACCTTCAATATATTGTTATTATATATTGAAGGTTATGGTTAAAAATCTTAGTTATAATATCCTTTGTTCTTCACTAAACTTGTTCTTAGAGAGGTATTCCCATGTTTTATCACCAAGATTCTCTCTATTTACCAGTGATATCCTTAACCAACAAATCAATATTTCTACTTTGCCATATTAGAAAAAAACCTGAATCTAAGCATTTGTTATGCTTTTAGAATTCTAAACCAAGGAATGATAGAAAAGTGAAATGCTTTCAGTAGGGCAAGTCATTTTTAACTCTGAGTCCTAAACTGGCTTTCCTCTCCCAAACACTCACACATTACTTGAGCCAGGCCAGTGTAAAAGAAGGGGGTTATAGCGGTCTCCAATGCCCAATTTGTCACATATTATTTTGCCTACTCCACTGTGGTCCTGGTCAGGATGGAAGGGGTGACGACAAGAATGTGTGGGTAAGATACGTACTATTAAGGAGGCAGTATTGGTAACGGGCAGTGGCCAGGACTGGTGCCAGCGCAGGAGGTGTGGAGCCAAGTGGAGACTATGGTACGTGGCTCCCAACAGGTGGTTGCAAGTGTTGCCTTTGCAGCAGTTGGTGTTGCTGTTGTCGCAGAGGTACATCGGAGATGCCTTTGGAAATCTCTAATGATCCCACCCCTTGTTAGGTTACTGGTAAACTATTCTGAAGTACATCACTCAGTTTTCCCAGTCTAGCTCCCTGCCTTTTCTCCCCCATTCCAATGTGTCTTTCATACTTCTTACAAAGAAATCCTTTAAATAGCCACATCATATCCTGCGTACTCAAATATCCGGATGATTTCCCATTTCCTTCAAACTGAGTGTAAATTCTGCATCTTAGTAAGTAAGGACTTATATAGTCCTAACATCAGTTTCCATCTTAATTTCCCATCACTCCTTTATTTGTACTTGAAACTCCAGCCATATTGAACTACTCAGTGATGCATAAATGCGCGTAGGGATTTCCAGCCTCCTTGCCTATATTCATAATATTTCCTTTTCTAAAATCTACAAATCTCTCCTGTCAGATTCTAGACATTTCTCAAGGCCCATTTAAAATGTTCTCTCTTCTGGTAAGCCTACCTTCTCCTCCCTTTTCATCTTCCAACCTCATGTCATGCCTCCTCATTGGACTTTCTATTCCCCTAAATTTATATACTGCATGATTACCCTCATGATATCTTTTTGTTGAACTGAATATTTTGACCTGTCCTGGGTACTTTTATTCATTTTCAAAGTACCTAGCACTGAGCCTAAGACAAACTAAAATAAATGAACACTAGAAGGCAGGTTCCAAGAAGGCAGAGATTTTTGTCTGTTTTGTTCCCTGATTTCTCTCTCTTATCTCTAACAACGCCTGGCATATAAGAGCTCAACAAACATTAGCTGAGAGAGTGAAGTTATTGAGCACTTTCAGCATGTAGGTACAGTGCATTATTTAATAAACCTCTTTACAGAGCTGGATGAGGTAAGTAGTGGTATTTCCGATTGCAGATGTGAAAACTGAGGCTCAGAGGCTAAGAGCTTGTGGTAAATGGCTGACTGAACCCGAGCGTCAGTGTCACTTGAACTTCTTAGAGCTTGTGTTCTGGTTGCAGATGCATTTGTTGCTATTTTAAAATCAGCAGATTATATTATCTCTTCTTGTTCAAAATGAATGTCATTTGGAGGGTGGGTAACATGAATAACTATTGGAATTGACGGTTTATCATGAATCTATAATTCCAGTGAACACCATCGATGTCTTTTTAATACAATTTACAGCTTTCACCTGTCCCTTATTGGTGTTTATACACTATACTTAGTAATACTTAACTTTCAGGCTTTGGGACAATTTTAAATATGAGTGTTGAGACAATTTCAGTAATTGTAATTGACATATATAATCTATGCTTCCATTGTATTGTCATATGATGAAGTCATTTTTAGCTATTGTAAAATAATACTTTTCTGTGGAATATGAATAACATTTTAAGTCACACAAATGCTTCCAGAAGTGAATCTTTAAGTAGTTTTTAGAAATTGATAAACCTCTCATCTATTATACTGAAATACCTTTTTCGTAGTTCAACTGAAGTAGTGCCTATCTGCCTTCATCATATATCCAGTAATGCCACATATTTTAAAGAATAGATGTGTGCTTTATAATTGTAGTTTTTGATGTGTTTATTTGATTCATACTTATAGCTCAGGTTAGTAATTTTCACAGGCACTTTAGAAAACATCTCATGTAGTCAAATGATTTAACCTTTAGCTTTATAAATATATATAATATCATTCAGCAGCTAAATTGTTTCTATTTTAGATACAAATAACTCCACTTCCCTGTTTATTATTATTTTTTTTACTATTCTTCATTCTTTTAAGCATGTTACACACACACACACACACACACACACACACACACACACATAAAATCTCTTTTTAAAAAGTTTCTGTGGTTACTCATCCAGAAAATAATTCCCCTATTTCTGGTGTATAAAAAAGTTTCACTAATTATTTAAACAATATAATATATTGTTTATATCCACTGGTAGAGAAATGATTAGTTGCATAAAAATACTATTCAATGATAATGAATTAATGGAGAAAATAGATTTAGAAATTGAAAATAAGTCTTTCCAGAGCACATTTGAGGTGCCTAGATCAATTGTTTTCAAAGTCTGGTCCACAGACCAGGCGTATCACTTGAACTTGTTAGAAATGCAAATTCTCAGGCCCCACAGCACCTATTGAATCAGAAACTGAGGGTGTGTGTGTGTGTGTGTGTGTGTGTGTGTGTGTGTTTATGTATGTTTATGTGTGTAGGGGGTGGAAGCTTGTGTTTTCACAAGCTCTCCAGGTAATTCTGATCTGTGTTAGTTTGAGAAAACAAGCAGGGCATAGTCACCTGGTTTTGGCGGGCAGGTGCCTGGTCTGTTTTAAAAGGCCTCCAGGAAAGACAATTCCATTGACTTTGCTGTATGTCATCTCAAATACCTCTGTGTTATCACTGAGCTGGTGTCAAAAGCCCTTCATTTGAGACATAAAACTTAGAAAACAGTCCAAAAAGATAATATTTAATACTTAAAGATCTGTGTTGGCTGGTTTTATGTTATTATTTACTTCCAGGCAACAAATTCCCTTTCAAAACACAATTAAACTAAACATTTTTAAAGTGTTTTATAAGGGAAAAAGAGGGGGACATTTTCCCCCATCATTTGCTCTTGGGTATATTCTTGGAGGTTGATTAAAGGAAGCAAATATGAATCTTTATGACTCTCAGTAGAGAGTTTGTGCCTAGGGAATCGAGTTTTCTTATTAGAGGTCCTGAGCCTCTTTGTAGAGGTAGGGAATGAAATAGCCTAGACTCCCACTGTGATTGTTAAATTTGTAATTAATTAATTCTATATAAAGTTGGAGTCCAAGCATAAAAGTATTTTCATAGTGAGTCTGTATACAACCTAGACTATAGTCTTATAATATACTTTGGATTTCATCAACTCAGATTAAGTCATTTATTGCTGGTAATTTTATTTGCTACATCTCTTTATGCTATCAGACCCTCGTGATATTAAACATGGTCATTTCAGGATACTGTAGATTGGTCATGTTATGAAGATATTAGGAATCAGCACAAAGAATCTTGAAACAGCTTCTTAAGAAGGAGTTGAGAGACTTCTGACCTCCAAGTGGTTTTCTTCCCACCACTGACTTTAATTTTCTCATATAAAGAGCCATGAAGGTGAAATTCAAAAAGTATAACAGACTTGTTTTTGAGATTATGTTGATATTCAGAAATGTATATGCCGTATATAAGACATTTTATTGCAACGAGTATCTGAACTTCCTTTTGCAGCATGTCGTTCAATTTCACACCTACTTTTCATAAAGAGGACAATCACCCAAAACTATCTGGGCATTTAAGTAAGCTATCTCTTACAATTTAACCAGCCATATCAATGAGATATTTTTAGTAATCGTCTTTTGTGCAAAAGAGATCAGAATGCTATAATTGGCTTTGCAACATTTTTAATGGCATTCAAGACTTTTGGGCAGGGACACACACATTCGCCTTTATGATGAAGCTTATAAATTGTATTTTTCTTGTGTTCTTTTATATAATATCGAGTATATTGTTAGTACATACACACGCTTGTGGATTTGGATATAGATGTTCTTTTTCAGTGTTGAGGCAGCAGACTTGTCTTGCATTTTATAATTGTTCTTAAAACAAACTGAAAACAAAGGATTGTATCTGTTCCCCGCATCTTAAATGTAGAAGCAGTGCATTAACTTCTCTGTATGCTTTTCTCTTCCATAAGCATAGGTTTCATGATTAAATAAAGTTCAGACATTAGAGTTTTGGAATAGTTTTTAATTGAAACAAAGATCTGTTTTCTAATTATAAAGTAAATGTATATATGTTCATAGTAAAAAATATGGACAGTTACAAAAGATACTTAAAAATATAAATTATCTTTTAAAATACTATCTAAAATAGCCAATGTTAATGTTTTTAAAATGGCTTATTCCAAATTTACATAAATACAGATAGTTTATATATATATATGTATATATACCGAGGGTGCCAAAAAATGTATACACATGACTTGTATTCATCTTTTGTTATCTATATGTTGAGTATTACAATTTTAATACAGTTTTTTCCTTTCTTAAAATGTGTACATTTTTTTGTCACCCTCTATATATACTCGTATATTCTAGTTGAGATCATACTTATATATAGGTCAAAATCATCGTTTAAAACTTGAAGCATTTTCTTGCTCATAAAATTCATTTAAAATCATTTTTAATAGCTATATTATTTCCATTTAGATATAACACAGTTTAACAATGTCTCCTTTTCTGGACATCTGGGTTAGTGCTTTTTCCAATGCTGAATTGGTCATCTTTCTACTCAGAGCCAAAGAGAATGACATTTTCAAGCTATATTACCTTTGGTTCCAGAATAGTAAAAGCAAACTAGACTTCCCCAGCACTATATGAAAGCCTGTCTTCATTGAGCCTTATGAATAAAGAAACTCTGCTACATTTCAAGCAAAACAAAACAAAACAAAAACAAAAAAACTAATTCTGCTTTAATTACTTTTCTTTGGTTACTATTGAAGTTGAAAATGTTTTTTTCTATTTATTTGCAGTTTGTCAGCTCTGTGGGTTTGTTCATGTTCTTTTCCCAAGTATGCTCTTCTTGTAAATATTTAAGCCAGAAATGAATACTTTCTAATGTTGCTTTTATAAAGTATCAATGTAAAAAGTAGGCCATTATGAGTAGGGCTTGTTACGATGAAACTGAAACAGGAGGACAGATCCTACAAATTAGCTGTGAAATTTTTATCTGAATAAATCTTAGTTATTTTATAGTTCTAAGCATGCTATCATAAAATTTTAGCAGGCATAAAATCTTGTATTCAAATTGACTTAAGTAATTTATGATACATTCATAAATAATGATGTAGTTTAGGAATTAATAAAAAGCTACCTATATACCGGTATGTATGAGTAATAAAGTAGGAGTGAAGAGAACAGCTGGATTATTTTATGGGAGGTGCCACTAACTTGATGTGTGCTGTTTGGCATATCTCTAAACCTCATTTTTTAGTGTGTATATAGAAAATGAAGGATTTAATTGGATATATAAGATTTTTTTCTAGTTTAAAAATTTTGAATTTTCTATTTAAGTTGCTGTCTTATCTTTAAAATGCGTTTCTTACCTGGCAGAAATGTTGGCATCAAATGATTAATAAGTACTCTCATAATAGTAAGAATAGCTGCCATTTAGGCGAATTTCCCTCCAGTTGAGGACCACTGATTTAATATAACCTAAGTCATCAACAGTCTGAAGACAAATATCATCATTTTCTCTGGCAAAGGTAGGTGGCTTTGGGCTATCTTGGATTTCAAAGGTCAAGATGGAATTGACCAAGTAGAATCCCAGCCAAAGGACCCCACTCTATCTTTCCACAATACTTGTTGCACACTTGTTGATTGTTTGGCCTTTATCCTCTTGAGATTTTTTTGTTTGAAGAGTACTCATTCCGAGGATGTATTGTATACCACCACGAACCTGACTGTTCATTGAATCATTTAAAAATATTCATGTGCCAGGCATTGTCTAGTTACTGGTGAAAACAGTGAACAAGATGGTTTTGTAGGAGAAGGAGATATTAAATAATTATAGTTCATTCCCCTTCATTTTTCTAATCTTTTAAAGCACATCTTTGGACTCACAATCAATGTGTTTATCATGTTTCTCACACACACACACACACACACACACACACACACACACACTGCTTTTCACACAGAGCTAGAGTTTGCCCTCCTTTGTATGAGTGAGTAAACATAGCACACCAGGAAATTTGTGTTCTGCAAGTTTAAAAAGATGTTTTGGCTTCAGTTTTCAAAATGAGCACTTACCTGGGGGCTAGTTTCATTTCAGGATTTACTTGTTTATCTGTTGGTTAGTGTTTTGATGTCTTAGTGTTCGCTGCTCTGAAATCTGGCCATAAACATGTCAGAGTCTGCCTCATGAGGATTAACCTCTGAAGAATTTCAAGTAGTGAGGGAATCTCATGAAGTTCTTGCCTGTTCCTCTACTGGACTGTGGGTGCTTTGAAGGCAAGAACCGTGATGTTTACATAGGACCCTTCATTGTTTTGGTTGCAGTGCCTGGAAAATTGCCTGGTTGACACATGATAGCCTTTTGGTACCTATTTTATTAAACAGATACAAGGAAAATAGATCTCTGAACAGTGAGAATTGGTTTCACTAAGTAATTCTTGTTAAGTTTCTATATTCTCCTTGAAAACCATTGAGGTCGTTAATTCAATTTATTTATGTTTATTATTCTAAGATAGTTGGAAGTATGGGTTAAGACGTGATAAAAGCAGATATTTGGGCATCCAAGAGAGAAACAAACCTACAAAATTAGACACAAGCATTTAAAACAAGGTGGTCTTCAGCTACTGAACAAAACCCTATGGATATGCTCTGAAGACCCTTAAGGCATCACTGTACAGAATACTTTGTAATAATAGGTGCTTAAGCATCGGTGCTGAATTCTCAGAGAAGAAAATGTGTTGGAAATTCTGTGTAAAATATAGGAAAATTGAGAACACATAATGATTTCCGTCCTAGATGAAATTGTTTTGGTGCTTAAAGAGATGAACTTCAAACTTTCTGAAAAAAAATAGGTTTCTCAGAAGAACTTCCTCCCCAGAGGTTTAGAGCAATGAAATTCAAGGACCTCGTCTATTTTTAAAAGTAGACTCTACTTGTTTTGTTTCCCTTGTTTTGTTTCCCTTTGTGTTCCTGTTGCAGTCTTGTTAGTGGCCATTTTAGGGTTACATTCTGTAGCTCTTAATAAGAACTTTAATAACTTTAGCATGTGTAATAAAAGCTGTAATGAGATAACATGAAATAACAGCTTATATCACTTCTAGATCCAGTGTACATGAGACTTGGACAGGTATTCTGGTCTTTACTGCATGTAAGAGAAGTGTTATTTTATTCATTCTTTCATATGTTCATTCCCCAAATATATACTGAAAGTCTACTCTGGGCCTGATACTGTTTTAGGCCTAGGCTGTATCAGTAAATAAAAGAGATTGAAATTCCTCCTGTGGTGGAATGGGGAGACAAGAGCAAAAATATAAAAATATTATATGTAGTTAGAAAGTGACTTAAGAGTTCTGTGAAAAATGAAAACAGGGACAGAGACTAGGGAGTGCTGAGATGACGGAGGGGAGGAGTAGTAGATTGGAGAAGTCTTTGGGAGGCAGGTACCTGTGACACTTATTATAATTAAGGTGAGAGCCTTTCAAGTTTTAAACTGTGGAAATGTCAGGATCTAACTTCGGTTTTAACAGGACTAGGTATAGTATTGGACTAGGGTGATCCTGGTGGAGGGGATGACAAGAAGTGAGATTCTCTATATATTTTAAAGGTAGGACCAACAGAACTTGCTGACTGTGTATGGGTTTTGAGGGAAGACGGGACCCCAGGATGACTCAAAGGCTTTTGGGCTGAGGATCTAGAAGAATGAAGCTGCCATGAACTGACAGGGCTATCTGGGGGTGGGGAGGAAGCAAGGTTTGGGGGGAGAATCAGGATCTCAGATTTGCATGTGTTACCTTTTGGCAATGGGCTGCTGACTTGGCAGTCAGATGTATGAGTCTGGAGTTTGGGGAAGAGGTGTGAGCTAGAGGGCAGTTACTTGGGGGGAACCTGTAGAAGTTCTCTTTTCATGGTTTTGGTTTTCTCGGTGAGATAGAAACAAGGTCATCAGCAGGAAGAAATTTGGGAGGGAGATAGGAAAAGTTGGAGGAGAAGGTATGAAACAGTTGTCTATTAAAATGGGAAAGTAAAGAGACTAGAAATGTTTGATTGCAGTTGGCATGTATGGCCAGCTTGTGATTCATGGTCAGTAATTTAAAGTGACGCTAGTCATGCACGTTCTCTGTTTCTCACTAGGCACTTCCAACCTGTAGGTATCGGAGCAGCATATATAGGGATTTACATATATAACTGATTTGAATGTAACTAGGGTAAGGGCTTTGCCAAGAGAGAAGTGAGAGAGGAGTTAAGCGGTAGAGAGAAGATACAAAGCATTGATAACAGTGTTGAGTATAAAATTTAAAATGAGCAGGGAAGTGAGGCCATGCAAGAAGGAGGGACAGTGAAAAATTCTTATAGGTCAGTTGCTTTTAAGTCCCTGTAGGGTCAGATGATATTGAAGTCATGATATTGGTTAAAAGTGAATCATTTCTTTAAAAGGAAATTTTATTTTTATAGAATCATATTTCAAATTCAGGTACAGAGCTATGCATTGAATGCATCTAATGGATGTTTTAAAATTAAATAAACAAAAATATTTGAGTGTGTTAATTTTAACAAATGAAGTATGCCTGTAGTATTTCCCCCCTAAATTACTTAAGTGCAGATATTTCACTAGTCCTATTTTTTTTCTCTCAACCCTCACATTCCTTGGTAGGCTGCCAGGGCTGTGTACCTCCTGCCAACTTATTGCCCAAGTGTCTGTGCCCTATATCAGAGTCTTCAACTAGCTGCAGAGGCTCTCGCCGCATCAGATATTTGGATCAGGCCTGGGTAATCATTTACCAGTCTATGTCACTGACTGAGTTTTTCAATCACTCTGAACCTCAGTTTTTTTCATCCTTAAGTGGGGGTAATAATATGTAATTTGTTGTAAGGTTTAAAATTAATGTATATTTATCCCCAGTACAGAACTTGGCATGTCTTTTTAAATGGCTGATATTGTTATGGTCTTAGGTTTATTGAATTAATAGTGTTTATTAGATTGAGTAACCAAATCTGAAAAACATGTTATTCTGTCATTACAGTAACATATTTTTGAAGTATCTAGGATTACCAATGCCAAAACATAGTATTAAAGATTGCTGTCATTAGCATTTTAATATATGTTTATGTCTTTTCAGCTTTAAGAATAGACTACGGCATATTGATTGGGGACTTACCATGAGTACGGCTGAGATTTTTTTTTTTTTTAGTTTCCAGTAACATAGAGAGACACGCATACAACTGTAACATTTTTCCTGCCTTTTGCCTGCTTAAGTCAGTTTTGAGCCTAAGCATGAGCAAAAGGTAACTCATTTGGATGTGTGGTCACTTTAACAAAAAGCTGAGATATATTGAAGAAGATAGGTAATAAAGGGTTTTGTGTGTGTGTGTGTGGGGGGGGTGTGTGTGTTTGTGTTTGTTTTTGTTTCAGTCTTGATGTGGCCTCTTCTTTATATCCTTAGTTATATGGGTTCTGTTCAGCTAGTACAGATGTTTCTTGAGGTTGATTGTTCTATAATTTATTTGTAATTTTGGTGTGATCCTGGGATGCAGTAGACATAGCAATTACCTAATCCACCTTCTTGGACCTTCTTCAGTAATAAAGTTTTCAGTGTCTGAATGGATATCTATCTATCTATCTATCTATCTATCTATCTATCTATCTATCCACTTTATTCTCACATAAGAAAATTGAAGAATCTCTTTATATTTAATGTACGTTGGGAAACATGAAGAATGGGTAACTTTTCCAGTATAAAACGATGCATCTAGATACCACAGTCGTGTTTTATGCCTCTGTCTCCTTTCAAAACAAGCATGTTATACTTGAAAATTCTAATTTGACTCTTAATCAGTAGTGATATACTTGTAACATGTCCTTCATTGCTGTGGAGAGTACCTTCCCTCGGTCTGAGTTAGAGGCTGCTTTCTGTGATGTAGAACAGGGTCTTTGGTTTCTGTCTCCCCAGCATCAACAATAGTGTTTGGTTTTCAGGTCATGCTTGTTGAATGAATTGTGACTGAGTGAGCTTGGGTTAAGCACACTTTTTAAAAAGATACATAAGGGCTACGTGCTTGATGAGAGTTGACCTTTTCCCATTTAGGGTCCTAAAAATGACATAACTATCATAAAGTATCCTTTGTTAGTGGTAAAAGTGAAAGATATATAACTTAGTTTTTTATATACCTATATAGCACTTCCTCCGACGATAATAATCACCAATTATCACAAGTAGTTATTTTACTTCAGTATTTTTGGTATTGTGTTACCCTTGCCTGGCCTCTTTATACCTGAAATACAGAGTATGTACTTCTAACTGGGGATTTAGTTCAAGAAGTTCAATTAAAGAAAATATTAATTAGCACACGGAGCTTTAAGATGTACTTTATTTGGCAAATCTGATTCCTCCCACGCAGTGGAGATCACTGAGGATATGTGACTTTATCATTCAAGATCTCACTATATAAATTCACCCTGGTCATCACCAAAGCCTATGTTAGTCACGTTTATTACTTTATATTTTATTTTCCAAAGATTATGTGGGGTTAAAAAACAAAATGCTTTCTCCTTTTATAGAGAGCAGGATAATAATTAGTAAGGGAGCCGTGCCAACACGTCGTCTTGGCACCTGATGCAGTGAAGAAACCAGCAAAGATATCAAATGATCTCACTGCCACCATACTGCTTATTACCTGTCAGATAAGGAATCGGTCTCCTTGAGATAATAAGCCTCTTAGAGAGTGAGACAAGTAGGTCAGAGACAACTCAGATTGGAACGAGCCTAAGTTTTATCAGGGCTCACTGTTCTTCAGGGAGGGCTACCTGTGAGGTAGACGTCAAGGAGACTTTCATAGGTTGCTTCTACTGTGAAACATTTCTTATCTTATAGCTATAATATTTCTCTGTATTTGTATTGACCGTGATAGATAACTTTTCTTTCTTCCAAGGTTTGGGGCGTACAAGAACTTTGCTGTTTTCTTAGTACTCTCTCATCTTGGTTGAGAAGAAGGTTATAAGTCTGTCAAGGCCAGGACCCATTGTTCTCCCTTGCTGAGTTTTTAGAAATGTTGATTGAAATTGACTGTAACTGGATTAAATCTGCAGAAAGAAACAATCCCAAAGGCCTCATCACGACTCCTGGAAATTTCTGTATAAACTATACTTTTGCTATTTTAGCTAATTCTGACCTTAGCTGAGAAGGTCCGCTTGTATTGGCTGTCAAGTCATTGGTACACATAGCTTTGGTCTATATACTCAGGCAGTGGGACTTCCCAATAACAGGAGTGATACCTAATTAACTGTTTACTTTTAATTTCAACTTTACGTATTGCAATAAAGTTACTTAGCAGAGAGCAGTGGTTCTCAAAGTGTGTTCCCAGGACTAGCAGCTTGAGCACTACCTAGAAACTTGTTAGAAATGCAGATGCTTACAGCATAGAGAACGTAGTCAATAATGTTGCAACAACTATGTATAGTACCAGGTGGGTATTAAGCTAATCAGGGGAATCACTGCATGAATTATATAAATGTCTAACCTCTATACTGTACATGTAAAATTAATATAAAGTAATACTGAATGTCAACTAACTGAAAAAAAAATTTTTTTAAAAGGAAAGAAATACAGATTCTTGAGACCCACCCCAGACCTCCTTACTCAGAAACTCAGAAGTGTGGCACAGAACATTCCGATTCATGCTGGAATTTGACAGCCACAAACAGAGCATCTTGAAATGACCATACATAAGAATGTTTTTCTGTTTTAGACAAGTGAGCTCATATGTATGTTTGAAGTTGTTTGTTGGCTGGTGATGACCTCAGAAATTTTTGAATACTAACTGGGTCCAAGGGAATTCATTAGCCTGTATTTACCTTTGATAATCTGCCCTGCTACAAATTTTCCATTAATCATTCATTAAGGAAAACAGAGTTCTTGAGAAGTGCCTGCTTTTCAAGTACATTTGTGTACAAGAAGGAACATAGTATATGTTGTTTTAGGACACTCTGTTATTGAAGGATATCTTCTAGAAAATATATCTTCTAGAAAAAATGTAATTAGAAATAATCTAGTTTTAAACAATCATATTTGATTATTTTAAATTTTGTATGTAAACAAAATTGTATACTTGGAAAGGCGTGACTTTGGAGTCAAACTTGCATGCCTTGAGTTGCAAAATGTCTTTGACCTTTTGTTTCTCACTCTGACACTTGGAAGTGACACTTCATACCAAGTTGTGAAGATTAAATTAAATGACATATGTGAAGTGTATTTTGTAAGCGGTAATTATTATAGAAGTGTTAGTACTTATTTTCTAAGCAATGCTTGGTTTATGTTTCTTTATTTCTGATCTTAATTGATTTTATGCCTAAATTGATAGCTTGTAGATTTTAGGACTTTAATTAGGGGTTTTTTTCAGCTTCTGTGAGTGAGTGCCTACTAATTACAACTTCTTCCTTCAAAACCTTGAAAGTCGGTTTTTAAAAATTATAAATCAATACATGTTCATTGTAACAAACTTAATTGCCTATTCCCTGTTTATTCCGACCTTGAGATAACCAATATTCATAGCCTCATGTGAATTACCCTCTACTTTTATCCATGTCTTAGCAAATGTATATAAACGTACATCCAAGGCATTTTGTGTTATTAAGTGAATAAGCCACGGCCAAGCCAATTACAGATTTAACAATGCAATAAGAAATAGGCCCAGACCTGTGACACTATAGTACAGCAAGACAGTCCTTGCTTACTAATCGGTGGACCCTTGTTTGCTGATGAGCCCCTCTTCTAGCCTAAGAATTTGAAGAAGCAGGGGATCTTGTGATCTGGCTGGGTCCTCATTCATCACAGCTGACAAAACTACTAAATGGTCATAACTTCTTGAAGAACTGGGGAGGTGATGGAAGCTGTGCCCATTCGTGCCCATACTCGATCTTGTGCATGTCTTTGCAAATCCTGTTTACTGGTTAGGTAGTAAACCAAAGTGAAACTTAAACTGTATCCAAGTTGTCACTTTCGCTATTCTTTTAACCCAGATCAGTCATTTTGGTCTGTTCCTCATTCATTTTTACAAAAGTTGGATCATTATATTTATATTTCTCTGTCATTTGCACTTTTTTTTGTTTGCTTACAATACATAATGGTCATTAGTCCATTTCAATGTATGGAGATATGTCATTTTATTTCATAATATTTCATAATATGGATATATTACAATATAGTCAGCTATTCTCCAATTGAAGGACTTCTGTGATATTTCTATGCATT
The DNA here is from genome assembly GCF_036562045.2 of Rhinolophus sinicus. Classification (NCBI taxonomy): domain Eukaryota; kingdom Metazoa; phylum Chordata; class Mammalia; order Chiroptera; family Rhinolophidae; genus Rhinolophus; species Rhinolophus sinicus. The sequence goes on from NC_133752.1 coordinate 78,575,311, forward strand.
CTTGTACATATACCTTCATCTATAGGTAAGACTCTCCAATGTGGAATTGCTGTGTCAATAGTTATATGTATTTATAATTTTAATAAATACTGTTAAATTTTTTTTGGTGGGGGAAAGATTGTAGCAATTCTCAGAAGGTTTGTTTCTCCCCATCCTCGCCAACACTGACTATAACTAATCATTTAGATTTTATCAGTAGAATGGGTAAAAGCAGTATCTTCATGATAGCTTTTAATTTGCAACTCTCTAGTGACTAGTGCAGTTGAGTGTCCCTTTTTCTGGCCCTTTGAATATCCTCTCCTGAGAATTGCTTATTCATATTCTTTCCCCAATATTATTGGGCTCTTTATTTTTCTTAATAAATTCGTATGAACGCTTTGGATAGTAGAAATATTAAGAGTTTGCCAGTCATTGTGTACTGCAATTGTCTCTCAATTGTATTTATGACTGTTGCTATGTGAGATAGATGATAGATAAGTAAATTGTTAAATTATTTGTGTTTTCTAACCTCTCTTGCTTAGGAAAGTTTTGCTCAGGTAACAATAACAAAAATATTCTAAATCTTCTAGTAAGTTTACTCTAATTTTTGCATTTAAGTTTTTAATCTAGCTAGAGATTTGTTTTTAATTAAGAATTAGTTACATTTTAAAGTTCATTAAAATATTTTAATAGAAAATCGTTTTAATGTGGTATAAAGTAGGGATTTAGCATTCTTTTTTTTTTTTTTTTTTGATTTTATTGGGGAAGGGGAACAGGACTTTTATTGGGGAACAGTGTGTACTTCCAGAACTTTTTTCCAAGTCAAGTTGTTGTCCTTTCAATCTTAGTTGTGGAGGGCACAGCTCAGCTCCAGGTCCGGTTGCCGTTGCTAGTTGCTCCCTGCCATCCCTTGCAGGACTTGAGGAATCGAACTGGCAACCTTGTGGTTGACAGCCTGTGCTCCAGCCAACTGAGCCATCCGGGAGCTCAGCGGGAGCTCAGCTCAAGGTGCCATGTTCAATCTTAGTTGCAGGGGGCTCTGCCCACCACCCCTTGCGGGACTCAAGGAATTTAACCAGCAGGCTTCTGGTTGAGAGCCCACTGGCCCATGTGGGAATCGAACCAGCAGCCTTCGGAGTTAGGAGCACAGAGCTCCAACCGCCTGAGCCACTGGGCCAGACCCGGGATTTAGCATTCTTGTTTTCAAGATGGATGACCATTTATTCTCGAGTTATTAAACAAATTACCATTTTTCCCACCGAATTGTGATTCCGCTTTTGCCATATGAGTGTATTATCTTCCTGTTTATACAAGGATCTGTTTTTGGGTCCTCTCCATTAGTCTTCCATCACCATATAACAAATGCCCATTAATTTAATAGGCAAAAACAACCCCAATTTATTAGTAGAGCGTTCTGTAGATCAGAAGTCTAGGTACAGTGTGACTGGGTTCTTTCTTTGTTCAGGTTCTCAAAGGTTAAAATTTAGATGTCATCCAGGCTGAGTTCTCATCTGAAAACTCTGGGAAGAATCCACTTCCAACCTTATTCATGTCATTGACAGAATTCGTAGCTTGTGGTTGTAGGGCCTACATCTCAGTTTCCTTGCTGACTGTCCGTCAGAGGCCACGCTCAACCCCTAGAAACCACCAACAGTCATTCTTTTGAGTTCTATTTAATGTGCTAAATTGTATTGAGCTTTCATATTCAATATTCATAAGAGAAATTGATTTATATTATTGTTGTGGCAATCCAAGAAATTTACACATACATATTTTTAGTACACGTAGATATTTCTCTGATGGTGGTAAATGATTGCTTGCAATGAAACTTTTTTTTTCCTACCACTTAGTTGCCTTGCCATGAAATAGTATTGCAAGTTGGGTTTATATAGCCTTTGGTTTGTATTAATCTCATTCCCAATCCCTCTCTGCCAGTGTTAACATGTATTAAGAATCTTTATCTTTAGGTTCTGTGGTCAGATTAATTAACTTTTAAATTCTCGATAAAATGCTAATGTCAGTTAATTAAAGCAAGGTGTCCATAGTCAGGTCTTTGAACACTGTGTTTCTTGGTAATGTTGGGCTTCAGGGTGCCACGCTCAGGCCGGAAGCATGCAGGCATTTTCATAGAGTTAATCTTTAATGGTATTTTTCCATCACTAACCAGCAGGAAGTTTGTTGTAATCCAAATTTTCATGTAGTAGTAGTTTGTTCTTCAACGAAAAATGAAGTTAAGAATGGAGACTTTAATTAAAACCTAGGTAACTATAGATGTTTTTCTTTTACTTTTAAGGATAACAGCTCACTCAGGAGTAGAATATGTAGACCTGAAATGTTCTTTCTGGTTCTAAGTAATGGTAATTCTAAGTAATGGTAATTGAACTTTAAAACACTTGGTTCTTTGTATGTTTAAAAAAAAAAATGTTTAAAAAAAAATGTGTTGAAAAAAAATGTTAGTTCTCAAGGCAGGGTTCTAATTAGTGGCATAGTATCATGTCAAAGCATGGAACCATTTTGTTTAGTATCAGAAAACCATGACTATTCAGGTCTTTGAGGAGTGGGCTAAATTTTAGAATTGTAAATTATATTCTTGAAAAATCCTAAAAATGCTTCACACTAAGTTGTTCCTTAGAGCTTTTGTCTGCTAGGTTGCTCTACTTACTCCTGGGAACAGTTCAGAGAGGGTATTACTATCCTCAGCTGGTTGTTTGCCTGGCACACTCTCCAATTAAACAGGTAGTATGGGAAGAGGAAACGAAAGCACTCCGTTTCCTCTTTCATTGCTCAGCCTGACTTTCCTTCCATTTCAAGTGGGAGTAAAAGATCTAAGTTTGAGAAAACAGAAGTGGAGTAGTCCCTCCTTATCTACGGGGGATACATTCCAAGACCCCCAGTGCATGCCTGAAACCACAGATAGTACCAAGCCCTACATAGACTATGTTGTTGATCATCTAACTTTGGCCGAGCGTTGGACTCTGTGGAATCTGGAATTAGATAGGTTCCCTGACTTTGAAGAGTGAAGCTACCTGAAGCACACTGTACCAAGTGCAGTGACGCAGCCACGCTCAGGGTTAATGCGAATAGAGCAGGGAATGACTTACGGTATCTGCTGTGTGGATCCTTCTCAATCTCCCCCACTCCAACGTCAAGCTAACACAGTCTAGCTGGTATGGTAAGTGAGTGATATGATTGACCAGTCCTCAAGCAAGAGAGGGCAGGCAGCATTTCTAAAGGTGGAGGGTATAGGCTATGCTTTGCGACCTCCCTGATGCGTCACATGAGTACTAATTAAATTGCACATTTATGGGCCCCAATCTAGCTCCTCTGAATCAGAATCTCCAGGGGAGAGGCCTAGGGCACTGTGATTACCAGGGGCCCCAGTGGAGTTTGGGAAACACCAGACAAGTCGAATACAGTTTGTTCACGAACATAATTGGAATGGATTTTGGAGAAGATGGTTGAGGATGAGATCAGGTGGTAGTAGGTCATTTTGTCATGCCTGTCTTTCGTGATTGTTTGGTGTTCTGTTTGTATCCTATTTAATGCTGGTTACTTCTCTGGTATCAGCAGATATATAGTATCTATTTACTGAGACTTGGACAACTTTATTTAATTTGAAAGCAATGTATTGAAAGTTTGGACCTCAGACCAATTTACTGGGTTTCCAACCTTACTTATTTATGACCTAAGAAACAGCTAAAGAGGAGAGTGGGGAATAGAACGAGCATTGTTCATCTACAGTGTGCCCATGACTCTTAATGGTGTCTTCTTTTATTGATTAGCAAGCTGAGGCGCAGAGGTCAATTACATAGGTCACATAGCTGATAAGTGATGCAACTGATAGTCGAGCTTTGGTCTACAGAGCAGGAGGAATTCGATTTGTCAGAGTGGTGAGCACAGTGCTCATTCACTCAGTGAAAATAGGTGAAATAGAAAATGTACAGTTCAGGTGGGGGCTACAGTGAAAAAGCTGACATTTGTTACCATGTGAAAAGTGTGCCCAATATTCTGTTGTTTTTTTTTTTCTTTTTAAGAGAGGCTAATAATCAATATTTTGTGTGAATTTATCTCCATTTTAAAATGTCCTGTATTAAAAAAAAAGTAAAACAATATGTTTGCCAATACCATAATGCAAAATACTTCATTAGATAGAATTTTGCTTAAGGGCAAGTTTGGTTTGCGGCCTCTAGATTCAGTAATTTCTAAAGTCTAAGCTTTAAAATATCATGACTCTTGCTGATTCTTGATGAGGTATGACTTACTCTGATTTTCTTTCCTTTCATATCTTAAAGAAATTTTCCTGAATATTTATATGAAATATTACTAATAATAGAACCTTCTCTAAGTAGTAATATACTTTTAACCTTATTGACGTAGATGGGGAAAGATTAAAAGGCTATTTGCTCCAGGCTGTGGTGGGTAAAGTATTACCTTCCCCTGAGCCTTCTAGTCCAACTTCTGTCTTTGAGCACCTTCCTACCATAAAAGGAGTTGAAAGTGGATTTGTCCTTTCAACCCATTATGGAGCCATATGTAATCAGTGTCCTTCCAAAGTGTGAATAGCAACATACAGAGGGTGCCAAAAAAAATGTATACACATTTTAAGATCATAGCTCTTAAAATGTGTACACATTTTTTTGGTATCCCGGGTATTAGTGGACATTGGAACCAATTCAGTGCATCTTGACCAGTATTATGACAGAGAGAGAGAGAGAGAGAAGGGAATGAGAATACAGTAGAATAGAAAATGCACGCATTGAAAGTAATAACGGTAAGAATTGTTTTGTAGGACTTTTTCTTTCATATATAAAACAGTTAACAAATTTTGAAAGCACTGAGCTAGAGTGACAAAGTAGATCCTTGGTCATTCCTGTTCAATGTAAGATGGTTTAAATTCTAAGCTAGAAATTTGAAAGAATTTTTACCACATGTTAATTACTCCTACACCTGGTCTTTTTTTCTTCTATCCCTTGAAAATGCTAACAACCGTATTTTCCCGAAAATAAGACCTAGCTAGACAATCAGCTCGAATGCGTCTTTTGGAGCAAAAATTATAAAACCCGGTCTTATTTTACTATAATATAAGGCCTGGTCTTATACAATATAATATAAGACCGTGTCTTATATTAATTTTTGCTCCAAAAGACGCATTTGAGCTGATTGTCCGGCTAGGTCTTATTATCGGGAAACATGGAAATTTTCTCTTGTGTAGATTAGTCCTTTCATCCAGTAATCACTTTTCAGGAAGAGTAGCAGTGCTGAAGGGAGGGTCATTACAAGATAAGAAGCACCAGGCTTCAGAGAGTAGGACAGAGACTGGGTGGCTGAGGGAGGGCAGTGAGCCAGGGAAAGGAAGAAGGCAATATGTGAGTAAATAGAGCACCTAATGTGAGTTTAAGGACTTTGAAAAAGTACCAAGGAAGGTGGGCCTACGAATTCTTTGGCAATGAAATGTCTTCCAGTCATAGATTTGTCTCTTCGGAACTGAGTGAATGGGAAAAAAAATAAGGTTCTTGAGTAGGTATGTGGAATGAAAAGCTGATTGTTTTTGTAAACCAATAAGTATTTTTGCTAGTGTGAGGTTATTAGTTAGATATACCACAAATTACCAGAAGTTAACACTACCCATGTGTCATATTTGTTTAATTACTTCTAAGTTTGTATTCTGAAGAATTTGCATTTTGAAATTTAAAACTCTTAGTAGAATCTAGATTGTTGTATGAGATTGTGTGGACACTGGAGGGATACACATTCCTCTGTCTTAACAATTTACTGTAAGTCCTCACTCATCACCATTGGTAGGTTCTGTGACTTGAAGCGAAATGACACAATGAAACTACTTTTACCATAGGCTGATTGATATAAACAAGGATTAAGTTCCTATGGCATCTCATCAATGTTGTAACAAAATGATGTTGAACTAAATATTATTCAAGGACCTGCTGTAATTACAAATGAAAATTACTCTTTTAAAGTTTCCAGAAATAATGTAAAATTGTACTGATTTCAACCTTCTAAAAAAATTTTGAGGTTTGCCATAATTGTCACCTGATGTACATGGGATAAAATGCATGAAAAGCACTTAGTGTTTATATTATTTTATATTATCTGATGATTCATTGATAAAGCACTGTCTTACATCCTTATTCTGGGGGAGATTTATGGATATGTTATGAATTACTTTAATAACTTAAGCTGTTATCCCTAGTTATAGGTTAAGCCTTGCAGGACATTTGGTCTTGTACAAAACATCCACTGAGACATTTGCACCACACCAGAAGGTCCTTGATATTTGCTTCTGTCCAAGACACCCATTGAGACATTTGATCCATGCCAAAATGGCCTTGATAGTATTTGTTTATGTATTCACCCTGTAAACCAAAAGTAAAGATTAGGTTGGTGCAAAAGTAATCGCGGTTTTTGTAATTATTTTTAACCTTTTTAACCGCAATTACTTTTGCACCAACCTCATAAATGTTATGGGCTATTTGAATCCAGGGACGTTTTCTAAATGTGTACGTTTTTGACAAGACCACATGTCAAGGACCATTTAGCTGGGATGAAATATGCTTATAGATGTTTTTGATAAGATGAAATTTCAAGGATCTTCTGGCATTGACTCAATGTCTCCGTGGACATTTTGGGCACAACCAAATGTCCGCTAATCTAGGTTAAGAAGCTGTATTTTCTTTTTATACTGAAGCGAAAACCAGGCTTTGCAAATTACTTCAGAGGTAGACTTTTTAAAAACTATGTTGAAAGGATAGACTTGTTTGGACCAGTTACTGTTCATTGATTTAGCTCTCTATGAACAAATATTTTAGAAGGGATAGAACTTTTTTTCTTGTTTCCATTACTAGTACAAAACTGGTAAGACTGACTTTACGAGTGAGTATGTTCTCTTTGATAGTAGAGGCGTAGAGGCTGTATAGCGGGTCCAATATACAGGCACAGTACACACATTTGGAGGCTCTTGCATTCTTCCCATTAAAAGTGACTTGATGCTCTTATTTGTTTTTGTTCTTTTGCTTTAGATAACAGAGTTTTTAAAGATCTGATGGATTTTCAGAAGATTATTATTTGTGATTCAACTTATTTCCTGTAAATGCAGTGAGAAAGTGATGATGCATAAATGTAATCTCTTGGATTGCTTAAGGACCCCATGTATCATAAACAAGTGTGTTAGCAAGAATGGGTTATTAAAAACATTGATTCACTAAAAAGTACTAGAATACAATTAATTGGGCCAGATCTTCCAGCACTACTAGGTAATGATTTATGTATCCATGAAAGCTGGAAACAATTTTGAGGTCCTTAGGGGGAAACTATTAATTTCTGGTTAGTATAATACTTTAGAGAAAAGAATCAGTAGTCATGTTACATATTTAGAATGAAGCTTAGGAAGGAAGCAAGCTTAAATAATTTGCCCAAACTACCTTAGTGCTTTGAACACTCTTTTGCTCCTGTGGTTACATTTATATATTTACATGCCTATCACCTCGCCTAGACATAAGCTCCTGGAAAAGAAGAGCTAGGTCTCAATCATCTCTGTGTTTCTAGCCTACTGTAGTTTGTAGCACATAGCCTTGTTTATCTCCATAGGAAAACATGGGCCACCTGAATCAGTTTCATTTGGGGAGTTCTATTCAGATTATCAGGGCATACTCACAGATTTTCTAAATGAGCATCTCCAGAGATGAGCTCCAGTCTAAGATGGTAAGTACAAGCAATGGCATTGATAAAGCAAGGATAGAAACCAAGGCCTCCAGACCTCGCCCTCCATACACTTGCTGATGTGCTCTTTACCTACTGGATGAACTTTTATTGGGCACCTACTAAGTGTCAGCTACTCTGGATGTAAAAATAAATGAGGCACGTTAACAGTTAAAAGCAAGAATTGTTGAGTTAGATTTGGTTTGAATCAGCCTTACCTACTTACTAACCATGTAAACTTCTGCAAATTACTTTCAACTTCTCTAAGCCTCTTTTGTAAAATAGAAATATACCTCATGTCTAGAAATATTTCTAGTTTTGAAAAACAGAAATGTATCCGATTGATGTTCGTATTAAGATAATGCACGTAAAGTGCTTTGCAAAATGCTTGAAATACAGTGCCCTCTTAATGTTAGGGTTTTTACCCCCCTTTTTAAAATCAATGAGCTCACATTCCAGGCAGAGGTGAATTTCTTGGAAAATAAGAAAAACTTGGAAATAAGGAAAATAAGAAAGATAGTATAAGAGTTAGATTTTGTTTTATAACAAACCACCCCAAAGCTTGGTGATGTAACTTTTACTGACTCACAATTTGGTGGGTTGGCAATTTGATCTGAGCTGTTGAGACAGTTTATCTCGATTCTAGATTGTGTCATCTGGGCACACTCATGTGTTGGTGGTCAGCTGGCAAGCAGTGGCCTCTGCCACAAATTGACATGAGCCAAGGTGGTGAGTGGGTCATGTGTACTCATCCTGGGCTCGAGCACATGGCAGTGGCCACGAGGTTCTCCAGGGGAGTGTGAGTCCCACAAGCAATCACTGCTCAAGCCTCTGCTTGTGTCATGGTTACCAGGGTTTCATTATCCAAAGCAAGGCACGTGGTCAAGTCCAGATTCAATGGGTAGAGAAAGGCTCCACCGCTAGATGGGTGAAGGGATGTGCTTACAGGGAAGGAAAGAATTTACATCCATTTTTAGTAATCTGCCCAGAAGGGGTTTTATGGACTGCTTACTCTCTCTCACGCTTTATGCTGGGTGATTTACATGGTGTTAATTTAATCCTCACCATTTTCCTGATGTGTGTGGCATTCCCATGTCAAAGATGAGAAAACTGATTAGATAAATGAAGAGACTTGTACATATTTGGCCCAAATTGCTTTAAGGTATTATGGAATGGCCTTGTAGATGCTGTCTCTTGTTGCTTGAATGATCAGGTGATCAGCCCTGTGGTTACATTTATATATAAATATAAATATTCAATAAAGGAGGCAGAAGGTGTATCCTTTATTGAATAAAAATTTTTGGTTAAACGAGTTCCAAATTCTAGTTTTTACTTTCCCATTTATACTGTGAGCCGTTGGGTCATATACCGGGGGTGCCAAAAAAATATATATAGACATGACTTGTATTCATCTTTTGTTATTGGTATATATTGAGTATTGTAATTTTAATACAGTTTTTTTCCTGTATGAAAGTGTGTATACGTTTTTTGGCACCCTCTGTATTTATTTGTTATAGAAAAACATTTTAAATTGTACTATCCTAACTATTTTTTAAGATTTTCCAGAAAGTGTTAAGTAGGTTTGTTTGTTTTGCCAGATTCCCTACATAACCTGGATCTTAGCGCATTTTGGACATGACTGAGCCCCTTCAATGGGCCAGGTATCACTGGAGGCGGCTGATGGGCGGGACAGACAGGACCGATGATGACAGGCCATACAACTATTCCTCTCTACTTACCTGCGGAGCCAAGTCCTCTCAGACCCCCAGACTGGCAGGAAAGCATCGGGTTGTTGTTCCCCACCTCCAGCCCTTCAAGGAAGAGTATGAAAAGTTCTCTGGAACCTACGTGAATAACCGAATACGAACAACAAAGTACACGCTTCTGAATTTTGTGCCAAGAAATTTATTTGAACAATTTCACAGGTACTTTTGTAGAAAAATCTTAGGTTTTGTTTTGTTTTGTTATTTCAGTTTGATATATAAGGTTTTTCATAACATTGTATGTGACCAAAGCCTAAGACTTGTGACATAATTTATATTTGACAATCCTAGTAGAGTCTATTGTGGAATGATGACCCCTTATGTTCACATAGCACTTTATAATTGGTAAGATGCTTTCTCTTGACCAGAGAAGATATTATTATCCTCATATATGAGGAAACTAAGTTTGGCACTGGTTTAAACAGTGCCATTCCAGTGATAAGTAGCAACCAGGGGCTATAACCTTGAGTTTTCTCACTCTTGCTTTTGTGTTCTTTCCACAGTGCATTTTAATTTTAGCTTTTTCTTATTTGATAATACGGAGAAATGGAGCTCGGAAGCAAACATAGGTGTAAGATATTATTAGGTGAAACAACAATGTAATTCAATTTAACCTGTTTTTTATTGACGCTCTCTCATGAGTTTAGGCACTGAAGGAAACACAAGTCTAAAGGGTGCGCCTTTCTTGTGGACTTTGCTGTTTGGCACGGGAACTAAGATGTGTATACAAACAATGAGAAGATATAGGGGATGTGATAAGTGTTATAAAGTGCTGCCAAGTAGGATAGAAGCCTCAAAAAGAGAAATAATACTGATATAGTGAGAACAATAGAAGGGGACATGGCATTTGAACTTCATTATGGAGAGTGACATTTTCCAGGCAGAGGTGTCATTTCAGATGGAGGAAGGAATATGAGTAAAAGCAGAAAGACAGTAGCCCAGAAGCTTTGTTTGAGGTCTGAGAATTAGTCCTTTTGTGCTCATATTATGGGAGGCAAATTGAAGGCAGAGAGGACATGTAGGAAGATATTGTATATGTCCTGGTGAGTTTTAATGGAGACCTGAACTTTTGTCAATATGGGAATGAAAAGAGGATAATCCATCACAGATATTATGGATTAGATACGGGGAATTAAATTTTTTGCGGGAAATGAGTAAACTCGTCATATCGCCTCTAGTTGGAACCGGCAAAAATTTTGCAAAGTAAATAGAGACCTCTTTTTAAACTAAAACACTGAAAGTTTCATAGAAAAATATCAAATAGATCGAAAGATATGAATATTTTACGGAAAGTCTAATTTTGGCGAGAAAATGTCAAAAAAGCCCCGCGTTACGACGCGATTTGGCGGGAAAATGCCTGCTTACAAAGTGTTAAGTGAAAACAAGTGTCCATGTTGAGCTGAGGTGACCGGGCGGATTAACAGAAAAAGTAAAGACAGGAATAAAAAGAAGCTTGGCTGGAAGATTATTTTGTTTTTTTTAAATGTGAAGTTTGAGATGCTAATATGAGTATAGGGATTCTCAACAGTCATTATTCATTTTACATATATTCGTTCTCGTTATTCACTCTACATATGTTCCATATGCATTTATTGCACAGTGGGTATGTTTAAAGTATACATGTGAATTTGTTGAATTAATGGCTTTAAATGCTACAGGTGTTTCTATCTTTTAAGGAGTTTGCAATCTAGTGCCCTTGATAGACTTAGAATCTAAAACTTGAAGAGTTCAGGGCCAGCGGTGTAGATTTGGATGCACTCCACATGGAAATAATTGAAGCCAAAAAAGTACCAAAAAAGGTTAAGGAAGAGTTTTCAGAGTAAAAGGAGTTGGAGTTTAGGAAGAAAAAATGTGTTTAGATTATTTTGAAAAGTTTGATGGTTAACGGGAAAAATATGTGATAAAAATTCAAGGGGGTATACAGCATTGAGATTTTGTTTGTTTCCTTTAAGGAAAGGGACCACTTGAATTTACCTTAGGGGACAATGGAGGAGTATTTAAATACAGAAGGTGCCAAAAAATGCATACATGTTTTATAAAAGGAAAACTCTTATAATTGTAATAATATATACCGATAACAAAAGAAGAAGAAAAGTCATGTTTGACTTCTGCAATTACAAGAGATGCTCAAAGTGGTTACCATCAGCATTCAGACACTTCTGATTACGGCAAACTACTGCTTGAGCAACACTGATCAAAGTGTCCATTTGTATACATTTTTTTGGCACACCTGGTATATATAATAGAGGAATGAGGAAGTTCCTGAAAAGTGGTTCTGAATAGCATAAAAGCAGAAATAGAAGGGTTGGTCTTAAGGGTGAAAAACAAAAACAAACCACAGGTTGAGTGTTGAGCCATGTTAGAATGTAATGTTTGGACATAGAGATTACATTCTGAAGGCTAGAAAGTTGGGTTATTTAAAAATTTATTTTTATGGGCCGACCCAGTGGTTCAGGCAGTTAGCGCTCCATGCTCCTAACTCCGAAGGCTACCGGTTCGAGTCCCACATGGGCCAGTGGGCTCTCAACCACAAGGTTGTCAGTTCAATTCCTCAAGTCCCGCAAGGGATGGTGGGCAGCACCCCCTGCAACTAAGATTGAACATGGCACCTTGAGCTGAGCTGCCGCTGAGCTCCTGGATGGCTCAGTTGGTTGGAGCGCGTCCTCTCAACCACAGGGTTGCTGGTTCGACTCCCACAAGGGATGGTGGGCTGTGCCCCCTGCAACTAGCAACAGCAACTGGACCTGGAGCTGAGCTGTGCCCTCCACAACTAAGACTGAAAGGACAACAACTTGACTTGGCAAAAAGTCCTGGAAGTACACACTGTTCCACAATAAAGTCCTGTTCCCCTTCCCCAATAAAAAAAAATCTTTGAAAAAAAATTGTTTTTGTAATGCATTAACTATGAATTTCCTCTACATTTTTTTAACTTTTAAAAAGAGAATAGTATTTCCTATTATGCTTTATATCATGTTACACAATTCAAGAGTGTCACACTCCAATATTTACTATTATGTATTTAGTAAGTAATACCTCTCATTTATTAATGTATGCCTTAAGCTAGATGTCTACAGGAATAATGAATTTTTCATTCAGATTTGTTAGATTCTGCTAGTTCTCTATTCCGTAGCATCCAAAACCAACTAATAGGATTATAGGACAACATCCTAAGGTAGTTTTTGCCTCTTTTGTTTAGGCTTTTATGTGATTTTTTTAACACCTCCTGTGTGTGTTTGGGTTGCAGAGCCGCCAATTTATATTTCCTGTTTCTAGTCGTGCTGAACTGGGTGCCTTTGGTAGAAGCCTTCCAAAAGGAAATTACGATGCTGCCGCTGGTGGTGGTCCTTACAATTATCGCAATTAAAGATGGCTTGGAAGACTACCGAAAATATAAAATTGATAAGCAGATCAACAATTTAGTAACTAAAGTTTACAGTAGGTAAGTGAAACAGGAGCTGTGCTAGAAAACACACATATATCATTTAGAAATACGCAGACTGTTACGTTTCTTCCCCTTAGGCGTAACCAGGACCCTTTTTGTGGTGGTGTCGGTGGTGTTTTCAACTAATACTTATTAAAGACCTCTAGTGAATTTAATTCAGATGTCATAGGAAAACAGAAGCGTATGAGCCTTTGTTAACTCAGGAATTGATAAAGCAAAAGCTTCTATAATTTATGAATAAGTGAAAGAATTAAATTTGAGACTAGATGAAGGAAAGCAAGCAGATAGTTTTTCATCCTAGATGTTACAGTTTGGGATTAGAAGACGATGGGATATGAAAAATATGAATGGATATGAAAAACAAGATGCAATATGAAAAAGAGAAGAAAAGAGCTACCTATGGAGGAAAGGGATTCTGAAAAATGGAAAACAGTATTCTTTTTTGGGCACAAAACTAGACACTGATAAAACCCTTCCCATTGCACCAACAACAGAGGGCATTCATAAGAGGAGGTCTTTTCAGAAGCATATTTGCTCTGTTGGAGACTTGTGCTTCTAATATTTGTGAAATAGAAAGCCTACATAGCCAAGGATAAAGTTCGTTAAGGTGAATTTTGAACTGTGCTACATATTATATGCCTACATTTATAAATTATATTATACCTGCAGTGCTAGTGTCCAGAGACAGCTGTTTAGGATACTGTGGTGTATTCCTTTAAGTCCTGTGACATTATGTGTATGTTTTACAAAATTGGGATTGTACTACATACATTGTTTTTATTCTGATTCTTTTAGCCTAATATTATACCATAAACACTGCCCATGTCTTTATGCTTCAAGAAAGTTTTTTTTTTCATTAAATAGAGTTTATTAGCTTTTCCTTTATTATAAACATGAGGGAGAAAAGACCACAGAAGTTGTAGCATTCTTTTCAAAATAAAACTGCAATCAATACTTGAATCTCCAAGCTCCAAACTCTCTAAACAATGTTTTTGGAGGTGGTAGATTGTAATTTTATGTACCATTCTTTATCATATGTATTTCTGTCCTTTAAAAATGATGGAACTTGCAGCATTTAATATAATGTGAAGTCTTGCTATATTGAAAACATTCCTTGGCCCAGAAATGCTTTGTTTATAGACATAATTTCCAGGAATGCATTTGAGAAAGTAGGAACAAGATTTCAGATAGTTGAAAACACTCATTTTTAAAAAATATTCCAGGTTTAGGTGACATATCACTAATCTCCCAAAAGATTGACTATGTAATGCCCTGCCCTTTAAAGCCTGAGGTAAGGGTTCCTAAGGTTTGTATGTTTCCTCTTAAATGACAAGACTTCAGTGAACACCCACAACACAGGTAGCATGTAGGAGAGAAAAGCTGTCTCATCCACCCACTTCCATATCACCACCATGAGGGTCCAATGCCTTTCCAGTTATTACATGCGAATTGACACTGCTCTTCATAGTCTTCCTTTACCAAATCTAGAAAAAAGAAACTGAGGTGATCCAAGCAGGTATACAACACAGCCCTGCAAAGAACTATTTTTAAAAGAGGGCATTTCTATGAAAATACACGGTATCACTCTAAAGTTTTAGTGCAGTTTTAAGCTTTGACACTTGTAGAAGTATAAACGCAACACACTTAACGAAACATAACTGGAAAGTTCAACTGAACTTCTGCCAAACCTATTCAGCTCTGCAAATTCTAAATATTAAGCCCTTAATCCTTCATGGACCGAAACAAACATTCTAAATAGTAAACTTTTTTGTTTCAGCCAATGTAAGATGAAAAGCCCAATATGAATACATTGGCTGAAACAAAGAATTATACATATTAAACTTGTTTCGGTCAATGTAAGGTCAAAAGCCCAATACTGAAGAGTCACAAAACTCACCAAGCCCGAGAGGAACTGTGTTTCCCTGAAAATAAGACCTAGCCAGACCATCAGCTCTAATATGTCTTTTGGAGCAAAAATTCATATAAGAACCGGTCTTATTTTACTATAATATAAGACCTGGTATTATATAATATAATAATATATAAGACCGGGTCTTATTTTACTATAATGTAAGACCTAGTCTAAAATAATATATAACATAATATAGTATAGTATAGTATAGTATAGTATAGTATAGTATAATATAATACAATACAATATAATAATACCAGGTCTTATATTAATTTTTGCTCCAAAAGACGCACTAGAGCTGATTGTCCAGCTAGGTCTTATTTTCAGGGAAACACGGAATTTCCCCAAATCTTCCAATGATGCTTTATGAATCTAGTAGCGTCGACCCTTCTGCAGCAGTGCCTGGAGGGTCCAAGCTCTCTGTATCAAAGCTGAAAATATGCTTCTGAAAAGACTTCCTTTTATGAATACCTTCTGTTGTTGGTGCAATGGGAAGGGTTTTATCGGCCTCTAGTTTTGTGTCCCAAAAAGAATGCTCTTTCCCATTTTTCAGAATCCCTTTCCTCCATAGATAGCTCTTTGTATCTTGTTTCTCATATCCGTTCATATTTTTCATATCTCATCCTCTCCTAATCGCAAACATATAGGATTAGAAACTATCTGCTTGCTTTCCTTCTTCTGGTCTCAAATTTAATTCTTTCACTTTCATTTATACATAAGCTGCCCTGAACAAGAAAGTATTTTTAATATTAATAGCTGCATTGTCTGTCATATGACTCTCAGGTCATATTTCCCATATTTATATAATTTTGAGAATTTATGCTTCAGTGAATATTCTTATACAAAAGTTTCAAAGATCTATGATTATTTCACCATTATAATTAGAAATGGTTTGTTCATAGGGTGGTGACTTGCTAGCTCAGTTGGTTAAAGTGTGGTGCTAATAACAAGGTTGCCGGTTCGATCCCCGCATGGGCCTCTGTGAGCTGCGCCCTCCTTACAAAAAGAAGAAGGAAGGAAGGAAGGAAGGAAAGAAAAAAGAAATGAAATTACTTGATCAAAGAGGAGGAATATATTTAAGTCCTTATTTGTATGGTGTTTATGAAAATGAATTACAAAGTTTATAATGTTAATTCTCTGGAGTTCCCTTTTATAAGAAATGATCTATTCTATTTTTAAGAAGTCATAATTAGAACAGATTTGTGAACAGATTTCTGAATCAAATATGTGAATTGCTACACAAATAAGCTTATGCGTCACTTTTTTTCATTTCAGAAATAGGAGGGTTTGTAGAATATCCTGGAGAGACTGTGTATAATAACTTGGCCTGAGGGGAATAACCAAGTAAGGGGGCAGTATGAGAAATAAAATGCTGGAAAGGGAGTTTGTGGCCTGCTCTGGAGGGCCTTCATCATAAGGCCATTGTGTTAGTCAGGGTTCTCCAGAGAAACAGAACCCAAAGGAATGAGATTTATTATACAGAATTGGCTCACATGAGTATGGAGGCTAAGAAGTCCCACCATCTGCAAGCTGGAGACCCAGGAAGCCTGGCAGTGTGGCTTGAAGGCCTGAGAGCTGATGGTGCAGATTCCAATCCAGATCTGGAGGCCTCAGAACCAGGAGGGCTGAGGCCAGAAGATCAGTGTCCCAGCTCAAGTAGTCAGTCAACCAAAGAGTAAATTCAGCCTTCCTCTGCCTTTTTGTTCTATTCAGACCCTCAACTGATTGTATGATGCTCGCCCATACTGGGGAGGGCCATCTGCTTTGTTCAGATCACCCACTCAAATACAAATTGTCCCCAGAAACACACTCACAAACACACCCAGAAATAATGCTTAACCAGACAACCTGGGCAGCCCACAGCCCACTGAAGTTGACGCATCAACTTAACCATCATAGATAGAGAATCCATCTTTTGAGCAGAGAAGAAATACGGTAACAGCTGTGCTTTAGGAATACTAGTCTCCTCACGTCCTGGGAATAGCCTCTACTAACAGACTAGATGAGTCTCTACAAATCAGTCCAGGGCATGACTGGGAATAGATGCAAAGTACAGGAAGGGATTCATGGAAGAGATACTGTGAAGAAGAACCCAATTGAATTTGGTGAACTTTTGTGATTTTTGAGTCTTGGAGGATAAGAATACCACTGTTAGATATAGGGAGCATTAAATTCACCTCAGGTAGAATCAACTGAAAAGGATGGCAAGACAGGCACCCACGTGGAAATGTCCAGTGGGCAAATGGGAACAGCACAGAAGGAAGGAAAGGCTGCAGAGAGAAATTTCAAAGTCATCAGTCCCTTCTGAGGTGATTTTGAAGTTAGGAGTTTGACCTAAATTCCCAAGGGAGAAAATGTGAAGCACTCAAAGACAGCTTTGAGCCCCAAAGTAGGTAACTATTTCAGCCTTTGAGAACATTTCAGTTTCCCTTGGACTGATGCTGTCACTCTTCAGTCCAAAGCACTTGGTACATTTCTTGGGTTGACTTTAGCGCTCTTACAAAGACTCTAAATTCATAAGACAGTAATTCTAAATTTGTCAGACTAGAGATTCTGTTCTAGTTACCAGGTCAAAATAAAAGCTATCTGGATTCAAAAGTCTTGTTTTATATAAACAAATATATTCTGAAACGTAAGGCTCTTTTGACTGACCGAGAGTTCAACCAGGTGACATAAGTTTTGTTTTGTTTTGGGACAAAAAATATCTCAAAGTCTTGTTCTGATGGTAGAATTGTCTGCAATTTTATGTGAGCACATGGTTAGGGCGGGCTCCTCTGAAGAAGTGAGGCTCAAGCATCACCTGCAGGATTCTGAACTTTGTTCATTGGTAGAATTCTTCAGTAGCTTTCTCAGCATTTGCTTTAAAATAACTATAAAGAAAACTTTCTCCTTTGGATGATGTGAGCTGTACTTAGATAAGGAAAAATTAGTTCTATTTTTTTTCTTATAGTCAGATATAATCTATACGCATGTCTAATTGTACCAGAAAAACTGACATATTGTATGGAAAAATGAAAGTAATAGTAAAAGCCCATGGTTTTCATTTTAAAGTCATAGAACATTCTACTAAAACAGTGCTATGAATCATTTGATGACATTTAAGGCCTTATATACCAGGGATAGAGAGTTGAAATGTTGATATAGTCTCACCCTCAAAAAATAACTGTAGGAAATAGTTTACAATGATTATATGATGAACAAAATCCAGATTTTGGTCAATTTTAAGATTATCCAGCTAATGCCAAATTTAGCAAATGGAAAGAATGCTTCTTATATGTATTTTAAATACAAATTGTTATATATAAATAATTGCTGATTTTCTACTTTAGAATTGAAAGTGTATGTTTGTTTGCTTTTCTAATCTGGATTCTCTCACTTAGTAGCTGTGTAGCCTTAGGCAAGTTACCTACTAAGCTAGGTAAACCCCTTCCCTTCATTATGAATATAATAGTGCCTATTCCTTTCTAAGTGCTAAGTAAATGTTAGCCATTATGATGATTATTGTAGGCTAGTAATAACTATTAGCTAGAGTTTATGTTTGTCACATTATCCAGTGATTTCTTCATTATTTGAGAATTCCTTAGAACACTGTATGATTTTGTAAATATTAAAATTGCCTAATGGGAGACCTGGTATAATTTTTTTGCAGATGTCTTTTTAGATATAGCCCAGATCTATTTTATATGATTTGCATATAAACTTAAAGATGAAATGCAATAATCTGATCAATTATTCAAGTGTTTAAGGTCTATTTCAAAATACCACTTTATAATTGCATTTCATAATAGAACCAGGTAACTATGTCTTTTCATCTATAGTCTATGCAATTTGCTTTTGTGTAATGTTGTACAAGAAATAATGCTTACCTTCTCCCCTCCCCCAATTGTTCTTGGAACATATTATAAGGATATAAAGAATCAAATGTGATGGAAAGAGAATTGACTCTGGGTGGTGAACACACAATGTGATATATAGATGATGTATTACAGAATTGTACACCTTAAACGTATATAACTTTGCTGCTAACAATTGTCACCCCAATAAACTTTAATTAAAAAAAAAGGATATAAACAAATTAAGGTAGGCTATAAGACCATGCCTTGTTGATTTAAATATGCTAATTTAAATTCCTGTGAAATACAAAGAAATCACTTTAGAGAACAAATTATTCCTCTGTGAAATTAAGGTGAAGGGATGGGGCCATTAAATTTTGCAAGCTTTTGGAAGACTCATATTAACATTGCTATGCAGATAATTTGGTTCTTATTTGTAATCTGTGGATTTCCACAAGGTACTTAATTTTCTGTTGGAAAGTATCATTGGGAAATGACAAATACTAGTATAGAAATTCAACACTTAAACCCTATTATACTCCAATTAAGTTAGGATGAACTATTTTAGAAAACTTGATGTTCTTAAGATTGCCTTTAAAATAGCAGCCATTTGTAGGGTTTTAAGGTTTGTTTCAAGGATAGTAGAAGTGTGTTGAAAACAAAACTATTAATCAGTTAACAAATTTGAGTGCCTACTATGTTATAGGTACTGAGAGGTTTAGAGGTTTAAACAAAAAATAGATATAATGCCAGCTCTTCAGAAATTTACATTGGTTTCTGATCTTTAAAGATCACCATGTTGATGTTAGAAGTTTCAAAATACTAGCTAAAGTTACATTTTATTATTTCGTACATTCATAGAATTTAATGATTCTTGAAATGAGGCCAAACATCAATGGCCTTCTAATTAGCCTCATGTACGACATTTTCCAGAGCAATGGTTCTTTGTTTTTAAATTTTATTAAATTTATTGGCATGACATTTGTTAACAGATTATATAAGTTTTAGGTACACAGTTCTATAATATATTGTCTGCATATTACATTGTGTGTTCACCATCCAAAGTCAACTCTTCTTCCATCACCATATATTTGACCCCCTTTACCCTCTTCAACCTCCCCCCACCCCCCGTCTCTGGTAACTACCATACTGTTGCCTGTGTCTATGAGTTTTTCTTTCGTTAGTTCATTTAGTTGTTGCATTCTGTTTTATATCTTACATACTACGTATGAGTGAAATCGTGGTTCTTGACTTTTGCCATCTTACTTGTTTCGTTTAGCATGATATTCTCAAGATCCATCCATGTTGTTGCAAATGGAAGTATTTCATCTTTTCTTGTGACTGAATAATATTCCATTGTATATATGTACCACATCTTCTTTATCTAAGCATCCATCGAAAAACACTTAGGTTGTTTCCATGTCTTGGCCACCGTGAATAATACTGCAATGAACATAGGGGTACATATATCTTGATGAATAAATGTTTTCAAATTGTTCAGGTAGATACCCAGAAGAGGGATTGCTGGGTCATAAGGTAATTCTATTCTTAATTTTTTTGAGGAACCTCCATACTGTTTTCCATAGTGACTGTACCAATTTATATTCCTACTAGCAGTGTACGAAGGTTCCCTTTTCTCCACAGCCTCTCCAACAGTTGTAATTTCATGTCTTGTTGATGATAGCTATTCTAACAGGTGTGAGGTGGTATCTAATTGTGGTTTTGATTTGATTTCCCTTATAGTTAGTGATGTTGATCATTTTTTCATATTCTGCTGGCCATCAGTAAGTCTTCCTGTGAAAAGTGTCTATTCAGGTCCTCTGCCCATTTTTTAATTGGATTGGTTTTTTGTTGTTGTTGAGTTGGATGAGTTCTTTATATATTTTTAATATTAACCCTTTACCAGAGGTATCATTTGCAAATATGTTTTTCCATTTGAGTGGTCGCTTTTTTGTTTTGCAGATGGTGTTTTTTTGTGGTGCAGAAACTTTTTAGTTTGATATAGTCCCGCTCATTTATTTCTGCTTTACTTTGCTTGCCTTTGGGGTCAAATTCATAAAATCCTCTAAGACCAAAGTCCATATGTTTTCTTCTGTGTATTCTATTGTTTCAGATCTCATATTTAGGTCTTTGATTCATTTTGCATTAATTTTTGTGTATGGTGCCAAATAGAAGTCTAGTTTCATCCTTTTACACGTGGCTTTCCAGTTTTCCTAGCAGTATTTATTGAAGAGGCTGTCTTTTCTCCATTGTATGTTTTTGACTCCTTTGTTGAAAATTATTTGCCCATATATATGTGGATTTATTTCTGGGCTCTCAATTCTGTTCCACTGGTCTGTATGTCTGCTTTTCTGCCACTATCATACTGTTTTGATTATTGTTGCTTTGTAGTATAATTTGAAGTTGGGGAGTGTGATACCTTTTACTTGTTCTTTTTTCTCAGGATTGCTTTGGCTGTTTGGGGTCTTTTGAGATTCCATACAAATTCAAAGCAATGGTTCTTGAAATTCACTGTCTAATGCACAATTAAAGCATTTTTTTATTCATCAGTCATCATCAGTAAGTCACCATAGCTGTGAGTAAAATGTAGTTCTGGAGAGATGGATCTGAAACTACTACCTGCCTTATTTCAAATTCCAGGACCACTTAGGAGCTGAGTATTCTTGAGCAAGTTACTTAACCTGCCAAAACCAGTTTTTTTCTCCTTTGTCAAAAGGAGCCATGTTACATACATTGTACCAACCACATAACATTGATACAAAAACTAAATGAATTGATGAATATAAAGCATTTGATAAGTCTTAGCTTCTGTTGTGTCTAATGATTATTCATTATTTGCTTATTATTTTTGTTTTATTGTAAAAATATTAAAAAAACAACAAGAAGAACATATTCATAATCCCACTTTCTCTCCTTCAATTTTTTAAAGAAATAGAAGTCCACATTCTCCTTTCTTCATTCTTACCTTTCTCCCCTTCCTCCCATCTCCCACCCCAGTGGAATCACTGTTAATTCCAGTGTATTCTTCCCAACTTTTCCCAGTGCTTATGCAGCAAAGCTGTTTGATGTTGAATTCTTAAACAAGCAATGGATCTAGAAGTTTGCCTGAAGGAGGAATTGTAAGAGCTATATATGTCCTGACCAGTGAGTGTAACACAGAAGCACAACCAACCAAGTAGATGCAAGAAATTCTAGTTGTACATTTGGGCGGTGGGAGAAGAAGAAAGTCCTCTTACTAGTTTTAATTCTGTATCAGGGAAGGAAATAGAGCCTTGTTTTGAGTCCACTACAATGATAAATTTCCAAGGCTAGTTAAATGTGGCAGCGCGCATTGTCACTCAGCTTGTAGAAGCTTTAACACATCTTGCTCTCATGCCCTGTGATTTTGTGCCTCCCCTCTCGGCATAAGTACTCTGACTGTTAGGCTATCCACCTTTCTTCACCTGACTCACTTAGTCATCCTTCAAGACTCACCTCCTCCAGGGCCGAATACCCAACTGTTTGCTCCCATAGTAGCCTGTACATACCTCTCTCTTTGAAATTACTGTTTGTATCTCTTTTTCACATTTCTAACCATAACTTCCATAGGCTGGTGACCATATCTTAATCATTTTTGTATTCTTAGCACCTAACAAAGTAACTGGCATAAATTAAGATCAATATATGTTTATTGACCTGAACTAACTACCTATTGGGGAAATTTGCTGGTTTTTTTTTTTTTTTTTTTAAATCCTGGCATGTGCACCAAATGGGGAAAAAAATGAAGTTAATTCAATTGTAAAATTGGCTACATTGAATTTTGTTCCAATGTAGAATAAACTTGTCCTTCAGAGGAATCTTACTTCTTATGTTTGAAAGAAAAATAAAATCTTTAACCCTAATGCTCAAGTTTGTCTTCTCTTCCTACCTTTACAAATTCTTAGCTAATTTCCTCATAGCTTTCTTTATAGAAAAAGTAAAGGCCATTAAGTGGTAAATGGCCAATAAAGTAAAGGCCATTACGTTACATAATTTGAGAATTATGTAACTCACATTCCTTCTTACATCATCTTCACCTACTTTCTTCTGACCTTAGATAAAGAGGTAACCCCCTTTATTGTAATTTAGTTCCTTCGTCTGTGTGCTGAATTCCATTCCTTATTGTTTCTCCATTGCCTCAACCAACACTCCCTCCCCATCCTGTCCTCTCCCTTCTGCATTACCTTTTCCGGAGGCTTTTTCCCTGCATCCTGTGTGCGCGCCCAGTTATCTCACCCTCTGTCTGACTCACCTCTCCTGGAAGTGGCTACTTGCACCCTTTATTCCTTCATAGCTATACTTCGTGAAATACTCTGCTTCTTCAACTTCCAATCATTCTCTGATTCACTGAAGGTCTCACTTGCTTCTTCATACTCCCCATCAACACTTTCATGCTTCTTAGCTTTCTTCATGATCAGCAGATATCCTAATAACCAAATACCGTAGGCATGACCCCATTGTGACTTTTTTTTTTTAATGATTACTCCCTTTTTGAAATTTTCTTCTCCTTTGATTTCTCTGACATCACTTCCTCGGGTCTTCTTCCACTTCTCTCTCACTTTGAAGTCTCTTTTCCTAAGGAATTTCATATCCTGACCTGGTTTCAGCTGCCCTCTGTGTACCTAGGACTTCCAAATTTATGTGTGTACTCATAAGATTAAGATCAGAATCCTCAAATTACTGTACATTTTCAATTACATATCCCACTTCAAATAAAGACTTTCCAAACTGAATTTATTATCTCCTTTGTGATGTAACCAGTTGCTCCTAAACTCTGAGACATGGTAAAAGGATCATTCAACATTCCATCATACAAGTTAGAAACCTTTACATCATCCTTTACATGTAGTACGTCAAAAAACTTGGTTGTCTCTATCACTAGTATTCAAATATGTCTTGATTTTATTTTCTTCTATCCATCCCTGTTGCTACTGACTTCATTTTCACCATCTTTATCCCTGCCCTGAATTATTTTAATAACTTTCCATTAGTTTCATGGCCAGTCCTGCTCCTAACTAGCCTGCCACCCAACAATCCATCCATTACTCTGGTGCAGGAGAAGGAGTAAGATCACATCTTTCTTCTTGTGAACCTTTAGTAACTTCCCATTTTCTATGGAATGAAATTCCTATTCCGAGGTGGGGCATGTAAGCTTGAACCTTCAAAATCTGACCTTTGCCTACCTTTTTGATCTTCTCCGTTACTTTCCTCCATGGCAGAGTGAACTGGTATGCACAAACACTAGGGAGAAGTTTGGTAGACAAAAATAAAGTATTTGATTGGCTTTTCTCTGAACTAATAAACTCTAGGTAATCAAGAATTTCCTTTAGTTGGATTCAACCTGGTGCATTAGGTATTTTGGGAGAATATGTCCTAAAAATGTACTTCTTAGCCCTATAAACTAAATTTCTTGAAATACCTGAAACAATCCTGTATAACCGAAGTTATACAAGTTTGGGCCTAAGGTGTCATTTCTATTTAATGTGATGCATTATTTTTTTCCTATATAGGTCATATAACTTAGGATATAACTATTTCCTAGGCTTCTTTGACATAATTTAAATATTTAGCCCCATAAT
Organism: Rhinolophus sinicus; assembly: GCF_036562045.2. Classification (NCBI taxonomy): domain Eukaryota; kingdom Metazoa; phylum Chordata; class Mammalia; order Chiroptera; family Rhinolophidae; genus Rhinolophus; species Rhinolophus sinicus. The sequence goes on from NC_133752.1 coordinate 78,599,550, forward strand.
GATAATAGAAAATATATCTTTGCTTTTAAAGTGTATTTTTGTGACAAATACCAGTTGTTTATAGATATTTTGGAGGCAGCAGGGGAAGGAGACAGACTTTCTTAAAATTTTTGGCAGTATTGTATATGAAATGCTGCCTAGTTAGCTGATAGGATGTTCTATGATACAAATATCCTCATTCTTTCTACTCTAAGGAGAATCCTTTATGGAACATAATTCATGCAGTTGGCATCAAAAGGCATGAGAAGTTTAACAGAAAATTTAACATAAAGCAGAGTATTTAAGGCAAGTCAGCCTCAAATGACGTATCTTTCCTTTAAAAGAATTTGAATATGTAGAATGGGAAAACTATATTTTTGAAAAGGGATAGAATTTGCCATTTTCCTTCCTAGGAACCAGTTGCAACAGACTGGGGACCGTTTTAACCAGTATTTTCATTAAACTATAATTAGAGGTATTAACATGGTGGTATAATTTTTTTTTAATGTTGTGTCTGGGTATGTATTTCATTTCTTTTGTGTTTTCTTTAATTATCCATCCTGTCTGCCACATGGGAAGCTCTCTGAGAGCAGACGATGTATCTAGAACACTTCCAGATCCCTGACACCTGACCACAGGAATTGCTTCAGATGTGAACAAACCCATAAAATGTTCATTTTAATTTTATTCCAGAGTTACACTCAACTAGCCTGTTTCTGAAATCTCGCAGGAAAAAAACAGCTGAAAAATCTGTTTTAGCACCTTAGTAACTAAATTTTTAGGTAAAGCAAGTTGCATTTTATAATTCTCTGGCTTCTCTTTTAGCACTTAATGGATTAAAATTCACCTTTTTTTTTTAAAGAAGGACGCAGCTCACAGTGGCCCATGAGGGGATCGAACCTGCAACCTTGGTGCTACCAGCGCCCCGCTCTAAAAATTCACCTTACTACTTTAAACATGCTTTAAATTATACAGAAAAACTAAACAAAAACAAAACAAAACAAAAAAAGAAAACTATTGTATGTGTTTTTGACTTGATATTCTCTTTAAACTTTTTTTCCCCCCCAATATTAGGAAAGAGAAAAAATATATTGACCGATGCTGGAAGGATGTCACTGTTGGGGACTTTATTCGTCTTTCCTGTAATGAGGTCATTCCTGCAGATATGGTCTTACTCTTTTCCACTGATCCAGATGGAATCTGTCATATTGAGACTTCTGGTCTTGACGGAGAGAGCAATTTAAAACAGAGGCAGGTGGTTCGGGGATATGCAGAGCAGGTAAACAACATGTTCTCACCTGGTGACATTAACATTTTCTTTTCAGAACATGACTGAGCTTATTTTTGCATGTACAGAAAGAAAGATTTTCAAATTCTTTTTTTACCATTACAAAATAGAATCCCAGAAGGCTTAATTCAGCTCCAGATAATCCGTGGACATGTGCTATATTTTATAGATAACAGGATATAATGACTTGGAGTTCAGACATTTCAGTCTGGCAAGCATAGTGTTTGGAACTGAATTAAAGGAACCTAACAATTATTTGGCAATTTAGAAAATTATTTTGTAGTGATAGAAATAATCACCTTCTAATTTATCTTTCTTAAGCTTAGATTTTATATGTTATTGAAGCTGGAGACATAAATTAGTCATTGTTCCTAAAATCTGTTATTACTTATATACAAAGATGTTTTAAGGCTTCTGTAGTTTCCTCATGCTACAGAGTTCCTAGATCCTTTACCACGCTGTGATAAGGGAAACAAAAACTTTGAAGTTTAATTAACATGAGTTTGAATGAATTCCAGCTCTGCCATTTAATTACTGCTGTGACTTTGGGCAAGTTACTTACATACTTTATGCTTCAGTTTCCTTATCTGAGAATGGAAGTGATGATGTCTCTGTCATAGCATTGCCGTGAGACTCAAATTAAATACTATATGGAAAAGCATCATACATAATGCCTAAATATTATTTTCCCTTCCCTTTTTCTGGAAACACTTGAGATTGAGTATTTTAAAATTTAATGGTCTTCTTTTAACTGAATCACTCTTAAGTAGGATTTGAAAGTTGAAGGATCAACTTATACTTGCAAACCAAAAAATGTTTTAGCCAAAGAATACCCTTATCTTTAGTAAATTTCATCACTTGATGTCACATTGGGCCCATCTTTCTACCTATGTATTTCATTTGGATCCTCTGTGATTGATATGTTTCTGAGCTCATTGTCATTGTTACTTTTGTAAGCATTCCTGGATCTTAAACATTGCCAAAATTCTTGTACAACTTAGATTCTGTTATATATACCACTAAATACCTATTTTGAGGGTGATGCCAGTTAATTAATTAGCACACTTTGGATTCAATTAAGGGTGTGTGTTCTGTTATTCCATGACCTCGATTGTAATCCTGGCTCTGAATACCTTCGTGTTTTGAGACCTTTAGCAAATTACTGTGTCTCTCTTTGTTCATCTGTTAATTATTCCTAATTACAATACCACATGGGTCTGGGAAGAAGAAATTTGTTATTATATTTAAAGCATATAATATAGATTCTAGGACTAGATCAAAAGAACTCAAAAACAGTATCAGCAAATTCGATCATATGATCATAACTCACATTTTCCATGTTTGCTATGAAATAGATATTATTTTATAAGCTATATCAATGGCATTTCTTTTATTAGCCAAAAAGCCATATTTTAAGAAAAGGAAATGATAGTGTTGACATGACTTGTTCCTAGTGAGTCCATGCCTAATTATTTGCTTATTAATTTCATAGAACATTCTAAAATTATTGTTTGATCCACCAGATAATTTTGTAAGATACTGATGTCCAGCTTATTTTTCAACTTTTTAAAATAAGATTTGCTGGGATCCAATGCAAATGTGCTCAGAGTGTTCACATATACATTTACTCTCAGAAACTGTCTAATGGTTAAAGAAAAACAACAAAGTATTTTCAGCCTTTCAGTGCCTTCTAGATAAGAGCATTTGCTATATGAGTAGATGCTCTCTCCTGCAGAGTTCTGCATGGATTCCAGTACATGATTCAGACATTCCCATCACCTGCTGATGTTTATTAACACTCTAGGACCTTTCTGATCCCATTTATTTGTTCATAATTATGCCTATACTTTCCTTCATTTAGGCAATTTGTGACATAAACCTTGCAGCAAAAATGCCTCAGTTTTACTTTAAAAATTAATGAAAGGATAAACACTTAAATCTTAAGGGTTTAACCTCAAATTCTTTTTGTTTTGTGATTTTAAAATATATGTATATATACATATATATTTTTAGGACTCTGAAGTAGATCCCGAGAAATTCTCCAGTAGGATAGAATGTGAAAGTCCAAACAATGACCTGAACAGATTCCGAGGCTTCCTGTAAGTGATTCATGACTTACCTTTGTGGGTGTGAGAGGACTTGTGTGTTGCAACTATACATACCTTGATAAAACTTTTATCTATTTATATCCAAGTTAAATCATTAATGGCCATATGTTTAGCTACATTAATAATTTGGTAAATATTTATCTGTGTATTTTTAAAATAACAAAATCACCTTGTTCTTAACCTAATCCTAGAATCTTTCAGCAGTGTAAGAATGTCTTACATGAGCTCCGTATTAAGTCCAAGACATGTTAGTTGTTTGGAAGGAGGTGTTTGGACAGAATTGACAGGTTAAGTGACATGATAGGACATGCAGAATTACAATAACAGGTAGATAATTCTGGTTGGCAAAAGTTAGCCTTGATTTGGAAACACGTCTAAGAAGAAGTATGGGAAGCCATGACAGGCTTCATTCTGGAGGTTTCCTGTGGCATCCACGTCCTTTTGCAAGAGCAGCTAGAATTTGGTGTCTTACCTAATTTTAGACCTGGCTTAAATTTTAGACTTGCCACTTATGTTTTGTATGCCTCGAACCAAGTTATTTATTTACTCTTTTTGATCCTTAGTTTTCTTTAGTTTTAAGAGGAGACAATAAGACATCCTTCATATTGGTGATTTTGTGAGAAAATGGTAAAGTTCCTAACTCATTTTTGGAGACCAGAATTATCCTGATAGTATTAGGTTGGTGCAAAAGTAATTGCAGTTTTTGCAATTATTTCTAACTTTTTAAACTGCAATAACAGTTGCAGCAACCTGATACCAAAAGCATACAAAGACATTTAAGGAAAGATAAATGTCCCTCATGTACATAAATGCAAAAATTCTACACAAAATTATAGCAAAATGCAGCCAACAATATATAAAAGGATAATACATCACGACCTAGTGGGGCTTATCCAAAAAATACAAGATTGGTTTAACATTAGAAAAACAGTGTAATTCACCATATTAATACCATATTAACAAAACATAATTAACTAATTAAAAAAGAAAAACCAAGTGATCATTTCAGAGATGTAGAAAAAGTATGTGATCAAATCTATCTTCGATTCTTGGAAACTAGAAACTAGATAACTCAACCTGATTAAGGGCATTTATGAAAAACCTATGGATAGCATCATACTTAATGGTAACAGATTAAATGCTTTTCCCCTAAGATCAAGAACAAAACATAGATAGTCACTCTCACCATTTCTATTCAAGATTGTACTGGAGACTCTAGCTAGTGTAGTCGTAGTTGGGTAAGAAAAGAAATAAAGAACATCCATAAAGAAAGAAGTGAAATTATCTTTTATTCATAGATGGTGTGATGGTCTATAAAAAAGCTACAAGAAGTAATAAGTGAGTTTAGCAATGTGGTAGGAAAGATCAATATACAAAAATCAATTATGTTTCATATACTAGCAATGAGCAATCAGATATTGAAATTTTTAAAAATATAATTTATAATACCATCAGAAAAAATTAAATACTTAAGGATAAGTCTGACAAAGATATGAAAGACCTGAACTCTGTAAACACTGAACACTGTTTAGAGAAATTAAAGACCTGAATAAAAGAAGAGCTGTATGTTCTTCATAAATTGACTCAATATTGATATGATGTCAGTTTTTCCCCAAATTAATCTGCAGGTTCAGTGTCATCCCTAACAAATTCCCAGCAAGGTTTTTTCTTTTTCTTTTTAGAAATTGACAAGTTTATTCTAAAAATATATGTGGCGATGCAAAGGACCTAAATTAACTAAAACAACATTGAAAGAGAAGAACAAAGTTGGAGGGTTAACACCACATGATTTCAAGACTTATTATAAAGGTACAATAATCAAGCCAATGTCATTTTGGCACTAAGCTTGACCAATAGATCAATGAAAAAGATTATGGAGTCCAGAAATTGACCCACACATTTATGGACAACTGGTTTTTGACAAAGATGCAAAGGTAATTTAGTGGAGAAAGATTAGTCTTTTTAACAAATGATGCTGCAGCAACTGGATATCTATATTCAAAAAATGAACTTCAGTCTAGACCTCTCAGCATTAAAAAAAAAAATTAGCTAAAAATGGATCCTATATATAAATGTAAACTTAGTTGTAAAATTATAAAATTCCTGGAAGAAAATAGAGGGGCAATCTTTGGTACCTTGTGTTAGATAAATATTCTTAGATACAGCACTAAAATCACAAACCGTATGTGGACAAAAAATAAGTAAATTACTTTATCAAAATTAAAAATTTTTTCTCTTCTAATGATAGTTAAGTAAATGGAAACATAAGTCACAGACTAGAAGAAAATATTTTCAATGCATGTATCTGATACAGGATTTACATCTCAATGCTCAGTAATAAGAAAACAAACAACACAATTTTGTAAATGATCAAAAAATTTGAACAGACACTTCACCAAAGAAGCTATATAGATGACAAGTATTTGTGTGAAAAGATACAAGTTCTAACTACAGAAGCTCCAGTGCTAAAATTAAAAAGATTGACTATATACCAAGTGTTGGTGAGGACGTAGAAGAACTGAAACACTCATATATTGCTTATAGGAATATAAAATGGTACAGTCATTTTGGAAAACAGTTCGGAAATTTCCTAAAGTGTTAAACATGCGCCCATCATATGATCTGGCCATTGTACTCGTAAACATTTACCCAACAGAAAAGAAAACATATAATAACCTATATATAAATGTTCATAGCAGCTTTATTTGTAGTAGCCCCAAACTGGAAACAACCCAAATGTCCATCAACAGGTAAGTGGATAAACAAATTGTGATATGTCCATACAGTGGAATACTACTCAGCACATTGTAGTGATACATGCAACAACATGAATATATCTCAAAATAATTATGTGAAATGAAAAACCAGGTAAAAAAGAATTATGCTATATGATCTGATTTATAGAATCTCAGGAAAATGAAAAGTAATTTATAGTGATAGAAAGCAGATTAGTAGTTGCTTGGGATGGGGAGGATTGGAAGGATGGATTATAGAAGGGCATGAGGATATGATTTCACTTATGTGGAATCTAAAGAACAATATAAGTGAAGAGAAAAAAAAAACACAAAACAGAAACAAGCTCAGATACAGAGAACATTTTGATGGTTGCCAGATAGGAGGGGGGTTGAAGGGCTGAGTGATGAAGGTGAAGGGATTAAGAAGTATAAATTGGTAGTTACAAATAGTCATGGGGATGTAAAGTACAACATAAGGAATATAGTAAATAATGTAATAACTATGTATGGTGTCAGGTGGGTATTAGACTAATGGGGGATCACCTTGTAAATTATATAAATGTCTAACCACTCTGCTGTACACCTGAAACTAATATAAAATAATATTGAGTGTCAACTGTAATTGAAAAATTTTAAAAAGAAGATGAGTAAGGCATTTAAAAAAGGGTATGAGGAAACTTTTGGGGGTGATGGATATGTTTGTCTTCCTGACTGTGGTGATGGTTTCACAGGGCAAACCAAATTTTACACTTTAAATATGTGCAGTTGATTCTTGTTAGTTTTTCCTCAATAAAGTTGTTTAAAATTTTAAAAAGAGTAATAGTTATCATGGAGGGAAGTATAGAACATAGTGATAGCATCGTAAGTAGCCCCTGATACAGACAGATGGTGGGGCAGGGTTGGGAACTATGCAATGGAAAAGAGAGAGGGCTTTGTTCATGTAAGAAGGTAATGCCAGAATCAAGGCTTCGAGAATAAGAAGATGCCAGGCAGGCAACTAAGTGCAAAACATGGCTGACATTCCAGGCTGAGGGAGCAACATAGTCAGTGCCATAGAGGCCTGAGACCATAGTGCATTTGTAAACTTAGGAATGGGTAGGTATGTTTGGAGAGTGGGTAAGCAAGAAGGTAGATTATAAAGAGGCCGGATCCTGAAGGACCCTTTGTGTTTGGCTTACAATGAAATATTTATCCTTGAGTCATTAGGGTTAATATTAGAAGAAAAATTATTTTAGATGGTCTTCATGAAGAGATGCCCCTCTCTCATCAGAAATATGCTCAGATGCCATGTCTTAGGATGAGTGCTTTTTGATTATTTCCTCCAGCTGCGGACTATTCATAGTTTCCTTTTGTAAATGTCAGATTCAGGGACTGTCATTTTTAAACCTGAGATCAGATCTGTTTAAGAGTCCAGCCCAGACATAGAGCCGTCCTCTCCCCACAGCCGGCAATGCTGATGATCTTTCCTGACACACAGGCTTGCCTCTGGCAGAATGAATCTTGTTTATGGGCATGAGAACAGGAAGGAACATTAATTAGCCTGGCACTGAGTCATCTGGAGCGTAGAACTCTGCCCAGAATCTGATCAGAGCATGTACATAGTAGATTAAAAAAAAAATCACAAAAGCATTGTTGCCACGCTAACTCTGATCCTGTGTTCCAATTCTTAAAGCCTGTCTAATATCTGAAACGCCATCTCTTGCTACCTTGGATCCTTTCACTCTGGTATGAGCTTCACCAAACATCTGGGACTGGAGCCCTGCCTGGTCTACCTTTGTCAGCCTCTCTATTTGGACCTGGTTCTTTCTTAACAGCACTTGAGAGCACCATTTGCTATGCTGGGTACTAGTCTTGCCCCAGCCATTACTTGGTCCCAGGGCCCTTCACACTTCCCAGCAGTCAACCTTATCAGTTGTCCGTGGATTCCTGGAGACCATGTTTGCTCGCCTTGGCTTCCTCCATTCATGATAAGCACTTCTGATAGCACTTTGTTTCAACATGTGCTGCCTTACTTTCTGATTAACATGATCTGACCACGGAAATGAATGGTCTTCCTCCCGGAAGATGCTCTCTGCTTCTCCCTTCCCTCACATTCTTTTTTCTGTAGTGATTGGATTTTCCTGGGTCTGCTCTGTTGATGCCTATTTTGAGAGCTGGCTTTGCAGGGAAGCATTTAATGAGACAATGGGCCCAGGTAGATTCAGTGGTTTTTCTGTGAAGTGATTGTAAGCCACTCTGCTAGCACCTTGTCCTTTTCTTACTTTGTGGCCTGTTTTCTAAAATCTACAAAAATTGGGATGCTCAAACTCACTGTCTATATGATGCCCTCTCTAATCTTTTTACTCTCAGGTAGGGCTACTCCCTATTTGTGCCCACGCTGATTGCTAACTATCAGGTTTCTATCACAATAGCTATAATATTTTTATTACACGTACATATTTCTATATCAGTCACCTCCTCTGAGACCACAGGAGCCAAGGCTGCGTGTTTTTCTATTTCCAGCATCTGGTGGGAGTGCTGGGTACATAGTAGATGTTACGTAGGTTTTTGAATGGTTGACAGCTCTGTGTGTTTTAGTGCTTCATATAGTGTCTAAAGGTCTTACTTTGTCAGCTCCAAATACCACACACCCATCAGGTGCAGGACATGTTTAGCATTTGGGCAGATGCAACCAACATAGATGCTGGGCTTTGATGTAGTGATGGTTACCAAAGTGATGTAATGAGCCAAAAATCTTAATACTTACTAAGGAAATTTGGGACTGATACTTTTATATATTAAGTCTGTTCCTATACAAGTTCTAGAGATAACACATGCTATATAGATGAGGATTGTGTGGTGCTTGCCTGGGAATGGTACCTACATGAAAATGTGAATGCTGGGACTTAATTTCCTCATCTGTAAAACTAGGAAGTTGAACCAAGGACACTTCTAGCTTTGACCATGACCCTGTGGTTCCGCCTTTGTACATAAATCCATATATATGAAGAAAGAATATAAACATACACTTTTTAGATGAAAGTGCTTTACAAATTATAGGAGTGAAATGATATCTAGTTTTCTCCTTTGTGGCATGAAACCTTTTTTGACGAGTTTTTATTTTCCTTCCCTCGTAGTTCTGGGTAGCATGGAGAGCAGATAGAATGACATTTTTCCTGTATTTAAGAAAGAAGAAACAACTTATATACTGAAGCGATATGTACACTATATATACATATACTTATGTATATTTAGATGTAGATATAGATATATATGTATATACCTATATAGATACACAACTAGATATACATATCTACATCTATCTATCGCTTAAAAGTTAATCTTATTTTAATGCTGAAATTTAAGAGGGCATTTTCAAAATATATGAAATACATTACTTTTTGCTTATTTTTAAAAAATTTTCCAATCATTTTGCTCTCTATTTTTGCCACTATACTAATTCAATCAAGTAATTACTTTGATAATTTTTGAACTGTTTATTATAGAAAATTTCAAACATGCAAAATTAGGAAGAAGTGTAATGAACACTCATTGACCTTCACCCAGTTTAACTGTTTTATAATTTTGCCGACTTTGTTTCAGTTATCCTTCCACTTTCCCCCCACTCCTACATCATATCATTTCACTGTGATTACTTCACTTTGAATATATAGCAGGAAAGGACTTTGTTGAAAACCATAGCAATAACATCATCACATCTAACTAAATTAAGAACAATTTCTTGATATCAGATAGTACCTAGGCTTTGTTCAAATTTCTCCAGTTATTTAAAAAAAAATTTTTTTTAATAGTCAATATAGTCTAACCAGAATCAAAACGAGGTCTACACATTGTATTTGGTTGATATGTCTCTATATTTCCCTTCCCAAGAAATTGGGTCATTTAGGTCGTAGAATTTACCACGTTCTGGATTGAGCTGATTGCATGGTCCCTGTGTTGAGCCCCTTCTTTTGCCCCACGTCATTCATTTGTTGAATAAACCAGGTCATTTTGCTGCAGAATTTATCACATTTTTTGGTTTGGCTGACTGCATCCTTGTGGTGGTAGTCAACATGTTTCTCTGGCCCTCTTATTAACCCTGTTAAACTGTACAGGGGTCAGACTTTCAGAATCGGATGAAAGCAATAGTTTCTGTCCCTAGAAAATGACAAACACACACACACACACACACACACACACACACACACACACACACGGTGCCAAAAAAATGTATACACATTTTAAGAAAGAAAAAAACTGTTTTAAAATTACGCTGATGGTAACCACTTTGAGCACCTTTTGTAATTGCAGATGTGAAACATGACTTGCATTCACCTGTTGTTATCGGTATATATTGAACATTACATTTTGTGTGTGTGTGTGTGTTTTGTCTTTTTTTTTTTTTTCTGGTGCCAGTTTTTTTTTTTTTTTTTAGTTTCAGGTGCACAATACAAAGTAATACTTAGACATTTATCATTTATGGCCCTCACACTGTGTCAACCCTCCTCCCATCCACTCTAAATCACACACAGCCATTACATTTCCACTGTCTATTCCTAATATATATATTTACATAAATTTACTATATATTTATATACATAAAATATATATATAGATATATATAGATATCTATATATATAAACTTGTAGTTGACATTCATTATTGTTCAGCTTCAGCTTCAGGTGTACAGTGCAGTGATCAGGCATCCACATCATCCCTGAGGTGGTCTACCTAATGAGACAAGTGTCCATCGGATACCCTACAAAATCTTTACAACATTATTGATTACATTCCCCAAATTGACTCTCGTAACCCCATGGCAATCTTGTGGTTACTGATTGTGCTTTCTAATCCCCTCACCTTCCCCCTTATCCCGACCCCTCCCACCCATCTAGCAACCCTCAATTTTCCTCTATGTCTCCGAAACTGTTTGAGCATTACATTTTTAATACAGGTTTTTCCTTTCTTAAAATGTGTGTACATCTTTTTGGCACCCTCTGTGTGTATGTGTGTGTGTGTGTGTGTGTGTGTGTGTGTGTGTGTGTGTGTATACATATACATACATATACATATATATATATATATATATATATATATATATATATATGAATATACACGCACACACACACAGAAAAAGTTGCATACAATTTTAAAGGCTTCACAGGTCCCCAGAAACCATAGACCCCAGGTTGATTTGCCCTGATAGAGGCTTGATTAGGTTCCTTTGAAGATATGCATTTCCTATCCTGTAACATCTGGAGGCCTGGGATGTCCCCTTGTCCTATCAGCCTTAGCCTTTCATTATCAAGTCCCCCATCAGCCTTTCACCTAACGATTTTAGCAGCCACCAATTATCATTGCCTAAAATGATCCTTGGTTTCATCCAGGTTGAAAATGGTGATTTTCTAACTCTATCAAGAACTTCTCCCTCATCAACTATTAATTACCTGAAATACAATTTGTACTAGAGAAGCAAGTTTCTTATTTGGAATATTTTTGAGCTTTTGTAAAATTAGAAGTTTTGGCGAAAAAAAAGGATAATAGAAAACAATGGCAATTAGAAACTTGTTGAAAGCAGGTAACTCTGAAATAACAAAAGCAAATGGGCTAGAGATACGAAACCTTTGCTGTGAACTACGTAACTTAACACTCCAATCAAGAAAACTCAAAGCCATTTTATTTTTACATCCCACTTTTGGTATTTAAAAGTGAATGTATATGCTCTGTTTCTTATAGAGAACATTCCAACAAAGAACGCGTGGGTCTCAGTAAAGAAAATTTATTACTTAGAGGATGCACCATTAGAAACACAGAGGCTGTTGTGGGCATTGTGGTTTATGCAGGTTGGTTACACTTCTTATTTTTCACCATTGTCTCCTTCGTATTTTTCTACAAGTTAACATTTTTCACTTACTCAAAATGCAATCTACAAAAGCAGATTGCATTTAATCATTGTCTCTGTTTTTCTAAGTGGATTACAAAAGCAAACTAAATTAACGAAACATATTATATAACTGCTTTTTATGGAACTGTCTGCAAGAGAGATTTTAAACTGTGATGTTTGCTACGTGGCTTTAATTTGCACATTCTCTGAGATATCGTGTTACCTCTGTAGGCCATGAAACCAAAGCAATGCTGAACAACAGCGGTCCACGGTATAAGCGCAGCAAATTAGAAAGAAGAGCAAATACAGATGTCCTCTGGTGTGTCCTGCTTTTGGCTGTAATGTGTTTAACTGGTGCATTGGGTAGGTACAATTTGATTATTTGCTGACATCTTTTCAGCAAGATACTCTTTAAAAGTATTTTATTGTCAAAAATTTATGAATGTTTAACTTCTGTAAGGGAGGTTTTATTTGCCAATGATTTTTTTTTTTTCAATCACATCCTTGCCTCTCTCCTTCTTTGGCCTGCAAAACATTAATGTTGATTATATCCAGTTACATGTGGCTGTAGTACTGAAGAGACTGGAAAAAGTTTTAAAGAAAAATACGAGAATGTGTAGTCTTTTGAATTTGAATTTGTTTCCAAAAACAAACAGTTGGTTTTTCAACCAAAATAAACATTCTCATCCCTCTTTCTTTAGGAATTAAGTTTTATATTTGTATAACATATGTAGCATTCATTTGATATCTGTGTGTCTTTTTGAAAGGTCATGGAATCTGGCTGAGTAGATATGAGAAAATACTATTTTTTAATATCCCTGAGGCTGATGGACATGTCATATCACCCGTGCTGGCAGGATTCTATATGTTCTGGACCATGATCATTTTGTTACAGGTAATTTCTATCGAGCTCATCATAGAATTTTAAGATCTTTACTACTTATCCAGCTATATTTGGTTTCTCATCCTTTCTTTTCCCCCTTTAACATTTTTAAAATTGTTTCATTCTTCTTAGGTCTTGATCCCCATTTCTCTTTATGTTTCCATTGAAATTGTGAAGCTTGGACAAATATATTTTATTCAAAGTGATGTGGATTTCTACAATGAGAAAATGGATTCTACTGTTCAGTGCCGAGCCCTGAACATCACCGAGGATCTTGGACAGATTCAGTATCTCTTTTCTGATAAAACAGGAACCCTCACAGAGAATAAGATGGTTTTTCGAAGATGTAGTGTGGCAGGCTTTGATTACTGCCATGAAGAAAATGGTAAGTGTTGGGTATCTATGAAAACCAACTTTAACATTGGTCTTTTTATACTCACTTAAAAATTTGATAATTCTAGCATAGAAATGTTATATTTATGCATTGGGTACTTAATTCACCCAAATGGGCATTACACTTAATTGTCATCCCTTCAAAAGCTAATAGGTCTAAGTCAAAGTATCTATTGCCATGGTTTCTTTTGAAGAAAAGGAAATTACTAGTAATGGTAGAAGGTCAAGGATTGGAGATGGTGATGGTGATATTGTGTTATAGATACTTTTGAGAATCTAATGAAACTATGAACCATCTCCCTAAAAAGTATTTTGAAAATAATTCCAAAGGGATTATATGCTCCCTTAACCCCAACATTCAGCACGTAGGTATTCATTGATTCTTAGTTAACAACATCTAGTTTAAGAAAAAATAAGATGAGCTGAACGTCTGACATTAAGGAAGTAAACATATAAATTACAGTTTTCTTTAAAGGAACTTCATTAATTTTGTTATTTATAGACATAGTATGTGCTCCTGTGAAGATAATTCTGAGAAGTGTCCAAAACAAATTAAAGCCCTACTCTCTGGAGTTAACCACCATCCAACAATTTGATGAATCTATAACTATCCACTTTTTATGCATATTTCTCTATATGTGAACATATATATTTACACATTTTCCCTTTTATGAGTTAGAACATGTTATAATATTGTTTTGCAATTTGGTTCTTTTACTTAACAATATCTCATAGACATTTGTTTCAACTCAGTTAATAACAACATTAAGTGCATAGTATTGCTTTGTATGTGGTCAAGCTTAGTTTGCTATTAAACGGTACTTGCAATTAAGATCACTTGTTCATTCAACAAATATTTAGTGAGCTCCTAATATGTGGCATGAGTCCCTGATTTCATGTAGCTTAGAATATGGGCAAAGAGATAGACAAGTAAGATTAAAAATTATGATAGATAGAATAAAAGAAAATAATACCTATTTTTCATGGCCAGCCATATTGGGATGAAGTTATTCTTTTCAGTCTGTGATTTTTGAAGACAGAGTTAACACTTCATTGTGTTAATTTGTCTCTGATTAGTAATGAGATGTTTAACTTTTTATGTGTTTATCGGTCATTTTAATTTCCTTGATAAAGTGATCATGTTGTTTTCCTATTTTACAAATGAGTTTTTCTTATTCTTAGTCATCTGTAGGTGGGTTTTATCTATGAAGGCAGGACTTGTATGCCCCAGACTAGATGGTCTGGGGCCAGTGTTCATTTTCATTTGTGTCCTGGATTGAACCAGTTAAATAATGTTAATATCAGCCCTGATGTTTTATCCTTTTCTTCTGGTTCATTTTTTATTATTATATTAGTTTGCGATTACAACATAAATTACCACAAACTTAGTGGCTTACAACAACACAGTATACCATCTCCTGGCCTCTGGGTCAGGAGTCTGAGTACAGGAGAGCTATGTCCTCTCTCAGAGTCTCTCACCAGGCTGAAATCTAGGTGTCAGTTATGACTGTGATCTTCTCTGAGGCCGAGGAGCCTCTTCTTAGCTCCCTGATGTTTGGCAGAATTCTGAGTCTTGCGGTTAGAGGGCAGAAGTTCTTTCTTGCTGACTCTCAGCCTGGGGCCATCTGAGTTCCTAGAGGCAGCCCACCATAGCATGGCCGTTTGCTTCAACCAGCAATAAAATCTCTAGCTTTGAATCTCTGACTTTAATAACCCTCTTTTAAAGAGCTTACCTAATGAGGTCGTATCCACCTTGAATAGTCTTCTTTTAGATTAACTCAAATTCAACTGATTAGGGACTTGGTCACATCTGCAAAATCCCTCCTTTGCCACGTAACATAATGTAATCACAGAAGTGAAGTCCCGTTATACTCACATGGTGTTCATATCAGGAGGGCAGGAATCTTGGTGGCCATCTTAGAATTCTTCCTGCAATAGTGTCTTCACTTTGCTTAAGGAGTCACTTATTAGAAATTTTATATTATTATTAAAGAAAAAATTTCAATTATAAATATTAATAAGATTATGAATATTATGATTGCTGCCAGTAGTGTTAAACTTAGAAATCCCACCCTGCCCCAAATTTAAAAATATATATTAAACTATAGTTTCTCCTAGGTACATATATTTTTAAGCCAGCTTTTTTTACCTGTGAGTGTGCAGGATAAAATGTCGAGTATTTATAATCACTATAAATCATAATCATTAAACATAATCACTATATAAATGTAAAAAAATAGCTAGTCATATTAGATATAATGAGACTTTGCATTTTGTTTCATCTTCTTATATTTTTATTACAAAAAGAATGTTATAGAAAATTCCGGTAGCCAAAACAGGAAAATTTTTAAGTCATCAATAACTCTCACCAAACAGGGGACCGCTGTTAACATTTTAGTGCATTTCTCTTGAGTTGTTTTCATGCACACGTTAACATGTATGTGTTTTAAACAAAGTGGCATCACAGTGTGCTTTTAGTTTTATACCCATTTTTCTCAAGACTTCATGACCCCTTTCTCTTCTCCTTATTCTTCTAGTGGTTATGCTATATTGCATGTAAGAATTGCCATAAGTTATATAACTACTCCACCATTCGTTTAGGTACAGTCATTTGCTTTGGTAAACAGTGCTATAGTGAACGTCACTGGAGCTAAACCTCTATGCCCATTTGTGAGGTTAGTATTTCCTAAAATACTCCAGGAGGTATCTTACAGCAGTAATGTTTGATAACATACATGGTGGGAAGCACTGCATTATTTTTTGTAGTATTTAATACTTTGTAGTATTAAAAATTTTGTACTTGTAACATTTAAGAGGGCTAATACCAGCCTTCTCCCACCCCAGTCCCTGAATATACCTGCTCCTGCCCTGTGAGTACTTCTCTTCTGTGACCCTTCATGCAGAGAAGATACCACGTGATTGAGAATCACATGCTGTCGTGACTGAACTGTAACTGATAGCTGTTTGTGAGCCATGGAATGTTGCACTGCTTCTAGAAGGTGCTGACTTTCCCTGTGAACACTTCTTAACACATCCAGAGCTTCTGGTGTCTTTTCTGTAATGATTTAAAAACAAGCCCATGTACACACACACAGATACACACACACACACCCACACTCTCAGACACACACTGAATGCTGAAGGGAGAAATGGTAGGAGCCAGTTCTCCTGAGAACTTAATTCTGGGGAGACATATTGTTAATTCTGAGACATACTATTTTCACTGAAATGAAAACATTTACACCTTCAGTGTTTTCTAGCAAAAGCGTTGCCTAGAAGATATTTCCATATAGAATGTTGCTGCTTGGAAGTAGCCCCTTACTCATATGTAATTGTATTAAACACACCTGACAGCATCATTTTACGTTTTAAAACCTCACAGCTTAGAAATTTGTCCATGGACTAAACAGCATACAGACAACTAACAATCCAACAAGCAAATACTTACTGATTATTTACTCTGTATTCCAGACTCAGGAGATAATGATAAACAAAACATTTGAAGCCCTTGCTTTCTCAGAGCTTCTGTTGGAGAAAATAGTCACAAATAAATTAATTTTTAAATCAACAAAAATATTAAATAGTGAAAAGTGCTTTGCAGAGAATTAAAAATGGGGTGATATGATATAGGCTGATTTGAAAGCTATTTTGGATTGGTTGGTCAGGCAAGACGGCTCTAAGGAGGACATTAGAGCCTAAATCTGAGTTATTAGGTCAGTGCAAAAGTAATTGCAGTTTAAAAGGTTAAAAACAATTACAAAAACCACAATTACTTTTGCACCAACCTAATACATACTCTTGAAGTTCGGAATCAAAAGCCTTCCAATCAGCTAGTTCATTAGTAGCTAGTATAGTCCTCGGGCTGAAATGAGCTTGGCAATTTTCAAAGTAAGGAAGGTCAGTGAGGCTGGATTTTAGTGGAGGAAAGGCGGGTAAGAAAAAGAGGTCAGCAGAGGTCAGATCATTTTGAATTATGTAAACCAAGAAAAGGAGTTGAGATTTTATTCTTAATTGTGAGGCCACTGGAGAGTTTGGTGCAGGGAGTGATGTAATCTGCTTTGTCTTTTGGGAAGATCACTCTAGCTACTGTGTGAGGAATGGGTTACTAAGGGGCAAGGAGACCAGTTAGGAGGCTATTGCACTAGTCCAGTTGAGCGATAATGATGGCTTGGACTAAAGTAATAGAGATGGAAGGAAGAGAAGATGTTTGGGATATATTTTGGATGAATTATGGACAGCTGTTGGTGATGCTCTGAATATGAGGGCTGAGGAAGAAGAGAGGAATCAGGGCGAATCCTAGATTTTTGGCATAATTAACTAAGTAAATAGTGAGGTACCATTTGCAAAGATGGGGAAGACTAGAGAGAGTAACTTTGAGGGGAAGAGGGAGAGTTCTGGTTTCTCCATGTCAAAGTTAAGATCTCTATTATTTAGTTATTCAACGAGTATTTATTGAATATCTATCAACCACTGCTTTAAGCTCTGGCAATATCATATTAACAAAACAAACAAAACTCCTTTTGGAGTTTATATTCAAAAAATAAAAGCAAACAAGATATAGTGTATAGATGGTAGTAAATACTGGGATCGGATTTATAATAAGTGGTTAGATCTGGGAAGCCTTCACTGACTAGAGGACATGATGAGAGACTTGCGGGAAGTAAGAAAGTGAGCCACACAGATAATCTGCTTAAAGAGCCTCCTTGACATCCAACTGGAAGTATCAGTTGGAGAGTTGGGTATATGAGTATGAGCCTGGATTCCAATTAGAGGTCAGAGTTGAAGGTATAAGTTTGGAGGTCATGTGCACTGAGATGATATTTCAAAGGTGGGACCAGATGACATCACAAGGAGGAGTAAATAGGTGGAGAAGGGAAGGAGCTCCTGCAGCAACGCACTATTTGAGGACTGAGGAGGAAAGAAGACAGCAGGAGAAATTAAGAAGGAACAGCCATGGAAGTAGGAGGGAAAACGCATGGTGTCAGAGAAACCAAGAGCTGTTTTAGGGAGAAAATGATCGACTCTGTTGGTTTTTGCTAAGGGTTCAGATAAGATGTAATAATTGGATTTGGTGCCGTGGAGCTCATCGACAGCCTTGGCAGTAGCAGTGTCAGTGGAGAGACACAGACAGAAAGCCATGAGATTATTTGAGGAGAGATTGGTGTAAATGAAAGGGGAGAATTGTAAGAGTGAAGTGCTTGAGAAGCCCAGAGGGGTGGGGTACAGATCACAAGTGGAGAGTTTGGTGTGTGCAACTTGATCTATAGTAGTAGGAGGGAAGACAGAGAGTTTGGATACAGATGTAGATAGTTGGTAGTTTTGATGATGGGAAAAGAAGGGAGTTCCTATCTGATTACTTCTACTTTCCTCCCTGAGGCAAGTTCATTAAATAAGGGTATTGGAGGAGGGGACTTTGGAGGCTAGGTTTGAAAAGGCAAGAGATAATGTGAAATAGCTGTTTAAGTAAATGCCTGACATAGTCAACTTGCAAGTGGTTCTTCTCAGGTAATGACCCAGTGTGATTTTTATCCCTCAGCCAAGAGGTTAGAGTCCTATCAGGAAGCTGTCTCTGAAGATGAGGAGTTTGCAGACGCTCCCAGTGGCTCCCTCAGCAATATGGCAAAACTGAAGGTTCCCAGCTGCAGGACGGTTCATAATGGGCCTTTGGGAAGTAAACCCTCAAGTCATCTTGCTGGGAGCTGTTCTGCTCTAGGAAGTGGAGAAGGAGCCAGTGAAGTGCTTCATTCCAGACAGGCTGCTTTCAGTAGCCCCATTGTAAGTGTGAATGCGTGACTTGAATCTTGTACGTCCATAATGAATAATGAAAGAACATCCTCATAATTATAACAGAGCCAAACACCGCTGTATTTTCCACCTGAGAAGAGACTACGTAATTGCAGTTCAGTGTGATTTCCATACACATAATTAGAAGTATAAACAAACAATTTCACAACTTTCTAATTTGGGGGATAATTCAATGAGAGATAGTATATCATTTCTGAAAAAAAAACCTGTAATATTTCTAGTCAGGGCCGATCACGTCTGAGCCTGAAGAAAATTGCCCTGGTTTAAGGATCATGGCTCACTCTCAGAACCAGCAAGGCTTACCAGTTATCTCTTAGATGGGTAAATATGCCTAAATCAGAGGGAAATCCAAAGGCCTTTTGGTACCCTCCAAGGCCTTTTAATCTTCTGTAATCTTCCCCCAAATCCCACCAAACCTGCGTCCTCTTCCCCATTTTTAGTCTTCAGAGGGACATTTTCTAATATTTCCATTTTAGAGCTCACCTGAGTCCCAGAGGAAAGTTTTGAAACTGTCTAGTCACATCCACTGACATATGCATTTTACTGCAAAAGAATAGAGAGGACCATGTGGAAGCTGGGAATAAAGAAAGATACTTGTATGAAAGAATTAGAAATAAAAAGTTGTGCTTCATTTAAAATTACTACTATAAAATTTCGACTGCCTTTTCTACCTTCCATATTTCATGAACTCTTACGAGGATTCCCCAGCCATGAGACTGGTAACTGGTTGGTGATCTCTAAAATAGGTGGCGTAACATGAATGAATCAGCTTTGGGAAACGTAGAGTCAGTTTCTACCTTGAGTTTATTGTACGATTTTCATAGTAGCGATGTGACCTGAGTAGACCCCAGCGGTCTCGTTTGTCCTGGGGGAGGCCTTGAGGCTCGTGGCAGAGTTGCCAAGAAAAATTGCAGCAGCCACGGTAATCATTTCAGTGCAACTCATTTAGTTCTTTTCTGTGGCATTAAGAATATAAAACCTGTCACATTGTATCTTTGCCATATGTTGGGTTATTCCTAAAATCTGTACTTAATTTTTCTTCAACTTCTGAAAAAAAAAAAAAGAAATAGGGAAAGACTGCACACAACCTCTTTTTTGTACTCACTTTAAGGTTCTATCAGAAATATAGATTTTCTTCTCTTTTATCTTTTTCCCTATTCCTCTGCTGATTTTTTACATTTTCCACCCACCTGGAGTTAACCACAGAGTGACTCACATTTAGTGGAATAGCAAGGTATTAGCAACCAAGTGGATTGTGCCATAACCTCCCTCTCGGGTTCCTCATCCAGCCTCGCTCTCTTCTTGGGACAAAGAATTATTTCTTAGTTTAAAGTCTGTGTTTTTATCTATACAATTTCTCCTGTCTAAAATTTATTCTGCCCTTACAGTCTGCTTCTGTCTTACCAGATCTGATGAAATCCGTATTCCTTTAAAACCTACCTTAACTATCCTCTCTTATGAAGACTTCCCAAACTCTTTTCTCACCTTCCGAGCTCTGTGTACATTTTCCCTCCCTCCCTTGGTCTTATTTCTGCCTCTGACACAAACCATGAGCTCCCTACGAGCAAGGACTTACTGGTCTTGCATCCTTGACATCTAGCTCAGTGTCTCACATGTCCAATCTCAACAAAGTATTTTTGAAGGTTAAATGAAGCTGCTTAACAGGCTCAGCCTTCCACTCAGTCCACTTTGTTTTCACTTGCCCTATACGCCAATGCCATGTGTCACTCTGCTTCACAGATACTCTGAGGTGGTTGTTTTGTGTTGTGTTTTCAATACCACACCCTTACATAGGCTAAAGAAGTCTTCCTTGAAATATGAGATCATTCTTGCTCTAGACCAGCTGATTTTACTCTTTTTGGAGACTAAAGATTGTTTTGAGAAAGCTATAGGTCCTTTGACCTAAAAAATTAACATCTGCAAAAATTTTTGCATATGATTCCAAAAGCCCAATCGTGGAGCCCAAGTTAAAAACATCAGTTTGAGAGGACACTGAGAGCTGTGATATCTAGAATGGGAGATTGTACGATGGCACCTTTTGGGTGGGTGGGGGTGGGGGGCAGGTTGAGAGTCAGAGAGCGAGGATCTGAGGTGAGGTGCTGGCAAAGATGTGTTAGCCTTTGGGAATTAGAGTGTCACTGGGGCTCATGAGTCTTGGGTTTTTAGTATCTCTTTTAGAAGTAGAAACCTTTACTTTCTAATTCATTGTTTTTATGCTTCTTTAGTTCTCCAGTTCATTCAGCAAGCATGCAGTTCATTCTACTTGAATTGCTATTTTCCTAGATCTTTGTATGGCTGTCTCCTTCCTGTCATTGAGGTCTCAGCTCAGATGTCACCTGCTCAGTAAACTTCCCTACCACCCAATCCAAAGTATTTTCCATCCATTCCCTCCTCCTCATCTCTCTTTGTCTCAATCTATAAGCAACTTATTTGTTTATAGGTTATTGTTTTGCGTCCGCTATCTCCCCCCACTAGAGTGTGAGTTCCATGCAAGCCCAGACCCTGTCCATCCTCTGGCCCCCTCATTCCTTGAGGAGTGCCTGATACCATAGCTCAACTATTTAAGGGATAAATGAGTTAATTAATGGATTAATGGGAGAAAATGGCATCATACTAGACACTGGGATATAAAATGGGTAAGACATGCTCCACCCTTCAGGTTCTAGGTAGAGGAGGCAGACCTACAAATAAATAAATATAACCCTATATTTGAGATGCTGTAATACTTGTTAATGCAAAGTATCATGAGGGCACAAAAAAGAGAGTGATCAACTCTGAAGATGTAAGAAGGCATCAAGAAAGGCTGCACAAGAGAGGGGAAACTTGAGTTAGGATTAAACTGAGTAGGGGTTTACAGAGTAGAAAAGGAAGGAAAGGCAGGTGGGGCAGGTGGCGTGGGGCTTGTGCAAAGGCTCAGAACCCCGGGACTGGAGGAGGGGTTATCAGTGTGTGCTTGCTGGCCTTTGTCTTTATCCTTTAGGTTGTGGTATCAGGAATCAGAGGGACCAGAAGAAGGCACTAGTGTGCATACTTAAGCCAAAGTTGTAGAAGTAGAGGGTTGAGTCCCTAAAAGTGGAGTGGGAGTGGCAGTGGAAAATGAAATAAAAACCTTAGGGACAGGTGGAACTAGATGGAGAGTAGGGCACAGTATTAGAGCTGCCTTGGGCAGCCTTATCTCCCACGGAGAGTATCTTTGTCCATTATTAAACTCCGGGCATTTTAGGTTTTGCATAAACAATTAAAGTGGGTTCTTGTCACTCAGTTTTAAAACAAACTTAACATTCGCTATGTAGTAAAGCTACCCAAAAGCTTCAGCAGATACCATTAGAGGGCTAAGAGGAGTCTTGGCCAGTGTTTGCTTGTTTAAATTGTACTTATATAGGGGGTAAAAAGAAAGAAAGGAACCTGAATGTGAAATCTGCAACCTGGTAGGAAGGCATAATGTGAATCATGGAGGCAAATCTAAAATTTGAAATAGGTGTTGCATGAGATTAGGACAAGGATGTTGGACTCTTATCGTGAAACCAAGTAAGGCTTTGTTAATTATAGGAAGCTATCTACATCATGCTCTGTCTTCTCTAATTAGCATAACTTTCCTCTGCATTTAAAAAAATGTCTTCGATGCCCAGTGGGAGGGGTTTATATATTTGTTTTCTAAAGAGCAACATCTTTTTATTCTTGTTTATCTGTTATTGTGTTGTGATGATATTCCTCGGCTCTTTTTCTTCTGGAGGGAAAGAATTCAGTTGAGAGACAGCATTTTGTGCAAGTATAGGATAGTAAGAAGTTTATTAGTAAAGGTATATACACTCTAACATGGGGAGGGGACCAATCCCAAGCGGGGGAAAGACCTCTTGTATGAAGGCATTGATTCATATGGGTAGAATTGCCTCCCCTTCTCCCTTCTCTTTATCTCTCCTCCTCTCCCACTGAGGTACCTAGTCTTCCCTTTGGTTCTCAAGGCAGTTTCTGTCAATTTTCTTTTTATGGTTTGTTTGGAAATCTCACTGAAATGGTCTTGATAAGCAGGATGTATACTCTGATAAGCCGAATGTCTTTCTCCCTTCTCTGGCTTCTAACAACACATCCCTTTGATTCAGGGGTGTGTATGAGCCTGGGATCCTGCTGGGCTAGTAAGGCGTTGGTGCCCTAAGTGAGGGCAGCTGCAAAGGGGTCTTGACCCAAGTAGGAGCTGCAGCAAGGGGCTTTCTAACCTGGGCAAGATCTCCTTCTCCTGCTCATTTCTAACTTATCTACCTCCCCTATCGTATCCACTCCCTTCTTTATGAAACGTAAAATCAGCAAGTGTTTCGTAATAATGGGCAACAATAAACTTTTCTCGCTTATCCGTGTGCCAGGTACTGAGTTAAGGATCCAAAGATCAATAAGATACAGTCTTTCCTTTAAAGGAACTTACGACTCTATGGGGAGAGACATACATGTGCATGGAATCATTTAAAGCCAGATGGTGTGGGCCTGATTCTCGGGGCAATAGGAGTTCAAGAAGGCAGAAACTGTCCATTACAGAAGAAAGAGCAAAATACACGGTAATACACGGTCTCAGTGAGGAGGTTTGGATCTTAGGAAAAATGCTTATAAATACAGTCGCATACACAGGAATTGCATGTGGTGAATCCATACTTTTCTCCAGTCAGCAGCTAAATATCTCGGTCACTAGGGATAAACTTATTTTAGAGAGACCAACTAAAGTGGAAGAATGCTCCATGGTTCTTTCCTTAAATCTTCTTTTGGGCTCTTTTATATATTGTTTGATGATGCTTTTAGGATCTTGGATAGTCCTGAGTTTCTAGATTTTTCTCACATTTGACAGTACTTTCTGTAAACATAGTTTTGCTGACCATAGCCCCTGCTTTGGCCAGCTCTCATAGCTCTTTTATTGTCATGGTCACAGGACAGGATCTCCGTCATGCAGTCATTAAATTCCCCAGTATATATTGAGTATTACAACACTAATACAATTTTTTCCTTTCTTAAAATGTGTATACATTTTTGGGGGTACCCTCTGTAGATTATAAACAGATTTCTACTACAACAGTCTTGTTAAAACTAATACTCTTAAATGTGAAAAATACCGTGTTGAAAAAATGGAGTATTTTTCTTCCAATAACACATTCTTAGAGACAATTTATACCAAGAATCTTTAAGAGGGAGGCACAGGGCAGAGTTGCCAAATATATTGGATGATTGGAAATCTCTTCAAGGAACCTTTATTAATGTCTTGTAAAATATTACTAGGAAATGCTGATTAAATCTGGTAACCTCCTCATAGTAATTTGTATTTTGGAAGGTTAGTTTTTAACAATAGTGGTGACTTGAGCCATAAAATATTTTGTTAAAATTGCATGGTATGAATTATACCCTCACTTTTTAAAAAAAGAATTGATACTCATCGGTTACTGTTAGATGAACCTATGCCCAAGGTAAGGTCCTAAAATATAGCTCTAGTACTGTGTATTTTAAAATACGAAAACACTCATTCAACTAGATTTTGGTGAAAGGCACTGTTCCTATCTTTAGTTTAAGTTCATAGTCAAGGCAGTCTCCATTAATATTTTACATTCCAGGTTTTCCTTTTTTTTTTTGTCTTTTATGTCTCTATTCTCACTTACTATGAATCTTTTTTTGAAGAATAAAGTTGACTGTCTCATGCTTTATAGATTCTGGTCATAAAAGCTACTAATTATGTAGATTTAAAACTCTCATTTTCAGATGTTTCTCAGTAACAACACTTTGTCTTATTGGATCTCCAGGAAACAGATGTGGTACCAGACACCAGGCTTTTGGATAAATTTAGTCAAATAACATCTCAGCTGTTTACCTCACTAGATGAGACCATCCCAAATCCACCAATGGAGACTTTGTACATTATCGACTTCTTTATTGCGTTGGCAATTTGCAACACAGTAGTGGTTTCTGCTCCTAACCAACCACGACAGAAGGTAAAGTCTCTCATGCAAACAAGGGTCATCTTCCAGAAGAGAACTTTGGATTTAAATGTACTTGTACTGGTTTTTATGTGAATAGTTAGTAATAGCCGCTAATAATAGCAGCTTATTTATACAGCATTTAATCCGCGCTCTGCACTTATAATGTTCTAAGTGATTTACTGGTATTAACATGTTTAATCCTCCCAACAACCCATGAATTAGGTACTGTCACTCTGCTATTTCCTATTTTATAGTTGAGGTAAAGTAACTTGCCCAGGGTTACATAATGGGTTGGTGGGGGAGGTGGGATTTGAACCCAAGAAGTATGGCTCAGTGCCTCTACACTATTTTGCCTCTAGGAGAGTAGCTGATGAAAATGGTTCTTGTGGAATGTGGCTGTCTTCATTTTGCTTTAGTTTTCTTACCACATTGAAGCTTCCTTTGAGATTTCTGAGCCATCCAACATCATATGCACTACATCAAGCAAAATATAAAGTATTGGATTCATTATCATATTTAATGATAATGTACCCTTTTTCATGTACCAGTTAGGTTAGTTTTAATGCAGTCAATCTATAATCCAGTACATCTGTAATATACCCAGGTTCTGAAATTCCCACTAACATCTATTTGTAGCTTAGAATTCATGGAAAATTCATTTTCAATTAAAAAGAAAAACTTGTTTTAGAGACTGGTGAGTCACCACTTGCTGTGCTGACTTCCGTGTGTATAACTATCTCCCCTTTGGCACACATCCACTTAAAAGTCAATTTGCAGCACAACCCAATTAAAATTTAATTTTTCATCAGGTAATTTTCTTTTGGCAACTTCAGAGGTGGTCAACTTTAACATAAAGATAATTTATTTCCAATTAAGCTTTCATTTGATCAGAAACTGTATTTTTATGATATTTCAACTAGAAAGTTGCCCTTTGAAAAGTGATTATGTAATTAGAGAATAAATCACTGGGTGTTGTTTTCTCCCAATATAACCCTTCTTCACATGCATCTATTTCCAAAGTAAGCATCTTTTGGTGTTTTCTGCTTAAGAAATATTGATGCCTTATCCCCCCAAAATATAATGTTTTATGGCCTAAAATAAAATCTCTGTGGGCTTATAAGAGCCTACGTTTCATGATATTTCAAGGTAATGATAGAAAAGCAGTGAATAAGGAGTTAATCAGAATTCACGTGGAATATAGACACCTCATCAGTGACTGAGCTTCACTTTTCATTTCTGTGTTGCTAGTAAGCTTGATAATTGAACATCATGCGTCCCTCAAACTATCATAAAATTAATCATCTAAGGAGAAAACTTTCTAATTCCTTGGGCATTTCTCAATGAGAAAATTTTAGGATCTAATTAATTGGTCTTCATAATCTAATATGCTATTATTGAATACTTAATTTGCTTACATTAATTTTTAAATTGTTATTGCTAGGATGCATACAATAAAGATTATGGATTTTCTATAGTTTAAATTAGTTCATTAGGAAAAATTGCTATAATTATGCACACTGCTAGCAATATTAGCACTTCATGTCTTTCAGTTGTCAAATGTCTTCCTAAATATTGTAGAAATTCATAATGCCATCAATATTAGCACATATTTTTCATAATGTTTTTTTTAAATTATTGATGTTTTCGGTGACAGTTGTCAGCATGAAGCAAGCTGCTAGCTATTTAAAGGAATGGTAACTTCGCATCTAATTTTTTCCTAGTTTGACTTCAAAGTTGTTATAAACTGCTTTTGACTGTATTACTGAGACCTTCCCAAATTCTTTCCTAGATCAGACTCTCTACACTGAGTGGAATGCCAACTAAGTCTTTGGAAGAGATTAAAAACCTCTTCCAGAGATTGTCTGTCCGAAGATCAAGTTCACCATCTCTTGCCAGTGGGAAAGAACCATCTTCTGGGGTCCCCAACGCCTTTGTTAGCAGACTATCTCTCTTTAGTCGAATGAAACTGTCTTCATCTGTGGAGGAAGAGTGCCCACAGACAGGCGAGAGCCCTCAGGGTTCTGGTAACTCAGCTTGCCCTACAGACACAGAGAAACAAAATGGTGATGCAGGCGTCACAAATGCCAAGGTGGAGTCCCTCCCTGGACAACCCTTGGCCTCGAACCTGTGTTATGAGGCCGAGAGCCCAGATGAAGCGGCCTTAGTGTATGCCGCCAGGGCTTACCGATGTACTTTACAGTCCCGGACACCAGAGCAGGTCATGGTGGACTTTGCTGCTTTGGGACCCTTAACATTTCAACTCCTACACATCCTGCCCTTCGACTCAGTAAGAAAAAGAATGTCCGTGGTGGTCCGCCACCCGCTTTCCAACCAAGTTGTGGTGTATACAAAGGGTGCTGATTCTGTCATCATGGAATTGCTCTCCGTGGCTTCCCTAGGTGGGTTCATCCAGAACTGAAAGAGTTATTGAGTAAAAGGGCTCAGAGAGTAAAAGACCACTCTCAATGGCTTTATGAAGGCAAACAACAGATACATGGGGCCAGTCACACTTGGTGAAACAGGGGAAGCTGCCTAGGATTTGTTGAGAAAGCATACAAGTTTTGGGGCTACCCAGACCTGGGTTCAAATGTGGCCTCTCTCGTTAGCTGTGATAAAATTACCTAACTAGTCTGTGCCTAAGTATTCAGTCTATGGGGATTATGGCATCATCTTTATAGTTTCTTCAGAGGGTTAATGGCATACCATATACAATATGTATACAGCCTTCGCCCAGTGCCTGGCCAATGGTAAGTGCTCAATGAATGACTGCCAGCATTGTTGTAGTTATTGTTACTGTGGTTACTGACGGTGTGAGAACAGTGTGTATATTAAATTCTTGGTATTTTCCTCTCCCCAGGAAGAAAGGAATAAGGGAGAGATTTATTCTGAGGGTCTCTTGTATAAGTGCACATTTGGGATTCAAAATGACAGGGCTTTTTGTTTGTTGTGGGTTAAACTATCATTGTTTTTAAAAATGTATCTGTAATTGGACTGACTGGTGGGAACACTTGTGTTTTGTTAATTATTTCAGATGGAGCAAGTCTGGAAAAACAACAGATGATAATAAGGGAGAAAACCCAGAAACACTTGGATGACTATGCCAAACGAGGCCTACGCACTTTATGTATAGCAAAGAAGGTAAGGCTGCTAGCACACTGCTTCCACAAGGTTATCTGATTTAGGAGAGTCTGACATTCATTGGCTAGATTTTTTTTATCAGGGGCAAGATTGTTTCACTGAAAAGGCAGAGAGCCTTTTTTGATCTTGAACTCTCCATTCTTACAACTAACTATGAATAGATAGAACCTGATGGCAACCTGAATACAAAGGAAAATGTATCATTGGTTCCTTCTTTAGGAATTCCACTTCACTTTTGTTTGGAACAGGATTTTCTTGCTTCACCCATATGACCCCCTCTCTCTTTTTACCTTTACAAATAACTAACCCCATAAACCAACCATCAGAAGATATCAGAAGTGTTGCTGCTGACATAATACCTGAACAGTCCTGATACCACTTTCTCAATTGCACCACTAAATGGAGACTTCTCCCACCTGCATACTTCTGGTTTAATTAAATAGATTAACCCACTTGCATCATATATGGTGCCTAGAATTTCCCAGAGATACTGAGCTGTAGGGTCCATCTATCATCATTGCTGCACTAGTCTGCTCACAGAATTCGGAAAAGCTTGTGACCAGGTGCGTGAGGAGATTGACCCGGCATGAGTGTGCCCAGAGAGAGGAATGCCTAAAACAAGTTGATGGCTTGACATTTCTGCAGGGCTAAGTCCTGGCAAGATCATCATGTGACCTGCCTCATAGCTCTTTTTCCCTCGTTAGGTCATGAGTGACACTGAATATGCAGAGTGGCTGAGGAACCATTTTTTAGCTGAAACCAGCATTGACAACAGGGAAGAATTACTACTTGAATCTGCCATGAGATTGGAGAACAAACTGACTTTACTTGGTAAGTAGACTACGTTGTATTTCCTGAATGGAGAATTTTGAAAAACACTTCATATCTCTAAGGTACTTACCAGTGCTTCCCCCCGCCCCAACTTTGACCTAATAGATAGATGTGATTTTGCCCACCCAGCGAGATGTCTACCCAGTTTCCAGTGTTTTCCATTCTGTTTTCCACTGCAGTGAACTAGACTTCATTGATGGTGGTATCAGGGTGGTCCTCCTTAAGAAGGTCATTTAAAAACACAACACTAAGGTAGAGTACAAAGTCAAATAAATATCCTGGTTCATGAGAAGAAAGCTTACGTTTCTTTTCAGACTTTGGATAAGTTACTTAATATGTGTTGCTTTTTGAACCTGTACAACAAATCTTCATTTTATTTAGAAGATAACTTGGAGCACAGAGCAGTTCAGTGACAGAGCTTGGAAGAAACTCAGGGTTACCTGGTTCCAAGGCCTGTATCCATTATCCGGCACCTGCCGCTGGACTAATGAAATATATTGGGGTGGTGCAAAAGTAATTACGGTTTTTGCAATTATTTTTAACCTTTTAAACCACAATTACTTTTGCACCAACCTAATATATCTCTCTCTTGCTTTCTGATTTCAACTAAAGGTTGCACAACTGACACCTCTTGTCTCAGATTGAGCTGCAACTTGAAATCACCTGGAACACTTTAAAAACTCCTTGGGATTCTGTCGACAAGTCTGATGTGTAGCCTGGACATTTGAATTTTTAAAAGCTCTCCAAGTAATTCTAAGAGGAGCCAAGATTGAGAACCACTGCCTTAACATCTGGAGATCTAGTTTCTAATATAAGCACTGTCATGTAGGGTGTTGGTGTCATGCGGGGTCTCTGGTCCCGCTCTCCACATAAGAACGCAGGATATGGTGAGGCCAAAAAGGAACACCCACAGAGCCATAAATAGGGGAGGCATACCTCTCTATTCTCGCTGGTGGCTAGGTTGGAGACACAGGAAGCAGGAGCCACAATGATCCGCAATCCGCCGGCTGCTTCTCTGCCAACCAACCAACCTCAGCTGTCAGCTGCAATCCACCGTGCTAACTGCAGTCCTCACTTGCTAGATCAGCCACTATCTTCTTGCTAGCCCCCATTTTCTGCTAGCGTAGCCACAGCAGTTATATTAGTGGCCAATGGCTCACTGGTTACAGCTGACGGCCAACTAGCCACAGCTGATGGCCATCCGATCACAGTTGATGGCCATTTACTACCTGAGCCAGCACCTTTCCACGTGAGGCTGAGAGCCTGGAAACTGCATTCCTGGCTCTGTCCCCACAAGCACTAACACAGCAAGAGACCAACCTCTGAGCCCCATCCTTCTGGTTCAGAGAAAAACAACGATCTCACTTAGTATCTGGCCAATAGAGTAGTGATGCCCGCTGCTGTCATTTCTCTGTGACACTGTCAGCACTGTGGGTCCACATTTCCTCATCTGAAATTCCAAACTCTCAAATGCTCCGTGGGCTCTGTGCCAAAAGCCGTTTGGCAGCAAAATCAGGCCTGATTTGATAAGACTATTTGTAAGTCTTTATTATCCTAATTAGTGTGAACATTTGTGTGTTTTGTTGCAGAAATATCAATATGCTTATTATCAGATATTACAACATATGATATGCACCCTATTACCTTTTTAAGATCTGCAAAACGTTTGAATTCCAAAACTTATCTGTCACCCAGTTTTTCCAAAAAGGAAATTATGGACTTACACTATGAAAGAGTATTGAAAATAGACACTGTCTTACCGACAAGGGCATTCTTTAAAATCCTGCCTTTACCCTTGGGAGTATCATAGAATTATAAAATTCTAAAGCAAGGTTACATAAGCAACAGAAACAACCCCCTCAATTTACAGAAAAGCAAGCCAGCCAAAAGGAGAACAAGTAACTTTGATAAACTGGTTGATTCCTAAAGCTTCCTTCCCAAGATATTACTTTGTATATGATTTTGATCTGGGTCTTCATACTTCCTTTGGATCCCCAGAAATTACGAGAAAAAGATTGGGTTGGCTAACAGATACTGTTCAATTAAAGCCTAGGTAAGCTTCAGCTGGCTTTAGTTTCTTACACGCCCTGTTGCACTTTGGTTATTTTTTAGGTGCTACTGGCATTGAAGACCGTCTGCAGGAGGGAGTTCCCGAAGCTATAGAAGCCCTTCACACAGCTGGCATCAAGATCTGGATGCTGACAGGGGACAAGCAGGAGACAGCTGTCAACATAGCTTATGCGTGCAAACTGCTGGAGCCAGATGACAAGCTCTTTATCCTCAACACCCAAAGTAAAGTATGTATAGTGAGATTAAACCAGTCTTTTTGTTTTTGCAAAGCCAGTGGAGCATTTGTGATTTGATGACGCTGAGAAGAAAAACTGATAACCTTTAGCTTCTTGATAATTGTTTATTCTTTCCAGCAGCCTAGCTTGTGCTTGGGAGCAGGGGGTACCATAGTTATTCTAAAGGCTTCATGAAACATCATAATGATTCAGACAAATCATTGCTGAATAAAGGCATTTTAAAAAGTTTTTTATTTTTATCCCTCCCCCAATTGGATTATTAGGGATTTGACAAGATTTAGCCCATAATGACAAAATATATCAAGCTTGGGGGCAGGACTCTACCCCCCCTTTCACGTTGAAGGGAAGTAATGATTTCTATTGTAGTCAGGTGAATAATATTTTTCTGGTCGTTCTAAAAATAGACTCTCAGGGTCATCATGCCCTCTACTGGCAATTCTTAGATAGTGCTCCTGAGACACTACCAAAAGTTTGTGTTTAGGGAAGGGAAAAAAGGGTTTTTTAAGGAGAAGGAACCTAAGAGGTTTGGACCCAGCCTATTTTTCTCAGTCCCCACGCCCAACCTCTATCACAAGTACTCTATTTTATTTTTTTTCAGAAGATTCCTAGTATAGTGATATTCTCAGATTTAGGCACATTGCTTAATTAGCTTGGAAAACTTTCTTCCTTCCTTCCTCCGTAGTCAGACTTAATCAGTAACATTCATTCTGTCACAGCAACCAGCCTCAGAAATCTTCTGGGAGCTTCTCATCTGGATCACGTCTTGGGCTTTTGTCACAAGCTGCCACGTTTGGTTAGCTGTGTGTTTGTGTTCAGGCCTCAATTAATATCCAAGTAGATCATACATTATGAGGAAGGAGAATTTTCCTTATTGAACACAGAGTAGGTTCTCCTTGGCAATTTGCAATGGTCCAGAGACCCATAACCAAACCACCAGCCAGCTTCCAGTATCAGCCAGGGGCTGAGCACATGGAGATGCTTAGTCATTTTAGTCACTAAATTGGATGTGCCTTAAGGCTGGGAAGACCCAGGTTCAAATGCTTGGACTACCAGTGACCAGCTATATGACCTTAGGGAGTTACCCTCGTGGGCCTTTTTCCTTACCTGTAATGTGAGAATAATGCCTATTTCATAGGGTTGTTGTGAGCATTAAATGAGAAAATAAAAATTGTTAAATGTGATACCTGGCAGATACAGGGGTTTAATGAACATTAAAAAGGAAAAATAATCAATTTTTGGTGTTCAATTTTGACGTTGACGTTTCTGTGAGCAATAAAATCTTTAGGATTGTGAAATTTATTTGTAAATGCACAATGTATTGTAAAAGCATTTAATATTATCAGTTCAAAAAGTCTTTACAGAGTATCCACTGTGGAGTCTCCTAAGTGCAAAAGATAATTGTTTTTGCTCTCAATAGCTATTCTACCTGTTGAATTTTCCAGATAACTAAATAGAACACAGTGAACATAGTTTAGTTTTATGATGAGTCAAGTCCATTCAAATAAAATGCTGGGCACGTAGTAAGAGCTAAGTCACTGGTATTATTTTCTCTTCTTCCTGCTCCTCACCCTACAGCAGATGCTAAGAAATTAAAAAAGGAATTGACAGTCATGGAGCCCAATTTGTCATTTAGTGAAGGAATTGTCCCTGTGACATTCTAAGTGGGCCACCTGGCAACCAATGGAATGTCTACTTATTTCTATAGTATAATACGTTAACTTTACAAATTGCCATCAACTTTTGTTCCTAAATTTGCAAATTAGATGATAGTAAATGTAGCTACTTACGAACCTTATATAGTTTCTATTCTCATAAAAGTTTTGTTTCTTTTTTGTTTTAGTATAATTGTATCCAGGATTATTTACTGCATTGTGATGTATAAAGGCCTTTCAAGATTTATCGTTTAGTTTTTTAAGTTTTATTTTCATAATTTTATTTAAAGTCTTCTCTTGAGATTGTAACTCTTTAGTTTCATATTTATTGGAATCAATAAAAGGTTTTTTCATACATAATCTCATTTGGCAATTATAACAAGTACACAGGAGATAAAATTATAGTATTTCTATTTTGTAGCCTGAGATTTCAAAAGGTTCTGATGATTTTATCTAAGCACTTACAAGCTGATTGCTTGTCAAGCATGATTTCTATATTATATTTTATATAATCTCTATCTATCTATCTACAGTTGATTCTTGTTATTCGTTGAGTTAAGTTCTATAAAGTTGGGGCAAACACTGAGTTAGTGAATACTGATCCATTAACCCTAGGGGAAATATAGGATTAGGTTGCTTTGAGCCTGTGGTCACAGTGTTTTTATCAACTGGTCAGTGCATAACCTTGTTTCAGAGATTATATACATATATATATATATGATTAACATTGAACTCACAACCAACAGTAATACAACTCACTGAACAGAGCTTATCTAACACATATTTTCTCTGTAAGGCACATCATAGCCTTCTTGTGCATAGGAACACTAGATGGCACTTTAGCAGTACACTTGGAGGGTATCTTGAATAGGGAAATCACCCACAAAAAGCACAAAAATGTGAAAAATGTGCCACCAAACAGACAGCGAGAAGGACACTTGTTTCCAATATGGCAGTAAACGTAAGACGGCAGCGCGTCACCTAGTTCAGCCTCAGGTGGGGAGGTGCACGTCTCATAACTCAAAACTTGTGTCACTCTACACGTTCACAAATGATAGAAAAGGCACCATGAGTATTGATTATAGGATTACAGATAAATTTTAGCAAATATGAGGCATCACAGATACAGAACCCGCAAATAATGAAGAGCAACTACGTGTGTGTGCATATATACTTCTGTAATGAAAATACAGTTAATTTATAAAACTAAGCACATACATATGCAAATAAGGGGATAAAAACATCTATGTAATCAGTCTCGAATCATCAAACTACAGAAAATTTACATCCCCATTTTAGAGGGCATCCGCTCAGACTGTGTTCTGTGCACTCTGAAAATGTGAGGGCTCCAAAAACTGTATTTGTAGTATTGGGATCAGATTTGTCCTGAAGATAAAGCTTGCCAAGTAGTACATTTTAAAGTTGAATTTCTTGTTTGTAGTTTATGTGGTTATTAAGTCTTTGTTAAGTCATGCCTACATATCCATCTCTACTTCCTTACCCATCTTATTTTGTTGTGGGTTGACAAATGCTTGACAAAACAGCATTTGAAATAAGAGTAAATGGCTTCTGAGTGAGGGGACCTTTCGTGAATAAACTATTTCAGGCTTAGTGTACAAATATCAATGCACTGCTCCTGGATTTGGCTTGGCTCTGTTCTTGGTGATCATCTGACACCATCATTTCTGAATAAGTTATTGTTAGTTTTCTTGACTACAATTCATTCAATAAGTATTTCTTAAGTGCCCATTGTGGCCCTCTTTTAGGCATTGTAAAGGCTTCAAAAGTAAATGAAAAGCAATACCTTTCTTTAAAGAACTTCCTAACCAGTGTGGGGTGAGGTGAGTCGAGGGATGTACACCAGTGTGGGGTGAGGCGAGTCGAGGGATGTACACCAGTTGAATGTGATGAGCATCACTAAGAACATCCTGACCAGAATGTACGCTCCATGATGACAGGGAGTTTTCTGTTCATTGATGTATCCACAGCACCTAAATGTTTTCTCATACATAGTAGTTTCTGAATAAATACTTAGTGAATGAAGGAATGAATGTATCGAAGCCAAAGAAGATAAAAACAATAATTATTATTTAAATTCTGTGTGTTATGCCTTACAGTAGGAGCTTTGCATGTATTATTTCACTTGTTCCTTACATACAAACATTTTTATGACATAGACATTTGCATTTTTCACATGAGAACATTGAGGCTCAGAGAGGTGCCTAAAGTCTAGCAACTAGTAACTGGCAGAATAAGACCAAAGGGCTCTTGAGAGTCACTGTTTGAGAAGATAAGTTGCACAAATAAAGAAATTCCATAACTATTTCTTAGCTTTGGAATTGGGCATGAGATGTCCTCATCCTTTTAACTGTCCCCATATAAACACAAAATTCTGTGGAAGAGCTGTGAGGTCTTCGAAAATAACTGATTATTCGCTACCTAGGGTTGCCTTGATGAAGCAACTGCTAAAGAAAGACAATGACAAATTTAGCTGGATGTGGCCACCAAGGAGCCCAAAGGCTAACTGTTTTTGCCACTTATTTCAAGGATGCCTGTGAGATGCTGATGGGCACAATTTTGAAAGAACTTCAGAAGAAGAATCCAGCCTCCCCAGAGCAAGAATCATTAAGTGAGGATTTATACCTGCCTTCTGCCTCCCAGGATTCAGGGCAGCGGGCTGGACTCATTATCACTGGGAAGACCCTAGAGTTTGCCCTGCAGGAGAGTCTGCAGAGGCAGTTCCTGGAGTTGACAGCTTGCTGTCAAGCTGTGGTCTGCTGCCGAGCCACACCCCTGCAGAAAAGCAAGGTGGTGAAATTGGTCCGCAACCATCTCCAGGTGATGACCCTGGCCATTGGTGAGTGGGGATGAAACCCAGCTCTGCTTCTCACCTTCATGCCACACCAGAGGCTGACGCTTCTGTCTGTTCTTCCTTCTGTATATCTGTTCACCCTTATGGCTAGCTGTCCTTTTCTCCCCTACTTTCCCTCTCCTTCTTCCTTCTTCCTCTCCATCTCCCCACTCCCTTCCACTTCCCCTCCACCACCTATTCGACTACGTGCTATGAACCAGATGGTGGGGATGTGACATGGAAAACGATATAATGGTCAATATAATAGTCAAGACTCTAGGTTACATATTAGAACCCCAAATCAACTGCTAAGGAGGGTAATGTACTGAATCAGAACTGAAAAATGTAGGAATTCTACCTGCAGGACAGTTTAATTCAGGGACACGAACAATTCATTTATTTATTCATTCAACAAATGTTTATTGGGTGCCTTCTAAGTGCCAGGCATTTTTGTAGGCAGTGGACATACAAGAATATGTAAAACTGACAAGGCATCTCTTCTTAAGGAGCTTGCCTTTAGTAGGAGGGCATATAGTAAACACATGAGATGAAAAAGTAAAACAAAACAAAAAAGGCATAAATATGTAAGATATCAGATAGTGAAAAATGTTATTGAAAAAATAAAGCAGAGCCGGGGTGGAAAACAGAAGAGGGAGACTGCTATTTTAAATACATTTTTCAGAGAAAGTCTCACAGATAAGGTTGTATGGGGGGGCGGGAGGGAGACTTGAAGTAAATGGTAAGGAGCCATGGGAGATCTGTGAGGGAGAATATTCCTGGCAGAGAAGACTGAAAGTGAAGGCCATGACCGTGCTTGGTGTGTTCTGAGTCAAGGCAGATTGAGCGAAGGGAAGAATTTGCTGCAGGTTGCTGAAGGGCAGAGATATGACAGGTGGCCACATAATGTTGGGCCTTGGAGGTGATTACAAGTTTTGGGCTTTTATCTGAAGAGATAGGCAGTCACTGGAAGATTTTAAGCAGAGGAAAGATGAGATCGGTCTTAAGTTTAAGATGATCACATGGGTTGCTGTGCTGAGAGCAACTGTTCAGGTGCAAGGACATGAGTCCAGAGACCAGCGGAGAGGCTGTTGAAATAATTCAGGCAAAAGATGATGGTGACTTGAGCCCTAGTGGAAGCAGAAAAGGTGGTGGGACATGGTCAATCAGATAATGGACATGGTTTGCTGGTGAATTTGATATATGATGGAAGGAGGTAAGGGGGACAACAAGGTTTTGTCTCTAAGAACAGAAAGGATGGAGCTGCCTTTTACTGAGATGGAGTCAGGAATGGGGTGTTACACATGTGTAAGTCTGAAAAGTCCATTAGATGTCTAGCAGTGATGTCAGGTGGCAGCTAGCTGGATATAAAGCTGGAATTTCGCAATGAGGAATTGGCTGGAGATATAAATTTGGGGATCGTCAGTTTAGTGATGATACGTAAAGCCTTGTTATTAGATGAGAACCCTAAAAAATGAGTATAAATGGAAAAGAACAGTGTGAGATTAAGCTCTGAGAGACTCCAGTGTGTAGAAATGAGCAAGATGAGGACTCGGCCATCTCCTGCAGTCTCTGTTTTTACCTGGATTATCAGTCTCAGATAGCTTCTCTCTCTGGGTGCTGATAAAGCCGCTGAAAACTCCTAGGTTTACATCCCATCCTGTTAACAACTTGAGTGAAAAGATGGCACCTCTTGTCAAGTTGCTGAAATAAAGTTATCAGGCTTCAGGTGGGATTTGTTCAGCTATTTTATTGAATAAGCATATCAATGAATGAATTGTTCAAGCCCCTGGGTCTCGATGCTCCTAAGGCTAAACTCCTGGACGTATCAGGTACATCAAATATGTTGATTCACGTGCCCATCTCTGAACCAGTCACTGAAACTAATTCACAGACAATGCTAACTGTCCAGGGCTGGGTCAGTCGTCCATCCTAAATCTGGGGGTTTGGGTTCATCCTAAGAAACATGCACTCAGAGTTCTCAAGGAAAATCAGGATACTGTTCCCAGACAACAAGTGAATGGTTGGTGGGCAGTTGGGAATAACAAATGTCCATTACCAATACGAACATAATAGCTCCTCTTAATAAGTTTGCATGTATTATGGAGACTAAGAAATCTATAGCAAGCATAATACCATATGATAGGTATGATAGAGACACACAGGGTGGTGCTAGAGCCTAAATAAGGAAGGGGCATTTTACCTAAAGGGAACAGAAGAAGGATTTCCCAGAAGAAGTGACATCTAAGCTGGCAGCAAGAGCAATGGAAATTCAGCAAGGTGGGTAGGAGTGTTATAAGAATAGAGAAACAGCATGTTCAATGGCTGGAAGAATGCAGGTTATATCTGGAAAATTGAAAGTAGAATGGGACATTTACTTTGTGCTAAACTAGCTTCCAGGTAACTTGGAGACTGGGCTAAACTTTGAAGGATTTGTTTGCTTGAGTGGCCACTACTGATTTGCAAAGTTTGCATCTTTTCTTTACTCCTTCTATGTTTCTCACCTTTGCTTCTGTCCCATGCAGGTGATGGTGCCAATGACGTTAGCATGATACAAGTGGCAGACATTGGGATAGGGATCTCAGGACAAGAAGGCATGCAGGTGAGTGGATGTACACCCACACCCTGTGAACTTGACCTGCCCATCCAAAGGTGACTTTCTCCATAATAAAATCTCTGTGATTAGCTCAGGAGTGGGGGACAGGAAGACCATCCATTCATTCATTGATTATTTACTGGGTGAGTGTTGTGGTCTTTTCCTGGGTAATTTTAGCTGTGTAGTTCACTTGCTCGGTTTAAGAAATATAGTTTATCTAGAGCATAACAATATATATTGTTAGCCCTGCAATAACTATGACTTTTACAATTGACAAAAGCTACTAAAGATTTGAATAAAAGACCTAAAGATCCTAAAAAGAGAGAGATTGGGGGGAAAGATATGAAAGAATGAGAGAGGTGGGAGTACCCTGTTTGCACGTGTGTGTGTGTTGGATAGTGTTTTAGGCACAAATTCAGATAGCTTATCCAAAAGACTGCTTTTCACGTATGGAGCAAATGTCAGAGGAAGGTGGGATGTGAGGCTTAGGATTTCTGAAGAATTGTAAATTACGCCCTCTGTACGAAAGATTAAAAATTCAAATATCTCTTTGCCTGGGACATTAGACAAAGTTACGTAAAATCATGACTGTCATACTTTCAATACATTCCTCATTGAGGAGAAGTGAAGGCACTTTGTAATGCATAGAGTTCTTGCTAAGGGAGCTGCGTTCTAGGGAAAGTCCATTTGCTGAAATTACATCATGAGTAACCGGAGAGAAGTCTTGTTTCATTCAACCGTATTATTGGAAAGCTGAGTAGTAACCTCAGGCAACCCATTAAGGCTTCTGCATCCCTCGGTTCTTATTTGTTTGGGGTTTTGTGTTTTTCGTTTGTGTTTTGGATTTTCTTTTTTTGTGTGTTTGTTTTGGTCTGCAAGAAAGATTTAAACCACCTGTTTGATGAACCTGAGCCTGATGACAGTCAGGTTGCCTTGCTGTGTCTGCCCTGATGTGTTCAATTGCTCAGGGTGGTGCCCTCCTCTCGTTGCCTCTGCAGGCTGTGATGGCCAGTGACTTCGCCATCTCTCAATTTAGACACCTCAGCAAGCTCCTCCTCGTCCACGGGCACTGGTGTTATACACGGCTTTCCAACATGATTCTCTACTTTTTCTACAAGAACGTGGTATGTAGCTCCAGAGATTGTAGTCTTTCCCCCTTCCTGCCTTCCCATCCCGCTTGTTTAAGGGACACAGAGCAAGTGCCCACACTAAACTCACTTCAAGGGTTGATGTTTTGGGAGCAGCCAAGTGTGCTGCTACCTACCAGAAATAATCTGGGAATGTGCTGTTTCAGCTGCTGACAGCACATTGCCGGGCTTGTCCATCTGCTAGCGTTTTCTATTCCCTGTGCACTTAAATTCAGTTAAGTCCTGTCTGGTTCATTTAAAATCCAATTTTTGACCTTCCATATAAAGGCTGTGACAAGCTGAATTCTGAAATGTTTAATATGATCTGTCAGTAGAGAATGAAAAGGTTTGCTTCCATTTTACAGGAGATAAGCAAAAAATATCTGCTGTCCCCAAATTGATGTCCCTTGTGTTATATTGAAGATACAGATGAAAACCCAGTATGATGCCTTAGCCCATAGCTGTCTAGGATTCACAGAGGCAAGAATTCTCTAGCAAGCCTGTAAAATGTATTTGTGCTTGGTAGTTATTTGAAGTTAAAGGAACTTTATTTTGATGATGTAATTCCTAAAAGGGCAGAATTTCATTAGATGTCATTTCTTCTAATCTTTGGCATGCCATTTTAATTTCAATTTCTTTTTGTAAAAAATCATGTTGATCTTGCTTAGATCACTTCACTGAAGTCCCTTCTAGGTGGGATGATAATATAAATATGTCAAATTTTTTTTAGACCAAATATGTCATGGGTTTTAGTCTTTAAAGTTATTATGTAGCATGTTACTAGTAAACATAAATTTATATCATTCTATGGAAATGCAATCTTTAGGGAAAAGTAACTTCAGTGGGTCACTTTTAGGATATCCTAAAGGTGTAATTTAGATTGTGTGTGTGTATATGAGAGAGTCTTCAGCAGGAGCACGCTTTTCCCCTCAAGCAAAATGAATGTTTCAGGAAGTTCTGAGTACTTTACTAATCAGAATTAGTACATTTAGTGAAAGTTTAATAAAACTTTGATACTTTATGAAAATACTCGCAATGTATAATATTTCTGTCTGAGTGTGTGATTCTGGGGAAAGTTGAGATTTGTAATTTAAAATTACAGTGGTCAATGACTTAAAGAGGAGCCCCCCTCCGAGGTTTGTTTTTTGTTGTTGTTTTTTATTGTTGTTGTTTTAATACCTTTTCATTTTTCTACCTTCTGTTCTGTTGTGACATAGCTCACTCCCCTCCCACCTCCTTTTAACCCCAGATTAAACCCAAAGGTTAGGAATCACTAATATTAGAAAGAGATGCCACGTGCTCTTGGAGAGAGGGAGCGTGTATTAGCATGGAGTACATCACCGGGGGCAAGGAGCCCATGGTCTTTTTGCTCTGTAACCCTTGCTGTCCAGTCACACTGGTGTGCTCCTGGCTTCTTTCTTACTTACCCAGCCCAACAGCAAATGCTTGATAAACTATGAAGAAAAGGGCCAGTACCAGAGCCGTTCGAGTAGCTTATCTTTCTAAGACTGTGGTTCCTGGCTCTTGGACAACCTTTCTGATACTTCTGAGAACTATGGATTCACTCCTCAGAACAGTGCCCTAAACCTCAGGTACCCAAACTTGATACATTTTCAGGAGCTGGGCATAATGTGTGTCCATGGACCCTAGACTAAGAAACTGTTCTAAGCATTGTGCTCCTGTCCTAAGGTGTTCTAATGTATCTATGATGCAAACAATAACAGCATCTTAATAATATTCCCAAGGCACTTAATAGGTTATAAACACTTTCTAACCTGATCTTGATACTAAACACTGAGGTAGTGTAATTCTCATTTCCCAGACAAGGAAACCAAAATTCACAGAGGTTAGGAAAGCAGCCTAAAATCAATCAATAGGCAGTGTCCCCAGACCTTGAAACAATGTTTTACATCTAAGTCCAGTGTCCTTTCCTCTTTGCTGTCATGGACTTAGTTTGTTTTGGAGACAAGTACTGGAAGGAACAATGTAAGGTGTATGTTCCTAGCCTCTAGGGTGAGAAACTGTCTTGGTTTGCCTGGGACTGTCCCAGTTTTAGCGATGAAGAGTCCCATTTCCTGGGAAACTCAGCCCCAAGCAAACTGGGATGGTCGGCCACCTGCTGATACCATCCCATTTCACTACTAAAAACTAATTGTGAACTCCGAAAGCAAGGGAACGAACATTTATTGTATGTCTGATACATACCAGGAACCGGGCTAGGTTCTCTTTATCTAGAGCTAAAATATCTCAAGTTGAATACCGGCTCTGCCACTTAATCAGGTAACTTGGGGAAATTTCCTTACCCTTTCTGTGCCTCCATTCCTTCATCTGTAAGATGGGGACAAGAATAATTCCCAAGTTGTTATGAAGATTAAATGAATTATTTGTAAAGCTCTTAGACTAACACCAGCACCACATAGTAAGGTGTGTATGTGTAAAGTGTGTGTGTGGTTACATATGTATGTATGCGTGAATGCATATATATGCTCTAGTGTAAAAAACATTTATGAAAAGAAAAAAAGCTATGTGGTAAGATGTGCTGATCTTCCATTTTGTAAGTGAGGAAACTGCGCTGAGAGAGAGGCTGCTATCACACAGCTCCAAATAGCCGTGTGTGACATGTGCGGTCATAGCCTGCATTGCTGTTTCTAAGATCAGATGTCCCTCTTTGTGTCCCTAGGCCTATGTGAACCTCCTTTTCTGGTACCAGTTCTTTTGTGGATTTTCAGGAACATCCATGACTGACTATTGGGTTTTGATCTTCTTCAACCTCCTTTTCACATCTGCCCCACCCGTCATTTATGGCGTTTTGGAGAAAGATCTGTCTGCAGAGACCCTTATGCAACTGCCTGAACTTTACAAGAGTGGTCAGAAATCAGAGGTGGGTGCTAAAGCAAAACTACTTGACTGATTTCATATCCATTGTCAAAGTCAGCGCATTTTCCAGTCAGTCCAGCTCAAATACTGTGGTACGTTCAGAACTATGTAAAACTATTTTGAATTGTCTGGTTGTTTCAAAAGATCTCTACTACGTCCATGGCAGATGTTAAGTTACTCACTTCTGAGATGAACACAGGTAAAAATTATGAAAGACCTTAGGTATTTATATGAAGAAATCCAGTGTTTAGACCTTACAACTAATGATGTTTAGTATTTACTAAACTCCACTCTGCCACCTATTGCACAAACTACTAAATGTCCCTGTCTCATTTATCTTCACAAAATACTTTAAGAGAAAACCTAGTATGATTCCCATTTTGAGATGAAAAATCTGAACCTCAAAGGGGTTGAGTAATGTTTCCAATAATCTCATAGTTGAAAAATGGCAGAGCCAGTGCCAGAACCCTTCTCAGTCTGGTTCCAAAGCCAAAGTTAAATCCTTCAGGATCTACTGTCATGCAAAACAGTAGAGTGATCTCAATGGCTCCCTCTCCCTAAAACCATTCCCCACCTCTGCTTTACTGATCTCTTAATCCTATCAATCTACCACTGATGTATCACTTATATCTGTTCTCCCATTTGCATCCTTCTCTCACTGCCCTGGTCTCCCTAGAGTATTATAGTACCTGATTAATTGAGCTAGCTGTCTCAAAACTCTTTTGTTTCTAATTCATCTTTCACATAATTCATAATAACCAACATTAATATAGTTCCTATGAACATTTATGTAATGCCTCCTATATGCCTGGCACTGTTTTAAGTGCATAACATATATAACTAATCCTCAGAATGACCCTGCAAGGTAGATGCCATCATTATCCACATTGTAGATGAGGAAAGTCAGGAAGGGTCCTTAACTAATCTGCCCACATCCCAGAGCTAGTGTATGCTGCAGGTGAACCCAGGCTCCCGAGCCCATGGCATCTACCATTAATGCTTTGCCGAAGAAAGAACACCAATGCTGTCTTTAGTCCTTGGGTTTCCCCACCATGTATTTACTGCCAGAAATCCAAAGTGCTCTCACAAGTACATTGTCAGGATCACAGGGACTGAGGTGGACCAGCAGCCTACAGACACCTGTAAGTGGACAAAGCCGACGGGTCAGTCAGATATTCAATGCTTGATAAGAAAGCTCTGTTAGTCAGGACTCTTTCAGATGCAAGTGACAGAAAATCAGCTCAAAGTGGCTTCATGAAACAGAGACATTTATTGGCTCACATTGCTGCAAAATCCAGGAGTAATGGTGACAGAACACTGTTCTTAAAGAAACTGTAAATGTCCTGGTTCTGACTCATCAGCCTAGGTGGCATCCGATGCCTTTCTCTGTGTTTATCACTGTGGCTAGAAATAATGATTTCTCATTTATCAGGCTTAGGACGTATATGGTTCCTCCTCCGGGCTGAACCACGTGGGAGGAAGGGTTGGGAAGAAGGGTTTCCTCTAGTAGGACTGGAAAGACTGTACTGACACCCACCATACGAAATCTATGTTTTGGTCTTCAGTCACTGTCCTTCAAACAACAATGCAGATCGGCCCATGTGAGAAATTACAGGTTATGTTTAGCCTGACTTTAAATCCTGTTTCTGTGGCATGTGAGCTTGCTTAAGTTATTTAACTTGCCTATACTTCAGTTTCTTTATGTAATGGAGATCATATAGAGGATTAAGTAAGATAATACGTATAAAAGTTCTAGCCTATTAAGCTCTCTATATTGCTATATTGCACCCCCCAAAATTAATCAGAAATTTGAAGAAATCCTGAATTGAAAATGATACATTTATTTTTGTCAGTCCAACTTTATTCTGGCTTGAACTGCCTTTCTGGACTGGAGAGTAATTTAACATCTTTAGGTTATATGGAGGAGCCAACAGAGAGGAGAAGTCACGCATTCAGCTCTCAGGGAAGAAGAACTCCGCATAATCCTTTAATATCATCCAATCC
Organism: Rhinolophus sinicus; assembly: GCF_036562045.2. Classification (NCBI taxonomy): domain Eukaryota; kingdom Metazoa; phylum Chordata; class Mammalia; order Chiroptera; family Rhinolophidae; genus Rhinolophus; species Rhinolophus sinicus. Next base: position 78,643,931 of record NC_133752.1, read on the forward strand.
ATTCAGATCAAATATAGGGATTTCCATAAAGGAGCCCAATCTGACTTTTAAAGTTCAAGGCCAAGATGTAGGTATGTGTGATTGATATTAATGAAGGTTGTTCTGTACCTCAGGCCTAAATTAAATTCCAAGTCCATTCGGCAAAGAAGGGTAAAGGAGGGACCTTCAAAGTTTTTATAGCTGGTGTTTTAAAAGCCCATTTGTGCAAGCTGAAGCTTGTCATTGGTCCTTATCCTTGGAAGAGTTGAGGTCATTGTTTCCTGTTGTTGAACCCTCTTGTCAGTCCTTTGTACACATTATCTATTGAGCTGGCCAGTTTTATAATACATGTACCGTGTTTCCCCCAAAATAAGACCTAGCTGGACAATCAGCTCTAATGCGTCTCATTATAGTAAAATAAAACTGGGTCTTTTATAATATGATGTGATATGATATGATATGATATGATATGATATGATATATAATACCAGGTCTTATATTAATTTTTGCTCCAAAAGACGCATTAGAGCTGATTGTCCAGCTAGGTCTTATTTTCGGGGAAACACGGTAATAGGCAGATTCCTAGCATGCGGCTATCGATAAAAGGTAATTGACTACCTTCCAGAAGGGTTTCCTTTCTTTGAATGTGGCCTCCAAGCAAATTCTGTTTTATGTTTGGGCCATTTCCTGTCTTCAGTGTCATGAAATACACTGTCCAGAGTTATAGAATCCCTCTCCTTGAGAGGAGATGGATCTGGAAGGCTGCAGTCAAGAGATTTCCCTTCCAAGAAGAAATCATCTATTACCCACCTCTCATAACCCACACAGTCTCCTTTTCTGGCTTTGACTTCATGTCCAGGTTTTCCCTTTCAGTTTCCAGCAGATCCCATAAGTTGCTCCCTTCAGCCTCTCATTTATCTTATCCTTGACCCTTCTCTCTCTACTTCACTGTTTTACGTGCATAACATATATAACTAATCCTCAGAATGACCCTGCAAGGTAGATGCCGTCATTATTCACATGACTGTGGAGAAATTGTATTTTGTACCTTTTTACTCTAGGCTTTTTGAGCACCTCTCTTCCCCCAGAAGCATGAAGTTATATTTTAACTTCTCCCCAAATTATTCCCTTGTGTCCAATGGCAATACGGTTGCCCCTTTGACTCTGCCACATTCTTTTCCACCATCTGACTGTGCTTCTTAGGTTTTATGGACACTTAGAAGAAAAAAGACAGGTAGAATATTCCATCATTTCCAATGAGGAAATAGTAAAAGAAGATATAGGGAAAAGTAGATTGGAAATGATGAATCTTCATTGTTTCATTTTCTAGAAGATAGAAATAAAAAAAAAGGATAGATATAAAAATTCCAAGTGTAGTCTTTTGAAGAATGGAAGAAAGTATATGGAAGAATTTGTGTATTTATAAAGTTTTGTTCTTTAGGGGCTAATTAGAAATTTTCAAGGAAATTTTAGCTTCTTTTTGCATTTGGAAGTAAATACAACTAAAAACACATTAAGAAAAAAAAGTCTAGTTCAGTGATATGATATGTGTTACCATTTTTGTCCACGGCAGAAATCTCTAATAAACTGTAGCACTCTATCTTTCCCACTGGGTCTGAATACGGCCTCAGAATCCTGCACACACATTACCATTCAATCAGAGTTGGCTCCTATTTGAAAACCTGTTTTCAATTCAGTTGACTGGTGTGTCTACTTGATCTCTCCATAAGCTTTTGGTAGGAGGCAGTTTAGCACATATGTAAGAGTAGTTTATTAATTCAACGAATGTTTATTGAGTACTTGCTATGTGCCAGGCCCTGTTTTATTTACTTGAGTAAAAGAATCAAAGTCCCACTCTATAAAGCTTGCGTTCTGTTGAGAGAACCAGAAAATTATTAGGTAAACAAATAAGATTATTTTTGATGATGATGAGAGACTTCTGAGGATGCCGTGGTAATAAATGATTGAGTGGGCATTACTGTTAGACTGATCTGGGAGCGCCTCTATGAGGAAGTGATAGTTAAGCTAGGCTCTGAATACTAAAGAACTGGTTATGCAGAAGGTCCAGAGCAAACCTTTCTGGCAGAGAGAATAGCCAGATGAAGAACCCGCAAGGGAACAATGGATTTGGCATTGTTTGAAGAATAGAATGAAGTCTGTGTGGTGGGAGCATGGTGAATGAGGGTAAGAATGGTAGGGGTGACCCTAGAGCAGGGACTCCAGATGGCAGACCATGCAGGACCTTACAGGCCATGGGAAGGAACTTAAATTATATTGGAAATGCAGTGGGAGGTCATTGGAGGAATAGGAGGGGGTCAGTTTGATTAATTAGGGAGATGGCATGATCGAATTAACAGTTTTTAAAAACCATCTAGCAGCTATGGGAAGATTGGATTAAGGGTAGGAGAGGAAGCAAAGACACCAGTTAGGTGGCTATCTAGTCATTCACAGAAAGAGTTGACAGTGAATTGGAATGAAGGGAATAGTGGAGATAGAAGTGGGTGGATTGGGAGAAGTTTTTGCATGAGTATTTTCTGATCAATAGGAAATGGAAAGTTAGTACTACTCTCCCTATTTAAGGTAGATTTAAGATTGATCCAATAATAAAAGCAATATGAGTTGAAGAAGAATTTCATCAGCAATTTTTTTCACCTGTGAACTCATCTCATTCAACTATCACCCCACATTCTTCTACCATTATATACGAATCCCAGCTCTTTTGTGAGTGAGAGAATAAAGGAATATAATTTTCTCTCAGAGAAGCAAAAATAAGTACTGGCTTGTGTTCTTTGATTTTGCTTTGACCCTTGCTAATCTTCCTCCCCAATATCTGCTTCATTTTCAGGCATACTTACCTCTCACCTTCTGGATCACCTTGTTGGATGCCTTTTATCAAAGCCTGGCCTGTTTCTTTGTGCCTTACTACGTGAGTCCTTGTTCACCCAAAGGATTTGTTATTAATGAAGCAGTGATGCTTCTTTGTACTTGGTTGCTGGCATTAGCATATAGAATGGGTATATTAGGGTACATTGTTCATATAATCAAATTGATTATTAACTGACTAAATTATACCCCACCCAAAAAAAAGTGTTAGGTAATAGATGAAATTTGGAAAGAAGTGCCTAGTTGAGTCCTCTTAGGTCTCCTTTTAGTCCTGTATTCCTTGCTAATTTTCATCAGTGACTTAAATAAAATTGAAAGTTGCAATATAATTAGATGAGCCAACATCAGAGCAGCAAAGTCAGAATATAGAATCTATTATTAGTGAGTGCTGGGCTAATTCTATCAGGATGATATTAGAGTATTAAATTTAAGCTAGTCTCCCTAAAACTAAAAAACCTGTTTTATAGGTAAAGAATGGGAGGAATGTAACTCAGCAAAGAATGTGTAAGAATTAATTTAAAAATTTAGGCCAACACTAAGCACAAAGCTGCATGATCTAGCTCCACATCTTCTCCTTGATTAAGACACTAGTTTGATCATGGATGATGTGAACAAAAGTACAGTGTTAAGAATACAAAAGATGATAGTCTCTAAGTAAACAATTTTTGTTCTTTAGTTCTTTATTCAAATAAAATGACTTGAATTTTCCCAGCTAGGATATTCTGTACCTTTCAAGAGGAATAGATATGGCAATCTGAAGTATATTCAGAAGAGAATGACTAGAATTTTAAAAGATCAGAAAATGGTATGACTTGAGGAATATTTTAAGGAGTTGAAAATATACACATAGGAGAAGAGGGTATATTTACTTAGCAGAGATATAAACTCAGGTTAGCCATCGTAGCTGCTTCAAAGGTTTGCAGCTCTGTTAAATGGAACATATTTTATATTTCTCTATACCTTAAAGAGCTAGAAATATGAGTAAAAGTTTCCACAAAGATGCATTTATGATTCAGAATAAAGAGGAATTCCAACTGGAAAGTTCAAAGATTAGATGGCCCGTCTGGGAGAGAGTCTGTCTCTCTTTTCTAGAAATGTTCAAGTTTATCTGAAATGACCAGTTATTAGAAACATTGAAAAAGGGACTCAGTGCTCAGATGAGCTGTAGAATAAAGTCAGGATACTCACACCACTGAGTGTACACAAGTCTCTGAGATCACCTCCTATTGTCCTCTCTTTGTAGACCTACCAGGGCTCAGACATTGACATCTTTACATTTGGAAACCCCCTGAACACAGCAGCTCTGTTCATCATTCTCCTGCATCTGGTAATGGAAAGCAAGAGTTTGGTGAGTGGTTTTTCTGCTTCTGAAGTAGCTTGGAGTTCTTTGTGCTTGGGGAAGTGTCTTCTGTTAGCCATGACCCTTTCAAAGCCTTCCATGCCTCGAAGACAACTGGTAATGAGAAGAGTGATGACTCCACGGAAGAAGGGTGATTCATGGCTACTCCTACTGATTGTTGAATGCCATGATGCTGAAGTTCATGTGCAGTCAGGGAAAGTAGAAAACACCTGCCTGGTCCCCTTGTGGTGTCCATGGTGAATAATTCATGGATGGGTGAGTCAGGCTGGAGAAACAATTACTCTTCTATGGCCAGCATTCTTTAAGACCAAGCTGATGCCTTTCAACTAAAATAAAAAGAGGTGTTATGCCGTAATCTTGGTATACTGACTTTAGTAAGTGATGATTGTATGCCTTTCTCATAATAAAAGAAAAATTATCTTTTTCTCCCTCCAGAATGTCTACCATTAAGTCTTTTTACCAAAATGATTCTCTGTAGCAAAGCCAATGTGTAGGATTCAGACACTGAGCGCTTTACCATGAACCTTCCTTTGCAGAAGAAGCACATAACACCCACCCCTGGAGAATAAACTACCTCTGATTATTTATGCTGCTCACTCATTTCCATTGGCATTGTCTCTGCTGTAATCCAAGTCACTGTCATCTCTTCCTGAACTATTGCTACAGTCTCTTTTGTCTTCCCACCTCTGCTCTTGACTCCTCCAATCCTCTACAAAACAACCAGAAACATCCTTTTGAAACAAAAATCCTATCTTTTTGCTCTCCTTTTGGTAAAATCCTTCAGTGGTTTACCATTGTACTTGGAATAAAATCTAAAAGCCTTAGGATGGTCTACAAGGAAGGCTTCAGGAGGTGATGCCTCTACTTCCGTCTCCAGCCTCAGTTCCACTTATGGGTGGAACCACACCATCACTTTTTTACTTTCTCAGATACACTGAGCTTGTTAGCCTATCAAGGCCTTAGCATTTACGGTATCTTCTGATTGGAGTATTCCTTATTCTCTCTTGAATCCCTATTCTTTACCCAGCTCATATGTTAAGTTAGATCTCCAAATAACAAAAATGCTACTTCCCCCAAGAGCCCTTCCCTGACCATCCATTTTCTCATACCATCCTCTTGTTTTTATTCGTAGCTCTAATAATAATTTGTAGTTATTTATTTATTTATGTAGTTATACTTGTACGTTTGATGCTTCTCCTCTGCATTAGACTATTATCTCTTTGAGGGCAGGGTTCGTGTTTATTTTTTCTACCACTGTATACCATTTCTAGGACAAGACTGGCACACAGAAGATGCTCAAAAAAATATTTGAATATATAAAGGAATGATTAAATTACTAACCAAAATTTGGGGTATATATACCATCCTGGTAGTGATGCATTTCAAACAGGAAATAGCTGAATGAGGTTATAGTTTAAAACATTGTATAAGGTTATATTACAAAATTATTTATAATCATTTCTAAAGTGGGGCTGAATATTTTTGGCATCCCTTGCTTTGCTTATGACCTGCTGCAACTAAACCTTGCAAGCCTAAAGTATAGTAAAAGGTAGTAGCTGCAAATACCAGGTGAGGTGAATAGAGGGAACTCTAGAACTAAAATATTTGTCATTGTTTTAATATCTATTTAAGTTCATTATTAAGCAGTTGTGTAAGTACTTTTGATCACTGCCTAAGGAAGTGTCATAAATGCTGACATTTATGAGTTTGCCGAAGGATCTAACACTTAAAGTGTGTCAGTTTGAGTTCATTGGTAATGAGCCACAGCAATCTGTTCTGACTAACCTGAGCAAAAAGAAAAGTTGTTAAAAATATATTAATAGCCATGGTAAAACAAAATAAGACAAAACAAAACCACCCCAAAGAACCAGAGTGGTTCCTGAGATCCAGGGCCCAGAAACTAATGGGCAGGCTTGTCTGGCTTTTACTGTTCTAAACTGTCTCCAATTGTTTTGTTTCTGCTCTTGCCTCATTGTGCTCCAAATTTAGTCCATGATGACAGAATTATATTTCCTTAGCTCCAGTCATAGGTTTGTCTAGAGGAGGAATATTTTGCCAAGACTATGCATAATGCCAGGTGTCCTTACCCAGAAGAAGGGGAGAGAAAGCTGTGTCAAGAAAAACAGTGGCTGCTATATAAAGGATGCATCGTTAAAGAACTATTTCTCATGCCAGGGAGAAACAGTTCTTTAATGATTGTTTCTTGGCGTGAGAAACAATTGTTCCTGATGCTCACGGCCTCTGAAGGTCCCTTGTCAAATAAGAGTCAACCATTCTGAGAATATGAATCGGCTTCCCTTCACCTCTTGCTCACCATCTCATTGCCACCTCCCGCCTCCCTGTTGGTTTTTACTAAGTTTCCCTTGACTTTAACTTCCTTGTATCAATTCATTCAAAGGTCTCCATCAAGGCACTATCTCACTTGTCGAAAGCACATCTTAAGGGGAAAACTTTCAGTCAATAGGGCTCCGTGGAAAGGAAGGCCATTTCAGAAAGGAAGAAAAAGACATCATTGTTCTAGAGCAGGGGTGTCCAAACTTTTTTCAACGTTTTTTACCATTATGCGGTAAAATACACAAACAGACGGGCCACTCACTCGAGGTGAAGTATGTATTGCCTCACCTGGTTTATTTAAGTAAACTAAATATGTTTTTGGAATTTGCTGCGGGCCAATTAACAATGGATTGCGGGCCGCAGTTGGCCCGTGGGCTGCAGTTTGGACACGCCTGTTCTAGAGGCATGATGATGTTAAGGATTTAGCCCACATTTTCTGAGCAGTTTGTACATTAAAAATACAAAACAAACAAACAAACGAAAACGAGCAGTCTTTGTGACTCTTGTAAAGGTATGTATCGTGGGGAAATATTTTGCAAAGTTAAGCGGGAAGAAGAAAATTGGATCTTGTTTGAAAAGTATAGACCTAGGGGGAAAAAGAAACACATTAATAAAGGCAGTGCTTCTCCCAAATGCATAACACACAGCAGTGTGGTGCACACTGTGAGTTTGGTGCTGCTGTACACTGCACTAAATAATACTAAACACTACATAATGTAAAGGTGATTCTCCAGTCGTACTTTGGATTTTGTCAAAGAGGAAGTCTCTCTGGGGCTATTATGTTTTATCATAGCAACTCTTGCTAATTTCCCTTTATAGACCAGATTCTAGACTCAGCACTTTTATGAAGGGTAATGCTGATTTTACCTTTAAGGTAGTAATCTTGCCTTATTTTTTTTCTAAATAAAGTTACTTAATTAAGTAGTGAGCCAGTTTAAAGAAAAACATTAAGAAAAATAATAATTGCATGCAATAAATGGGTATGAAGGTGTCTAGATTATGCTGTAATACAGAGATTTATTTCTTGCATATATAAATTAACTGAGGTTCCAGACAATTCTAGAGTAATTGTCCTGAGGGGCAGCGCAGTAACTCACGCTTTGTCTTGTGGCTGTATCATCTGGAATGGTCCCCAAAGGGAACTTCTTGAACAACATGGAAGGAAAGGAGACAGCATAGAAAATTGCACAACAGCTCTTCCTTGCTTCTAAACTAGAAGTTTTGCATATCCCTTCCTTTCATATTTTAATGGTCAAAGCAAGACATGCGGCCATGCTTACTTTCAAGGGAATAGGAAAGTACAACCTTTCCACATGCTTATTAGGGGGAAACAATAAGAACATTGGTGAGCAACAGAAATGTCTACCACCTATGTGAATGGATAAAGTTTGAGGTTCACTGGATTAAGGTATTACCTTAATGAAGAAACAGACCAATGAGTGACTATATGGAAAAAAAAAATTTAAGGAGAAAATCCAAACATCTCATGGTTCATGGACAATACAGAATAAGCTAGTCATCAGAATTACCTTTTGGCATTTGACCTAGTTTTACAGAATTTAAACAGTGATGTGAGCTATTCATGAAAGATGCTCTTGTTCAGCTCTTCAGTATTTTGTGTTTTGTTCACTGAGGTTTGTTCCACCATTTACCCATCGCTTAGACAGGTTGTCTCTTCAACACAGCAGGTTTTGCCTGGCTGCAAACCCTCTGAGTGAGCGTGTTCCTTTCCTCTGTTTGTCTTGCAGACTTGGATTCACATGCTGGTCATCGTTGGGAGCATCTTGTCTTATTTTTTCTTCACCTTGGCCTTTGGAGCCATGTGTGTGACTTGCAACCCACCATCCAACCCCTACCGGATTATGCAAGAGCACATGCTGGATCCGGTGTTCTACTTAGTTTGTGTCCTCACAACCTGCATTGCTCTTCTTCCCAGGTATGGTGTTTGTTTTATCAAGTGAAGTCATAGGCTTAGAATTTTCCAAGCAAATACTAAGAATGGATGGCACACCACCGTGTTTAGGAGTAGAGAAGTCAGCCTGTGTACTAGTTACATATTGGTTTTGACAATTTTACGAGAGAATGGAAGGTTTATTTCTCTCTCATGGAAAGCTAATCTGGATGACAGTCCACAGGGATAGGGCAGCTTTGCTTCTCTTGGCTGTCCAGCAACCTACATCCTTTCCTCTATTTTTTTGCTCTGTCATCTCCCAAGGGTGTTGCCCTCATCTACATGATTGAAGATGACTCACCATCAGCACATCCCTACCTGCAGGCGGGAGAAAGAGAAAATGGGGGGCAGGCAGCTTTTCTCTCTCTCAGAGTTCTCTCTCTCTCTCTGTGTCTCTGTCTCCCTCTCTTTGGTAATAGCATAACCCAGAAGTTGCACACATTGCTCACATCCTATTAACTAGAACCTTGGTCTGTAGACTGTGAGTGGCTATAATGTGGGAATTTCTAAAAGGAAGAAGGGGGAGAATGAATGGGTACTGAGGGACAAGTTGCAGTCTCTACTGCAATCTGTAAACACTTAAAGGGGAAGTTGTTCCCTCCCTTATCTGGCCTTAGTTATCCTTCCAATTTTAGTTAACTTGATTTCTCATATGGCATGCAATGGAAATGGCTAAGAAGTATGCATGTGTTTTTAATCTACAGATTCTTTAAGCTCTGTTAGAGCTCTTCCTCTTTGTAGTTTTATAAAATCTGTTTAGTTGAAAACACTATAGCAAATAGTTGTTCTGCCTTCCTAAACATGATATCAGAGTCAAAATGGTGATTTCTTATTATTCTCTAACAGAGTTGGCAAACTGTGGCTCATAGGTCAAATTTGGCCTACTGCCTGTTTTTTGTAAATGAAGTTTTATTGTAACACAGCAATACTCATTAATTATGTATTGTGTATGGGTGCTTTTGCTCTACAACAGCAGAGTTGAATAGTTCTAACAGATACTTTCTAGCTCGTAAAGCCTGAAATATTACTACCTGGCCCACGGGGAAAAAAGTTTGCTGATGCCAATCTGTAACAACCATCATAAGGCACAGAGGGCACAAACCTCTTTTGTTAATGCACATCCCTTCTAGAAATGCATAAGAAACCCACCTGAGTCATTGTACAGTGGTTATAGTTGTACGCTTAACAATATCACTATTAAACTGAGATGTTTCTGTAGTGTTCACTGTTATTACCAGCTATCAGCTGGTTATTACCAGCTGGCAAAATGCACTTGTAGAATTCATGAAGAAACATTAATGTTATAGCCTTCAATTTTCCTTCAAGAGAATTAACTGTACAATTCTATCTAATATTGTTCTGGTAAGCTGAAAAATGACCCCCTAAAAAATATCTGTCTCCTAATCCCTGGAACCTATGAATGTTACCTGATATATAGGGAAAAAAAGGACTTTGCAGATGTGATTAAGTTAAGGATCTTGAGATGGGGAGATTATCCTGTATTAACTGGGTGGGCTTTAAATATAGTGACAAGTGTCCTTATAAGGGAGTGGCAGAGGGAGATTTGACACAAACAGAAGAGGAAAAGGCATTATGACCACGGAGGCAGAGTTTCCTTGGCCATGAACCAAGGAATGCTGGTAACCAAAAGCTAGAAGAGGCAAGGAGTAGATGTGGAGCCTCTAGGCCTTCCAAAACCTTAATTTTGGCCCAAATGAAACTGACTTCAAAACCCTTGTCTTCCAGAACTATGAAGGAATAAAATTTTGTTGTTCTAAGCCACTAAGTTTGTGATAATTTGGTACAGAAGCCATAGGAAACACTTACAGGTTTTGGTATAAGGAAGATGGGTGCTGCTATAACAGGTACCTAAAAATGTGGAAGTGGCTTTAAAATTGGGTGATAGGCAGAGGCTGGAAGAATTTTGAGGCACATCATAGAAATATACTGGACTTCCTTAAACAGGCTATAGGTAGAAATATGGACATTAAAATTCCTGCTGGTGAGGATTCAGAAGAAAGTAAGAAGCATGGTAGAGAAAGCCTATACCATCTTAGAAAATACATGTACGTCTTATGTTATCATAAACAGAATATTGCTAGAAAGGTGAAAGTTAAAACTCAAAAGGAACCGAGGAACATGTTATTGGAAATTTAAGATAAGTGGATCTTTGCAATACAGTGGTAGAAAACTTAGCTAAAAACACTACTTTGATGTGGAAAGCAGAATTTGTAAATGATGAACTGGGTTATTTAGCTGAGATTTCCAAGCAAGATATTGAAAGTTTGGCCTGCTTTCTTCTTCTTGTTTATAATAAAATGTGAAAGAAGAGAGATGAGGAAAGAACTGTTAAACCAAAATGAATGAAATTTAGGAAATCCTCAGTTTATCCAGATATTAAAAGTTGCTAAAATTATGAGATTGACTGTTGGGAGGATGCTCTACAGAGAAGGCCACGAGTGTGGCTGGACAATCTTTTACTCGTGTTAAGAGAAGAGGCGTGTGACGCATGGATCCCCTCAACCATCTCTGCAGCCACCAGGAGAGGAGATGGGATTATACAGGAAAGATCTGTGGGGGAGTCTCTTATCTAATGGCATAAATGACATACATTGGTGACTCACAAGGTTTTTGAGAATGCTATAACAGCATAAACACTACCAGCTTCAGGACAAATTTGTGGTAATTTGTGACAGTAGCCACAGGACATTAATATAGGACGTTAATAGCTAGTATTTTTTTTTTTTTAAGATTTTTTTTTTTTAATTGGGGAAGGGGAACAGGACTTTATTGGGGAACAGTGTGTACTTCCAGGCCTTTTTTTCCAAGTCAAGTTGTTGTCCTTTCAATCTTAGTTGTGGAGGGCGCAGCTCAGCTCCAGGTCCAGTTGGCGTTTTCTAGTTGCAGGGGGCACAGCCCACCATCCCCTGCAGGAGTCGAACCGGCAACCTTGTGGTTGAGAGGACACGCTCCAACCAACTGCGCCATCTGGGAGCTCAGCGGCAGCTCACCTCAAGGTGCCGTGTTCAATTTTTAGTTGCAGGAGGCGCTGCCCACCATCCCTTGCGGGACTCGAGGAATTGAACTGGCAACCTTGTGGTTGAGAGCCCACTGGCCCATGTGGGAATCAAACCAGCAGCCTTCGGAGTTAGGAGCATGGAGCTCTAACCGCCTGAGCCACCAGGCCGGTCCAATACCTAGTATTTTTTGAACACTTACTATGTGGCAACACTCCGCCTGCTTGACATGTATTTTCTTATTTAATCTAACATGCACTATTGCACTATTGGTATCTACTATTACAGATTTTATGTATTACTTACTTAACAAGCACTTATAGGACACTTGCTATTTCTTAAGTGCTTTATAAATGTCAATTTATTTGATACTGTTATCTCCATTTTATATTTTGCTTATCCTCCCCCTTTGCCTCAAGGAGGCAAAAAGCCACAGAGCCTTTTACTTTTTCTAATTGGTGAGTACTTTTTGTGTCCCATGATGCATGTGAGATGAATATAATTGCATGATGCTTTTTGTAACCTAGGTTTGTGTACCGAGTTCTTCAGGGATCCCTGTTTCCGTCTCCAATTCTGAGGGCTAAGCACTTTGACAGACTGACTTCAGAGGAGAGGATTGAAGCCCTCAAGAAGTGGAGAGGAACTGGAAGGATGGGTCAAGAGACAACTAAGTATGCTGACCACTCAGCTGCCAAGTCAGAGAGAAGACCCATGTCTGGCTCTTCTAATGTCTTTGCAATGATGTCAGCAACTTCTTGTGCTGTTGAGCAAGGAGACTTACCTGTATGTGAAACTGCGTTAGACTCAGGCTACTCTGAAGCTAAGGCCTCAGAAATAGCTGGACCCTCACAGTGTTAAAAGAGCAGGATACCCTCTTTGGAGTTGCAAGTATTTCTTCAAGTTCGGGAGAGGGATTTTGAAGAAGCACCTTTACCAAGCAAGAATGATTTGGATTTTTCCTTAAAGGGCATGAACATTTGGCTTGGAAAAGCTAATGAGATAACCTTTCTTTATTGTATGTTTATAGATACATTTGTAAAAGAGAATAGAGTTTGACCTGGACAGAGTTTGGGGAAGAAAAATATTTAATTAATCAAATGCTTTTATGAAACTTTTTGGATTTTATAAAAGTATTTTAGTTGTCTTAGATATATAAATATTTTCAAGGGAATTCATTTGAGATATATTTATTTTACTGTGAGATCTCATATTCCAGAGAAATGCTTTAAATGAGCAGACTTCAGTCTGATTTTATTATTATTATTATTAAGAAAAAAGAAAAACCCTTGTTTTAGGTTAATTAGTTAGAACTCTAGGAGATTTCAACATGAAAAAAAAGTTATAAATTGCTAATTTCCAGAGGAAAAAAATCCCATGAGCCTTTTAAACGACAAGGTAACTAAAATAGGATAATATAGTAAGTGATTATTAATAGCTTTTTAAATTTCCTATGGGAAGATGCCTTTGGTCTTCTGACTGAAGATGTTAGGCCTACCTCTCTGCTCATTTCAGTGTTCTCCTGAGGTGGAGCCTTCATTGGGAAGGGGCAGGAGGATACTAGGGTTCCGTCAGGTAATGGAGAGGTGTTCCTCTTTCAGCTTCCAGTCAAAGGAGTCCCTTTCCTGAGGTCTGCCTCTGTGCGGGTGTTAATTGGGAACAAAGCCCATAGCTAAGGCAGACAGAATCAGCTGAGCCTGTAGCCCATTTGGCAATTTCCTGTTCTCTAAACCTCATCAGAATGAGACAATCGATTTCAAAACAATCTTCAGGAGACCATTTGAGGGTTTCATAATCTCTACAACGCCCTACAACTTTACTGGTTTTATAACCTCTAAAAATGAGACATTATAAAATGAGACTACTACAGGTGGTTCGCAGGAGGATTCTGTGAGGTTCTTAGAAAAATTTGTTTTTTAATATATTTTAGGACAAGAATGTCAATCGCAGGTTAACTGCTATTGCAAATCATGTGTGCTGGCTTTAGTGGGAATAAAAACTGGTTTATACCAAGTAAGACCAGGTGTTATTATCAAATGATTTTGCATTCTGGTTGAGCGCTTTTAAAATTCTGTATCTGTTCATCTGAAAATTGTCAACCAGCAATCACCCAGAATTTCCGTCATGAAACCTCCATGCTAATGTTCCAAGTCCTATATCAAGGTTGTTATTCTCAGGGCTTAATCTTCTGCCTGCTGCCTACTATCCTGGTCTGACGTTGTAGCCTTCTGCTGTTATTGCAAATCGTCTTTTTTTTCTCCTTTCCTTTTTTCCTTTTTCTTTTTCAAATCGTCTTTTATACAGACCCATTTCCAAAACTTTCAAAACCTCACATGGCTAATGGAAGTGCTTTCTGCTTCCTTATTTTTTTTTTTAAATAAATCGTTTAATAAATATTGTGTACTGAAAACCTTTTATCACTCCTGTAGGTAGTCACTGAATCCAACTGTTACTGGTACCAAAACTTAGAAGGAAAACCCCAAAGTACAAATTTTACTAGAATATTGTTTTGGATTTTCATATATGGAAAAATCAGTGATGTCATATCATCTGTTATTCTCAGAGGAGCTGACATTCATTCCCTGGGATCATCATCTGATAAATAAAAATGTAGAGATATATTCATTAGTAAATAGGAGAGACAAAAGACTACAGACATTAGGTCAATCTCCAAGAAGGGAAGTATCTGCGTATATGAGTAGACGAAAGTCTTGTGTGTTCATGTTATGGCGCCATAATCTCATACAAAATTAAAAAATCCTCAGAACTCTGAAAATGTTCTACCTATTAGGCACAAACTCAATGCCCTGAACATATGTAAGGCTATTTATATGTTTAATATGATTTTCATATATTTTTTTGCTACAAACATTGCATTTTATTGCTGAATTGGGGAAGTTACGAACTGGCCACCTTGTGGTTGAAACCCCACGCTCCAACCAACTGAACCATCTGGGAGCTCAGCTGCAGCTCGGCTCAAGGTGCCATGTTCCATCTTAGTTGCAGGGGGCACATCACCATCCCTTGTGGGAGTCAAACCGGCAACCTTGTGGTTGAGAGCCTGCACTCCAACCAACTGAGCCATCTGGCCACCCGGTAGCTCAGCGGCAGCTCATTAACTTCATTCTAGTTGCGGAAGGCGCAGCTCACTGGTCCATGTGGGAATTGAACCGGCAGCCCTGATGCCCCAAGCTTGTGCTCTAACCAACTGAGCCACCCGTCCACCCCCTAAAGTGTAATTTTTAAATTTTGAGAAATTCTGGATTCTTAAACATCTGGCCCTCAGAAGAATGAGAACTGGGGTCTGTATTAAGCCATTAAGAGGTCTCATTTACAAGTGAATAACTCTCACACAAGTTACCCAAGCTGATATGATCTGTTGCATTTTGGTATTCAGCATATTTCACCAAATTTGGGGGGAACCCAACATTATATCATTGCTCCTACGCAAGAAAAACTGACTAAAACACATTGTGGGATATAATTTTACCACAAAAGTCTTGTGAAAGACTTGGATTAGTTTCCAAAAATGTACTATAGACATTAATTATCCTTACATTCTTACCAGGGTTAAGGTTTTCCTTGGACACGCAATAGAGAATTGAGACTATTAGCAACTTCTAATTTCAGACTAATCAAAGAATCATATGTCATCTAAAATAAAAGAGTATGTTCCTGTGAGAGTAAGATACAAGGTAAATTTTGATTGGTGGGAAGCCGGGTGCCAACTATTGTAGTGGGAGACACAGTTTTCTGGGACTTGTTATCATGCTCCATATCCATCAAAAACAAAGATTATACCATTTTATTTGTCTTAATGGCTATTTAAAATAAGTACAGTATGTACATTTCACTGAACATGAGTTGAGCCAGTCTAAAAGTTGTTACATCAAGTATATACCTACAACTGTAACAAAACTGACATAGGTTCTTAAACTTTCATACAATTGTGACCAAAATTCAATTCCTGTTTCACATTCTCAGTAGGTTTATACAAACTACAGAACATGTCAATAATCTGGAAAGTGTCAAGACAACTTTTTGAATTTCAAATATGTGTACACATAAGAAAAGAGTACAAAAATACATGTATAAAATTGCAGGTAGTCTCTAAGTGGAATGCTGAGGCAGTCTAGGTTGCTGGTGGAGCTTAGTAGGGAATCCTACCTGTTCAAAGGTCATTTGGATGTTGCAAATGGATGCCTGACTAATTAAGTGTGTGTGAAAATTTGTTTTGAAGCTTTTCGTATGAAAAAATACTTCAGCCACTAATTACTTCAGAAATCGGTGTGCGTAAAGTGGTCTAGTGCTTAAAAGCATCTTTAAATTTTTGTTTTAATTATTGATGGGAACATATGGCAACACCAGATATTAAACATGTTTCAAGGAAAATTACAAAATGTTATGCAAAGTTTTCCTGTGCTTAAAGTAAATTTCTGTACTTTATTGGTATGGACAGACACAGGAAAACTGGAAAATATTTAATTGGGGGTGGTGTGTGATTTAACTTTATTTTTTTTAAATTGCATCTCTCCAGTCTAAAGCAAGTTCTCCTTGGTCAAAGCTTAATCTCAAATGCATTGTCACATGGGTGAAACAAAATATTTCCCATGAATATTTTCCTTGTTGTTGAAATCTCAGGCGGCTAACTGTTATACACTGAATAGATCCCAGTCACGGGAAGGTTCTATGGAGACTTTTCTACCAAATTATAATCTTGATTTAAGTTCAGAATGGGCAATCCTATAATGTCAAGTGCTTTGTCTACTGGTGTCAACTGATGACTAAAGAGCTTTGCATTCAATACATCTTGCTACTTCAGCTACCTATAAGGATGCTACTTATCTTTTACCTCTGACTTGTCTTTCATAAGTGCTCAGAATTTTGCAGACTTTAGAAGAGTAATAGTAAATAATTTAAGCATGTAAATTACCTTGGTTTTTATAAATCAAAAGCAAGTTTCCAATGTTAATATTGCAAGTTGCCACTATGCTATTGTGCTTGAGAAACAAAAGCTGCCAAAGAGCAGTCATCCTGGATCTCAATGTCCTGTTGTGATTGAATAAGAGGGAACTTTATAACCTGTTATCCTAGCGCCTGCATTATCCTAACTCGCCAGAGTTGATAATTTGGTGCTACAAAGTTAGGTTGACAAAAGAAGAAAATCTGGCTTCGCTTCTTTTTTAAAAAACACTTTCATTGAACTTGAAATAAGAAAAATAAAGCTGAAAAAGAAAAGTCGAACTGCATTAGACCAAAACAAACATGAAAATTTGCAGTGCAAATTGTTGAGCATCCCAGGTCAGGGGAAGTACTTCTGTACAGTTCTCTGCAGGAAGCTCTCCACAGTCAAGAAGGTCATTTTCTTTGAGTGTCGCTGGCAGTTTGAAATTAGTTTAGGAGAAAGGTGTGAATGTATATTTGTCTCTCAATCCATTCGACGAAGTATGACACATTGCTATAAACTCCAGGCCCCAGGACTTTGGAAAAGCAGACAGAGCCCCATGAAGTTAAACCAAATAATGTCCACTGACCTCCAGGCCGCTCACAAACAAGAGGTCCACCGCTGTCACCCTATAATGAATAGCAGTGGACATTAGTCATTGGTATTTCAGAGTCCTGATGGTGTCTATGCTATCCCGAGGGTACAATAAAGCCAAATAACTGACTTTGGAAAATTTCAACAAAGCTTTTATTGCCAACATGTGGAGGGAACATGCTTTCCACTACACAAATGGAAAGGTCAAGTGGACATTTTAAACTCGATCTTTAAAAGTCCAGGGGTAGCTTGGCAGAGGACTATATTCTTTCTGTCTGTGAAATTAGAAGACATTTTTTAGTTATTTCCCATACTTATCAAAATATGTCAAAAATTGTTTTAAATTTATTATATCAGGATTGATTTATAATTTTATTCTTTAAATTTGATCCATTTTTTAAATGTAGAAAGTACCTACAATTGGGATACTCAAAGATGTTTTTTATTGCCCCACAAAACCACTAGAAAAATATTCTAAACTTACTACTTTCAAGATTCTTGCTATGGAATGAATGTCTTAAGTAAAGCACACTTGCAGACTACTTATTGTATTTCTTAATAGTTTCTGGGACCTTTTCAATTAGCATACTTGAATGGAATTATTTACAGTGAAATGTAATAAGAATTATTTACAGTGAAATGTTTACTTGTAGCCTATATTTTATTTCACATGCATAGAAATTTTCATTCTTGATATTTAAGTTTGTGTTGCAGTTGAGTTTATTCAGTTTTTTTGCCCACACATGACCTTTTGAACATTAACATTTGCTACATTTGAAAAGAGAGTCAGTTAGAGAGGTGTATCCTCTACTGCCTCAGAAGAGAAGGATTGATACCCTAGAAAATAAGGAAGTATGTGAACTCATGGTGAAAATTTACAAATACTCTTTGCCCTGCAAGAGTTTCAAACTTGGACTTATATCTATGGTCATTCCCATTCGGTAATGTTGGAGAATAATGGTAATCATGTTTATAGATGCTCTTCTAAACACTGTCTCTGTATTAGTTCATTTAATCCTTATGAAATCCCTATGAGCTGACATTAACAATAATTTAACAGTAATTATTATTATATCCATTTTGGACGTAATGAAATTGAAGCACAGTTTTATAACTTGTTCACTGGCAGAGCTAGGATTTAAACAAAGGCAGTCTGGCACCACAACTCCAACTCTGTAACTACTAGGCGATATTGCTTCTTAGAAATGTTAGTGAATATGACTGCTGTTAATGCAAAATTGAATTCTGATTGTGCTGTGTGCTTTTGTGAAAATGCAGATCTTTACGTTCATAACTTACCAATGCCGTATGTCTAAATAAAAAAGTATAGACCCTGCAAGGGACTGAATAAATTGTTCTGTCCAAAATCCTAATTGAATATTTTAAAGCAAAAATTACTGGAAACATTTTTGTAAGATCCACCCCACATTTTTTTTCATTTCCCCTCATGTAAAAGAAATACTAAGATAGTGACTTATTTAGCTTGAGCTATTTATTATGCCAGAGAGTAATTAAAATGGAACATGTTTACAGGTCAGCTCTATACTTGGAACATGTATATAGATCAGAAATTTAGCCAAATCATTATTTAGCAGCTACTCTTTGCAAATTCTGTGCTTAAGATATACACAGATGAAGAAGGCACTATTTTTGTCACCCAAAAGTCAGCTGGGTAACAAGAATACCTTTATATGAGAGCAAAATCTAAGGGCTATAAATAAAGGCATCTTCAAAAAAATGAGCAATTACTTCCAGCTGGAGAGGAACAAAAGTGTCTGCCTAAGATGTGGGTTTGAGGTGGGCTTAGTGAGGCAGTAGGTATTAATAAGATAGAAAACAGGAGGTGAAGAGGCAACAGTTCAAAACGAAGGGGAGTATAAAGCTAAGACACAATTTGTCTGGTCTGTCTTTTTCGCGAAGCTAACCTGAGTGAAGCGCATGGAACAATAAGAAGGATCGCTTAGGGACTGGGTGAAGAAAACCACGCTGTGGATATACATCTGCAACAAATGATTTTCGAAAGAAATGTTGCCAAAGGGCCACACATGAGTAAAGATGAGTTTATATGGACCCACTGAAGTTTTGCTGAACTGAGTCGCCTCGGTAACCAGAAAGCAACTTACCATGCACGAGTCAACTGTGCCAGACTCATAGCCAGCACAGATCATCCGGGCGGTGATGGTCTTCACGTCAAAGTAGGATTGACACTGCTCCAGAGAAATAATGCGGACTTCTCCCTCTTGCAGCTTGAAGGGCACTGGGGGTTTTTTTTAAGAGAAGAAGAAATAAATACATAAGAGGGTTAAATGACTCAAGGATGAGACTAGCCATATATGAAATGATTGCACTTCCATACCCCCAAAAACATATTCTTTACTTCGAATGTCATTTTAAAGACAAGGCTTGTTTGGAACCAGAATTTTCCAATTATCAGTGTTGACAGCCATCATCATGTGAAACGCCTTTATTTTAATGAGAAAATTGAAGCACAGAGCAGTTAAGTAACTTGGTTAGGTAACTGGCATCTTATTATATATGCTGCAACAAAAACAGCAGCCACTGCAATGAAATGGAAAATAATCAGCCCACAGCTCTGCCCCAGATAAGAGGCTGCCAGCTCAGGGTCAGTTCAGCAAGCCAGTCCCGCCCTGCTACAATGCACCACACCTGTTTATTCTAGCAGGGGAAGGGCTACCCTACCCTTGGTCTAATGCATGTGTCTCACCTTGTGCTACAGTGGCCATTATGTGAGTAAGAACCTTGAGTCCTAGAAGATATGACGGAGAGATGTCAAAAGGGACAAAGCCATCCCTTAGTGTCAGCAGAGAGAATATGTGAATTCCATCTTGCTTGAAAGTTCTTGCAGAATAACAATGGATTTCTCAAAGCATGAATCTTTTGTGTTTCACCATTACACCAAATTATACACCTTTTTAGATTGTGATGGTGAAGCAGTGCACATGTACAGAGTACCTTATTGGAAGAAAGAATTACGTTTGGAAAAAGCAATGCGAAGCAGACAGTGCAAGTTTCACGAGTTGCCAAAAGAATGGTCAGAAGAACCATCGCTCACATGTAGTGGGTGCTCAGTATTCTCTGGGCCTATTGTTTTTAATCTTTACAAAAATCCTGTGAGTTATACCATTGCTATTATTTTTTTCCACTGTATAGTAAGCTAGAAAGTTGTGCAATCAGGGTCAATCAGATCTTTTTCAATGAATTCAGACCCTTTGTGCTATATTACATATGTGGTATATGTGATATGTTACATGATTGTTCTGAGTTTGAAGTGGATTATTGTGAGAACAATACAAGTAGAGGCAATAGAAAGTATATCCTGCTCTTATCTCATAACACAGTCTAATTATAACTTTTAAAAACAAAATGCACAGGAATGGTGATATCATGTGTCTGACATTGCCTTCGAAGCTCTTACATGGGAGCTTCTCAGAAGTCACTGACTTACTTCTGCCTATTGAGTTTTTCTTTTTGTGCTCAGTTGATCATATAAAAAAAGAAACTCAACTTAGCTCAAAATTTATCTGACTACATTGCAAAAAAAAAGAGAAGGAAATTGTCCTTCACATTGGCAGTTGTTAAGGTGGATAACCGGACACCAATATACATCACCATTCCTGAATACTACGGCAGTACCCTTGTTCGCACTGGAGTGGCCAGCACTTACCATTAAAGAAAACGTCTCGTTCACTAAATTCCTACTCTAAATGTTACACAGGTGAAGCAAAATGAGAGAGTCCGTCATGGGGGCTAGGAGTAAGTACACATTTTTAAATGTTTTCTATGTTTAAATCACACTATTTTAATCACTTTAAATAGGCAAATAGCAAATTGGTCTTCTTTCTCTAGAAGAGCTTTGTTACAGATGTCGACAAGACCAAATCATAACACAGAATTGGAAATGTGACTGCAGCCTGACTGTCGGAGCCGTGGTTGGGAACTGCCTACCCCCTAGATAGAGGCTTTGCCTGCAAAACATCGATAGAGACAGTCCAAGCGGGGATGACTGACAGGTAGGTCTCATCTTGCATGGCAGCCCAAAGCATGAGCAGTGGCTCCCTGGAGAAAGAATCTGAGGTGGGGAGAAGGATTTTTGAGGTTGCATCTGAGTTTGGCAGGTGTAAATGCCAGGGCATCAACGATTTGCATGGAAGGGAGACTGTGACACCCATGCCCAGTATTTACCATTTCTAGCTATACTTTTAGAAGTGAAAACAGGAAATTATTGCCAACGGCAGGAAGCAACCCTGTGTTTTGTAGTTACAAGCTGACAGGCAAGTGTTGAAGACGATCCTGGCTTACTTTTGTTGCCCATGTGCCCCCAGCCTGTGATATAGCAGTAGGTGTCGGGTTGTAACGACTGCTCGGGGCTGGGTAAGCAGACTGGCCGGACGTAGCTGGTTTCGTCGATGTCCTCATTTAGCTCCACTATGCTGATGTCGTAGTCCACCACAGCCCGACTGTAGCGAGGGTGCAGGATGATGGTCTTCACCAGGCGCGTCTGCACGAACGCGGAGGGGTGGTCAAGATTGTTGATGCCAAATACCACTTTCCAAATGGCAGCGTTCTCTCTCCTAAAATAACAATTCAAGACCTTTTGGTACCTTAAATTCTCTAGAGAGGACACCCAGCTAATTACGTGTCTCAGATGCCTTATGGCAGGCAGGGGGATTTACACAGCGTGGCAGGCACAACATCTCTGGACACACGAACCTGTCACTTTGGTTTGCATTTGCCACACTTAACTCTAGCTTAACCATGAAAGCGGCACATTTTTACTTCATTCAGCTAGCCAAGTTTAGAGATTTCCTATTTTTATCTTTTATTTAGAGCACCGAATTGCCCCTTATTTCACCCTACTGATTTTGCTTTAAGAGCTTATATTTAACATTTCTCCTTTTTAGGAAAAGAAAATTAATACTTAGAATTAACACCTGTGATAGAAATAACCCTATTTTGTAAGTTTGACTCCAGAAATAGTGTAGCTAAGTGGTGATTTGAAGGTCATTTAAAGGGTACCAGATTTGTAGTAAGTAAAGAAATATCACATAATGGTGCCATTGCTGTTCTATAAATCTTATGAACCTCTCACTTTTAATAGTGTGCTCTGCCCTTGGTATTTCTAACGAATTCTCTGTAACACATGGTGAATTGACTTTAGAATAGGGTGACTAAACAGGCCTAGTTTTACGTAAGTGGAATGCGCCAGACCACAAGCCCTGCCCAAGGGGCGGGGCATCCGCTTCTCAGCTCCTGCTGATTGGCGTCATGTCGTAATACCCAGTGTGACCTGACCTTCCAGCTGTTCAAGGGAAGCCACAGTTCTGGATTTTATACAAAGCTTTAAATGCAGGCTAAAAGTTTTAAAAAGTGTATAGCAAGCAAAACAGACTAGCAGGCTGGATTCTTCATTAGTATAAGATCTCTACTTTAGAGTTTATCAAGTATTTCTATACACATTATTTCAAATGATCTTCTCAGCAACCATGTAAATAGGAATTCTTATTCCATTTTAGAGTAGAGAAAGCAGTGACTCGGAGCAGATGAGTGACGCATACTCATCTAAAGGCACAGAGATGCTAAGTGATGGTAACACTGGTCCTTTAAACCCCTTTCTACTAAGCTTTTCTGAAACAAAGAAAAGGATCCACAGGCATCAGCACAGAAATCAGTTACTGGTCACAGGAGGGAAAGCACTTAGGGTGGGTGGTGAGTGACAGGATGGCAGCTAGCGCGAAGACATCTTCTCTTTCCTGAGTATATCTCCCAGATGTGATGGGGAGCTAGCACCAGTGATGAAATTACAGACAGTGAACAATTCTGTTATCCCAGGGTCCAAAAAAGCAAGAGGAGGGGATAGTCAGATACATAGCTGAGACCTTCAGTAATCAGATTTCAGAATGTTTGGGGGAAAAAAACCAAACAGATATGATCGTGTGTCCTGAGACTCTTAAAGCAAGTACAGTTCAACAGAGACGGCAGAGTTTAAGTGTCAAATTTTGAGGCTACCAGCACCAATGATTACAGTAAGAACATGAAGAATCAGCTAAAATGTAAATGTGACTACAAAAGGATCTCAGAGCTTTGAAAATGAGAAGTCTATCAGAAAAGAATAGCATGAAACCATAGATATTGTCAGAAAGTTTTAGTTATACAATGAGTAGGTGTTTACTTAAAAAAGGAAAAAAGTAAGAAAAATAAATATAGTTTCTCAGCAAAGTCATATGTAAGAATATGAAAAGCAGAAAATTTCTGTCTATGGCAAATAATATTGGTAGATAATTAAGACAAAGCAAAACTATGTGAAGTTTCCTTTACTTCCAAATTCTCCATTTAAGGAGAATGGTCTTCAGACAAAATCCAGACAATTCATGTTCAGTGTGATAAAACATACAGGTGCTTAATGCCTTGAAATGTTGAACTGATGTGTGGTTTAAGATATGGGAGGAGTCAGTGAGAAATCATTGACCTTCTGTAGATGAGTAAACATTTCTAGTTCCAGATAGATTATAGCCCTAACTTCTAAAAGAACCACAGATGTGATTACTAAGAAACACCAAGAAGGGGCTGCTTAGTCAGTTAACAAATACTTATTTAGTGGCTGTTATATGCCATGCTAAAATAAATTAAAACACAAGGATGAGGAAGATAAAGTTCTTGCCCTCATAGAGGTTTCATTCTATCTGGAGATATATATATATGCATTATGTTGGGCACTTAAAAGTGAAAAAAAAAGGATAACATAATAGAGAGATGACTGATGTGTGTGTCTGTGGTCACTTTAGCTAATATGGTTAGGGAAGGCCTTTGACAAAGTGACACTTAAGACTTGAAGGGGAAGGAGGCAGTTTTGAAGGGGAAGGAGGCAGACTCTATGGAAGTGTTCCAAACTGCAGAAGTAGCAAGTTCAGAGGTCCTGAGGTCAGAATGAACATGGAAGATTTCAGGGACAGAAAGAAGACTAGCTGTTTGGAGCCCATTGACTGATGGGAGAATAGAGAAGGGGACAATCAAAGAGGTAGGACTAGATCTTGAAAAACTATGATGAGAATGTTTTATGTTTGTTATAATAGAAAGCTATTGCAAGGTTTTAAGCAAAGGGAGTGACATGGTCAGATTTACATTTTAGAAAGATCACTAACTCACAGTGTGGACATAAAACCATAAGGGAACAAGAGAGTAGTCAAAAAGACCAAATAGGAAACTGTTTTAATAGTTGTTATGGATTGGTTTTGTCCAATTGTTGAAATCCTAACCCCCAACACATCTGAATATGACCTTATTTGGAGATAAGGCCTTTACAGAGATAACCAAGTTAAAATGAGGTTATTAGGATGGGCCCTAATTCAATATGACTGGTGTCCTTATAAAAAAGGAGAACTTTGGAGACAGACATACACAGAAAGAGAATGCTATATGAAGATGAAGGCAGAGATTAGAGTGGTGCTTCTACAGGCCAAGGAATGTCAAAGATTGTCAGTGAAACACCAGAATCAAGACAAGAAGCATTGTCATTGACAGCCCTCAGAAGGAACCAACCCTGCCAATACCTTGATCTTGGACTTCTAGCCTCCAGAACTATAAGACAATTAGCTTTTGTTGTTCAAGCTACCAAGTCTGTGGTACTTTGCTATGGCAGCCCTAGGACATTAGCATTACAGTGAAGACTTGATATGACAGTGGTTTGGACTAGGATGATGGCATGAAGATGCTGAAGGTGGTTGGGTTAGAACAATATTTTGAAAGAAGATCCTGCAGAACTTATTACTACAGTGAATGTAAGACAAATTAAGAATGATTCTTTGGTTTGATGTATTAGCAAACCAATGGATAATTACGCCTTTTACTGAGATGGGGGAAGTTTTTGAAGCACATAATTATTTGATCAGTGGAAGAAGTAAGGAATCAAGTTTTGTTTTGACCATGTAGAGTAGAATGTTTATTGCACATTCAAATGGACATCTCATCTAAGCAGTTAAATACATACATGTAAAGTTGGTGGGTGGTGGTGGTGGTGGGGGAAAAATCTGGGCTGGAGATATTAATTTGGAATAAATACTTGATATTCACATTTGATATTCAAATACGATACTCATATCAATACTTGATATTCATATTCAAATATGAACAAGTATTTGAAACCATGTTATTAGATGAGTGTAAACAGATAAGAAAGCCAAGAATTGGACCCTTTGTGGGGAGCCATGGTTTCTTGCAACCCTGAACCTTGCAGACTGGCTCGGTTTCTGCCCCCATAACATTGCCTCTGCCTTATCTGAGAGGCGCCTAACGGCTGTTGAGGAATGTGGTGGAAACGGCCAGTTCCCGGACACAGAAGACTAAGGGCTTTCTGAACAATTGGTAGGTTCTGTCTCCTTGAGATATTTACTTTTCTGAGTGTCAGTGACCTTGTATCTTCTATGTCAAAGTAAAGTTGAGGCTGGAAAGATTTACTTTTGCTGAGATAATGCATATCTTCTTCGTTTAACTGCACGTACTCAAACTGTATATATTGGTTAGAGATAATAAACTCAGGGCTTCAGCATGACTGAAGACCGGCCGCATTAGCATTTGTGTGTGTCTTTTATTTCATTCCCACTCCCCCATTCAGGTACTGATTGACTCGTGGCGGCTGGCCCGTCACAACCCTTGTCTTAGTCAATTTGGGCTGTTATAACAAGTTACCATAGCCAGGGTGGCTTCAACCACAAAGATTTATTTCTCACAGTTCTGGAGGATGGAAGTCCTAGATCAGGGTGACAGCATGGTCAAGTTCTGATGAAGGCTCTCCTCCTGGTTTATAGATGGCTATTATCTTGTATCCTCATAAGACAGAGAGAGAGAAGGCTAGCTTTCTTCCTCTTATAAGGACACTAACCCCATCATGCAGGTTCTGCACTCCTGAGCTCCAAGGGTCCCACTTCCTAACAGCATCCTCTTGGGGGATAGAGTTTCAACATAGGCATAGGAAGTAGACACAAACCTGCAGTCTACCACATTTCAGGAGCACTAAATCAAAAGGAGGAGATAGGAAAAGGGAAAGAAAAAGTTAGGTCTGTGAAATAAGAGGAAAATAAGAATTTTTTTGTTATTCTGAAAGAAAAGTGAAAAAAATATTTCAGGAAGGATGTATTGACAATATACTGGGGAGTGTTGCAGTGAATTTGAAACTGAAAATTTGCCATTGGATTTAACAAAATGGAAGTCATTAAAGACTTTGATAAAAGCCATTTCTGTAGTGACCTTGATGAGAGCCCAACTGGAGTAGGCTGAGGAGAAAATGGGAAGTGGAAAAGTGGAGACAGTGATGGTAGGAAACTCTTTCAGGATTTTGACTATGAATAGTAGTCAAAATAGAGCAATAGTTGAAGAGGGCTGTGAAGTCAAGAGAAGGGGGTTTAAGTTAATGACATTAAGGCACATTAGCTGGAGGTAATGATCCGATAAAAAGGGAGAAATTGATGGTGCAAAATTGAAATGATGATTTTAGGAATAAAGTCATTGGAAAGATGAGAGGGGGTCTGATTGCCCTGAACTAGGATCAGGGACACATCTTCCACCACAACTGAAGGAAAAGTAGAGGTGTGGTCATAAATGCAAGTAATTTGTTGAAATTGGGGGCAAAACAAGGTGAAAAATATGATGGTGTCGATTTTCTCCATGAAGTATGAGGTGAAATCAGTGGAGGGTAAGGGAGAGTAGGAAAGAGAAGGAAAGATGTCAAATAGTTATCTCTGAAGATAGAAAAGTGAATTCACTATGGAAATACACTGGAAATGTCCCATATGGTTAGATGCTCATTTGAGATTCACGATCATACATTTGACATGAGCTCAGTTAGCAGCTGAGGGTGTGCTATTCTTCAGCAGTGGCCAGCTGTTCAGGTACAGATATAGAGTACATGGCAAGGTAATACATGTAAGACTAGAAGAAACAAGTAACTACAAAAGTTGAAAGGGGAAGAGCTCCCAGTTTCTGGCCAGCCTCAGAAACTATGGGGATTGGCCAGAGTTTAGGCCAACTACTGGCAATATCCTAGGCCGAGACATTTTCCATTGGAGAGGGGAAGAGACAGAGAATAGCAGCAGAGCTTTGGGGAGCTGGAGTTGGGTCAGAGTCACCAAGGGCTTCTTACAACCACACTTGCTCACTCTCCAGTGATGCTGGAAAACAGCACCCCCCAGGTGTAAGGAAGATGTTGAGGAAAATCTGCCTTCATTGGCTGATGTGAGCTTTCATCTGTTAGTTTTTGTTCCTTTGTTTCCCCACATGAGAGACTGCATATGAGGTTCCCTCACGTGAGAGACTGCACACGAGGTATTGGTTAGCTTTTGATTAGTTTTTGTTCCTCTATTTCCCCACATGAGAGACTGCATGTGGAGTTTCTTCCTGTGAGAGACTGCATATGAGGTATTGGTTAACTTAAGGTTAAGAGAATTTCTCCCTCATCTCTTTCCTGGCAGAAGAGATATGTGATGATGTTACTTTCTGCCTATTTTGCCGACATCAGCAGATGAGGTAGTAAAACTGACTAAGTTATATCAAAATGACATAACAGGCATCTTGCCAGGCTTTAGAAGGTCTTGGGCCGATGGTACCAGACGAAAACAGTAAGTACTACTTGTCTGAATAAACTGGCCCTTCAGCCAGATAACAATATTTTTATCACAGTAAATGCTGGACCCTCCCAGAACTGGCCATTCCCTGAGGGGGAGGCAGGAACAAGGAGCTTGGCTCTAAGGTACATCTAAAAAAAAAAATTTATATATATATATATATATATATATATGACAGACCTCAGTTGGCAGTGTAATTTCATCATTTTGTCATTTGTCATTGGTGATTCTTCATCATTCTAACATTTTGGACACTTCCAGCAACATGCAGCTTACAACACCAGGAGTTGCCCTGACTTCCAGCCACGGACCTGGTGAGGTCTGGCTGGTTCCTGACCTCTCCAGTGTGGCTCCCCACAGTTAACCTTCTTGAGAACTTGTTAGCATCTAGGAAACTTGTATGCAGCTTGCAGCTTGTAACATCAGGAGACGCCCTAACTTCCAGCAACATCAATGGCAACAGCAGCAGCATTCTTAAGAACTTGTTAGCATTTTGGAAACGTGTATGCAGCCTGCAGCTTGCAGCAGTGGGAGCCTCAGCATTCCTAGCCGCAGACTTGACAAGGTTTTGATTCCTGACTTTTCCACTGTTGTTTCCCCACAGTTTGGTGAGCTTTTGGTATCTACTGTAATAGTTGCTATCCCATAGAGTTCGTTACTGTATTTAAACACTCCTTATTGATGTTATTTGTGTATTTAGCCAAGTGATTTTTGGTCAATAGTAAACATATGTTGGGATCTCTTAAACTTATATGTATGTATATTCCTTTAACATGGCATTGTTATCAATGTATACAGTTTAGTCTTAACCACCTTTACTTTGTCATTAGCACATTCTTTTAAGTGCCTTTGTGTTTTGCTATTGCATATTGCTAAATAAATTGATTAGATATTGCTAAATAAATCAATTAACCCCTCTCTAATGTGCTCCTCCTCTCTCTTTTCTCCCCGCTCGTCATCACACCAGGGGAGGTACGGATCCAAAATGGAGAATTCCTGTTTTAGTGGACATTATCACTCATAGGAATGGATCAAATCTCTCAAATGGATGGAATGAAAAACACAAACTGTGAATGATTGGCATAGTTCACAAGTGCCTAAAAGGTAAAGAAGTACTCATGAACACGCAACATGGGTTCAATATAAAAGGTTAGACCAAACCTCTTACTTCCTTTTCTGAGTGTGTTAAAAGACTGTCAGATCAGGACATGTGGGTGAGCACAATGATTTTGTTCCATGGAGAATGAGAGAGGGAGCTGTCCGGAAATAGGTGGGAAGATTATTAATATTAAGGATCCAACTGATGGCACGAGTCTGCATTTTGGGGTAATACTCTCCCTCAGTTCTGAAGAGCATATATACACGATTACAAAATATGGTATTCACATTGACTCTTTGTTGGCGGTCTGTCTGATGGTGGAACGATTTAGGGACAAACAAGTTAAAGGTCCTGATGAGAGGACTGAAGTGACAAGCCTAGGGCACTAGGTCAACTAAAGAAAGAAAGGAGACTTGTGAATTGAGATAATGGGTGGGGAAGTGCAGACAAACAATCAAAGTCTTGCCAGAGTGAAGAGCTGGTCTGGTAGAAGTCAAGACAAGGGTGACCTATCAGGGACAGGGATTATGGTCTGATAGTAGGACGACAGTTTTTCATGCAGGTTTCCTGGAGAGGAATTAGATGCTCCTGACAATCACTAATTGTGTGCCAACCTAGGAAGTTCGTTCTTAAGTCTGTCCAAGCCGGAAGAAAGCAGGAAAATTGCTTATTAAATTACCCCTGAAAGTCAAGGTCTTTCTTCCTTAGAAAAAGAGCTGAATTGTTATTAGGGCATATGGGACTTGATCTGATCAGCTTAATAGCTCATGTTTTTAATTTTCATTGGGGATTTTTAAATATCTCTCCATGGAAGAGCAAAACAAATTTGTCTTTTACCACCAATATAATTAGAAGAGACAGGCTTGAGAAGACCTACAGATGGGTCACACTGGGCTTTGCCAAAGTATGGGATCAGGATATGAAGTAAATCCCATTAATTATAGCAATTGATGGCTCCAGCAGAGAGTAAGTCTTATAATTAAAAGTTCTCAAAAGCTTGCAAGGCCACTGGAGAGATTGTAAAATAGGATCAGAGTTATTAGCACACATTCAAATGAAGGCTTGTTTGAAGTTAGGCAATTTCTACTTTCTTATGGATAGGCCAGGCCCCTCTTGACAGTTCTGTTAAGTTTAGTGTTCCATGAAATTTCATCAAGGCCTTTGATATCATATCCATTTCCTTAATTATAAACACATATTTCTTCTCTATTGCAAAATTTTTTCTTAACTTCACAGAATTGTCTGTGAAAGAGGAAACTTGGATAACACATATGGAAATGACAAAAGTGGAGTATGAATCTGGATTAATTAGCAAGTAAAGAATATTGTTCCCTTAAATAACTGTTGGATTCATTTAGGTAATCATCTTTTGATGGATGTACTCTTGCTAATATAATCTTCTGCTTCTCATGGAGTTATAAATAAGAACTGGAAAAGACATCTGGAAACATCTGGCTCCTTCTGAAGCAATAACATTGTAGTGTATTTCCTGACATACTACACAGACTCCAAATCATTTTGGGTTTTACGCACTAAATGTTCTCAAGAGGAGGTACTGATTTGATTTTTTATATTTTATTTCCCCCAAAAGATCAATCAAATAACTGGATATACACTTTTCCATTATATAATTACTTATCACAAGTGAAAAATTGACCTGTATCAAGTTCTTACTTACTGATACAAGGCATGGTTCTCAAGACTTTATATAGACTATCTTACTAAATGCTGGCACCAACCCTGTAAGGTAGGGACAGTTATTTCCTTCATTTCACAGATGGGGAAACTGTGGCCCAGAGAAGTTAACAACTTGACCTGTAGTCACACTGTGCATGGCAAAGCTGAGAAAAAATAATAATAGGCAAAAAAAGTGAAATTGCAGGGCAGCCGGGTGGCTCAGTTGGTTAGAGCACGAGCTCTCAACAACAAGGTTGTTGGTTCCCACATGGGATGGTGGGCTGCACCCCCTGCAACTAAAGATTGAAAACAGTGACTGGACTTGGAGCTGAGCTGCGCCCTCCACAACTAGATTGAAGGACAACGACTTGGAACTGATGGTCCCTGGAGAAACACACTGTTCCCTAATACTCCCCAATAAAATTTATTTTAAAAAAAAGTGAAATTGCTTTTTTTTTTTAGAAATTAACCTGGTCAAATAAAAGTCATCAATTTAATTAGGAGATAGAACTATGAGTTGTTTTGTTACTATTTAATGCTACTTTTAAATAAAGTAAAATTATTAAAAATAAATAAAATAAATGCGTGATATAGTGGGGGATTTTTTGCTTGTTTTATATTCCCAAGTCCTTTGACACTCCTCCCACTGAGAAGAGAATTTTAGGTTTCTTCCCTTTAAATCTGGGTGGGGCTGGTGAGGGCTCTGGCCAACCACATAGCAGAAGCAATGTTGTGTGTCATTGGAGGTTGGGTCACAAAAGGGCACAGCTTTCTCCTGGCTCCCTTTTTGGGAAGTTGGCTCTGGGAGATGCCAGCCACGACACTGTGAGTCCCATATGGAGAGGAACTTAGGCTGCTGACAGGCAGCACTGACTGCCAGACTTCAGATGGTGGCTGCCCCTAGCCTTAGAACCTTCCAGCTGAGGCCCAGACATTCCCAAGCAGAGAGAAACTGCACCAGCGATGTCCTGTCCAGATGCCCCTAGAATCTTCTGTGAGCATAATAAGAGTTTGGGTATTTTTTTGTTTGTTGTTGTTATTGTTTGGTTTGAGGTTTTTGCTCCTAAATTACATAATAGATTGTCGGAACAAATGAGGACCTTCTGCAATGACATTTGTCAATTTAGGGTAGGTTTCCCTTTGGTCTTATTTTCCCACTCCCTTTAGGCACATTGTGATGGTTAGTTTTATGTGCCAATGTGGCTGGGCTACAGTGTCAAAATATTTAATCAAACATTATTCGGGATTTTTCTGTGAAAGTGTATTTTGGGTAAGATTAATATTTAAATCGGTGGACTTTGAGTAAAGCAGATTGCCTTCCGTAATGCAGGTGGGCCTCATTCAATAATTTGGAGACCTTAATAAAGATGGATTTTCCCTGAACAAGAAGGAATTCAACTAGCCAACTGCCTCTGGACTGGAAGGGCACGTCTTCCCTGTCTCCCGACCTACCATATTAGATTTTGGACTCACCAAGCCACCACAATCATGTGAGCCAATTCCTTAAAATAAATCTCTCTCTCTCTCTCATTGGCCTGCTTCTCTAGAGAACCCTGACTAATGCATATATTGTACTTTTAACTCTGCTTCCCAAACTCCTCACCACGTCCTCCAGCATCTAACCTCACTGTAGTATCTGTGTAAATCACCTTGTTTAACTTCAGATGTATTTGATGTATTTAAGAGAGCTAAAAAAGAGACTAATGCTGGTCAATCTGCTAAACTTCTTTCTCTTCCTCCCTCTTTAGGACATAAATCATAAGCAAAGATACATCCATTGTCAATAAATGAGCAGCATATCCATAGGCGGATAACACCAAGGGTAGAAAAATCTAAGCAAATTAAGGCCCAGGAAGTAGATCAACATTGCTTTTGTACTGAAGTGGCTTCACAGAATTACATATGCCCTAAGAATGCCTAAGTGACAAAATGATCAAATCCAGGCAAAGCAAAAAAGAAAAGGTGCAGCTCACCCCTCAAGGCAATGGGCGACAGTCAGAACCCACTTCTTGGCAATGAGAACACAGCCACAGATGTGCCCACTGGGCTCACTCTGCAGGGAACACTGCCAGGGCCACCTTCCAGGGCGACTCGTCCGACCCCCAAGTATCCTCTTGTTCATTCGGGCAGCAGGGCGGCGCCCACAGTCTACAAAGGAGCAGGAAAGACAATGTGAGACATGACCAAACCCCACCAGATGCTTGGCTCTTTGCTGTCACACGCAAATGGTCATTTCCCCCCTGAACCAACCCAGTTAAATGAAGTCCATATTCCATTGCTATACCACTCATCTTCTTACCTTGTTTAGTACACAGAAGAGAAATCTTACTTCTGCTGTGACAAGACTGCCTAGATTTGGAAACATAAAATGGTATAATATTAAGTTACATATTTTTTGTTCACTTCAAATACTACCAGTGTAAAGCAAGACATAGATTCAATTCTTACCTAAGGTCTTTGAGTACCGATTATACTGAAATGCGGAAATTCTCAAGGCAGGGTTGTTATCAGGTGTTACCTCAGGGATGGGAATATACGGAGGATGTGTACCTTTTTAGTTTATTTAATACCATCATAATATAATTTTACATTTGTGGAAAGAGAAACTATTGCTAGCAAAGTTTCCCACATCATCTTGGCTGGTGGCATCAGCCAAAATATTAACGCAAACCATGATTTTCAAAGTGGGGAGAAGAAAAAGAAGGCAATTGGGCTGCTTCTTAGACTCTATGGTGAGGAGGGACCATGTCAGATTTCATTGCTCATGGAAAGGATGTGAATGTCCAAAAAAAGTTGAGAAATCATTTGAGGGAATTAAATATTACTTTGAAAAGTTAGAGAATGCATAAAGGAAGTGAATATTCAGACTGAAGAATCTTGCAGAGACTTTTGATATTAAACTGTGGACCTATAACTGGCTGACAGGAAGAAGCAGGCATTAAATTTATTCCATGTAACTCTAGATGGCAGGATCAGAACCAGTAGGTAGAATTTATAGGAAGTGTGGGTTCAGGAAAGAAAGAACTTTCTAGAAACAGGGTTAACCTTTGAAGGTGAGAACATGGACCATGTTTAAGCACCTATCAATGTAGCTGCACAAGAGAATATAATTTAGGGTATGTTAAATTTTAATCACAAAGTTTTCTTCCAACCATGAGCATTTATTCATAGTGTAAATATTTAAAAGACATAAACACTCTGGGACTGTGAAAAATACTGTGATGTGCTTAGAATCCTGGACCTTGGAAAAAATACATACATATGTAAAAAAAATGTATACAAGTGGACATTTTGGTCAACGTTGCTCAAGTAGTAGCTCGCTGAATCAGAAGTGTCTGGACGCTGATGGTAACCACTTGGAGCACCTCTTGTAATTGCAGAAGTCAAACGTGACTTGTATTTACCTTTTGTTATCAGTATATATATTGAGTATTACAATTTTAACAGGTGTTTCCTTTCTTAAAATATATATACATTTTTTTGGTATCCTCTGTATATATCCATCCCTAAATATGCCATTTCCACATTCCTTTTTGAAGGTTTACTGTATTTTCATTTCTTTCTAAATTTGCATAAGAACCTGTATGATTGTTTTTATACAACAAATTAATATAATACAGGAAAAGCACATTTGCATTTTGCCTGCCCATAATGTAAAGTTGTATCTTTTCCTTATTCTTGCTCTCATTTTCCTAAATTTCTTTGTAGCACTTCCAAATATCCAAAATTCATTTAATCTCCTGGCTGATCATTTCTCTGCCTACTATACAATGTATGTTCCTTGAGATCAAGGCCCCTGTCTGCCTCATTCACTTCTATATCCCCTCAGAGCTTAGCACTGAACCTGGCATAAAAGAGATACTTATTAATTAGTTGTTGTTTGTTAGATACAAAATCATAGTTCATAGGAATAGGAAAAGACACCAACGACTATCCATCTCAACTTTCTATTTTATAGGAAACTGTGGTTATATAAAATCACATACCTCGTTAGTAAGCTGGAACTAGAACCAATTCTATACAATCCCAATTTAGAATGAGTTATTTTATTTATTTATGTATTTATTTGACCTGAAAGTGCTTTTCTGGCATTCCCAATTTGGGGAAACAAATCACTCTGCTGAAAGATTCAGGTCATTGTTTTGGAGGAAGTACTTCAGTTGACAAATATTCAGAAATTTGGCTGCAGAGTTTGGTCTACAGGGAAAATGGCAAGACATTCTAAAGAAAAATGGCCAACCTTTAGTTTTCATATTTGGAATTCTTAAGAGATGACTTCTCTAGCACTTATTAAAAGCTTTGGAGTCAGATAAACCTAGTTTGAGTTGAGAGGCTGTCACCATTTGTGCGCTGTGAGTTTTGAGCAAGTTATTTAAATATTGTATAGCTATGTCCCTATAATATAATAAACACTATATTAATTCCCTCAATTTCTCTTTCTCCTGCACCCCACTTACAGATAAGAGAGGTGGCCCAGTTTAAGATGCCATGATATTTTAAGGGAAATTTTTTAGAAGTGTACTTCAAGACTACCTGATTACAATTTCATTTTTTTCTCAGACTCTCCAAATTTTATCAGTTGCCATTACTTCGATTCCCTCTGCTAATTAGGTACATGTAGCATCTATAGGAAGAGCAGACATGAGAATTTATTCTGAATAGGATGTGAAAAAAAATCCTCCAAGATTAGATTAAGTTTCCTCCTCCTTCACCATGATAATTTCTGTAATCATCATTAAAGAAAAACACAATTAGCCAAGAGGAGAAAAATCTATGTCTAGAAAGAAGAAACAATGCCAAACAATGTTGAAATATAGAGGTCAGTGGCCATTTTAAGGGGGCTCTTTATTGACAAATTTGGATTATCTTAAATTTAAAAGAGAAAAAGGGCCCTGATGGTAGACTCTTACTCCAGAATCCATTCCATACCACTCCTGTGAAGGGCGTCTTACCCTTTTACCAGAAGTTCATGCAAAGTGGTCGCATTGAGGGTTTCCCAGCTGGAGTGTAATGTCAGCCATTGCTGGTCTTGCTCCTGTTCCGGTATTAATTCTGTCACAGATGGTTCTCTGATAAAAGAGTAAATACCAGTTAAGCAATCCAAGTACAATGATCTTTGACCAGGCACTGTCATTATTTAGCACTCATACTCTTTCAAAAAGAAGCATTAAGTTATAAATCAATTATAAATCAGTATTTCAAGAGGGGGATTTGTATTCAAAATTTGCTGTGAAATGTGATCAGAAAGAGGGGAAGATACTAAAATTATACCGTAGTAAAAAAGATCCAAATTACTATAGCTGTTTTAGTCATTCTATCTACTGACATGGATATGAATTTTGTAAGGTGTAAGAATTCTAACATATGCTGTGAAAATCCCAGTATCTGAAAAATAATAGCAACTTTAGACAGGGGTCAAAAGTAAAAGAAAATTTATCTGGATGGGTTATGTTTTCCTCCTCTTTTCTTGCCCAATGTAATCCTGTAATACAGCAATAATTTAAAATAAAATAAATAATAAGTAAAGAGAATCAATGGCCTATTTAGATAGTATGAAACTGTAAGTGGGATTTTTTTGAACATACTGCAGAATCTCTATACACTAAAAATTAGGAAGGATCTGGAAAAGAGATGGGAGTTAGACAACATTATTTTGCTCTTTACCTATATTTTCACTCAACTTCCACCAACACTTTCCTGTGAATATCACAGGTATCATTCAATCATTCAAATAAATACAGTTACACTGTACCCAATGTTTAAAGCCTTAGTTTCAAAAGTATTTAGGTTTTTATGTAAAATATCCAATTCTTCAAGAAATAGTTGGTTTATTTAGGTAACCCACATCTGAAGAAGAAAACCTTTGGACTTTTATCACCTTATGCTAAAAAGGTTAGAAGAGATGGAGGAATCAGTTTTTAGACAGGAGGAAGGAGGGCTTCTTCTGAACGTGAAGGAAGTAGGAGAGAAGGAAGTAGGCACTTTGTTGGAGTTGGAGAGGAGGCTAGAATTCATCAAGAGAATTTAAATCAAATTGCATGTACTTTTCTTTTCAAAGGAGGTGAACTCCTCAGATGAAAGTTGGAGGGTGGCAGGGGTGCATGATGACAAGGAAAGTGATATGTGTATGGGACTATTCCCTGGTGGAAGTGTTTGGAGAAACACATCTCAAAGTTAACTTAGAAGAATGACAAGTAGCATCAAGTCTGCATGCTTAGTGACTTACATTTTTGATAGAGGGATTTTTTTTGTGTGTGTGGAAAAAAAAAAGGCGTCCCACTATCAAAAATGTAAAAAAATAATAATAATAATAATGGGAAGGGTACACGGGAAGGAAAAATGACTTAGATTTAGTGGCATTGAAAGAAAACTGTAATTTTACCTGATTATTAATTAAAAACTACCATAATCACAAATAAAAAAATAAAAGAAACAAAGCCTCTCCAAATCCTTTACTTTTTTTCCTTCTTTTTAAATTACAATTTATTGGGGTGACAATGGTTAGTAAAATTAATAGGTTTCAAGTGTACAATTCTGTAATACCTCCTCTATATATCACATTGTGTGTTCACCACCCAGAGTCAGTTCTCCATCCATCACCATATATTTGATCCCTTTTTACTTTTAAAAAGGAAAAAAACCTCTAAAGAGAACACTTGATGCTCTAATAAGAGCCAAAAATTAAAACAAAGCAGTCCTTAATAATGAACGAATTCTAATCATTTGATTTAAAAACTAACGGCATAAACCCTGACCACACTTTTAAAAGAGTGGCACAAGATTTAAATTTATTTAAAACTTGAGTGAACTGTGAGATTATAGAAGACTTCACAAAACCTACTGCAAAATGAGAATATTTCTTTTCCTCAACCAAAACAAGAGTCTGGCTTTCCAGCAATCCCAGAAGTGCGGTGTATGGAGGCCCGGTGGGATGGAAAGTATAAAAGTCAGAGGCCACACATAACAAACATGGTGCTTCTCGTGATATCTCCATCCTGAGAATTCCTTTTTGCAGCAGAACAACTGTGGCCTCCTAAATCCAGGCACTTCACTGGCTAAAAGCCAAAGGAAGATCCGCTTCAGACGTTTAATCAAGTCATTCTGTAGGCAGATATTCATACGGCCAAAAGCACTTCACAAGAAGGACAATTCAGCATAGGATTTACACTGATTCTGGAGAAAGGCCCCTTCAGTCCCCCCAAGAAAGGGCTGCACTACGCAATCCACATTGGATGGTTTTACATTTCATTCCTTAGCATCCCACAAGAAAGGTGATTTAACCTAAATCTCTCAGTTACATCAAGTGGAACTCTAAGAAATTCATCAACAAAAACAGGGGAGAATCATGATAAAAATTAGTTGTCCATGAAAGCCTTAAACACTAGCATGCTTCTTGTGCACAAAAATCAATCTTTCAGCACTAAAAATGTCATTCTATGGCCCATGAAAAAAAAATCAGTGAATCCATATGATTCTTTTTCTGCCTTCATACAGAATCTGAGCATCTGTACGACTTTAATTTTTCTTGTTTTTTTCTTTAAATAATTTTAAAATTGTAAAAGTAATACTTGTACAGGGAAAAAGAAAAAATGTCCAATGAAAAAATATTCTTCCCATCTCAGATGCATAGAAACAACCACTGGAAATAGCATTTGAGTATGCTTGCCAACATGATTTTACAATTTATGTATATATACTTCTCTTTTTTTAAATCTATACACATTGTTCTGTTCAGTGTTGATGATGTTTTCATTTAATGAATTATCATGGAAGTCATTCCATAATCATAACATTTGCTATTTTCTATGTGCCAAGCACTAAAAGGCTAACTTGTTTTATCTTATTTAATCCTCTCAACGACTTTGTGAAGCGTGCTTTGTTATTATTCCCCATTTTGGAGATGGAAATATTGAGGCAAAGAGAGAATAAGTAACTTGTCCAAGGTCACACAGCAAGAGGATGGCAGAGCTAGTGTTTGAATCCCCGAGGGCTGATAGCAGATTACCTCTCCTAACACTTGAACACTGTGTGGCCCTCCTTTACCGACAGCACACGCCATTTTCTTTTTACAGCTGCATAGCATTTATCCATATAGCTGCAAATGGATGTGCATACATTGCTTAACCAATCGACTATCAATGCACAC
Source organism: Rhinolophus sinicus (assembly GCF_036562045.2). Lineage (NCBI taxonomy): Eukaryota > Metazoa > Chordata > Mammalia > Chiroptera > Rhinolophidae > Rhinolophus > Rhinolophus sinicus. The sequence continues at coordinate 78,682,547 of NC_133752.1, forward strand.
GTAGGTTGTTCCCAATTCCTGGTTATATATAGTAACAAAAAAGCAGCAGTTAACACCCTTAACCATTCACCTATGCCTATATGCACCTATATGATTTTAGAATAAGTTCCTAGAAATAAAATTATCGAATCAAAATTTAAATTTTTGATTAATAGTATGAGTTTCCCCTTCAAAGAGTAATGCCAATTTACATACGCATTAAGAATATGTGTGTCTGTACTTTCTAATTTTTATTACTATATATAAAATATACGTGCTATTAAAAGGTATCTGGCACTTAATAGCTGCTCAAATTTTGTTTGACATTTGGTAATGTGTTTGGCAACATCTTTTTCCAAATTATATCAAGAGATAAATTAAAGAAACCCTGTTGGGTAGAGAGCAAAGAACATCTCACCAGTGATTAAGCTTCAAAGTCACTATATCCTAAGAGAGTCTGTGCAGGGAATGCAGTCAGACCCAAATGCTTTCCTAGTAGCCATGAAATCAAATACAGAAAAGGAAATTTAATCAACAATCTAATCCAATGCCCTCACTTGACAGCCTGAGAAAACTGGGACACAGATACAGACCCATGCCAAACATTTGTGGGGCCTAGAGCAAGGTTACAAATGGAGGCCCACACACCATACATCTACATATACAGATTCTAGCAATCAAATTAACTTGTTAAAATGTATTCTATCCTCCCATCATAATAAACATATTTTTTAGGTTCAAATATAGAATTCTTGGTCTCCTTGGAACAGTGGTTTTCAAACTTTAGCATTCATGAGAATAACCTGGAGGACTTATTACAACAAAGACTATTGTCCCCACCCGCAGGTTTCCTGATTCAGTAAGTGTGAGATGGACCCCCAAAAGTTGCCTTTCTAACAAGATGCCAGGTGCTGCTGCTGCTGCTGGTGATTTAAGACCACACTTCGAAACATTGCTCTAGAACAGGAACCAAGCTCTAGGTGGGTATAACTCCTTGGCTGACAGACTTCTTGCCTTATGAGGTGAAGGCTGACTGGAGAAGGAGGGCCAGAGTGGTTCTTCTAAATCAGGATTTCACACCCTTGGCATTAATGAAATTTTATACCAGATAATTATTTGCTATGGGCAGGGGGGTGAGGGGTCGGGGCTATCCTGTGCACTGTACGATGTTTATCATCATCCCTGGCTTCTGCCCACTAGATGCTAGTAGCATCCACTACTCCCCGATTGAGAACCAAAAATGTCTACAGACTTTTTCAAATGATCTCTTGGAGCAGTGTCACCCTGGGTTGAGAACCACTGCTCTAAATCGTGGGGCTTAGGGCAAGGCTCCTCTGCTCTAGCTCTAAAGGTAGTACTGCACAGAGAAGCAAAAGGATTTCACTCATATGTGCTTCTTGAATTGTATGGGTATAAGACACTTATAAAAAAATGTAGGGGCAGCCTGATGGCTCAGTTGGTTAGAGCGCAAGCTCTGAACAACAGGGTTGCCAGTTCAATTCCCACATGGGCCAGTGAGCTGCACCCTCCAAAATTAAATTAAAGACAACAAGCTGCCGCTGAGTTGCCGGAGGGGTGGCCAGGTGGCTCTGATGCTTAAGAGTGCGAGCTTTCAACACAAGGTTGCAAGTTCAATTCCTGCATGGGATAGTGAGCTGCGCCCCCTGCAACTAAGATTGAAAACGGCGACTGGACTTGGAGCTGAGTGGCGCCCTCCACAAGTAGTTTGAAGAACAATGACTTGGAGCTGATGGGCCCAGTAGAAACACACTGTTCCCCAATATTCCCCAATTAAAAAAAAAAAAAAGAGTTAAAAAAAAAGTATCCCGCCACACACTGAAATAAGAAGATAGAACTTACCCAGAATTCTGAAACATCCTGATATTCTGAAAGGAATGATATATTTCAAGGCTTATGTGAGCACTCAGATCTCTAGACAATTTGGCCTATTCTTGTCCCACTTTCATCAAATAATTTGGTGTTTTGTAACAAGGTATCTCATGCTTGTGTCATGATTATGATGGAAATGCTTACTTTAAAAAATGAAGATTAGCACAAATACCTGCAAACTTAAGGGTGTCTTTACTTTTGACAGCAAGAGAGCAGTGCCGGACTAAGGGTTAAAACTGACAATTATGGGTTAACAAGGTGGAATGGAAATGCAGACAACACATTCGTGTTGTAAACATAGAGTCCCTCCCTCAAGGAGCTATTATTTTAATTTGAGGAAGAAATTACAAATGTGAAAAAATAACTCCCGATACTGATAAGTGCTTTGAAGAAGACGAAAGGAGCAAATAGCGAGTGACTTGGTAAAGGTGAAAGCTGCTTCAATAACGTAGGCCTTTCTAAGTAGTTGATGTACGAGCTGAGACATAAATGATGAGATGGAGGTAACCAAGTGAAGATCTAGAGATCAGCATTCCAAGCAAAAGGAACAGTGAAGGCAAAGTCCCTGAGATGGAAAGGAGAGTGCAGTGTTTGAACATCAGTAATAAGGTCAATGTGTCGGAAAGTTCAGTGGAGAAGTGGAGAGTGCTAGGATATTGGGTAAAGGAGAAGGAGGCAGGGACCAGATATGCAGTGTCCTACAGGCCAGAGTAAGAAATTGGATTCTGAGTCCAAACTGAATGAATATAAGAAAAGGCCAGTGGGTTTGCCAAGTAGATGATATCTTCGCTGATCATCAGTCCTGCCTTGGAGGCAAAAGGAAGCCAAATTGCAGTAGGTTGCAAAGACAACAGAGGTTAAGTCATCAACAGGAGTCTCCAAAATGAGGATGCCACCATGTAAGGACTTCTAACAGAAGTAACACCATCCTCTTTGGTCAATTCTTCATGGATCACTCAAGTTGTAAATCATCTTTATTTTCCCAGGACCCATTCGTATTCATGTCTAATGGCAATGCTATATTCATTGTGGTGACTGGGAAATCTGATGCGTTCAGCAGAGGAGGGAGATTAATTCTTCTCATTCCAAAATATTCTTCCTCACAATTACCCTGATATTTTTAGCTGAAAGCTGGGTCTTGAGAGTACTTAATTCTGGAGAACCCATGGAAACCATCTTTGATTTTATAAATCAGAATGTGAATCAATTTTTTAATGGTGAGCTTTTTTTTTTAACCACAAAATAGAATGTAAGAGAGTTTTTAAAAATGTAATTAATTCAGGACCTCACATAGTTCCATTCTAGTTAATAATGGTGAATTTCTCTACACCACTGAGAAATTTCCTTTAATTTCATAAATTATTCATTAACTCAACTGACAGTGTGAGATTCCATTTGGTTACAAATATCCAAATTCTTGGATATGATCATGCTGTTAATGATCATACAGAAATGGCCTTAGGACAACTGGTAAACTTACCTTGCTTTATTTATTAAAGCCTCATACACAATGGTTCCATGGAAGAACTTAAAAACCACTTCCTCTTTCTTTAGGATGTAACACTTTTTCAGGAAAAATATTTGTCTTCCTCACCTCAGAATAGCACATTCCAGAAAACACTACACCCACACATTGGACTCTCTCACCCAGGCAGTCATTAAACCAGCAGCTTCTTGGAAATGGGTAGGAAATTCATTCCCTATGCCCAAGTTACATGTCTGCCAGAAAAACTACAAAGCTTCTGTGTGAAAGAAAATAACACTTTAAGAGTTTGCTTCAGCTGAGTTCTACTTAGAACGTGCCAAGTGTCTACTTATCACCCAAATAACATTTCAAAAACTACAAAAACACTTGGATTGTGGTCCTGCATGATAAATTTTCCCTACCCTCCACCTCCTCACTGCTATCTCCTTGAAAACCATACAATGATAAGAGCACAAGGTGGTAGTAAGACTTGCCACAAAACTCCCATGTAAGCAATACTAAAAAGGATTTGTGTTTAAGAAGTTGGCTGGCCACATCCGTCAGGCCATGTTTATTGAATAACTAGGTGCTGTAGGGGATCTATTCCTAGTACCCAGGAGGCCCCTTGCCCTTGTTCGGACTTGCATCCTGGCTCTGTATTTTCTGTGACCTAGCAAAGTTCCTTGACCTCTCAGCCTCAGGTTCCTCATAGGTAAAGTAGATGTAACAATATTACTTATCTTAGAGGATTACAATGTGGATAAATTGAAATAATGCATATAAAGCATTCAGAAAAGCCTGGCATATAATTAAAATTAATCATTATCATTTTGTATAACCAATTCTGGGAAATAAGAGGAAGACTTAAAAAAACTACAGATGACATAGGACATTGTGGAATTAAGAGATAAATTATTTAATACTAATTTTTAAGTACCATGGAAAGTTCAAGGGAGAAAAGACCAAGGAGATGAGAAAAGCTTCATAGAAGTCATGGGGCTTGAGAGAGGCCCAGAAGGATTTGGACAGAATATGTAGAAAATGATGGCTATATGGACGCAGAGGAAGAGGCTGGAAGTAATATGCCTATGGAACATAGATAGAGGACAAACCAGTCAGAAAGAGAAGAAACATATGAAGGGATATGAAGTCGCAGAAAAATGAACTAAATTATGGTGTGTCCACCAGCTGGGGAAAATAGTACAAACTTACTTGATTAAAAAAATATATGGAATGAAAGAAGTCTTTGACAGATAATTATTTATTTCTGCCTTTATCCATTAGGGCTTCTATGACACAGTACTATAGACTGGGTGACTTATAAGAAACAAACTTATTTCCCACAGTTCCAGAGGCTGGGAAGTCCAAGATCAAAGTACCAGCAGATTTGGTGTCTGGTGAAGGCCCCACATTCTAGTTCATAGGTGGCCGTCTCCTTGGGAAGGCACCGCAGAGCTCTCTGGGATCTGTAAGGCCCTAATCACATTCAGAAAGCTCCACCCTCTTGACCTAATTACCTCCCAAAGCCCCACCTCCAAATACGATCACATTGGGGATTAGGATTCAACATATGAATTCTGTGCAGGTGGGGAAGACACATTCAGTCTATAGCAATTGAACCTGATGTTTCTACTATCGCTGGTAGGGCTCTATTAGGAATTCAGCCATGGGATAGTGAGTGCTTCCATGAAAACGGAAGCACCAAACTGCTTCCCCTGCCCGCCTCTGACTACATTTCTTTGTTCCCCTTTGCAATGAAATCCCTCAAAAAAAGTGCTATATTTATTCTGTTTTATTTCTTGTTATCTCAGGCTTTTGCTTCCTCACTCCACTGACACTATTCATGCCAAGGACATGCACACTGCTGAAACCAATAGTTGGTTTTCAGTCTTCATTTTACTTGACTTCTCAGCAGTATTTGATAAAATTGACCATTTGATAGAATTGATATACTCTCCACTTGGTTTCCAGGATATCACATACTCCTACCCCACTGGTTGTTCTTTCTCATCCCCTTTGGCTTGCTACTTCTCTTTTCCCATGTTCTTCATGTTAGGACTCAGCCCTACATTATTTTCTCTATCTATATTCACTCTCTTGGTTGTGTCACCCAGTCCCATAAATCTTTATATCATCTGTATTCACGTGACTCCCAAATACATATCTTCAGCCGAGACCTATATAATAAACTCCAGACTTGAGTCTCATAAACACCTCCATTTGGATGTCTCATAGACATCCCAAACTTAGTATTTCCAAAACAGAACTGATCTTTCTCCCCAAACTTGCTCCATTCACAGTCTTCCCCATTCAGTTTATTTATAGTCCATCTTTCCAGTTGCTCCAGCCAAAGTCCTTTATGTCACTGCTGACTCTTCTCCTTGTTCACTCTTCTCAACCCCCAACAGCATCCAATCTGTCAGGAAGGCCTGTTGGCTCTACTTTTAAAATATATTCAGAATCAAACCATTTATCACCGTGTGCTCTGCGAATATACTAATCTGAGTTGCCAAAATCTCTCACTTGGGTTACTTCAGTGCCCTCCTAACTAGTCTTCTTGCTCCTATCCTTGCCCTCCTCTGCCTATTCTCAATACAACTGGAGTGATCCCTTTTAGTCAGATAAAGGCTACAGTAAAAAAAAATAATGACAAGTGTCGGAGAATTTATGGAGAAATTGGAACTTTCATGCATTATTGATGGGAGTATAAAATGGTGCAGCTACTTTGGAAAACAGTTTGGTAGTTATCTTAAAAATTAAACATAGAGTTACCATTTGACCCGTAATTCTAGTCTTAAATATATACCCAAGAGAACTGAAAACATGTTCACACATAAACTTGTACTTGAATGTTCATAGCGACATTATTCATAAAAGCCAAAAAGCGGAAACAACCTAAATGTTCATCAATTGATGAATGGATAATCAAAATGTGGTTATATCTACACCATGGAATATCATTCAGCCATACACAGGAATGAAGTGCTGATACATGCTACAACATGGACGAACCTTGAAAAACATTATTCCAAGTGAAAGAAGCCACACAAAAAAAGGCACATATTGTACGATTCTATTTGTGTGAAATGTGCACAATAGGCAAATGCATAAACACAGAAAGTAAATTAGTGTTTGTCAGGGGTCAGGGGAAGGAGAAGCAGGGGGTGACTGCTGATGGGCATGGAATTTCTTTTCCAACTGATGAAATGTTCTGGAATTAAACAGTGGTGATGATTATACAACTTAGTGAATATAATAAAAAGAACTGAACTGTACTCTTTTAAAGAGTGAGTTTTATGGTTTATGAATTATACCTCAACTTTTTAAAGCTGACTACAAAGTTTTGAGCTTCTTTTCCATGGTTTATGTGTACAGGACCAGCAACCTGGGCTAAATTTACTACTACAGAGATCTGAACCTGTCTTTGAGCTTATGGAAGTCAACCAATAAGGAAACCATTGGATTAAATAGTTCTTACGTGACAAATGAAACCTGAACTTAGAAACTTTTTCCTGGGAGTAGGAAAAAATTACAATGTAAATCCTTATACTAGGGACTATTAGGTTATATAATAGCTGCTGCCTTTGTGGTTTTGCCCAAGACACAGAAATATGTTTCAGAAGGATGTTTCTTCTATTGACCAACTCTACAAGAATAGGGCATACAATCAAATTGCAACTAACTCCATAAAGGAATTTCTGCCCAAATGGTACAGCCTATATCTAGATGACCTAACTTTACATAGAGATAAAGCTAGTGAAGCCAAGAGACGCAGAGAGTCACATACCCTTAGACCAACTTCCTGAAATACCAGATGTCTCAACTGAGCATTTGGTAAGTATTAGGGGACAGTCTAAATTCTGATTTATATTGTTGATTAAATAAATGTCCATATGTTTTTGATACTGGACATGCAGGTAGCAAAGACCATACACTGTCATGAGAATTTAGAGACTTGATTTATACCCTTGTCTAATCAAATAGTCATCATACTTTCAAGCTGGGGTGAACTCTAGAGATACCTGCAGATGAGGGTAAAAAGTTTTCCAGATTCAGCAAAGAACTCAATCTTCTCATTTGGACAAGCACTTAGTGGAGAGCCTTACATTTATGCTATTAAACATGGAAGGCATAATTTGGGTCTGAAAAACTCTAAGTGCAGGTGTTTTTAATCAGCTGCCTCTATCATGAAAGCATTTCAGTAGAATCTCTGAAAGACATGTAATTTGGTGTACACCTGCATTTTTTACGAACTAAGCTCTAAAATGTACCCCATCAAGTAGATGAATGACCTATTTGGAGTTACGGTGTGTTAGCTTTGGGTACTGCACTGCAATACTTTATAAATGTTTACTGAATGAATACATTAATAATTTAATGAATTTATGTTACAATATCAAGATAATATTAGAATTGAATATTTTTTCTTATGTAATTTTAATAGGAATGTTTGTGTTATGTGAAACATTCTCAGATGACAAAAAATCTGGATTTATTTTCCTTTTCTTTTCTTTTTCAATATGTTTACATTGTTTTGGCTTTTTTTGTTTTTGTTTTTGTTTGTTTTTAATTTTATTGGGGAATATCGGGGAACAGTGTGTTTCTCCAGGGCCCATTAGCTCCAAGTCGTTGTCCTTTAATCTAATTGTGGAGGGTGTAGCTCAGCTACAAGTCCAGTTGCCATTTTCAATCGTTAGTTGCAGGAAGTGCAGCCCACCATCCCATGGGAGGGATTAAACCAGCAACCTTGTTGTTGAGAGCTTGTGCTCTAACCAACTGAGCCATCCGCCCACCCCTCCAGCAAGTCAGCAGCAGCTTGTTGTCTTCAATCTAGTTGTGGAGGGCGCAGCTCACTGGCCCACGTGGGAAATGAACCAGAAACCCTGTTGTTCAGAGCTGGAGCTCTAACCCTGAGCCATCTGGCTGCCCTGAAGTTATTTTTCTAACTTTATGTTCTTGGTTGTTTGCTCATATATCTTCCCCACTGCATTAGAAGCTCTTTGATGATGTTATTCACCTTTGCATCCTCCATACAATGCCTACTCCAGTCCAAGCCCCATTAGCAGATACTCAAAAAATAATGGGAAGGAGATTCTGAATGGAATTAGCTGGGATTGTTTTGTAAACTTTGGAGGTATAAGGACAGGACAGTGTAGTGGACACTTTACTCCAGAAGCTGAGGAGAACAGCTGTTCCCTCTCCCTTTCCTCTGGCAGCTGGAACGCAGGTCAGTGGCTAGTCATGGCCAGATAGACCCTCCTGTTAGGGACTTTGAATCTAGAGAAAATGACTCAAAGGTACAGTATTACTTCAAGTTAATTTGAGGCGTCAGTGGCAGATCTGAATTAGCACTCCAGGGACGCTGCTAACAGAGCAGCTTCTTAAGCGGCCCATCTCCTCAGCAGGAATTTGGTCTCATCTTGCCCATTATCTTCATTCCTGCCCCAATCCGGCTCTCCAGATTTCTGTCAATTCATAAGACACCTAAGTAAACTGAAGAGTAAATTTGAAGGTGATCAGAAAGTACAAAAATACTAAGATTACCTTTCCTACTCATTTCCTTGGAAGACTTATCACTACTTACCCATTAACACAGTCAAACAGTGGTTATGGTTTTCCAACCATACTGTTCTCTCAAGGTTTTCCTAACCCTTCTGTGACATAAAGTTATCTTTTTAAAAATCTGAATGTCAATTTATATTTTAAATATCTAAAAATATCTAAAATATTAAAATGACATCTTTCCACTATATTAAGGAAATGGGCAAATGGAGTAAAGAGATTCTCTCTTAAAATCCAATATGTACACAATATAGCCAAAAGGGGAAACCACAAAAATGTCCATAAATGGATGAATAGATTTTTAAAAGTGGTATATTCATGCAATGGAATATTATTCAACAATAAACAGTAATGAAGCACTGACACAAGGATGCATAAAAAAATTCACAACATTGTGAATATACTAAATACCATTGAACTGTACACTTTTAAAAAATAGTTAAAATAGTGAATTTTATATTTTGTGTATTTTACCACAATAAAAATCTTAAATCCAATATGCAAAAAATTAGAAGAGACATAAAGTAGAACATTTAAAATAAGATCCCTTCTATTTGTGGTAGAACAGGATGGCTTGTCATAGGAATTTTTCTGGTTGTAAAATCTTTGTAGTTCCGACTTCCCCTCAGAACTCTCAATGGAATTATCTGTCATTATGTAATCAAGTTTTCATATTAAGAAATAACCTTGAGTCTTGATGAGAGGAAAATAAAGCACACTCAAAATGCTTTTCATTTATCTCCATCAAATCATATCCCGTTTCATTTATACACAATAAGGAAGTTGTGAAAATGAAGTATAATTTCATGGATGTTGGCAAATATAATTTTTCCACTTGGGCCAAGTTTAAAGTTCTTTTATTATATATTAGCATCAGTTACTCAATTTTCCAAAGATGTGGTCTTTACATGGGAAAAATGAGCTGAGAATGCTGGGATTTACATAATTCTTCAAACTGGGATGACAAAAATGCTAGTTAGTTAGTTTCTATCCCATAACTGGATGGCTCATTATTGTAAAATTGTTTCAGGTTTGCTCAGTGGAATCCTGGGAAATGCCATCTACACAATTTTTTATTCTAGAATTTTGTAATTTCTTTATCTTTTATTTTTCTCATATCTAGATTTCCCCCAAATGTTACATACATCAGTAATAGAAGAAGAAAGAATACACATACACACACACACCACACACACACACACACACACACACACACACGCACACTCACATGTATATTCTAGGACCCTTCAATTACTGCTTTCTATTCCTGATAGAACTGAAAAAAGAAAAACCCACAAAACAGCAAGTACCCCACTTTCATTGTATCTATTTCAGTGTGTTTGTATCAAGGCCAGAGTGAGTGTCTTTTAATTCTACTAAGAAGAAAAAGTGGTGAACAATGTCCTGATTTACATGTCCTGCATTACTTAGGGTAAATTGAAATACCAGCAACTTCAAGTTCTATTTCCCAATTTATTAAAAAACCTATGTTGCTTAAAAAGGAATTTTCAATAACCACTGGGGGAACTTGCAACATTTTCCCATCCAGGTTCCTCAGAGGAAACCATCTTAATGATTTTATAAATAATAAACGCATTTAATTTCAGAAGTACTTAAAGTACAATTACTTCATTTACTTTTAGAGGTTTCATCAAAGCAAGCTTTCAACCCAGACCCTTCAGAGCAGGTGCCTGTAATTAAACGCGGTCCCCTCACCTGATTCATTTCCCATGCTGTGGAGGGCTCTGTTTGTGAGGTTCACTCACCGTGCAAGCATAAGGAAGATATTATTGCCAAGTTCTGTGAAGCCCTCTGAGAAATTCATCAGTGCTACAAACTACTGACCTTACCCTAAACCCATCTGCTTGCAGGCCAGCCGACTCAGGGTCTCCTGCCACCCATCCCCACACACGTGGTGTGCTGTGGCAGATCTGTGAGCAGTCAGGAATGAAGAGGAGTTTGCATTTTTAGAGAGGGTCACTGAGAAACAAAAAGAGAAAAACCTTAATTTAAAACATTTCCTCTCATGAAACCAAATCATAACTTTGCGTGCCTTTGCTTCACTTGTATATAGTCATTTTATTTATTTTAGTTAAGAACCATTTGGTGAATACCTACCCTGTGCAAATCACTGCTCTCAGTGTGGTGGAAGACTGAAAAAATGAATTAGAAATGTTCTCTGCCCTCAAAGGACCCTAGGCTCTAATGAAGAGACAGGTAGTTCTTATCTTTACTTAGAAGATGTCCAGAGGCAGGGTCCATTCCCACGAGTTTACCTAGTGATTTGCATAATTATAAGGAGCTAGTTAGTTGTAACTTCATATCATTTCCTTTCAAGAAAGCACATAAAAATTCAAGTGAGTGATAGTGATACTAATTTAGGAATAATTTGGTATATGCACTAATTCCTATTTGATGAAAGAACATTTTCTGTTACTTAATAAACCATAGATCATTTGTGAGCAAAGAATCACAACACACATGATAACTAAGATTTGGCCAGATGATGCAAAGGACTGAAATAAGGGGGAAGTGGATGGAAGGAGTGATGAGTATGGGATGACAGAATTAATCAAACTCAAGATTACAAGCTGCAGCATTGGAGGTACTGATGGGAGATACCTTTAAGTCCTGTCCATGTAAGGGAGCAATAGTTACAAGTCCCATTTGGATGTGGAACATGAGTATAGGCAAGAGAGAAGAGCCACTTTAACATCCTATTCCAGGAGGTGTCAATAATACAAGAATGACAGCATACTGATAATTGTTGAAGCTGGGTGATAAACTTAAAAATTATATTCTGGCAGTTGTAAGGTCATAACAATTTGAACTCAATTTTTTTTTTTTTTTTTTTTTTTTTACACAGAATATAGACAATGCAAATAGAGAAGTAAATTTGAGGGCAAATTTTCTATGAGTTGGAAACATATGAATCACCACCATCAGCTTTTGCAACAGTAGAACAAAATAGATGACCTTGGTTAGTAAAATCCGGCAAGTCAGTTAGGGTTTATTTAGCTTAAATGGCTGACACGCACTGCAGTGCACAACACATGGCAGAAACAAGCAGCTTACCACAGTCCCATTCGTCTGAACTGTCTAAGCAGTCAGCCGCACCATCACACCACCGGTCCCGTGAAACACACTCGTGGTTTGCACATTCCAGTTCATCATCTTGGCAAAATGCTGGTATGGGAGACAAGGAACAAGAAGACAGAAACATTTTACAGATAAATGGGATTATCACTAACATGTACATTGTCATTGGCCAGCAGGACCATGGAAGGAAGAAACTATGAGGTCACTGAGGCCTCCAAACAGGTGCCAAGACAGAATAACAGCAGCGGTAAAATCTCATTTCATAGATGTTAGTCCATACACATAGCAAGCATTTAAATAGAATTACTATCTCCAGCGACTAGTCACTAGAGTCTCTAGTTCTAATGATAGGACTGAAAAAGTGGTACCAAGAACAGCAGAAATACTAAACATTAGCTAACAGGGTTAAAATCTGAAGTGTCAGGTGATGACACGGGGGATGAGCAGACTGAAGTCTTCACCATGGGATGAAAACCAGCGATGTCCACATACGAGGATAACATTTACTTTGAAAAACCTCTACTATTAAATGATTTTCTGAGTCACTTCCTAATTCTCTCTTGGGTTTTAAAAAATCATAGTGAAACTCCTTGGTTGCCTATCTAGCATCTGTCTCCTTTCTTCCTCCTTTTTTGAGGAAAACCGATTTTGTTTTCAAAGAAACAAAATCCCCACTCCATCCCTAGCTCTAGAGGAAGATTCTGATTTGTTTAAGTGGGACATTGGCATTTTTCTGACTACAATTGTTTTTTTGTTTTTTTCTTTCTGAGTGCAGTTATTAGTCCAAGAATAAACATGCAATGCAAGATCAGGGTCTCGGCCTATGGTGTTGTGGGTTGTGCTTTGCAAGATAGTTCCTGCCCAAATCCTGCTGGCCAGCTCATGTGTCCTGCCTAGCCTGGGACAGAGGCAGCCTGAAGAAATCAGCCTCTTTCTCTAATGGGTTCTCCCTAAGAGGTGCCTCTTTTTGCATTTTAGCTGTTTAGTTTAGATGGTGTCTTTTCTAATCTACACAAAGGCTCCTGACTGCTAGCCCCTGACTGGGACCCTGCTCAAAGCTGGCCAATTTGAGTGAATACCTAATTGATGTTCGAGAGATGACGGTGAGGTTCTCGCTCCTTCCCACTGATATGATCAAGAAAGCATGGCACCCCACGGGCTTTTGGGATCCACTTTTTGACCCTGATGGGAGCCAGTCTGAGGTCAAGCCTAACAGAATCACAGAAGAGGTGCTAAACTCTTGCATCCAGCCTCAAGTATCCTTCCTACACTTGACTCTCTATGAAAATATGGCATAGATGGCATAGATGGTAATAAAAGGTAATAAATGTCTTCATTGTTTAAGTTGGTTTGAGTTGGGCTTTCTGTATCTAGTAGGTAAGACGTCTTAAGAGATATAATTCTTTTTTCTGATTCTCAAAGTCGTGGCCATTCATTTAGAAAAGGTAGAAAAGATAGAAAAGCACAAAAACTTAATAACCCCACCACCCAGGGATTATAATTGCAAACTTTTTCTTATGACCTTCTGATATTTCTCTGTAAGTGGGTAAACGTACTTTCAAAACTCAGGACAATAATACACATAATACTTTATATTCTGTTTTATTCACCTAATGATACATAACGAACCCAGGGGAAATTATTCTTCTAATTAGATTTTGAATGTTTGCATATTATTTCATTTTATGGTTGTATTATATCCCCTACTTATGGGTATTTATAGTGTTTTAATTTTTTCTATGTTATAAATAAAGTTAGGATAATATCATTGTGCATATATTTTACACACATTTGATTGTCTTCTTGGCACATATTCTTACAAGTGGAGTTTTGGTCAGAAGGTCTGAAAATACTAAAAGCTTTTAATATATATTTCCAACTTTCTAGCTTATATTCAAACGAGAGGTAACTGATGTTTAAAATAGAATGTGTGCTGACAAATTCACGTAAGCACTTACAGCAGTTTTTTTCATCCATGTTATCAGGACAGTCTGGGAACCCATCACAGATGAATGTGTATTTCAAACACTGTTTATTGGATGGACATTCCCAAAGATCTCTCTCTTTACAGCCTGGAGACAGAAGAAAAGGTCATTTGCAATAGCTGTGGAGGTGAAAATAAAGATGAATTTGATCAAGCAATGTAGAAAAATTATAACATAAAGCATGATTTTTCTTAAAGAGTTTTGACTCCTGTATATTATGAAAAACATAATTTAAGTAGAAATGCTTGATAATCTCTGTACTGCAATATAAATAGTATAGCTCTCCTAAGAAAAGATCGAAAGTGACAGATGGGAAATGGGAAACAAAAATGAATAAGCAATTGTACATTAACATTCATCTTTAGCTGTTCCTTTTGCTCTCTGAGTCAATTTGCCAACACATAAGACTCCTCGATAAAATGATGAGTTATGCTTTTAAGCAAATATGCCAAAACCTAGTGATTTCCAAGCATATTATCTAAAAATTTCAGTCAACAAATGCAAAGCCATTGGAGAGTTTAGCAAAAGAGGCTCCTTCCATGCTAAACATCCACAAAACTAGTTTAAGAGACAGACACGAAAGCCATTCCTTTAGTTACGTAGCCAGAGATGTAAGGTTAGAAACTATCAATTAACACGGAAATGAACACAATTTGCACCAGATCGAGACTCTAAACTTGAACTGTAATTGGCTTATAAAGTACAAGCATTTGCGATGAACTGGCTGAATGCCATTTGAATCAAATGCAATGTGTTGCATGTCTGCTAACATGTGCCAAAAATCTAACATGTTTTCGTCCTCCTGTTGGATCCATGGCCCTCACCAGGCTGTGAGGTGCGTGATGTGATGGAAGACACCACATGGCATTCATCTTTGGGCACCCTTCACCCCTGCTGCCTAGAACCGCGGCTCGCCCTTGGCAGGCCCTCAACACATGTGTATTGTAAATGGAACTTTATTTCATGTAAGGGACAAAAAGTCTCTCTCATTCCCAGGAAAAGATCATTTAGTTCAAGGGGAGTGAAATGCAAAACAGTGATCCAATAAGGAGTTTCTTTAAAAATTGCTCATTCTCGTATGACCTAGTACAAATAATTCAGTGAAATTTCATAGATGATTCACTCAGGTTTCTTGGAATCCATTAAAAGAAAAAAAATCTGCTTTTTTCAAAATTCTTATTAAAAACAGTTATCCAAATAAGTCACTAAAAGAGAAATTTTTACTATGAGCTCCAGTTATATTTAAAGTGTTTCGCCATTCAAACTATAAGAAATAAATAGTGAGAGCCCTTTACCAGCTACACATTTGGAATGGTCTTAGGCCCAGGGTCATCTGCTTTTGGAAGTCCTGGGGATATTATTTGGAGTTTTCGGCTAGCAGAGGCTACAGACATCACCTAGAATGAGGATACAGACATCACATGGAATGTTCTGACAATGATAGTCCCTGAAGTCCCTGGAGATCTGAGAAGGAGCCTGAATTCTTCCCTCCATGGTCCAGCTCCCGCCACAGGGCACATATGCCCATTCCACCAGAGAGCGAGGGAAATCCAGAAAGAGGTCTCAACATCCCCCAGTGCCCGCCCAGCTCTGGGGGCTGCTTCTGTCATCACAAACCCCACCACGTGCCTGTAGAGGATGAGAGAAAACAGCACGAGTCTTTCTGACGATTCACAGACAGGGTACCCTTCCTTAGAGTACACAGAAGAACTTGGACCTTTGGAATGAGCTGAAGAAAGACCACGAAAGTAGATCCTCTGAGCCCTGCATCCTCATGAATAATAATGACAATAAGAAGAGACAGCACTTATTACCCACTATAAACCCACATTCTAGCTATGAATTTTAATTCTTGCAACACCACAATGTCAGTATACAATCGCCATTTTACAAATGAGGAAACTGAGATTTAGAGAAAATAATAAATTGCTCCAAATCCAGCCTTGTTGAGAAAGATTCATCAGGGATCGATGTGCGAGTCTTTAGTCGCAGCCCTCCCTAAAACGAGACTAGGCATTATGCATAAGGGGACGCAGTGCGGGAAGCACAGTTGTAGAGTCTGACGCATGCATTTGAATCCTAGCTCCAATCTCACCAGCTGTATGACATTGAATGTGTTCCTTAACTTCTCAGAACCTCAGTTTCATATCTTTAAAATAGTGATAATAATGCCCACTACACAGGGTTGCTACAAAGTTTAAATGAGTACTCTATAAGCATTCATTTACTCTTCTGTATCTTCTCTTTTCTAATAAAAGTTCGTGTGGCCTGATACCTTCTTCTGTGTGGACTTATGGTAAGCACAAATGAAGTAGGATGAAAAGGTCAAGCCATTAGTCACACAGAAGACAGTATTATTTTGTGATGAAACCACCCTCTCTTTAAAGTGACATGTGTTGGTGTAATTATGTTTTAAATGTATGTTTTAAAAGGAAAAGGGTATGACTCCATTAAAAATTAAAAGTAGGTATGGATGGGATGGGCTGTTTAATGCAGCGGTATGTTACAAAACCAAAGAATGGTTAATGTCAGAATAACAAGCCTCCCAGCACAGAGATAATGACAGTGATCGCTCATTCAGAAAGTCTGAGCAGTCCCGAGTCACCTCCCCTTTCAGTGCCATCTCACGTCATCCTCTTCAACACGTGCTGGCCTAGTACCTATAAAGATGCAGGATGAAGGAATACAAGGGGCTTTAAACTGTAGGCGGGGGGCCCCTCAGTGATTGTGATACTGGAGATAGGGACATGCACCCCCAAACAAGTGCCACCTTCAGAACAAGGCGCCTCCCTGCTGCTCGTGTTCGCTATGCAAAGCAGACTTTACCCAGCTTGTGCTGTGGACAGGACATGCCAGACTGCTCTTGTCTGCCATAAAGAAGACCTTGGTCTGTCAGAGACAAGAACAAGTCAGACAGAATTCCTAACCTCAAGGGAGACCTCTGGGGTGACCTTAGAGGGATCGCTTCCTGAATTTCTTAGCACCATGGCAGGTGGGCTCTTGGTTATTGCTTTCTAAGGACTGAATAAGGCATGTTATAAGCATTCCAAGCTGTGGAGGATAAAGTGGGTATTCTCTGCATTTTACAGGTGAGGTAACTGAGGCCCAGAGAAGTTAAGTGAGTGGCCAAAAGTCACACAGCCTCTAGGTGCTGAGTCAGGATTTAAATCCAAATCTAAGTCTATGCAGAGCACTCTGCCATTCAAGGCTGTCTGCCCAAGACACCAAATAAGATAGCGAAGAGTTAACCAAATAGCAAAATATCTAAAGGGAAGGAGAACATCTCCCCCTTAACATGGAAAAATTAAACCCCACTCTGTGATCAGAGATCAGTCCTGAAGAGTCATCCTGAAAGCACATTTGTGGGTATGCCACATGACATGGACACAATGATTCTCACTCTGTCTTCTGCTAGTCACAGAGCAAGAAGCCAATGTCTTTTACAAGCAAAAAAGACCAAGAGATATAAAGGCGTGGAGATAAGCTATTTGGAGTGCTAAAAACAAACAAACAAACACAAAACAGTTAAGCTCTTCTTTGTGAGACGTTACACAAATACTATTAAAAAGTCCAAACAGGGGCCGGCCCGGTGGCTCAGGCGGTTAGAGCTCCATGCTCCTAATTCCCAAGGCTGCCGGTTCGATTCCCACATGGGCCAGTGGGCTCTCAACCACAAGGTTGCCAGTTCAATTCCTCGAGTCCCGCAAGGGATGGTGGGCAGCGCCCCCTGCAACTAAGGTTGAACACGGCACCTTGAGCTGAGCTGCCGCTGAGCTCCCGGATGGCTCAGTTGGTTGGAATGCATCTTCTCAACCACAAGGTTGCTGGTTCAACTCCCCCAAGGGATGGTGGGCTGTGCCCCCTGCAACTAGAAAATGACAACTGGACCTGGAGCTGAGCTGCGCCCTCCACAACTAAGACTGAAAGGACAACAACTTGAAGCTGAACGGCACCCTCAACTAAGATAGAAAGGACAACAACTTGAAGCTGAACGGCACCCTCCACAACTAAGATTGAAAGGACAACAACTTGACTTGGAAAAAAAAAGAAAAGTCCTGGAAGTACACACTGTTCCCCAATAAAGTCCTGTTCCCCTTCCCCAATAAAAAAAAAATATTTAAAAATAAATAAACAAAAGTCCAAACAGACTGAAAAAAAGTCTTTTGGAAAACTTTTAAAATCAGTCTATAAAACCCACAAATATCATAGCCAGAGGTTTTCAACACAGCCTACAAGAATTTTGACTCCAAGAAAAAAGTTCAGGTTATATTTAAAAATTTTATTTTATTTGAGTCCAGGAGGTGACCAAGGGTAGATGACAAAATGATTTTGAATCATTTGAAGATAAACAAAAGCACTTAATGATACTCAGGCATTGGTATTGTTGCCGATATTCCTCCCTATGGTGTAGACCCTTTTTTATAGAATAGTGATCAATTAGTAATTGTGATGCTGTATTCATGTGATAAAGGGTTTTATTTCTACAGTATATATATATATATATATATATATATATATATATATATATATATATATATATATAAAAGCTGTTTTATCTACATTCTCATTTAATTGCCCCATTGAGAAGACTTGCTGCTCAGATCACAACCCAGGCACCACCTTGCTCCCGCTGGTAGCTCAGCCAAATTGTGGTCAAGGTTTAGCAAGACGGTTAGCAAGAGGTGTAGCAATCTCATAAATTCTAATCTATAGCATGAAAGAAAAGCTCAGAAATACAATTTGATTATTATTTTCTGTAGCTCTCCTTCCTTTTATGTCATTCTAGTTCATTTCTTTGCCCCAATCTTTGCCCTTTTCTCCATTGCTTAGATACCAATGCTTTGAAATATTACATTGAAAATCAACTTGTTTCATCAAGTTGCTAGTTTTACAGACACCTCCATCTATATAATATACGTTCAGTGAATAACCATCCACCTTCAAGACAATGAAGGGCTTTTGTACTGACACAATGCTGAGTCTACAAACCACTCCCATTTTTTAGGTTTCCCTCCCATGAAGCAATTCAGGAATGATGTGTTCAGATTTGCATCATTCTTCCAAACACTTGCTGAAAACACTTCTAATACTAACAGTGTTTTCAATTGTTGTTTACATTAACAATTATAGAATCAAAACAACTTCAACAACAAAATTTTACAAGAGACTTCAGAACATTGTCCATTGCTAAATTCTAATGCATATATTTTAAAAGTATATTTGTTAATGGTATGCTTTGGCCACCATGTTTTCTTGCTGCAGACGTACCAAGAGATACAAGGCAGATTTCTAAAACATCAATTATTTTATAACTAAATCAAATAAGTCTTGCTTCCAGGGGAAAATGCAATGTTGTTAGAAGTTCTGGGAAAAACTGAAGATGTGTGAGAGTGAATAGTTAATTGTCACATTATTGAGTAAAGCCCAAACATTTGTCTTCAACTCCACAATGGACAGAATAAATCAGAAAGACATGAAGATTACGGTGAAACCCAGCTTCACTGGAACAGGTATTTTCATTACTAGATGCTATGCCCATGCAGGTCCATGAAAATAGAGACAAACTAAGCAAGCAGGCAAAATGAGAACTGGATGGTTTCCCAATAGTACTCCTGTAAGCCTTCCTCCACATAACTTCTTTATTTGATTTTGAGTGTCATGTCCACTCAGAGCATCAGACATGCCTATTCAAATGTATGCCTGCCTCCCAAAAGGAAATGTATGTAAATTTTCTATTATCAGTAGCTTTGGAAAAGGTAATGAGAGTTTTCTCATAAGGTAATGCTGCTGGAGCAATTAATATAACTCCAAATGTATCTATTTCCTACCCATTTTTAACTTTCTTTAACTCGAACTCTCAGGAGTGCCATCAATATTTTGAGAGTGTGCTAGGGATTAGACAATTTATTCTATGATTCTGGTATGCCTTTGATTGCGTAATTAAAGTATGGATGAAAACTCATTACTTAATGAGAAACCTGATATTTTAGGGTCATTTAAACCCTATAGTGTTATGAATTTCATTTTTGCAGAATATAGTCTAGAACTCAGAACTTTTAGTCTTGGTAAACCTCTTTTTTCTTTCAAACTAAGCTTCCATATTTCTCAAATATTTAGTCTCCTACTGCAAATTTAGGTCTAGCCATCCCAATAGAGTACCATGTAACCTCTTTGAATCATCTAAAATAATCCACTTAAAACTGCATCTCAGAATACCATGCATAACCCATCAAAGTCATAGTTTAGCAAACAAATCCAATATATTCTCAATAAATCACTTATATAAGAGATATTCAATGAATTTTTATTTATTTCTCTATATAAAGACCACAAACAAGCCAACAATAGTAGCTTCTCAAAACATTGAATGTTCCTAACAAAATTATCCCTGGTCATTACCCATCACTCTGACAGCTCTAATTTGCTAGAAGATGCACTTGTCCATATTTATAGCAGCTGACAGGATTCCAGTTGATTGCTTGTGACATTTTGTCTAGACCAGAAGGGCAATGTTTACTATGGAAAATTCATTTTGAAGAGAAAGGTAATATATCTTACCTAAAAGGCCAAAAGGATAAAATGATTTCAAAGATGGTTTGCCTTATGTGCTTTCAATGGCAGAAAGTATCAATATTTTTTAAGCAGAAAAAACACAAAATAATCATAACCAAACTTTTCTTTGGATAGCCCTTCAATCATTTTGATATTGTTTAGTAAAGAGCATTGTCGTTTTCTATGCCCAGACACATTCTGAGTTTACAAATACAAAGGTTTGCAGGGAAATGAAATGGAAATTAGCTCCACTTAAATTACTATTGGCATTTCTGGCCTTTCTACTGGTGATTTTGGAGCTTAACGGCAGAAACGTCAGGCAGAATTTTATCCTTTACCAACAGAGACAAAATCAGAGAGGGCATGAAAATAAGTCCCAATTAAATTTGAACATTGGAATCTGAACTCTGTGTGTATCTAGATGCCTATCTAACAACATGGGAATCATATGCAAACACACTATTATTCTGACTTCAAAATAGAATACAGCTGCTTTATAATATCTAATAATAAAAACAATTCCTTACATCAGTGAAGTGTTCTCTTTTTAAAAAGGGTTTGCACATCTATCATCAAGGTTATAAACAGAAATATAATATAGAGAAAGTCCATAGAGTTCACAGGAAAAACGTCAATCATGCCTTGCCATTTGATAATTTAAGAAAATATATTAGCATTCAATTCTAATCACTACTTACGACGATCAGTGAATAGTTGACATTTTTTTAACACAGTCTCTTATCTTAACCAGTTATTAGTGTACATTCAAGAAAAGTGCCATCTCGTATACACACCACAGTTTTCTTCGTCACTGTCATCGTCACAGTCAGGCTGGCCATCACATCTTCTGGAAGCCAGAACACACCGTCCTGAGCCACACTTGAAGTGACTAGGTGAACATTCTGTTTAAAAACAATGGGCCACATTACTGTCAATAGACAGAAAACCCAGAACCATCATCTATTTATGTGTGGGATGTGGTCGAGAAGCTACTACTGAGGGTAAGGATGGTCCACTGCCAAGCTGAAACAGCCAAAATTAACACGGCTTTCTTCTACCTGCTTATCAGCGTCTTCCTCCTTCATCCGTGGCATCATCTCTCCAGATCAGCTGTTCAGTGTCTTTACACTTTCCAGGAATTAACTGTCTTCCTGAATGGACACCCTAACAATGGCCAGAGCCTAAAATGTCCTGTGGAGTGAATGCTTCTAACTACCCAGCTGCCCTTCACGTATCAAAATTGTTTCCCATCCTAATCTCTCCACCAGGGAGACAGGTGTCCGATTTTATTTCTCTACCTGAAGATCCTGTATTGCCATGATACCTGACTGCTTTGCATGTGAAGGACCACGGTCTGATCATTATCGTCAGGACGCCTAGAATAAAAGCAGGATCCATACACAATGGGCTCTGTGAGTTAACTGTGGTTAAAATGAATACCTGGAATATTAAGTTCATCTCTGCAGTTTATTTTTAAAACGAAGACAGTGTCTAACAAACAGATGAGCACCAAATTCTTCAAAGCAATCAAGCTCTTAGATTCACTCACCTATCTAGCCTGATTGGAAATTACATAGAGAACAGCAAAAATATATCAAAAAAGGGAGCTGATATATTCATCCATGTTAGAGACCCCACTGAAATTAATTTAAAAATGAACCTTCCACATCTTCATCAGGCATCAGGCAGGTTTGATTGTCTGAATTTTCCTCTGGAAACTGATTGCAATATGTGTCTTCGGGCCACTGTAGGCCCACGATCCCAAGCACAGACTCGCAGTGCTCTTTGGCGTGCTCACACAGTGCCCTAAAAGAGAAAGATAAAACATTAGAAGCAGAAATCGCTACATCTGAGACATACCTATGTTAGGAACCTATGTAGGCTTTTAATACTGTGTGGGTGGGCGTGTGGCTATGGTGTGTGTATTTGGGGTGTGAGTATGTATGTGCGTGTTAACCAAAATATATAGATACATAATAGGTACCTGGGACACCCAAACAAGTAATATCTCTACAAAGGGAATACGTTCCATCAACATACTACCATCGACAGAAACTTCATTGCAGAAATATAGATTTTGTTTTGTTTTGTTTTCTATTGAAATACATTTGACATGCAATACTGTGTAAATTTAAGGCATAAAACATGTTGATTTGATATGTTTATATGCTGTAATAAGATTGCTGTTGTAGTTCTAATTAGTAGAGTACCTCTATCAAAATGCAAAATTATCATTTCTTTTTTTGTGGTTAGAAGAATTAAGATCTAGACTCTTAGTAAGTTTGATGGCTATGACACAATATTGTTGTCTGTATTCACTACACTGTGCATTAGATCTCCAGGACACATATGTCTTCTCGTTGCAAGCTTGTCCCCTAAACTATATCCAGGACACAGATTGCCTTCTGTACTTTGTCCTTCGCATTTTCTCTTTTGTTTTTTCAGACAGACATATTCTCCAACATTTTCATTCCAAGCAGGGAAGACCCCAGCATCAATTTGGATAGTCTGCCACCAACGGTCGTGGAATCTCTAGGACACCCTCAGCCTCGGAGTTCTCTCCCTCCGCTGACCAGCCATGTGAGCCATTTCATGTGCCAACCTGGCTTACCTAAGGCATCCATTGCCTCTATTCCTTCAACTTAGACCAACATTGTTGAAAAGCTTGGTACTTCTCCCAAACCCATCTATGTTAAGCTCAACATGATTAGAATAAAGTTTGTTTTTGTTTTTAAAGAAAAGATATACGTGCTAGGTACTTTCATGTGTGTTCTCATTTGTACCCAGAATATTTGTAAATGGAGGTATCAGCATGTCTCATGGAAGATGTCTTTACTTCCTAAGGGAAAAAAACCAAAACCAAACAAGGTGTTGCCTATATATTACCAAGAAATTAGTTAAATAGTTTTTTTTTTTAAAGTAGGCATAACCAAAGTAAGTTCTTAGGCAAATTTCTTAATGCCTTTCAAACACATTCTTATATCTCAAAAGTTTTGAACTTTAAACTGTAAGTTAATTTCAACAAGGTAGGGAATGGTTACCAATTGAATGGCGAAGTTTCAGAGAAAGCTCTGTGTAGATTTAAGTCTGTATCAGGCAGGGCATAACTCAGTGCTGGTTTAGCCTAGGAATTTGGAGAGATGATAAAGCCATGGCATTCCCATATAAGTTTTGCAAAAATGTAGAGCTCAACAGTGTTCAGTCATTTTCTGTTTAGCTGAATAATTTTGTTGCAGATTTATAAAAAATGTATATAACTCAGTTGCTGCGTATATTTTAAATTAACCGTATAAAACTGAATTTATGTGAAAGATTGTATAGTGCCTGATTCTACCACTTCTTACATTTCTTCTATAAAATGGAAATAATATAACATGCAGGGGCTCTATTCTTACCAGACTGTGGGGTGCTCAGCCCTAGACAGCGGCCCTGATGGTGGGGACTCCCTCAAAAGGTAATTTTGAGGGTGAGATGGCTGAAGTACTTTAAAGTATTTAGCACATAGTAAGGGCTTGATAATGGTAGATTTTTTATAACTTAAAGACTCATTTTAAGATCAATTAACAGGCTTGACAAAAGCAACTATGTATTGCTTTATGACCATATCATTATATTATTCTCATCATAATATTAAAAACATTCCTTATAAATAAATATCAAAATGTTTAATTCATTTTGATAGCCACTGAAAATGAAAGATGTATGTGTATGTGTAAATCTAAGAAACGGAACTAAAGTATCTAAAAGAAGTTCACCAATATGTTGACTGAAAGATGTTTCAGTCTCAGTTTAGGCATTTTAATATGAAATTTAAGCCCTGAAATGATAAATTGTATGTGAATATAAATTTGTTTCAGAGAATACTGCATTAGGGAAATTTTTATATACATACAAAAAGAAAGTCAGATATAAGAATTTGTTAATTATTATCAAAATCAATTATTTGCTATCATTGACCTTAGCAATAGTGGAATAACTTTTTAACATAAAATTGATAGATGTTTTATTAGTAATACTTTAAAAGGCATTTAACAGAAATTTTCAGAACTATATTTGCACAGGCCAACATTAAGTTTTACTCTATTTGTATAAATTGCTCAGTTCCCCAAGTCATTTTGAAATTTTATTGTTTCCTGTTCCAACTCTATAGGTGCCCTTACCTTGTCATCCATTTGAGATTCGGTATACAATTTATTGTTTTCCCATCTGTCCTCTATATTGATATTATTGCTTTTTCTTAAAACTCTAAGTGACTTCTGATCCCAACATATGGTTTCCATAGTTACCAGTCGCATGTAGACAAGCACATCTGTAGATTCACCCCTTGATGTAAAACAGCCCTGGGAGAGCAGCGGCCCACCTCCAAGACAGCCATCTTGTATATGCACGTCCTCTGACACATGGCATAAGAGGGACCAAACTGTCACGAAGGAGTTGTGTTCCTGTCCTATCATCAGAGCTACTGTTTATTCAGGGACCAAATAATCAATTGGAAGAACCCAAATTTATTCACATTCATTTAATCTCACAACAACCAATACTATTCTGATTTTAGAGGTAAAGGAACTGAGGCTGGGAGAGACTGAGGAATCTGTCTCAGGCTATCCAGCAAGTAGAGAAGAGCCAGAGCTCGAATCAGACAGTGGACTCCATGGCGATGCTCTTAACCCGTAGGATATCATTCATATCTTAAATCAAGCTGCACCCTTGAAATGCAGGCAGAATTTCATTCAAGCAGGTAGAAAATCGTCAGCAATATCCAATCCCTGTCCAGCCTGGGAGGCTTGTGTCATGTCTCCTTCAAGCAACTTCTTGTGTAATGTCTCCAACTTTTGAGTGCTGTCAGAAGGCAGCATTTTAATCACATCAGTGTTGCCAGAAAAAGAGGTAATAACTATACTCCTTCTTCTGTTAACTCACATTTTAAAAAACACTTCTTGATCAACCAAAATGACACACATGTCACTTTATTTGATTAAAATACATGAATTATTATCAAAGACAGTTCCTACCATCCTTGTTTAGTATGTACTTCAGCAATGAATTCTCACTCAAGTAGTCATGTTAGAATTCCTCCTTTTTTGCCTTTTAAATAGGAAATCTGTTAAATACAGAGAGCTTCTTAGCAAACTATGCACTTTGTCTAAAGTCAAACTAAGTCTTCATTCCTTTGGGTCTCTCTGAGGGAAAGAGGATGCTTAGGGGCACCCCATCATATTACCTGCAAGGGGGGATACGTTGGCTTGTATTCACGTCACACTTGGGTACCAAGATGGTGCAAGCAAAGAACATGAGGTATTTGTAACAGTTGGTTTGAACAAGTGCAGGGAAAAGAGAGGACTCCCAGCTGATGGATGCTTCCTTTTGAGTCCTGTGGCCAAGGTAATTCGGATAATTTGTATGGTTGTAGGGCAAATTCATGCAGAGTTCCAATGTAATTGGTTCACATTGACCTAACAAGAAAACACACATACAGACACACATATGTATTAATTTCGCATATGAAACAATGTCTTAAAACCTTATAAAATTGAACTCTATTGTATCCTTTCTCTTTAAAGTGGCTAAGGCTAGAATGCAAGCAGTATATAACATTGTTATCAAAAGATAAATAATTTAGTTAATAAAGTGCTAAACGAGGATTTATTTCTGTATATGTGGTTGCTAGCACAGTACCCAGTACTCATGTCTTACAAAGTCTTTCTAATTTTTTCCTCAGCTCAACTAATCTGAAAGTGATTCTCTTTTATGATTCTTCTCACCCACTTAATTTGTTTTCTTCTTCTGATGTACTCATTACTTCTAAACTAGTACATTCTCCATAATCTTCATAGCCATTAAAAAAATGAATTTGGCTAAGTAGGCAATTACATGATTTTTTTTTCTACATTTTATTCTGGATCAATGGATTTAAATATAAGTTTACAAGATGTCAGGGCCAGAGGAGGCTGAGATCGGTTAGTTATCCATTGCCAATCAGATAAAATCCTAACCCATTAGGTTGGCATCCAGTGATGTTTCACAGTCCAATTACACCCTAAGTTTCCAGCCTCATTGCCTGTGACTATCCCACCAGCAGAATTTCCTTGGCAACACCAGATATTTTAAGAATGCATGCTTGGGCAACAAGATGGCTCAGTTGGTTAGAGCACGAGCTCTGAACAACAAGGTTGCTGGTTCGATTCCCACATGGGCCAGTGAGCTGCACCCTCCACAACTAGATTGAAGACAATGAGCTGCCACTGAGTTTCCAGAGGGGTGGCTGGATGGCTCAGTTGGTTAGAGTGCAAGCTCTCAACAACAAGGTTGCCAGTTCAATTCCTGCATGGGATGGTGGGCTGTGCCCCCTGAACTAAAGATTGAAGACAGCAACTGGACTTAGAGCTGAGCTGCGCCCTCCACAACTAGATTGAAGGACAACGACTTGGAGCTGATGGGCCCTGGAGAAACACACTGTTCTCCAATATTCCCCAATAAAATTTATATATGTGTATATATATAAAGAATCATGTTTTTGTGGGCACTTTTATTTCCTCTCTTACCCCGTTCTTTTCTTCACATACTTGTAATCACCCCTCAAGTGCAGTCATGGTTCTAGCTGCCAGGTGCATATAGTACCCACTTCCTGGAATGATCCTTTCCCATCTCCCCACCAAGCTAACTCCCCCTTGGCTTATAGGACTTAGCATGAACACCTCTTCCAAGAAGTCTTCTGCCCTACCACTCTCCTCGACCTACTCCCAGTATGAGTTTCTTTTGAGTGCCATCGCATCTTAGGCATGTTTCTGCCATACAATCATTACCCCTGCTGTATTCTTTACTTACTTGCCTCCCTCACACAATTTGGAGATTTTTGAGAAATGAGACTATAGTTTTTGATCTCAAAGTCAGCACCTAGGACAGTGCCAGAATGAAGGAAGGAAAGGAGGGGGAGAAAAAATGTCAGGAACTATCCGAGGCACTGAAAATATAAAAATAATAATAAAAAAAACATAGATAGTCCCTGCCACTGAGTCACTCCACAATCTCCACAGGAAGAAAGACAAGTTCTGATAGCTATAGTAGAACTCACGTGAACAGGCTAGAATAGTGGCATTGGACAAATGGTAGGAGCCCAGCGGGACAGAAGGAAGCCTTCCAAGGATCAGTGGGGTTTGGGCAGGTTTAGGGCAATGCGGTAGAAAGGCCCCCTGTTCCCTCTCTGTCTGGTAGACGTGCCACATTCCTGGAGATGAGAGAGGTAATCGAGCAAGAATCTTCATAGAATCAGCCCAGGCTGCCTGAATACTCCATCCTTTATTAAGAGTTCTTATTCAAATTACATTTAATTATTTGACTAAGAAGTGGTATGTATGCCAACAGATTAGCAATAGGAAGTGGGGTGAAATATTAAAACAGCTCTAGGACTACTTCTCAATTTAAAGACTCTGAGGGCTTCACAGAGATTAAGTGGATAAAGAGGGTGACTTTGGCCAGATGGAAAGTGCTATGGACAAAGTGTAATAAAACTCGCAGTTTACTGGGGAAGACATAACACTATAAAGTTGGCACAACCTTGAAGATGAGTACAGGGTGGAGAGAAGAAAAAGCAAGGAGGTATGGATTTGGTTCAGTTTGTCATTACCTTTGATTTGTGCAAGAGGAGGAATATTTACATATTTTGATTACAAATTATTTTTTTAATGTATGATCTTCTTAACAATAAAAAGAACACAAAGATGCATAAAGAAAAAGTTCATCATCTCCCTAGTCTCCATTCTCTCACGTTCACTCAAAGCCAGCAGATGGGTTGAATGCTTCCATTTCACTGCTCATCTCTATATTTACAAGCATTTACACACATAGTCAGATTTGTGTGTTTGTTTTTGCCAAAGTAGAATTGTACTGCTATTCTTCAACTTTTTGTTGCTTAATTATTTATCATGACCATTTTCCAAGTCAGTAAATACAGTTCGACTGTATTTTTCCTAATTTTTAAAATATACTTATACTTTTACAAAAATGGGATCATTCATGAAGATTTTCAGTGCAGTCTTTTTTTCCTTACATATGTCTTTCCTTTCTCTGTCTTCCTCTACCAACCTACCAAGTTTTAACTTTTTATCGGTATATTTCACTTAGTTGATTAATAGAAATATCACATGGATGATTTTTCTCTCTTTTATGTGTGGAGAACTTATTGTTTTTGATTTAGGATAAGATACAATGTTTAAGTGTTTCAGAGACAAGGGAGAGGAAAGGATTAAGTTTGATCATATATTATTCTGGAGCTTTTTATTGAATGTGGTAAGGTTGATTGAATCTTGTGTTTTATTCATTCATAAGGCATTCTTCACAGACTGCTAAGCAAGAGAAACTCTCATGATGTCTGTCAACCTCAAATTCTATGATTTATGACATCAATAAGCTTTTTTTATCTTAAGTGTGAGAGACTCACTCACTAGCCTGATTTACAATAGCCACTAGAGGGCGATCGCGTCACAAACATTTGAGGATATTCAAATGCCACAGGACTGTTTTCTTTTTTTTTCTTCTTTTTAAAATTAGTTTCAGGCGTAGAAAACAATATAATAGACATTTCACCCCTCCCCCAATCAACTACCCCTCTGACATCGTATATCGCTGTTACAATTCCGCTGACTCTATTCCCTACAGGACTGTTTTCAATGGGAGTTTCACGCAGTGCCTAGCACAGTATCCTGAACCTAGATGAAATTTAATAAATACCTGTTGAAAAAACAATGATCCTGGTGGAGTCTCAATGATATCTCACCTTCCAAAGTCTGAAACAAGAGCTGTTAAGCTCAACCTAAAGATAGCATTGTTAACTAAATGATGTTACATCCATGCCATGAAGCAATGACTCTGAAGCTACTGGAAACCACATATTAAATGATAGTCACTTACATGAGAAAATGTCACTTTTCAATATCCATTGGCATATATAATATTCCAAGATTCATCTTGCCTCAAACTCTAAATCTCTCTTGATCATTATTTTTTATTGAGATCTAATTGACAAGCATTAGTAGTGAATATACAACATAATGATTCAATATATATACATTATTATTTTTAATAGTTTGATGAGCTATTATAAGATGACCACCCTTGTAACTTCCACCCACGTCAAGAAATTGAACTTTGCCAGGCATTCCAGATGGCCATTCATATACCCTGCCTCTTATATCAACCGTGCCCTTTCCCCCCAAAGTAACTACTGAGTTTCAGTGTTATCACTTCCTTGCTCTTCATTATAGTTTTATTAACTAAGTGTGCATCACCCCTAGATGTTATAGTGTAGGTTCGTCCATTAAAATTTTTGTTTTGTTTTGTCTTTTAAGTGTCATAATATCTGAGTTCCCCATCTATCCTTTTATTTTTCCTTGTAGTTTAACTATTGAAGAACTCAAGGATTTGACCTGTAGAATGTGCCAGGTTTTGCTACTTGCACACTCTTGGTTGAGATCCAGAGGGTGGATCAGGTTTCATCCCTTTGGCAAAACTAGAGGCGCTGCAGTGTTCTTTCATCAGAAGACACCCTGCATTTATTTCTCTCTTTTTGTGATGCCCACAACTGTATAAGCTCAACGCCTTGACCCATTCATCCATTGTGTTACCAAATAGTAATAATATTCTAATTCACTTATTTTTCACTTATTAATGGGGAATGCTCTTACGAAAAGATCATTCCTCTCATCTACTATTTGTCCCCAAGGACTGAAGTCCTTAACTATTATGGTGTCTGTCTTTTTTTTACCACATCCAATACACTTGTTCCTCCCAAATAGAGATTGCAAAGACAGGGAAGGACATTGATAAACCATGGCAGATTATTCGCACAGCAAAGCTGTTCATTTCTTCCTCAGTGTTGGAGAAAAAAAATGGATGAGTAAACACGTAGAACTAAAGGTTGATGGAGCACCATGGGAAACTTGGGAGAGCAAGAAATCATATGTAGCCTCATAAAGCCGTGGTGATCAAGGGCCTGAGAGGTGGGGAGAGACAAATGCCCCGGAGCTGCTCTTTCAGCCAGGTTCCCCTAGCTGTCTGGATTGCACACTACACGGCCAAAATGATGAATTAGTCTCTTCCCAGCAGAAGGAAGGATGTGTCTGCATTGTGCCTCTGAGCAGGGAACAAAGATATTAGAAAATTCTGGACTATGAGTGGATGTGGTGATACTGTGATACTTCAAAGCCTAAAAGTACATAGTATCATCAGAGACGTGGCTTTTAGGAATGTTTTAAATTGTAGGCCTTTCTGGGAATCTGAGATACGCCCTGCACCTTCTCCATCGAGAAATGGAAAACTATGAAGACTTTTTCACAGCCAATCAGGACTGTCACATTCTCGTGCAATCCAGTCATGAACAGGTTACTAAAGCAATTATTCTCAACCTTGGCTACACATTGGAGTCACCTGGGACCACTGGGAAGCTAGGTAATATTTTATGGGATGGCAAAAACCAGTATCTTCAGGGACTAGAATCCCAGTAACTTCAGTGAGACACTGACTCCTACAGGCAGAATATCCACATTCTCCAAATTCATGTTCTCCTGTAGCAAGAACCAAAGAGAGAGAGACTGCTGTGCAGTTGTGCCTCGGAATCTAGGTAATAATAGAGTCTCTAGTGGTAAAGATCTTCAAATAGTCACATTTTCAAGGTACACGAAGACTTTTCTGAGAGGGGATGCTACCTTTCTATCTTTACAGAAAAATAAGCACACACGTCCCATTTTGAAGCTCTTTGAAAAATAAGGAATAACATCTTTATTCTCAATTGGAAGTCAGCATACGAGTTCAGACAATTACATTTGTGAACTTGTTGCAATGATGTTGCTAACCGTTTTTGATATCAGAGAGATTTTTCATTATGAAATTGTAACAACTGGACAAACAGTTAACCAAGTTTACTATTTGGAAGTGCTGAAAAGGCTGCATGAAAAAGTTAGATGACCTGAACTTTTCGCCAACAAGTCATGGCTCTTGCATCACAACAATGCACCGGCTCGCACGGAAATGTCTGTGAGGGAGTTTTTAGCCAGTAATCAAATCACTGTATTGGAACACCCTCCTTACTCACCTGGTCTGGCCCCCAATGACTTCTTTCTTAATGCAAAGATAAAGGAAATATTGAAAGGAAGACATTTTGATGACATTCAGGACATCAAGGATAATATGATGACAGCTCTGATGGCCATTCCAGAAAAAGAGTTCCAAAGTTGCTTTGAACGGTGGACTAGATGCTGGTGTTGGTGCATAGCTTCCCAAGGGGAGTACTTCGAAGGTGACCATAGTGACATTCGGCAATGAGGCAAGTAGCACTTTTTCTAGGATGAGTTCGCAAACTTAATTGTCAGACCGTCGTACATTGACCCAAAAAGGTCACTGAGTAAAACCAGGGACCCCAAACTTTAGCAAACCCAAGGACCCAAACGTTTCAGCCTTTCAACCTCCTGGCTTCCAGCAACCTTCGACTGAGAGGCTGTGTTAAGAAGTCACACTTTCATGCCGACTGAAAGCTGACAGATCTGCTTCTAAATTTCAAGCTGACGGTGAGGTCAAAAATTAATTATGAAAGTGAAAGAAGTGAGTAGAATATGAAAACAGAGAGCAGGAGTAAGAAATCATCACTAGAAATCAGAGTCTTTGGGACCCTTCGGATTCATTTTCAATTTTCCAGGAGCATCTACACAACCCTCTGTTATGCGTGCCCGTTCTATCTTCCCCTAGTAATTCCTCCTCCTGGGATCCAGTGATAGAGAGCCTCCGGTTTACACCATTTGGAGCTGTTACCTTGTCACCAACACACCTTAACATAATGGCTTCAAGGTCATTATATATCAGCAAAGTTCCTGGAAAGGTGAAAATAAAGTTCATGAAATAACAGAGAGCCAAAGTTTTGTGTAGCTATTTAGATGAACTTCATATTTGCTTCTTGCATAAAGTTTCCATTTTTGAAGCTGTGCTTTAAAAAGGAAGAAAGATAACATCTGCCAGCAGATGGAGCCAAGAAAATAATATATAGGAGCTGATGTTGAGTTGAAAGTAATGGTAATGATATCAAGCAATGCGGATTTATAGCCCATTCACAATGACACATTTGTTTCTGATTTCAGTTAATTAAGACCATTTTGTTTATTTTCTGCTACTACATGCAACCTTTAAGAAAGAAAAAGCAAATACACATATATATTTTGGAGAGACTCCAGGCTTCAGCATTTTAATGTCAATGCAAAAGGAAAAAGCTGAATGCATATCCTGACACAAGGGGTGCATTTGTCAGCTGCTGTACTTACTACAGTTATTCAGACTGTTGCTGGGGTCACAAAGAGAGCTACCACCACATGAATCAAGGCAGGAATTATAGAGGCATCTCTGGTCGCCTTCTTGACATGGAGTCCGACCTACAGAGGAGGGAAAGGCACATTCGTTTTCATCATCTGTAAATTCCTTACCCTAGAATCGAAAGGATGGAGATTGTCTGGTGGAGTTGAGGAATGACACAACTTTAATTTCTTTCCAATTTCGCCACAGATACTGACCACGTAGTGAATAGGTACTTTCTGGATTAATTTTCCTGGCAACTAAATACAACAAGTTATTCCAAAAGGATTCTGTAATCAGGAAGGAATGAGGCAACAAACCTATCCTAAAGAAAAAGGTTATTTTGCTCTCAAAGGAAAAAAAGATCGTGTTTTATATTTACATGGGTGCATATGCTTGATTACAAAATAAAATTTAAGTAATTCGAGGGAGAGGCCTATAAAAAATCCTGAAATTTTGAATATTAAATGATACTATTTGAAAAAACTCATTTGCTCCTGACACTAGTCTTCTCTCTAAAAGAAAATACTTTCCCTAATAATAACTGGTTCATCAAGACCAACAATACAATAAAGGTACTTTATCATGGTGCAGATGTTATCCATATTTTCTGTATGTCCTTGGAAAGTATCATTGGCCTAGCTGTGATGACCTGAGAATTGGGTTTCTTGTTTCTAAATGAACGACCACAATAATGTCAGCCTAATGGCTTTTCCTTAAGGTGTGTAGAGAGGAAACTGCTTTTCCCATTGATTTCCTGCTCATTTGTAGATTAAAGGGGTAAGGTAATAAATTGCTGCCCCTTCTCTTTCTAGCTCTCCTCCATTACACTCAATTACTTTCAGACACATCACCTGGAATCCAGAAAATCTTGCGAGGCATTTTTAAGTGTAAATGATAGTAAGTGTATACAGACAATCGTTCTTATTTATAATTCTAAGATAATGTTTATTACACTGGACTCTTTCTCCTTTCCAGTACCATTAATGTACAATATATCATAGTATTGCAGAAAAGAGATGTCACTGCTTTTTTTGTTTTTTGTTTGTTTGTTTGTTTTTTGATCAGCAGAGTCAAACCTTTTGGACAAGGTAAGCCAGGCTAATTTCTATGAGTTTAGTCTCTTAAAGAAATTTAATTAAAACACACATTCATTATTTTAGGACATCTTAAGTGCCTGCTATGTGACAAGCTTATGTGACAAGGTAGGCACTGAACATTAAGAGAAAAAATAGAAGATAGTTTATGCTCTAATTAGGGATAGCATCATGAACAGAAACTTACGATGCTGTGTGATCATGGCTTTGCTGGAAGCTTCAGGTTGGTGCAAAAGTAATTGCAGTTTAAAAGGTTAAAAATAATTGCCAAAACCACAGTGACTTTTGCACTAACCTAATACATACAAGGAGCAATAGAAGCAAACCAGGGCAATAAGGGGAAAGCTTCTCAAAGGAGTTTTTCAGGCCTATGGGGTAAATTGGGATAAGAGGGAAGGATGTGTTTCCCAGGCAGACAGCAGAATATGCAAAGGCCTGGGGTGGGAAAGTGCAGAGTCGGAGTCAGTGGAGCTGAAGGGAAACTAGACCAGAAGGCAGAGAGCGGAACCTGAGGGTTGCAAAGGCCTAAATTCCCAATAGGACCCAAAGCCGTGGGAGGAGTGTTCCCTGCTTCCCTCCCCAGCCTTGTGTAGCAGAACCAGCCTGCAATCACTTGCTGACCATCGTTCTGTGGTAACATGCTCT
Source organism: Rhinolophus sinicus (assembly GCF_036562045.2). Taxonomy (NCBI): domain Eukaryota; kingdom Metazoa; phylum Chordata; class Mammalia; order Chiroptera; family Rhinolophidae; genus Rhinolophus; species Rhinolophus sinicus. The sequence continues at coordinate 78,717,151 of NC_133752.1, forward strand.
GCTTCACTCTCAGCTCTCTAACGCAACGGCCTTCTCCCAGTCCCCCAAACATATGCTGCTTCTTCCTTCCTGGGAATCTTGGGCCAAGTGGCTGCCTGTGTCTGAAATGCTTTCTCCAGTCCCACTCTCTTTTGCTAACCCCACGCGTTCTTCAGATCTTAGCTCTGGAAGATTCCCTGAGGCCCTTTGGCAGAGTATGCATACTATATATGGTCTCCTAGCACCCTGACTTCTCCCCGTGGTCTGTGTGGCTTCGTGGTAAGATACGGAGGTGCGTAATTATTTGTATCATGCCTATCTCCCGCAGGAGGCTGCAAGCTCCATGAGCTGTTTTGCTTGTCTCCAAATTCCCAGCAGTGGATCACATATTAGCACCACAATATACATTTATTAAGTTGAATTCATTAAATAATATTAAGATGCTAAAATTTTACTTTTCGACCCATTTTATCATGTGACTTTCTTACGTCTCGCATCTGTAAGGAAATAATTTACAGATCCTGTCATTGCATAATAAAGAATCCAAACTTATTTCAAACAGAGTTGAATTATGTAGGAAGAAAGAACAATTTAGTCCACAGAGAGGTTCTTGGTTGATTTACACACAACTCATGCCTAGAAAAGGATTTCCTTCTGAATTTTAAAATTGGTAAAATGAAGCACTGCTTACCTATTTTTTAATGTTATAAATCTGTGATTAAAAAGCTCTCACTTTAGGTCTGGAATGCTTTCTCACTAAAGCTATTCTAATGATTAATATTCATTATGATAAAACTAATTTAGCTACAGGTGACCAATCTCATTAGCTGGTTATAAATGTACAGAGCCCAAGATGTACAGGCCCTTTAACATAAAGGCCATATAATAATAGCAAACATTTATTTAGTTGTCACCAAGTGTCAACTCTATGAAGTAGTTATCATTATTCTGAATTTTCAGACACAGAAACTGAGACATATAGGGTTAAGTAACTGGCCTACAATCAACCAGATAGTAGCTAACAGAACTGGGGCTGCAACACCTATATTCTTAAAAACTAGGCTATGATGGTAAGGGGCAAAGTCACTTATATGCAAATGTAGTGATTTTTCAGTCTAGGAATATTCTTACTAGCCCTGTATTGAGAGACACTTCTACACAAACTAGGGCTTAAAACAATCAGCATGGAACTTTTTTTCCTGACAAAAATAATCACATTTTAAAAACCAATTTATTTGATTCACTTTTTCTCTTTGAGTTTCACAAATGGATATCAGACGCTTTTTAAAGTGTATGAAAGTATATTGCTTGGTAATGTGAGGCATTAAACTGCTTTTCTGAACATGGTTATTTTAGGAAGCTATTACATTTAATTTCAGAAGCCAATTCCTTCTAATTGGAATCTAATCTAATGTAATCAAATACTATATACTGAACTTTTTATCATGGAGTTGCCTTTCCGCATCAGGCAGTTAACTGAATCTTCCCATGCTGTTTAAGTTTTTAACCTCTACTCTCCACCCTTGGGAGTGATTTTTCAGTATAAGTTTCTTGAGAATTATAGTTATGACAAGACAGAGTTTTCTGGCTGACCACTGCTGTGAAGACCACTGCGTTAGGTAATCTGTCTGGAATTATTCATGTAGGAATCCTATTTAAGCATTAGGTAACATCCAACTTTTTGCTTCGTCCCCAAGGAAAGGTCCATCGATAAGGAATGTTTCAGAAGCTGTTGCATACACTTACCCTCACTGCAGTTCTGCTCGTCACTTCCATCCTTACAGTCCTCTTCTCCATCACACTGGAAAGTGCCGGGGATGCACTGTCCATTTCTGCATTCCACCAGACCCTGGCTGTGACAGGCTAGTAAAAAAAGCAAGAATAATTTTCACATTATTTATTAGTACTTCTTTCAGTCTGCAGAGCAAATAAATGGTTCCTGTTTATCTGACATCACCAAGAAATGACGTGTTCTGAATATCTGAATGTTCTGCATAAAGGAATGAATGTGGCATTAATTTTTAAAATTCCAAGTATTCTTAAAATGGAAAGTTTTCTTTCTAGAATTTTTCATGCCTTATTAAATAGCACTTCCTTAAAATTCACTTTTTCTTGATAACCTCAGGATGGGAGTAGTATTAATGTTGATGATAGTGATTCTAATAATATAAAAGGCACAATTTATTAAAGGCTTACTATATGGCAATAACTGTGCTAGGAGAACTATGTGTCTAATCTCAAATCCTCAGAACAAACAGGCAAAGTAGATATTATCAACCTGGTTTAGAATAAGGAAACTGAAACTTAGGGAGTTTAGTGGCTGTCTCCAAGTCACATGGCTGTTAAAAGGTAGGGCCAGAATATACAGGCAAGTTTCTCTGACTCCTAGTCCCAGCATTTCATTCCATACAACCCGACCTAGTGAGCCAATGAAATGATACATATGAAAGAACTTGCATAGTACTTAACATACCATAAACACTTTATTTCAAACTTGCTTACGACCTCTGACATTGGAAAGGGATGGTCTGGTGGCCATTAACTTTCCAATTCCCAAATGTTGTCTAAATTCAATCCCTAGTGTCTTTCAGAGCATCAGAAACCATGTATCATATGAGTTACTGTTGAACATTAAAGCCCCCAATTCTTGAATCAAGTCTCAACACCAGAATCATTATACTTGAGCATCATGTCCTCGCTTTCCCAAGATCAGTGAAGATACAGTCTGTTCCGCTTCGCTGTGTTACACGAAGCAAGGACTCGGGTGATATTCCAGTTCAACTCAGTTTAGGGAAGGGGAAAGCTGGGCATTGCATTTGTTGATTTATATGACGCTTCTTATGTCAAAATAAAACCCATGCAACCTGCATTTCTATTTTTGCCTCAAATTATAGGCAAATTAAATATTCGGTCTCTTATATATCAACTTTTTCTACCTTTATTAGACAGTGAAAGATGGCATAAAATTTTTAATTCATTCAAACATGCATAATACCCCTCATATTAACTCTTTAAGGTCAATATTACTTTCTCTTAACACCTAGCTGCTTCTATTCAATTATTTGATTATTCCCTACTGAGTATAGTATAATTTCTGGGTGTGGGGTGGGCGGGGAGAATTAATAGCCATTCTTGATGTTATTATAATAACTAGATAGTGTAACAGCTACCTGAATACAGCAGACTATATAATAGATTATATAATACAATAGACTATAATTGTTACCACACTCTTTGTTTAAGTCTCTGAACACTGAAATCTCTCTTGTGTCTGGCAAGTCTCTCCATGTTCTCCCACAAACGGTACCTGAGAGGCTCCTGCCAGGAAGGTCAACCACTTATATATTATTTGCAAAAGGAAAGCCCCCGGCCTCTGGGAAGAACATCCCCTTTGACAAAGTCATGGATGTAGAAAGAAGAGGCAGGGAGCAATGAGAGAGAAAACAGACACCTGCTCGACCAGATTAGCCAAATGAAGCGTAGAGTTCTGGTGAGGAAGGTGTATGGCACTGTTATTGTCCTAACACCCCTCAATTGTTATCGTTCTAGGTGAGGACTGAAGTGTAAAAATCTTTTCCTTTGGGTGCTGTTTAGATAGGGAACCTTGAGTATTTTGGTCTAAACAGGTAAGAAATGGAAAACTAAGCAAACTGAAAATCCTCAGGGCACTCACAGCAGTTGACCTCGTCCGACTTATCCATGCAGTCGTGGTCGCCATCACACACCCACTCCAGGGCGATGCAGCGCCCGTCTCCACAGCGATGCGCCTTTGTGGGATCGCAATCTGGAGGAAAGGAAAAGGCCACGAGGATGGAGAGAACCAGCATGACAAACACTTAGAACTGTCTGGCTCGTGGTTCCAACTGAAGAGAGTCTGTCCCAATTGTTCCAACACTTTCAATAACTTTTCTCTGATGGGTACAGCACAATTCACCTCCCAGCCAAGCCTGTGGCCCATTAGCCACCATCACGATCTGTTTTTCAGATGAAAAACAACTGTCCAGCTTTCACAGGACCCATGGTGTGTTCTTCTTATTATTTTTTTGTGTTGTTTTCTTTCTTTATAAAAAATGTGTGATTTTTAACAATGGCTCAAATAAACAGAATTCTGACTTGGGTTTCACAAGGTAGGTAGCTGATTTGATGTATTGTGACGGCTTTCTCTTGGTTTCTGACCCTTGCCATGCTGAAGCATTCCTCAGATCATACTCCTGATGCTTTCCCAACATTTCTTTCAATATTCTCTAATGCTAAATACTGTTCCACATCATTTGCCCAGGGCCCCTTATCACCCTAGCTTCTCCTTTTGCTCATAATACTACAAAGTTCCTGTGTCACTCAGTAACATCTTATCTAAACCTAAACATTCTAAAGCTAATCACAAAGTCAACAAGGTAAATAAGCAAGAGGAATTTTGCTAGTTTTATTCATAAGGTGGCATTCAGAATCGAAAACAACTCTCTTTTTTTTTTTTTTTAAACAACTCTGTAAAAGGTATGTTCATTCTTTAAAAGATAACGTCAGCTTTTGTACGTCAAATAAATATGCTGCCTAACCCTATATGTCACTACTACAGAAGTCATTTCTGTATCATTTGGTGATCAAATAAAGGAGGGGTCTTTGGTGATATATAACATGGGGATCAAGACACAGACAACATATCTATTGTCTTTGCTCAAGAGCTCATGTTTTGCTAAAGAGCTCAAAATCTAACCATGGGCCACTGGAAGAACCAGGGAAGAAACAGAACACTTTCAAGGAGAAAATGTGCACATATTGACAACCTGTACCTTCCTTTCCACTCCAATTCTTCAGCATATACTTAGCATGAGTGTTACGTTTACACATAAGACATGGTTAAGACTAGTAATTGAAAAAACCCTCCCCATTATATTTCTGTAAGTTTCAATGAAAAATTTAAGAAAATAATGTCACTTACCACAGTTTTGCTCGTCACTGAGGTCCCCACAATCATCATATCCATCACACACAAGGCTATAATTAAGACACTTGCCTGTGTGACATTGAAAGAGATTCTCACTGCAATCTGAAAATAAGAGAAGTCACTCATGTGTCATTAGAACAGAGCAGGATATGATAGCAGTACCGTATTTAACAAAAGTATATCCATAAAAGGGAAACCATAATGGTAACCATAATGGTCCACATCTATTGTTTCAGGGGAGGAGACTGTGGTGCAGAGAGATCCAATGATTTGTTCAAGGTCACATAACAAGTTACTGCAGAACCAGTACAGGGACCCTCTGGCTCCCAAGCCTGAGCTCCTGTCACTTTCTAAGTCTTTACTGAACTTTCACTTAATGTCAGCTGAGAGCTCCTTTATAGTCAAATATGAGAAAAGGCATTTGCACTTAGTTATAGTTCCTAATGAAGTTCATGTTCATACAGAATCAATGAATTTAATAGATGGTGATTAGTCATTTCCTAAAAATGTTTCCTTTATAATGAAAGTCTACTTTTGTCAATGGTAAGCATGATATAGTAGAGAGGAAAAGGTATTTAGAATACAGAGTCATTACTTACTTTCACACAAACATTAACACTAAAGTCAATTGAATGTTTCATACGATGACCCTTAAGTAAGCAAGTATATAATATAAAATAATGTGTGAAAGATGTCAAGACAATTCAATGGGAAAAGAATACTCTTCAACAAATGATGATGGGACAATTGGATTTCAAATGTGCAAAATTGAACTCTGACCTTTACCTCAAACCATACACAAAAATTATCTCAAAATGGACCAAGTGTAAGAGTCAAAATTATGAAGCTTCTACAAGAAAACTTAGGGGGAGAAAATCTTCGTGACCTTGTGTTAGGCAAAGTATTTCTAGATATGACAACAAAAGCACAAGCCATAGAAGAAAAAAAGAATAAATGGACCTCATAAAGTTAAAAATATTTGTGCTTCTAAATATATGTTTAAGAAAATGAAAAGACAAGCTATATACTGGAAAATAATATTTGCAAATCATGGTTCTGATAAAGGATTCATATCTAGAGTATATGTATAATACATACACCCAAAATGGCTATAATAAAAAAGACAGAGAATACCAAATATTGGTAAAATATGAGAAGAACTGAAACTCTCATATATTGCTGGTGGGGGTGTAAACTAATAAACGCCACCTTAGAAAGCAGTTGGGCAGTTTCTTATAAAGTTAACTATAATCTGACCATATGATTCATGAATTTTACTTTTATAAATCCACCCAAGAAAAATGAAACACATATTTACATAGAGACTTTATGTGAATGTTCATAGCAGCATTATTCATAATAGCCAAAGACTAGAAACAATCTAAACACTCTACAATTGGTGGATAGATAAGCAAAATGTATCATACTCATATAATGGAATACTATTCAGCAATTAAAAATATCAAACCATTGATACATGTGACAGCATAGATGAACCTCAGACAGATTATGTTAAGTGAAAGAAACCAGATACAAAGACTATATATTGTGTGACCCACTCATGAAATTCCCATAGAAAGCAAACTTATAGAGACAGAAATCAGAGCAGTGTTTAGCTGGAGAGGTCAAAGTGATTATCTGGGGACTGACTGCAAATATGTGGGAGAGAAATTCTGGGGTAAATGAAAACGTTCTAGAAGTGGATTGTGGTGATGGTTGCACAACTATAACTTTACTAAAACTGAATGGTTAAATTAATGATACATAAATTATACCTCAATAAAGTTTTAAAAATATTTAAAATTATTATATGTTGCAATGAAACCTGCATTGAATAGAAACTAGACTTCTTAAATGTATTATCTTTTTCCTTTTTAAAGTGAAATAAGTGCAAAAATAGATTCTTAGGTCTGGAGAGGGATCATGGAGGATGGGAAGAATTTCAGTAGTATAGACGGAATGAAAACTTTACCATGTTTCAGGTAGAGGGACTAGCAAGAACAAAGGAAAGAGATGAGAAATGAGGGCACATTTGGGGATCAGTCTACTTGTCTGATGAAGATGAAGAATCCAATGGTCCAGTCTTCTGAATTCCAGCTGATTGTTTCTCTTCAAGCAGAAGCCTGTATCTCATACAACGGGCTCTATTCTTCTAAAAAGAACTTACTAAATACTTTTAGAATCACACCATTTTAGGAATGGAATAGGCCTTGGAAATCATCTGTTCAGCTCCTTCATTACGAGTGTCTATATGTATACACACAAACACACATATGCGGACACATATACTCACACTCATGCACATGCAGAAATCTGTAAGTACTTTTTAAAATTTCCCCCAGGCTGTTTAATTTTCCAATGAGGATGACCATCGTAAGAGAAAATGTAAGAACTAAGACGAGGTCCTAGTTTTTACCTTGACAGTACTGTTTCCTCCCAGTCAGCAGAGGGCGCTAATTCCCCACCCTGCACCCTACAGCTGACGGACTACTGCACACATGCTAGCTGAGCAGAAACGTTATGATGACATTAGTGCTCCAGCAGGCCAAGTGGAGTTGGGAGTTTGTGCATAAAGATATATACGTTTCCTTGGGAAGTTGTAAAAGATCTTTTTTGATTTTTGTTTTATGTTGTTTGTCTAAATTACTCTTATGAGAAGTTTTGAAGCAGTATACTAGAATCAGCAAAAACTAGGGTTCTCAACTTGATCATTAGTGCAAAATTATTTGCATTTCCCTGAAAGTGGGGGCAGGGTGGAGGAGTGGCAGATTTTAAGCCATATGAGTTAATTTTTTTTAAGCTGTACACTTCACTTTCTTTTTCATTTTTTTATTGTAGGACTGAGGAATCAAATACTCCTTTCAGAATCTGATTAACCTGAGAACACACCAAAAATTTCCAAAGATTAACGTGTCCTCTGTGAGGCCCACTCTAAGATCCCCAATAATTCATACTAAGACACCTCATTGGAGATATTTTTAAATTAATGCTATCATTTATTAAATAAGTTCATAAATGACGATGACTCAAGTATTAAAAAAATCCTCATTATTCACACAGGTACAGATTCAACTTTCCACTGTTATGGCTTACTTGGTTAGAAGCCATTCTCAGAGGTTAGGTATAAAATTAGCTGCTTTGGAAAACAACTTGTTACCTCCCTAAGGTCTGTGTGAGTAGTAAACACACAAAACCTTAACCAGAGGCACTGCACAGCCAGAAATACATAGCAAATAGCAAAGATCACAGTGCCTTCTTTTATTGGGATAAATGTTTATTTGGACTGAAAAGAAATGTTGTCAGCACAATTGGGGCCAACAAATCAAAATTTTCAAAAGCTACTTGCTGTGATTTTCTTGCTCAATACAAGCATAATTTTGTATGACCCAAGGTAGATGTTTTTCTAGATACAGATTTTTTTTTCTTAATGAGACCCTGATACAAAATGTTACTTCTGAAGTTCATGCATGTTAATATGTATTTTAGTTTGGCATCTCACACTATTAACTTCTGTCTCTTAAAATTATCATTACATGAAGGGAGAAAACTAAGGAACAGAAAAACCTTTCATCAAGGGTTTCACTGAATTTGCTTAGTCTCTGTGAGTCTATAAACACAAACGTGTTGCCTCAATTCAAGATTCAGATAGCGATGCTCAATTGCTACCCATAAATCCCCTCATTTGGGGACGACCAGAGAGGTTAAATGGTTTGCCCACGTTTGCCTAGCTCATTAATAGCAGAGCTATGAGATGAAGTAGGCTTCTTGCCTACCTGGGTCCTTTCAACTCAATAGTTGAAAGACTTCTAGCTCTGGAGGAGGATTTCTCTCTCAACCGCAGTACTGTTGACATTTTGGACCGCGTAATTCTTTGTGGTGGGAGGGGCTACCCTGTGTATTGTAGGATGTTTAGCAGCTTCCCTGGCCTCAGTCCACTAAATGCCAGTGGCAGTGCCCCCAGTCCTCACAGATGTGACAATCAAAGCTGTCTTCATACATTACAAAATGTCCCTGAGGAGGCAAAATGCCCCCGATTGAGAACCACTGTTCCAGGGTATCCAGACATCACCTCAGTCCAAGGCCTAGCTTTAATCCCATTTTTTCCATTAGCTCTCTCCACACCAACCCAATTCTCTGTGACCCTGCTCTCTTCCTAACTCACAGGACCTACCCCCTGAACTTTTTTGTTTACACCACTCTTCGTTTGCTTTGAGAGATCTCTTCTACTATATTTTTTCTAAAATACCACATTCAATAATCTCTATGTATGTTATTTCCCTAATTAGACTACAAGCTTCGTAAAGAAAGAAATCATATCTTAACAGTCTTTATATTTACTAGGTATCTAGAACATGTTTAATACATAGCAGAAATTCAAGCGTATTCAATAGTTTCATTGATTCAGCATGATCAGAGTGCCGCTAAACAGAAGTGAATTTTCCAGATATCTGAAGCTTCTTCCTTCAGTGTAGAATAAACTATTTTTCTTTTTTATTATTTTGATGGAACTATTTCTAGTATTTACTTGCATCCCTGGAAACATCATTTGGGAAACCACCTGAACGAGAATCCCTGCATGTGAGGCTTCCTGGAAATGCCACTGTTCAACCAGCCTTGACAACAACAAAAGCCAGCGGTGGAGAAGTAGCCTGCTTAGTTTCAGAGCTAGGAATTTTTAAAAGAAACTTTCCTTCATTTTCGAAAATCTTTTCACTGCATCACTAAAATTGTTCCAGGTGATTGGAAATCTGTTCCTTCTACAAATACTCCGGAAGAGACTGATAAACTCAACAAAATTAGTTGGGGGAGAAAGTCAGGAAATAGTCTCAGATACCTGGAGTGCTGCCGTAATAGACAATGATCTCCCAACCATAATAGAGCCTCCAAAATAAACATTTTCCTGTCACATGAATGATCAGAATATAATCATTCACCAAATCTGGATTTTTATGGACAAGAGCAAGTCAAAGGCAGCACAGTTTAGAGAAAACAGCATTAGATTATAACCCATTCAAGACAGTGTTCAAATTTAACGCTTCAAATTCATTTTCAACAAATGCGGCAGAAAGCTCTTGTTTAAAGCGCAATGCTCAGTGCAACAGAGGAACGTAATGAGGGAGCCAGTGCTGGCCCACCCCTGGGGGCAGAGGCACATGCAGAACTTGAATAACGCCATAACATGGGCCAGAACTGGGAGACAAACAAGAGCTTCCACCACAATTCCCACAAATTGGATATAATTCTATTGAACTAGTTTTCAGTACCTATTGTGCGTTCTTTGTACAATATTTTCTCCTAAGTCCACAGCAATACCCCCAGTGTAAATATACATCCTATAAAAATGTCTTTCATGTAAAATCATCTGCTATAGGTTTTCCTAAAGAGAGAATTCTAAGTTATAAAAACAAATGTCTTCGTGAAAATGTTTCCAAAAATATAGGTGACATAATTGAAGCTCTACAGGATGCTTAGATGTTCTATCTTAAATGCAAAATAGATAAATCCATGAATGAATAAATAAATATATAAATAAAGGTGAGGGTATATATGAACAAATAATTTTGAGAAACTACCAAGTTAAGCAAAATTGTTGTTTTTTCTTTAATTGCAGCATTTCTTAAAACGTTTAAGGTACAAATATGTATTGTAACTATCTAAGAAGTAGCTCTGAAAGACAGCATTGCTCAAACGCTGTTTTTTTCTCAAGCATTTTTCATGACTCGAGTACTATGGAACACCATTTTGGAAAACACTGACCTGAAATGTTACCATGATATACTGCCTTTTGAAAGTTATGACAAATAAGCATCCTAACCCTTCAGATGGAAGAAAAGTTGGTCCACTTGGCAAACAGACCAGAGGAATCTAAAATGTGGGCCCCGGTCGTGAGCACTTATAAAGCCTTGGCAACTCCTACAGGGAGTACAACACAGCTTTTCCCCCTAGTAACTATTGCTGATCATATAAACATTAAAAAGCAATTACAACACAATTGCATATGGGTCTGTTTTGGATGCAGATCCTATGATGTATTCTTCAGGCTAATCTTTCCTTTGTTTCTGTTACATAAATGCAAAATGACTTGAAATCTGAATATATATTTGTTACGAACTAAATGTTTGTGTCGTCCCAATGTTCGTATGTACACTAAAGCCTTCACCCCCACCACATGACTATATTTGGAGATGGGGCCTATGAGGAGGTGATGCGGGTTGAATGAAGTCATAAGGGTGGGGCCCTACTCCAATAGGGCTAGTTCCCTTATAAGAAGAGCATGAGATACCAGAGCATCTCCCCAACCTATCTTAATGTCTGTCTCTATCTTCGTGTCTCTCTCTCTCTCCGTCTCCCTCTCCCTCTTTCACTCTCTCCTTTTCCCTTTTCCCCTTTCTCTTGCCCACTCTCCCTCTCTCCCTCTAAAGAGGTCCTGTGACCACAGCTGCCTACAAGCCAGGAAGAGAACTCTCACCCAAAACTGAACCCTGTTGGACGTTGATCTTGGACTTTCCGGCCTCTGGAACTGTGCGAAATAAATTCCTGCTGTCTAAGTCATGAAGTCTATGGTATTTTGTATGGCAGCCCAAGCAGACTAACACGATATCGGACAAACTACTGTCCAATTCAGTCAAAACAACTCATCAAATCAATGGTAAATAAATTGAGGGTGTTTAAGGTTGAATCCACTGATCCATGGATTTAAAACAGTTAATGCCATTGACTATCTTCAGATTTAGAGGAAGCAAAAACAAACAAGAAGATTTGCAGCTGCTGTGTCATGAATGTTCAGAATCATGAGGGTGAAAAATTTTCCTATTAAAAATGTCCTTTTTCAAAAACTTGACCTTTATACTCATAAAGCTTTAAAAACAAAAACAAAAATCCTTACCCAAACAAAATAAACGAAAAGCCTTCCCCTGATTTTAAGACCTTTTATGCAAAAACACTTCACTCCTTGATCTGTTCCAATGTGGCATCTAGCTGTTGAGCTCCTAATGAAACTATGCCTTTGAAAGGTGTGCAAACACACTGCTGTCACACAGGGGGAAGATAAACACGTTTGCCCACCCTAGAAAGGCAAACTGAAAGTAGTCCACGCAAATGCTAATGGTTGTCAGGACTTGACAATGGAATGGCTTTGGTTTCTAGGCCACTGAATAGAATCCCTGTGCCCCCAGACGACCCCCAAACAGTCTGCCACATACTGCAATGAGACTCATCACTCCAGTCGTCACAGTCGTTGTAGCCATTACACTGCAGTTTCCTGGGGATGCAGATTCCACTGCCACACAGAAAGTTCTCGCCTCCTCCACAGAACACTGAAAAAAAAAAAAAAAAGACAGAAAAATAATGTCAGAATAAGGGTTCCCCCCCCCCCTTTTTAAATTAGGAGAAAGAAAGAAAGAAAGAAAACCTTCCCTTGTTATTCAACAGATTTGTTCCCAAATTCCCTCAGTTTCATCGCCACCAATTTTTCTTTGGCCCTCTACTACCTTAATTGTGAAAAAACTTGGGAATAACACAAAGAATGTTTGCCTGAAAAAAGCAAAAGCAAATTCGCCCGTGAGCTTGCAGAGGGACAGCCATCCATGTTCAGAGCCCAAGAGAATGGCCTCATCAACTGTACAACTGCTGTGTGGAAAATACCAAATAGGAGTGTTTTTCTTAATAACTGACAATTATTTCAGAGTGAATTGCTATTTATTGAACAAGGTTAAAAAAAAAAACTTTCCTTTCGAAACACAACTCAATGTTCCACAAAGTTACAGTAAAAACAGTCAATTGAATTGTGCTCAACACAGGCATAGAGACTCCAGGAACCTGTATTCGAAATACATTTACTTGCCTTAATAAAATTACCAGTTAAAAATATCGAAGTTTATTTTTGCATAAAGAATGTAAAATAGTATTAGCTAATAACATTTAATTCTTTTCTTTTCCTTAAAATGGTTGTATTTTAGTATTTGTTGTTTTCAGTATTATGGTGCTCATTTTCTTCTCAAAATTCAACAAATCAATTGTTTCAAAATTACAGTAGACAATAGATATAAGATGAAAAACAAAACAGTTTTTTTTAAGGGAAACTATTTAAATAAAAGGATAAATCAATTCAACAAAATGGGTGTTAAAACATAAATATCTGGAATGTGTATCAAATGCCTTTTAAATGTGCATAAACTTTGACCCAGCAATCTTATTTCTTGGACTTCATACAAAGGAAATTATTATGAATAAATGTAAATTTTTATTTTAAAGGATATGCATACCATCATGATTTATGATGAGGAAACTACAAAATAACAATTTTGCAATAGTAGGCAACTGGTTAAATAAACTTTGGTACCTTTTAAGAAGGAATACTATTGTAGCCATTAAAAAGTATATTGTAGAAAATACTTAATGTCCTGGGACAAAGTTCTAGATAATTTAAGTGGAAAACCACCATGTGGTTCTAAAAAAACCATAATACAATTTAGCCTAGAAAGAAGTATATCAAAGGTTACTGTGGTTATCTCTGGTATTAGGATTAAAAGTAAACTTTATCTTCTTCATTATATTTTTACTCTGTATTTTATAAATGTTCTTATAATGACCGTGTCTTACTTTATGAATCAGGAAAAACAAATACTAACTTTTTTCATGAGTTCTCAATTCAGAGTAACTGTAGATAAATACAACCCTTAAAAATTTCTGTCTCTGTCTAACTCCCTCCACAAAAGCTAGTGTGGTCAGTTGCTTGCTCACTGTCACCATTCCCTGAACTATGTACTCCTGTTGACAAACTAAAGGGAGCCAGGTAATATGCAATATTTTCACTCAGGAATTGAAATACAGAAAAGTGCAGACTGAATGCTCTAGGCTGAAGTCCCAAGTCGGTCCTATCGCCCATGTTCCTGGGCCCCAGCACAGAGGCTGGTACCCAGAATGTTCTAAATTAATATTTGATGGGAACAAGTCACCTCAGTCTCAGTGGAGCACAATATATTGCCACAAAGCAAAGAGGAAAAAAACTCAATGAATGGATTATTATTTCCCAGTGTTATCAAGGAAATCAGTTTCAGTTTGCTCGACATTAAGTACTGGTTGATTCGGTAAGTTTCAAGTTTATGATGCTACTTCATGTGTAATTTTTAAAATATCAGCAACGAAAGTCTGCTTTTCTATTATACCCCATGATTTCCATATCAATACCAATTACATCTATGGACCTCAACTGCCAAAATATGAAACAGGTTTATATTTTGTGCAGTCTTAGAGGATTTAGCACAGAACTTCCCTCCGATAGCTACATATACAGACTCCTACAGGGTACGCAGGAAACCAGATATAAAATGAAAAACACTAAGATTTTACCAGTCAGTCTATACAATATCCTCTCTAAGGTTAAGAGAAAAATTTTCAAGGAATAAGTGTTTATCCTACTGTGAGATTGTTTCTGTATTATACAAGAGAGTACATAAATTCCATCCGTCTGCATTTCAGCAGCTGCAGGGCCTCAGAAGAATTATTGCCTTCCCTACCTTATGGTTCTGATGATTCTTTGGAAATGTAGCTGAAAGCTCAACATTAAATATCTCCTAACATCTAGAATTCATCTTTAAGACCCTATATATTTTACTCCAATAAGGCCATTTCTTCTGTATGGTTATATCAAATCTGGATCAAATTTAAAACACGGCATTGCTTGCACTGTTTTGATTATCACTAGCTATCCATGTCTTGGCTGATTCAGCAGCAACTGAAGTCTTTTTTGTGGTTCCTCAATGAGAGGCGTGGCTGCCCTTGGTTTTAGGACATTGTCAATTGTTTCTTTATTCTTTCTTTAGAAGTTCATAGCTACATTAATCAATGTTATCTTTGTAAAATTAGAATAAATTTTGTATATTCTCTGTTGGATTCTTCCTTAACCTGTATAAGGAATTTCCACTTTTATTTGTGTAAAACGGTTCAGCTAGCAAGGTCCTTCACACACATCTTATTTGGAATTTCCAAACAGCCCCATGAAGAAGACAGGTAGGCATTCTATCATATCTTCCTTGGGGGGAATTGGTAGTTTACAAATAGAGGAACTAGACAGCACTTACCCAAAGCCATGTTGCCAGGAAAAGGTCAAAACCACCCCAGGATAGCGAGGTCCGGGGTCCAGGCCCAACCCTCCACACCACACCCAATCCTTGTTCCTAACACAGGGGTAGGTGTGAAATCACCTGATATGTGATCAGATCAAGGGCACCAAGTTCTTTTTTTTCTTTTTTTTATTAGTTTCAGGTGCACAAAAAACTTAGACGTTTATCATTTATATCCCTCACACTGGGGCACCAAGTTCTAGTAAAAGTTCAAACTTGTCTTTATTTTTCTCTTTAAATGGAAGATACATGTCTGTCCTTCAGGCATATTGGACCAGATGAGATCACATTCCATCAGCTCTGGGTTTTTTGGACAACACATTGAGAGAGCTATTAAAAAGTTTCTGTAGAGATTTGCAACCATCAATTTCACTGTTTTATAATGATCGTCTTCTAACAGCCTTTAGGTTTAGCCCTTAAGATGACAAAGGGAGATTCCCTGAGATAAGGCCATGCCATGCATTCTTGACACCATTTACATTAATATCACTATAATTCTAAGAGATATATACTGCACTTTAAATCAATGGCAGATTGACTGATGGAAGAGTCATTCATTAATTGAACAATTATTTACTGAGCATGTACTCTGTGCTAGGCATTATTATAGCACCTGGAAAAATATCAGTGAAGAAAACAATAAATAATTCCCCACCTTCATGTAGCATATAGTCTACTGATCATCATCTGATATATTTTTACCAAGTAAAGATGCTCCATCACCAAAGTTTACATTTACACATGCGATCATTAATTACTATTAATGCAACCATAGCAATATACAGAAGTGTATTGCCTAAGATACTAGTTTTCATGTCCAGATGATGGAGTCAATTATGAATCACCCGGACTTCAGAATTCCATGGATTCTAAAGAGTATGTACCCATGACCATGACCAGCTCTTTCTGGTATTCTTGTCTCTGATAACAGTCTGCTGAAACAGCCTCCATAGCCTGAAATGACCTTTAGATTTTCTGCAACTGCTTTCAGCCCTCTCAGTTCTCTCTGCCTATGTATTACGGGCAGCATTGATATTGGCAAATGTTCTCATTACTCTGGTTGTTAACTTTTAGAGTCTATTTCAGAAATTGCTTACTTCAGAAATTAATCTCTGGCAGTATAGTGTCCTCACTCGCCCTGTCTTTGAGCCCTCGTTTAAAATCTGAAGCTCCAATCAACTCTACCTCTGAAGCAAAAGCCAACCTGGACTAGAGCAGCATCTCCTGAGCCTGCCTGTACAAAGAGCTTCTCAGTCCTGTATTGTACATTCTGCTTGAAGTTAAGTTACTGCCAACAATTTTGCGCTTACCTTTTACAAAGTTATTTGACTAGAAGAAAAAGAATGAATGTAATCTCCTAGCAGCGAACACAAAAATTCCTCCTGAGGACAGCACTATATCTTTGGGCATAATAGGTTGGTACAATGATTGGGGTGAAAGATAAGAGGCAATAGAGCAGAGAAAAAAATACAAAGTTGTCCTCAAGTAAGTAAACTTGGTCTTCAACCTGCCTTCTAAGTTATATTCACTGGAAAGCCCTTCATTTTGTTGAACATTCATATGGTTGGGGTAGGTATGTGTGGGTTATATCAGCAAGCTCTGTGTAAGTCAAGAGTGAGGATTCCATTGGGGGGAAAGAGGGGAACCAGTGCGCTGGGCAGTGTCATGAGGGAGAGATACATTTAAAAAGTTGGTTGAGCTTCCCGGAGGAGCACAGTACAGAGAAAACCCTTTGGAAAACAGAAATATCTAGTGGGATATTTCAAGTTGTTTTCTGAGAAATGGGAAATAGAATCACTTCCTCCATCTACCACATGGAATCAGCAAAGGTTATGCTGCTCTCTAAGTTTTTCACTCATTCACTTAGCCAATTTTGCACTCTTCTAGGAGCTTGAGGGCACATCACTGAAAACAGAGTAGAGCCCTTGTTTTGTGAAGGTTATATTCTAGAGAGACAGACAATATCAATGAAGGTAATAAATAAGAAAATTATTGTATGTTAGGTCATAAGGTAAAAGGTGCTATGTAGAAAAAAATAAAGAATACAACAGATTAAGAGAGATAGGAAATGTAGGGGTGGGGTAAGACAGCTCCCCAAATTCATTAGAATGCTGGGGCAGGGCTCATGGGAAGTTGACATCTGAGTAACAATTTGAAAGACAGGAGGGAGTTAACCAAATCACACGGGAAGATTTCAGCAGTAGGAAGTGCCAATGCAACGACCATCAGGGCAGGAGCATGCCTGGCAGGTGTCAGGAAGAGCAAGGAGGCCTGTGTGTCTAGAGTAGAATGGGGGTGGGGGGAGGGAGGGAGGGGGAGAGAGAGAGAGAGAGAGAGTAGGAAGAGAGGAGACAGAGTGGAAGGGAGGGCCCGACTACAAGGGCTTTGTAAGTTAGAGAGAAAAATCACTACAAAGTTTGAGTAAAGAGTGGTATGATCTGACTTATATTTTCAAGGATCTCTGCCTGTTATTTTGAAAATACTCCAGAGGGCAAGGAAAACAGTAGGGATAACATTTAACTTACACGTCTTTGTTCCAAGGTAGTATATGGTAGGCAGTAAATTCCTGTTGAATGAACACATTTACAGAGCTCTTAACTTAGATATTCTAAAAATAGAAGTGCCACAGTGACTTTCTCTTTTATGATCAGTGGTGATCACCTTGCTGCAAAGACAAGGTAAAACGAGTCACTTAACTACAATCCAAGTCTTTAGTTCAAACTCCCTCAACACCATTCTATAACATTTACTGAGAAACAATTTCCGTGAAACAAATTTCAAAGAAAATCCAAAGCAATTCCCCCAATTAAATGTCCCCAAGAATAAGTTACTCCTTGAATAATTTTTTTTTTCTCTCTGAAATAAAGCTATGCTTTGAAACTTTGCCACCTGGCCTTCAGCATAAATTTTCCCAAACAAGAGCTAAATATACATATTGCCTATCAGACAGCATGGTGGAAGATCTATCATTCCATATAAAAATCAGTTATTGTGAAATTTATAAAAATCATTAGCAGGAAACCAAAATTGATCTATAACTGGTAGCACTCTGATAGGAAACAGTATGTAAACTGAGTTTAGAGAGCAGTTTCATGTCATCATTCAACATGTCAAGTAAAACCAGAGTATAAAATGGAGTTAGACAAAACCCTGCTCAGTAGATTTCAAATCTAAGTGGACATAGTACAAAATAAAAAGCAGAGCAAAAAGCAGGAAGTCAAGCTTTATGACCAGAGACTGCCAGAAATAGACTGCCAAGCACAAGTCTAAAGAAACTTTTTTAAAAAAGAACCTTTATTTATTCAACATTTGAGAGAGAGAGAGGGGTATATGTATGTATGTATGTATGTATGTATGGATGGATGGATGGATGGATGGATGGATGGATGGATGGATGGATGGATAAAGGAAAGAGAAAGGAAGGAAAGAAGGAAAGAAACTTCCAAACAGGATTGTCTAATTAAAAAGATATAATAGAAAAAAGTAAATTAAAAGATATAATAGTTTACTATCTTAAGGTTTAGTGTCTAAAAGTCCCACAAAGGACTTTGAAGACATTTTGTCAAAAATCATTGGAAAATAAGAAGTACACCAGTACTCTGTTATTTATTATTTCCTTCAAATAAGTGCAATAACAGAACTTCAACTTTCTAAAGAACATAGATGATTTAGAAACTGCATGCTTATACCCTCTAGACAAGACAGGTAGAGATTTCTAAATTCAGAGATAATTACTCAAACATTTAGTGATGGAGGGATGCTACTTTCTGAATTTGCTTTAGGAAATAAACATGTTATTTTCTAAACAAATAATGATCGTTTAATTATATTTTAAAATATTTTGAGATTTTTCTCTAAACATAAGCCTATCTCAAATGACATTTTATAATTATTCACTTTGAATCATAAAATGACAATAATAGAACAATATGTATACTACTTTTGACCAACTTCAAACAAAGGTAAGATGTTTCTTATAAAAGGGTTAGATCTGTATATATAAATCTAACAGAAATAAAGGAGGTATATATAATTTGGAAAGAAAATAATCTCTTACATGCAGATGGTGATATCTGAAAAGTTATACATATTAACATTTTCCCAGACCTTTATTAAATGTGTAACTCAGTCACAACATCTATGGTAAGCATTAGGAGAAGATGAATGAAGAAAAATAATCAGTTTGAAGAGCTCTTTCATGTTATCTTCCTTATTTATTAAGCTACACAAATTGGATTGCTTTCATTTTACAAGTTAACTGCTTATGGATTTCATTTGCAACTCGAACCAAATTTATTTTCAATCTCAGTTTCTTTTATTGTAGTCCATTTTATGTATTGACAATCTAAAAGCTGGAATAAATTGTCTATGACTTTGCAATATTATATGGCTTGAGACTCAGAAATAGAATAAACACGTATATTGAAAATTTACTGTGAAAATAACTTTGAAAAAATATCTTTCAAGTACAGATTACAATTCTGCCCCAGTATCTAGAAATTCACTTCCAATCTCACAAAGACTGTACTGTATCACTTTTGCACCTACTCTCTATTGTTAATTACTTTAACAGAATATTCCAAAGCATTATCATTCTGAAAAATTCACTGATCTTTAGGATACTGTAGGATCTCACCTATCTTGCAGGTCAGAAAGCCAGGAGCCAGATTCCAAGATTCTGAAGCCCTAGGTGAGAGCTCTGCCCGAGATGCAATCTACTCTCCATCCTATTAACTGGTCACAACAAACCCCACTCACTTGCCCCCATGCTGTAGCCCTTGGTGATAGCACAAATTCCGTTGGTTGGGTCAAGGCAAGTTTGGGAAAACCTAGATACTTCTGGCTACCTGACCCTTTAAGCCTAAAGCAACCCCAAATAGTCAGTAACTTGAATTCTAAATGTTATTATGATTAAAAAATGTTAATGGTGAGGAAACTAGTTCATAAACATTCACCCTAATATCCATACTGATATTGACTGAATCTACAGACAAGAGAAGTAATTATATTATACATAGTATTATAATAAATATATAATACATAATAAATACATTATATAATATATTTCTAATATATACTATTAAATAAACAAATATAATAAATAATAAATATACTACTTTTCTGTGCTGCTTTGGAAAGGTATTTAACCTTCTGAAGCTTCAGTTTTGTTAACCAAATTCCCTCTGCTTTGGGATTGTCTTTGAGCATATTAATCAGTAATGGATACCAAGCTCTTGGCACCGAATCTGGTAAAACCCAGTATGTTCTGTTTACTAAGGCTGGGAACTGGGCCATTCATTTCTGAAGATGCCCATCACAGAGTGTTAAAAAAAAAAAAAAAGCCTTGTGCTTAAAGGGTTAACCTGCAAATAAAGAGAGGGTCCCACTTGTGGATACAGCAGACCTGGAAGGTGGAAGCAGCTGGATTGTTTGTGACAACCAAGATAAGTGGAAAACAACATGGTTCTGCAGAGATCAACGCACACAGGAACTGATATTACAACACCCAAAGATAGAGCTCCCAACTTTTCTTTGACTCATAGACAGAAAAGGAAGTCAGGAAAGTTGCTCCAGGAAAGCTGATTTTTGCTGTTAAGGCATTTGTGTTCTGTTAAATGATTTACCTACTGGTGGAACACAGAGGTGTCCTCTGAATTCTCTCTTCCATGCTTCCTCCATTTTCTACCACTGCATGCCTTTCACAGTGCAGCTACATAAAATCTCTCCTAGGATCCCTAGTTACCAGGATTGTATATAACAAAGCCACACAGACAAAACCTAACATGGAAAAAAAAGCAATCTTGCCTAAAACGAAATGTAAGCACAATTTAATTAACTTGCATTCCAGAGTCACAGCTGCCAATTGCTGAGACTAGAAGATTGAGTACACAGCACCCAAGGGCTCAGAGCTTCTGGGGGGGGGTGGGGGGGGGACGCGGAGTGGGGAGGAGTGGGGGGAGTCGCAGGGGAACCGCTAAAAATTTTTCCAAAATCTTCACAGGATTCATATGCTCCTTTGTACCAGTAAACAGAAATAATGTTCCTGGTGAACAAGATATAGGGATCCACTCGGGGACAGAATAAACTAAGGCAGGAAGAGGTGAAATTTCAAAGAGAGGCCAAAATTTCAAGAAAGACATACAGGGACTAGCAAATGTATAGCAAATAATCTGGTATTAAGATCAGACCTGGGTCAAGTAGGAAATGGTCTACTTTATCCCTGAGGGAGGAAAGACATTGCTGCAGACAACAGCAAGTCAAAAACAACGTACCGATCACTGTAAACTCTTACAACTGTAGTTTGGACAGTGATGTAGTCTTGTCTAAAATACTCTGCTGATCAACCTAATGTGCTTAAATTAATCCTGGGAAACTTTATGATGTGAGGGTCGTTAGTGCTGGATGGGTTGGGAGACTGAGCTCAGGGTACTGCTGGGAAAGAGGTTCCTGTTCTCCCACTTGGGGAAAAGGTAGGGAGCATGCAGTTCCAAACAGGATCACAAGGTGGCAGCCATACTCAGCGCATAGACCCTGTGAGGGAAGAACTCAGCCTGACGCCCTCACCTTGTGAGACCTGGAGATTCATAGGGAATTCTACCTGAGTGACTTATCTTGCTTTCTAAAGGGCATCTTTCACTTGTTTCTGTAACTGAGTAAATTTGAAATTCCACTTCTGCCAATTGTTACTACAGAGAACTGAAAAGCCTTTCACAATTGAAACCTACTCATATCTTTGGCACATTTTTCCATTGGTTTTCTTCCAAATAAGGAAGTTTATTGGAGCTCCTTTTGTTGCAATTATTTTTCTCCCAGGCCATCATTTATTTGTCTTTTAATTCGTAATCTCTTTGGCTATACAAAAGTTCTTACATACGTGTAAGGTTAAATATACCAGGCTTTATGGTTTGTGTCTTTAGAAACCATATGTATATGTGCCATAGAACAGAAATTAGATGAGGGCAGTGATTTGTGTCTGTTTTATTTCCTGATATAGCCATAGGACATAGAAGAGTGACATGTATGTACATGGCATGGGCTAAATAAATTTTGCATTCAACCCAGAGCATTTCTAGCCAGATGGAAAATACCATAGCCAAAATTAAGAGACACATTCTGGCCAAAATACACTAAAAACAGGCCACAGAGATAGGGAAACCAAATCAGGTTTCCTAACAGTGAAAACTGATTTTGATAAGACCATAGGAAAGACAGGTTGATTCATTTTTGTTAAAATAAGGAAGCTTCCCACATTGCTGAAACGGTCAAAATATAAAATACATACCCTGATCTGTATTTGACGGAATAGAGGAAAAGATCTCTCAAGATGTTTTCCAGATTTAGGTTTCAGTGAAATGCCAGAGGGAAGAAATTTGGTGACTACTTTCAGGCCAGTAGAATTCTTAACACCAGAGGGAGACCACATCATCATAAACCAAACCAAAGAACCCATAATATACTTGTGGGAAGTATCCAGGTGTGTGACAGAATTTGAAAACAACTGTATTTTAAGTGTGCTCAGTATTTATGTTAAAATAAAATCATATTTCTTTTTAAAATAATTTTTATTTTAAATACAGACTTTAAAATATGAATCTTCATACACCAATGCATTAGGGAATGCTAATATGTACTTTGTGTATTTATTTCAGAATTGATACTCCCATTCTCATAACAACCAATAAGTTCAGAAATTCAATTTTTACTCAGCCAGTTTTATTTCAAGTGGCTTTTTATACATTTTTACACATTTTTAGAATTTTTTAGAATCACATTACACATAATGTGATTTTTGTAAAATCGAAATGTATTTTACAGCAGGTGATCTCCTTACAATATAACCTCATTACAAATGCTTGTTAGAATGTCTCACCACAGCACCCAGATTGAAATGAAACTCTTCATGACTGTAGAAAAGTTCTCCTGAGTGTTAGTATCATAAGCTCCAAACCTCTCTGTTCTAAGAATTCTAAAGAAAACTGCCAAATTTTCTCAGCAACTATCCTCAGAAGAAAATTCTGTGACAGCCATTCTAGGGCCACTTACAAATATAGACAGAAAAGGAGGCCAAATACTTTATAAAATTTGGCTTGATTCGAAGGGCTTCTGGGAGGTCTCCCTGCCTAAAATGTTTCCCAGTTGAAATTCCTGTTTGGTTTTCCTCGTTTAACTTAAGCCAAAAGTCCTCAATTAAAAAGTAGTTGCTGGGGACTCCTTATTTATTCAATGAAGAATTCCAGAGCCTGTCTGCAGAAGGCACAGGGCTGGATATGGCAGAAATCATAAGGCTTTACAGAGACATTAAGAGACAAAGTCAGACCACAGATGCAGGCTGGAGGGCTGGATATGTGCCCTTAGGCCTGCCTAAGGCCAGTATGTGGCATCACCTCAGGGAGGGTACCCAAGTAGCCCAACAGTCAAGGAGTCCATCCCTCCTGCTTACAGTGGGCCACCTTCACACCTGGTCAGAAAAGTTGTCCCCATGACCTGGCCTTGGAAGTCTCTCCTCAGGTTTCCCTCAGTTACCTTGCCCCTCAGCCTTGACCAGAAAGCCGGCCAGGGAGTCTGGAAGGGAAAGGTGGTAAATGGTGGTCAAGATTCAACCTACTCTACCAACTACTGCTGCATTCTCCCGTTGCTCAAATCCCCTCTGTATGGGGAATCTAGCTATTGAAGATGGTATTGAGTTTTGGAAACAGCCTGTAAAGCACTTCTTCTAGAATCATAATGGTTCCAGACTACAGGAACTAGAAAAAATATTTGCTTGAATGGAAACTGGGAGAAGGACAACACAAGAGCACAAACTTGAACATAGGATTACCCAAGACTCAGCAGAAGGAATCCCAAGGTATATGTACTTATAGTCTAAAAGATGCAGCAAAAAAAGGAGGGTGGGAAGTGAGAGAAAAACCAAGAGGAAAAACTCTTCAGTGCCAGTAATAAAAGCTTGTAGTATCATAGAAATGTATGAATTGGAATGCTTAGTCCTTGTTGCACTTGGTATGTCAGATGCCAGGTGGATAGCCAAAGGGATATGGTGATTCCAGCAGCAAATTAGGAGGGATATGGAGGGATAGATGAGGGGAGAAATACCACTGTAAATAGGTAACATAAACAGAATTAGTTTGTTGGTGTTTTGTATAATTTTTTAAATTATTTTTTGATTATAAAGATAATAGACGCTTGTTCTAGCAAATGAAACTATACAATGCAAAGATGTATTAAAGGCAACGCTTCCGCTGCCTGAGGTAATCAATAGTGTGCACACCTTTATAAAAACATATATGCGCATGCGCACACACACACACACACACACACACACACACACACAAGAGGCAAAACGATTATCAGCAAGTACAATAATACCTTCGGAGAAAGCACTTTATATATTTATCTTTTTAAAAAGATATTGGGACATTAGTATGAAAAAAATGGGAAAGCATGGAATCTAAAGAATGGGACTCTCAGGAAGGACATAACAGGGCAAAGGCCCTTGAGAACCAAGGGTCAACATGGGAGCAGCAGGGACCAAAGGCGGGCAAAAATATAAATTTTTTTCCTTTAAAAATATTTTATTGTTTAAAGCAGAATAGCAGTAATAGTGATATGCGAGCTCTGACAATTACGTTTGAGAACTAATCCTAGAAAAAGTGCTACATACCTCATTGCTGAATATCACTATGGTCACCTTCAAAGTACTCCCCTTGGGAAGCTATGCACTGACACAAGCGCCTAGTCCACCCTTCAAAGCAATTTTGGAACTCTTTTTCTGGAATGGCCATCAGAGCTGTCATCATATTACCCTTGATGTCCTGAATGTCATCAAAATGTCTTCCTTTCACTATTTCCTTTATCTTTGGGTAAAGAAAGAAGTCACTGAGGGCCAGACCAGGTGAGTAGGGAGGGTGTTCCAATACAGTAATTTGTTTACTGGCTAAAAACTCCCTCACAGACAGTTCTGTGTGAGCTGGTGCATTGTTGTGATGCAAGAGCCATGAATTGTTGGAGAAAAGTTCAGGTCGTCTAATTTTTTCATGTAGCCTTTTCAGCACTTCCAAATAGTAAACTTGGTTAACTGTTTGTCCAGTTGGTACAAATTCATAATCAATAATCCCTTTGATATCAAAAGAGGTTAGCAACAGCATTGCAACAGGTTCACAAACTTAATTGTCAGACGTCGTATGAGGAACAACATAAACTTAACAAATTACACCAAAGTAATTTTTTGTGTCATAATTTAATATGACACAATAAATAACAATACATGACTAAGGTGATTTTTTCTGGCTCACTTTTCTGCAAATTCATTTATTAACTCATCAAAATGTACATTTTTAGCAACATTATTTTCAATCCATATAATTGAAAATGGCATGATTGCTGGGCAAAAATGCAAGATTGCACACAATTTTTATTCATTTTTAGTTTTGACAAGGATCTCTTTTTGGATGTAACTTTTACTGTTGCTGTTAAGAATATTTTGTAGGCTGTGACAACATTGGGTTGGATTTCTGATAAATTATTTTGAAATACAAATTTTAGTATATGTAGAGCTGAAGAGTCTCATGGAGCAATTTTAATAAAAATATTTAACTCATTATATGGATCAGTTTTGTGTAAGTCTGAATTTAATTTTATATGTAAATTTATACAATGGCATTTCAATATTTCTTCTGATATGTCCTGTAAATTGTGGAGCTAGATCATACAAAAAATTCAAAGTGGCTTCAAAATTTGTATATAACTCAAAATACTTGTTTATACATTGTATGACTGTATTGTCAATTTTAAGGAAAAGTTCCGTTTTATATTATCCTCTTTGTTAACATGAAAATAGTGTTATTTTCCACTGACAATGGTAAAATATAATTTCTATTTCTAAGCCTGTGGATATTTGTTATGCAACGTCTCAGCATTCAAAACCAAGGATTTGGAAAATTCTGAATAATACTAAGTCCCTGATAAATGCTTTATTGCAATGTTCATGTACATGCTTTTATTGTATGATATTTACTAACAAAGTCTGCTGTCCAAGCACCAGCAGCTCCTGGCTCGAGTTTCAGGCTGGAGAGTTGATATTTGCACAGATGCCACAGGGACAGGCTCCAGGGATAATTGACCAAGCTGGCCTCCCACAAGTCCCCATGTGGTGCCCTCCTCAACCCCAGGGCCCAGGCTACTACTACCATCCTCAAAACCTCTTTCCATTGTTGCTTCTGTGGTTGCAGCACAATTATGGCCACCAATTTGGGCCCAGATCCTGGCCCAGCCACCTTGGGACCCTATGGGGTTCTAGACAGTCCCCAGGCATGTGCATGAGCTTTGAGCCACCAGGTTCAGCACCCATTGTGCCAGCTGGCACATACCCACATGTGTACATGCTACCACCTAGCATATCCTTGCTGCTCACACACATTCCATTGTCCATCAGACCTCACTTACAAAACACAAGTATAAAGATAAAGTTATTAAGAATGTCAAGACAGTGACAGCAGAGCATTAAACCAAGCCTGGAACCCCTCTGAGCACAGGCCTCTGTGCCACTACAGACATCACCAGCCCATGAAGCCAGCCCTGCCCTCATACTTCCAAAAAGGAAAAAGAAAGGCAGAGAGGGTGTGGTGAGGATCAAAACGTAGACAAGTCCTTCTAAGAAGTGACAATGGCATGAGTCCCAGCATCCTACTGTTCCTCAAAACCTAACCTCTGGACCACTGTATCCATCCTCCACCCACATCTCTTCTCCCATACCCAGCACATTCCATCCTATTGAAGTCACTGTCTAGACAGGAGAACCACCACCGTGATAGGGCAGGGCCTGCTGTTCGTCCTAATGCATTCTTCCCCTCTCTCATAGTAATGGAACTTAAGGTGCACCCATGGTTACCCAGCTAAAGGACACATTTCCCAGCCCCTTTGTGGCTAGGTGTGGCCATATTACTAAATTCTCCACAATATAATATAAGCAGTTTCTTTTTCTACTTTGCCTGCTTAAAAGGGACTTGCTTCTGTGTTTCCTCTCTTTGCCCTCCCACAAGCTAGAGCACAGAGAGAAGACCCAGCCAGCTTTTATCACTCAGGTAAGGACTATGGTCTAGGGAATGGTGAAGCAAAAAATGTACGGAACGCCAGTCTCTGGATGACATCCTAGGACAAGCCTGACCTGGCAAACTGCAAAATTCATCTTGGATCTATGGCTTAACAGAGAAGTAAAATGTTGTTTTCCTTAAGCCACTGTATTTCAGGATCTCTTTTGTTATGGTAGGTTAGTTTTTCTACAGCGAATCCAAATGATTTGAACTTGGGAGGTTTCATTCCCATTGTCCATCTATCCATAACGATGATCTGAGAATAAAGTCAAGTCCCTGGTATGAAAGTTAGGACCGAGGAAGAAGGTAGTTCATCACATCCCAAAGAGGACTCTGGATGTACCTTCCCACAGAGACATTCATTTATAGGTGTTGGCTATGAGTCTAACAGGCTGTGGCAATTCACCCCAGCCTAGAGATGTACCCACAGCATTGCTTCTGTGAGAAAATATCTTTCATGTTTGATATAACTAATTTGCAAATATATCTTTGAAATGTAGCCCATTTATTGGCTGAAGGCTGCCTGTACTTCTGTACCTGCCTTATAGAATTGTGAAGATTGACAATACATGCAAACCATTAGGCACCATATCTGACATCAAGTGAGTTTCTGATAAATTTAACTTCTTTATTATTATGTACATTATTAAACTGACACTATAATATGGGCAGCAAAACAAAGAAGAAATTTGTTTTAAGGAAGCACACTACGTCAGGCTTGTGGTATCAGTGGGCCACAACCCTCCGTACCCTGACCCGCCCCCCTCCCCATGTATGAGGAATAAATGAGTTAAATGTCCCTAAATCTCTCAGCTTCCACAAGTAGTTCTAGCACATTTTTCTGAAAATAAATTATATAAAATATTACCTCAAAAAATGTGTGAGGTGTTAAAATATTCCCCAAAGTATACAATTAGAGATGATAAGTTAGAGAATCAACATGGAAGGAAATGCCTGTGCATCAGAAAGAAGAAACCAAGAATTTAGTACAAGAGAGAAACATAAAAGAAGAACCACTAAATCCACTCCCCCACCCCCGTAAGAGCCTGGCAATAGAAGAATTAAATTTCCCTCCTGCAAGATTAACTTTACAATCAACAATACACAATGGAGTGGGGCAAGATGGTTTTCAAAAACTGAGAAATAAAATGGGCTTCTACTTTGAAGAAGAAGAAGAAGAAGAAGAAGAAGAAGAAGAAGAAGAAGAAGAAGAAGAAGAAGAAGAAGAAGAAGAAGAAGAAGAAGGAAAACAAAAATTTTTAAAAGCTACTGGGAATAAAAAGAGGTAATGGAAAATCTTAAAGCTTAATTAGGTGTGGAGAGAATCTGGAAATACATGAAACCAAAACCTCAGACTTTCAATTACCTACTTATCTCTAGAGTGCTGTTTTCAGCAGGTAACCAATGAATAAGAAAATAACAAAGAAAAGTGAGATGAACTCGGTGAAAATCTGGAGAAAATTACTTAAATAATCTGGATTTGGCAGTATTTCATTTGCTCGGCACTTTTAAGAAAGGAAATATCACACCTAGCGAAAAATTCAAGTATATCTGTTTAACATTTTTAATATCTTTCATAATTTTATCAGAGGTTTGTGAAATAGAACACTTGTACTCCACCTTCTTAAACTGAATGTGCTAATGTTTAACATTTCCTTGCTGCTCCAAGGTCTTTATGATGAGCAGCAAAAATTTCCCAGCGCTACTGGGAGGTTTCTGGGGTAAACTGGCCCTATGCTGAGCTACATAAGACTGCTGCCTGCTTTAGGCTCTTGTCATTTGGAATGTATTACTGTTCCTCATTATATGCATTCTCAGCAGTCACCAGCTCTACTGGTGTAGAGAGAGATACCTGCACCCGTAGTTCTACCCATCTCCATTTCTAATTTGTTTGCATTAGTTATAGAGATCAGGCAAACCAAAAACAAAGCAAGTTTTTAGATTTGTTTCAAAAGTAAAAGTGAACAGGCTATGAAAGAGGATGCTGGGAAATATTTTTAATGGCAGAGTGGACATCTATTTGGTTGTTAATCTTTTTTGTTTTTTTTAATCATTGGTTGTATTCTGAATTATTTAGGTGGCATGAGGGAGATGCTACCATACATTCAAATGACTGAATTAAAATAGAGATGGCGCCTGAAAAGAGACAGTGTTGCTACAGTGGGAAGAGATGGAACTTTACCACTCGAACCAGATTCAAGTCCCAGTTCTGCCTCTTATCAGCTGTGTGAACACACACACCAATTATGCAGAGATATTTTGAAGATTGAAAAGATAAGGTCAGGGCGGCCAGTTATATCAGTTGGTTAGAGGACGGCGCTCTTAACAACAAGGTTGCCGGTTCGATCCCCACATGAGCCACAACTAGATTGAAACAGCAACTTGACTTGGAGCTGATAGGTCCTGGAAAAACACACTTAAAATAAATAAAAGTTAAAAAAAAAAAAGATAAGTCGAAGTACCTGCCTCCATACTTGGCACATATTGAGCTCACATAGGCAAGCTAAATTATTATTTTTATGTCATTGATTATTTAGGAAACATTTGAATGTATATCTAATATAGTCAAAAGGGATGATTACAAACCCAAAACTTAAACTGTGAGAAAAAAATTAACTTTACATTACTTTAGGTAAAACAAGGTTAATTTGATTTCCTGAATTTTAAAGCTGGAAGAGACTGGTATTCATACAGCCCTGCCTCCTCTTCCTACAGATGAAGAAACAAAGTCCAGACAGTCAACATGATTTGGCCAAAGTTACCAGACTAATTCAAATGTAGAGGCAGGACTGGAACCCAAGTTTTTTAATGTCCAATCCAGTGCTCTTAAGCAAATATGAGTTAATGTAGAAGAGGTTGGCAAACTTTTTCCTTAAAGGGACAGACAATAAATTTTTTAGGCTTTGCAATACATACAACCTCTGTTGCAACACTTCAACTACGCCACTGTAGAGCAAAAGTAGCCACAAATAGTACATAAATAAATGAGCATAGCTGTTTTTCAACAAAACTTTATTTATAAAAACAGTCTGCAGGCCATAGTTGGCTCATGGGCTGTAGTTTATGTATACATCTCTGATCTAGAACAAATTGACAAACTCATTAGCTAAAAGAAAATTATGGGTATAATTTCAAATCAACAAATCGGTTGTCAATACAGTAAAAACTGGATGGCAATAAGGGAACTCAAAAGAGTGACTGTATATATTTAAATATTGCTATTGTGACTAATATTTTTAAATGTTGGATAAGGATCAATCCTGGCCCCAAGATCATTATATTCCTCAGTGGTAATTGGGATAAAGCAAGAAGGAAGCTCTAAGAAAGCGAAGTAGGATTATTCAAAGAATTGGAATTCTAAATTATTTTGGCTAAATAAGAACAGTGAAGAGAACTAAAATAGCAATAAGCATTAAATTATACAATTTATTTCCGTTAGAATAACTAAAACACAAAACACTAAGAAAAAAAGCACAGTACTCTAACCTAAAGAAGTAAGTAAAGAGCCAGCCCGGTGGCTCAGGTGGTTAGAACGCCATGCTCCTAACTCTGAAGGCTGCCGGTTCGATTCCCACATGGGCCAGTGGGCTCTCAACCACAAGGTTGCCAGTTCAATTCCTCGAGTCCCTCAAGGGATGGGGGGCATCACCCCCTGTAACTAAGATTGAACACGGCACCTTGAGCTGAGCTGCCTGCCAGATGGCTCAGTTGGTTGGAGCGCGTCCTCTCAACCTTGGTTGGAGCGCATCCTCTCAACCTTGGTTGGAGCATGTCCTCTCAACCACAAGGTTGCCGGTTGGACTCCCGCAAGGGATGGTGGGCTGTGCCCCCTGCAACTAGAAACGGCAACTGGACCTGGAGCTGAGCTGCGCCCTCCACAACTAAGACTGAAAGGACAACAACTTGAAGCTGAATGGCACCCTCCACAACTAAGACTGAAAGGATAGCAACTTGACTTGGAAAAAAGTCCTGGAAGTACACACTGTTCCCCAATAAAGTCCTGTTCCCCTTCCCCAATAAAATAAAATAAAATAAATAAAATAAAATAAAACCTGAGGCTCAGAGAAGTGGCTTGCCCCAATAAAATCTACTGATTACCACAAACTGAAAGCACATTACCATCTCACCAAGGGAAACGTCCTCAATATCAGAAGCAAAGAGTGTGTTCATGGAACCTGGAATACTAATCTACCAGCAGTAAGAACACACCAAAACTATATCTGACTTTGTGTCAAGAACCTCTCGATGAAACTAGTTCCATGCCCACAATTTTCATAATATTCTTCAGACACATAAAGGGGGAATCTCATGGAGGAAGGTGCCCAAATGCCTTTTCTTCTCCACTAAGGGCTAATGCAAAGAAATACCTATGCTGCAACATGAGGCACAGACAAATTTCCTGTTCCTAAGAAGTATGATAGTTTGGGATGCGTTTGCTAAGGAATATTGTTCAAGCTTCCTCTAGGGAGCCTTTGAGAGAAGACTAAGTTTTGCAACTGTTTGGCATTAGGTACCCTTCCTGAAAAGAAAGTAAAGACGTAGAAGGCTTTTCAACATCTGAATTTTAAGGGAGCTATTCAAATTGTCATTTGACATACTCAATTGAACTAAATATAGTACTCTATTTTCCCTAATCTTTATGTTGCTCCCTAGTCGTAAATTGGTTCTTTAAAAAGCACGTCTACCCTTGGAGGCACTAAAGAGGAACCCAATAATATATGATGAGAATGAGGTTCACTACATTGTGCCAACTTGCTCCCAACATCTGTTCAGTTTGTACAATGACTCATTCATATAATTCAGTGCTTAGTGTAAACAACTATGATTTTCCCAATATTTGATTTATCCTAGTGCTTTTACACACCTAAACTTTGGTATTACTGCATGACTTTGGAAGAAGAAAGGGATAAAATGATGGTATATTGATGTACAACAGATTGAGTTATAACTATGAAAGTTTTATGTATACGACTTCTACAATTCAAAGGGCTCTGAGTCTCATGGAGCCCTAATGGTATCAGCCAAAAAGCATTGAAACACTTTTTCTATCTGTCAGAAATACAATTAAAGCTGTTGCCTGAGTACTATAGTCCATTGTCATTTCCTATACTTTTTTCTTCATATGTATTTTATAAATACATAAATTG
Organism: Rhinolophus sinicus; assembly: GCF_036562045.2. Taxonomy (NCBI): domain Eukaryota; kingdom Metazoa; phylum Chordata; class Mammalia; order Chiroptera; family Rhinolophidae; genus Rhinolophus; species Rhinolophus sinicus. Next base: position 78,749,432 of record NC_133752.1, read on the forward strand.
TATATATTTTATATATATTATATATATTATATAAAATATGTAAAGTACTTTTTCTATTCACATGTGCTCACTTGCAATGCAGTTTCAATTTATAGCTAAATACAGCTATTAGTAAAGCTTCAGCTTTTCAATATTGATACTAGGCATTTTATTTCTATGCATCAACTTAAAGAAAAAAGCAGTCTTCAATTATCGCACAAAAATGTTGATGTGTTACAAATATTACTAAAAAGTACATGAAAATGAAGCCACTTTCACACTTGTTAAAAATGAATCTTAACTGAAAAAATAATTTTTTTGAAACTATATAGAGAGAATATATTCGTTATAATGGAAAGTAGACAAATACTAGTAGGTGTAATTGATGTTGCAAACAAAATTCCTATAGGAATACTATGAAAATCGGGACTAAAGCATATTTTGAAAAGTAAATTGGCAAGACCAAAAAGATGCCTGCCCCTTAAGAAGAGATGCTGTGTTCAATTTGCCTAAAGGAAAAGTAACGTTTTGTGTGGAAACTCAGATCTCAGAACCATGGATTTTTCTCATTTATTTTCCATTGTAATGTCCTTCAAGGTTTTTCACAGCAACAACAATGGCTCTAAGAGACAACTCAGGCATGCAAAACTAGTATATATTCAATTTTACCAGTTGGTAAAAAATGTTTTTTCTCACCCACGGCTTTGACCAGGTCACCCTCCCCACCTGTGGCCTCACGATTGTTCTCCTTATCGAATGCAGGCTCCTCTCCTTAGCTTCAAAGGCCCCCTCCAGTTTTCCCAGCTTTCATTTCCTCTCTAACCAGTCTGTATTCTTCCAGCCAAGAAATTCTTCTTTCAGTCCTTTCATTCAATACTATCTCTCACATGTACAATACTGGCTCAGAACCACTTTCAACAACCTACTTCTCTCCTAAAATGTGACTAAACTAAATTTGTTAGGTTAAATGACCAATTTCTTTTGTTGGATTTTTTATTTTATTTTTAAATCTAATGACATGTGCCCTATACAAATGAGATTATAAAATGAGACCAGGATCCCAGTAACACATTTCTAGAGTATTTTAGCAGAACATGCTTTCTCATGTTCTATCTATTAGACCTAGATGAGACATGATACAGAATTAAAAAGAAAGCATGTGCAACACATTTAAATGTGGGGAATAAAGAAACGCTCTATTACATGTTATGATTGCTGGTTATAGGAATTTCAGTTGATATAACTTCAGGGACGATGCCAGGACCAGAAGAAATTGAGAAGGTTAGGCACTAAATGTGAGATGACAAAGTCACATACAGTCCTGTATAGCACAATGAAAGTGGTAAACTGGCAACGAGATGAGAAGAAGGAACAGAGACAGACAGGCAGGATACCAGGGGCGGGAAATGGGCAGCAAATAAGCTCAGTATCCCATATAGGAATAAAAATAGACCAGAGGCCAGCCTACCAGGCAGAACTGCCTTGGGGCATCTTACTGGAGGTCTAATGCCAAAATGGACACATAACATTAGTGATATGAATTACTCTCATTAGACTTAGTTTCTGAAAGACCATTTCTTTTTCTGCAATAAACATTGCTGTTAGCTTGCTTGTTTTGTTGCCATTATAACTAATCCTAACGAGACTCCCAGTTGCAGTGCAAAAAAGTTGGATTAACTTAATGTCCCCTAAGGTATTTTCTATTTTGCTCTCATTCAAAAACATACGGAGTATCAAGGTTATTTTGTCAGGAAATATCCTGAAATGATGAACTTTAGTTTCTTTATCTGTAAAATAATAATAGTATATCCCCATTAGGTTGTGTCGAAAATGAAATGAGACAGAGCTATAAAACACTTAACAGAATAATTGGCACCCAGCATACATGCAATAAAAGTTAGCTATTATTTCTGTTATTGATATTACTGTTCCTATAAGAACCAGATGACAATTGTCATTGTAACCTAAATTGAGCTATAAACCAGTAAAATCTAATCTTTAAACCAATGTTTATTTATATGCGTTATCTGTCTTCCTATACAATACAATGAATCACATTTTTTTCAAACATTTTCCCTGAGTCCTTTGTGACTCCCTTTCAATTCTCCTGAGTCTAGTAGGCGTACTGGCCTGTTTCACAATCAAGTGGAAAAAAACATGAAAGATAAAGGAGAAGTACTAAAGTAAAAGATTGAGTATTCCTTAGTCTGTATTATAATTAAAAAGTGAGTCAGCTGAGCCAATTCCCACAACTCATTTGAGTCTCAGAGGAGGACAGATGTCATCAAAACTGCTTTTGCAACTTGCCCTTTCAATGTCCTGAAGTTTTGTCATCTTCCTGTCTCTTTCCTTTGCACATCACATTGACCCTCTGTAAGTTCATCCACTTTTTTTATTTCAGCCCAGTATATACAGTAATGACTTCCAAGCTTTTGTTCCCTCAGCTCAAACCTCTCTCCTGAGTTTTAAGTCCTTATATGCAACTGATACAATTGGAAATTCATGTGTCCAAATAGTTTTTTCTCCCAAACTATTCTTTTCCTTGTGGTCTCTACCTTGGTAAGTTGGTGCCACACCCACCTTTTACCTCTTTTCAACCAAACACCTGGTTACCATCATTCCTTCTACCTTTTCCTCTCCCCAGTGGATCACCAAATGCTCCAATGTGTGAGTCCTTGGGAACAGAGACTATCTGTCTTGTTTGTGCCTGAACCCTCGGTCTGAAAAAACTTCCAGCACATAGTAGGCACTCCATACACACTATATGCATGAATGGCACATAGTTGCTGCTTTATAACTGCTGAATGAATGGCGAATGCATTTCTTCAAGCTGAGTTCTCAGAAAACAAAAAGAACATTAAAAAAAATTTTCTTTTACTTAGATCTTTCTAATTTGTTCTTCTAAACAAAGCTATTAAATCCTATGAAATGTTTTTGTTTTCTCTCAGAACAACAAGATATTATTTGTTCTGTTACAATGTGCAAATGTTAATCCTCTGGTTGTTGAGTTTCACAGTGAAGGAAGAAGTGTTCTAGTCTTCAGGTTTTATCCTACAAAAAAATCTGTAAAAATCCTCTATTCAAAAGTTATACTTAGCAGGGAGTCTTCTGAAATCCAAACTGAGAAAATTGGAAACAGCTTAACAACCCAAAAGAATAATATTTCATAAAATCATATAGAGTGAAAAGCCAGATCCTGTAGGGCCACTGGCTGGGTGTATTAAGCAATTTCAGAAAACATTAACTCTTTCAGACCCTCTATCTGCTATTAAGTGGGCAGAAGTAACTTGTCAAATGTTCCCCAAGATTTTTGAGTGATCAACTCATTGCATTTAAAATGTTCTGTCATTTCCATTTGAATTGATTTTAGTAAAACTAAAACATAGTTTTACTAAAGCATAGGGTTCTAAAGCATACATGTTGCTTTAGAAGTATGTGACCTTGCATTTTACTTTGTGTCAAGTCTCCAGTCAAATCAATTCTCATTGCTGTGCTTCATAAAAATAGCAAAAATGTGCTACAAATAACAGAAATAAATAAAAGGTCAGTACGTTCATGTCTGCATCTGTATTTGACTTGCAGAATAAGAGACTTCACAAAATGAAAATATTTCAAGCTCTTTTATTTTTATCACTACTATTCTATACTGGGCAGATCTGAACATTACATGAATGTTGATATAACAAGAAGACTGCCAGTAGGCAGGCGTATTTTCAGTGCAAAGTCTTAGCCTAAATTAAGCCATACATTTCTGACATCTTGTCAGAGGAGACAGAGAGCAAAACTCCTAATTTCTTCTTACAAGATTAGTATCAGCAGTTCTAAACCAGATAGCCACATTTTTGCCCTGTGTTGAGATTTATTCAAACTGCCAACCATGAAAAGAAAAACAGGAACGTTCCCAGGAAGAATAAAAGAGAGAGAAACCAAATGGGGCATGTGCAGGTAACCATTGCTTTTCTAACCACAAATTATATGGTTAATGAATGGTATTTGCTTTATACACATATATGAGCATGTCTTATTTACATATATATAGAAATGTTCCTGTACATGTACTTTTTGTATAAATAAACCCTTCCTTCCCATCTTTTGTGGGCCTAATACTATAGGTCTAATCTTTAATCTCTTCTAATTAAGTGCTTGCAAAGAATAATTTTTAAGTAAGTAGTCTTTATACACAGAACCACCATTTTGTGCTAATTTTAAATGCTATTAAGTTAAATGTACCCAAAAGTCCTCTTTTCTCCTTTTAAAATGTGTGTGCTGTTTTATAACAGTGACGCCCTAGGTTTGTGAACTCTAACAGGCCCAGATACAAATGGATTCAAATCACAGCTCTGCCCAGTCCTCCACCTTTACAATCTTGAGCAAGTTACTTAACCTCTCCAAGTATCAGTTCTCTCATTTACAAAATGGGAAGTGCATCAGTCAGCTTGGGTTAGTGAAACAATGTCACAGACTGGGTGGCTGAAACAAGTATTTATTTCTCCCAGTTCTGGAGGCTGAAGTCTGAGATGAGGGTGCCAGCATGGTCAAGTTCTTAGTGAGGTCTCTCTTCCTGGCTACGTCTTCACATGGCCTTTCTTGGCGCATGCCACAGACAGAGAGCAAACTCTAGTCTCTTTTCTTGTAAGAACATAATTCCATAGTGGGGAGCCACCCTAATGACCTCATCTAAACCTAATTACCCTCCAAAGTGTCCACCTCCTAATACCATCCCACTGAGAGTTAGGGTTTCAACATTTGAACTTTGGGGCGATACAAACATGTCACCCATGAAAGGAAGAATAACCATAATCCTCACAGTGCTCTTGTGAGGAGTAAATATGATAATGTGTCTAAAACTCCTAGCTTTAGTATCAATACACAATAAATGCTCAGCAAGTGTTGTATATAATAATTATTATAACAATTATTATCACTAAACACTATTCTTAAAATACTATTTCTTTTCTTTTGTTAATTCTCTAACTGCTTTAACCATATTCACCAGAGAGAAGCTTAACTTAAAATTAATTGATCTCCCCTTCAGCAAAACCCAAATTGGATAACCTCGAAGAAAATCATACCTAGACACAAAATACTCAACCTAGTAGGGTTTATCATGGGGATGCAAGGCTAGTTTGAGATTCAAAAGGTAGTAAATGTAATCTCCATGTTAACAAACTAAAGAAAAACCACACGATCAAGATAATAGATGCAGAAAGAGCATTTGATAAAATTCAACATCTTTCATGATAAAAACTCTCCAGAAACAGGAAGAAGGACATAGTTTAAAGGCTCACCGAAGTAGGTCAGCCCTACCTAGGACAGTACCTTCCCTAAAGTCAACTATGGCATACATAATATTACCTAATCACAGGAGTGACAATCCCATCATATTCACAGCTCGTACCCACAGTCAAAGGTGGGGAGATTATACAGGGCAAGTATACCAGGGGACTGGAATCTTGGGGACCATTTTAGAATTCTGCTTTCCATAACAAGCAATAAACAATAGGAAACCAATATTCTAAAAACGGTAACCTTTACAATAGCTCTAAAAGTATCTAACAAAATATGTGGGAGATCTATACAATGAAAATTATAAAATGCTGATAAGAGAACCAAGATAGACCTAGAAAATGGAGAAACAAACTGAATTCATGGTTTAAAAGATTCAGTATGTTTAAGATATCAAATTGACATCTCCCTAAATTGATCAATAGCTTTAACACAATTCCAGTCAAAATCTCTGTAGGATTTTTTCATAAGCTGATTCTAGAATTTATATAGGAAGGCAAAGTATTTAAACTGAAAAATAAATGTTGAGCAAGAACACAATTGAAAAACTCACACTACCAGATGTTATGACTTAATATAAAGCTATAATAATTAAGATGCAGTGGTTTTGGCTCAGGAATAGATGCAAAAATCCATGGAACAGAAGAAGGAGTCCATAAATAGACCCACATGAATTGGTCAAATAATTTTTGACAAGGATACAAAAACAATTTAATGGGCAAAGAATAGCCTTTTCAACAAATGGTCCTAGAAAAATCCATGTTCATAAAGAAAAAAATACCATTTGACCTATACGTCAAACCTTATGTGAAAATTAACTCATCATAAAGCATAAGAAAATGAAAACTATAAAAGTCTTGGAGAAATTATAGGAGAACATCTTTGTACATATGAATAAGGCAAAGAGTTTTTACGACACAAAAGTGTGTTCCATATAAGACAAAACTGATAATTTGGATTTCATCTAAACTAAAAACATTTACTCTGTGAAAGATAATGTGAAGAGAATGAAAAGACAAGGGACAGACCGGGGGAAAATATTTCCAAATTACATATTTAAACACAGGACTTACACACAGAATGTGTAAAGAATTTTCAACACTTAACAATAAGAAATCGACAAGCAACCCAAGAAAAAAATGAGCAAAAGATATGAACAGACAATTCAGCAAAGAATTATTTGCAACAGACAATTGATAGCAAATAAGTGTGTTAAAAGAAGCTGATGATTAGTCACTAGAGAAACGCAAATTAAAATTACTATGAGATACTTCTATACACCTATTAGAATGACTAACACAAAAACAACAACAAAAATCAATCTGACAATACCAATCGCACATGAGATTGTGGAGCAACTGGAACTCATACATTGTTGATGGAAAAGCAAAGTAATTCAGCCATTCTGAAAAACAGTTTGGCAGTTTCTTATAAAATAAAACGTACATTTGCCAATCTAGGTATTTATCCTAGAGAAATTTGCTTACAAAACTAAGTGAATGTTTAGCAATAATTTTTCATAACTACCCCAAATTTTAAACAAAAACTGTCTTTCAACGAGTTAATGAATAAACAAATTGGGCTATATCCATACAATGGAATATTAATAAACAGTAAATAGAAAAATAATTGGTACATGTAACAACATGGATGAATCTTAAAAGTATTATGCTAAGTGAAAGAAGACAGTCTCAAAAGATAACATAGCATATGATTCTATTTATATGACACTGTGTAAAAAACTGACTAGGTTTGGAGAGCAGGTTAGTGGTGTCCAGGGGCTTGGGGTAGGAATGTGAGTTTGACTATAAAGGACAACATAAGGATATATCTGAGGTGTTAGAACCGTTCTGTATCCTGATTATGTTGGTGTTTAAACAAATCTATGTGTGTGTTAAAACTTATAGAACTGCACACAAGAAAAAAGCAAATTTTATTGTATAACTTAAGTAAAAAGTAAATAAATAAAATTAAGATTCTTATAATGGGAACACATGCTAACACACGAATATAATCTGAAAAATAAAGTCAACCAATATCTAGCAAAAAGTAACTTTAATTTGGCCAATTTTCTTGACAATAAAAACTGGCTTTACCAGTTTCATAGGTAAATTCTATAGAAATTGACTAAATCAAATTAATATCTCCAATGTTTTGGCGTATATGTTTAAAGCATATGATAATATAACAAGCTTCTTATAAAAAATGTTGTATTAGAAAAGATTAATTTAAAATAATAATATTTCAATTTTCCCAATTCTTTCTTAGTAAATAGGATTAATCAAAGTGCTTCTCAGTGAAAGAATAATACAGAGATATTTGATAAATCCTGATACAGGACTCAGAAATTGAGACCATGAAGTGCATGTGGTCTCTAATGAATGAACAACAAATTCATGTGCAAGTAAGTTACTTTCCAACTCTGTACTTTCAAAAATGGAAGGAGAATCTAATCAAGCTGCTATCTGATCATTACAAATAATTTTTAATAATTGATTATCAGTATGTGACTTTTAATATTAAACTGGAAAGTTGTTCAAATAATTGAATGTCATTATTATAATGAAACTCCTTCTATTCCAAGTTTCCAAAGCACTACAAACTAAAAGGCAAAAAATAGAAATAGAATTGATGTCAAACCTTGTTACGTTCTCCATAACCAGTTTTAAAAGAAAAACAAACCATCCCATCTTAACACACCAAAAGATGAATTTCCAACAAATGTCACCTTAAGGTTAGTAATTATTTATAAACACTTATAACAGATTTCAATCACAATTATTATGAAATTATTAAAAAAATTGTTGATAGTCTCGTGAGTGAGGAAAAAATGTTTAAGGAATTATTCCTATTTTTATACATGGTTTTTTTCTAGAGATATATGATAGGGTGATAAAAATAATTAGAAGCATTAAAACAAGATTACACCAAAATGATATTCTGTGGGAGAAGGGGAATAGAAACAAGAGCTCAGGGAGAAAAGGGAACTATGTAAAGTTTGCTGAATATTAAAAGGAGAGCTTGTCATTTTTAAATAGTTGGTAAGTGCCAAGTCATTATGATATTTAAATGCCATCGGACATATTTAAAAGACTAATATAGTTTAGTTTTAAAATGTCAATTATTATAATATCCTTAAATGGTATTCTTTGTCACTATTTATATTCATCATTAAAATATTTAGATATTAACTTAAAATTGGGCAAGGTGTGTATAATTTTTCAAAATCCTTTTAGAGTTACACAAGCAAGCAGAAATATTTAGAAGACCGCAGCTCTAAAACTGTGTTATACTATCTCCTCAATAAGAATTTAGCTCATTTTGTTTAAATATGTGCAGGGGTTCAGACACAAAATAAACATATGGATTGAGCAGATGAAAATGAAGACTGCAATTACTTCCCGATTGCTGAGCTCAATGGAATTGAAGTTATGAAGATCGCAGTGCTATTTGGCATAACGAAGATGCAATTACAAAAGAGATTCACAGATTTTGATGTGATGACTCTGAATCACACATTAGTTTCAGTGGGCAGCCCAGAGTTTAGAGTTCAAACTCCAGGATGCCTGAATTTCTAGGCAATTGCCATACCATTGTAGCTTAATTTCAAGGAAAACTGGCTGAGCTCAAGGAAATGGTCCACTGAAAAGACATAACTAGTATCCTATCTTAGGACTTTTTGGACACAGATTTGAAATTAGAACTAAGCTAATATTTACATCACGTGAAAAACAAAGGCAATTTTTTTTTTTCAAATACCTGGTTCTGTAAAGATGTATCTGCTGTGATTAAACTGACCATCATGGGGGATATAAAGCTGGATTTAAAATTTAAACAGATGGTGTTTGGAATTGTCCAGAGTGTGAATGATCAGGACTCTTGTTGGCGTGATCAAACTGATTACTGATCATAATAGGCCTAGAGCTATGTACTTATGATTACGTATACTGAAAAACATCAGACTTTTGCTTTGTAGCTAAAAATCCCTGTATTTAATCATAATCTGTAAGACCACGAATGTGGATTTCTGATTACGAGGAACAATACTGAACAAAATGTAGATGTCGTTGATCTCCAGCCACTGAACAAAAATAATTCTCTGTAAGCAACATAGGGATCAACCTGTGGTCATGGGCTTCTGAGTTATCAGACTCTAAGCTGTTCAGCTAACTTGTAAAAAGTGAGAAGACTGAAGGCAGGTGCAGAAAGAAAACCGCCCTATTTCTCCTTTAGGAACTGCTGTGCCACCTCAAGCAAAGTAATATTTGGCAGAGACTAGAAACCTAATCTCAAATAATCTATCAGTAAGAATTACTGGGTCCAAAGAGAACAGGTAGCATTTAGGCTCACCAAGAGATCTGTTTTGTTTGGCATCGCTTCTTTTTGCTGGGTATGTGGCACAGCGAAGTCAACACAAGACTGCGGTTGTCACAGAAAAACAGTGGAAATCCACAAGGTGAACATTTCTCGTGGTTCACAGATCAAAAGAAGTTGTTAGGGACTTTAAATAATTCTGTAAAAACTTCAATTCACAACAAAATGAAATTCAGGTACCAGACAAGTTGATCATGAAGTTTATTGAGAATTCCCCCATGTCCTTAGCTCTATCACTCCCCAAATAACAAGAGTAACAATGATAACTGTTCCTGGTATAGCTTCTCTTCCTGCCTTATCTTGGGCCGCTCTCCCTAGCATGCCTATGTTACAGCCCTACACACAGGTACTTCAAAGAACTGAGAGGACTATCTGGGGGAAGAGAATTGCAGGCAGATGGAACAGAGTAGCTGGAGCCTAGAGAGCAAAACAGAGAGTATTAAGAGAGAAGTCAGAGAGATAATGGGGGCAGATAATGTAAGGCAGGAAATCTGTGTTGTACAACTCCTGAGACACTATTTGCATTGACTTCTGTGCGACTGGTGCTCTCCTGCAGTTGTGCAATGAAACAATACTGTGGAGGGCGCTGAAGGTTGTAAGGATGAGGGCTTTGATATAGAACGAGATGGGAAGTCTTTAGAAAACTTGGGGAGGAGAGATGCGCTTGTTTAAAAGATCAATAAAATTTGAATAGCAGAAACACACATCGTGCTGCTGTGTGGAGGCTAGCCTGCAGGGCCTAGGGAGGCCGCAAGGAAGCTAATGCGGAGCTGGAAGGATAATCCGGGCATGAGGTGAGGTGGTTGGTCCAGGTAGTGGGTGTAGAGATGGTGAGCATGGTTGGATTAAGTGTATATTTGACAATAGAGTTGACAGAATTGCTAACGGACCAGATACAATGTCAAAGAAGAGTCAAGGTTGACCCAAGGTTTTTGGCTGGAGCAACTGGAAGAATGAAGTTATTACTTACTAAGATGGGGAAAGCTGGGAGAGCAGCAGGTATGGGGGCAATATTAGGTCAGTTTAGTATATTTTTTTCTTTGACATGCCTTTTAGACACTCAAGAGGAAATAAATAGAAGGCAGGCTGTGTGAGTGTGTGTGTGTGTGTGTGTGTGTGTGTGCGCGCGCGTGCGTGCGTGTGAAGCATCAATATACATGCAGGTCCAGAGTTCAGAGGAGACACAGGCTTGAGAATCACCTTGGTAGTTGTCAGTGCATGCTGGTATTTGAAACCATGAGCCTAAATTAGATCCCTGAAAGAGGACAGATCCAAGGACTAAACGCTGAGGCACCCCAATATTTACAGGAGAGAGAAATGAGGTACAAACATCAAAGGACACTGAAAATAAATGGCCAAAGAAGTGGCGGGGGGGCGGAGGGGGGGCGGGTAACCTATCTGTAAGAGAAGGGAAAGAGTTTATCGGAAAGAGGAAATGATTAAATGTGCCACAGGAGGTAAAGTCAGCGGAGAGCTGAGAACTTTCCATGGGATTTAGCAACTTGGATGGAAATCCTTGGAGACCTGGAAAAAAGTATCTTTGCTTGAGAGGTAGAAGCAAGAACATTGGAATGTGGGTCAAAGCTTAGAGCAGTGGAATACACTTTGGGGTGAAATATAGATTTGAGAGTCATCAGTCCTCACGGCCACAAGCAAGTATGAGATTTCCCAGAGAAAATGCATAGAATGTTGAGGAAAGAGGGTTGAGATTAGAATCCTGTGGAATAGTAGCATTGAAGGGGTCAGTAGAGGGGGGAAAAAAAAAAAGAGAGAGACTGCAGTATGGCCCGAGCAGTGGGAAACAGCCCAAAACAGAGCAGAGTTCTAGAAACCAAAGGCAAAAAGAGTGCTACAGACAAAGCTGAAGTCAGGACCAAAGCCTTCCACTGAAGAGCACAGCCAAGTTTTGCAATCCCTCCTACTCAATCCCAGGTCTCTGCTCTTACAAGATATAGTAGTTATGGGTTGTAGTAGACACTGTCAGTTTCAAAGACTAAAGGAAGTAAGTGCATACCCAGCTACCTCACCCCTGTAGCAGGGTAATTCTGAGCCATGCATTGTACACAATTTCCCAGATTTTCACATAAGATGAATTCCAGTTGCCCACTGTGGTAGCTGGTTTATAATTTACCCTTGTTGGCCATCCTCCCTTCCTGAATCACATCTCCGCTCCCCCATGGTCCCCTGCCTCTCCTAAAGAGACCACTTGTGCTCAAATCTTTGTCTCTGGCTCTGCTTCTGCGCTTATATGTCTATCTCTCCACTGGCCTCTGAGCTCTTTAAAAGTATGCATGTCATCTTTCCTTTTCCACATCTTGATAAACTGCCTGGTGCATAAAATATGCTTCTAAATGTCTGTTGAATTGAAGCATTTATATTTGCATAGTGCATTACGGCTTACACAATTCTTTCAAATATATTCTCATTGAGCCCATAAAACAGTTCTACCATCAAGTTATTATTCCTATTATAAAGTTGAGGAAAGAGAGGTTAAAATGGTTTAAGAAATTTGCTCAAGACCACACAGTTATTAAATAAAACAGTCAGGGCTTGAATACAAGTTTTCAGATCTAAATTTGGTGCCCTAAAAGAAGCATCTATATATGGAAGAAAGGAAATGTTTTTATAATTTAATTTTTAAAATAATTTAAAATGAAAAATGTAGGAAAATTTGAAGTTCTAGGAAAAGCTCATTTTAGTCAACTGTTTATTGTAATGAAAAAGTGCATGGCTGGTTTTTAGTAACTTCATGATGTTGTCTATAATCATCTATCTCCGGCAAAACACTGACCTCAAAGAAATAGTATTGCATAATTTCTCCCAAATGAACCCACAGTTCAATAGGAGAAATTCAGAGTATGTGCTTTACCAAGATCCTGAAACTACAATTTTGCTGCTAATGCACTGAAGTGGTTGCTATCAGCAACCAGAACTAGAAAAGCAAGTAAGATACTAGGAAAAGGAAGAAGAAAATGAAAGGATAAATAGCCGAAGTTCTTTCATGGCAGGGGAGACCTCTTTAGAGCCACAGAAGTGCCATTTAAAAATTACTTTCCATGTACAATTACAGACAAGGTACAGTAAAGGATTAGTCAGAAAGCTCAGAATGATTGATGGGTCTTGACCTTTAGCTCCCTTAGTTCTCACAACTCAACTCTGGAAACACACACAAATATTTATTTTAAAACCTCTGAAGGACAGTTCCCACAGCATTGTCACTTTAGCACATTATTTACTTTACAGGACCCAGCATCAACATAAGATGGAAAGGATAAGACAATTATGCACCATTCCATATGAGAACAAAATACCTTCAGAGTTATGACTGATTTAAAGGATGCTCAGAGAAGATGAAGTGAATTTACAGAGCTGTACATTGGAAAAAGCAGATGTTACGAGTTGTGGCTTTGGCTCAATTCAGTCTGAAAAGATATTTTGAAAGCTCTTGTGAGGAGGGGGCAGTAATCCAGGGTAACGTTCAAGGATTAACAATAGCATCAGGATGGTCCCAGGATGGTGGACTATTGGGTAGATGATAGAGCCTAGGGATGGGGGCTGGATTTAAAATAACCTTATAATGACCTCTCTAAACCTGTTTCCTAATTTATAAAATGAAAATAATACCTCAAAGATTGATTCTGGAAGCAAAGTGAGCTAACAGCTGTGAAAGCACTTTGGAAAGAGAATGGGGTCCATAATGTAAAGGGGAGATTACTATTTTCTTGGGTCAAATGATTACACAAGTGGGAAGAAGAAGTCTAAAATGGAAGTCAACTTTTCATCATCATTCCTTTCATGGACTAAGTGGGAACCTGAAGCCCCACACAAGTTCCCGATGCTAAACATCTATATTGGAACACTTTCCCTCTTCCTCTTTGCCAAGTGCGACCCTTCCCCTTTTCAAATATTCAGAATTCCTTTATACAATTGACTCCACTCTACTCCATTAACATTTAACTTGTGTCCCATTATAGTTTCTATGACAGCATGTTTAGATGTAGTTACTAATGTTCTTTTCACATTGTTTCTTGTAAATAGGCATACCACATTAGATTTAACACTCCTTAAAGGTAGGGAACACAGTTATTATTATTACAATTATAATAATAATAATAATTATTATTATTATTATAGAGTACTTTGCAAACCACAAAGTGCTAGACCAGGTTTTCCCAAAAACAGCACAACTGACATTCTGGGCCACACAGTTTTTTTTGCTGTGGGGGCTGTCCTGTGCATGGTAGGTTGTGTAGCAGCATAGTGGGTCTCTGAGACTCACTAGATGCCCATTGAAACTCCTTCTGTCCCCAGAGTTGTGACAACCAAAATGTCTACAGAGATTGTCAAGTGTTCCCACGTGGGGGCTGCAAAATCATCCCTAGTTGAGAACCACCACATTAAACAGGTATAAACTAATATTATGAACACTGTAATTACTTTTATTTTGTCAGATTACCTGGGGTGATGCTCTGAACAGAGCAGACAGTCAACTAGTATTTATTGAATAAATGAAAAAAGGAGCAAAGAACTTCATTAGTTATATTTATAAGTGGCCCTATAGTGTGAACCCTTAGATAATTAAGACTATATTATGTAATAAATACTTTTCTATGGCAGACGGTATATATTTAGTATACGGACACATTTTTAGCATCTATGTGTGTGTATGCTACAAATTAATTCTTATACATACACAGAGATCATAACTAGCAGTAGCTTTCTCCCTAGGACACAAATTATGAATGTATCTATTATATAATGGCTAGTATCCTGTTTATCTGTCAAGCATGAGACAGAAAAATGAAGTTCTCGGAAAATATTGCATCAAACATTTTCTGAGAATCATTATCAGACCCATTTTCAGAATTCTACAGGGAAAAAATATTACAACCAAGAATTCTAAAAAGACTGTGACAAGTAGAGGATCACAGGTGAGTGTCCTTAGGAAATTTCTATTCTCTTTAAACATTAAGTTTCTAAACATAAATGGATCATCAACCTTTTCCAAGATCAGAAAATCTGTAATATCTTCTGCTATTTGGAGAACCTATATGAAGTGGCATTTCAGCTTGAGCTTTTGAAGACTACTGGTGTTATTTTGATTTTCAAGAACTAACATTTTTTGACAATCAGTGTTAAAGAATACTGATGACGTTCTGGTTTTCAAATTTTCTCTGTGGATTCTTAAATCCTGTATCAATAGGCTACATTTTCCAAATGATCACTTAGAAAGCGTGCTTATCAAAGGAGGGCAAATACAGCTAAAAGAGAAAAGCCTGCAGGGACTTCTCTATAACATGCACTCACTCGTCCTTTCGATGCCTTATTGCTATATACAATCTTTTGGAGGGAATCCTAACATAGCAGCAGACCTCTACTAAACACCGTGTTAAAAAGAAATAAAACAAGCTCCTACCTTTGGCTACGATGTAGTAATTTGTGGCAGGTCAATGCCATCATCATCATCACGTAAAACTAGAAAAGCCAGATAAAACACAAGGAACATCTGTTTAAAGGCATCTGATAGCTGACGAGACTCTCAGGAGGTAAGTGGCTAAAATCCCAGAGAGAAGATAACTGCACGACAAGCAGTCTACATTCTGTGGATGCTTTTCCTCTTGTGGAACTTGCCAATTATCATTGGAATGGTGCTAGAAACTTAGAATCTGGACATGGGGCCACTGCAAAGAGGCAGAGAAGCCAGTAGAGCTTTTGGCAACCCCACAGGTGTGGAGAGACAGAAATTAGCGTTTTGGTGCTGCCAAAGTAGACAGCTATTAAGGGGTCATGTAAGCAGTGAGAAAGGAGACACAGATAAGCCAACCTGTCACTTGGAACAATATCCCTTCAAGGCATTTGCCACGAAGAGCAAGAACCCAGAGAGCTAAGCAGAAAACCTCTGTATGGTGCCAGGTAATTACTAGAGTACTCAGGGGGATCATTTTTTAAATTATACGAATGTCTGACCACTATGCTCTATACCTAAAATTAATATAAAATAATTGAATCTCAACTGTAATTGAAAAATTTTAAAAGGGGGGAAAAGGGAAAGGGGAATAAGAGGTTCAAATCTCCAGCTATAAAACAAATAAATCATGGGGATGTAATGTACGGCATAGAGAACACAGTCAATAATATTGTGATAGCGTGGTACAGTGTCAGATGGTTGCTGGACATATGATGGTCACTTCTTTAGGTATATAAATATTGAACAACTATGGTGTACCCCTGAAACTAATATAATAGTGTATGTTAGCTGTATTTTAACAAAAACCTTAAAAAAAAAGGAAACCTCTGCAAAGTAAAGTGGAAATTCCAGGAATCTTCTTGTTCAGAGAAGATAAATATTAGAATTTGGGACTGCCCAAGGAGGGGTGGAATGCAATAAACACCTCAGTTACTCAGTTGGGCTCACTGGAGAAGTGTACCATCCAAATGGAAACAAACCAGATGGAGCCTTACTAACACTGCCCTATAAACACAGCAAAATCAGCTCAATATCTGATTGGGTCAAGGTGATCTGTTAGCACTCTGTTGCCCCCACTATCAGCCAACAGCCTTTAGCTCCTTCAGGTTTTGCCACGGGGCAGAGAACTGCATCACCCCAGGCACACCCTTTCGTATAAAACTGTACAAAAAGGACCACATCCAGTGACTGATTGAGGGCGGGGATATACAATCATGCCCAGCTTAATGACAGGGATTCCTTCCAAGAAATGCATCCTTAGGCAATTTCCTCCTTGTGCAAACATCAGAGTGTGCTTACACACATCTAGATGGTACCGCCCACTGCACTCCTAGGTATGGTGCAGTTCTATTGCTCCCAGGCTACCAGCCTGTAAAGCATGTTACTGTACAAAACAACACAAGATTAAACCAAGAGCAAGAAAAAAGAATGCAATCAAGAGACGAGGGAAACACCAGATACAGGAGGCTGCTGCTGCTGGCATAACATGACATGCTGTTTTACAGTAAAGTTTTTTTTTTATATATATAAGTAGAAAGAGTACACTCTAAAATAATGATTAAAAGTATAGTATAGTAAACATAAACCAGTAATACTGTCGTTTATTATCATTATCAAGTATTATGTCATTTATTATCATTATCAAGTAAAAGTATAGCACATAATTGTATGTGCTATACTTTTATATTACTGGCAACACAGTAGGTGTGTTTACACCTGCATCGCCTCTAACACGTGAGTAATGCATTGCATTAGGATGTTATGACAACTACCGCTTCACTACGTGATAGGAATTTTCCAGCTCCATTATAATCTTATGGGGCCACCACTGTATATAAAGTCTGTCGCTGACTGAAACATTATTACACGGCACAACACTGTAAGACTGGGCTTTCTTTTCCCCACATGGAACAACTCTCTCAGGCCATATACGCTGCAGAGCTCCCCATGGAATTAGCCAAGGCTTTAATGGGCCTGGATCTCATTTCAACATCTCCCTCTGCCCAATCCTGCTTTCTCTCTGCTCTTTTATATCAGTGCTGTTGCCTAATAAAAACCCCTGACAACAAACTCCATCTCATGACTGCTTCTGGAAAATCCAACTTGTGACAGTCACAGGAATAGTCCAAAAAAGTGGTTGATGTGATGGATTATGGATCTGGATCACTCGCTGCTGTGATAGCAGTGAAGATGCCATCACTGATGGGAGGTAGAGATTGACATTCCCTAGCATAAGGGGTGGTCCAATCGTTAAAACCCTCATCAGAGGTGAATTGGTATAGTATGCCGAGGGAAAGGAGTACACTGAATGTGGTAACTTACCAAGTGCTGGAGAAGTACAGAGGAAAACTAACTATAAGGACAATGGATTGGATGGCTTACTGCTAAGCATCAATGTCCTAGAAAAAGATGGCTCAAAGCTACAGACAATTGCAACTCATGTGTGAAAGCCAAAGGGCCTCCCTAGTAGCTTAGAAAGAGGCTCTTATATGCTTCAGCATGAGAG
Source organism: Rhinolophus sinicus (assembly GCF_036562045.2). Lineage (NCBI taxonomy): Eukaryota > Metazoa > Chordata > Mammalia > Chiroptera > Rhinolophidae > Rhinolophus > Rhinolophus sinicus. The sequence continues at coordinate 78,767,044 of NC_133752.1, forward strand.
TCTAGAAATCCGAGGACTAGAAAAGATTCATAATGTAGACCCATTAAAATTAAGACCTTCTATTCCATAATAGACATTAATAAGAGGGAAGAAAGACAAGTCACAGAGTGGGAGGTCTTCACAATACACATATCCAACAGATGCTTTATATTCAGAATGCATAAAGAACTATAAATTGAAAAAAAAAGACAGACTACCCAGTGAAAAAAATGGGCAAAATACTTGGACAAACATTTCACAAAAAGGAGTATTCAATAAAAAACACTTAAAAATCCAATCAAATTCATAAAAAAAAAAAAGTAACAACACCACGAAGAGATACCCAATACTATCATCAGAATTGACAAAATGAAAAAGACAGACAATACCAAGTATTGGGGAAACTTTGGAGCAACTGCCATTTTCACACATAGCTGGTAAGAGTATAAATTGGTATAACCACCTTAAAAAATTATTTTGCTGAACAAATATATAAACGTGTTCAATCAAATATATAACCATGTTCAATGCAAGAACAGTCATAGCATCACTATTCATAATAACTGGAAACAACTCAAATGTCCATCCATCACCAACAGAATAGAAAAATACATGGTGGTATAATACTGTACAAAAATGAGAATGAATGAACCACAGGAAGATGAAAACATAATGAACCTCTCAAACATTATGTTGAGCAAAAGGAGCTAGATAAAACAGGAGTGCATACTGTACAAATTCCATTGATACCAAGTTCAAAAGTAGGCAAAACTACCTAAGATAAAAATGTTATTAAGTGATACTTTCTTCGTCCTATAAGTATCTAATATATTTCCTGAATGGCAGGCAGGTGTCTTCTATATATCGAGGTCCTTGTCTTGACCAGTTCATATTTTATGTCCTAAATCTAATCTTTCAAATGCAAAACCTCTCCTTCTGCATCTTCACTAACAAATTGAATTGCATATTAATGTAGGTAGATAATCATGTGACTATCAGGGCTCTTAAAAGATATTCAGTTTTAGGGCAAATTTCTGACACAAAGGACAAAAGCATTTATATCTGAATGTAATTGTTGAGTGCCCCTTTTCTAGCACCAAAGGTGCTAGTAGTCAGGAGAAAGGCGCTTTGGGGAGGGTGAGGTGACTGGGTGGGGCTTCACAGCGTTTGTGGGATGCTGTTAATATGTTTCTTGATCCGGATGCTCATTGCATGGGTCTGGTCACCTTGTTAAAACTTATTGCACTGTGGACATTATTTGTATACACCTTTGTATGAATGGTATACTTCCATTAAAACATTTTAAAATGCAAAGAAATACAGACACTTACATTGCTTTCCTTTTTTCTTCTCTGGTGAGAAACAAATCCTGCTGACATTGGTGCTTTCAGTTTGGTTTCTAAACTGGGAGCATTTGAGGAAATTGGGCCAGGAGGCATTCACCATCCCCAAGACTGATTCACAGCCCTCTTTTGCAGCCTCGCAGAATGACCTGCAGGGCAGGAGTCCATAGCTAGAAGAAAAGAAAAAGGTGAAAATTAATGTTTTTATAGACTACTTCTCAGAATAATAACGAAATTAAAGTTGGCCACCAGGGCTGTAATATTATCTTAATTTATATTTACTATAGTCAACAACTTAAATTTCTACATTCAATCCTATAACAAGAATTTCAGTCACCTTATTGTCATGGTTCTAGAGGGAATAAGCTATCACATAACATATCATCTAACCATCTCCCATAGAAGCGTTGTTCCCCAATGATTTTTTTAAAAGTTTTCCTGTGCTAACATAACTCTGTCAACCAAAAACAAGAGCTCTATTTAATATCAAAAAGAGTAAATTAACATGGAAACGAAGGCCCCCAAATTGGAAAGGCAGAAGTAGGTCACAAAATAGGTTAATCTCATTTCTTTATCTTCCCTTTGAGAAATTCAAAGTATCTCTGAGACTCAGAGAGAAAGCTTTTCCTTACCTCCCACTGCTTCCCTAGCAAAGAAACATACAGACAAGTGACAACTCAGTTATTTATCTACAGTTATAAACAGTGTATTCATTTATAGTTTTTAAACAGTTATTTATCTTCTCAGATTTCTATTCTATTTTCTGCAATATAGAAAAATGTAGATAACTGTCCATTGATGGTCAAGAGTAATGATGCCCCCAAGAGCTTGTCATTATTCATCTGACATGCAATCAAACACTCCTGGTTCCACAGCTCTGTGTCTGGGGACTAGGCCACCACAATGCCAAGACCATGGCCTTGTTCTCTTACAGACCCAGGTGGCTTTTTCTACTTTGTAGCTGCAGACTGCATCTCTGACCCTGGCTGGTATTCTGCAAAGGCCTGTCATGTGATTGTAAGGAAACTTGGAAAGAAAATATACAAATCAGTCAAAGCAAAGCACATACTTCACAAATGTAGACTCACTAAGATAATGCAGAATCATACAATATTAGATCTGTAAGAAATCTTACACAACACCTCATTCAAATCTTCCATTTGAGACTGGCCCGGATTGTGGGATGGGCTGGAGGTCACACAGCTTCCTAATGGCAGAAGCAGGAAGAGAAGCCAAATGTTTCAACTTTCAGTCCATGCTTTGTCTACTCTCCCATATTGTCTGTTCTCATATAAGAGCCTCATAATTGGGCTTTAAAGATTCCTTTATCCATCGGCACATTTATAATCCCCCATTCATACTTCTACGGATTACAGAAACATAATGGTATGTGCCAGTCACTGAGTTAAAATAGACCTGATAGAGTCCTAGGAAAGAATCTTGGGAGAGAGATCTCGTTATATATAAAAATGTGGAAAGGGACACTCAACAATTACATTCAGATAAAATGCTTTTGTCCTTGCTCTCAATTCAGAAATTTGCACTAAAATGGAATATCTTTTAAGAGCCCTGATAGTCACATAATTATCTACCTACATTAATATGCAATTCAATTTGTTAGTGAAGATATGGAAGGAGAGGTTTTGCATTTGAAAGATTACATTTAGGACATAAAATATGAACTGGTCAAGGCAAGGATCTCGATATATAGAAGACACCTGCCTGCCCTTCAGGAAATAGATTAGATACTTATAGGACGAAGAAAGTATCACTTAATAACATTTTTATCTTATTCCAGAGAATTTAGAGACTATATTTTTTCACATGAAACTTGGGTACACGGTTGCGGACGGTGGAGAACTTAGAATTCCTATGTAATCACTGACACTTTTCTAGCCTCTGTTCTGAGTGCTTCTCGTGCATTAACTCATTTGTTTTCACTGCAGCCCTAAGTGATAGGTCCTATTACTATCATCCCTAACACCCAAAAAGTCAACTGAAACACACGAAAAATAAGGGACTTGTCCAAGGTCACTGAGGTAGTGGGTGTCAGAGTCATAATTCAAACCCCAAAAGACCCACTCTATAAACTATGCTATTACATGTGAGTCCTTACTTCTGGGATGTGTGTTCCAAAAGCACAACTAAAGGTTAGTGCAAAATTTGATCTGCACTTTCTGAGTGGACCAATCAAGTACTCAGTGGTTAGGTTCTCCCTTCATTCTACAAACTCCTAATTAGCCTGCCATGAATAGATATGTGTCAAAGGAACATAAAGGAAGGGTAAAGTCATTTCTCCTTCTTTTCCAGATGTGAGACAGCCCACAGTAACGCTGTACAACAAACTAGGCTTGACCTTGGCATTCTTTCTTTGTCTTCTAGTCCCCAACGTGGATCCCAGTTTCTGATATCATCTTGACCATGCACACTCCACCACCCCACCCAGAGAGCCACCTCAACCAGAGCATAACTTGCTCCTAAATATTTTCTTCCTTGCCTGCAATCAAAACTACTTTCCCCAAGTGAGCAGACTGCAATTAGGCTTTCAAAGAAGAAAAGAAATGAAAATAACGCAGAGTAATTCATAATAACAGACGGACACTTAACCCTCCCAAAGATCTTTGCATCATTAGAAGATTTGCTGGAGCAAAGGAATTTTTAATTGATAGAATTTCAGGTGCCATTTGCAGGGGCAAAATTCATCCAACACTGTGAGGTGGGGCGGATCACAGCCAAGCTAATACTCAGGGCCCAACTCTCTCAGTGGTTCCTGAGCCTTTCCTCAGTTTTGAACCCACATATTTTTGGATCACTCCACCTTTTCTCAGAATCTTAGATAGTAAGAGCAATGAAGGTTCATTCAGGGGCCTAGAAGACTGTTTGCATGTTCTAAAGCTGAGTCTTTAACTCAGAAGCTGACTCATTCTCATTAACTTACCACCGTTGTTTTCTGCAGTCAAGGGTAAGCCCACCACCCTAAAACTTTTACCTGGTCACTCCTCACTGTCTGATCTTGGGCCAACAGTTCACTGACACACTAAAACTCAGTTTCCTCATTTGAAAAATGAGGGATTTGGAAGAACTGATTTTTCATGGTCCTTTTACCACTAGCATTCTGTAAATCAAAATGAATCCTTTAATACAATGTTTCTCAGAGGCGTAGTGATAATCCCACCAGCTTTGCCAAATTTCAAAAGGTAATAGATATTTTTTTCTCAAGATTTGTTCAGGGAATATATAGAGACATTAAAATACCATTAGGCCTTCCATTCTAAAAATAGGACCTAAGAAAAATGTCTAGAGTGTTTCCAAATTGCTCTCGTAAGAGGTGTAACCAACTGAGAGTCATAAGCTTTAAATTGCTGAACCAGGACATTGAAATAGTGATAGTGTATTAATAACTAGCAGCCCTTTCAAATAGTGAGCAAAATGAGGAACCATTTGTTCTTGCTTTGCATGAAATTCCACTGCCTACGAGGGGCTGAAATATTTTGCTTTTCATCACACAGAACAGTGTGCCGAGATAGACCACACTATTTTGGAATATAAGTGTCTATATCCAAGCAACAAGGAGACTGACATCTGAAAAGAGTGCTCAGCACAGGGACAGAGTCAGATCTGACTATCAGAATACTATTTTAGAAATGGTGATTATTTTAAATTGATGTGTGAAGTGCACTTGGTATTGTGCAAATGTCCATAACACAGTTCAACTAAAGTTTAAGCAGAAAATAAGTACATAAACAAATATATAAATAATTCTACTATGTAGTAATAGTAAGGTGGGTTTTTTTGTTTGTTTGTTTTTTTGGGGGGGGGTTTGTGTGTGAGCGTGTGTGTGTGTGTGTGTGTGTGGTTGTTTTTTGCTGTTGTTTGTTTGTTTGTGTTTTTTTTTTGGTATTTCCACTAAGAAGGATGTTATAAAATTATTTACCTACAAAAAAAATGTAGATTTTTACCTATACATTTTTTAGCAAATTTATCTACCAAAATTCTTTGAATTTATTTACTCAAAAAATTACAGATTATTTCTTTATTGTGCCTTTTGAAACATGTCCTCATCCCCCAAAAAACTTTATAGATTTTATCTGCAAAGAAAAAGTTCTGATGTAGACATAATGTTAAAATTATTGAATGAGATACAGGTACAAAATGGCCTTACATAGAGGTATGGATTTTTAAGTTTTAGAAATCATTTTTTCTAACTTTTTACTTGGAACGACTTTTTGACTTACAGAAAAGTTATAAAAATAGTACTGAAAGTTTCCATATAGAACGTTTCCATATATCCTTCACCCAGGCTTCCCCAAGGCTAACACTTTACATAATTATAGTATAATTATCAGAACCAGGAAATTCAGTTTGGTACAGTATCTTTAACTAAAGCAAGGACCCAAGATCTCCATTCAGGTTCCCACATTGCATTTAGTTGTCACTTTTTATTTTTGGTAAATAAACTAACCTTTAAATATATTAGGAGAGCTCAGGATTTAAAACTCTTTTTCCATAAAAAAGTAAATAAAGAGTCTTTGTGACAGGTAGACTCTAAGACGGCCCCCAATGATCTCTGCCTCCTGGTATTCATGCCCTGTGTAAGTCCTCCCTTTGAGTGTGGGCTAGCCTAGTGACTTGCTTCCAACCAATAGAAGGTAATGGGATGTCCTTTCCATCATTAGGGTACATAAGATTATGACTCCTCTACTGCTAGCAGACTCTCTCCCTTAGCACATTTGATAAAGCAAGTCGCTACATTGGGAAAGGCCACATAATAAGGACCGGAGGGTAGCCTCTGGTCAACAGCCAGCTAGAAACTGAGGCCCTGAGTCCAATATCCCTTGAGAAACTGACATTCTTCCAATAATCACATGAGCTTGAAAGTGAATCCTTCCCCAGTCAAACCTTCAGATAAGAACCCATCCCTGTCCAACATCTTGATTGTACCCATATGACAGACTCTGAGGCACAGGACCCAGGTGACTCCTACCTTCCAGATGCACAGAAACTGTGAGGTAATAGATGTGACTTGTTTTAAGCTGTTAAATATGTGGTAATGTGTTATGTAGCAGTAGGTAACTCATACACTTTTCTTTCATATCTCACTTGGTTAGGGGCATGGTATTGAGTTAATGATGTACTGTTCGTTGATGAGATGCACCCAATCATTTTTTCCCCATATTCCTAAATTTGTCTTTGTGAGGCTGAGCTTTTCAGTGAATAATGCTTACAAAGTCGTAGTCACAGAGCGCTCACAGAGCTGCAGAGTCTTTAAGAAAATGTTAATGCTGGAAGGGTCTCATAGAATAATTTACTCCTATATCCTCCTTTTATATTGTGAGGTAGCTGAAACCTGAGAAAGAGATCTCATAGCCAGATACTGTGACTCCATCCCAGTGCTCCAAAATGTCTCACCTAGCTGGCCTCTTCTCACATATACGAGTCACAGATAACACAGGAATATAAATCCACAAATGACACAGGAGCATGAATTCATCACCACTGGTGGGAAACAAACAACAGATGGCCTGTTCTCTCTTTGATGGACCAACAACATCAGCTTTCTCTGTCAGCATATTCTGGTGGCCTTAAGAGACCTCATCAGATGGGGTATAAGAGAGACAAGAAAGAGGTTTCCTTGGTTCCTAACTTCATTAGACGTGGAAATGGAAAACTGTACAGGTGAATGTTTGTACATGTCATTATCTCACATAAGAAGAGAAATAATGGGAGAAGTCAGGGTATTTTGGGGGTCCCATTGTTCTGAAACTCTTAAAAACCAGGACTGTGCCTGTCTTATTTTTCATTTGTAATAGCCATGGTTCCAGCAGGAAAGAAATGACCAACTAAAGTAGGATCACTACAGGGCATTTAATGAAAGGGGCACTTAAAATGTGTTTCTAGGGTAAGTGCAGTATGCTGGGAGAGGTTGTTGTTAGCATCCCAGACTTAAGGGTCAAAGGGAGGAGGCAGTTATTGGAACTGACAGAGAGCCACCTGGGGAAGGCTGTCTGATAGAAGCCATAGCCTCTTCTAGTGGGATGCAGGCAACCCAAGTAATCTGGCAAAGAAGAAACTAGGAGATCATTACTCATCCTGACTTTCTTCCTACACGCTGATGTTCTATTGGTGGCTCCCATGGGCTGAGCCCCACAGGGAGCTAGAAAGTAGCCATTGTTGGAACCAATCATTGGGGAAGGGTGGGATGAAGGAAGGTGGGAAGTGGATATAGAGAAGTAAATGAGAAATAGCCAGCACACTGTTGCATGCCTCGCACCTAGTGGGAGCTCAACAAACACTTGTCAAGGGGTAAAATGCAGTGGTGTGCAAGTAGATTGTGAAACTATTATTAGCTTGAAATCTACTAGAAGTGTTATACCACAGAAATCAGCAAATGATACAAATGATAGTTCCGTTTTTCAGGGAGCCAGTTTATCAGCACACCATTGGATAAAAGTATAAATCATGTCATCTACTACAGAAGGAAAGCTGTTTTTATGTCCCCTGAAAGGAAAATTACTGTCATGCACTTGAACCAGATCAAGACATTATGTCAATATTAAGTCATTATCTCCCACCACCCCACCCACCACTCCTCCTTTGGTATACATGATTTTCTTGGTGGTACCATCTACCCAAATCTGCAAGTCCCAAAATCTTTGCCTCACACTCAATCTCACCATCCATATGCAATTAATCACTAAGTACTATTAGTTTTACTTCTTAACACTTCCTCAAATCCATTTATTCTCCCCTCATTTTATGTTCTAGTAAAATTAAACTAGTTGTAGTTTCCCTAATATATTATAGATCTAGGCTATTACTCTACCTGAAATGCCTTCTCTCTCCACCTTGTCCACATGACAAACTTCTATTCAACCTCCAAAACCCAGTTTAGCTGTTACCTCCTCCCTGGCAGTAGCCTTTCTAATAATGCCAGACGCAAAGAGTTCTTCCTCCTTTTCTGTGTTACCCCGACACCTTGCAAATTGATCACATTGTATAGCAATTTAATTGTTTTTATGTCTGTTCCCTATTATGCTGAGTCTCATGAAGGCAGAACTGTGTTTTCTTCATCTTTGCATCCCCAGCATCAAACTATGTGCCTGGCAATATGTGCCAAACTCTGTGCCAAGCACTTTTGCAATAAGTGCTTGCTAAAGGAATGAATAAATTGATAACTTTCTTAATATTCTTGTTGAATGAGCTGATGTCAGAAGCTGAGAGGGATCTCACTCCCAAGCTCTACATGTGCCTGGCAAGACCCTCTACCCCTCCCTTATGTCTACCCCATAACACTCACATCCTTGCCAACAGTATCTGCTTGCAGGACTGATTCCATCAGGCCCTCTTCCCACTTATGTCAGTTAAGACAGGACGTCCAGAATGTCTGGGTCTCCCTCACCTTCTGGACTCCCATATCCTCATGAGTCAAATGTAATCTTAGTGTGGTTTTCCTGAACAACAATCTATTTAAAATGACATCTCTTGCCACCAAACCCCACTCTCCCAAAGCTTCCTTACTGGATATTGTCCATGGCACTTATCACTATCTGATATACATGTATGTATGTATGTATATATGTATGTATGTATTATCCATTTATTTGCTTATGGCCTATCTCCTTCCAGTGTAAGCTCTATGAGGTCAAGGATTCTTGTCTATTTGTTTGCTGATGTATTCCTAGTGTGTACAATCAACACAGCATGAATATTTGTTGGAGAAATGAGTGAATCGCATGCAGAGGATGATTCGGTGACCTGCTTGGAAAACAAAGCTGTCGATAGCAAAGCTGGGAATAGAGCCATCACCACCTAACTCCCAACTTAATGGGTTGTACAAGAGGAGACACCATCCCTGCTCCCCTGATCCCTTCCCCTTCAGGTCAGCAAATTCTATACGTGCTGTTCAATCTTGAAAAAATTCCCATGTAAGAGGAAAATGTCGGTAAGATTGCTATGGATAAAAACCCACAGATTAATTGTCTCATACACCAAGAGCAGGGTGTCACCCTTAAAATAGAGAAACTTGAGGAAATACCAATAGATAAACACAGCTAAATTAAGATGGGTATGAATACTAGAAAACCACACAACCATCCCTGAAAGAAAATATAAAATTCTATACCCTTCTAACCAATGCAAACCTGACTCACATTAATACTTGGCATACTTAGCAGGGCACATGGGATGGTGGATTAACAAATCACAAAAGAAAATTGCAAGTGTTAAATGATTTTTGCAGCTGTTTTGATTTTTGCACATCATGAAATTGTGCCTTAAGTATAGATCTTTGAATAAATTGAATCACAAGTATTAAATCTATGTTCTAGTCACATCCACATAATACCAGTGAATTATTGAGGAGAAAGGTAAACAAACTATTCCACTGAGCTTGAAATATGTGTGCTTGAGACTCTGTCAGTGGTAGGACAAGTCATTTCAGAAAGATTTAAACTGTCATGCCAGCTTCTCCAGCTTTAACATCTTTGTAAAGTAAAAGAAATATGAGTAACCTGACTGCATATTACCCACTTTTGGAGCCATGTTGGCTCATACAATGAAACCATACTTATCATTGATGTTTTATGTATAATGCCAAAAAGCAGACTAGATTACTATGTTGCCTGAGGTTGAAAAGGGACTGTAATACACTTGACCACCTAAATAACCGATAACGGGCCCTTGTGTGGCTAAAAAGACTGCTATTTCCAGGTTAGCAGGTAAAATAAGGGAAGAAAGCGGCAAATGACTTCCAGAATATTTAGTTGGTAATAGGAACAAAGTGCATCTTTTTTCTTTGCCTACTGACCTATATAAATTTTTTGAAATTATAATTATGAAACTATTGTAATCCTATAATGTTTCCATTAATTCCCAAATGTCACACAATAGAGTTCTTAGGACATAAATAAAATCTTTAGTAAAATAAATTAGCAGTATATAATCATTCTCCATTTAGAAAAAAAATAATAAAATAAGCTTATGTTAACTTTATATAATTTCTGAATTTTTCAAAAAATTGTTTTAAGTCAAGTTATATTTTCCAATTGGCTTTAAAGACAATATCAGGATTGCATTTACATAGGAGATTGGCACATGCTATCTTATAAAATAACATATTTAAGAACACAGTAAGCTTTCTAAAATTACATTACAGGCAGGCAAATTTGTCACTTTTTTACTAAAACATTATCAGTAAATTTCAACTCAACAATAATGTGGCAATATAATGCTGTGCAGTAGTAGAAATTGTGAGTATAAGTTGGATGGTGAAGGAGAAACTTTATAATTTGGTATAGAATGTACTTTAAAAAAGAATCATTCCAATATCAATTTTGGTGCCATCTTGGTTACTCAGCAACAGGTCATCTCAGTGTTGTAGCCACCTTTACTAATATGATGGAGTCAGAACAGGAAAACCATATCATCCGTGCATTTGAATGACAGGAAACTTTTATTGTAACTTTAAGTAATGAGAACTGTAGTATGGGCTCATTTTTCCAGGGAACGCTACCGCTTCTAAAAGTCTACGGCATTTATAAGAAATGAACAAATTGTGCCTTCCAAAAAGAAAAATTTAAACATATCGTGTTTCTTTTAACAACATTTTTCTTCTTGCTCCCTAGATGCTGAAACAAAAATATGCCTGGAACTTTTTTATTTACCTATCAGGATTTTAGCAAAAATAAAAGCTTAAAAAATTAATGTAAGATTTCCCCCCAATTTTGTGTAGTCAAATTTGTCAGTTTTTCTGACATAGAGGTCTTGGTTTCATTTCATCATTAGAAAAATCTACCCCAATTAATAACTGATTTTTTCTCCAATGTATTTTTTAGTTTTTATTTTATTTTATATGGTGTGAAGTAGGAACTTAATTTTAATTTCATAAATTGGTCACCAATTATTCCAACACACACTACTGAATAGCAGTTCATTCTTTTTTTTTTTCTTTTCTTATTTTAAAATGCCACCTTTACCATATTTCCTAAATCTATCTTTATTTGATTTCTGGATTTGCTGTTCTGTTCCACCAATAATATATTTGTGTATTCTGAATGAGCATTGCAGTATATCTATGCCCCAAGTTATTCATTATGTACACTATATAGCTAAAAGCACAGGCTCTGAAATCAGACTGCCTGGCTTCAAATTCCAGCCACACAACTTACTAGCTGTGTGACTTAGGGAAAATTACTAAATGTTTCTTTTTATTTTATTTTATTAGTTTCAGGTTAGAACTATGTGTGTTGATCTGGAGCGTGTCCATCATATATAAAGTAAAAGTAAAAACTATCGCAGAACAGTGTAAAATTGTCCCAGTTGCTACCCATAAGGGAATGAAAATTCAGAATGGGGAAAGGAAATTTTTTATACATATATATAGTTTTTATTTTTTTCAAAGAATGTTTGAAATGCATAAAAAATTATCAGGATAGATTCAAATGTAATTTGTTAACAATAATTGAACTGGAGAATTGGACTGGGAAGTGTGGGTTAATGGAGGGTGGGAGTATGGTTTTTTTTTTAAACTTGAGAGACTTTTATTTACTTTCCCATATCACCATTTATTGGGAAGTATGTTTTTAATTGTATGTTCTTTGACAGTTTTGCAAGAGTGTGTGTTAATTTTGTAATAAAAATAAGAGAAAGACAAAGAAATGAATATAAAGTGAATAGAAGACAGCAACATAGCATAGTTCCTTACCTTGATTTATTATCAAGATTTTAGAAGCAAAACTCGCAGAATCAAGCATGAGAAGTACACAGGGGGACAGATCTTAACATTTGGAGTTAGAATTTCTGTTTTCTACTAAGACCTAACACTGAGCACGCACCAAGCCATCCAAGAAACACAGGAGTCCCAAGCAGATAATTTAGCACCTCTGCAAGGTGATATACTTCAAATATCTGTTTAACATTTATTTAGGTGAGAACCTGAGAGTCGAAATGAAGAGAAAGAGGGCTTTGGGTGGCAGGGTCCCAATTTGCAAACCCTACTTGGCAAAGCGGAAGTCCTACAGTTAATTCAACCCATTCTTTCTGAAAACAGGTCACCACCTGTTGTTACTGGATACGTTCCATGAGGTGTAAACAAAAGCCCCCAATGGATTCTGTCATTATTATTCCCAAAGCAAATATAAAAGTATCCCTGAGAAAAGTTATGGTAAAGTTAATTTTTTTAATCTTCTTTCATAAGTTTGTAGAGCTCCTTTAATCAGTCTATTTATACGCTACTATGAATAGAACTTCCCCTTAATCTTATGGGAAATTAATTTACCAAAAGATGCTGGGCTCTTTGCTACAGGTCTCCAATAAGTTCTCATCAATTGGTTTAAATATTTTCAGTGATAAAAACTCATCATTTCCTGAGACAACAATTCCATGCATATACAACTTTATTATCCATGAAGGTCTTACTTTAGTTAAGTTAGAAGTACTTCTCTGTGACTTTTGATGATTGTTTCTATCTTTTCCCTGTGGAAGCAGGGAGCACAGAAAAAGTGTGCTCCCTCTTCTAGGCCATGGTCCAGACATGTTAGATGGCCAGGGTGAACCATTGGGGCTTCACACCTCCAGGTCCCTCAACTATTCTTCACATGGACACATTCTGAATCATTATCCTGGTCATTATTCTCAGACATTTTATTATTGTTTTGTTTCAGCTTTTTAGCTAAACCTTAAGTCTAAGATTTTCAACTAGAGTTGACCTAGTCTTATTAATCGAGTGCATAGTAGTCAATATTAAAAAGAAAGAACTGAGTCAGGAACAATCTAGTGCTTCCAGACCTATCAGGTCCAGGATTTTGACAGCTGGAGAAGAGCAAGTTAATGTATTTTAGCTGGTTTTTCTGCCAAATGAAGCTCACTCAGAAGGAAGCCAAATCATGTCTGAGACTATCACCCAAATAACTTTAAAATTGTAATTCAGTTAATATGTACATAGAATTTGATTTATGCATGAATTTTCAAGAACATATCAATTATACCAAGCAATATACAACTATAGTCAACATATTTTGCACCTAGACATTTAGGATGGCTCGCTAAATGAGAATTTATTTATTTATTCATTCATCCCTACAAACATTTACTGAGCACCTACTATGTGTTGGGCACTATTGTGAACACTGGGTATACAATGATGTACAAAGTCAACAGGTTCTCTGCCAATGGGAGCTTATAAAGTAAGACAGATAACGTCCAAACAAGCAAAAAGGGATATAGCCATGCTGCAGTGAAAGATAACAAAACTACCGAGGGTGGTCAGAGAGGTTTCTTTGCAGAGATGTCTTTTGAGCAAAGGGCTCAGTGTGAGGGGATAGATCCTTAAAGGCAAAGGGAACAGCATGTGCAAATGAAGTGGGAAAGATGTTGGCATTTTTGAGAAATAGAAAGAAAGGTCAGTGCAGCTGGGGCAGGGTCGATGACACTTGAGCAAGGAAGGCTTCAAAAGCACAGCAAAGAGTTTAGCTTGTAATCTAAGTCTAATGGAAAGCCCGAGAAAGAGTAGAGGCAGGGGAATGACATCATCTAATTTGTCTTTTGAAATTATCTCTTCGGCAGCTAAGCAGAAAATAGATTAGAAGGAGGGAAGAATGAGAAAAATACGCAAGTCTTGCTTTTCTGAAAGAGGATGATGAAGTGTAGACCCTCCCAGAAATTCAAATATTATGTTTGACTATGTCAATAATAGTAGTTACTATTTATGGAGAGTCACTGTGTGCCAGATAGTGTAGACCATGTACTCGTATGAGGACTTTAAGTAAAATGTTGTTTAATACATGCAAACAAACCCTATGAAGTGGGTATTATCAGTATCATTACAGAGATGAAGAAACAGGGTCAGCAAGGTTAACTAAAATGTCCAAGGTCTTATACATGACAACAGGCAGAGAGCTATGGTTTGATTCAGGTTTTCTCTGCCCCCAAACATTCAAGCCCTTTCTCAGCAGTTGCCAGATTAAATTCGCTAATCCCCAGTGATCATACTTATTTGGGAAAAAGTGTAATGCTTTTGAAGAAGCTCCTTTGAGGAAACTCAGTTGATCCTCACTACAATCTGATAGGGATTGAGTACACTACAGAGAACTGTCCTGTAGTTCCCAGGTTTCAGATATAATCTTTAATCTCTAGTCATCCAACTAGATAAGGAATTTTCATTTATTTCCACAGATAGTAAGAATTTTTGCTAAGGACCCAGCGGCAGATCAACACTCCAGAGGGTAAGATCAATAGCAAAACATGTCAAGTGTTTAATGTTAAGGCCTTATGTCATAAGCAGAGCTTCTCTGCAAAGTATTAGAAGATGTGAGTAGGGAGATGACAGTCAGCAGGCCCTACTGGGTGTCTGGTAGAAGTAAAGCCAAGGCTGCATTTTCCAGGCTAAATTAAACCCCCTCCAGCTTTGGTAAAGTTATAGGCCTATTATTCAACAAGGTGGGAAAGGGAGATAGTTATACATCAAAAGCACGGGGCTGCAGTATCTGGTTCCTCTTTCAAACGCTGAGACCTCAGTGTGCCTTGTGTATCAAAAGTCATCCAGAAACTTTTGTTCTTCTACTTGCCCAGGAAGTGTGAATTCATCTCTAGCTACTTGCTGATATTTCTAAGCTATTCCTCTAACGCACAAATTTGTAGGATCACCCAAATGGCTTTCTGCTAAATCTCAATATTTTGAGGTGCATTTCACTGAATCCACATAAATTATATTCCACTTCAATTATCCTGTATTCTGCATAATACACACATTTATTAAATGCAACCTTGTCTAAAGTAGACACTGTTAAAGTTCATTGTTATATAATATAGTTTTAGTGAGTATCTGAGGTCTCAAAGGAGTGAAGTTAAAAACTACCGTTTATACATCCCACTATATCTTTTTAAATTAAATTTTAAGTGTTACGTTTTAAGTGTTTATGCTAAATTTTAAGTGTTTATGTTTTAAGTACCTATTTTCTCTAGGATGGAATATAAGCCATTCTCCATTATTTAAACAGTAAAGAAAATTAGTATAAAAGTATACACAATAGTGCAATATAAGAAAAATATGTTCAACTTTAAATTATTTCCCATAGTACTTTGTACTTTTCTCAACTTATTTTGCATATTAAATTTAGCTTGCAAGTCCCATGCCCATCATAAGTGACAGTAGGAAGCACGGGTCTGAAAGTGTAATTATAAAATTAAATATGATAATAAATGTAATAACAAAAAATAGGATAAATCCCCAAAGGACACCTGAAAACTGACTATAAATCATTATCCATTATAACAGAAAATGGAAAGCTCTCACATGAGAGCGTTTCTCAGGATGAACCAGGTCAGGAGGAAAACAAATTTTACCTAAAAGTGCCCTGAAGACTATGAGCAGCTTAACTAGAATTTTGCAACTAATTTAACTGAGAGCAGAGACTGAGTTATTATAAGAAGGATGATCAAAATGAAACAAGAGTCCCCTGAAAGCTGAATGCACCCTCTTTCATTAGCTTATTTATGCACACACATGAGCCCACAGAGAAATGAAAGCAAAGAGATATAAGTGAAATCGTTTGAAATTAAGAAGAAATGGAACTAGAATCCAGGTCCAGCAGCCTTGAATACTCTACCTAATTTTCTTTTAATCCCTATAGTATTCTACACTTTTCTCCAATCCTTCAGTACTCAGCATATGTTACAAATACTTCTTGTGCTCTCCATTTTATTACTTCTTCTTCTTCTTTTCAATCCACTACTTGATAACGATTGCTGACGCCTACTGAGCTGTTCTTTAAAGCGAGGCACTGTCCCAAGCTGTCTCTGGCATTTAATCCTCACGTGAACTTTATGAAGCAAATACAGCTATTATCTCCATTTTACAGATGAAAGGGCTGAGACATGCGGCTGCATAGCCTGCTGCTTTCTCAGCCACTGCAGTGTGTTCAGTGCTGCCCCCCTCCCAAAGATATGTCCATGTCCTAACCACTGGGACCTCGAATGTGACCTTATTGGGAAAAAAAGGTCTGTGCAGATGTAATTAAGTTAAGGATCTTGTGATGATAAGATTATCTTAGGTGTCAGGATGGGCCCTAAATCCAATGACACGTGACCTCATAAGAGACAGAAGAAAACACACAAACACACGGAAGAGAAAGCATGTGAAGATGGAGGCAGAGACAGGAGTGACACGGCCACAAGTCAAGGAATGCCTGAAATCACGAGAAGCTGGCAAAGGAGGGAAATGAGGTCTCCCTTGGCAAGCTCCAGAAGGAACATGGCCCTGCCAGATTTGGGGCTTCTAGCTTCCAGAGCTGTGAGATAATAAATTTCTGTTGTTTAAGCCACCCAGCTTATAGTAATTTGTTACAGCAGCCTTAGGAAACTAATACACTCACCCTGTCATACTGCCATCATTCTAGGAACACAGGAGGCCTCTTTACTACCCTCCCTAGTTTAACCCCTGGGAAACACCTAACAGAGCTTCTCTCTCTTTCTACCATAAAAACACCTTCTGCAAATGACTCTTTCCAGCAAACCATTTTCCTGAATGTTGTGTCTGCTAATAATTCTTTACTTACTTCTACAATTCAGAATCTAGTGTTTCTATTGTACCTAGTTTTTATTCTATGGCAATGCAGGCTTTTTCCAATTAAAATAATAAATGGCTTTGCCCTATTAAAAACATATTTTACACACTAATCAAATTAAAACAAATAGCAAACCATCTATTTGCACTTGAAAATGCAATTCATTCTAACATTTCTGTTCTGAAAACTTTCTAACATTTTAATTCAGAGAATAATTGATGTTATATGTGATAACGTGTTTTAGCACATGCTTTTAAAAATGTATATTTAGTATTTCAAATATTTCATGACATACTTTTCATTGATTTACTCTTATTGAAAATTATCTCTAACCCTATTCTATAATGTGCTGCACAGTCTCTCTTTGTCCCTTTGCCTCTATCCTTCACCCTCCTTGCCTGACTGAGTTCCAGTGTCGACCATGAAAATCACCCAGCATCTCACCCATAGCTGATTTAGATGATGAGATACGGGACTTGTGAGCTGATATTGAGATGAGAGGTTGGACCTTATGTTTTGAGCTCACATTAATTGTGTGCCCTTGCCCAATGGTTGTCGGTGAGTTCAGTTGGCAGGAGGCGCTGGCAGATGGGAGGGCAGGAGGAGAGTGAGGCCAGGGTATTCAATTCTTCTCTCTCCCTGCAGGACTAAAAGGCTGGCAGTGGCTGTGCTCCTCCTAGGACCGCAGCACGTAGCCTGTCAGGAGACCTCTCTCCCACATCTACAGCTCCCTCCAAGTGGTGCCCAAGTGCAAGGCATGGGTGGCGGAACTGCATTCCCTTATCGCAAGACCCTGGGGCCTCCCGTCACTTATTTGTTCTCTTCATCCTAACCACACCTCCATAAATAGTTCTTCCAATAAACTCTTTTCAATCACCCCTTTGAATACGCCATCTGTCTTCTGCCAGAACGTCACCGAAATAGCTACTGAGTGTCCCAGCTGATAACATCAGTCTAACATACTGAATAATTTATTCCCATACATAAAATTATTCCAGGTTTTCAAAAATTTTCTAGTTTAAAAGGATCACAACTGGTTATGACTGGTGTGGGTTTTTTGTTTTGTTTTTTCTCCTTTAACAACAACAAAAACCAAATGGGGTAGCTTAGGATAATTTTGTTCTTCTCAGACACTTCTGCTACAATCTACTCTTATCACTGAATGATGTTGGTTCCAAAATACCTGTCATCACCATCATTGATGCACTCGGGGAAGACAAGGCTACAGCCAAAAAGCATGATATGTTGATAGCAACTGAGGCGATGGAGATACGTGAAGAATTTGAGGAACTTCTCCATTTCCGTGTTTTTGACAATCGAGGAGAGAGGTATTAGCGTGGTGTGGTAGGGCAGCATCTGACACTGGCTGTGGGTGATGTTCACGCAGGCACCTAAGAAGCCAAGATAATTACATTTAGAAGCAGAAAAATCAGAATGACATGTTCACAAACTCATTTGATATGATAGGTTAATGTGTTCATAAAATATACTCTAAATAAGAACGATATACTGACACATACATACATACATATACATCGTTTTGCCTACATACATGTGAATGTGTGTGATAATGAAATCAAGCTATTTACATTCACAGAGGGAGAGCATTTGCGTCCTGGACAAATATGTGGAAAAATACATTCATACCTAGCTGGTGGGCATATAAACTGGCAATCATGGTTTTGGATCACAGCTGGGCAGGGCAGTATGTATCCAAAAACACCTTTTAAAAATGCACATCCTTTGAAACTGTGATATCATTTCTAAAGAAGTTATCCTAAGGAAATAATAGTGATTGTGAACATGGATTTAACTACATGGATCTTCAATCCTGACTATGTCAATAGTTTAGGGTCAGTTCAGAGCCTCTTGATTTCATTTTCTTTCATAGCTTAGCTGGCTCTTCTCCTGGGCACTAGCACCTCCACTGCCTTTCCTTCTTCATTCCATAAATGTGCATGGTTGGTCTGATATAAATCAAAATATTAATATGACTCCAGATGATGGGATTTTAGGAGACATATTTTTCTTTTTAAAATTCTGTATTCTCTTATTGATTCATATAAAGATCATTATTTTTATTAACAAGAATTGAAATTTTGGTTATTGTTTAAGCAAACTACTATTTAAAAGCAGAATCTTCAGGCTCTAGAAATGTAGCAGAAATATTCATTTTAATTATGTTGGAGAGGAAGAGCAAGAAGGGAAAGAAGTTCAACAAGAAAGGCACCATCTCTTCAGATCACGATATAATTCCCAACCAAAGAAGTGAAGAGAAAAACTTTTCCAAACCAAAGACTAAGTCCATTTTAATAATGATAATGTTAAAAAATGAGGCTGCCTTTCTGATCAAATGGCCAAACTAACCCTTTGGACTGTAATACAGAATAAATATACCCTATCACAGAAGAATTCCCAACCCCCTTTTCTGATTCATTCATTCAGATAAATCACTTCAAATATCCGGTCATGGTCTTCTGCAGTCTACTTCTAAGTCCACTTCTTAATCTCACATTTCTTTCAAATCTCTTTGAAAACCACCGAGTCCTTTAGGAAGTCTTTCCCCCAAATGACCAGATTATAACCATTAGCTCAAAGAGTCTTACACTTCATGAAAAGACACAAATCTCCATTGTTACCATGTTTCCCCAAAAATAAGACCTAGCTGGACAATAAGCTCTAATGCATCTTTTGGAGCAAAAATTAATATAAGACCCTGTGTTACATTATATTATATTATATCATATTATGTTATGTTATGCTATATTATATTATATTATATTATATTATATTATATTATATTATTATATTATATTAAAGACCTGATCTCATATTATAATAAAATAAGACCAGGTCTTATATTAATTTGTGCTCCAAAAGACACATTACAGCTGATTATCCAGCTAGGTCTTATTTTCGGGGAAACATGGCATGTAATATTTTTTGATCATCCAAAACATGCGGAGCTTAGTAGGGCATGATCAAAAGAATGTTTCCACTTTGAAAGGCAAGCAATGACATGCAGAATTTCTCTGGATGCTAGACCCTAGAATAGACATGGCAAAAAAATTTAAGGGCACAACAGTTTTTTTGACCTCATCAAACTCAAAATACAAAATGGGGAAAAAGGCATTAGAGACAAAAAAAAAAAAAAAAAAATCCAAGTTAAAATATGCAGAAAGAACACAAATATACATGAATTCAATTTTGCATGAGTACTCAGGTAGGGAGTTCTGGGCAAGTTTTATCAATATGATACCCTAGTTATTTAGTGAGGGAAGTTAAAACACATTTCAGTGTGGTAGAACATTATAGACAGGGAGAACGTACATTTCAAAATGACACGATTATAAGTATGATGCTACAAGAAGAGATTTTTGCTTTTAAGAGCTGAGGGTAAATTTTTCTCCATCAAAAATACAAACTCATTTGTGGAAATTTCAATCTTAAGAAAATATTTACTGACAACCAACCTTGTGCCAGGCACTAAAACAGGTATTCAGATTCCCTCATTCACAATTATCTCATTTTCACAACCCAGTAAAGTGATATCATATCCATATCATACACGAGGAAACTCAATTTCAGAAAGGCTAAGACATCTGCCCAGAAGTATACAGCTATTATGTGGAAATTCCAGATTTTCAAACCTATGTCTTCTGAGTAATTTCCGTTTGGAGTCACGATAGGCTAACGCAAAGGGGGTTATTATGTTAAAAACAGTTATCAAAAAAGACAATTCCTAATGCTCTTTGAGAAGAACAGGCTAAAAAGCACATAATAATGTATCACAGGATCTGTATTTTTATTCACAGATAATACACCCATGTATACTGACTACATGTTGCAATTCATTTTAAGTTACGTTATTTTCTTTGTGGGTCATCAGCTTTGGGGTTTATATATTTGATGATAAACCACATTCGAAACAATGAGATGACCAAAAGGCTCATTCATCCCACCTAGCCAAAGGAAACAGAAAACAGTGACTTTTGAGAGATCATTTGAAAAAGACAATACAGTGAGGAAAAGTGCATTTTAGTTGACAGTGTGAGTTGCACAAAAGAAAAACAAAAAAGATGTTCCCCCCTCTAAAAACCACTTTCCTTGGGGAAAAAAAAAGAACCTATACTAAGAAAATGATTAAAATAATGGTAAGAAACCTTAAAACTAAGTCTCAAAATAATTGGTATAGACATAAATAATAATATCATTTATATTTGTATAATGGTTTTCTAAAGTTTTCCAAAGCACTGTCATATTATAAAATATAATCTTGAAATGTAATGCATATCCTCTTGTTGTAAATGAAGAAACTAAGGCTCTCATAGGTAAGTAGGTAGGAAGGTAGGTAGGTAGGTATGTAGGTAGGTAGGTAGAAAGATGATGAATGGATGGAAGGATGGATGGACAAATAGATAGGTAGGTAAATAGACAAAAAGTGATTTTCAGAGGATACACAGTCATTAACAGAAGTGAGACTGATACCCAGGTCCTCCCTTTCTTAGGACAACACTCTTCCCATTACACCACAGCTGTTAATAACACAGCAAATACCAAAGAAATTCAAAACAACAAGAATTTAGTGTAGGGTGAATGATTAGGGAATTTACAATGAAGACATAAGGTCTGGATTGGCAGGAAGTATATGTACTACTGGTGGAGAAAAATAATTAAAAACACTAAGAATCATAATGACATATGACCAAAAAAGATAAAAAAAACTTGATTCTGGGCAGAAAGAAGACTTCAAACTTCACTGAGAATTTGCTCATAGACAACAAATATAAAAGGAAATTACTCTTTAAGTCTCGTGACCTCAAATTTTTCATATTCAAGTAATCGTGCAAATTTCCTATCATCTCTTCTGCCTCAGCATGCATGTCAAATATTACCTTTTCTTAGAATTGTCTTTGAAACATAAATCTAGTGTTGTATTTTGCACATTCTCATCAGGGGTAATCAATTTTCATAAGCCAGCTACATGCTGTGCACCATGCAGAGCCATTTCTCTGTGGGGAAAGGGAAGGGTATTTTTGGAAATGGACTCATTTATTGTTGCTACTCCATCTAACTTCGTTTTCATAGGATAGATAAAAGAGAGGAAAGTTTGTTTTTTCTTTCCTGAGAACTTCCTACTCAGTCTACTAGAAAGTAGAAGTCAGAGGTGCTATGCAAGAATGTGTAAAAGATACAATGGATGTAATTAATGATAGTGTTCAGATAGAGATCATACTCAAATTGTGTATCTTCTTTTAAATAAGAATTACTTCAAGTGGGGGGAATAGAGAGGAAAAGTTAGAAATAGATCTGAAGAAAAAAATTCCTTCTTGATGTAATATATATCTGGTAAAACAGAAATCTTTATTCTTATTAACTCCTTAATTCTAAAACACCATTGCTAATAAGACATGATTTAATAACAAATAACAACAAATTTTCAGAGTAGGCATTGTTTATAACAAAGGTCCCAATTTGAGGAAAAAAATAAAATATGAAAATAAAGTGCTTCTTGGAGTTGAGATAAGTTTTTGATTTTATTTTGTTTTCTTAATCTGGCTCAATTATTTCTAGATCTAATTGGGGGTTTTTCTGCTCATATCACACTCCTAATATTTCTAGACACTAGAATTAGGAAGGAAAAATGGTCTGGTGTAAGGTTTTCTGTATGTTCATTTGGAAATTATGATAAACTCTGTGTTTTTTTTCCTACTTCTAAAATTAGGTAATGTGTAGTTAGAAATTCTTATTCATATGCTTTTTATAATGCAAAAATTAACTTAAGAATAAATGGTTTACTTTTCTAAATTAATGTGCACTCTATCAAATGTCATGAGTAGCTAATCTTAAAATGATGCTACCCGAATTTCCAGTCAAGATGGCAGAATAGATAAATGCTGAGCTTGCCTTCTCTCACGACCACATCAAAATTACAATCAAACTACAGAACAACCATCATTGAGAATTATTTGAAGTCTAGCTGAACAGATCCTACAACTATAGATATACAGAAGAAGTGACCTTGAGCCTGGTAGGAGGGTTGGGGACACGGATAGGGCCGGTTCCACACCCATGTGGTGGTTAAAAATTGGAAGGGATATCTCAGCTGCAGAGATCCCCCTGGAGAAGTGAGGGATCACAGCCCCACACAAGGCTCCACAGCCCAGGGTTCAGTGTTGGAAAGAGACGTTCTCATAACTTCTGGCTGTGAAAACCAGAGAGTATTGTGGCTGAGTATGATGGAGGACAGCTGCAGTCCCAGGTATTCGTCTTAAAGGGCCCACGCATGGACTTAGTAACGAAATGGCTAGCACTGACCTCCAGTGCTGGGGCATCAGTTTAAAAGATGCCAGCAACATACACAGAGAAAATGAATTGTCTGGCTTCAGGGCAGGCTGGATGGGCAGCCACCTTCCAGACAGAAGTGCTGGCAGAATCCATTGTTTTTGTTGAGTCCTTTCCCACTCCAGTGTGCAGACATAGGCAGCTGCCATATCTGAGTCTCCATTGACCTGGCTAACAAAGTTCACTGTTTCCTGGTGATTCCCTGAGACCCTGCCCTATCCAACTTGCAGGCATACCCAAGCCACTTCCAGTGCCTTTTATATACAGCCTCTCTTGTCTCATGCTGCAGACTTTTCTAAAATCTCTCAAAGGTTCAAAAAAACCAAACAAGCTGCATCTGCCCTCGGCATGTCCTGTACCTCTTGCTGAGCAGCCCTAAGCCCAGCACTAGTGACACCCGGCCTCAGTTCATGGCTTGGCTTCTCAAACCCAATGCAGGTGGTACCCATCTGCAGATTGCTTTGTGGCTCATTCCAGGTTGCCCCAGGGAAGGCACAGTCTGCTGTGAAACTTGGCCTCTGGCAGGGCCCATCCCCAGCAGGCTAGTTGGCCAGCACGACTAGTGGCCAACTTCAGACCAAGCTGGAGCACCACCTGGTTGCCTCTAAGGATAATACACCTGAAGGGCAGACTGGGCAGGCACCAAAGCCCTGCTAAAGTGAATCCTGCTCTGTAGGGTCAGCCCCTGCACAACAACTCCTTCACTGTACTCACAGCCTGTCTTCATAGAAAATTAGCCCAAGGTTCAATCTCTCCCACTGAGATGCAAATAGCAACTAAAGCTCAAGTACAAGAGGAGGGCACACATAACCCACACAAGGGACACACCTGGAGCACATGGCTCACGTGATCAGGGACACTGCAGCACTGGGCCCCACAGGACACCTAATACATAAGGCCACTCTACTAAGACCAGGAGACATTGCAGCTCTACCTAATACATAGAAGCAAACACAGGGAGGCAGCCAAAATGGAGAGGCAAAGAAACATTTCCCAAATGAAAGAACAGACCAAAGCTCCAGAAAAAGAACTAAACGAAATGGAGACAAGCAATCTACCAGATGCAGAGTTCCAAACACGGTTTATAAGGATGCTCAGTGGTATCAGTGAGAACTTCAACAAAGGAAACATAAAAAAGGAGATAGAAAACATAAAAAAGGACCAGTCAGAAATGAAGAATATAATAACTCAAATAAGAATATATCAGAGGAAATCAAAAGTAGAAGATCAAATCAGCAATTTAGAAGATTAATTAGCAGAAAACACCCACTTAGAATAGCAAAAAGAAAAAAGAATCCAAAAAAATGAGGATAGTTTAAGGGGCTTCTGGTACAACATCAAGTGAACCAACATTTACATCATAGGGGTACCAGAAGAGAAGAGAGAGAGAACCAGAAACTGAAAACCTATTTGAAGAAATAATGACAGAAAACTTCCCTAACTTGGAGAAGGAAGTAGACATACAAGCCCAGAAAGTACAGAGAGTCCCAAACAAGATAAACCCAAAGAGGCCCACACCAAGACACATCATAATTAAAATGCCAAAGCTTAAAGACAAAGATAGAATTTTAAAAGCAGCAAGAGAAAAGCAGTTAATTGCCTACAAGGAAGTTCCAAGATTGTCAGCTGATTTCTAAACAGAAACTTTACAGGCCAGAAGGGATTGGCATGAAATATTCAAAGTGATGAAAAGCAAGATTACTCTACCCAGAAAAGCTATCATTTAGAATTGAAGGACAGATAGAGCTTCCCAGACAAGAAAGTGCTGAAGAAGTACATCATCATCAAACCAGTATTACAAGAAATGTTATAGGGACTTCTTTAAGAAAAAAAAGGGGGAAAAAAAGATAAAAATAATGAATAATAAAATGGCAAAAACTACATATTTATTAACAATTGCTTTAAATGTAAATGGATTAAATGTTCCAATCAAAAGACAGGGTGAGTGAATGGATAAGACAAAAAGACCTTTACATATGCTGCCTACAAGGGACTCACTTCAGATGGAAAGACACACACAGACTGAAAATAAAGGGATGGGAAAGATATTTCATGAAACTGGAGACAAAATAAAGCAAAAATCTGTGGTAGCAATACTTATAACAAAGAAAATAAACTTTAAAACAAAGGCTATAGCAAGAGACAAAGAAGCACCCAATAATCCCACTTCTGGGTATTTATCCTAAGAAACCTAAAATACTACTTCAAAGGGATATGTGCAACCCTATGTTCATTGCATCATTATTTACAATAGCCCAGATATGGAGGCAACCTTGGTGTCCATCAATGGATGAATGGATAAAGAAGAGGTGATATATACTTGCAAGAGAATATAACCCAACCACAAAAAGAATGAAATCTTGCCATCTGCAACAACATGGATGGACCTAGAAGGTATTGTGCTGACTGGAATAAGTTAGACAGAGAAACACAAATGCCATATGATTTCACTTATATGTGGAATCTAAAGGACAAAATAAACGAACAAATAAAACAGAAACAGATTCATAGATACAGAGAACATTTTGATGGTGGCTGAATGGGAGGTGGGTTGAGGAGTGGGTGAAAAAGGGGAAGGGGAAGTACAAATTGGAAGTTACAAAATAGTCATGAGGACGTAAAGTATATCATAAGGAATATAGTCAGTAATATTGTAATAACCATGTATGGTGTCAAATGTGTACCAGATTTTATGAAGGTGATCATTTCATAAGTTTTATAAATGTCTAATCACTATGCTGTACACCTGAAACTAATATAATATTGTATGTCAACTGTAATTGAAAAGTAAAAAATTACTAAAGTTCAAAAAAATGATACTGATAACCAATCTTATTTAGCAAATCAGTTTGGTAGTGGTTAAGAAAAAAATGTTGATTCACTTTACTAGACATTTCTGCACTGAGTTTTTACATTAATGATTTTTACAACATTCACATTCTCTACTGTGCCTTAATTACAAATGATCTCATTTTTAATCAGGGCAATCTACTAAATATTTGTATTTGATTTTGACCTACACAGAATTTATTTCAATAGTGCATAAAAATTCCTTAAAATCAAATTTAAAAATTGTTTTAAAATAGAAGCAAATAGTATCTAAATCATAATGATTATATGACATATCACAGTCATTTGACAGGAAAGAACTTCTCAAATTAAAAATAATGAAGTATCAACTTTCTAAAGTACTTTGCTATTTTTTTTCTAATAACCTAACGAGAAACTTTGGTAACCTTGTTGACTTCCTATGTATGAATGCACCTTTAATTGAAGGGCTATTAGTAAGAATTCCATTGCATCAGTGGGCAATATTTTATCAAAGCACAGTTGGTTTGTCCTAAATTACCTAAATTTGACCCATTTTAACATATGAATTTGCTTCACAGGACTCCCTTGTGGAAGACATTGCTTGTCTTCCAGATCTTAGAATTTGATGAGGTTGGAAAGGAGAGTTCTCCATATATAGCCCTTTCCAGTGATTTAGGAAGAAAGTTCATGACAGAGCTGGCCTTTTTCAAAAATTTTCATTTTTCATTCTTCTCATCCAGTCTATCTGTAATTTTATTGCTGCTTCCCAGATGATATCTTTTATTCCCTCCTCCTTACGTTAAATTCTAGCTTTTTTATGGTTCGACTGTTTGGAGCTTTCTCACATTCACCACTTGTATCGGCACATTTTTATCCTCATTATTTACGGAACAACTATAACACTTCAACATTGTCCTCGGCCCTTTCACATACATCAGCACATTTGTCTTCCCTGCAAGTTACTGTTTCACAGCTGAGGAAACAAGGTTAAGTAATTTCCTGCAAGATTTATGCAGCTAATAAACAGTAAAGCTGGAATTCAATTCATGTCATCCCATCCCAAATCCAAGGATCTTTCCTCCAACAACTGCCCCCATAATCCAAACGTTATATTATAGTTAAAGGCATCTTCTCACCTGGGTTTATACCACTGTGGGTTGGCCCCATGAGTTCTACAGAGGCAGGTGGGGTCTTCATCACTGCTCATTCAGCAAATATTTATTGAATATTTCAAGTACTGCTCATGGGGCAGAACAACATATACCATGTAGAACAAGCCCTTAGGAAGCTTATAGTCTAGTCAGGGGAGACAGAAAACAAGCAAATGGTGTCTGGCATTGACACGCGAAGTCATAACCTAATGCTCATCAAAAACTGAAGTAGCAGACATGCTTCCTTAAGGAATGACTGACATCAAAATAAATCTATTCTTATTAGAACGAATTAAGGACTATTCATTTATAAGGTGAATTCTTCCTCTAAGTAATAGACCAGAACTAAATATTTAAGCGACATAAATATAAAATTCAGGTGCCAAGAAGCAATTTGACACAGTCTTTTGATTTTTCAATCATTCATATTTGTGCTGAAGCATTTTGCTTATTGCTTTCTGCCTTCACTGTTCCTATTATAATATTTAAGTTGTTATCATTTCCTATTTACTGAGGATTCATGGCCGTTAAATAAGAACATCAGAGAGAAGAAACTCCTTTCTCACTGATCAATCATGGTAGGTCGGTCACCCTGCAGGGGTAGGGAGCCACAGCAGAGGCTGCCTCAGAGAACCAGCCTTCGTAGGCGACAGCAAAAGTTGCCGTAAGCATCCCATCCCAAGTGCTCCTCACCTCTTTGTAACATCATCCTGTTTTGTTTTCATTATAGCATTAGGACTACTTGATAGGATCTTGTTTATTTATTTGTTTATTCTCAGTATTCTCCCACATCACAGTAGAGACTTTGTCTTGTCACTAGAAACCAGGGGGATACCACATGGTAGGTACCCAAGAGTTAATCACTGAATGAATGAGGAGATTAAGTGGAACAAAGTCTTTACACTAAAAGGTTTCTTATCGAACAAGATGGAAGTACATATAAAGAAGCCAGTGTATCTGAGACCTGAGGGCACTAATGTAAATGGCTAATATTGCTACTATTCTTAATAACCTGCTCCCTAGAACTTCCGGTAGCATAGGGACTCATCCCATCATTTTTCCTCCACCAGGTTGATTCCTATCTTGGGCCCCTCTGGACTATAGTGCAGCAGTTGAAAGTAAAAGAGGAGGACAGGGCGGGGCCTCGTGACCCTTTGAAGGACGTTGTTCAAACGTTATTTGGGGTGAAACGGACCAGGATAGAGACGTCTGAGTTTTTTTGAAGTGCACGGATTTGTATGACTGTTGTAAGTCTCCGCGTCTGAGTAACAAGCCTAAGTTTCCTTTGAGTTCTGTGTGGGGAAAGGTGCCACTTAGGAATCTGTGTGCAGGAAGTGACTTAGCTGGCTGCTAGCTGCAGTTTGTTCCCTAAGTAGGTTTCAATAATAGTAGTAAAAAAGTACCTATGTTCGTATAGGGGTTGTAAGTGTTAAAGGCACTGCTTCCAGGAAATACAAATATAAATAATTCAGTCGGTT
Organism: Rhinolophus sinicus; assembly: GCF_036562045.2. NCBI lineage: Eukaryota > Metazoa > Chordata > Mammalia > Chiroptera > Rhinolophidae > Rhinolophus > Rhinolophus sinicus. The sequence goes on from NC_133752.1 coordinate 78,795,711, forward strand.
TAAATTGGCTCAGTGTCCATCTTGATTCGCCATTCTCACTCCATTTCTGCAATTCTGGCTCTCACAATTCACGACATCCTTCTGACTGGACTTGCTGCTTCTAGCCTGGCTCTCATGGAATCCATTTTCCTCTGCACTGCCAGAATAGTACTTCTACTAAAATGCAAACCTGATTATGCCTCTCTCCTACTTAAAAACCGTTTGGGGCACTTCATTATCTGCCCTTGGGGTCAGGTCAGACTCCCATGTCTATAACACCCCACCCATGCCTTGGCTTTTCAGCTTCATCTGTTTCTCAGGAACTCACCTAACGTTTGTACTCCAAGTCTTTTCCCCTTCTCTTTCTCTGGGTCTGAAGTGCCCTTTCCGATCTTCATCTAGGTAGTTTCTATTCATAATTCATTCATTCATCTAACAGATAATTGTGTACTGCATCCCTCCATGCTAAACACAAAATTTCTTTTAGAAGCTAGTGACCTGGACCTCTCCATTCCTATTTAAATAACTCCTCATTGTGCTCCCAGAAGACACTGCGCATACTCTTACCATGGGAATTATCACAGTGCAAATAATAGACTGTTTACTTGTATGTTCTACCCTCCTAAACTATAAGGTACTCGAGGACAGTAATTATAACATTAATTTTTGTATCCTTAGTACCTAGCACAGGTGTGACTTATATTAGTTACTCAATAAATTCTACATGAGTAAATAAGTGCCAGACAATGAAGATAAAAGAGATTAAGCAGGGGAGATGCAACATATAACACAAACAACTGTGATTTAGAGTAAGAGAAGTGCCTTGCCTCAGGAGCAAACCAGAATAGCATGTTGTCACTGAAGCCTAAAGAAGGAGAGAGAGTTGAACAGTATTTTGAGGTGGCCATTAATAAGTTACTGGCAGCTACTGTTTCTTAAGTGCTTACTACAAGGCCAGGCACCATGGTAACATACTTACATATGTTATTTCACTTAATTCTCAAAACAGCTTTATGTTGTAGATATTATGATCACCATTTTACAAATGAAAAACTAAGGTTTAGAGAAGTCAAGTAAATTGCCCAAATTCATAATGCTAAGGAGAGCCGAAGTGAGATAAAGAAGTCTAAGTCGTACAGGGAGAGCCTAGATTGTAAGTGGTTAAGGAAAGGATAAAGGGTAGGAAATTGTTATTCATTTAGCACCTACTTCGGCTAGCTGCTTTACATGTATTATTTGTTTAATCCTCTTGATGACACTAAGAAATTGGTAGTTTGCCCATTTTAAATCAGAAAAAACTGAGGCTTAGAAAAAGTGCTTGCTCTAGGTCTTACAGAGCTGCTAAGTGGAAGAGCCAGGTTGAAACACAGGTATATTTGGCGCCATAGTGCATGATCTTTCCACTAATCCTTGTGTCCTCTGAAACGATGGTGTATACTATATTTAGAGAAGTGTTGTGGTGAAAGAAAAGAACGAAATCTTGGGATGAGGGTAGCAAATTCCAGAAAAGATGTCTTTTCATAAAAATTTTAAAAAAGTCAGGAGACTGTATGTCAATTATATCTCAGTAAAACTGGGGGGAAAGGTCAGGAGACAGACCTGAGCAGGTTTGGAGACAAGGGGAAATGTGCCAAGAACTAGTATAAAGGAAAGAATAATAATCACACTTACTATGCTATTGAATATTTACTGTGCTAAGCATTTTGCAAAGCACTTTATGTGAATTTTCTCATTTGTGCATCACAGTGGCCCTATAAGTATATACTGTTACTATCAGCATTTTTAGGTAAGGAAACTGAAGCTTAGAAAGGTTGAGTAACTTGCCCACAGTCACACAGTAGTATGCAGTAGAACTGGATCTGAAATCACATTATCTGAGTCTGAAGCTCCAGGGCTTAATAACAAGGAGTAAGGTAGAGAGAACTCCTGAAGGTTGGTAGATAACTCTGAAAATAAAGTTTATATACAGCTTGAAATAAAAGAGCTTGTTGAGCAGATGTGATGGTGGAACGTTGATGTGGAATTAGCCTTGAGGAACAAGACCTGTGGTAATCTCACCTACTCACTTCTTTTTTTTACTGTTGTCTTATTAGATTTTAGTAGAATTTTACCTTTATTAAATTTATTGGGTTAAAATTGGTTAATGACATATAAATTTCAGGTGTACAACTTTATGACATCTGTATACTCTACTGTGTGCTCACCAGTGGAAGTCTAGTCTCCTTCAATCACCATGTATTTGACCCCCTTTACCCTCTTCATCCTCCCTACACCCCCCTTTCACTCTACCATTCTGTTGTCTGTGTCTATGAGTTTGTTTTTTTGTTTGTTTGTTCATTGGCTTTTTGTCTGATATCCCACATATGAGTGAAATCATACAGTTCTTGTCCTTTTCTGACTTATTTAACTTTGCATAATACACTCAAGATCCATCCATATTGTTACAAATAGCAATATTTAATATTTTTTATGCTGAGTAGTATTCCACATCTTCTTTATCCAGTCATCTGTCGAAGGACACTTTGGCTGTTCCCATTGTGGATAATGCACATAAGGCTACATACATTTTTTATGAATAAGTGTTTTAAAAATTCTTGGATAGATACCCATAAGAGGGATAGCTGGATCACACCTCACACATGTTAGAATGGCTATTATCAATAAGATTAGAAAGAATAAATGTTGCAGAGGCTGTGGAGAAAAGGGAACCCTCACACACTACTGGTAGGAATGTACATTGGTACAGCCACTATGGAAAGCAGTATGGAGGCTCCTCAAAAAATTAAGAATAGAGAGACCATGTGATCCTGATGATTTCTTGAATCTGAATGGCTGGAGGACTGGCCTTCATTTAAAAGGATTGGGAGTAATATAGTATACTTTTCAAGTATAAACTTCAAAACGAAGTTTATACTTGAAAAGACTGGTGGTTATCCCCAGTCAAACAAAAGCCATATTTATTAATGCCAGAGGTTGAGTTAATTTGAGGAAAATTTGGGTACTGAAAAAGAACTTGTTTATAATAAAATACTTAACATTGGAAAAAAAAAAAAGGAAGTAAAAGAGGAGAGTTGCTCTCCCTATCCTCCACAAGGTATATGGTCTGTTACCCTTACTCGTGCTCAATCGCTTTTAGAATGTGACCTCACCATAAGCGGAGAAAAAAGGAGGATGTGCTTACAAGTTACAAAGGCTGCAGAAGGGTGAATACATGAGCACCTGTATGATAGAGTGCTGCAGAGCTGTGAGGAGAATGGGTCCAAACTCCAGCACCCACAAGGCTGTGTGACCTTGGGAAAATTACTTAACCTTTAAAGCCTCCTAATCTGTGAGATCTAAATAATAATAATGTTAATCACAGGGTTGTAGGATCAAATTTGTCAATGGAGATAAAGAATTTAAGACAATGCCTTCATAAGGCTGATGTTCAACTGATGTTTCAACAGCACTAGCACCTTCAGTAAGAAAAATAGACAATTCAGAGAGAGGCTAGAATGAGATAAATTTATTTTGCAGTAAAAGCCTAGGTAGTCCATTAGTATCTACTTAAGTTTTGTTTAAATATAAAATATATTTAAAATTTTATTTCCACTTCTTGTTTTATAGTCAGATCGAACAATTTAAAGATAAGGAAATAGATAAAATATCCTTGAGTACCTTCTAGGCTGGTTGCTTGCTAGCCTATATATAGCACTTTATTTAACCTTCCCACAATCCTATGAAAAAACTCTTTTATTCCCATTTTACAGATGACAAGACAGACTCAATGAGGGTGACAAAATATGCAAGGTTACACACATTTTAAGTTGCAGAGTTGAAATCGAAGCCAGGTCTTTCTGATCCCGTAGCCTATTTTTCTCCCACTGCATTGTTCTGTCAAAGATACTACTCCATTTTAAAAATTGTAAATTTACTTCATTCATTATAAAATATTTTGATGAATCTTTTTGGATTCCAGCATTAGAGCTGCTTCTCCAAGATTGGTAGAAACTAAACCTTCTCAAAGAAAACAATGAATCTGCTATGCAAAACAAGTTCCCCATCCTCACTGAGGGACCAATTCGATTGGAAATGCTATTCCTGGCTGCATCCCCAAGTCAGCCCAGGCCAGGACTACATCAGCAGAGTGGAATAATGAAGGCCATTCTCTGTTCTAGATAACGCCCATGAAAAGTAATATTTTGCCAGCACGATTTCTGGGAAAAACCAATCTGAAAAGATAGCATGTTCTTAGGAGACCCGAAAGAGGGTTACAAAGAGATAAGGGACTGCTGAAGACATAGCCTCTCTGTGAAGAACCTGGCTTCTTAACTAACTCTGTAAACACCTTTGTATTCAAACATGGTAAGTATTTTAGTTATCATAAAAGAAATAAAAAAGACAAAAGTAAGACCCATTTTCTTAATGAGTCAATTGTTACATTTGTACAAAGTCTTTACACATGTAATCAAAGAATAGGTAAGTTGGTATCTTGCTAATTTATGCAAAAAAAGAAGGTAGATAACCTAGTTCACTGCTGTGTAAATTACCAGAGTTAAGAGCTAGCTACTTTTTCCAGAAGAAGCATGAGGTTTGGGGTTTAATATTTTCTATATAATCAATTATATTCTATATAATCTATATAATATTTTCACATATATTCTACACATTCTATATAATCTATATAATATTTTCTATATAATCACATATTTTAACATTTTTAATGCAACCTCAAGTCTTTTGGTAAACTCTTTTGCCAAGCTTCAAGATTTCACATCCTACATATATACATACATACCATGAATATATATATAAAATTCTCTCCTATCATCATATACACACAGCCATACTACTTGATTCTAAGATATTTAATGGTAGCTAAAGTCTCGTAACCTGGTGTAATTCATTCATTCCACAAATATCTACCATGGCAGCATTCTAACATAGTGAGAGGTCAATATTTTATTGTAAATTAATTATTCATGTTCCATAGAACTAAATAAGATGTAATATTTCAGCTGTTACACCCTTATCTATCATTTTTCATTAATTGTAAAAGAACTACACATCTTGTCCCCATATAATTATCTATCCTAGAATTATGAATGATTGAATAATAACAATAACTTAAATTTATATTGCACTTTCTAGTTTGTAAAACATCTTTCCTGTACATAGTATGGTGGTTCCACAGTCTGATTCAAATCCTGTCTTTTTTGTGCTATATGTATGTAGTCTTTGTTTTTAATCAGTTACTAAACTTCTCGGTTTATCAGATTCTTATCTGCAAAATGGGGATAATAAAATCTGTGTTATAGGGTTATTGTGAAAATTAAATGATGTTTACACAGTACCTATCATTAGCACATACAATAAGCTATAAAAGTTTTTGCTATTATTACTAATATCTCATTTGTGACTCACAAAAACTTTATGAACTAGATAGGAGAGATAGCTGTATCCATGTTACGTAGGTAGGAAAATTTAGGCGAGACTAAGTTTTCATTCTTCCTTTTTGCTCTGTATTCCAAGATGTGTCCATTTGTAGAGGGAATAATTACTCACGAATATACAGAGGGTGCAAAAAAAATGTATACACTTTTAAAGAAAGGAAAAAACTATTAAAATTGTAATATTCAATATATACCAGTAACAAAAGATGAATACAAGTCATGTTTTACTTCTGCAATTACAAGAGGTGCTGAAAGTGGTTACCATCAGCGTCCAGACACTTCTGATTATGACAAACTACTGTTTGAGCATAGATAACATCTCTTAAAATGTGCACACATTTTTTTGCACCCCCAGTATACGGGATCAAAATTCAAAGTGTCTTTAGTTAGTTTTGTTTACTTGCTAAAATATTTCTGAGTATTATATTTCCAAAAAACACTCATTAAGTATTTAAAACCATTAAAACCATTAGTTACTCATTGAGAAAATATTTATTAAGTGTCTATTTAATAAAGTCATTGGGCTTAGTGCTGTGGAATTTAAAAATAAGAATTTGAAATTAGAACACGTTTTATTATTTAGTCAAAATATACATTCATACATATAAAAATTATTTGTTTTTTATGCCAGTGATGGTAAAAATAAATTCTACAAGGATTAGAATATAAGAAATGACTTAGTGGCACATTATGTTCATTGAGGGCAGGCTTTATTGTAAAATCACTACCTCACGGTTAGTTTTAAACATCACTGCTCACAAAGGCAATGAGATTTCAGTGGACTTTCCAGACCTGTGTAGTTTTATTGGGAATCCCATTTTAGGTTTAGTAATACTTATGGGTTAAGTGCTGGAGGAATGAATGACAGGGCAGACCAGCATACTAAGGTCTGGACTATACCAGCTAGGTACTGTGCTTCTGAATATATTTGCAAAATGCTCATTTAGATAACCCTCTCTAACTCAGAATTCTCTCAAGTTAAAATCTGTAACAAGTCAGGCTCAAAATGAACTGATGTTTATCTTTTTACTCTTTGAATCTGCAAAGGAAGATTTTACAGAGAATAAGATTCTAAAGGAGGGTATGAGCTCCATACTCAAAAGGAAATAGTAAGATAAATTTCTAGTATTGTTTTTTGGAATACATAGGACACACTGCTTCTTTCCTTGTAATAACTATCCTTTCTATCTTATTTCAAGGCAATGTAAGGTGAGAAAGTAAAAGTAAAACCTGAACAACTACTCAACAAAATAAAGGAAGGGAGGAGTGGAAGATTTCTGGTTGGTTATACCCTTAGCATAAACTCCTCCAAGTCCCTAACTGAATTGCAGCCATGAAATTTGGGAGGCCTTTCTCTACCCCCAACTCCATGTGTGGTACCTGACTGGCCAATGACAGTCAGCTCATGACATTGCCTGGCTCTGCCTTTAGTTCAAGGGCAGATACGATACTGAAGTTGGTCCAATCACAGTAAGACCCAAGAGCAGAATGGGTACATATTTGGGGCACTCAGGGTAAAATAAAAATGTGGGGCCGCTTGTTCAAAATTATTTTATATTACTTGATTTATATTATATGATTCATCCTATTTACATTTATTTATATTATTGTTAATAACTTCAAAAGCAAAGCATTGAACAAAGTGTGGTGTCCCTCTATGCTCAGGGCCCCTTGCAAGTACAAGGGCAGCAGCTTATGAAGCCGACCAATAGTTAGAGGAGTCCTCCCTCCAGGAACCTCTGTAACTCTCCACACAGGAATATTGGAGCAGCAGTCCCAGGATTTCTCCATAACGTTAGGTAAGAAATAAAGGTGATCGTTTAAAAGCTGTGGGGGACTCCAATTCAGTCAGAGGACTTTTTATATGCCTTTAAGGTGCCAGAGCAGGGATAACCAAACACGCAAGCATTCCTGGTTTCGTCCACCCACTCAAACATTGCATGAAAGAAGTGCCTCTTCCTGGGAAACCAGATGTGTCTGCCCACTGCGTTTCAACTCCAGCTTGGAGACTCACATTTCTCCAGGGAAACCGCCCACACTCGGGACTGGTGAGGAGCCCATGCCCTGACCTTCTCTCCCAAGTATAGCCAAGAGAGAAAACATGTTCTAATGCCAGTGTTCCAGCTATTGTGCTAAAATGTTTGCTGCCTTATGCCGGCTTCTAAATTATAGTGCACATAGTCAGGCCAATCCCTTATGGGTCAGTCATTTTGATTCCTTGATATATAGGGAGTTTCTCAAGAAGATATTAATGGCTATACTATATCTCCACTATGGATAGATTGGAGGAATGTAGCCAATTTGTAACTGAAGACAGTTATTGGGCAATAAGAAAAGTGTGTCTTCTTTATCAAGAAGATATTAACAGGAAATTTTATAATATTTTTCTCCTACTTGTTACCAATTATGTCAGTTCTCTTGTCAGATGACCCAAAAATAATAGGACTCTGTGTGAAACCTGGCCTTTGAAAAATGTAAATTCTGAAACTTCTCCATTCCCTGCCATTTTCATGTTAGGATGGAGATGGAAGTAACTGGAATAGAAAGCTCTGCAATAATTAATAAAGTTAAAAAGGAGAATCATAGGAAGCTTAAACATGGAAATGAATGTATAGAGTTGGAATAGCAAAGAATCAGAGTCAAAATTAATGAGAATGCCCCAGTTTGAATGGAGCGGATATAACAGTAACCTAGAGAGGTGGAGACCTAAAGGGTAAAGTGTAAGGCATAGAATACTCAACCCAAAAAAGTACAAGAGGGGACTGTTGAATCAATTTTGTTTCGGGGGGCATTGTAATTTTTCCTATAATTGGAAATTTCCTATAATTGGAAAAAATATGTATTTTAATGATGATGAATTAAATATTTAAAATAAGATTTAACATATTGCTCTATAAAGCTTTTGCTTTCTCCAGGTGATTTCTTAAAAACTAGTGAAGTAGGATATTTTAATTAAAAACTAGCTAATATCAAAAGTCCTCTGGGCAAACAATGCAGAAAGCAACCCTCTCTCAATTCATTTATGAGAGCAAGTTTAAACTCTACTACAAGAAGCACTAGAAAAAAATGCTTTAAGAAAGAACCTGAGGAAATTGACAAAATGTTGAGGGCACATGGGCAGTCATTGTACTATTCTCTCTACTTTTGTGTGTGATTAAAAATTTCTGTGTAAAATAATTTTTTAAAGAAAGGATTCTGAAATATCGTTGACCAAGAAATCTGAAAGCCCACTAAATATAAACATCCAGAAATATTTTGTAAAATAAAACTAACTTTTCTTTTACATAAACAGCTGAAATCTCCATAAAGAAAAGGAAATCTCAAGATTCCACGAATGTAGCGGTGAACTGAGAACCTTCAGTCCATAACATTGCACTCCTGCCACCCCCCAAAATTCATGTCCCTATTACATGCAAAATACATTTATTCTATCCCAACAGCCCCAAAAGACTTATGGTGTTCCAGTATCAACTCTAAAGTTCAAAGTCTCATTTAATTATCTAAATCAGATATGGGTGAGACTCAAGTTACGATTCATCCAGAAGCAAAATTCCTCTCCAGCTGTGAACATGTGAAACTAGACAAGTTATGTAATTCCAAAATACAATGGTGAAATGGGAATAGGATAGACGTTTCCGTTCCAAAAGGGAGAAATGGGAAAGAAGGAAGGATTAATGGGTCTCTACTTGAACACTGATGGTACTGGATGTGTCCCCATGTATAACCTGCTTCACTGCCTCCTACAATTGGCTATAACATGGCCACGTGGCTAATCCCCAAACTCTAGAGCAAGCATGAGTTTTGATGTAAGAACTTCATTTCTTTCCCATGGCAACCCTCCCATAGTATTTATTTTTAAAATGTTTTGTTAACTTTAGAGGACACATTAATATGGTAATATTGTCACTGTGGCTCAACAGACATTGGGTCATCATAAATCAGTCTCCTGAAATGCATAGCCCAAGGCCTTTGTCCAGTGCACATTTATCAATATATAACCCAAACAGAAACAAACTCTCTGAGCTTGATTACTTAATAAATGATGGAAGAATTGGAAGTCATTCCAAAGAGGGAATTGTAGAATTCTAAACCTCCTACTTCCTGAGGTGATAAAAACTCTCATTAATACATAAAAAAGTAAGGTTGCCTTCCCAGAAAATTGAAAACTAAAGACTTCAATTTATCTAACTTATCTATAACCAGTTATAACTGTCTTATCTAAAACAGTTATAAAAAAGTTTTTAAATTTCAGAATGAAACAGTATAAATGGATTAAAAATGGAAACTCTAGGACCTCCTTTAAACTAAAATTTACTTTTACAATTGTAAATAAAATATTATGATATTTACAAAACACGTATTTCTTACAGCATAAAAATGGTAGGAATTAGCAATCTTGTCTTTTAAAGAAATAATAATTAAAATGGATCATGTTTTCTTTCATTTATGAACCTCTCTTGTAGAATTTCTCAAGTTATAAATAATATGTTCATGTCTCCAAGCAATTACTTGGCTACTTGGGGACAGGATTTCTCTTTGATCCATCTTTACAGACTAGATAGCCAAACTTCAGGGCTTGGAACCCAGTAAATAGCTGCTTATGAACAAAAGGTTCTTCCCAGAACATTAATCTAGGCTCTAAGAAATTGAGCTGTCTTGTAAAGCTTAGAAGGGTACAGCGGCATCATATTGAGTTTACATCAATTAATATAATTATAAACAAGTACTGTAAGTCATCAATTCACACACCACAAATATTAGGTTAATGATGCAGAGCAGTAAAATAGGAGAATAAATTATGTTAACACTAAAAGACAAGGAATGCTTTGCATCAATGTGAACTGATGTAAAGCTTTTGGCTTGAAAACTTACCATACTTATTTCAACTACAAGTAAGTGAAAAGGCATATTCTCCAAAGGCACAAGTAACAGCAAACAGATTTCCACTGATGGGAATCAACACAAAATTGTACAAAGACCAAAATCCTGAGACAGTCAGCAAATTGAATGGTTCAGGCAAAAGAATACAGTGTCAATTTTCATTCAGAACCAGAGAATGACGTAGATTACAAGGTGTTGTTTCTTTCTGTTTTTTGTTTTTTTAACTTTTATCTGAGAATTTGGCTCTTAAAAGATAATTTCTGTCCTTGAATTTGATCAGGATTATTTTTGCAATGCTGTAATCAGCATGCCACTGTTTTTTTTCTTTCTTTATTTTTTTCTCTATATAGATCAAGGGTATTGGGTTGTTGTTCTTCCTGAAGAGGATATTAATGAATCTGGAGAGAAAAAGTTTGAGCCATAAGCCTTTTTTGACATGACTATTTAACTCTGACTCTTATTTGCTGTATCAATGTGTTATAGGCACATTACTTCTGGGGACGCATGTCACCTGTGGGATATTGCAGGATTCATTTTGGAGAGAGGGTTAGGAAGTCTTGCCCAAAAATCTCTGAGAGGGAGGAATGGGATTGTAGCCAAAGGAGAGTGAACGAGACACTGTTCCATTACCCCTTTCAAAAGCCTAGCTCTGCAAATGATTGTGTTTGCTTTCTCTGGGAGGAACCCAATACATCCTAGGGACAAAAAGTCACCTAAAGATGGAATGAGGAGGAAGGAAAAGAGAGCAGGGAGAAAAAAGAAAAAGAGAGAGTCCATTCCTACTTTCGAATTTCCTTTCTCCCTCTCAAGAATTGTGCAGGTCTCCTTACTAGAATGCTGCTACCATACTAACCGCACAAGCAGGCAATAACTATTTAAGTACTTCACTTGTTCTTGCTTACATGTTGATGTTAGCCAGAAGCCCATGTCTGAACCTCACCTGATGAATATAATTTAATATATAGGAGAGGGCAACCAACTGGCCTTGAACATTGGGGTAACACTGGAGTCCGGCAGAGCACACAAGGGATGGCATCCAGGGTCATGACTCCAGTACATTTTGGAGTAGCAAACTCCTAAGGAAGCATCTTAGGCAGACCTCAGACTCTCCCAGGTACCAAAAAAATAATCTTTTCCTCTAGGGTATGAGTCCTAATCATAATACAAAGAACCCAATGGGCTCAGACATAGAATTTTTGTTGTCTGTGAAAAACCTGGATGGGAGAAAAATAGCATCTCTACTTTCATTAACCTCCAACTGAAATTTAGCATACTTAAATTATCAAGGTAGGCACCAAAGTAGAAAAAGAAATTAGAAATCATAGCTATTTTCATATTAACATGGAGTTATTGTAAACATTTCAAAACATTGTTTATGCTCATCCATGTTATATAATTATACTTATTGACCTACTGCTAGATAACATTATTTCTATATCACGTATTACCATGTCATGAATTCATATTTCTAATATTTTGATAACTCAATTTTAATAGAATTGTTTTCCTTTGTGATTCTGTGTTATTTATTTTAAGCACTGAAGCATTATTCTGAGAAGGCAACTACAGGCTTCACCAGATTGCCAAAGGAGTCCTTGGCACAAAAAAAAGTTTAAAAATTCTGCTATGGAGCATTTCTGCTTTTTCAAGGAATGTGATACAAACAGCTAGAACTCAGGTACTCTAAAGCAGTATTTCACAAGCTGAAGAATTGTACAGGCTTTTTCACGGAAAAAAGCTGTGCAAAATTAGATATAAACCCCCCTTTATGCCTATAGGTATAACACAACTATAAAACGGGGGCGGGGGGTGGGGGGTGGGAGATGAGGGTAAGGGGGATCGAATATATGGTGATGGAAGGAGAACTGACTCTGGGTGATGAACACACAATGGGATTTATAGATGATGTAATACAGAATTGTGCACCTGAAATCTATGTAATTTTACTAACAATTGTCACCCCAATAAATTTAATAAAAAAAATAGAAAAAAAAAATATTAATATATATAAATTAAATAGAAATAAAATTACAAAACCAATACAATTTAAATGAATTATATTAATATATTAGTATTAACATTGTTCTGTTAAAACACCATGAATGTGATACTAACTCCTGAGGCACAAGTTCTTCCGTATTTGGGGAACTTACACTAGCACATAGTCCAATTGAGTGATTCAGTCACCATTTTCCCTATTTGAACTGCCACAAAGACATCCTTTGTACAACAGGCAAGTACATACTTTGTTCTGCAATTGAGAAGAATATATATTTTCCTTTTTTGATGACTGGCAAATATCTATTTAAAAAGACCCAAGATGGAGCGCTCCTGTCTAGGATGCCAGGTCAGCAAACTGAAACTTCAATACCTTTATGTCCTGGTGAATGCTCTGCTTGACCAGAAACGCAGTATACCCAGTCAACCACTCCCCATATTTCATACCAACTCTGGGCTCTATACTTAGTTTTTTTACTCCTTTTTTACTGCAAACAAGGTTTGGACCCAGCCAATCAGATACTTTCTGTTTCTCTCTTCCCTGTTCTTTATTCTTCATCCTATGAAAGCTTCTTGCCTTCTGCCCCATTTTGTAGTTCTCCTAAAGGAGACTGTCCAATCAATGAAGTGATAAATAAAGTTTGTATCACCTAAATTGTCTTCTTGAATCATTTTTTAACAGTCTAAGCAGTACAGCTTAGCGGCAACATAATCATAAATATAAATGCAAATACAAGCAGCAAAAATACAAATCGGTACTTGTTATAAGATGGTTATCCAGGTTATTGAGAGTAGGCTTACATTAACTATTTTTATCATCATTCAAATGAAAGAATTTAAGAAGTTCTTATAGAGAATTCTTGGATCCCCAGAATAAATCTATGGTCCCTCAGACCCCAGACGGAGAAATACCATCCAACAATATATTAACAGAGGAATGATAAGGATACAATTCCCAGGTACATCTAAGCCATTCACCCGTCCACATTTACACATATAAGCATTGACTCCCACTCCAAAACGCATAATAATGTATAGTCAGTAATCTATAGTAATCTACAGAGTCATGGGTTCATGACTCTGAAGGTAGAAAAGACTTTTGAAGAATATAATGAAAACATTTAGGGATCCATTACTGATAGGTGTAGAAAATGTTAGGGAAAAAGGAGAGGAGACTTTTCCTGATTTCAGATGTCTAATTAGACTCCCTCTCCTTAAATCCCCCCTTGGATAGTTGCCTGACTAATAGTAATCAACACTTGCTCTGATCCTCTTAGCTTCATAGTCTTGCAGAGCTCACTTACAAACTAAGAGAAATACCACATTAGAAACACAAAACTAGGAAGAAAGAATAACCTAAGGGTTTTGGATTGATGCATAAGTTTTCGACACTTCGCAAATTTGAGGTATGTGTTTAGAGCATTTTGATACAGAATTATCAGTGCTAATGAATCAGTTATTTAGACAGCTTCATACCATGATCCAAGTCATTTTATCTTCCAAAGAGAGACTCTGAGTAGTTCACTGAGAAAAAAAAAAAAAAAAAAAAAAACACCAAAAAGCTAAATATAAGGTGAATGCTGATTATTGGGAAAATGGCTAAAATAAATGATGGCATAATGACAACATGGAATACTATTCAGTCATTGTAACAATGACTTAGTGATATTTACATGACATATTCATGAATGAGGAAAACATTGCATAGAAAAATATATGTAATAAATGTGATCCCGTTTTTTGAAAAACAAACAATGACAAAATCACCTCTACCTGTTTGTTATATGCATGCATGTATGTGTATATTTGTTCAAGATAATTGTATAAGCATGGAGAAAACTATAAAAATATACACACTAGGTTGTTAACATGGGTTAACTGTAGGTAAGGATAGGATAATATGATGCAGAAGGAAGGGAAAGGAGTAAAGTGATTTACATACAAAACAGGAAAAAAACACCTCCATGTAAAATTAATGTGCATAATATAGTCATATTTATGCATTATAAAAAGAAGAAAAATCAACTCCCAATGTTTGAGGAAATGAAAAAGAAAGGTAGAAGTGACTGAGGGGTGAGAAGCACTTTCAGAATGGTAGCATGCCTAAGATCCTCCAAAGATCTGCTCCTCCATGAAAGCAGTGAAAACACTGCAAAAAATTATCAAGATCAAAATTTTCAGAATTGGGGGATTTAACCAAAGGCTTGCATCAATTAGGTGAACACTTACTCAAGAAAAATATCTGAATTACAGTAAGAACTATGAGTTTTGTAGCATTTTTAACTTGCCCTACTCCCTTCACCCTCTCCCCAGTTTTGCGGTAACCTTAAAAACTAATGGCCTTGCAACCATGGTAACTATGAAAACTGGCAACCTAGGAGGCAATGGAGAGGGAAGAATGGGTTTGACCTCCCCAAAAAGCCATCCCCAGGAAATTGTCACCATTCAATCTGTCTGCAAGCTCCCTGGAAAGGATCCATTCTCAGGGCTTGTCTTTATTTTATGTGATTCAGAGCTTTCTCTATGCAAACAGCTCTACTCCAGGGCCCTTTTTGGAGCACAATCTGTGGCAACATCACCACTACCAGAGGCAAGAATACCTGTTGGAAATAAGAGGCCAACAAAAACTTTAAAAGGAAAAACTAGGGAATGAGGTATCCAAAGCGGCCTTGGACAAGTCCTGACATATGTCTTGGGATCTTAGAAGGCCAGGTTCATGTTCGGGGCTGTGCCATATCCAAGAAAGAGATGAGAGGTCAGTCACAAAGCCATATGCTTATTGTATGATGCTCTTAATATGAAATGTTCAGAATAAGCGAAATATAGATACAGAAAGTAGATTCGTTTTGGACAGTAATCTACTGGCTGGGAGAATGGGAAAATGAGGAATAATGGATATGGCATTTCTTCCTGCAGTGATGAAAAATGTTCTAAAATTAGATAGTGGTGATGGTTGTACAACTCTGTGAATAAGTTTTTAAAATACTGAACTGTCCATACTAAAAGGGTAAATTTCATGGTATGTTGACTTTATCTCAAAAAGCAGTTCTTTTTTAAAAAGCGAATGAGAGATACGAAGTGTTCTCATCGGATGTAGATGATTTAGGAGCTGGTTACCAAAGAGCCTACTGAGAGAACAGAACATTTTAAGCTTTCAGCACATTAACCCACTCTCTTGTCACTTTAATTCCTGATCAGAGTTTCTAGGTTATTCTATTGTGTGCCACATTATTTTTAACCCAAACGCTGTTGGCTGGTCAAAGAGTTTTTCTCTTTCCTTAAAAAAACATGAAAATATTTCTGTTTAAATGTTTACAAAATGTATCAGGAGAAAAAGTGAAAACAAAAATCCAAATACAGAATGCAACCTAGAAAAGTCCCTTGCTGAAATATAGCATGAAAGCTAACTATGGATTTTTTCCCTTTCCATATTACAACTGGTTTTCAAAATGCAACTTATGAAACTCCAGAAGCATCAGATGTCACATAAAGCCTATTGCACATTGACAAAGCCCAGCTCTGCTGTGCAGCATAATGGTGGGGGAGGTGTGAGTTGGGGGGGGGTTCTATTTAAAACTTTACAAACTGCAGTATTCTATGCTTTGGCATGATATTAAGAACCCCCAGGAGGAAATGTCTTAAGGAAAGGCTATTTCCTAGTACCTTTTGCCAGGAGCTCTCCCCTTGGTTTCCTACCCAGGATATTTGGGTAGAACAGAATGTCTGGCTACTGTAGTTTTGGATTGAAGTGGATTTAAATAGCCTTTACATATGCCGGGAATTTAAAATGACATTTTCATTAGAGAACAATTGAAAAAGAGAAATAAAGTAAATTCTCTGCTGGGTATTAGTACAAATACAAGTCATTAAATTAAATAAATAAACAAATAAATATCAAATCCAGAAGTCATTTTGAAATGACTATAGTTCATTTATTTATTCATTCAATAATTATTTATTGATCACAGAATATACAGCAGCAAGAACAAAACAAAAACAAAACAAAAACAAACCAGACTCCTCTTCTACTGTCATGGAGCTTAAAATTTGCTCCAGAAGTAATGCTTTACTTCTGCAGACAAAGCAATAAAATTAAATGAGGAAGCATGAAATACTTGAAAGAGCACGGGTCTAGGAGTGCCAAGATCAAAATCCCAATTTCATGTCTACCAATTACTAGACAAGTGATATTGAATATGCCAACTTAATTTCCCTAGGCCTCAATTTCATACCTTGAAAAGTGGTGTATATTACCTTTCCTGCGTATCTCATCAGTTAATTGTAAGAACCATGCAGAAAATATTCAAACATGCCCTGAAAACTACCAAAAGCTCTATAATCACAGGCTATAGTTCATTTATAGTTCATTTCAGCAATATTACTGAAATGTACAAAAATGATCTAATCCCTTGCAATAAACAATTTCAGTTAATATAGACAGTCTGTTGAGGATCTACGTGGTCAAACAGTAAAGCTTAATGCTGTCGGGTACATTACCAACATAAAATGACACATATTCGAAGCTTTCAGCCTTTCTCCATTTAATCATTCTAATTTCACCTGGATTTCCTTTACATGTCAAATTACATTCATATTCTCAAGCCATAGGAAGAGAAAATGAGTCAAACAGACTTCCACCAAATTTCCAAACGGAGCAACAAGTACCATATGTTTCTTTACTCTTCAGGGTATGTGTTTGTCACCTCTACTCAAATCTTAACAAATAATGGAACTTTCAAAATCGAGACAAATCCACTTAGTAAAAGAAAACAATGGCTGTAATTGCAACCACATTAACTGGACTGAGTTTTTACTTAAACTACTTTTGCACTTCTGATGGAAAAATACTGTCCTTAAGAATAATGAAGTGCTTAAGACATGACCAACATATTAAAAACCTCAAAATTAAACTCATGAGGAAAATAAATTTTACTTGGCACAAGTCAGGTTTGCAGTATCACTGTCAGGTAAAGAACACAAATCCGTATGAATCACTGGTGAACACCAAGCATAAGAAACAGTTAAAACCTGTAGGTGCACTATGAAACGATGGAATTCAAATAGTCTGTCTCTTTGGGGCTAGAGAAATAGAATAATCCTGCTTTTCTTCAGCCAATGGCAAACATATACTGTGATAGCTAAGAGTCGGCTTAATCCTTCCCTTCCTGGCTCAGAATGAAAACAAATACTCTGTCCTAGACCTCAGATGTGATTTCCTTTCCTGTGTGGGATTTCACGAAAGAGGGAAGAACAAACAAGAAAATGATCATGGATGGCTGGGCTTTGTGTAATTTTCAATGACATCACTTTGTTTTAGGGAGTAGAAAATAAGAATCAAGACAACTGCAGAGAAAGTTCTTACAGTGACAGTGCTCTGATTATGTTTTATCAGTGCTGACCGGATCGGAGCTG
Source organism: Rhinolophus sinicus (assembly GCF_036562045.2). Classification (NCBI taxonomy): domain Eukaryota; kingdom Metazoa; phylum Chordata; class Mammalia; order Chiroptera; family Rhinolophidae; genus Rhinolophus; species Rhinolophus sinicus. The sequence continues at coordinate 78,813,413 of NC_133752.1, forward strand.
AAGTTCTTCGGCACTTTCCACAAAATCCACTTCCATCAACACTCTGGAAGCTTAGTAACTTCACTAAAAAATCTGAGGTATTGAAGAATAGAGTCACATTGCAGAGCATGTGGTCTGCCACCATCTAACTGACCCCATCTCCACACTTTCTGTCTCCTCTTTCTCTCCCAGCTCTTTTACTGGAATCACTGACAAATCCCTCCATGTGTGCTCAGACAGAAGTTTTGCACATGCCATTTTCCTCAAGCTGTGATTATTTGTCAGTCACCAACACGTAAAATAAATTGCACAGCCAATAAAAGAGGAGGGGAAAAAGAACACATGGACACATCAAAAGCAAAATGGGGGAATAGCTCCTATTAAATCACTTGGCATTCAATTATAGAGTGGGATCCCTCCTACAAGGCATGGATAACTAAGTAACTTCACTTATTAATTTAACCATTGCAAAATAAGAAACATAAAACTTCAAAACAGAAGCACAGATTTTCAGAAGTGAACCACCAAAATGAATACCATTATATTGGGCAAACAGCATACATTTTTATGCCTCAGAAATGTTGAATGACATTGATACATTTTCATTACTTATGTCCCTATCTGGATGGCTGAGCTGATGGCATTTCATGTTTAAGAATAGGACACGCTGCCCCGCTTACCCAATAAGAGAGTGGAGCTGTCTTTGCCTGTGTGACCAGTAACTGACTGTGAAGTGAGATAATCCGTTGCCATACTTAAAAATCTATCTGTGGGTTCCAAACACATTAAAGGGCACATGCATTCAGCACCTTCAGACTTACTTGTGTTCCTGTGATTTTGGTCCCCCAGGAAAGAAGCATTTGTGGTCCAAGCTGGAATGTGTTGGTTGGGTTGTATAGTAGATGTCACGGTGCTCTCGTTATAAATTGTATTGATAAGAATAACATCAGGCACTTGAACTTCACCATCAGTGGCCACGGGTTCGCTCCCATTTGATTTAAAATAGGCTTCTTTTAATGTTCCTGAAAGACCAAAAATATAAATAAATATTTTAAAACATTACTAGAAGTATTTATTTTTAAAAACATATTAAGAAAAACTCTAGAGCTATTTTCCCATGTTTCATTCTATCCAGGCAAACACAAAGAGAAAGATGATGGCTAGCTAACTTCTTTGGGACAAATCAGAGTTTCTCTTCTACAGCAAATCACATAACCCTGTGAAGAAACTATGTCTTTCTCAAATGCTTCAGGTTTAAAAACTGAGTCTCCTAGCTAGGGTCTTGGTGCTCAAAGAATTTAGGGTAATTCCACCTCACCTGAGACTCACCACAGAGAAATAAAACATGGTGAATCTTACAGTGTTTGCTTTCTGTTTCTCAATTTCACCCATCCTTTTATGCCATTTCAGTACTAATAACACCTGCTCTCATACCTCTATATCTGCCTCTAAAGTGCACAATAGTGCCTCACTAGCCTCAGCTTTCTTCACATTTTGCCCTATATATCAGTGAACTATGCATAACAGAAAAATAAAAATAATAGGGCTCGTATACTTACCAATACTTGTATCATAGAAACCAAAAAAATAAAAAATAAAATGAAACTCTAATTCCAGCAAAACTGAAAGTAGAAACTAACTTATCCTCATCTTTACCTAGAAGGTATAAAATATAATTACAAGAAATAAGAAATAGTCATTAAACTAAGATTCTCAACAGGTCCCTTTCTCAAGGTATTCATTCATTAACAAAATAAGTATCAAATCTGACTATTGGGAATCACCTAGCTTTGACTTTAGGCAGAAACTTTTTAAAACTTTGAAAGCAATAATGTATTTTTAACTCAGTCAAAATAGACGACAGACTGTTTCCAGAATATAGCACTATAGTTGAGTATGCTACAAAAATAAATGAATGTGATATTGATCTATTATAGAAATACCCAAGGGAGATTTTTAAAAAAATTTTACAGTGAATGCCCTAATTGGTTCTCACTTTTCCAAGCAGTCCATGCACCATTAAAAATAAAAGAAATATAAATAAAATGTTTAATATCAGTCATGGAAAAAATTTCTCTACACGTGTTTGACACTTGGAAAACATTAACTACAAATCAAAATAGAAAAGCAGCTGTTTTCTAGCTAACTAAGGTCAACAGTTTCATCTGCCAAAGGATTCTAAATAAAACGTTGGAGCATAAAAGCAAAATCGTGACCATGTGGTGCAGGTAACACATTCTGCAAATTGTCTGTGTTGACAGACAGTTTATGTGTAAATACCAAGTGCAGTAGGTGGAATAAAAGATGTAATTTGATGGTTTTTCACTTTCAAAATGATTTAGAATTTATCCTGGATCAAAATAAATATGTGATAGACTTGATTACTATGGAATATGCTTTTCACTCATACAGAAAATTTTACGAGTTGATTAGATATAATTTTGTTTTTATCCACTTGTTAATTGGTCTCTCTCTTCACTTGTTTTGGCGTAAAGAGATATTGCACATAACGTGTTGTTTCCACCAATGGCTCTCATGAATATATAAGGCCCATAAAGTTGATTTAACTTATCGTGCACACCCTGTGAATCAGCAAGCAGCTCTGTCAACAGACTTGTAGCAGTGCCAATCACTCATAGCGACATCCCGAGCAGTTCACTTAAAAGCAGATCCTTACCATGTAAAATATCCAACAGTTATGTATTAATGTATTTTGTAATGATTAACCTTATTAATAATCTTTCCTTTATCTTTTCCACTTAACCACAGTGGTGAAAGTGTTAATAACATCTCTTTACTCTAAGAAGTCCTTTGAAATACTTATTTCTTAAAAACACTGAGACAACAACTTTAAAAAAAGCAGCTTTCTCGCTCTTAAACTCTACATATAAAGCAGGTTGGCAGACTAGAGAGAAAGAACATATGATATATGATAGTTGCTGTAACTAATGTTCCTAAAAGTATATTTTTGAGGCAGACAGACAGGCCAACAGAGAGAGAGAAAGAGAATAAGCCTAAAGGACATGTCTTTAAAAGCCTGAATTCATTAGACAATTTGTTTTCAAGCATCTCTGGAAGCTGACCAACTCTTAACTCACAGTTGGTCATCTATGATGCTTTTTTTTTTAAAAAGCACAAAAATAAGAACTCAATAAGACTAAATGCTCTCAAACCATGATGAGCTATAAAAATGCTGAGTTATTAGCCTAAAATAGAGTGTTCATTCTTCAGTGCTGCCCCATCCTTTTCCACATTCCTATTTTTATAGTGCGGTTAAAAGTACAGGTTCTACAGCCTGGCCACCTGGGTTTAAATCCCATCTCTAACACTTACTATCCTGAAACTTTGGGCAAACTCTCAACTGCCATAAAATAAGGAAAATAAAAGTACCTCTCTCATCCGGCTGCTCGAGTCACATTGGTCAATACGCATATAAACACTTGAAACAGTTCTGTCACACAGTAAGTTCTAAGTAACTATTAGTCATGACTAAACAATGATAGTAATGAAAGTAAAACTGTCTTCCTTTGGGCTACTAAGGTACTTTTAAATAAGTACCAATTTCCTTTTATTATAAGTGTATCCCAACATAACAAAATGGCTAAGGAAATTTTCAAAAGTGAATCACAACCCATGTTTGGAGTGAAATAACTTTGGCTCTTTCAAGGTAAATTATTAATAGAAGACAGCATTGTATCAAGATAGTATGGCTCAAAAGTGTTTCAGCTCTATAACACAGCTCTAACAATGTTTAAGAAATAATCTATAATTCCAATAATAATAGCACAATTTTATCCATCACCTACAACGAATAGATAGAGCGCTATGGTTGGCTAAATAATGCTACCCCAGAGATGTCGACATCCTAAGTCCCAGAACCTGTGATTATGTTACCTTACACAGCAAAAGGGATGTTGCACACACAAGCTAAGGAATTTGAGATGGGAAACTTATCCTGGATTATCAGGTGAGCCCAAGGTAGCCACAGGATCCTCATAAGCAGAAGAGGGAGGTGAGAAACTATGTGCCAGACATGCAGTGTGAGAAAGACTCAATGGGCCATTGCTCAGTTGAAAATGGAAAGGAGCCACAAGTCAAGAAGGCAAGAAACCTCTAGAAACTGGAAAAGATAAACAGAGTGTCTCCTAGAGTCCCCAGAAGGAATACAGATCTATCAAAACCTTAATTTTAGCCCAGTGAGAACTATTTTGGAATTCTGACCTCCATAATTCTAAGGTAATAAATTTGTGTTGTTTTAAGCTACCGAGTTTGTGATTACAGCAGCAATAGGAAACTAATAATATAGGCACCTTACTAAATATCCTCACTCTAAGAAGCTACTAAGTTAGCCTTCTGACAATCTTAGGAAATGGATGCTATCTAAATTAACCCTTCTTTGTGGAGTTTCAGAGAGGGAAACTGAAGTTTATAAGAGTTATTGAACTTACCCAAGAATTGAGTTGGGACCTGACAGATATACATGCACATACACCCACAAACACTTCTCACTTTGGACAAGGTACACAAGTTAAAAAAAATCAACTATCATAAGCATGCAAAAAAAAAAAATTACCTTCCTATGATGTGAGTTTGAAGTTAATTACTATCTTTATATCTCTAGCCATGTGGTAACATGTTTACTTTGCATTTTTATGTGCCAGGAACTTTGTTTTTACTCTTCGCTGAGAATACAAAATCTAGTAAGAGATTCTTATCATCAAGATAATAGATTTACAGATTAATTGAGGGAGAAAGCCATGTAGCTAAAAAATATAGACCAAGCTACAAGTGCTTTGAGAATTGACTGTCATTCCATTTGAGAAAGTCAGGAAAGGTTTCTTAGGGGACAATGACCCTCGATATGAATCTTAAAAGATTATTAGGGATTTTCTGGTTTTGAGCAAAGCATTTGTGGGGATCAGGGAGGTGTGGTAAGAGGGAATGGAGAGCTTTCTAGATAGAGTAGAGTGGGACAGATATGCAGAAGCCTAGCAGCAAGTAATTAAGCATGGCTAGCACACAGGGGATTGGCCAGAGAACAGGGAGAGGGAGTCGAGGCCAGTCTGTGAAGGAGTTCCTGTTAAGGTTTGGAATTGATCTTATTGTGATGGAGAACTTTCGAAGGATCTTAAATAGGGTGGAACATTAGAATGATTACTCTGGCAGCAGGGTGATGCTTGAAAGAGGTCAAGTCTAGAGAATAGTTAGAGGCCACTGCAATAGTCCAAGGGAGAGAACAGCAAGGCCTGAGCCAAGGCAAAAGCAATGGGGATAGAGGAAACAATTGGGAGAAAGCTTTCTGGTTCTCCCACAAGAATCTCCAACTTAACATGTCCAAACTAAACTTCCAACCTTCCCTCCACCTACCTGCAGCCTATTCTTCCACCTGTACTTCCTATATTAACAAAAATCAAGCTGGTTGCCCAAGCCAGAAACCTAGAAGTCAACCTTGACTCCTACTTCTCCTTTATATCAAAATCTAGTCAGTCTGGATTTCTGTTGATTTTAATGCACCAAGTGCCTTAATTTCAACCTTTATCATCTCTTACTTAGACCATCACCAGAGTTCCAAATTGGTCTCCCTGTCTTCACTTCTTTCTGCCTCCAGTCCTCTGAAGTGTAATCACGTCTGTTGTTCTTTGCAAATGTAAACATGATCAGATTTCTCCCTACTTAAAAACATCAGTCAATGGTAAACCATCACCCATCATAATGGTTTTCAAGTATTTTTGTAGCAGATAAATATTATTTTCAAATAAACAGAAGATCCTATAGCTACAAAATAGACATGAGCTATATTTTGAAATTAATTTATTTTATAAATTCTAAATGTATAACTTATTATGAACCAATCAATAAGAAAGTAATAGGTAGTTTTGGTGACATAAAAAATCCAAACTCCACAGACAGTAGTTTAGTGGTTACCAGAGGGTAAGGGGGTAAATGGGGTGGTAGATGAGGGTAAAGGGGATCAAATATATGGTGATGGGAGGAGAACTGACTCTGGGTGGTGAACACACAATGCGATATATACATGATGTATTACAGAATTGTACATCTGAAACCTATGTAACTTTACTAACCATTGTCACCCCAATAAACTTAAATTAAAAAAAATTCAAAACCATTGTTAATGTAATTAGATCTACATCACCTTGCTATTTATTTCTCTATTTTATTTGCACATATTCAAAAAACATTCTGACTCATAGCAATGGGTAGCTACAAAAATGGCAATATTTTGAGTTTTTTCCCCCCACAACTCACTTTTTAAACGTAGGATATTGTTTATTTAAAGAGATATCACATGATCCAAATAAATATGAATGAATTCAGCACAAATTATTTGGCTGCTGATCTCTGCTTGGTTAATAATTTGCATGTAATATTTGGTTTGAGTGTGCATTTAAAATCTATTTTTTTTAAATAGAAAGTCAAAGCAAACAATTATGTAATCCTTGAGATTCCTCCTCAGAACCTTGGTTCCATGAAACAGAGTTTGAAAACCAATGACCTAGATGATAAAGCCCAAATTCCTTAAGACAACATGCAAGATTCTGTCACTTGCGCTGAATCTATCAATTTAGCTGCATTTTCTTACCAGGGCCAAAATTTCACCGAGTTTCCCAGTCCACCTCCATCTTTCACGGGATCATACTTTTGCACTTGCTATTTTCTTAGCCAAATGTGACCTGTGTACTACTGCCTTCTAACCAGAATTTCTACTAACTTTGTTCCAAAGGCTAAAACGTTAATGCTCCATGAAGCTTTCTGTGACCGCCCCCAATGCACTTTGTATATACCTCTGTCATTAGGTATATTGCCTTGTCTGCTAATCGTTTCTTCCTCTCAACTGTGAGTTCCTGAGAAAGAAGGACTAATTTAACCATCCTTGAGTTCTCAGCGACTTTCAAAGTTCCTGCTACCTAATAATCACTCCTGAAATGTTTTGAATTAATTCATATTAATAATACTAACTAGGACAGTGATTATAGTGGCTGAAACTGCAGACTGCATAAGATAGTCGCCAGATAACCCTTTATTGAGTGGATATTTTAGGTTGAATGAGTACTAAGTCGAAATCACTCTTGTAAATCATGCTGATTTTAATATTGATTTCATTTTTCCTTTGTGATGGCAACACTCACCCACAAAGGAGAGGAGGATCACTAGTAGGACAATCAGAGCACAGATACAGGGAATCAGAACCAGCAACAGGAAACGGAGAATGTTAGCAGTCGTCAGCTTCTGAGAGCAGCCATCACCCATGTTATCTTCATCAGCTACCAAGACCTAAAGCAAAAGAGAAATACGAAACACGGCTTGACTATTACAAAGCCACTCAATACATGATATGAAATGGTAGAGTATAGCTACCCATTCAGAGCAGCAGCAATTCCTGAGATTTTACTGTGTGTACTTCAGAGCATGAAATGAGGTCAGTCACCAAACTCACGCAAATAAATGAACAAATAACGGTCCAACCATTCAGGGCAGAGCAAATCATCTATTCATGAAATGCTTTTCAGGAGTACGTAAACTTTTAATGATACCCCATCTTGACTTTTTGAAATGTATTTGCCAATTTGGTATTATTTCCAAGGGCTATAAATTACCACGGCAAGAACTCAGCTTGGCCCAGAGCTATAAGCAAAGACTACCTAGTACAGTGATAAGATATTGGTGAGTAGGTGTAGACAAGACATTCTCCAGACTTCATTGTTGTTGGTCTCATTAGTCCTAACCCAAATCTGCATGAATCTGGATAAAATAAGTTTCCAGCCATGAATAACTCAGCAAGGTTGAATGTTACTGACCAGGTATGTAGTGACAAGTTGAACAATGAAAGAGAGCCTGTCCGGTTAGCCAGTTAAAACACTGACACTCTCTCAGGACTTTCTCCGCTGCCCACACGGCCCCTGCAGCCCGTCCATTTGTAAAAGGATGATGAGGTGCAATAGTGATGGCTCAGATAAAGTTCTTGTCTTCAAATACTTTAAATTTTGCTTAGTTCAGAATCTTGCCAGAAATGATGTCTGGAAATTCATGTACTGCAAATGGCTATCTTTGGGCAGTGGCTTTTTCAACAGAAGTTTAAGCTGGAATTAAAAGTGATCTGAGTAACTCACTAACAGCAACTCTGATTCCCTTAATGAAGATAATTCTCAAGGTTCTGTCTGGGACTTCTGACTCTCCTTGTGTTTTCTCCTCTGACAGTTTCAGAGCTTGAACGATGACCTCTGTGTTAACTATCTCCTGAATCTCTCTTGAATCCCAAACCTCCTTTCAAGTTATATCACATATATTTTAAATGACTAGTGCTTGACAGCGTCTCCCTCTCTCCTGTATCACTGCCATCGGCTTTTAGTGTGTTCATTTTTTTCCATCTTCAAGCCTATATCCCTTTTCAGCCACCGTCCCCTCTCTCCTTTCTCATCCAAAATGCCCTAAGAGTTAATATATATTGTCCAGATTTCCTCACTTACTGTTTATACTCTTGTGGCCACTACAACTTGGCACCCACTTCTATCACTGCACCAAAACAGCTCTTGCTAGGGTTCCCAATGACCTCCATATGAAAATGACATTTTTCAATCACCCTTGTAATGACATCTCAGTATCATCTGACAGATTGAATTCTTAGCCATTCCCATCTTCTTCAAGCACTTTCTTCCTCTGACTTCTCATTCTCCTACTTCTCTGGTCATTCCTTCTTTTTCTGTAAACTCTTGTTTCACATTCACTCTCTCCAGGCAATGTCACCCACACAAATGGCATCGATTGACAGCTCTACACATGTGACATATCTTTAAATAGCAAGCATAGACCTTTCCTCCGAGCTCCACGCCTTTGTATCCAACTGGACATTTGACATCTCCTCAGTAGACATTGCAAAAGATGTTTCACACCCAACAGGTCTGAAACCAAATAAATCATCTTCACCCCAATATCTGGTATTCTTCCAGGGTTCCCGATCTCAGGAAAAGTTAACTGAGCACTTGTGTGTCAGGCACTGTTTGGGCACTTGGGAAATATCACTGTGCAAAGGAAAAATTTCCAGCCTCTAAGTTTTTATATTCTAGTAAAAACTACCACATGTCTTACCTGGAATACTGCAAATGCCTCTTCCTGTACGGTTTACCTATAATCATTCTCGCACTCCCTAAATTGTTCTTCACACTATAGCCAGAGTGAGAAAGAGGCTGTGTATCACTGGGTGATGAGAAAAGGCAACATGCAAAATGATCCTCAAATTGAACTCATTCAGGGGATTCAGAGCCTGAAACAAAAGCTCATCATGAGAACCATGTGTCCAGTGGGTTAGCAGAGATTTGGGGAGGTCTCTGGACTTCCACAGGGATGTACAGGGTTTTGCGTCCCTTTTATGAAGATTTCAAGGGTCAAGGAGACTATAGTGGGTGTTTCAGGCACATTAGTCTTTACTTTGTTCTACCTTCCTGCAGCATTTGACTTTATCAACACATAGTATATTCTTAGGGAAACTTCCACAGCTGCAATGGCAGAAGCTGCTTGAGAACAAGGGGATCCCTGCCCAGGGATCCTTCAGATGGAACTGTCACTCCTGAGGTCAGGGCCAGGACTTATCCAAGAGCCAAAGAACCAGAAACCTCTGACTGGGCATATTGGGTGTATCTCTCGGCAGGTTAACCCAGAGAATTCTAAGAGATAAAAATAGTTGCTAACAACCAGGCTACAACAAAGCAGAAGTTCAGCCCAAATGGAACCCAGTGCCTTCTTAGGGACAACAGCCTTACCCCTCTCACATCTCCCCTCATTCAGAGTGGGGATGAGTGGCCGGGAACTGTACATACTTGCTCTTTACACTTATTGTTGGGTTATGTAAGAACTTTTTAAAAATAATTAGTTGGACCCTCCCACATAATAAATTTTACATTTTAAATATAGAGAGCAAGGGTCCGCAAACTACAGTCCATGGGCCAAAGCCAGCCCACTCCTGTTTTAGTACATAAGGTTTTATTGGCAGAGATCCACGTTGATTCATTTATATACTGCTATCGCTGCTTTTCTGCTACAACAACAGCACTGAGTGGCTGCAACACAGCCATATGGCCAACACAGACTGAAATATTTACTATTTGGCCCTTTATAGAAGAAGTTTGACAACCCCAGATGTACAGTATCAATGTATACCCACATATATGGGTATCTTGTAATCTAGGAATGTAATATGATAACCAAATTAAAGTATAAATTCTTTGAAGAAAATCAGATTTTTATCTCTTCTTAGTGAAACCTGATAAAACTTTATAGGTGGTGGCAACTAGCAGGCAGTTAGAACTGTCTAATTGTTGCTGTAATACACGGTTACTCCACAAAGGTGCAAAAATAAAAATAATCTTCAAAATAGGAAAAAAACATCAAGACTATACGTGCTACATTAGAAGAATAAAGGAAAGCACAAGTTTCAGGGATATTCAAACTGAGACAGTACTGCAACATGCATTATAAACTAGAGGAACCAACAAATACTCATAAGATTACACAGTGAGAAAGTACAAATTTATACTAACTCAGCTGTAATCTCTCTATATGCATGTAACTATCACCCTTTTCTCATCAGTGAATGCCCAGCATCTAGAACAGCATGAACATAGTCAGGAATAGATTAATACTTGTTGAATAAATGAATGAATGAATAAATGAATGAACAACATTTTCTCTGTACATAATTAATGCAAATAACTGCTTCTTTCTTAAATGATGTATGCTTCCCAAAGTCGTTGACTGAATCATCCAAAAACACTTGGAAGAGAAAACATATTTGGTAAAAAAGTAAAAATATTTCCCTTTTTAGGGAAAATATACTAAAATTAATAAACTGTGTTTTTACTAAGACTATTAGTACAATTCTATACTCATGTTTCCTATTACAAACTTTGAAGTCAGAAAATTTTATGTTTCAAAAAGTAAATTGTGGTAGATTTTATTACAGAAAAAATTTGTAAAATAATTTAAAATTTTTTTCAATTTCACTTCTCATGTAATATTATATTATTCTCAAGTATACAACATAGTGATTAGACATTTATATAATTTACAAAATGATCATCCCGATAAGTCTAGTACCCACCTGGCACTATACATAGTTATTACAATATTGTTGACTATATTCCCTATGCTGTACTTTACTTCCCCGTGACTTATTTGTTTTATACCTGGAAATTTTAACCTCGTATTCCCCTTCACCTTTTCCCCCACTTTTTAAATTTTTCAATAATAGTTGAAAAACTGTTAATTATTTTATATTAATTTCAGGTGTACAGCATAGTGGTTAGATACTGATTATAATTTTACAAGTGACCACCCCCAGACTAGCCTAGTACTCACCTTACACTATACATAATTATTACCATATTATTGACTCGTGCAAGGGAAACAAAAGAAAATAAACAAATGAGACTACATGAAACTAATACGTTTTTGCACAGCAAAAGAAACCATCAACCAAAACGAAAAGACAGCCTACTGAATAGAAGAACATATTTGCCAATGATACATCTGATAAAGGATTGATATCCAAAATTTATAAATTTATAAAGAACTCATACAACAAAAAAACCAACAATCTGATGAAAAATGTGCAGAGGACCTGAAGAGACATTTCTCCAAAGAGGACATACAGATGGTCAATAGATGTATGAAAAGATGCACATTCTAATTATCAGAGAAATGTAGATAAAAACCACAATGAGATACCATCTCACTCCTGTCAGAATAGCCATCATCAATAAATCAACAAACAACAAGTGTGGTGAGGATGTGGAGTAAAGGGAACCCTCGTGCATTGTTGGTGGGATTGCAAATTGATGCAGCCCCTATGGAAAACAGTATGGAGGTTCCTCAAAAATTTAAAAATAGAACTACCTTATGACCCAGCAATTCCATTCCTAAGTATTTATCTGAAGAAACTCAAAACACTAATTCGGAAAAACATATGCACCCCTATGTTCATTGCAGCATTATTCACAATAGCCAAGATATGGAAACAACTGAAATGCCCATCAATAGAATATTGGATAAAGAAATTGTGGTACATTTATGCAATGGAGTATTACTCTGCCATAAAAAGAATGAAATCTTAACATCTGGAACAACATGGATGGACTTAGAGGATATTATACTAAGTGAAATAAGTCAACTGAGAAAGACAAATACCATATGATCTCACTCATATGTGGAATCTAAAGAACAGAATAAATGAACAAACAAAACAGAAACAGACTCATAGATTCAGAGAACAAACTGATGGTTGATAGACAGGAGGGAGGTTGGAGGAATGGGTGACAAAGGTGAAAGGATTAGGAAGTACAGATTGGTAGTCACAAAATAGTCACAGGGATGTGAAATAAGGTATGGGGAATATAGCCAATAATTCTGTAAAAACTATGTATGGCATCAGATGGGTACTAGACTTATCGAGGGATCACTTCATGAAATATAAATGCCTAACCACTACGCTGTATACCTGAAACTAATGTAAAATAATATTGAATGTCGACTATAACCATATCTATCTATCTATCTATCTATCTATCTATCTATCTATCTATCTATATGTATATAGATAGATAGATAGATATATGGATATATATATATATATATATATATATATATATATCACAGGATATAAAGATACCAAAGTACAGTCAATGGTATTGTAATAGCTATGCATGGTGGCAGATGCGTAGTAGACTAGTTGGGGTAATCACTTTGTGAGGTGTGTAAATGTCTAATCATTATGTTGTCTTGTACACCTGAAATAAATAAATAAATAAATAAATGTTCATGTTATTCTTAACCACAATTACTTACTAATGGTATGTTAGGCACTGCACATCACCTCAAACTGTGGAATCAGATTGGAAATTGCCACCATTCATTTCCTGTTCCATATGAATTTTTGCAAGGTACAAGTTTTTACACAGCAAGCACCAAGAACCCAGCTTCATAAAGATATGATGATATCAAAAGGAGTATAGCACAATCTAATGTTGAAACTGTGAACTACCTCAAGTTAGTATTTCATTTAGTAACCAAGAAATGTTTAGTATTGTTGGATTTCTCTCAAAGATTGAAAATAATCAACAAAACTTTTTGAGTCACTGCAGCGTCTAGGGATGTTCAGCACATAGTTAGGGAATCATGGTTCTAGACGATTTGTTTCTCTCATATCCATCTGCATAAGTCCAAATCCTTAAATAAGTAACTCCTCATTCAGAAAGACTTCCTCGATTACCACAGAAGTAATCTCTCTCTGCCTCATCTGAATTTTTGGTATGTGGTAGAGATGAATTGACTCCCACCATTTATTCTTTCCTTTGATCGTAGAAACAGAACCCTAAATTTTGGCTGGGACAAAATTTAACAACCACTTAGAATAAAGATCGCATTTCCCTGTCTCTCTTATAGCTGTATGAGACCATAACCTGAGTTCTTGACCATGGGATGAAATTGGAAGTGGTAAATGTGACTTCCAGGAAGTTTTCTCCAAAAGAGAGGTATTGTCCTTCCTCTTTCCTGCTGGCTGAATATGGATGTAATAGCTGGAACTCAAGCGACCGTCTTAGACCCAGAAATGAAAGCCACATGCAGAAGATGGCTGAGTAGCAAGAAAGAGGGAACCTGGGTCTCTGATGGATTGTGAAGCTGCCCGATCAATCCTGAACTGCTTATTTTCAGACTATATTTACAAGAGAATCGAATGAATTATTTCTTGTGAAATCACTGTAAACCTGAATATTCTATCATTTGCAGCTGCAACAATTTTAACTGAACTATGGCATTTATCATTTCCTACTTTTGATCTACGTCATGTATGTACATAGTAAAGTTACTAAACTGTAATCTCAGGATGTAAAGATCAGTTTTTAATTCATTCAATGAATAGTTATACCATGTGCCCAGAACATTATTTTTATCCTTTAGGCCTCTTACATAAAATCAGAATAAATATACATCATCTCAAGTAAATAATTGTCTCAAAGTTAAAGGCCTGCAAAATTTCTCAGGAAAAGTTTTGGACTTTTGATATACTTACTTTTGATGGAAGAGAGGAAAAAAGCATTAAAAGTTCTCTTTAAACACCCTACATCTAGGCTTTTCATACTAAGTAATGTAACCATCAAGTTTGTTTACTTTTGACCAGAATTAAAGCAACTCAGAGTGGCCGCAGTAGCTTATCTCCTACTAATCAGAAGTTTGCTGTCTTTTATGTCTCCAATCAGGTAAATTCAGAAGAAAAAATTTACAACTTAGTAAATAACAACTTAGCAGTTTTCAATTATAAATTACTAAATATAGTGTGAGAGGCCAAAATGTTTGCAAACTGGGATGAATAGGGAGCAAGCAATGAAAAGTAAGGTTGGTCAAAATGCAGGCAATCACTGGATTATGTCACCTTGCAGTCCCCATGTTCTCTATCTATTTCAGCAATCTTCTATCTGGTTTCCCCATATCCTCACTTGTCCCCTTCCAATCTCTACACTGTACCCCAAGTGATCTTTCCAAAATGCTCATTTGGATATGTCACCTTCCTGTTTAAAACCCTCCAGAGATGTGCAAGACAAAGACCAACTTTCTTAACATGATCTAAAGACAATGCTTCTCAAACCTCAAAGTGCATGTGAATTATGTGGGAAGGATCTGACCCGGTAGGGGTGGGGCTTGAGATTCTGCATTCCTTACCAGCTACCAGGGGGTGCTGATGCTGGCAGGCTGAGGAGCGCACTACAAATCGCAGGATCTGGAGACCCTTCTAAGTCTGCCTTGCCTATACCTGGCTCACCGCACACCACTCATGTCCCCACTTCTCTGCCACTTGGCTCTTCCCAGCCCCATATAACACTCTCTGCCTGGAAGGACCTCCCTCCAACTCCCCACCTGCCGCCATCACTCAGGACTCACCCTTTCTATATCAACTCATGACCTATGACTACTAGTCTTTCTAGTCTTTCTGTCCTTTATCTCAGTTAAAGTTTATATGTATTTGTGTGATTATTAGATTACGTTGGTTATTTCTGCTAGACTGTAGGCTCCATGAGGTCAGGGACCACGTTGGGTTTTGCTTGCCATTGCAGCCCCCGCACTTACAAAGGTCATTCCATAAAAACCTTAAAATAATTAATCATTAAATTCTTCTCAGTATGCCCTCCAGCGGTCAGCAGAGTCTTAGAAGCACAAGGAATCCATTGCTGATCCATGTTTAAATAATTACTATGGTCCTAATAATAACAGTAATAATAATAACACAGCAAGAAACCCACTGAACATCTGCGGTGGGCCAGGCATTCCTCGCAGTGTGTTCCATATAGAAATGCTCTTAATCCTCCAAACAGCTCTAGTACATGGCTGCTATTAAAATACCCATTTGCAGGTGATGAATTTAAGGCTCTTTGTGAGTAATTTAATAAAATAATTCAAGATGATCAACAAAAAAGGCAAAATCTACAGTGATGTTCACCACTCAGCTCCCTTTTCTGAAATCCAGTAGGTGACTAGAAATTCCATGGCTTGACTTGGGCCTTAATTCTAGAACATAGCTTTCAGAGCTTCCTGGAACACACTGTCCACTCTCTTAATCTGTCTCTACACAGACAAACTAAGCTTACACCCATTGAGTCATGCAGAGCTGACCCCAGATGCCCCAAACCCTGTGAAGAACCAAATCTTATAACCTTCAGCATAAGAGTTTCAAAGCCATCCATTTCTCAGTATAGCTGCCCTTTGGGAGGTAAGAAATAGACTTTTTCCTGAGTCTTCCTGTGTCTGCAACTCCTTCAACATGGCATAATGGAAGATTACCACCTCACCACAGTTGGTGGTAAAAAAAAAAAAGTGTTTTAGAAATGGCCCGTCTGTGGTGGTATTTTCAATTTATTGCTAAAGCTCATACTTCAAAATTATCTTAAAACCCTTAATCTAATTATCTAATACAACCTTAATTACCTGGAAAATTTAATTACAGAAGTTTTCTATTTTTTATCTTTTGGAGAAATGGAAAATCTGAAGAAAATAAGCAAATTATCAAGAATTAAATTTATAAAATATTGCCAGAGAATGACACAGAATTCTGGAAAATGTGGGATCTTTCACAATGTCTATTTTCTACTTAGTTTAGAATATTTTGCCCTGAGAAGAACATGCAAATATTGGCCCTGATCATCAGTTTCCAAAGATATGGCTATCACTCTGCTTAGTACACTGTACATAGTATAAAAAAAGTTCTTTTTAATAGTAAAGATTGAAACACAAAGAAGGTTTAAGTTCATATTTAATACATCAAAAACTTAACAACAACAACAAAAAACCCTATTCACTGACCATTCAAAGTTTTGATAAACGTAAGCCACCCTTCACCTATAATAGCTCTGGAAGTGATAGTATTCATGTAAGGATCTAGTCTACAAAGAGATTAACATCAACTTGCTACTTTTAAGGAACAGCATCTGACATAGAGATATACTGATGTTCTTATTTCAAATACGATTGGTTTAAATTACAACCAATGATAGGCAAACTCGAAGGAGTATATAAACTGCTACTGATTAACAGAGTATTTTGAAATGTGAAGGTTAACTCTACCTTCATAATATAATACTGTACTATAGATTTTCTAAAATACCAATATTATTATATTCTTAAATAGAATTATGAAATTACATAGACTTCAAAATACAGATGGTTAATCAACAGTCTATGAATTTTAGGTGCACGAAACATTACTACTCACAGGTTGTCCTAATTCATATGTCAATCTGGTGGATTTAGTAAGATTCTATTTATTGTTTTCAAGTTTATGATATGACCAAGTCAAAATAGCAAAATATTCTTAAATCAAAATGAGAGTGTACATTTTAATGGATGGAATTGCATGCAAAATTATGACAGAACTCAATGACCATCTGTCCTACAACAAAAGATTTGTTTACAATTTTAAAAACAATGAAAATTTATCCAAAACACACACTATTTGTGAGTCGAGAGTAATTTTGCACCTTAGTTCTCTAGGTAGGAAGGTGATGAACAGCAAATGCATTCACACTGTGCTGTTTCAGCGGTACAGAGAACAGCCTACAAAGACGACAAGGTCACTCCGATTGGTGTGTCCTGAACAGGACAGAGAAGTTCCCTTTGAATCTGTGGGGATATTACACTAACACATATTAATATAGTCACAGTCCTGAGAAAAATGCAGACATTAAGACTCCACTTGCTTGGAAAATTATCTAGCACAACCATTACTCCCAAATGTGATCTGAATTGTTTCTCCAGTATTAGAAATGGAACTTTTCCAACCCATCTCCACTCTATCCACTGATCAAAAACAAGCCAATTGTTACCCCCTTATCTAAGAAGAAAATCTTTCGGTGCTAGATGTTTTCCCCTCTGTTCTCAATAAACCGTGAAAGAGTTCCTTACATAAATTAAAAGTAGATTTATTGAATAAGAGATCAGTGATTTAGATAATTCTCAAATCAGGCATCTATCAACTCTCCACAATATTAGCTCCTACTCTACCAATAAGCAAAATGCCTCCAAAATCATTCACCAGTGAATTATGCCAAACCCCAATGTCTTTTGCTGTGATGCTTGTTTTTAATACCCCAAGAGGCATGAAGAACAAGCATCTGGTTTTCAGTAAGTATTTTCATCCCATTTTCTGGCATTTAATTGAAGCATATAAAGTTCAAATAACTCATGCTCTCTCTCAAAATGAAATTACTCAATTCACACCAGAACGCATGGTTCTGCAAGCCAACTCTGCCCACATTTTCTCCTTTGAAAATTAACATAATAACAACCACACCAGATAGTCCTCCTCCGTTTTATATTCACACATCCCAGGATGGATGCTCAATATGGAGATTAATATCATCAAAACATTTTTCCTGTTGAAAAGACTAGATAATAATAATCCACTACCCAAGCAGGATTAGTGTTTCTGTATTAAGGGTAGCATTGTTTAGTCTAAAATATGACTGAAAAGGTTGGAATGTTTCAGAGGCAACTTGCACAATATTGTCTCCACCACGGAAAATCTAGGTGACCTTATAAAGTCATTACTCTGTCCTAACCATATTTCATATCTGCAAATAAGGGATAGAAAATAAATGTCTTGGTTCAACCACAAATATTCCAAAAATAAAATGAAATGGGTAAACCAAAATCAAAGTAAAAAATAATAACAAAATTTCTTTCAAGTTCAGAAAGCACTGAGAGTCCTGATTTCTCCCGGATGCATAACATGGAGTTTTCTCAATTCAGTCTCTCGGGAGGAAAGTTACAGTCTTTATTCAAGTGAGGAGATGTCTTCAGAGGCACTAGGAGAACCTTTTGAGGTAAACTCCATTTTCTTCAGAGCAAGGTAGGAAGGTCATATTTCTGTGACAGTTACAGAAGATGAGGAAGAAACAGCAGGCAAGTCGCTACCCCAAGCAGGCAGAAAAATAGGACCTGGTGTCCTGCTTTGAGATGAGTTTGCCCCCAATCTCAAACATGTCAATCTTATCATTTTATGGCAGACACAAGTCTTAAAGTAATAAAAGATTTCTTTCAACACAGATCCAATATCAGAACTCTTTCTGCATATTTTGAAGAGCTTTAAAGGTTATATTTTCAATATATTTTTTTGGAAACAATGAAGGCCACAGGGGAATAAAAAAGGAGGGTTGGGTTATTCAAGCCTCAGGAAATTAAATATTTGACATTTATTCATAAAAGTGTTTTAAATTTTACATCCTAAGTTACTATATTTCTAAGGAAGCTATGGCAAAATCCAGAGCCTAACATATTGCCAAATGAAGCCAAGCTTATTTTTCATGTAGCACATAGGAAGTTGTTGAATTTGTGAAGATCTTAGAGACCTAATTGACTCACTGATCCAATAAGTGGAAATGTTGTGACTTCTAAAAATTGAAGCAGATTGGCAAAGTGAGTAGAAAACTAAAATATTGACTTTCCTACAGCTGAAAATAATCAGGGAATGCATACAAGACAAAATGCATTTTATGCTTTACAACAATCCATTTCAGGCATTTCAATGCAGAGTAAAACATAAACAGATGTTGAAAACAGTTAACCTATTGAACCTACCTGCTGAAAGGAATCCTGCAGTAAAAAAAAGTACAAGTGAGGATTTTATGTGTTAGATGTAGCAGCAATTTCTTTGTGAATACCTGGAGCAAAAGGATGAATTCCAAACTCAACATTCATGATGTGATTTGCTGTATTTCATGAATATTCTAGCTTGAAAATACAGAGAAGTTTAATGTTGAGGTTTCCATTACAAAACATGTCTATGTGACATGTTGAAGTCTCACTAATTTGGTTTATTCCACTCATGCTTATTTAGCACCTATTCTGTGTACAGCTGCCCTATAGGGATACAAAGATGAGAAAGACATAATCCCCTGTCCTCTGGGGGTTGAGCCCTTACCTCCATGGAGATATGCAACTTCACGAGTGATTTCACTGCCCTGTGACAGGACAATAACACAGACATGTGGAAAGGAGCTCATCAAGTCAACAACAGGGGCAGACTGAACGACGGTCTGATCAGTCAACACTGCTATGTTTTAAAATCGATATAAATGTTTACTTTTGCACCAAGATACAACAACAGTACTTCTTAAGCATTCATTCCCATGGATTTCAAAGCCTGTGTGTGTTGATTGAGGGAGGGCGGAGGCCAAGAGGAAGCAACAAGATTGACATTTTGAGCAGGACAATTTTTCACTGAGGGGACTCTGACATTATTTCAGGACATTTGCATTCCTGCCCACCACCTAATAAATGCCAGCAGTAACTCTCCCACCCCTAGGCATTGTGACCAACAACAGGCCCTCCACTACTTCCAAATGTGCCCCAGGGTCCTACCTTTCCTGGTAGACAAGCGCTTGGGTGTTCAGCAAGCATCTGCTGAACACATACCACACAATCAGCTCTACATTCTGGATGCAAGGCGCAGTCCTATGTTAGCGAACTTCTCCCACGTTCTATGGGCATTAACTAACATTAGGTCGTAAGGACTGAGAGTGTAGGCCTTTTCTTCACAGAAAGATGGTACATTATTTTAGATCAAACATTATGTCTTCTCTTTGTGCTCATCACCGTACCTGGCACATAAAAGAACACAGAATTTTAATGTCAACATTAATCAAAGAGGAGAGGCCGAACTGACTAGGTCCTCCAAAACCTAACACCTACTACAATGAACCTACTACAAGGAATCTGGAGGAAGAGTAAGGAGTGGCATTTGGGGAGAAAGATGTACAAGGAGTGATTACATCTTGGGCAGTAAGAGCATGAGGTTTTAAGCTTTGGTTGACCTGTATGAAGTCTGGTCCATGCAGGATTTTAGACTTTGGATAACCTTTGCAGCCTCTGCCCCCAAGCTGCACAGGTGAGGCTTGGTACAGGGCTAGATGTGTGAGGTGAGACTAAGGTAGGATCAAACCTCTGTAGGTCTTGGCGGTGAGCAGAACAAAATGCACTGCCTGAAAACTACAAAACAGCTGAGACGCTTTGGCTCACCAGGAGTAGAGGTGAACTTCTAGTTTTGATTATTTGTTCCAGTCCTAGTTAGATACTGAAGAAGGGCTGCCCCAAATCCATTCCTTATTATGTCGTTTTAAACTACATTCAGGGCCATGGAAAGAAACCAACAAGTGGAGGTACCAACACCTCAGGTGCATGGGGCATGTTCACTAATTTCAGCCATCCTCCATCACACAGTCATAATTCACTCTAGATTTGTTAATTAAATAACCTCTGATGCTGGCTTTCGATTTTAGAGACTTAATTCATGGATTCAGAGAAAGGTGGCAAATTTTGTTTCAAAACCAAAAAAAAAAGGGACAGCTTTATCATAGTGTGTTCCCCCTTCTTGAGGTGAAGGAGGAACATAAGTCAATAAAATTTTTGCAAATGTAAGGCTAAAAAGGCAATTTGAAAGGCCTATTCATTGCACATTCTGTCTTGGCAGATCAGTTTAACTTAGGAAATCAAAGGAGATGTGGAATGGTTTGAAAAACATACTTCAGTCTTATTTTCCAAACACAAATTAACAAAGCTGGGGGAAGAGATAGATATCCTCAAGAGAAAGGGGGAGCTTTGAGCTGATAGGCTGAGCAGATAGGAAGGAGAAAACACAACTCTGAAGGTCTAGGTATAGAATGGCAAAGAGTTGCACTCAGGTCTAATACTCTTAAAGAGGCTAGGAGGAAGAGGGAGCTGTTTTTGGTGGTTACCATGTAAATGTATGGCTGGAACAAAAAGAAATCAAATAAAGGAGGAAGGGCATATGAATACGTGAATTGATTGACCCCAAGGAAGCAAAGATGGGAGAAATTACTAAAAGCTGACTTCTTAAAGCTGCAGAGGCAGTTGATTACAAGAGCAATTAGGAAACACGCCTTCAGGATTGGACAGCAATGTCAAGCAGATATTAAAATAATATTCATTGAACACACAATCTATCAAAGGACAAAGAGAGTAAATAGTTATACAAATACTCATTTAATTATCATTGCGACAGGTGATATAAAGAGTAAGTCCAAGGTAAATAATTTGTGTTAATGTGAAATGAACATAGAAAACTGACTTCCACTTTTTTATTAAAACTAAACATGTTCAATTGAACTACAACAGGGAGCAACCTGATACTGAAAATACTTCAGTGACAAGAAATATTAATGAATATTTACTTACAAGCACTCAAAATTGAATTACTAGAATCACTTCAGCCATAATTAAATAATTTACCTTCCCAGCTTCTTTCCACTGATGGTTTCAAATGTTTTTAATGTTAACACATATTTACAATATAAACTGTGCTGAATGTTTAATATTTATGATACAGGAGGCCAAAGTATTAAAGAATTGCATAACATTTCCTAAAATTATAAAAAGTGGCTGATGAAAAGACTGCTTCTGAGAGTATAAACCTCATTGTCCCATCCATCATATTTTTAAATTTTGTTTTGGCATCTTTCCACAGTTAGTATTCCCAAGTAATAAAACATTTTAAAAAATCATAGTACAGTATTCTGCAAAGAATAATATCTGTCAATTCTCTTGAGTTTCTTTCCAGTGCTAAAGTTGTCTGCACTTTGAGACAAAACCAAACATATAAATGATAAATGTTTTAAAATATGTATAATATTATGGATGTATCTAATTTGTTTATGAAAAGGCAAACCTCTGGATCCAAATTAAAGCAGACTACACTAACGAAAAAGATATCTTTAAATGTTTAATAATTGACTATCCTTGATATATTGACTTTTATTCTTTCCAAAGAAAGTGCCATTAAAAATTATGATTGTAAATTAAGTGACTACAAATAATCCTGTTTTCAACTGAAGAAATTAGAAAAAATTCTCCCTTTGGAAATGTAAGACTAAATTATATATTAACAATACAATAAATTGTTTATTAATGTCAAAAGAAAGGTTGCCAAACAAAACAAATAAGTAAAACCATAGATAGAGAAAACAGAACGGTGGTTACCAGAGGAGAGGATGAAGAGGGTAAAGGAGATCAAACATATGGTGACAGGGCTTTGGGTGGTGAGCACACAATACAGATATCGTATTATAAAGTTGTACAGCTGGAATTTATATAATGTTATTAACCAACGTTACCTCAATAAATTTAATCTATAAGCAGGTTGTGATGATTACAAATAAAATTTGTCTTAGTGTCGATACAAATATAAAAAGTTTTTAAATCTCCAGAAGTTATCAAATAAAATTTATTTACTTTTTTCCCTTTTTCAAAAATTTGAAACAACCACAGACTTACACAAAAGTTAGAGTACAGTACAAGAAAACATTTTTTCTGAACCATGTGATACTGAGTCGTTAAGCAGGAGCCCTATCATTCTGGAATATATTAGTGGGTATTTCCTACACACAAGGACATTCTCCTAAGTAACCATAGGGGATTACATTGATATATTGCTATCATCTAATTCTCAGAACCCATTCAAGTTTTGCCAATAGTCTCGATAATACCCTTTGTACCCAAAAGGTGTAACTTAGAATCACATATTACACTTAAGTTTCATGTCTCCTTGGTCTCCTACAGTCTTCCTTTGACTTCCATGATGTTGACACTTTTGCAAATTATAGGCCAGTTATTTTGTAGAATGTTCCTTAGTTGTGGTTTAGAATTAAATTCAGACAATTTTAGCAGAACTATTACAAACGTGATACTCCATTCTTCGCACTGCATCATCCTATTAATTTCTCCCTGTACTGATAATAATCACAACAATCAGATATTAAAGATGGTGTCTGCCAAGGTTCCTTATTGTAATATTACTCTCCTCTTGTCCCCTACTCAGGTAATAAATATTTTTTGGTGAGGTATTGAAATCATGTAAATGTACCATGCCTTCAAACTTTCAATTTATTCTGTTATTTATTGATATATGCATGGACTCCTGATTTCGTATTTTATTCAATGGTTTAATCTGTTACTATTGTTATTTATCTTAATGCACAAATTGTCTTCCATTTGGCCAGTGGGAGCCCATTTATGCTGGTTTCTGTGTCCTTTTAACATGCAATCATCATTCCTGAGCCCTTCCTTACTTTCTAGAACAAGATATTTTGGACTCATCTTGTACTTTCCTTGCCTCATCTTTGGAATCAGCCATTTCTCCAAGGAGCCTGGTATCTTTTTGTAGAAAAGGGTATTTAAAACCAAGATCTTGATGTTCTTTGTACTCATAGGGAAGGCTATTGCTCTTAGGTTGTTGCTGTCCCAAGTCTCTCAGCAGATAGAGCTAGAGGGGGAAATGTATATAGTGTGTGGACCTACATGTGTACACATAGAAGTACTGACAATTAAGTTCGTGAACTCATCCTAGAAAAAGTGCTACATGCCTCATTGCTTAATATTACTATAGTCACCTTCGAAATACTCCCCTTGTATGCATTGACGCCAATGCCTAGTCCACCCTTCAAAGCAATTTTGGAACTCTTTTTCTGGAATGGCCATCAGAGCTGTCATCATATTACCCTTGATGTCCTGAATATTTCCTTTATCTTCAGGTAAAGAAAGAAGTTATTGGGGGCCAGATCAGGTGAGTAGGGAGAGTGTTCCAATACAGTTATTTGTTTCTCGGCTAAAAACTTCCTCATAGACAGTGCCGTGTGAGCTGATGCTTTGTTGTGATACAGAAGCCATGAATTGTTGGTGAAAAGTTCAGGTCGTCTGACTTTTTCACGCAGCCTTTTCAGCACTTCCAAATAGTAAACTTGGTTAAGCTGTTTGCCCAGTTGGTACAAATTCATAATGAATAATCCCTCTGATATCAAAAAAGGTTAGCAACATCGTTGCAACAAGTTTGTGAACTTAATTGTCAGACCTCATATATATGCACATATTTACATCTACATTTATTTCTATATCTATCCTTTTTAAATTATAGTCGACATGTAATATTATATTCATTTCAGGTGTAAAACATAGTGATTCAACATTTATATTCCTTACAATGTTATCACCACAATAAGTCTAGTAATCATCTCTCACCAAACTTATTACGATAATATTGACTATTTTCAGAGAGGAAATCCAAGTTGGTGAAGTAAATAAATGCTGTGCTTGCCTTATCCTATGACCACAATAAAATTACAACAAAATTATAGAACAATCAACTTGGAGAACCATCTAAAGTATAGCTAAACAAAAGTCCCATAAGTAGGATATAAAGAAGCCACATTGAGATTGGTAGGAAGGGTGCAGATATGAAATGGGCTGACCCCACACCTGTAGGTGGTGGTTGAGAATCAAGAGGGATATCTCAGCCACAGAGGTCCCTCTCACAGAAGCAAGAAACCCCAGTCCCACACCAGACTCCCCAGCCTGCAATACTGGTATTGGAAAAAAGAGTCCCCATAACATCTGGCTGTGAAAAACAGTGGAGACTCCAACCATCCAGATGAGAAGAAAGGCTGCAGGAAACCCAGACGACCTCTTAAAGGGCCTGCACACAAACTCCCTACCGCACAGGCACTCAACTTGGGCTCCAGCAGAGGTAAAGTGACTCAGGAAGAGTCAGAGACATACAGGGAGAGACTGAGTTGTGTGGTTTCAGAGCAAGGACTGGAGGGACAATCACCAATTTCCTTGTCTAGAATCCTCTTCCTGTGCAGCTGGAGGGCAAGTGCCATCTTTCCTGTTAGAGCCCTTCCCACACAGCCAAACCTGAATCTGCACTACACCTGAGCCCCTCCCAAGAGGCCCCAAAACCAACATACCTGGAGGTTGGCTTTAATCCACAGCAGAGAACCACCCAATTAGCCCCACAAGCAGCACACACAAAAGGTGGTCTCAGCAGACACCAGAGCCCACTGGGGTAAATCCCTCTTAATGGAATAAACCGCCCCCACCCCACACACCAGCTCATAAGCTGTGGACCTGGCCAAATCACTGCCACTCAGCATAAGGGCCAATCCCACCCACCAACATGCCAGTAGCAATCAAGCTTCAACTGTAACAGGAGGGCACACACAAGGGACACTCAGGAACACCCAGTGCAGGTGACCAGGGAGACTGAACCACTGGGCCCCACAGGACCCCTACTACATAAGGCCACCAGGCCCAAACTGGGAGATGTAGTAGATCTACCTAATACATAGAAACAAACACAGAGAGGCAGCCAACATGAGGAAACAAAGAAATGTACCTGACACTTAAAAAAAGGAGAAAATTCCAGTAAAACAACTAAATAAAATGGAGGGAGGCAACCTACCAGATATAGTCCAAAACGATGATTATAAGAATGCTCACTGAAATTAAGGGAAGAACAGGTGAACTCAGTGAGAACTTCAACAAAATAAAGTAGACATAAAAAAGGATATAGAAATCATAAAAAAATAACCAATCAGAAATGAAGAATACAATAACTGAAATGAAGAATGCACTAGAAGGAATTGCCAGGAGATTAAATCAGCGGTTTGGAAGACAAGGTAGTACAAAAATAACATCAGAATACGAAAAGGAAAAAAGAATAAAAAAGAAAAAATGAAGATAGTTTAAGAGACCTCTGGAACAACATTAACCATGACAACATTTGCATCATAAGGGTACCAGAAGGAGAGAGAACAAGGAATTGAGAATCCATTTGAAGAAATAATGACTGAAAACTTTCCTAACCTGCTGAAGGAAATGGACATACAAGCCCAGGAAGTGCAGAGAGTCCCAAATAAGATGAACCCAAAGAGGCCCACACCAAGACACATCATAATTAAAATTCCAAAGCTTAAAGACAAAGAGAGAATCTTAAAAGCAGTAAGAGAAAGGCAACTAGCTACGTACAAAGAAGCTCCCATAAGATTATCAGCTGATTTTACAACAGAAACTTTGCAGGCAAGAAGGGATGGGCATGAAATATTCAAAGTGATGAAAAGCCAGGACCTACAATCAAAGTTACTCTATCCAGCAAGTCCATTATTTAAAATTGAAGGAGAGATAAAGAGCATCCCAGACAAGAGAAAGCTAAAGGAGTTCATCACCACCCACTAAATCAGTATTACAAGAAATGTTAAAGGAACTTCTGTAAGAGTAAGAAGGGGGGGTGGGGGGATAGGAATAATAAAATGGCAATAACTATGTATTTATCAATAATCACTTTAATTGTAATAGTATTAAATTCTCCAATCAAAAGACATAGCTAGCTGAATGGATAAGAAAACAAGACCCATACATATACTGTCTGTAAGAGACCAACTTCAGATTGAAAGATACACACACTGAAAGGAGAAAGATGAAAAAAGATATTTCATGTGAATGGAAACAAACAAAACAGCTGGATAGCAATACTTATACCAGACAAAATAGACTTTCAAACAAAGAGGGACATTACATAATGATAAAGAAATCAATGCAACAAGAGGATATAACCCTTGTAAACATGTAAACCAAACCCTTGTAAACTCAACATTGGAGTACCTAAATATATAAAACAAATGTTGACTGATATAAAGGCAGAGATCAACAGTAACGTAATCATAGTAGGAGGCATTACACCCCACTGACACCAATGGACATAACTTCCAGACAGAAAATCAACATGGAAACAGCAGCCTTAAATAATACACTACACTGAATGTATTTAATTGATATTTTTAGAGCCTTTCACCCCAAAGCAGCAAAATATGTATTCTTTTCAAGTGCACATGGAACATATACCAAGATAGACCACAATGTTAGGTCACAAAACAAGTCTCAATAAGTTTAAGAAGACTGACATCATATCAAGCACCTTCTCTGACCACAATGGTATGAAACCAGAAATCAATTACAAGAAAAAAAAATTTAAAAATTTATAAAAACACTAACACAGGCTAAATAACATGCTACTAAACAATGAAAGTTTCAAAAACAAGATCAAGGAAGAAAGCAAAAGATACCTTGAGAAAAGGAAAATGAAAACACGATGATCCAAAAATCTATGGACACAGGTCTAAGCAGGTCTAAGAGGGAAACTTATGGCAATACAGGCCTACCTCAAGAATCAAAGAAACAAACAAAAAAATCTTAAATAAACAATCTAACCTACCTTACACTTAAAAGAACTAGAAAAAGAACAGCAAACCAGTGAGTGGTAGGAATGAAATAAAGATTAGAGCAGAAATAAATGAAATAGGTCTAACAAAATACAAAAGATTGATAAAACCAAGAGCTAGTACTTTGAAAAGATAAACCAAATTGATAAACTTTCCACTAGACTCATCAAGAAAAAGAGAGAGAAGACCCAAAAAATAAAATCAGAAATGAAAGAAAGTGACAACTGATACCACACAAATACAATGAATTATGAGAAAATATTACAAACAATTATATGCCAACAAATTAAACAATCTGGAAGAGATGGATAAATTCTTAGAAATGTACAATCTTTCAAGACTGAATCAAGAAGAAACAGAAAACTGACGTCTTACTACTAATGAAATTGAATCAATAATAAAAACACTCCCCACAAACAAAAGTCCTGGACCAGATGGCTTCATAGGTGAATTTTACTGAACATTCAAAGGAGAATTAACACTGACTGATCCTTCTCAAACTATTCCAAAAAATTCAAGAGAAGAGAAAGCTCCCAAGCTCATTTTATGAACCACGATTACCCTGATTCCAAAATTAGACAAAGACATTATAAAAACAGAAATCTATAGGCCCATATCCCTGATGAACATAGATGCAAAAATTGTCAACAGAATATTAGCAAACCTAATTCAGTAATACAATAAAAAGACCATACACCATGATCAAGTGGGATTTATTTCTGGGATGCAAGTTTGGTTCCATATCCACAAATCAATTAATGTGATATATCACATTAAAAAAATGAAAGATAAAATTATATGATCGTAGCAATAGATGCAGAAAAAGTGTTTGACAAAATCAAACATCCATTTATGATAAAACCTCTCAGCAAACTGGGAATAGAGGGATTATACCTCAATATAATAAAGGCCATATACGACAAACTCACAGCTAATATGGTACTCAATGAGGAAAAGCTAAAAGCGTCTCCTTAAGATCAGGAATAAGACAAGGATGCCCACTTTCACCACTTTTATTCAACATAGTACTGAAAGTCCTAGCCACAGCGCTCAGACAAGAAAAAGAAATAAAAGGCATCCAAATGGAAAAGTAAAAGTAAAACTATCATTATTTTCAGATTACATGATCCTATATATAGAGAGAAAGAACTCTAAAGATGCCACACACAAAAAACTATTAGAACTGATAAATGAATTCAGTAAAGCAGTAGACTACTAATTAATATTAAGAAATTGGTTGCATTTTTATACACCAATAATGAACTATCAAAATGAGAAATTAAGAAAACAATCCCATCTACAATTGCATAAAAAAATAAAATACCTAGGAATAAAATTAAACAAGATGGTAAAAGACCTGTAACTCAGAAAACTATAAGACACTGAAGAAAAAAGTTGAAGAAGATACAAATAAATGGAAGCATACACTGTGTTCATGAATAGGAAGAATTAACATTGTTAAAATGTCCATACTACCCAAAGCTATCTATACATTCAATACAATCCCTATCAAAATACTAATGGCATGTTTCACAGAACTAGAACAGATAATCTTAAAATTTACCACAATAGACCCCCAAATAGCCACAGCAATCTTGAGAACAAAGAGCAATATTGGAGTTATCATGCTACCTGATAGAAAACTATACTACAAGGCTATAGTAATCAAAGCAGCACAGTACTGGCATAAAAACAGACACATGGAGCAATGGAACAGAATAAAAACCCAGAAATAAACCCACACCTTTATATTCATTTAATCTGTGAGAAAGAAGGCAAAAAATATACAGTAGGATAAAGACACTCTATTCAATAAGTAGTGTTGAGAAAACTGGACAGATACATGCGAAAAACAAACAAACATGAAACTCAATTGCCTTTTTACACAATATACAAGAATAAACTCAAAATGGATTAAAGACTTAAATGTAAGACCAAAACCATAAAACTCCTAGAAGAATGCATAGGCAGTAAATTCTCTGACATTGCTCTTAGTAATATTTTTCCTGATCTATCTCCTCAGGCAAGAAAAACAAAAGGGAAAATAAACAAATGGGACTACATGAAACTAAAAAGGTTTTGCACAGCAAAGGAAACTACCAACAAAACAAAAAGACAGCTTATTGAATGGAAGAAGATATTTGCCAATGATACATCTGATAAGGGATTAATATCCAAAATTTATAAAGAACTCATACAGCTCAACACCAGAAAAACAAACAATCTAATTGAAAAATTGGCAGAGGACCTGAATAGACATTTCTCCAAAGAGGACATACACATAGCCAATAGACATATGAAAAGATACTCACCGTTACTAATTATCAGAAAAATACAAATTAAAACCACAACCTCACATCTGTCAGAATGGCTGTCATTAATAAATCAACAAATAACAAGTGTTGGCAAGGATGTAGAGAAGAGGTAACCCTTATGCACTGTTGGTGGGATTGCAAATTGTTACAGCCACTATGGAAAATGGCTTAGAAGTTTCTTAAAAAATTAAAACTAGAAATACCTTATGACCAAGAAATTCCACTTCTGGGTACTTATCTGAAAAAAATCCAAAACACTAATTCAATAAGATACATGCACACCTATAGTCATTGCAGTACTTTATACAATAGCCAAGATACAGAAGCATAAAGAAGATGTGGTACATATATATGATGAAATGTTACTTGGCCATAAAAAAGAATGAAATTTTACCATTTGCAACAGCACGGATGGACCTAGAGGGTATTATGCTAAGTGAAATAAGTCAGACTGAGAAAGACAAATATCATATGATCTCACTTATATGTAGAATCTAAAGAACAAAATCAATGAACGAACAAAATAGAAACAGACTCAGATACAGAGGACATTTTGATTGTTGCCATATGAGAGGGGCTTTGGGGAGCTGGGTGAAAAAGGGAAAGGGATTAAGAAATACAAATTGGCAATAACAAAATAGTCTCAGGGATGCAAAGCACAGCACAGAGAATACAGTCAATAATGTTGCAGCAACTATATATAGTGCCAGGTGGGTACTAGACTAATTGGGGGATCATAAGTTATATAAATGTCTAACTGTACACCTAAAACTAATACAAAATAATATTGAATGTTAACTGTGACTGAAAAAGATAAATAATTTATATATATATATATATATATATATATATATATATATATATATATATATACTAATTTCCCATAGTGTACATTCCATGATTTATTTTTTTATAACTGCAGGCTTAAACCTTTTATACCCTTTCACCCCTTTCACCTATCCCCCCATTCAGCCCCCATCTGGCAACCATCAGTTCTATATCTATCTTTATGTACTGAAACATAGATATTTACACCCATATCTCTAATTTCAATCCCATATCACAGGGTTCTAGCTGTATTTTTCTGCCTTTCTGCATCTTTAATTTATTTTTCCAAAAGCGAGAAACCTGTCTTATTCTTTTTTCTTTTTTTTTAAGTATGTAAGTATAGTTAGTATACAATCTTATATTGGTTATATTCATTTCAGATGTACAAGATAGTGATTTGACATTTTTATACCTTACTATGTGATCACCTCACTAATTTTAGTAATCACATGTCACCATGCAAACTTATCACAATATTATTGACTATATTCCCCTTCCCCTTTTCACCCATCTCCCACATCCTTCCTTCTGGTAACCATCCCTTTGGTATGTTTCTATGAGTCTGTTTTTGTTTTGTTTTGTTTGTTTTATTTTGCTTGTAGATTCCACCTGTAAGTGAAACCATGTGGTGCTTGTCTTTCTCTGCCTGACTTATTTTACTTACCATAATACCCTCTAGGTCAATTCATGTTGTCACAAATGGCAAGACTTTATTCTTTTTTATTGCTGCATAATATTCCATTGTATATATGTACCACATCTTCGTTATCCATTTGTCTATCAATGGACACCTAGGTTGCTTCCATATCTTGACTATTGCAAATAATGTTGCAATGAACATAGGAGTCCATATATCTTCTCAAATTTATGTTTTCATTCTCTTTGGATAAATACCCAGAAGTGGAATTGCTGGGTCATATGGTATATCCATTTTTGTTTTTTGAGGAATCTCCATATTGTTTTCCATATTGGTTGCACTAGTTTGCCGTCCCACCAGCAGGGCACAAGGGTTCCCTTTTCTCCACATCCTCACCAACACAGGCTTTTTTGTTGACTTTTTGATTATAGCCATTCTGATTGGTGTGAGTTGGTATCTCACTGTGGTTTTGAATTGCATTTCCCTGATGATTAGTGATGTTGAGCATCTTTTCATGTCTGCTAGCAATCTCTGTGTCTTTTTTTTGGAAAAATGTCTTCTCATGGCCCCTGCTCATTTTTCGATCACATTGTTTATTGTTTTGTTACTGTGTTTTATGAGTTTCGTACATATTTTGTATATCAACCCCTTATCAGATATATCATTTGCAAATGTATTCTCCCATTTAGTGCATTGCCTTTGTTTTATTGAAGGTCTCCTTCGCTGTACAGGTTTTTAGTCTGATATAGTCCCATATGTTTATTTTTGCTTTTGTTTCCCTTGCTTGGGGGATATATCCAAAAAGATACTACTTAGACTGATATCAGATAGTTTGCTTTTATGTTTTTATGTTTTCTTCTAGGTGTTTTATGGTTTCAGGTCTTACATTTAAGTCTTTAACACATTTTGAGTTTATTTTTGTATATGGTATAAGAGAGGTGTCCAGTTTCAGTTTTTTGCATGTATTTGTCCAGTTTTTTGAACATCACTATTGAAGAGACTGTCATTACTCCAGTGTATATTTTTATCTCCTTTGTCATAGATTGGTTGACCATATAAGGGAGGGTTTATTTCTGGTTTCTATATTCTCTCCTATTGATCTATGTGTGTTTTTGTGCCAGTACCATACTGTTTTATTATAGCCTTGTACTATAGTTTGAGATCAGGTTGCACGACACCTCCAACTTTGTTCTTCTTTCTCAAGATTGCTTTGGATATTCCGGGTCTTTTGTGGTTCCATACAAATATTAGGATTATTTGTTCTTGTTGAGAAGAATGAATTGGTATTTTGATAGGGGTTGCACTGAGTCTGTAAATGACAAGATATGGATCATTCAGCCTGCTCAGCTACTTTTAAGTCAGTACGTTGTGAGTGTGTTTGTTTTGTTTTTTTGTTGTTGTTTGTTTTTGTTTTTTAATTTATTTTTTTCATTTATTGGGGTGACAATTGTTAGTAAAATTACATAGATTTCAGGTGTACAATTCTGTATTACATCATCTATAAATCCCATTGTGTGTTCACCACCCAGAGTCAGTTCTCCTTCCGAGTGTGTTTGTTTAATGTTTTATTGCCCAGCAGCCAGACCATCACAGAAGTTCTGCATTCATTACTTCCTATCACAGTTGACCTATTTCTGGAGTATTCTGAATACTCTCTGCAGAGTATTCAGCACTCTATTAAGGGGAAAAAAGCCAAGTTGGATATTGTCATATTTTCATTTGTCTTTGAGAAATGTGAGTGGAAGAACAACAAACTTTTTCAAAGAAAAGTCCACGTTTAAAATTTTAAAGAATTAAAAATTTTTATAATTTAAAAACTAAACTAAAAGTTTTTAAATTAAGTATTTATCCCATGGGTTTTGTTTACTTCCATTAAGGCGAATGATTAGTTTTTCTGGAAAGAAGAAGATATTTCTCACCAAAGCTCTCTTCAAAGAAGGAGGGGAGCAAGTTGTCTTCTTTTAGGAGTTTTTGACATAAAATGATTAGAGAATACTGTTACTTCGGAATATAGAAAACATTTTGTTCCTCTTATTGACATTCAGCTGAGAGAGGTAAAGTGAAAACAATACAAACAAAACTGTTGGTCCTATCAGGAGGGAGTCATGCAGGCAAGCTGAGTTTGTCACAAGATGACCCAGACCCCTGACCCAGGCACATACAAGTCAGCTCTGCAGGTCTTTCCAGGGGCCCCACTCTACTTTCTCACCAAGGACACCTTCAGAAAGGCTCATCTCTATTTTAATTTCAGAAAGGTTGGGAAACTCAGATTTAGTATTATGCAAAAGAAGGCCGACTAAAACTCACCATAGACCAGGTTTAGGATTATAGTAGTCCCAACTAGAATTTACATTGAATAAACACAGAGACCAGGGAGAGAGAGGGAGCCCGTCACTAAAGTTTGCCCTAACTCTTCTACAGAATGAAACAGGACACAGCCAGCCAGTCCTTCAGCCTTCAATTCCTGGCTTGATCCTCCCACTTTCACCCCCACACCCAGAATTGGTCACCCCAAGTGGGCAGCTGGGTGTGAGAGCTTTGAGGGGCCTTCCCAGAGCTATTTTTATGCTGGTATTTTCTGCTGATTGACTTTCCATGGGGGCAGCCCCAGGTCTGGGGGATTCACTCCAGCTGGGAAATCTGAGAAGTCAGCTGGCCTGTGGCAAATGAGGTATTTTTAGCTGAGACTTGGGGATTTCAGGATTGTCATCTACTTTAGACCTCAGGGTGGGAGACACAAAACAAAGCCATGCAAGAGGAGTGGCGCTGACTCTGAAGTTCCTTAGCAACGACTGCTGAGCTTATTGTTCAAAGAAGATTCTGTGTGCACCCTGGTATGACATACTAGGGGCAGGGAAGGCCAGCCCCGGGCTCTTTCTCTGCACTAGTGGCGGTCAGGCGTGGGAGTTCCTCCTCTGCAGGCCAGGTATTCTGAGGGGCTCTCCCACACCTACCTGCCTACCTGTCTTTCTGCTGCATCAGCATCCCTGGGACTAGTTAGAAATGCCAAACTTGGGCCCCACCCCAGACCTACTAAATTAGAAACTCTGGCAGTAAGACATAAGACACAGTGATCTGTGGCAGATCAGGCCCTGCAGGTAATTCTCATGCCCACTAAACTTTGAGAATTACTGGCCAAATCACACATTCACTAACATTCATAGATACATGTACATATAAGAGTAAAACTTTATCCGTACCAAACCCATATATATGCAGTACATTTTTTAATTGATTGACATTATTTTAGCACATTTTTAGATTTACAAAAATATTGAGCAGATAGTAAACAGAGCCAGTAACTTTCTAAGCCATTTTTTTTCTCCTACGTACTGTACCCTAATACAAAAAAGGTTTCTCCTTTGTTCATCCTCAAGGGTAGTGATAAGACACCGTTTTTGCTATGAAGGCTGCAACTGAGTCAGAGCAAGAAACAGACCCTAGAGTGCAGTAGGATGGCAGTAATGCACACCATCCCTGAGAACAACTGTACATGAGTAACTTAGGCCAAACTGCCATGAAGCCAACTATAACTGTCTATGCTGATGTAACCAGGGGAAAGCCTTCTCAAGAGGGTCTTGAAAATGATGTAAATATTAGAGTATTGGTAATGTATTAGCTTCCCATGGTTGCTATAACATATTGCCATAGTAGCTTACAACAACACAAATTTATTGTCTTACAATTCTGACAGTGAGCATTCTGAAATCTGTTTCACTGGGCTAAAATCAAGGGCTGCTTCCTTCTGAATACTCTGAGGGGCGAATTTGTTTCCTTGCATTTCCAGCTTTTAGTGGCAGCCTATTCCTGTATTCCCTGGCTAGTGGCCTGTCTTGCATCTTCAAAGCACATGTCTCCAGTCTCTACATCCATCATTTCATTGCCTTCTCTGATTCTGACCTTCTTGTCTCCCTCTTATGAGGACACTGTGATTACATCAGGCACTCCCAAATAATCCAGGATAATCTCTCTATCTCAAAATCCTTAATCACATCTGTAAAGTTACTTTTGTCTTATAAGGTGGCATTCATGGGTCCTGGGAATTAGGAGCTGGATATGTTAGGGGGTGCTTAGTTAGAAACAACCTACCATATGCCATGTAACCCTGTACTATCCAATATGGTAAACATGCACCACAGGTGGTTACTGAGCACTTAAAATCGGGCTTATCTAATTTGAGGTATGCTGCAAGAGTACTGAATTCAGAAGACTTAGTATAAAAAAGGTAAAATATTTTACTAACAATTTTTATATTGATTCCATGTTAAAAGTATAAAATATTAAATATATTAAATTAAATTAAATATATCATTGAAATTAAATTCATCTGTTTCCTTTTTCTTTTCTAAAGTAACTACCAGAAAATTTTAAATTACACATGTGGCTGACATATTTCTGTTGGATAGTGCCCTAGGAGTCATAAAGGAAGGAGGGTGATGTTAAATTTCTATTGTTTTATTTTTGTCTTGCTCTTCTTACTTGTAAGGGAGCCTAGAATTTGAAAGCAACAATTCCTCCTTTGACCTTCTCTATGGAGGGCAACTGACTATACAGAATTAAGATTTTTAAATAGATTTTCTGGTCAAGATGGCAGCGTAAGTAAACATTGTGCTCACCTCCTCTCACAACCACATCAAAATTACAACTAAACTATCATTGAGGATCACCTGAAGTCTAGTTGAACAGAAGTCCTATAACTAAGGATGCACGAAGCCACCTTGAGAATGGTAGGAAAGATGGAGACATGGAATGGGCTGGTCTCCATATCCATGTATGGCAGTTAAAAATTGGGAGGGATATCTCAGCTGCAGAGGTCCCCCTTGAGGAGAAGGGGTCCCAGCCCCACATCAAGTTCCCTAGTCCAGGGTTCTAGTCCCAGGGAGAGAAGTCCTCACAACTTCTGACTGTGAATCCAGCAGAGATTGTGACTGAGTGAGACTGAGCGCAGCTGAGTCCCAGGCACTCCCCTTAAAGGGCTCACACATGAACTTACTTGCTGACAGACTCACACACTCTAAGCTCTAATACTGGGGCAGCAGCTTAAAAGGTGCCAGGGACATACAGGGAGGAACTGAATTGTCTGGTTTCAGGGCAAGGGCTTGGAGGGCAGTTATCTCCCAGACAAAAGTGCTGGAAGAATCCATTGTTTCTTTGTTGACCC
This sequence comes from Rhinolophus sinicus, assembly GCF_036562045.2. Taxonomy (NCBI): domain Eukaryota; kingdom Metazoa; phylum Chordata; class Mammalia; order Chiroptera; family Rhinolophidae; genus Rhinolophus; species Rhinolophus sinicus. The sequence goes on from NC_133752.1 coordinate 78,849,956, forward strand.
CTTACCCCTCCCTGTGTGCAGGTGCAGACAGCCACCACCATATCTGAGTCTCCATCAACCTGGCTAACAACATTTGTCCCACCCGGATGATTCCCTGAGATTATGCCCCACCCAACTTACAGGTTCATCCAAGGCACTTCCAGTGGTTTTAACATACAAACAGCCTGGATTGGCTCATGCTGAAGATTTTCCTAAAAAATATTCACAAACCCCAAACAAGCAGCATCTGGCCTCAGCTTACCTGTACCTCCTAAGCAGCCCCAAGCCATGCACAATGACAGCTGACAATGGTTCACAGCTTAACCTCTCCCAGACAACTCAAAGCCCAGCGTGGGTGGCTGCCATCTGCAGTTACTTTGTGGTTCATGCCAGGTGGCCCCAGGCAGGGCACAGGCTGTGGGTGAACTTGGCCTGTGGTGGAGCCCCTCCCAGGAGGCTTGGGGGCCAGCACAGCCAGTGGCCAGCTTTGAACCATGCCTGAGCACCACCAGGCCACTTCCACAGATGACACACCCAAACAGAAGACTGGGCCGGCACCAGAGCCCTGCTAAAGCAAATGCTGCTCTGTAGAGTCAGCTTCTGCACAACAGCTCCTCCACTGTAGTCATGACCAGTCCGCACAAAAATTCAGCCCAAAGGTTAATCCCTCCTATTGATGTGCAAACAGGAATAGAGGCTCAACTACAAAAGGAGGATACACACAACCCACACAAAGGGCACACCTGGAGCACCTGGCTCAGATGACCAGGGAGAATGCACTATTGGGCCCCACAGGACACCTACTACATAAGACCACTCTACTAAGACCAGGAGACATAGCAGCCCTACCCAATACATAGAAACGAACACAGGGAGGCAGCCAAAATGGGGAGACAAAAAACATGTCCCAAATAAAAGAACAGAACAAAGCTCCAGAAAAAGAACTAAACAAAATGGAGACAAGCAATCTACCAGACACAGAGTTCAAAGCATCGGTTATAAGGATTCTCAATGACCTCAGTAAGAACTTCAACAATGTGATAAGAAATATAAAAATGAGTTTCTGTTTCTCATTTGTTTGTCTTGTTCTTTTGTTGTTTTGGGTTTATATACCACATATCAGTGAAATCACACTTAAATAAACAAAAGTTAAAAAAATTCATTAAAAAAGACCTATTTAAAGAATTAATGACCAAAAACTTCTCTAACCTGACAAAGGAACTAGATATACGAATCAAGGAAGCTCAGAGAGTCCCAAACAAGATGAACCCAAAGAGGCCCACACCAAGACACATCATAATTAAAATGCCAAAGCTTAAAGACAAAGAGAAAATCTTAAAAGCAGCAAGAGAAAAGCAGTTAGTTACCTACAAGGAAGCTCCAATAAGACTGTCAGCTGATTTCTCAACAGAAACCTTCCAGGCCAGAAAGGATTGAAATAAAATATTCAAAGTGATGAAAAGCAAGGACCTACAATCAAGATTACTCTAGCTAGAAAAGCTGTCATTTAGAATTGAAGGACCGTTAAAGAGCTTCGGAGACAAGAAAAAGCTAAAGGAGTTCACCAACACCAAACCAGTATTACAAGGACTGTTAGAGGGACTTCTTTAAGATGAAATATATATATATATGTATTTGAATAATAAAATGGCAATAACTACACATCTCTAAACAATGACTTTAAATGTAAACGGATTAAATGTTCCAATCAATAGACATAGGGTAGCTGAATGGAAAAGAAAACAAAACCTTTACATATGCTACCTACATGAGACTCACTTCAGATTGAAAGACACACACATACTGAAATCAAAAGGATGGAAAAGATATTTCATGAAAATGGAAATTTAAAAAACAAACACCACCGGGCCGGCCCGGTGGCGCAGGCGGTTAGAGCTCCATGCTCCTAACTCCGAAGGCTGCCGGTTCGATTCCCACATGGGCCACTGGGCTCTTAACCACAAGGTTGCCAGTTCAACTCCTCAAGTCCCGCAAGGGATGGTGGGCTCTGCCCCCTGCAACTAAGATTGAACACGGCACCTTGAGCTGAGCTGCCGCTGAGCTCCCAGATGGCTCAGTTGGTTGGAGTGTGTCCTCTCAACCACAAGGTTGCCGGTTTTGACTCTCACAAGGGATGGTGGGCTGTGCCCCCTGCAACTAGCAATGGCAACTGGACCTGGAGCTGAGCTGCACCCTCCACAACTAATACTGAAAGGACAACTACTTGAAGCTGAACAGCACCCTCCACAACTAAGATTGAAAGGACAACAACTTGACTTGGAGAAAAGTCCTGTTCCCCAATAAAGTCCTGTTCCCCTTCCCCAATAAAATCTTTTTTAAAAAAAAAGGAAAAAAAAAACACCACCAAAAACCTGGGGTAGCAATACTTACACCAGACTAAATAGACTTTAAAACAAAGGTTATAATAAGAGACAAAGAAGGACCCAGTAATCCCACTTCTGGGTATTTATCTGAAGAAACCTGAAACACTAATTTGAAGGGACATGTGCATCTATAAACATATGTTCACTGCAGCATTATTTACAATAGCCAAGATGTGGAGGCAACCTGGGTGTCCATGAATGGATGAATGAATAAAGAAGAGGTGGTACATATATACAATGGAATATTATTCAGCCAGAAAAAAGAATGAAATCTTACCATCTGCAACAACATGGATAGACCTAGAGTGTATTATGCTGAGTGGAGTAAGTCAGATAGAGAAAGACAAATGCCGTATGATTTCATTTATATGTGGAATCTAAAGAGTAAAATAAATGAACAAAACAGAAACATATTCATAGATACAGAGAACATTTTGATGGTTGCCGGATGGGAGGGGGGTTGGAGGGATAGGTGAAAAAGGGGAAGGAAGGAAGTACAAATTGGTAGTTATAAAATAGTCATGGGGATGCAGGGTACAGCATAAGGAATATAGTCAATAATATTGTAATAACTATGCATGGTGTCAAATGGGTACTAGATTTATCTGGGTGATCATTTCATAAGTTATATAAATGTCTAATCACTATGTTGTACACCTGAAACTAATATAATATTGTATGCCAACTGTAGTTGAAAAATTTTTTTTTAAATTTTTTTAAAGAATCATAAAAAGGAAAAAAAAGATTTTAAATCAATAGGCCTATTTTTATAGGGTGGATGTGCACAACTAAATTCTCCACTAAATAACAGCAACCAAAAGAAAAAAATAAAACTCACACATTTATGTAACAACTCATGTTCTTACAAAGTGTCTCCATACAGCATTATTTCATTGAATCCTTGATCACATCCCTGTTTCCCATTTTTCAGAGAAGGAAACTGAGCCTAAGGAAAATTAACTTGCTGGAGGGGCAGCCAGCGAGTAAGTGATGAACAAGAACCTGAGGCCAGGTCTGTATGCCTCAGGGCCAGGGCTGCCTTGAGGTTGTTTCCTGCCTTGGGTTTAATGATTTAATCAGGCTCACGCTATTTCCTGAGTTATTTTATTAATACATCCAATCTTCCTAAATTTCAGATATCACAGAATTATCTCTCTTTGCCTCAAAATTCTGTTCTTTTGCAACTCTAAATAGATTTTTATATTTTATTGTATAACTTTGAATACAGAGGGGTTATATCCTACCTAGCTATTTAAGGACAATTTCCTCTTGCGTCAAACTCCTCAGCTGTACCCAGAAGCATACCTGGCTCCACACTTGATCCTGGGCCACAGATTGGAAGGCCCCCCACACCAGGGATTGCCTCTCCCCATTCTTTCCACCACCCCCAAGCTGCATGCATTGGTAAAGGCTTCATTCTGACCTACAGCCAGAGAAGATATCCCCAGGTATATGTGGGCTCTGACGATCAGATTTCCTCTGATCAGCCTTCCTTGGGATTGAACAGCAATTTTGCACTTTGGCAAAAAGTCACTGTAAAGAGAATTAACAAAGACCCACAAAGAGGGAAGCAAACTGAAGTCAACTAGGTTGCCCCTTACCCAGGCAGGGCTTCTCAACTGTCAGAAAAGGAAGAGGGAAAAAAGAAATAAAAGGGTGAAATATTTTGCTCATTTTCTCTGCCCCATTCAGATTTCAGCTTTTAGATCTGGAGAGGACATTGGAAAGTGACTGGTGCAACTACTTCATTTTACACATGAGGAAACCAGGATCAAAAAGGTCAACTGACATCTGTAAAGTCTCACAGCAACTTAGCATCAGATAAAGATTAGAACTCCCATGTCTGATGTTGTTCGACTTGGACAAAATTGTTTTTAAAAGAGCACAGAGAAATAATAAGTAAAATCATACAGTTTTGATTTCCAAACCACACCACAGTGGAGTGGCATCTCACTTGTAGGATGAGGCTCTGAAATAGACCCACAAAGGTGAAAATCGCATAGAGTCAAAATAATCCTTGAAAATCTTTAGGCAAGTGCCACCCTGGAGACCAATATAGCTTCTGCCAATAAATCCCACACAGTCAGTTTTTCCAGAGATGGGACAGGTTCATCAGTTGAATACTGGATTAATTAATTGGCTTGACGTCAGAGGACAAAAAGGCACCGATCTTTAAACACAGGATGACACGCAAGACTGTACGATAGATATGTATAGAAGGCACGCAGCTTCTGAAACTAACAGCGGGTTCTGTTCTCTTTTGTGCTCTCACTCCAGGGCACTGAATAGAATGAGAAGCCAAGTGACTCATATTAGAGGTACTAATATTAGAGGTACTCCAACAGTTACCTCTTTCCTGAACTCCTAATTTAGTGTTTAGTTGGAAACTAAGCTTTACACACGTGAATATTTATCTGTTTCGTTCACTGGTATATTTCAAGTGCCTATAACTGTGCCTGGCACCTAAATGTGTGTTGAATACATGGATGAATCTATTCCTCTTTTTGTCCAGGCTGTATTGTTGAATTCTCATTAGTTGAAGCTATCTAGGTCTTGCACAGGGCTTTTAACCTCTCTGGGTGCTATGGTGCTTTAGCCAGAAAAATTCACATTGAACTGTTCATAGAGATTTTTCACTACTCATGGGGTTCTTGGCGGCCCAGATTACGACTTCCTGGTGCTATCAACCTTTACTGTGCTGCTGTGACACCTTAGCAGAATGACATTCCTGGCTTTGGAGAGCATGACATCATTTACTTTCATAGCTGCATGAGGACTTTTTGTTAAATTCTCCCAAGTTCTGGACACAAAGGTCTCTTCAAATACTCTCAGTCTAAAAGCTCAAAGGTGCCCTGGGCTAAACACAAACTACTCTCACCAAAATAATCTTCACAATTCACCTCTATATTCCCTACTCCAATGCCAGCCTGTTGGCTGACTAGCCCTTCTCCACAGATGTCCTCCTGAGCTGCTGACAGTTTCAGCACTGATAGGGACTGGCAAGATGGATCACCTACAGGATAACCCCAGATCCCCAGTCCTATCAAGGACTGACACTGGGCTTGTCACCACCGACTCTGATGGCTTGGACACGTAAAAATGGACCGCAGTTGCTGTAAGGTGAGCTGATGAAAGCAACTGCCAGGAGGCTGAGAGGAAAACAGAACTTATGGGCACACCTCAACAGAGCTCAGTGCGAGGAACAGTGCTGCCGAATGCTCCGGCATGAGGCCGGCAGACAAGCCAGCGCTCCAGGACAACAGTGACTTTTTCTGAGCAAAGAGAAAGAAACAGAGCCTGGTAAAAGGGCTGGGGACCGTGACAGGCTTGGGACAGGGCAGCTGATCCCACAATCTGAAGGTGATCATCCCACGTACTCCACACCCACGTGGAAAGCACACATGGCTTCCCAACCTGCACGGTGATGACCTGTCTAGGAATAATAAACATCATGGACTGTACTTGCTCTAAAGCAGACTTAGCAAAATCCCAGACACAGAATAAACCCCTACGGGATAAGGAATCAAGGCAGGGAACGGGTTACCTATCTCTGCATCTCTACTGGCTTGAACAGTGTCCCCCAAAATACATGTCTGCCGGAACCTCAGGATGTGGCCTTCCTTAGAAATAGGGTCTTTGCCTTTGTAATTAGTTTCGGTGAGGTCATACTGGAGTCATGGGAGCCCTAAGTCCAATAGGACTGGTGTCCTTACAACAAGGGGAAAGAACACAGAGACACAGGGAAGAAGGACTATGGAAGCAGAGATTGGAATGATGCAGCTATGAGCCAAGGAATGCCAAGAACAGCCAGCAACCTCCGGAAGCCAGGTCTAGCCGAGGAAGGATTCTTAGGATTCTTCCCCAGAGCCTTAAAGAGACAGGGCCCTTCTGACATTTTGATGTTGGACTTAGAGCCTCCAGAACTGGAAGCCACTCAGTTTATGGTAATTCATTACAGCAGCCCTAGGAAACTAATACAGCATCTATCTATCTTAGCTAGTCCAAATATATCTCTATGTACCAGGCAGTCTTCTAGCAATGAACAAAAACAGAAAAATCTCTGCTCCATGGAGTTTGTATCTTAGAATAGGAAGCGACAGAAAATAATCAAAATAAAAAAATAAAATGCATAGTTTGTCAAATGGTGGTAAGTTCAGAAAGGTGTCCTACAGAGTGAGGTGGAATATTAGTTTTGAATCTGAATAAACTGAACACTCTCAGTGGATTTTGATCCAAACATGGAACCTAGTATATCCAGTGTTGTCATTCTTGTGAAAAATGGTACAACATGTAAGGGCATATGGGGGAGAGAAGAACCTCCCTTTATTACATTAGAGTTTCTGCTCCAATAGCAGCCATGAAGCTCATTGTGAAGAGAAAGGAACAATACCTTAGCAAAAATCATCAAGGCTGAGGGAAAATCCCCAAGGATTTTGTAACTAATACACACTTGTTGGCTGATTTATAAATGAATCTAGCCATTTGCCATTCAGCAAATGCCCTGGCAGTGTAAAAGAAGCAAAGAGGGGTGCTGGACAGGAAACCTTTTATCATCCAGGAGTCTCATTAAATTATCACTCAAGTGAAAAGAAGCTCTAGAACTAAGAGAACAATCAGCAATGAAGGAGGTGTTCTATCTACACTAATATGGTCACCCTGGTCACATGGGACTATTGACCACCTTAGCTAGTGAGACTGAAGAATGGAAATTTTAATTTAATTTTGATTAATTTAAATAATCACATGTGACTAGCAGCTACTGTATGGGACAGCACAGCTCTAGAATCACAGAAAGCTGGCTGTGGAAAATGGCCTGGGAGATTCATTGAGTCCAAGATGGGACCAGCTCCATAATTACAAACAGGTTAGGGAGGCTTTATAGAATGTACAAGTATTATATATAGTATTTCTGGGACATAATTATTTTCTTCATGTTCATAGTGTCTTTATAGATGGTCAGTAGCATCGTCCCCATTTGCTGGATGAGGAAATCAAGGTTCAATGTGATTATTTGACTTGCCCAGGGTCTTGCAGCTTTTAAGAAATTTGAATTTAGCTTTGATACGAAACTCCATATTCTACCCATCACAGCATGTCATCTATAGTACCTTTCACTCCTCTCTGAACAGTCTAAACCACAAAAATGTGTGTGTGTGTGTGTGTGTGTGTGTGTGTGTGTGTGTGTGTGAATAGATTTTGAGGAACAGGTAAGTCTGGGGGATTCCTTGAGTGCTTAGTGTGGATCTAGTATTCTATGCAGGTAAGTATCCTTTAACCAACCAGCCCAATTTTCCACTTGGTCAAAGTGAAATGCCAAGAATAGTGATGGAGCAAACAGAATGCATGAATGCATACTACTTGCTGACTAAAAATGGCACATTAAAGAAACCTTTCTCCCTTGGACACATTCAGCACAAATTCTATATCACAGCTTTCCTGGTCCTGTGGGAGCTCCCATTTCTCCAGCAGTAGAGAAACTCAGAAACCCTAAAGCCACAGGTTCTCTTGTGGGGGGAGGCTGGGGGTTAGGGAAAATTACAAAGGATCAACATGTACCTCACTAACAGTGTGGAGCTCTGACAATGCAGATGGCAGAGAGCAGCGAGGCTAACGGGAGATGCTAGGATGCTCAGCTTGTCCTGTGCCCTCTTGTTTGCACCCAACAATGGAGAAGGGCAACTGAGGGGCTTGCAGGGCCATGGAGTCTGCAAGGCTGAAATCCAGACGAAGCCACGATGGGAAATGTGGCCCTTCCCGAATAAAGGCACAGCTGGTTTGCACTGATGCCTTCTGGGCTGTTGCTATTAAGATTTCTGTAGCATTAAGAGGAAGGTCTCCGATGGGATTAATTTTGCACCTTCTAAAAAAGTTTCACTATGCCTGGAAATATACTTGGTGAGATTAATAAAGCAATCCTTGGCTCTTTTACCTCCTTGAAGGCTGAGTCTTTCATCATTGTACAGTAATCCTATCCTGCAAGGAACCTTCTGGGAAGAGCCCCCTTCCCCTAAATAAAGCTTTCCAGCATCTTGAGGTTTGGAGGTTTATGTGATTCCACACCCAAATAACTCTAAAAATAGTTCATCCTAGTGCAACAATTGGTGTGCTGGACAGGATTCTATGGAAAAGCTGACTGCTCAGCCGAGCACTCACACATGTCTATGCAGACGTCTAGTCTAACCTCTCAACCCGCAGGAGCCTGGTTTTGGGGACTGATTTTTAGAGCTCTTTCACATAACACAACGATTGGCACCAAATAATACAAACAAGCTGGTAAATGTTGTGGCTGTGACAAAAAAAAAAAAAAAAAAATTATAACTTTAAAAAATGCATTGTTTCTTCTCATTCTCTCTGGGTTATGCCAAAAATTAATGTTTTGCAGCATCTTTAATTTCAACACCTTCAGCTAAAATGTGTGTCTTTGGATAATGATCACTAAGTCCTGACTTCACTCCCTTTCTGGTAGCAGTTGCCATTCCTTTACAGAGTTTTGCTTCCATCACTAAATTACAAAAAATAAAAAAAGAGTACAAACTACAAATGTACATACATAGAAGTCGTCATGGTCTTAAACCAGAGTTGGGTTTTTGTGGTGCATTGTTCTCAGAAGTTTCCCGCGGAAGGAAAACTCCACTTACTGAATTGCCTGGACAGCTTCTCTGGGAATGCCCAGCTCCGCGCTTCCCTGAGGAGCTCGCCGCTCTGAGCGTCCTGGGCTCGTTGCCGTGAGTGACCAGCGGTGCAAACAGCGCCTACACCGCCATCCAACGGCCCCGAGTTGGTGCACCAGGAGTAAGGCGCCTGCCACTGGCGCTGGGGAAGAGTCCCAGCAGGATCCCGCACGACACCACCTTCCTCCCGCCCGCGCAGCCTCCAGTCCCTGCCTCACCAAGTGGTCTCCAGTCCCCTACTCCCCCTAAGGAGAAGGGCAGCCGCAGATTAGAACTGGTTCCTGGGGGCTCAACCAGTGAGGGCCATCCTCGGTACTCCTCCCTACCTTTCCTCTCCGGAACCAGGAGCAACGCTGTCCCTTTCCAGGACTGGTTCGGAACCCGCCAAACCCAGAGCAGCTCAGAACCTGCGCCCCCCGGCGGCCGGCGACAAAGTTTGCGCTCGGGGGACTCAGGGGTTCCCAGCACCCTGCCAGTGGGACTGGTTTTGGGCTGCCAACGCTCAGAACGGTCCGGTGATCTCCGGGCACCAGCTGGTTGCGGGGGAACCGAGAGCCAGTCCTGGCTCTAAGAGGGATGAGACAGAGGCGAGCGCAGTGGGGAAAGGAGGCTTACATCTGGGGCAGACGAGGCCGCTGCGCGGTCCTTCCAGATGCCGGGCGCCCGCGACGCTGGCGCGGAGAGTAGGTCATGGATCCCCAAGGGGCTGCTTCCGACGGCTCCTTCTGCAGCCTCCCCAGGAGCCCGCGTGCAGCCCAGTCCACCTGAGGCGTGGAGAGTGCCGGGTGGAGGGGGCACTCTGCAGGAGACGTAGCATCGCCCCTGCCAAGGAGAGTTGGGTCTCCGGACTGACCGGACTGGACCACTGAAGGAAACCCTGCCCATGACCGTGGGAGGGTCCCGGACGCTGGGCAACCGCGTTGGAGGACAGTGTGCCTGGGGACTCGTTGCACGGCGCTGAGTGAGGGGCTGGGGAAGCCGAAGCTCATCGACAGCAGAGAAAGAAGGTGGCACCCAAGGGTAGGAGGAGACAGTGGCGGGAGGGGTTGACCCTGAATTCATCCCGACTGTGAGGTTATCCGACCTGTTTGTCAGCAGAGCGCGGTTGGTGGATCTTACCGGCTCCGGGGCCCCGGCTCGGCTGTAGCGCTTGTCCGGAGGGAGGGCAGGGGTCTGTTTCGTGGAGAACATGTCTCGCCTTTTCCTCTGTCCACTCTTATCTTGGCCGCTTATCTCTCCTCTACGCGTCCCTGGGACAGGAACTACGAATGCCTTGCTCTTTATTCAGGAAGAGACAAGTTGAACTTCAAGGGACAGGGGTCCCACATTTTGTCTGCTCCACAGATCCCACCCGCGCGCGGACCACTCCTTCCCTTTACTCCGGTCTCTGGGTCCCACCCATAAGAACCCTTAATGACAGATCCTTCGCAACCCCACCTCTTTGCATTTAAAAGTTACTCTTCAGGGGCAGACACGAAACTGACTGAAACGCTGGTCCCCTTCCCCCCACCCAGCTTACATCCGTGATGGCAACACGAAAAGGACGAGACCTCAAAGTTTGGCTATAGGAGACAAAAGAGTTACTTCTGGGCTCTCCAAAACCTCCTTATCACATCCTAGACCTTTTTCTTTCAGCCAGAGCTAGCTAGCCAAATAAAAATCAAAGTAACCGCATGCACTGGAAATTAGAGGCTAAGTTTGTCTCAAAAAAGGTTTAACGTTTCTAGGGCAAACACCATTTGCAGTAAGCATATGGAAACTTGCCTTCTATTATGTTTAATGAAGAAACTGCTTTTGCAAGACTGCCTGAGATTTTGCTGAGACTGCAGGGACATGAGACAACCCCAGCCTGCTTCCATGAACCTGGATTTCCTGCAGAGGGCATCCCGAAAGCTGCACCTTCGGGACAAACAGTTCTGCCTCTCCGTATTCACCAGCAGCCGCTCTTCCTCAGGCCGTCAAGGGCACTGCCGGACTGCCGGTACTTACAACGGCAAAGACTACTTTTTCATTTGAAGCCCCAGACAGTTGTCAAAAGTTTGGCAGAAAAAGAAAAAAAAAGAAAAAGACCACATTGCATTTTTCTTAGAAATGTTTTTTCATCCAACCTCAGTCAAGATCTAGTGGAAATTTCAAAAATCCCTCCAGGTTATTATCCCTCCATCTCCATTATTCTGGATGAGGCCATGCATAGTCAACAAAATAGGTATCACGCACCTGTTCCTTGAATATTATAGCTGGGAGGATGCAATTTGTAAAATTTTGTTTCTAAAATGAGATAAATAGAAAATATTGCATGTGTTTGTATAGTGCAATAGCTGAAACTGATTCCAGGTGAAACTGATTCCAAACGTCAGATTTGGAATCCAATATCTGACAAGTTTTTCATAATTCACAAAAATTAACTCTTAGTATATGGCAGGCTTTGTACTAAACAATTTACATGCATTCTCTTAGTTCTAGCAACCTCTCCATGAGGTAGGTATTATTATTAATTTAGAGATGAGAAAGATTTAGAGAGTTGAAGCAACCAGCCTAAGTTTATACGCTAGCATGTGCTGAGCTGGGATTCTCCGGAGGCAGTGTCATTTCAAGACTGTGTTCTTCTTACCAAGATACAGCCTCATCGCATGTCATCACCGCAGGAACATACCAGCCTGAAAATATCAAGAGCCTAGGTGATGTATCCATCAACTCTACCTTGAGCCAATTACAAGTCTTTCTGGGCCAAAGTTAACTCAGTTCACAAAATGAGGACTGGATTCAATCCTCCAGGTTTCTACAGGCATTCTGAAGCCAGGCGTAAATTTGTATTCCATCTCCTTTCTCTTCCACATTCTGCCCTCTAGTGGAGGTGCCACAGGAACTGAGATTAAAGCAGCTAAATCAGTGAATTTGAGACAGCCCGAGGAGATAAGTCTCCCTTTCTTTTCCACTGCTATGCTGTGTTCTTCTTAGAACTAAAGCTGATTGCATTGATGCCGCAAAGTAAGCATTCCTTAAACTTTCCTTTTAGCAAGAAAATCCAACCTGTTCTAGTTACCAATGGCACCAGAGTGAATACTTGAGGTATTCTTTGCCTGAGGGTAAACAGCTATTTTTATCTTCTTTGTAATAGCTTTATAATGTAAGAAATCATAAAAATATTAGGAGTCTCATAATTTGAATATGCAGAGGGCTCACAGTAACCTATCTGAATTATTCCTTAAATTTTTTTTGCCACATTAGCTTTTCAACTTATTTTAAAGTGACAATCATCATCTAGTAAAATAATTTTACAGAAAGAAACATGTCTAGCCTTTTGAAAATTTTATTGTCTAGCATTTCAAGCATAAATCCAACTAGTTAGATGATATAAAAAACACCAACCTTAAAGAAATTTATGGAAAAATTCACTTACAGGTAGTGAATATACCTCTGGCAAGGGGGATTTTATATCAAAGTTTGGTTGCATATCATATTACAGAATAATTCAGTGCTTAGTACTACAAATAAAGGCAATTTGAAAACAAGAAAGAGATTATTTTAGATTAGCAGCCAGCATCCCAGGCAAGCAGTGGCTAAAATAGACATGCTACCTCATGGCTTATCTATTTAGATATTCATTCAAATAATATTTACTTAGGATTTGCTAGCTGCCAGATGAACAAAATAGACAGTTTCTGCCCTCACAGAACTTTCAGTCTAGTGGAATACATAATCAAGCCCACAAATACATAAACTATGGAAAAACACTTGCAAATAATGTGGGACTGGCTTTAGAAAGTGAAAATGTGACATTTTAGCTGAGATCTAAAAATAGAAAGCCCTGCAAAATAAACAATAAAAAAATTAAAGACTAGAGCAAGAAACAAGCAAACTGGACATTTACCTGTTGCAGGGAGGGGAGTTTAATCAAAAGGGGGAAACATAAAATAAAACCTGAATATATTCTAGCACACTGAAACATTCTGTAGATGATAAAAGTAGCCCGTGTAGACATTCTGTTGGCTGTTAAGTAATATTTCTGGGATATCAATGCCCTATTCCAATACACCAGAGTAGTCATTGGGAAGAAGGTAATTAGAACTGGCCCATAAAATGTTTCAAAGGAATTGTATTTTTAGCACTCTCACACACCTAGTGCTAGTCTTCCCACCACCAAAGCCCCATACTGCAATCTGTCCAAATGCCCTACCTTTAGCCAGCATCCTGCACTAGGTGTGTGAGGGTGCTAATCTTCCAGAAATAGTAGTACCCCCCCCCAACCCCAATGACAATAACCACATGAGCAAAAAGTGAGTTACCTCAGTTCACTTTTTTTTTTTTCTGATTTGAGAATCAATTTGTAAGAGAAGTCTTTATGAGATTGTCATATTTATGTTTTTATAGCTAAGAATTTCTAAGCACTATGTGCCAGGTACTTCACAAAGTGACATGCATATTTTCTCAGTTTTTCATTCTTGAAACAAACCTAGTTTCCTTGGTTGTAAAATGAGAATAATAAACCCCCCTCATAGGCTGTTAAGGGGATTAATGAAAAATGTAAAGTGCTTTAAAATAGTTGCAGACTAATAATAGCTCACACTTCCTGGGCATTTACTGTTATCTCTCTTTGTTACTACTTTACAGAAGAGGAATAAACTGAGGCTTACAGAAGTTAAATAATTGCCCAAGATATCACAACTAGGAAATGGCAGAACCAGAATTGGAGTGCAAGTAATCTGGAACTAGACTGAGCTCTGAATCCCCACCTTCTGCAGCACAATTATTGAGACAGTAATGAGAAAGTGCGCAAGGATTTTACAGTGCACATTACACTATTAATTAATTCTGTCATCCATCATATATTTACTGAGCACTGTAGGGGGTGGAATAGTGTCCCTCCCCAAATTTAAAGTCCACCTTGAACCTAAGAACGTAACCTTCCTTATTTGGAAATAGGGTCTTTGTGGCTGTAATTAGTTAACAATGAGATCATACTGGAATATGATGAGCCCAGAGTACAGTGTCTTTATAAGAGACAGAAAAGGACACGCAGAGACATGTGAAAATGGAGGTGAGACTGGAGTGATGTCCCTAAGCCAGGAAACCCCAAGGAACCCCGAGGTCTGACGCCCACAGCCAGAAGCTAGAATAGAGGCATGGGACACTTTCTCCCTCAGAGTCTCCAGAAAGAGCCAATCCTACTGACACTTGATTTTGGACTGTGAGAGAATAAATTTCTGTTATTTCAAGCCACTCTGGGAATTTTTGTGGCAGCCTTAGGAAACTAAAGCCAGCATCTACTATGTGGCTAGGCACGGTTCCCCGCGGCGGAGTCACAGCAGTAAACAAAACGGCACCCTTGCCCTCATGGAGCATACATTCTAGTGAAGGAGGCAGACAAGAAACAAATAAATAATACAGGGCAGGAACTGTTTAGTGACATGAGGAAAAATTACTGCAAGAAAACAGAGAATGGCCAGATGAGGGTAATGAGGGTGGTTAGGGAATGTCTCTCTAGAGGTGTTTTAACTCAAATGAATGAGGGATTTCAGGTTGTACATGGGTAATTCTTCACAGTATCATTTAAATACATGTGCCCACACTACTCTGCAAATATCACACGTAAACTTGCTCAGTAGACTAAGATTCTGAAATACATGAAAATGGTTTCTCAGATGGACACCTGTTCTCTATTGTCCCTTAAGTTTCTGGAGAGCAGAGGGGCTTCTAGCTCCTCCCACCACTCCCAAATTCACGTCACTTCTAGGAGGTCGTAACCAGAAATCTGCTTCTTCCTCCCTCTGTGAAGCTCATCAACCTCATAGGTAGACACTAAGGCCCAAGGCTTAGGGTGGTCTGATCACTGACACTCAATAAAGAGGGCAACTTGCACAGACCACAGACGAGACAGTTACCGTCCGTCAACTGTAGCCCACAGCTTACACATCTGTCTCATTTCCCAAGGACGGGCAAACATAACCACGGGAGGGGTCACCTGGGTCATTTGAAATAACACAAAGAGACCAAAAAATTCTTACAGGTCATCTTTAAACACTACCACAGATACTTATCTGTGTTTAAAATTTTTAACACTCAAAGATAGCCATGAAGTTCAAGCACCAGACTTGTTTGCAAAGAGCAAACGTTTTCAATGTTTTTACTTCAATAACGTTCCTTTGGCAACTTCAACAAAGATTATACCAATTCATTTGAGGTTATTTGCATCTAATTTAGTCTTGAATAGCAAAAGTAATTGAAACACAAACACCAGGTGTTGGCCAATCCCTAAAAGTGTTTAAACTGGAAAACTTTAGAGGTTTCAATACAAATATTCCACAAATTTCAAACAGTAGGCTAATAAACGTTTATAATAACAAAAAGTAAATAGGAAAATAAGGCCATCACAGTCACAATTTTATCTATGCCATTCTTAGTGGCTATTGGATAACTTTTTCCAAACCTTCTCTAACTGGCTCAGATTAAAGCAAAAAGGTCACATACTGCTTTATTCCCACAGAACAAGCTAGTGTAAGTATTTGACCAAATTTAACTTCATTTTGACCGTAAAGAGCTTATTTATTTCTTTTGTCCTGTTCTATTCATTCCTGTGCTGCTCATCGTGCAGCGGCTTCTGCAGCATCCTCGTACCACTCATTCTGGACAGTGGGGAACCGTGGGAACTGGAGGCACGCACCCCACTTTGAATCTGCACCATCAGTACCTCCAGCCTGGCTGCCTCCCAGCTTATCTCCCTCCCTACTTTTACGCCTGCTCCCTTAGTCTTTTCTCCACACAGCAGCCAGCAATCTTTAAAAAAACTACTCCCCACTGAAAACTTTCCAGTGCTGCCCACTGCAACTAGAATACAACCCCAGTTCCCTCAACATGGTCTATCAGGCATTGTATCGGCGGACCCTAGACTCTTTCTCCCTTTCTCTCATTAAGCTCCAGCCACGCCAGCCCTTCTGTTCCTCAGCCATGCCATGCATCTCTCCAACTTAGGGACTCTGTACTTGCTGCAGTCTCTCCCTCATAGACTTTCTCCTCAGATCTTCAAATGAAGGTCATTCAGGTCACAGCTCAAATGACTCCATCTCAGAGGGACTTTCCAAATCTACAGTACCTAGTGCCCTTTCGCCCCCACTTTCTGTACTAATTCTCTTATTTCTTTAATTTCTTAATTTTTAATTTATTACACATGAAATCATGTTCATTTTTAAAATCTCTTCTACTCCTTTAGCAGCTCCCCAAGAGAAAGATTACAGTTATCTCCAGTACCCAGAAAGTATCTGTCACAGAGGAAGCACATCTATTGAGTGAATAAATGAATAGTTGTGTGACCTTGGGTAAATTAATTAAGCTCTGAGATACTAGCCAAACAAATAAAAAACAGCAAACAGTTTAATTTGCCATTCATTCAATCTCCTCACTAAATTCTTTCTCACAAATTAGAAAGAAAACCTAACAAGAATACAAGCCCATAAAACAGACATGCTTCAGGCTTTTTTAACAGAACAAGAGTCTGACATACATGAAAATAGTTTCCCAAGTAGACACCTAGTTGTTCATATTCTTTAATATTCATTTTAGAGCAGAGTAAGGTAATGACTTGAGAGTAGCACCTCTAATTTAGAGCTTCTGAAACACTAACCCAGTAACTATCATAGGCAACAGTAACAAAACAAAACAAAACAAAAGGAAATCTAAAATCAAAACACAGGAGTGACGTCATAGGAATGGCAGCAGCGGGGCGCACTTTTTGAGTTCTCCGGATCTTATCAGAAACGGGACATCTAAACCCATCAAAGGACTCTCTGCTCATCATGCAGAACAGCTAAGAGACTCGCGTAAGGATTACTTGCAGGTGGGCAAAGTGGGCGAGCAGGGGAAGAGGGAAGGGAGCGGAGTGGACACGCGGCCCGCATCTGTGGCTGTGGGAACGCGGCCCGCACCTTCGGCTGTGGAAACGCGGTCCGCATCCCGGCGGTAGAAACCCGGCCGACATCCACAGCTGCAGAGACGCAGGGGATCCCAGGACGGAACAGAGAACACAAAAGCCAGGAGGTGGGCTCTTTCCCTGCATCCCACAGCTGATCTCTCCCACCGAGGGGGCAGCATATCCAGCATTTGAGGCAATAACCTCAGCTGAGACCTCCAGTTGGGCCCTAGGCCGGACAAAGGACACAAACTCCATACCTGGGCCCCTCCCCCCACTCTTCCAATCCCCGCCCTTCCAGAGACTTGAACTGGCCCCTGAACTGAGGAGTGGTGTCAGATTGCAGAGGAGCCTTGGTGCTCGGGATCTGGGAAGACTGGCGGGCGGCTCTGGCCCAGGGAGGAGGCTGGGAGGAGTGTGGTTTTTGCTGGGCTAAGAGAGAGGGGACTCCTCCTCCCCAGCCACCACCTTTTCTGGCCTGCGGGAAGGGTGTAACACAGCTGGGCTGGGAGAGAAGACCCCTCCATCCCCAGCCCCCACCCTTTCTGGCCTGCCTAGGGCAGGGCAATTACAACTGCGGAGGCACTCCCAGGGATCAGCAGTAGGCGGCAGATGCAGCTCTGGGCTTTCAGCAGCTCAGAAATCTCCCGCCCGCCACACACACACACACACACACACACACACACACACACACACACACAGAAGTGCCCTAAGACTCAGGAGAACTGGACACAGGGCTGGTGGTGCTACCCTCAGTGTGCATATGTGCAGGCAAGGGCAGAAACTGCACTGGCTTTGTAAAAACTACCGTCCAGAGCCCTCAGCCCCACGCATCTAAATCTGCAGTCCCAACGTCACTCTGGGCACCAGGTGACCGGCTCTGCCTGCACAATACGCAGGGGACTCTTTGGTACAGCAGAGGACAACCTGGAGATTACTTGGTGGGCTTAAGCCAAGACTGGCGCTGCTTTTTGTTTTGTTTTGTCTTCATATCTTTGATATCTTTGCCTGTGTTGAGTGGGGGTTGTCGGTTGTTTTTACATGTGAATGTATTTGATTTTTTCTTTGTTGTTGTTGTTGTTGTGCTTGGTGATTTGCTTTGTTCTGAAATTGCCCCACCAGGGCCCAGCTTAAGAGGCACAAGATTCAACATACCCGGAGGCCAACTCCAGACCAAACCAGAGTGCTACCGGGTTTGACCTACAAGTGACACACCCAGAGGGAATTCTCTCCAGGCACAAGAGCCCATAGAGGCCAAACGACATTTAAGTGATCAACCCTCACACAGCAGAACACCTTGCGGTGGGCAGAGCCAAGTCTCACAACCAGTCAGCCTAGGAGTTAACCCCACCTACTCACAAGCGAAAAGCAATTAAAGATCTTCTTTAACAGGACAATATACACAACGCAAGAGTCACCTTTGGAGCACAGGCAGAGGAGAAGAATGAAGTAGTGCAAGTCAAATATAAAGGGCACATACTACATAAGATAACCCAACAAGAACTAAGAACTCCAGGGGCTCTACCTAATACATTGAAGCAAACACAGAGAGTCAGCCAGACTGGGGAAACAAAGAAACATGTCCCAAATAAAAGAACAGAAGAAACCTCCAGAAATGGAACCAAATGAAACAGAGGTAACCAACCTATCAGAGACAGAGTTCAGAACACTGATGATAAGAATGTTTAAGGAGCTTAGAGATGACATAAAGAAGGATAGAGAAATCATAATGAACAACCAGTTAGAACTAAAGAACACAATTACTGAAATAAAGAACTCACTTGAAGGAATTAACAGCAGGTTAGATGAAGCAGAGGATCGAATCAGCAACTTAGAAGACAAGTTAGCAGAGATCACCCAAACAGAACAACAGAAAGAAAAAAGAATAAAAAACAATGAAGATGGTTTAAGAGACCTCTGGGATAACATCAAGTGCAACAACATGCACATCATAGGAATACCAGAAGGTGAAGAGAGGAAGCAAGGGATTGAGAACATATTTGAAGTAATAATGTCCAAAAACTTCCCTAACCTGATGAAGGAAACCAACATACAAGCCCAGGAAGTGCAGAGAGTTCCAACCAGGATAAACCCAAACAGGTCCACACCAAGACACATTATAGTTAAAATGGCAAAGGTTAAAGACAAAGAGAGAATCCTAAAAGCAGCAAGAGAAAGACAGAGGGTTACATACAAGGAACTCCCATAAGACTATCAAATGACTTTTCTGCAGAAACATTGAAGGCCAGGAGGGAGTGGCAGGAGATACTCAAAGTGATGGAAAACAAAGGCCTACAACCTAGATTGCTTTATCCAGCAAGGCTATCATTTAAAGTTGATGGAGAGATAAAGAGCTTCCCAGAAAAGAATAAGCTAAAGGAATTTATTACCACCAAGCCAGCATTGCAAGAAATACTAAAAGGACTTCTGTAAATAGAAGAAAGATGAAAACAATCTAACTACAAATTTAAAATGGCAATAACTATGTACCTATCAATAATCACTTTAAATGTAAATGGATTAAATGCTCCAATCAAGAGACATAGGGTGGCTGAGTGGATAAGAAAGCAAGACCCTTGTATATGCTGTATACAAGAGACTCACCTCAGATCAAAAGACACACACAGGCTGAAAGTGAAGGGTTGGAGTAAGATATTTCATGCAAATGGAAATGAGAAAAAAGCTGGAGTTGCAATACTTATTTCTGACAAAATAGACTTTAAAACGAAGAAAATATTAAAAGACAAAGATGGGCACTATATAATAATAAAGGGATCGATCCGACAAGACAACATAACCCTAGTAAACATCTATGCACCCAACATAGGAGCACCTAAATATATAAAACAGATATTGACTGACATAAAGACAGAGATCAACAGTAACACTATCATAGTAGGGGACTTCAACACACCTCTGACAACAAGGGACAGGTCTTCCAGACAGAAAATCAATATGGAAACAACAGCCTTAAATGATACATTGGACCACTTGGATTTAATCGATATTTTCAGAGCATTTCACCCCAATGCTGCAGAATACACTTTCTTCTCAAGCGCACATGGAACATTTTCCAAGATAGACCATATGTTAGGCCACAAAAGAAGTCTTGATAAATTTAAGAAAATTGAAATCATACCAATTGTCTTCTCTGACCACAGTGTTATGAAATTAGAAATGAACTACAGGAAAAAAACTGGAGGACACACAAATTCATGGAGGCTGAATAACATGTTACTAAATAATGAATGGGTCAAGCAGGAGATCAAGGAAGAAATCAAAAGATATCTCGAGACAAACGAAAATGAAAACACGACGACCCAAAATCTATGGGATGCCGCGAAAGCAGTCATAAGAGGGAGATTCATAGCATTGCAGGCCTACCTAAAGAAACAAGAAACATCACTAATTAACAGTTTATCTTCACACTTAAGGGATCTGGAAAAAGAACAACAAAATAAGCCCAAAGGGAGTATAAGGAAGGAGATAATAAAGATCAGAGCGGAAATAAATGAAATAGAAACCAGAAAAACAATACAAAAGATCAATGAATCCAAGAGTTGGTTCTTAGAGAAGATAAACAAAATTGACAAACCTTTAGCCAGACTCATTAAAAAAAAGAGAGGACCCAAATTAATAAAATCAGAAATGAAAGAGGAGAAGTGACAACAGACACCGCAGAAATACAAAAAATTTTAAGAAATTACTATGAGCAACTATATGCCAACAAATTTGACAATCTGGAAGAAATGGACAATTTTCTAGAGGCGTACAACCTTCCAAGGCTAACTCAAGAAGAAACAGAAAACCTGAATAGACTGATTACCACCAGGGAAATTGAATCAGTAATCAACAGTTTCCCAACAAACAAAAGCCCTGGACCAGATGGCTTTACAGGTGAATTTTACAAAACGTTCAAAAAAGAATTATCACCTATTCTCCTCAAGCTCTTCCAAAAAATCCAGAAGGAGGGAATACTCCCAAACACTTTTTACGAAGCCACCATCACCCTGATCCCAAAATCAGACAAAGACACCACAAAAAAAGAAAACTACAGGCCGATATCGCTAATGAACATAGATGCAAAAATCCTCAACAAAATATTAGCAAACAGAATTCAGCAATACATTAAAAAGATCATACACCATGATCAAGTGGGATTCATCCCTGGTATGCAAGGGTGGCTCAACATCCGCTAATCAATTAATGTGATACACCACATTAATAAAATGAAAAATAAAAATCACATGATCATATCAATAGACGCAGAAAAAGCATTTGATAAAATCCAGCAGCCATTTATGATAAAAACCCTTAAGAAAGTGGGACTAGAGGGATCATATCTCAACATAATAAAGGCCATATATGATAAACCCACAGCTAACATCATACTCAATGAGGAAAAGCTAAAACCATTCCCTTTAAGATCAGGAACAAGGCAAGGTTGCCCACTTTCTCCACTTCTATTCAACATAGTGCTGGAAGTTCTAGCCACAGCAATCAGACAAGAAAAAGAAATAAAAGGCATCCAAATCGGTAAGGAGGAAGTAAAATTGTCATTATATGCAGATGACATGATACTATATAGAGAACCTTAAAGACTCCACCAAGAAACTATTAGAGCTGCTAGATGAATTTAGTAAAGTAGCAGGATACCAAATTAATATTCAGAAATCAGTTGCATTTGTATATACCAATAATAAAACATCAGAAGGAGAAATTAAAAAAGCAATCCCATTTACAATTGCTCCAAAGACTATAAAATACCTGGGAATAAATTTAACCAAAGAAGTAAAAGATCTGTACTCAGAAAATTGTAAGACACTGAAGAAAGAAATGAAAGAAGATACAAATAGATGGAAACACATACCATGCTCAAGGATAGGAAGAATATAGTTAAAATGTCCGTACTGCCTAAGGCAATATACATATTCAACGCAATTCCTGTCAAAACTACCAATGACATTTTTCACAGAAATAGAACATATAATCCTAAAATTTATATGGGACCATAAAAGACCCCGGATAGCCTCAGCAATCTTGAGAAATAAGAACAAAGTGGGAGGTATAACGATACCTGAAATCAAATTATACTACAAGGCTACAGTAATCAAAACAGCATGGTACTGGCATAAAAACAGACACATAGACCAATGGAACAGAATAGCGAGTCCAGAAATAAATCCATGCCTATATGGCCATTTAATCTACGACAATGGAAGCAAGAATGTACAGTGGGGTAAAGACAGTCTATTCAATAAACGGTGCTGGGAAACCTGGACAGACACATGCAAAAAAATGAAGCTGGACCACCTCATTACACCATATACAAAAATAAATTCAAAATGGCTTAAAGACTTACATGTAAGATCTGAAACCATAAAATTCCTAGAAGAAAATATAGGAAGAAACTTCACAGACGTTACCCGGAGTAAGATGTTTACTGATATATCCCCTCGTGCGAAGGAAGTAAGAGAAAAAATAAAAATGTGGGATTACATCAAACTAAAAAGTTTTCTCACAGCAAAGGAAACCATCAATAAAACAAAAAGGGATCCTACTGAATGGGAAGATATTTGCCAATGATATATCTGATAAGGGGTTAATATCACAAATTTATAAAAAAAACTCACTCAACTCAACTCCAAAAAAACAAACAACCCAATTAAAAAATGGGCAGAATAATGAATTGTTCAGCTGAAGAGACGTGAAGAGACATTTTTCTAAAAAGGACATACAGATGGCAAACAGACATATGAAGAAATGCTCAACCTCACTAACCATCAGAGAGATGCAAATATAAACCACAGTGAGATGCCACCTCACCCCAGTCAAAATGGCTATCATCAATAAATCAATAAATCAACAAACAAAAGTGCTGGCGCGGATGTGGAGAAAAGAGAATGCTTGTGCACTGTTGGTGGGAATGCAGATTGGTGCAGCCACTATGGAAAACAGTATGGAGGTATCTCAAAACTCTGAAAATGGAACTACCTTACGATCCAGCAATCCCATTCCTAGGTATCTATCCGGAGAAATCCAAAACTCCCATTCAAAAATCTTTATGCACTCCTATGTTTATTGCAGCACTATACACAATAGCCAAGACATGGAAACAACCGAAATGCCCATCGGTAGATGACTGGATCAAGAAACTGTAGTACATTTATACAATGGAGTATTACGCAGCCATAAAGAAGAAAGAAATCTTACCATTTGCAACAACATGGATGGACCTAGAGAACATTATGTTAAGTGAAATAAGTCAGACAGAGAAAGACAAATACCATATGATCTCACTTATATGCGGAATCCAAAGAAAAGAATAAGTGAATGAACTAATCAGAAACAGTTTTGGAGACATAGAGGAAAAACTGAGGGTTGCTAGATGGGCGGGGGGGTGGGGATAAGGGGGAAGGTGAGGGGTTTAGAAAATAGTCGGTAACCACAAGATGGCACAGGGTTTTGAAAATTAATTTGGGGAACGTAATCAATAACATAAAGATTTTGTAGGGTATCTGATGGACACTTGTCCCATTAGGGAGACCACCTCAGGGATGATGTAGATGCCTGATCTCTGTACTGTATACCTGAAGCTGAACAATAATGAATGCCAACTATAATTTTATATAAAAAAAAAATCAAAACACAAGGCCCATAAAGAAAGGAATGGGTGCCCTTTAATTTTAGATACGAGCTAATACTCGATTAATCAACAATACATTTTTAAAAATCTGAGTTAAATTTAGCAAAATTTAAAATTCCTTCTTTGTGCTTCTGTTTAAAACATACTTCTACCACTTTTTACTACCTATCAATTACTATGTTGTGCATCAAATTCTGGAGTTTTATACATTGACACTAATATCTAATCTAAAATGATAGGCTCCTGATTATTTAGATAATAGTAAATATTGAAGATTATAAATTTGGTATGAAAAATTTTAATGAAAACAATCATACAAAAATCAAATAGCAAACCATTTAAAATGACTAATAATTCAAACAGATTTAGCTTACTGATATTTCTTTATCAGGTTGTTTTCATAACAACTGATTATTTCCAGATAAAATCTACTTATAGGATCAAGGTAAGAAAAAATGAGAATAAAGTACATAAGGCTCATAAGCCCTGTGTTCAGCACATAGTGCTCATAAATATTATTTTCTTCTTTTATTATTACTTTGAAAAGACACAAACAAGTTTTACTAAACATGCCATCTTCAGTTGAAAGCTTACACAAGAAATAGCCACATGTGATAAATCTAACCTGGCATATTTTGAAAACAATTATATTTTCCTCTGAGGAATACACCACATAAAAATTTATTTCAATAACTGATAAAATTTCCTCACTAATAAACCAATTTCTGGAATTGAATTATATAACTTCACGTTACAATTTAAAAGGTCTTTTAGAGAATCATTTTTTAAAAAAAGTACAAAGTTACATGATCAAGAAAAGTACCTTTCAATAAGTAACCAAAACATTGTGAAATATTCCTCTTACTGCACATATGGCTCAGTTTCATCTTAATTTTGAAAAAAAAAAAATGTTGGTTTGAAATAGTAAATGAGACAACTATGTTAATACAAGGAAGCACAATGAACAACTAACATGCTACCCTGCACTAACTATGCCTTCTGAAGTATTTTATAAGTTCAGTCATGCTTTTAATATCAAACAATGTTGTATTACCACTTCTCATATGTTAATTAAGATAAAGCTTAATATTCTGTCCTAACAATAGCTGGAAGAGAATAGAGCAATGAATGTGAATATGTACCATGTTCTACAATATATGCTTCAAATTTAACAACTTATCTAAATCCAATCTGAGGTAGGTTAACAGATCAAAAATTTTTAATGGACATCATGGGCTATATACCATGCAAACACTAGAACTGGAACAGCACACACTGGAAGGAGATAATATTTGTATTTTTGCCAAAGCGTTAGCTCAACTGCCACTTCATCTCTTTTCTTGTTCTTCTTCCGACGACCCTTCAGTCTGTTTTCAAAAGCCTCCAGTTCAGCCTAAATCAAAATAGCATCATTTTTATTAAATCCAATACATACATTGATTTGAAATTTTCCACTTAGATGAAAATCAATCAATTTGGGAAATGTTATAATAGCAGTGGTATATAATAAATAAATACATTGATTTGATTTTTTTTTTTTTTAATCCCTCTCTCCAATACTAATTGCATTCAACAAATTCAGAGTTTAGGAAAGCGGAAAGGGAAGTGAGGAGTAAGAGTATTTCAGACCATAGGCCTAACTTTGCGACTAAATATAGAAATATCTGATTAAATCAGGATGCTCTATAATACAAACATTAATTTTATACTTCAACACCATTAATCTACTGAGACTCCACAACATACAACTTCTAGCAAGTGCTGAGAGATTCTCAGTGAGAATAAAGGAACCTATAACTCTAGTTTCTTGGAATGCTGGTAATAAACATAAATGATTTGTGTGGAAAAAGTTCACGTGAGTAAAGAGAAAAAAGCTGCCAGAAACTGATTCTTCTTTTTATCAAATACATTTAAAAACAGAGTAAAAATGCTTCATCATTTAAATCATTTTAGAAAGTAGAATTACATAAAAACTGTTCTAAAAAAATGGATAACTAGATAACACTCATTATAAAATGTGAATTTTTATTCTACTGTTAAGAACTTATTAGCCTTTAATTCGTACATGGTAATGTAACATGATACAATATAGTGCACTGTTAGTACCTAAAACATGATAGTGAACTAAAATATGTATGTTATGCTCACATAAGATTCTGTAAATGTTTATTTAATAGAAGGAAATATAAAATTCAGTTAATATATCCATTAATTTGTCTATAAACCTCATTTGAAGAAGACCTAATCATATAATTAATTTAATAAAAATAACACTTTTCGATGAACCAAAACATCAGAACATTGTCAAGTGGTTGTTGATATACAGAAAAAGGTCAAAATATATTAAAATAGCCACATGTGAGACTCACTGACACAGTAAAATAACTGATGCTTTAATGATAACACAGTCATCACACATAGTTTAACTTAAGTTTCTATATATTTTGTTTAAAAGGTCAGTAAATAAAGCATATATTTAAGATTACCGACAATAATGGCTTAAAAAAAGGTGAGGGATACCCTAAACTATTCTTAATAATTTAATCTCTCAGGAGTTCAGCCAACCCATGTTTTATTATATTAGCTGTGACAACTTATTTTGGGATATTAGGCAAATCAACTTTATAGAACCATAAAATATCAGAGGGTCATTTTGGCCCACTTTTATTTGCTACATGAATTATTTCTAATGCCCTCCCTGAAGTCATGAAAGTTTTAATTTCCTCACTCATAAAAGCAGCATTTTAACATGTAATATACCCTGCTTGATAAGTATAAAGCATCTCAAAATGCAAACTGACAAATAATTGCATGTTACTATTAGCAAGTTAAGCCACTCTTTGGAATATATGATCAATATAGTATTTGAGGTGGTATCAGGAATGTACCTGTTACCTAGGTGATAACAAAGAACAGATAATAATCCTGCATTTAAGAATCTAATGAGGAAATAGGTGAACATATTATTAAAACAAGTGTATTGGTTAGTAAACAACTCATATTTGTTACAGATTATCTACAGCTCAGTAAAACAGAACTCAAGTAATTTTAGGTTGAGTGAAGACATGGGTTTCAGGAGATGCCTTAAAATGGACATCATTGCACCCCCAACTCTCACAACCCCAACCAAAAGAGGAGTTAAAACGCTTATGGATGGAGAATGGACAAAACTGGCAAGGAAGTAAATTGGGCATACACAAAATATCTGGGAATAAATGAGATCTTGTGCTTTTTTAGAGGTTCACTGTACCTGGATTAAAAGTAAGTGAATGGGTAACTTTTGTTTTGTAGGAACTATATTATTTCCAGTCTGGAATAGAGTTGATTAGCCCATGGCTTATAGTGGGAATATACTTTGTGTTTGAATAAAAACTAACAATGATGCAAAGAAAAATAAATCTGGGCATTTTGTTTAGTTACCTGTTGTCTTCGTTTTTCCTCTTCAAGAGCAGCTTTAGTTTCTGCTTCTTTTATCTGTTCAGAGACATTTAAAAGTAAATTGACATTGTAATCATCAAATTTTATATAGAATTTTAACATTTTCCCACTGAGGTTCCAGTAACACACAACTTTTGGGAGCTTTATATTGGAAATTATTTAAAGAAACATAAATATCATAATGAAAAGTGTTACCAAGGTACTAACAGATGGCAGGTGAGGAGAAATGGAATGTTATACCTATATAAACATTTCAATTTAACAACTATAATAGAATTTAGATCACAACTCAAAGCGTTACAATAGCATAAACTAAACTGCTTTTAAAACTGGATTTTTCTCTTGAGTTACCATACTAAGAATCTATAAACAATTATTAAATAACACTCGTTGTCTAGAGTTAAAATCGACCTTTTACTTCAAATGTCTGGAAGGGATATCTTAGTTTAAAAAAAAAATCAAGTTTATTCACTGATTGGGTTGACTGAGGGAAATAGTGACAGAAGAGGTCATCTAAACAGCAAAGATTCCTAAAACTTTATTTTTGTATTATTTTAGCCTAATTTTCTGGAGGTTTATACTAACATTAAGATGAACAAATATGTCCCAGAGCACATACACTAATTGTATTGGTTAGAAAACAACTCATATTTGTTACAGATTATCTACAGCTCAGTAAAACAGAACTCAAGTAATTTTAGGTTGAGTGAAGACATGGGTTTCAGGAGATGCCTTAAAATGGACATCATTGCACCCCCAACTCTCACAACCCCAACCAAAAGAGGAGTTAAAACTCTTATTGGTACAGAGGATGGAAAATCTAATATACTCTAGACAATAAAAACACACCTGGGGATTCAAAATAGGCACATAAAACTAGGCTTTAATTATAAAAGCAAAAAAAGATTAGATTTCGAGTAATTCGTAATAAGCACATAAAGAAATGCATAAAATAAACAGGGAAAGGCTATTAATACATTAAAAATGATATTCAACATGACATTACCTCAGATGCTTTTCGCTTCATTTCCTTGCATGTTGTGTCACATTCTATTGAAATCTGATGTTCACGTACTTTGTTGCACTGCAATTCCTACAAATGAAATTTTTTAAAATTTCAGATTTTAAGACTTTCCCCTCAAGTCTTAATTGTATGCCATAAAAAAGCAAAATTCCCCTAACAGTTTTAGGTTATGTAAATTATTTAAGTCGTGTTCATTAATATTTAATGCTGATATGTTTGCAAGTGTTAAATGTCTTGATTCAGGGAGTGATTATTACTTTATTTTCTCTTAATTATAAAAAAAAGCAAATACCATAAAATTAAAATTATCCATTTAATAATTATTTACTAAGTGCCATTATCAACTTAGATTAAGTTTTTCTTTATTGTTTCTTGTTAGTCTTCTAAAGCTTCCAGGAAATAAAACGTTCCAGAGCAGTGCCAGCCAACACAGCTTCCTGGGATACTGAAAATGTTCTAAATCTGCACAACCCAACAGAGTAGTACTAAACACACATGGCTACTGAGCACTCAAAATGTGGCTGAAGAAATCGAGGAAATGAATGTTTAGTATAATTTAATGTTAATTCATTAAAATTCAAACAAATAGCCATATGTGGCTAGTGGCTACCAACTCAGGTTCAGAAAAGTGCAGTTCTAGAGTTTTCTAGATAGCTACAGATTTTTCTCTCAACTAGTAAGCCTTTTTAAAAAAGTTTAGATAAGACATTCTACACTTTGTATGTGCACTTCACTGCCTGCCTCCTTAATGAAATAATTTTTTTAAATCTACTCTTTTTTTATTTAAAAAAAATCTACTCTTTTTCAGATGACTTTAAGTCAATACTATAATCAATTTGTGTACTATAATAAGTAGTCCTTATGTTAAGTAGTCTTTGATTTTGTAGATCTTTTGTCTCTCTTTTATTCATGGCCTATTTCTTGCTGACACATGTCACTTTTGCTTTAAAGGTGCCTATTTGTATCAATTTCTCCTCTCTCACCACACCCTCAGACTCTAGGTTTTTAGTTCTAATCCACCAGTTAAGAAATAAGATCACCAGAGAATCTCCTGAAGTCTAGCTGAACCGAAGCACTACAACTAAGGACATAGAAAAGAAGCCACCTTCAGATTGTTAGGTGGGGCGAAGACACAGAATGGTGTGGTCCCACATCTGTGTGTGACCATTAAATATCAGGAGGGATATCTCAGCTGCAGCGATCACGCCTGAAGAGCGAGGGGTCCCAGTCCCACACCAAGCTCCCCAGCCCAGGGTTTCAGTGTCAGGGAGAAAAGTGCCCATAACTTCTGGTTGTGAAAACCAGTGGAGATTATAGCTAAGTGAGACTAGGGCGGCTGCAGTTCCAGGCATTCCTCTTAAACAGCCTGTGCACACTTACTCGCTGATGGACTCATTTGCTCTGAACTCCAGTGCTGGGGCAGCAGTTGGAAAGGCACCAGGGACATACGGGGAGGAACTGAGTTGTCTGGCTTCGGAGAGAGGGCTGCAGGGGCAGCTTTCTCCCCAAAAGAGGAGCTGGTGGAAACCATTGTTTCTTTGGTGAGCCCTCCCCTCTCCTGGTGAGCAGACGCAGGCAGCTACCATATCTGAGTCTCCATCAACCTGGCTAATGCCATTCCTTCACCTTGATTTCCTAAGACCCCTTCCCACCCAACTTTTGGGACCACCCAAGCCACTTCCAGTGGCTTTGCCGTATGAATAGCCTTTCTTGGCTCATGCTGTGGACTTTACTAAAGTCTTTCAAAGGTTCACAAAAACCCAAACAAGCAATATCTGACTTTAGCTTGTCCCGTACATCTGGCTGAGCAACCAAAAGCCTGCCACTAGTTATAGCAGTCTGGATTTGCGGCTTGGCCTCTTGAGGCACCTCCAACCCCATTGTGGAAAAAAGTCATCTGCAGATTGCTTTGTGGCTAAGCCAGGTGACCCCAAGAAGGACACAGACTACAAATGAACTTGGCCTGCAGGGGAAACCCTGCCAGGAGGCCACGAGCTGATATGCCCAGTGGCCAGCTTCAAACCCAGCCAGATCATCACCGGGCTGCCTCCAAGAGCGACACACCCAAAGGGCACACTGGGCAGGCAGCAGAGCCCTGCTAAAGTGAACCCTGCTCTGTAGGGGCAGCCCCTGCACAACAGCTCCTCCACTGTAGTCATGGCCAGTCCTCACAACCAATCAGCCTGAGGGTCAATCCCTCCAACTGATGTAAAAATAGCAACTAAGGCTCAACTACAACAGGAGGGCACACACCACCCATACAAGAAACACACCAGGAGAACCCGGGTCTGGTGACCAGGGAGACTGCACCACTGGCCCCACAAAACACCTATTGCATTAGCCACTTTACTAAGACCGGGAGACATAGCAGTCCTAGCTAATACATAGAAACAAACACAGGAGGTAGCCAAAATGGGGAGACAAAAAACATGTCCCAAATAAAAGAACAGAACAAAGCTTCAAAAAAGGAACTGAACAAAATGAAGGCAAGCAGTCTACCAGATGCAGAGTTCAAAATACTGGTTATAAGGATGCTCAGTGAACTCAGGGAAAACTTCAACAAAGAGATTAAAAAAAACCATAAAAATGGAGGTAGAAAACATAAAAAAGAACCATTCAGAAATAACACAATAACTGAAATGAAGACTACATTAGAGGGAATCAACAGCAGATTAGATGAAGCAGAGGATCGAATCAGCGATTTAGAAGATAAGGCAGCAGAAAACACCCAAACAGGATAGCAAAAAAAGAATCTGAAAAAATGAGGATAGTTAAGGGGCCTCTGGGACAACATCTAGTATAGCAATATTCGTAGGGGTATAGCAATATTCTAGCAATATTCGAAGAGAGTAAGGAATTGAAAACCTATTTGAAGAAATAATGACAAAAAACTTCCCTAACCTGGTGAAAAAAATAGA
The DNA here is from genome assembly GCF_036562045.2 of Rhinolophus sinicus. Taxonomy (NCBI): domain Eukaryota; kingdom Metazoa; phylum Chordata; class Mammalia; order Chiroptera; family Rhinolophidae; genus Rhinolophus; species Rhinolophus sinicus. The sequence continues at coordinate 78,880,919 of NC_133752.1, forward strand.
CACACAAGCCCAGGAAGCACAAAAAGTCCCAAACAAGATAAATCCAAAGAGGCCTACACCAAGACACATTATAATTAAAACGCCAAAGGTTAAAGACAAAGAGAGAATCTTAAACGCATCAATGGAAAAGCAGTTAGTTACCTACAAGGTGGCTCCCATAAGACTGTCAGTTGATTTCTCAACAGAAACTTTGCAGGCCAGAGTATATTGACATGAAATATTCAAAGTGATGAAAAGCAAGATTACTTTACCCAGCAAAGCTATCATTTAAAATTGAATGACAGGTAGAGCCTCCCAGACAAGAAAAAGCTAAAGGAGTTCACCAATACTAAACTAGAATTACAAGGAATGTTAGAGGGACTTCTTTAAGATGGAAAAAAATAAATAAAAAAATAGCAATAACTACATATCTAACAATTATTTTCAGTGTAGCTGGATTAAATCCTCCAATCAGAAGACAGAGTTGCTGAATGCATAAGAAAACAAGACCCTTACATATGCTGCCTACAAGAGACACACTTCAGGTCGAAAGACACACACAGAGTGAAAGTAAATGGATGGGAAAAAGGTATTTCATGAAAATGGAACCAAACAAACCAAAAAGCTGGAGTAGCAATACTTATACACAACAAAACAGACTTTAAAACAAAGGCTTTACAAGAGACAAAGAAGGACCCAATAATCCCACTTCAGGGTATTTATCCGAAAAAACCCAAAATGCTACTTCAAGGGGACATGTGGATCCCTATGTTCATTGCAGCATTGTTCACAATGGCCCAGGTGGGGGCAGCCTGGGTTTCCATCAATGGAAGAAAGGATAGGAGGTACATATACACAATGGAATACTGCTTGGCCAGGAAAGGGAATGGGTTCTTGCCATTTGTGGCAGCATGGATAGACCTGGAGAGCATTGTGCTGAGTGGAGTATGTCAGATAGAGAAGGACAGATTCAAGGCGATTTTGCTTATATGTGGAATCTAAAGAACAAAATAAACAAACAAAACAGAAACAAACTCATAGATACAGAGAACATTTTGAAGGTTACCAGATGGGAGGGGGTATGGGGAATGGGTGAAAAATGGGAGGTGATTAAGAAGTACAAATTGGTTGTTACAAAGTAGTTGTGGGGATGTAGGGTATAACGTAAGTGATATAGTCAATAATATTGTAATAACTATGTATAGTGCCAGGTTGGTAGCAGACTAGTCAGAGGGATCACTTCTTAAATTATATAAATGTCTAACCACTGTGCTATACACATTGAAATTCATATAAAATAGTATTAAATTAAATTGAAGTTTAATATTAAACATTAATCTTAATTTCGATTAAATATTAAATTGAAAAATTAAAAAAGGGGGGGGAGATGAAGGGGAATAAGAGGTTCAAATTTCCAGGTATAAAACAAGTAAGTCTTAATGTATTATAGGGAATATAGTCAGTAATATTGTGATAGCGTGGTACAGTGTCAGATGGTTGCTGGAGTTATGGTGATCACTTCTTTAGGCATATAAATGTTGAATAACTATGGCATACACCTAAAACTAATATAATATGATTGTACGTTAGCTATATTTTAATAAAAATCTTTTAAAAAATAAGATCATCAGTTCCTATGAACAATATACATATTCTTTAGTGAAAGTACTTTATAGAACAGAATTTTATTACTTAGAGGGTTCCCCCCCCCACCCTTTTGTTCTTCATTTCTGGCTGAGGTTGGTGATAAACACAATCTTGTTCTCCAAAGATAGTCCAGAAAACGGAAAAATATTATGCATAAACATTAGAGACAAAAATAAATATTGTGTGCTTGTGGCCATTAAGTCTATCAGCCTAAAAGAGGAATCATATCTTTTCTCATTCAAAAGGTACTTACAGAGCGCCTAGTACGTGCCAAGCACTGTGTTAGGGACGGGGACTTAATAAGGAACAGAGTATAATGATAATGGCTAACAACAGCTACTATTAGCAGTTACTGCTATGTTATTAAACATAGCAGTCACTGTGCTAAATGCTATATGTGCATTACCTCTTTTATTCCTTTCAATAAATCTATATATAAACTGTATTTCACAGATAAGGAAACAAAGTTACTGATGTCTCTAGAATCACAAAGCTCTCTAGAAAATCCTCTAGGACACTCTCTAGAACCTACTACAAAGAAAGCCAAGAGGAAGTAGCACTTAAGACTTCCCAAAGGAATCAGAGAAGGAAGATCTTCCCCAACAAGGAAATGGTTACACTGAGTATTAGCAGGATTCTACTACACAGAGCAGCAAAGAAAAAGTACACTGTATTTTACACAGAGGAAGGAATAAGGATTTGTCACAGACTAAAGGGGAGCACAGCATAAACATAAGTAACAGATTCACAGAGAAGACCGCCAGAGTTTGAGACTAGACAAGCAGGCAAAGGTATCAGCATAAATTCTCTTGTATGCCAAGTCTGTATATACGTAAACGTTTCTTATAAATGCGTATTTTCCCCATAATGGAGGAAGAACCACTGAAGAACTTAGATCAGGGAAGTATTACAATTGGAGGCAAAGAAATCCGTTATGACACTGTTGCCAGAGTTCCAATGGGTGGCAGGCAGACTGCACTTGGGCAATAACATGAGCTTTAAGACAAAACTTAAGAGACATTCCAGATTAAAAGTGGCTTGACTAAGGATGAATTTTTGTGTAAAGGTGGCCCAATTTAAACATCTAAAACTTAGGAATTCAACTGCAGAAGAAGTCAAGCCTAAGAATTTCAATTCAGAAATTATCTACACCAGATAATGATAGTAGGAGCTGTCAAAATAAATGAAAAGATCTTCAACAAAAGCAAAAGATTCTCAATAAGTATTTGCTGAAAGAATAAAGAGTGAATTTAAAGTGAAGAAAAAGGAGACTAGCTTTAGGAAATGACCATAAGAATATTAAGAAAAAAGGAGTTACAGCTATAACTGAGGTAGGGAAAAATCAGAGGTCAAGAAAGAAGATAACTTCAAAGGAGCCACCATTATCAACAGGAAGTCAAAGGACAGGCCACCTGGAAAAAGACCATTCAGCCAATGACAGCTGAGAATTCACCCTTCCTTCCCAAGTTTTCTGAATGATATCTAATCTGTTGCCACTGAGCATTCCAAACGTTAGTTTTCACCCTTTTACTTGTCCGTTACCACTATTTCATCTTAAATTGAGTTCTCTCCAAGTTTGAATGTTACTTTATAATTTTATAAGGCTGTGCATGTAAGGTCTTAAGGCAACATTTTCAAAACGTAATATTGATGACAAAAAAAGTTTTCATAAGAGTAACACAGGTTAATTCCAGACCATTTCTTAAATCATGAAACTCACTTTATTGCTCACATGTGTTCCTTGTACAAAGACCTCAAATGTACTGAGCACTGGTTCTATCCACACAAGGGCACCGAACTTGGCTTCAACATCAAATAATCTTTTACTGTTAAAGTGCACAAAACTAAATGGACATACAAAGCTGATTTTTAAAATAAGCATTTACAGAGATAGGCTAATAATAAAAAGATTCTAAGAAATAAGACCTTAAAATTAAAAGCCAAAAAATATAGCCAAAGAACTACCAAAATACAGACAAAAATAATTTACATAGAAAAGTATTTTCAAGAACTTAAAATATTTACCTTTTTTATTCTTTTACAAGGACATCTAAGTTTTACCTTCTGGTTACAGTTAAAAGGACATTCACCAGGATGGCACATCTCTTTGCATCTATGACCACAAGGAAGCTAAAATAAAACCAAAATAGAGCAATTACATATTTGCATTTTAGTCATACCTTACTTCCCCTCCCCCACAACAACTATTTTAAGAAACAGTCCATCACAATGGGGTCAATCAATCTTAGATAATCAGTTAATTTTTCAACTTTTTTCTTTAATTAACCTTAATTATAATCAAATCACATGACCATTTTCTGTCAGATGTGCAAGTATGTGTTATCTCAAAAGCCAAATTATATTCTGAAAGAGCTGAAAAGCAGTCACAAAGAAAACTATTAGAATGCATACTATAGTAACTGTATCTTCATTACAGATTTCACAGCAAAAGGTTTTTCTGAAACATCCAAACCTGATATTCCTTTAAAGAAGAGATGTCCTACCCTTTCCACTCAAAGTGAGACCGTTTTCTTCCACCCTGCTCAGCCCTTACCGTCATTCTGTTAGCACCTTTGTAAGTCCTATCAAATGGCTTACCAACAGCCAACACTGTCTAGTTCAAAATGTTCCATTTTAATCCCAATAATTTAAAAAGCTCTCTTTACATGTAACTATGGGAAGCTTGCAAAACAATATTGTTGGTGGATAAATACCTTTACCATTATCACCATAGCTAGCACTTACATATACTAAAACCTTTAAACGTTATTAACTCATTTAATACTCAGATAACACTCCCCAGTGGGTATTATTATTGCTTCCATTTTACATATGAACAATTTGAGTTATAGAGGGTTAAATAATTTGCTCAAGTAAAAAGCACAAAGCTTGTGTGGCAATAATAAAACCAAATCCAGAAAGATAAAATTAAAGTGGAAATGCACATATGTGGGGGCACAGTTTAAAATTGGAGTTCTTAGTGTATCTTTAAATTCCCTTTTAAATTCAAACCTAACACACAGAGTGCCTCTCAGAGAAGTAGTAGAGCTGAGAGGATATGCTTATGCCATTTCCACAGTTCACTCTTTCACTCACATCCAATAAACATTTACCAACTGCCTGATATGTACAACCAGGGAACCAGGGACTAGATGCAAAGATGATTATGACATAGTCCTTGCCCACAAGAAATCTACAGCACAGGGAGGGGACTGCAGATTAGTGACACAGTACTTGGCTAATCCTAAATGTGACTTGATTCTGTAGCCTAGTGGTCCCCAAAGTGTGGTCTAGACCAACAGTATCACCATTATGTAAGAATTTATTAGAAATGCAAATTCTTGGGCCCCACTCCAGGCCCACAAAATAAGAAACTCTGGGGTTGGGCCCATCAAACTGTTTTAACAAGCCCTTGAAGTGATTTTTTTTTTTCCCTTCTGTGTCTGTAGTTTGTGGGTTGTTGTTTTTTGTAGTTCATTTCTTTTTTTTTTTTATTACTTTCAGGTGTACAAAACCATGTAATAGTTAGACATTTACACCCCTCACAAATTGATAACCCCCCGCCCCCAATCTACTACCCCTCTGACATCATATATAGCTGTTACAGTTCCACTGACTCTATTCCCTATGTTGTACTCCACATCCTGTGATTATATATACATTAAGTTATTATTGACATTCATTATTATTCAGCTTCAGCTTCAGGTGTACACTGCAGTGGTCAGGCATCTACTCCAGCCATGAAGTGGTCTCCCTAATAAGACAAGTGTCCATCGGATACCCTGCAAAATCTTTACAACATTATTGATTCCCCAAACTGTCTTTCATATCCCTGTGGCAATTTTGTGGTTACCAAATTTGTGCTTTCTAATCCCCTCGCCTTCTCCCTCATCCCCACCCCTCTCCCATCTAGCAACACTCAGGTTTTCTCTATATCTCTGAGACTGTTTCTGATTAGTTTGCTAAGTGAAATAAGTCAGGTGGAGAAAGACAAATACCAGATGATCTCACTTATATGTGGAATCTAAAGAATAGAATAAATGAAGTGATTCTGATGCACACTAGAATTTAAGAATCACTGCTGTAGCCTTCCTTACCAATGTCAAGAGACCACGAATTCGAATGAGTCCTATTAGACACAATGAAATTCACTTGTCCACTCCTAGGTGTTCCAAACTATAATAGCCATTTGAATTGTTCCCAGCCTAAGGATATATTTTTCAAGAAAGCCCAAGGAGACTCTAGTAATACCAGGGGCTTCAGAATGGCCTAGAATCCAAAATCAGGAGTATGGATAACAAATTTTCTAATATACAGTGCTCTCTCCTCTAGTCCCACCAAATGTCATTACAGAATCACAAATGAATCATAGCCAAATGGCAGGATTGTAAATTAGCAATCCCTGAATTAAATTATCTTATTTCTAACTACAATATCATACCAATTTATTGTGTCAGGTTGAAAATAAAACATTCTCACCTACTTATTACCGGGAATCTGAATTTGGACAGAAGAAAATTTGTTTTAACAAAACTCAAGATTTGAAGAATTCAGAAAATTAAATTTGAAATACCTCATGCCTCTAGTTTTACTTATATTAACAAAGAGAGGATTATTAAAATAATCATTTACTGCTTGAAATGGTCTCTTGTAAAAAAAATCTTACATAAATTTTGAAATTCTCAGGTTTCAGTTCCAACAGTTATTAAACAGAAATCCATTAAAAATTCTCCAAAGTTTTAGTTAAAAGAAAATACTGTTAACAAAAATGCTTATCATGCATTGATGTATTTTATTTAGTTAAAGAGACTACTATATTTAAGACTTTACTGTCATCTCTTCCTGACTCTAAATAGAATGAGAAACACTTAGGTAAGTGTACGGACCAAGAATTAAAATAAAAGAGATACTATTAGTACATCTATAAGTCAAAAGGATTCCTTTATAAATGTCTACCCAAATTGTCACCTCCCTACTTCCAACAACAAAAAGAACACCCTCAATTTAAGGTTGGTCAAATACAGATGGACAACTTTGGTTTCTCAAATTATTGCCAGGATAATTCAATAGTGAATTTTACTCTGAACAATTTTTTGGAACCATTTTTGATACTTTTAAGTTTGAACAAAATGCATCTACAAACAACAAATCTTTAAAAGTTTAATATATGAATGCTTTATACTAATTAATTCAAAATAATAATGAACTTTAAAGTTCACACACACCCAGACATATGTTTTATTTTAATAACCTACTATGAATTTACTAACTGCTTATGACCCACACAGTTCTTGACCTATTTATATTTTAAGTTTGAATCACATTATGGGGTTGAACATTAGGTGAATACTTCATTGCATAAAGTGTATAAGCTATCTTTAAAACAGCTTTAAAAAAATGTTTCAAAGGGTCATTTCTAGTCCTACTATCCCCAAATTTCATAAAGAGATATGCATCTACCCTAATAATATGTATTATATTTTTATAGACATCAATCACAATTTTCTTTCTGGACCCACATTTTTAGTAGGTCCAGAAAAGACCTGAAATAGAAGACCAAACAAGAACAGAGAAAATCCAAGAGAGACTATGACCAAGAGACACAATTTAAAAGGTTCTATGAAAGCTTACCTCTTTAGGACACTGATTTTTGCAACAACTGAGGAGGTTCTTCTCACTTACATCAGCTGTGGTTATTTTTCTAAAAATAGGAAAGGATGTTTTGATAATATTCAAAGTCCATTTTTATAGCATACTTTCTAAAAATAACTCACAATTTCAAACGTATCTATAAAATTGTCTTATTTTTTTCTTGAGAAATATTTTAATTTTATGTCTATCTGTAACAATTATCTTCAAATTTCTTAATGGTTCTGATGAATCAAATCTTCCAGCCCTTTATCAACTACCAACAAATCAAATACCAAAAGCGCAATCACTGCAAGAAGGAAGTACAAAACACATACATATCATCTGTGCCTTGCCTCTCTTTAATAGTTCCTGTACTATCTTTCCCTATAGGTCAATCACTATTCACAATTATAACCCTCTGTAAAGCCTTTACATAAAAGATTAAAAATTAGTAGTTTAATCTGTTAATACAAATTAAGAAATCTAGGCTATCCAGTGGGAAACGCAGTAAGCTTATTAGAAAAGCCTTTTCAGTTGTTTTTGGATAAGCTGTCTATTAATGTTAGAAATCGATTCATTTTAGATTAGATCATTTTAGATCAGTCTGTGCTTTTATATCTGACTCAGTAGGTAATTCAGAAATAGTCAGAAACACCAAGGAATAAAACTTTCTAATAGATAGTTGAATAGAACCACAGTAGATACTGCCTGAGTCAGTGACAATCTATAATAAAAATCCCTATCTTACCTATCTCACTTTTCTCTTTCCCATTACTTTCTTCTCCTTTCCTTTATTCCTTTCCTGCTTTTTCTATTTCCATTTACTAGACATAATTGCCAAAATATGCCATAAGGTTAGCCTCACTAATGTCAAAACTATAACCTTATTATCTGTATCAAAATAGCTATGAAGGTACTCTAAGATAACATATGCAATTTTCTTGGCAAAATTTCACTTAGTGATATCACAAAGTTTTTATCCTGACTCTACTAAATGTATATTTTCATTCTTACAAGTACAGTGTTCACCTCTGAACTTAAGAGTTAAAATCATTCTGTTCCTGCTACTCTATAACTAGGAAAAATTACCTACTTTTCAAGGTCTGTATCTTTTATACCTAATTTCTATAGATAAATATAAATGAAGCAGAAAAGGGCTAAAAGGAAAAGATGATTTATGAAATAACTTGCTAAATTAAAGCAAATTAAATTATCAGAACAACTGAGACTGAAGAATTACAGTATAAAAACATACACTTTAAATATATGTATTCAAGAAAAGAAAAAAGGAACTCTGGATTGCTGAGGTAATGGAAGCCACCTCATTCCAAATATATCCATACATCCCTCAAAAAAAAAACCCAAAAACAAACACTCAACTCATTAATGACAAATAAAAGCACTCAAATCCCATGACGTTGGCATAATTAGAAGACAGAAGTTTCTATAAACTTCAAATTACCTGTAAGTAGAAAAGTAAATATCAATTCCTAGCAGAGCTATTTCTGAAGCTCCCATAGGAAGTCTTTTCAGAGAGTCAATGAAGTTCTGGAAAAACAGCAGAATTCCAAGAGGGAGAGCTAACTAACATCACACCAGAAAAAGAAAGTCCACCCTAAGTACAAATATACTAAAAATGTCTTGGTAGATCAGAGCACTAACTAAAGGGAAGACACTTTAAAAAGTGCACAACTATCAAGGAGCCAATCTTAGAGAGGTAACACTCTGGGAAAAAGCAGGTAAAAAAGGAAAGGAATCCTTTGAAGATGACATGATAAAGAGAAAAAGAAGGAAGAGGGGGAAATTTATAACCCTGCAAGACCAAAGAAAACAACCTCTTTTTCTCAGTATCACACATAAGTAAGGCAAAATTGCCCTCTTAACTCTCCTTATACAATTTCTAAAGCTAACAATTATATTTTATTTTTAAAATTTCAACAAAGTTAATTTTAACTTTTACAGTTTAACAAAGCATGAATCTTTGAGTGTGACAAAAAAAAATTTAAGATAATATTAACAAGCGTTTTTCAAAAAAGTATTTCAAAAAATCGGAAATAAAGACATATTCCCAAATTTGACTTGAGTAAAATACACTTATAAAAAACCTACTTTACAGACTTGGGTCAAATGGAGCTGAACGAGTTAGGTAAATTAAGTTAGATCATGATTAAATAGAAAAAAAGGGGAATTTTTTTCCTCCTTATAATCCAAAGTGAAAATTTGCCCTTTTTTAAGTAAGGAAAACAAAGGTCATATCCTAGGATGATAAATGCCATGACAGCAACATTTATAATAAACTCTACCTTTTAAATCTGTAATTTAAAAATTATACCTAAGTAACTATGTGCAAGGCAATTTTTGATCCAACAAAACTCTAGTTTGACAGTTACTTGAACAATCAGTTATAGAAATGCTTCTCCTATATTTTTTAAAACCAGTGATACAAGTTTTTTCCTAACAAAATCTTATACAGAATCTCCAAATAGAGAAAACCAGAATCGCCCAGGTTAAAATCGGGATGATATATCGAGAAGGTGAAATATTCTACATTTCTTCTGTCCCCATCTCTCTGGAAAACGTAGGCCTCTAGAGTCTAAGGACCACCACTGGAAAATATTCCTTAAAGTATACTACACACAAAGGGTTCTGAATTATAAAAAGACATCAAAATAATTTTCATAAAACAAGACTACTTCTTCGGTCCACTTACCTACATTCCACAAATAGGCTTGTGATCTTGCAGTGACATTTTATTCTAAGCATCTGAACACAAGGAGGACATTCTCCAGGATGACAAGGCAAAACACATGGGTGAGGACAAGCCACTGGCCGTGATTTAGAGCACCCTTCTTCACACTGAAGGCATTCGGGGCCGGCCTGAGAAATAGCAAGCAGATAAATCACCTAAGTACAGATACCTAACGTTCCATATGTAAAAGTTATAAAATGTATATATCGCATTAAAAGAAAGTACTTCTGCAGCTCTTAGAAATAGCAACTAAAATGATGCATGCTTTCATTCATTTTAAAAATATTCAAAATGAAGAACAGCAAGATTATCAATATGACCATTATTCACAAAGATTTTTATGCCTACAAACCTCATTAAATTAAACTGCCTAAGCTTTAAAATGGACTTATTACGCGAAATATCTCTACTAAAAATGTAAATTACTTCCTAAAGCAGTTTATAGTCAGTGGCAGGAAAAACAGAGTAAAATACTATCAATTCATTTTCACCTAATAAGCACCACCATCATCAAACTAAAGAAATCAATACACTTTTAAGACATAAATAAAAATTCCCAAAGCATTCAATGTTCTGGAGATATTCATCTTATCTTGCCAAAAGGAAACACGTGTAGAGGAAAAACAGGAGAATAACCAGCAGTTTAATTTATTTTTAATGAACTTCAATAAGCCAAAACTAAATTACATTTAGTACAAATAAATGTATCTCAGTTGTAACTTAACAAGTCATCTCTCTGCTCTAGTAATTTAATATTTAAATAGTGTCTATCTACTAAAGAAGGTTAAAGATTTTTATTACAGAGTACTGTTTAGTTTCACATATCATGCATGAGATAAAATGAAACCTACAGATATGGCTACTGTCTTAAAGGTTAAACATTTTTTATGATCATACCTAAGTACAGACATGATTATAAGAGTTGTATCAATAAAACTTAAATGTAGGATTAAAAAGAAAAAGTTTCAAATTATGAAAATTCTTCCATAAAAAAATTTCTATTTTTTTATTTTAAAAAGTATATTCATTTATTCCATAAGTAGTTATTCAGCATTTATGTGCCACGTATTGTTCCACACACTGGGAATATTTGCAAGATGGAAGAGATCCCTAGCCTAAGGAACTGCCATTTAAGTGGGGGAGATAAAGAACAAAACAGAATGTCTTCATAAACATTCTGAAAAAAAGATAAAGCAGGATAAGAGAGAACAATAGAGCAACAAGGAAGCCTTCTGAAAATGTTCATATTTGAACAGAAACTGAGTTAAATAAGAGCCATAAGAACATAGAGTTACAGAGAAAAGGCATAAGTGCAAAGGCTCTGAGGTAAGGACAAAATTGGAATGCTTAAGAAATAGCAAGAAGCGGAAGTGAGCCAGCAAGAGTGATGAGTGAAGAGGTGGGAAAGGTACTCAGGAGTTAGATCACTATAACGCCATATACGCCATTGTTAAGGCCTTTGGATTTTATTCTTAGAATGACTAACAACTACTAATGGGTTTTGAGCAGGGAGATGACACATGATTTACATTTTTAAAAGATGAATCTGGCTAATGTAATACGACAAAAGTGAAGGTAGAAAGGTTGGATGGGAAAATATTGCAGAAATCTAGGTAAGAGGTGGTAGTGGCTTGGATGAGGAGGTTAGTGGTAAAAGTTATGAGAAATGGTCAGATTCAGGATCTGTTTTAAAGATAAACCTAACAAGATTTGCTGTGAGGCAAGGACAATGAAGTTAAGAAAGAAATCAAGCAATGGTCCTATGTCTCTGATCTGCACAACTGGGTGAACAGAAATAAAACTTTCTGAAATGGGAAAGACTGGGAGAAGGACGGGCAATGCATCACAAAATTTCCAAACATAATCAAAGATAACACACACAGTTTATTTCATTTGTTTCTTTATGGCTACGTGGTACATCTGCAATAACGTCCATTTAAATACTGCGAGTGGGATAGGACCCTGGGCTGGGAGCTACAACATTGGAGATACTACTTTCTGAATTGCTACTCTCCGATAGCATCATGGACAAGCCTACTTGACAAGCTTCAGTTTCCCTATGTGCAACACAAGAATCACACTGATCAGAGGAGGCTCCTTCCAGCTATTAAAACAAAACAAAAAAAATCACAATCTGTACTTGCTAAACTATCTTCTTGGATCACTTCCAATACCATAATTAGGAAACACAGCAAGTCTTGCTGTCAAATATCTCGCTTATGCAGTTCTCATTTTTAAAAAAGAAAGAAAAAGAAAACAGAAGTTTTAACCCAGGGAGCGATACTGGGATAATCCACAATAATTCCCCAATCAGTCATATCAGCTTTTAAAATGAGCTTTTTCTGATTCATCCGACTTTCTGGAAATCCAGGGAGGTGAGCAATCCTAATTGTAAGTGATGGGATGAGCAGGAAAACGGAATAAACATTTGGGTTCTTATCACAAATTGGAAAGCTAATCTTGGTAAGTGAAACTTTTTTTCTCATTTTATTGAAATATATTTGACACTGCCTAAATTCAAGGTGTTCAGCATGTTAATTTCATAAATTTTATATAATACGATTGCCATTATAGCAATAATTAGAACCTCTTTACATTACAGAATTATCCTTTCTTTTTGTGGTTGGAATAATTAAGTTCTAGTCTCTTAGCAAGTTCAATGATTACAATGAAATTCTTTTTTTAAAAAGTCAGTGAAACTTGACACATCACATTGCCTTTAGCAGCATTCAAAAACATTTTGTGCATCACCAATCACTTGGGAATCTTGTTAAAATGCTGAGGGGGAGCCTAGGAGTTTGCACGTCTAACAAGACTCTGGCTGATGCCAGTGCTGCATGTCTGCAGACAACACTCAAGTGGCAGGGGTCTATGACACACGTTAATTATAGAAATGTGTGTGAGTGGTCACATATATAAATATATATGTATTTTTCTTTTTTATTTAGTTTTGGTGACAGAGTTTTCTCCAAAGAGAAAAGACTATCCTCATTACTCTATTTCTTCTTTCCATCACTCAAAACATATTTGATCCCATGTTTGCCTGGGAAATACACACCATTTCAGTTGCCATCAGCCTCACACCTTTCCCATCAACCACCGTTCCACTCACTATAGCCAATAGGAATATTTATTGCTAATGGCAGCAATCAGAGCCATTGCACAAAAGAATAGCCTTGATGAGACTGAGATCTGTGGGTAAGGTCAAGGAAGAAGCCCATAGCAGAGCTAACAGGCAAAAGAGCTTTGATTCCAGTCAATTCAATAAACACTTATTAAACACCTGCTGTGTCATGTGCTATAACTCAAGTCAGAAACTGCATTAAAAATTCCAAAGGCATTTGGGTCAAGAGATATCATCTAGAAGCCTTTCTCCAATGGGTCTCAATTGAGGTGTTATTGTAAGGAATTAATTTTTTTTAAGTTTCTGAATTATTTCATTTTTAACATACAAATAAAATAATATAATGTTCACTCACTTGCGTTGTAGTAGCCTTCCGTGAGTGAGACATAGAGATGGACATATAGCTAAATTCAGAAAAATTGCATATAACTTAAAACCCGTATTTTGCCACATCCACTGCTCAGGAAGTTATGGTGGGATAATCATACAGAATTCCCCAATCACTGTCATATCAGCTCTTAAAATGAGTTTTTCCTGACTCATTTGATGCTGTGAAAATCTAGAGGAGGAAAGCCATATAGCAGCTATCCCTTAACTACAGTAGTCAATGTGGTTTTGAATCATTATAATTAAAACTAACAATGCAAGTTAAATTCTCAATTACACAATTCATATTAATAATTTAAACATATGTAAATTTAATGCTACTTAATAATAAATATGAAGTTTAAAATTTTTGTCTTATTCCTTATTAAACACACTTGCTATTGTTATGATTCCTATAAAGTGGAAATCTGAGAAAAAACATGAATTAATTTTAAAATAAAATTTAATATTATTTAAAAGTTGATTAACCCCATTTGTTTTTCCTTGCAAAATGGCAATTTTTAGAAATCTTTGAATAGTTGATTTCCCATATGCTTGTAAAAAAACGCTTTTACTGAATGTTACCTACAAATCATATACCCCGTATCTGTGAGGCTATTTACTTCCAACAAAAGATTGGGAATTTATTAAAATTGTGGATATCATCTACCATATATGTCAGGTTTAAAAAATATCTGGGAGCAAATGCTCTAGACTAAATTCAGAACTATACAAACATATATGCATCCAACCTAAGAACATTACCTTGTTTTTGCCAGTGCAGGCACCAACTTCAGTTACTTTGTGGCATTCTTTCATACATGTATGATTCTGACAATCTAAGGTTCGTCCACAAGCTCTCTTACAAGAGTAGGGTCCTACAGCATGGCATGGTAATGGACTCACCTTTAAAAAAAAAGAAAAGAAAATCAGACTCTCTCTCTATCTCCTTCAGCACCCATGTTTCCAAACGACTCTATTATCATTTGAGGACAAGTTTCACAAAGGTCTAACACACTTTCACTAATAATAGTTCTTATTAAAACCAAAGTAACCTATCAAAAGAATCCAAAAAAGTCAATGTCAAGAAGAAAAACATTCTATTCCTAAAAAGGAAATTCAATGATTCTGTAGTAAATGCATACTTATAGATTAATTCTCAAATAAAAGCACTGCATACTTTTAAAATTAGTAGACAAACTCTTGGCTTTATAACATTTAAATAACAATACTTTGTTATTTCTAACAATCCCAGTATAGAAGAGGTATAGATTACAAGCTTTATTTAAAACTTGTACCTCTAACTCACCTCGTGCTTCCCAAGACATTGCCTGCAAGAAAAACATAAAATGAAATGAAAAAATTATAAATTCTTCAAAAAGAATACCTAAAGAAAAAATGCTAACTCTACTAATTTGTTTTATTAAGAATTAAAAAAACACACATGGAAATAATAAGTGATTATAGAAAGGCTGCAGGATACAAAGTTAATGTACAAAAGCCAATTGCTTTCCCATATATCAGCAATGAACAATTGGAAACATACCATTTATAGTAGCACACAAAAAAAGAAACACTTAGGCATCAATCTAACAAAATATATACAAGATCCACATGAGGAAAATTATACAACTCATGAAAAAAAAATCAAAGCCCTAAATAAATGGAGAGGTTTCATGTTTTCTGACAGAAAAGTGCAATATTGTTATGATGTCACTTCTTCCCAACTTGATCTATATTCGACATCATTCCAATCAAAATCCCAGCAAGTTATTTTGTGAATATCAACAAATTGATTCTAAGCTTTATACGGAAAGATAAAAAACCCAGAATAGCCAACCCAATACTACAGAAGTACAAAGTCAGAGGACTGATACCACCACCCAACTTCAAGCCTTCCTAGAAAGCTACAACAGTATTTGGTGAAAGAACAGACAAATAGATCAATGGGACAGAACTGAAAGTCCAGAAATACACCCATGCAAATCAGTTGATTGATCTTTGACAAAGGAGAAAGGATAGTCTTCACCAAATGGTTGGTGTTGGAACAAAGGGACATTTGCACAGAAAAAAGTCCAGAGGGATGTTACACCTTTTATAATAACTAACTCAAAATGTATCACAGACCTTAATATAAAACGCAAAACTTTAAACAGGAGAAAATCTAGATGACCTTAGGTTTGGTGACAACTTTTTAAATCCAATACCAAAAGCACGATCCATGGAAGAAAAATGGTTAAGTTGGACTTCATTAAACCAAAAACATCTTCTCTGTGAAGAACACTCAAATAGTATTAAATGAAAACACTAAAATGAAAAGACAAGCCACAGACTGGGAGAAAATATTTGGAAAGCACACATCTGGTAACTTGCATACACAAT
Organism: Rhinolophus sinicus; assembly: GCF_036562045.2. Classification (NCBI taxonomy): domain Eukaryota; kingdom Metazoa; phylum Chordata; class Mammalia; order Chiroptera; family Rhinolophidae; genus Rhinolophus; species Rhinolophus sinicus. Next base: position 78,896,797 of record NC_133752.1, read on the forward strand.
ATAAAAAGAACTCTTAAAACTCAACAATAAATCAAACCAACCAACTAAAAAATGAGCAAGATCTGAACAGAGAATAGACACTTCATCAAATAAGCATATGAAAGGATGCTCAACATCGTGTGTCATTAGAGCTGCCAATTAAAACAAGGAGACACCACTACACACCTATTAGAATGGCTAAAATCCAAAACACTGACAATAGCAGATGCAGGCCAGGATGTAGAGAAACAGGAACTCTCATTCACTGCTGGTGAGAATGCAAAACGGTACAGCCACTTTGTTAGACAATTCGGCAGTTTCTTAAAAAGCTAAACAAAGGCTTACCACATGATCCAGCAACTGCCCTCCTAAATACCGGGGATGCAAAAGAAATGTATACACATGACTTGTATTCATCTTTTGTTATTGGTATAAACTGAGTATTAGAATTTTAACACAGTTTTTTCCTTTCTAAATGTGCATACATTTTTTGGCACCCTCTGTATTTACCCAGTGAGTTGAAAACATGACCATTCAAAAACCTGCACATGAATGTCTATAGCAGCTTTATTCGTAATTCCCAAAACTTGGAAGCAACCATAATGTCCTTCAATAGGTGAATGGATAAACAAACTGTGGTACATCTATACAATGGAATATTAATCAATGATAAAAAGATGAGCTCTAAAGCCATGAAAAGACCTGAAGGAAACTTAAATGTGTATTTCTAAGTGAAAGAGGCCAGTCTCCAAGGGCTATGTACTGTATGATTCTACCTATACGACATTCTGGAAAAGGCAAAACTATAAAGACAGCAAAAAGATCAGTGGTTGCACAAAGGATTGAGGGGGAGGGAAGCAAGGGATGAACATACATAGTGCATCGTTAGGGCAGTGAAACTCTTCTGTATGACATGTATATTAAGTAATCTTCCTATAAAACAGATTAAGGAATTCAAAGGTAATTGACTGCAATATGTCAATTTTTGTGCCTATGAATCAAATATCAATGTATTTTCCTCTGTTTCCCCTAAAGGAAAAATTTAGGCCAATGATAATCATTAATAACTAAACCTAGTTAGAAGTACTTCAGACAACTTGGTCCTTCATGACCTACAAGTCCTTAGTAAAAGAACCGTCTCTAACGATTACTAATTGAATATGTACAGAAAGAACCTCTGTGTTAACTATACCTCCCCCTCCACTAACTCTACAGACTAAAATTACCCTATTCATGGATATAGCTCCCACTAACACTTTGCCTCCGGACTTGACTGCATCACCAATGTATAAAAATATACATGCTATTTAAACTGAGAGGAAAGTTGTGGAAGGACAAAACAGGAGTGAGAGCTTTAAATGTAAAAAAACCCAAGAACCCTCGCTTTAAAAGACTAACACATAAGAAATACCAATATTCATACCAATTGTAACTTTAGTTGTTGACAACAGTCCCTTTTCTAATTTTATGTTGCTTCTTAGTTCTACGGTTCCCTGCCCCCTGTATTCCATAACCTCTGCTGAAGTACGAACCTTTCCACGATTCCCTATTACCCTAGATTTGACTCCTTAAAACTCAGTCCAGGTCATTTCCGGGCCAATCCAGGAAACTACTTCCTTTCATTTTCAGTGTTTCCCTTAAATACTCTCCGTCAAGTTTGCCTTATCTAAATCATGCCTTTCCGTTGTCCTCAAGTCGCTTACAGACTAGCATGGGAATCGGGAACACTAACAGATGATGATCTCTTGGATGTATTATTGTAATTGTAAGCACAAGTTGCTGTGGAAGCTAAGAAGGGTATCAAACTAAAGACTCAAAAAAAAAAAAAAAATTCTAGAGGAAGTTTTGAAGCAGTATGGAACATATATTTGGAAAAGAATGAAGCTGAAGACAGGGAACTTGTTTACAGCCTAAGCCTAAAATGATGAATGGAACAAAGAAAATAGGAAAAGATGACTTAACATACACTTTATGTCAAAACATTTTTTAAATGTCAAAATTCTAATACGTACATAGGAATAGGAACTTGGCATGGAGGACAAGGTAATGCGGTCTGAATAAATGCTGGCTCCGAAGGCTGTTCCCAAGGGCCAGTAGGCTGGTGCTACAAGTAAACGACATACCGATGTTAAGTCACGGGGATAAAATCACATGGCCATTATAAGACTCTAAGAAAATAGTTTCATGAATCCTCCACTCAAGCAGGTTGAATTTTTTTTTAAGTAATCAACAAATTATGCTTACTGAAATATTCTATTCCATCTGTATTCTATCTGATTGCTCCCCTTCACACACATTTGATATTAAAAATTGAGGCTGACTCCAGTTTTTAAACGGCAGAACAAAGGCAGCATAGCCTCCTTCACTTCTCATGAGCCAAAGGGAGAGTAAGAAACAGAATTATAAACTCCAATTTCCACCAGGAGAAAGTAATCTCCATTTGGTTCACTGTTGTCTCCTCAGCACCTAGAAGAATGCTTAATACTTAGTAATGGCTCAATCAATATTTGCTGAAAATGTGAATGAATCTTTGAGGAAACCAGATCTCTATAATCCTAAATCACATATGTGAAGGAAGATTGCCAAATGTATCTATATATGGATTGTAACATGACTATCACACTGTATTTTCAAACATTTGTTTACTGATTACTCTACTTTTCTATATTCTGAACTTCTTATGAGAAAGACCAAGTCTTATTTACCTTCTACCCCAGCTACTACTACAGTGCTTAACACCCGGTAAGTACATACTGCTTGCTGAATGACTAAGTAAAGAAAATATGACCCACAGCAATGCACTCTCTCTTAATAATATTGTTCCCTTACCCTGCCAGTTTGCTTTATTAATGCTTGATCATGACATGGAGCAGGACACAAGTGACCACATTTCTCCAAAACTTTTTGGCAAGGTTGATGACATGGAGGACAAGAGCCAAAGTGACAGCGATGTTTTTCTTGACTTGTATGATGGCAAGTTGGCGGTCGACTAAATCATAAAGTACAATTGTTTAAATTACTTTTGATCACTGAAGAACTAATTATGTAAATATATCTAAAATGCAATTATCTATTTATGTGTCTTCTGATTCCATATAGAACGAGCATACTGTGAACATTAATATTTTAAAACATTAAAGCAAAACTAAAAATACTAACAATATGAAAAATCAACATAAATTTAAATTCGTAAGACACAGGTGTAAGTTTGTGCAAAGCTTCATACTAACCTGCATTGCTCTTTGCACTTGGGTGGTCTTGTGGTGCGTTCTCGGCCACAGGGGACTGTCACCTTTGTATTACCGCAATTGCACTTTACATCTACGGTTTCTGGGCAGGGATAGCAACTACCTGAAAACAAAAGTGGCAAACTTAACAAGAAATTTACTTACCTACCCAAACACCCATCAACAATAAAATCAATAAATTTAGTATATTCGTTCAATGGGACACAACAATGAGAATGAAGAAACTACAATATTTGAGCGAATTTCACACACATAACATTGAGCAAAAGAAGCCAGATACAAACAATATGTGGTATATGATTCCATTTACATCAAGTAAACAGAAAAAACTAATCTATAATGTTCAAACCAGGATGATGATTACAAAGGATACAAGGAGGGTTTTGGAAATGCTGGTAATGTTCTGTGTAATGCTCTGAGTTCTGGTTAAACGGTTATGTTCAGTTTATAAAACGTCTTCAAGCTGTATACTTTTGTGTATACTTTTCTGTTTCTACGCTTGTACTTAAAGTTTATTTAAAATTTGCTAAAAGTTCTAAATAACAAATTTAACACATTACTCGTTCAAAACTACACAAGAAAAATGTATTTAAGTCTTTGGAAAATCGAATGTTAACAATAATCTCTTTGGCTTATCTTCACACATAACTTATATTCAAGTACATTGTTTTTAGATAAATTCCTCAATAAGAGTAACTTCTCTCATCAGGTTATTAACAAGTACAGTCAATTTTCCATTACTCATGTTTTGTGAAAAACAAAATTCTAAACCCTCATTTTAGGCTATAATTCCAAATATTTATCTTCTGAACATTTCAAAAGTTAAACTTATTTGGGTTTCAGCTTTTTACCCTCTTTCGTTATGGGTTGCTAGAAAGACACAAAAATAAAAGAAACCTTTTCAAACAGGCCATAAAGTTCTCCCCAAGGTACACATATCAGCTTAAGGGCTTTCTTCCCACTCTACTTTTCCCAGTAAAGTACCCAATTACAAATGAAATAACAAGGGAATTAGATACAGCTAAGCAGTGAGTATCTTAAGAGATTGCTCCCTAGGTGTCAGGACCAAACAAAATATTGAATAGCAATTAACCTGATAAGAAACAGATTAACGAAAAAAATAGCCTGGTTAAAGCCTCTAAAATTTCAAAATAGTTCCTTAAAACAAACAACAGAATTTTGATTCAAATAATAAACAGAGAAAAAGGAAATGAAAGTTAAAAAGCACCATAGGGAGAAAATACATGTATTGTACAAATTACCAAATTTATACTTTAGTGTTTCAATAAGCAAAGAATAATCCAGTGAAGTATTATCTCAATGGCAATGCAAGCCAAGTTATCCTGACCCACATGATCAAATTTTATTTTGAGCTTTTCAAAAGAATAACTAGATGTCACATTTTATTAAGTTAATGGTGACATTTAAGTCCGTTCTCATTCTGCATATTATATCAATTTCCACACTTAACAATGACAAATTCCATTCATCTTCAGCAATTCAAAGAGGGATTTATCAAACATAACCTTTTTCCCACTCTAAATTGCTGTGTCACTTTTCTTCTTAAAATTAAATCTTGAGAATAAGGGGTAATTTCTCTGAACAGTCTTCCTACTGATCAAGAGAATTTGTTACAGATACTTGTATAACATGACAAATAAATTAAAATAGCTTCAGTGATAACACCTTTTAAGTGAAAAAGCAGCACACAGAATGTAACTATAGTGGCCAGTGAGTCAATAACCAACATGGTACTAGGCCAGTAATTCCAGAACCATAAAAATAGATGACCTTGAACTTAAAAGAACTACACATCAAACTTTCATATATTCACAGGGCAAACATGTAGTTAGCATCCTCTCTCTATGAGTTAAAGTATAACTTTAATTATGAAGATGTCTAGAATGATGGAAAATGGTATGAAATAATGATTCTGTGTATTTATATAATGTAGATTTAAAAAATGGTGACAGTTGTACAACAGTGTCTTCCACATAGTTTCCATTAAGGTAAATTTTGTTAGGAGCTAAGCTTCTTTTTTTAAAAACAACAACAACAAAAAAAAAACCACTGTCAAAAAAAAATAAAAATAAATTGAACCTGGGTCTTATCAAACCTCTAGATCCCACTAACAATTTGTAAAACATAAAGAGGAAAATGTCAGATAATGCCACAGAGATGCATTCTGCAAAAATCCAGACTCTGTGACCTAAATAAAGCAACCTAGTTTCGTACACAAATAAGTGACAAGAAAAAACAAAAAAAAGATGGAGAGAAATTCTAGATTAACAGATTTTAGAGACATCAACCAATTACAGCATGTCAATCTTATTAGATTTTTGAGTCATACAAACTGAAGTATAAAATGAAGGTATTTATGAGACAACAAGAAATTTGAACACCAGATATTTGCTGATTTATTAAGAAATATATTAACTTTTTTCAGATTAAGAATCCATCTTTTAGAGATGAATACTGAAGTATTTATAGGATTTGTTCAAATCCTATAAATATAGGATATAGGATTAAAAAGCATCAGATAGGAATATGCTTTTAATACTTCTCCACTAAGTATGATACTTGCCCTAACTTTTTTGTAGATATTTTATATCAGGTTAATGATGCTCCCTTCTAGTTAAGTTTCCATCGTATATGGATGTTGAATTCTATCAGCTGTTTTTTAGACATTTACTAAGACAACCTCATTTGCCTTTAATCTGTTAATGTGATGAATCACATCATTACGTTTACTAATGTTAAACCAAGTACACATTATTGGAATAAATCCAACTTGGTTATGATAAAGGTTTTAGATACCTAATAGTACTGGATAGCTGGATTTGAGTAGCGAAAACCTTAATATTTTATAAAGATGTTCATGAGTTAGATGGGCCTGTAATTTTCTCTTACTTTACTTTTCAGATGATATGAGTTGGGGCACATTCCTTTTTAACATGGACTCTCAAATTGCTTGAGGAGACTGAATTTATATATACCTTAAATGTTTATTTGTTAAAAAGCACGTGTAAAAATCAAGTAAGCTTGGTGTTTTCCTGGTGAGAAAATTCTCAACGACTGATCCGATTTCTTTAATGGTCATACAACTAGTCAGGATTTCTACTTAAAGGCCAGTGTTTTACCAATGGTCTGGAAAGCATCATACACATTCTCCTTTCCCCAGCCATCCTTTATGCTACCATCTCTCTGACCTCATCTCCTGCCATTTGTCCCCTTGAGAACCTACTTCAGTCTTCCTTGCAGTTACTTCACAAGCTCCTGTCTCAGGGCCTTGGCAGCCGCTGCTTTCTCGCCTGGAATGCCAGTCCACTCATTGCCACATGGCTTGATCAAGTCTCCTCTCAAACGTCATCTTTTCAGAGCCCTCCTCTGATCACACGACATGAAATAACACATACCATCCCCACTATCACCATTTTAATTTCACTCTAATTTTCTTTCTATATTTGATACCACCTGATATTCTATATTAATTTAATTATTTTTGTATTCTAACTGAGGGAGAGTAAAAAAAATAAGTTCCATAAGAGTAGGCACTTTGTCAATATTGTTCACTCATGTAATCCCAGCGCCTGGTACTTAGCAGACACACAAAAATACTCATTAAATAAATTAATGATTAACTTTAGAATGTTAATTCAATCTAAATTTAATGGGTCAATGATGTAATTGACTATGAAAGGAAATAAAATGGTGAAGACTGAAAAACTAGTTCTAAACTTCACAATTTAAAGACACTGACTAATGAGAGAACATCCTCGGGAAAATGTCTATGGGTTTAATGGAATCTATCACTTTTCCTAACAGGGAGGCAATGTGGTATAATGGAAATACCATTCAAGTTGGGTTCACATCCTGACCCTGTAACTTGTTCTGTAACCATAGGCCAAGAAGTCTCTTTGCCTGTTTCCTTATTATGGTAAACAACAGTAGTGCCACAAACCTTGCAAAATTTCCGAGAGGATTAAGACATTAACTACGGTATCTAGCATGCATGTAATCCCAAAGGAAGACAATCAAAACAGTACAGTAGTTTGTCCCAGGTCATAAGGCCACTAAGAAGCGGAGTCCAGACTTGAACCAGGACCTCCTACTCTAAGACCATGCTCTCCCCGTTACTTTATACCATCTTTTAGTAGATTCCATTTCGTATCAACATACTCCAAATGGGTCAAGTTAACTCAGTTTTCAATGTCTAATAACTTAGGCACTGATGAGACCCTTTCAGAGGGTCTGCAAGATCTCATATGCATAGAATAGAGTCTTCCAGAAGCTATATTCCAAGTGATACCAAAACAGATTGAATGCAGAAATAGATATGTAATTCCAACTATCTTGTATTAAGCTAGACATTAAAGACATTTGCAAAAATGTAAAACTATCATGCTCACTAAAATTATTTTCAGAAAAGTTATTTTTCACAAAAAAATGTTATTGTGTTAAGATATAATGGGTTTATTAATGTTATTTTTAAATAAAATAATAAATAATATTACATTTCACTTCAGTTTCAAATATAACAAATATCAACATAAAACCCACATTAACAAAAGCTCTTTGGGTCCCAAAATAATATAAAAGGGTCTTGAGACCAAAAAGTTTGAGAACTACTGACTTAGGATATATCCAATCCCTTACTAGATTTAATTCCATATGAACGTCTAAAACTCAAAATAAAACTGAAAAAATTAAGAACATATTAATTTTAAATCTGTGTGGAGAATGTTGGGAGGAAGTAAAGAAAAAACATGGTGTTACAGAAAGAACAAAACTCTTATATTCAGAAAACCTGGGTTCAAATCTTGGCTATACTGCTTTACCTGAGATATTTACCTGAGAATGTCACTGAACCTCTTTTACTTCAATCTCCTTGTCCATAAAATCATGATCTTGGCAACTGCCCTTACTTTCTCAAGGTTGTTAAGAGGACGAAGTAAGATAATGAATGTGAAAGCCTTCTACAAACTGTAACATTATGTACATACAAACACAAGATTACAGCTATTGTGAAATTTTACCTCTGTGGCAGACAGATGCACACTTATGGTTTCTACATCCTAAAGTCCGTCCACAGTTTTGATCACAAGGCGGACAGTTCCCAGGACAACACTGAAGAGAAAGCAATATACAAAGAACAGGTAATTTGAAAACCAAGCATAATATGAATGTCATTACTAGTTATTCACAGAACTTATGGAAAACAAAATTACTTTTTTTCAATATAAGAATAAAAATATTCAAGATTATTAACATTATTCTGATACACTATATTAAGAACTTACAACTTTAAATAGACAATATCCCAATTTAATGAAATCAAGCTAAATTTTCTTGTGTTTTAGTTAATTATTCTATGACTTAAAACACTCCCGTACGATAATTTCATTTCTACTTATCTGCTATGCAGAGACTGATAACCAAAGGAATAGTTCTGGTCAAACCCTATAGTCAATTCAGGCAAACAATCAGTCTGATTATTTTAAAATTTTAATTAAAATAAAACCAGCTAAATGTATAAATTAGTTTGGCACCATGGAATCAGAGACTAACTAAAGGAGAAAAGCAGAGATAGGTTATTTGCTTTCAGTTTTATTTTGTCACTTCCCTGATTTCCAATCTGTCTGTGAGAAATGCAGCAGTCTATGACCTGTCCAATTTTCATTCATGAACAAAAGGCTACTATTCAAAGTCCATCTTGCCATTCTAACTCTTTCCTTGACTTCTCATAAATTCAAATTTGGAAAGAAAATACAGACTACTATTGTCTTAAACTTAGGGTTGTAACCTACTTTAAGAACAAGTATGAGTATATAAAAACAGCTCAAAACAAAATGCACATTACTGAAAAGCAACTAAAAGTCAAAATAGTTCACTCAATTAGACAAATATTTATTAAGACTATGTGACTCTCACTTTGCCAGTGGCAGTGTGGGAAAAAAGGTTTCATGGTCCATGGCCTGAATAAGCCCTTAGACATTTCTGATTCCGACCATGATGGAGGAAACAACCAAATTTATTCTCCTGCCTTAAACTAGAAAATCAGACAAAACATATGAAGTACAGTTTTTGGACATTAGACAATTAGGCAGCACAGGAGAGCAATCCGTAAGAGGAGAGAAACAAAGTAAGTCCTGTTAGGCCAGGAGGTTCCAGGCTGCAACACAGAGAGAAAGATCATAAGCAAAGTCCGATGGGTCTTACCAAGTTGAGTAGACAAAATTCACAGCTCAGAGAGGACAGTGTGTGGCTAAAATTTGTGGAGAAGTGGTAGCAATATCACTTCTAGTAAGCTCTGGAGAATTCCAGGAGAGACCCCTTAAATATTTGGCCAAGTACTGGTCTGTACACGTGTAAGAGGAAACTACCCAAAACCTGAGAAAGAACCACTAGAAGAAGATAACAATTTCCAGAGATTATTCAATGCTGGGAACAGTTTGTGTTTACTATGGCCAGAGTGGAAGAACCTCTTAATACACAGGAATCAAGCAGAGTACTTAGAAGAGTCATTGCCTCAGTAGTGGTGCCAACTTAGCCCTAGATAAAAGAGTAGTCTGGTCACACCTAACAAAACACAAGCCTTAAAAGGACCAAATAGGGGGCTCAGTTGATTAGAGCACAAGCTCTGAACAACAGTGTTGCCGGTTCAATTCCCACATGGGCCAGTGATCTGTGCTCTCCACAACTAGATTGAAGACAATGAACTGCTGCTCAGCTGCTGGACGGGCAGCCGGATGGCTCAGTTGGTTAGAGTGTGAGCTCTTAACAACAAGGTTGCCGGTTCAATTCCCGCATGGGATGGTGGGCTGTGCCCCCTGCAACTAAAATTGAAAACGGCGACTGGACTTGGAGCTGAGCTGCGCCCTCCACAACTAGATTGAAGGACAACGACTTGGAGCTGATGGGCCCTGGAGAAACACACTGTTCTCCAATATCCCCCAATAAAAAAAAGAAAAAAAGGACCAAATGATTTCTAAGTAACTTAACTTTGACCCAGAACAACGCTTAAAAATATTTAAAGGAATACCAAAAAACCCAGCATCCAAAAATGTAAAGTTTACAATGTCTGGAAACCAATTAAAAATTACCCAGCAGGCAAAGAAGCAGAAAGATAAAACCCAAAAGGAGAAGAAAAATCAATCAACAGAAATAGACCCAGAAATGACAGATGATAGAATCAGTAGATAAGGACATTAAAACAGACACTATAAGTATAGTCCATCCATATCAAGAAGATAGAGAGTATTACAATACTAAGGACAGACGTGGAAGATATAAAAAAAAAAAAAACCACTAAAATCCTACTTTCAAAAAGGAAAAAGTATAATGTCTGAGATAAATACAGGATGTGATAAAAAAACAGATTAGACAAGGAAAAAGAAAATTAATGAACTTGAAGACAAAGCTATATAAACTAAAACACAGAAATTTTAAAAAACAGTAAATAATAAATAGAGCATCAGTAAGCTGTGAGCCTCAAGTAGCATAACATACACATCATTACACTCTCAGAAGGCAATAGATAGGGGAAAAACATTTGAAGAAATGAAGACTGAAAACTTCACAAATCGGATGAAAACAATAAACCCACAGCTCTAAGAAGCTCAGTAAAAATCAAATTAAAGACACATGAAGAAAGCTATAACATTGAACACCACAAAGTGATGAATACTGGTAATAAAGGGAAAAATCTTTGAAAAATAGCCAAAAAAAAGATACATTACAAATAAAGGAACAAAGATAATCATAGCACACTCTTTCTTGGAAAAAATGCAAGCTATAATAAAAAATAGTGGAGCAACAACTTTAAAGAAAGGGGAAAAAAATTTCAAACTAGAATCCCATAGTAAAAATATTTTTCACAAAAAAAGGTTAAAGATATTTTATAAAAGTCGAAAGAAATAATGACCAGCACTACAAGAATTGTTAAATGAAGTCCTTCAGATAGAAAGAAAATGAAACCAGACGGACAGAAAGCTAAGTTAATATAAAAAAATGAAAAGCACCAAAAATAATGAGTTTGATGATAAATATAAAGGAAGACTTTTTCTTATTTTTTCAAACTTTTTAAAAGATACCTGACTATTTAAAGCAAAAACAAAAACATGGCATTTGGGGTTTATAAAATACATGGGTATAAAACCCATGTATGAAAGTCAAATAAAGGAATTGAAAGGGAATTGATGAAAAACAATAAAATGGAAATTAGAAAAGAGGGGAAAGGAACAAAGAACAGATGGGCAAATAAAAAATAAGTAGTAAAATGATAAGAATTAAATCCAACCATATTAACATATACATTAAATGTAAATGATCTACATCCAAATTAAATGACAAAGACTGTTCAGTTTGGATAAAATAAAACAATATCTAAACGCTGTCTATAAGAAAACTAGTTTAAATATAAAGATATGAATAAGTAAAAAGTAAATGAAGGAAAAAGATATACTTGTTAACACTAAGCAAAAGAAAGTTGAAATCACTATATTTCAATAGATTTAACAAGGAATCTTACCAGAGATAGAGGGATAATTCATAATGATACAAGGGACCCAAAAAAGACTGTAAATCTACAAACTCAATAAAATACTACAGTCGACCACATATTGAACCAAGTGTCTATAAATAAGATTTGCACAATAGAAGTTAAGCCTCTTCCACAAAATGAATTATCACTCTTAACACTGCTATGATCTTTTAAAATTGGGGAACAGAAATAGCTCAAGAACCAAGCTGAGAAAATTCTGTGCAGGACAAAAAGAGTCCATTCTTTAAAAATCTTGGTAAGATTTCTCACTAATACAAACAACTAAGATCAATCTAGAATACTTATTAATATTTCATATGAGAAACATAAAATATGCCTGGATACCTGAAGAACGTGTCAAGATGGTGCTTATCACAGGCCCACAAAGGAAAAATTCGAGAGAATTTTTAAATCAGTGTCCCAAGCTTATTACACATACCTTTCTCCTACACTGATGTTTCTGACAATCACGCATCTTAACACACTTAGTTTCACACAGATAAGGTTTATGACATGGCATTCGTTTTGTATGCTTTCCACAGCGACAATGCTTTTCCACTTCCTGTAAGAATCAAATAAATGCTATTGAAACTAACTTTTGTTAACATGATTTTTTTCACATTGCAATCTCTAATTACTAAAAAATGAAGGAGAAAACTTTTAAGAGCAAATCTGTATGAGAGACTTTACCAAAACTAAAGCTGAATTTCCTAAAATACTTGTTTGTATCTACTTTGTTCCAAAAGATTTCATCTCAATTTCCATTATTAAATTTAGTAGGAATTTGATATTAAATAGTAAAATACCACATATCAAAATCACTTACATCTAGTCATACCATGACATCTGCACATCTTGTCTCAATAAAGCAAGAAAATTGGATTATCTAGTAAGCTAACTTTTTGACTTGGTAGTATAGTTATAACCAAAGTGACACATATAACTTTAAAGTCTCAAGTAAGTCCAGGCATTTGTTTCTTTCCATCATCACTAAGCCTAATTCATCATTGCTCTGAATGTCTTCTGGGAACCAATAACCCCACTTTAGACTATAATAGTGAGACTGTTCAAACTTTACCAAGCAAAAACAAACAAAAGGTAATTTTTGGATTTGATTGCTAGCATACTCTCCCACTGCTTTACCATAATTAGGTTACTAAACTCATCCAGATCATAACATAGATGTTTATGAAACTAAGTAATGGAAAACAATTACAGAACGAGAACAATCCCATTTGACATATTATAATAGATAGCTCTGAACAGTAGTTATTGCAGGAGATGACTAACTTGTCTACATGTTTCACAAGGACCTCGGTGACAACGCTGTGAACATCTATGGATTCCACATTCAAGTAGTTTGTCACAACTGTCTCCACAAGTTGGTACATCTTCTGTACAAGGCAAAGAAAATTCTGAAAGCAGACAAAAAGTTAATAGTAAGATACAATATTAGAAAGCACTAAAAATATACCATGTTCCTTTGGTTCCCTAAAGAATGATAGCCTTTTCAGACTGAATTTTTGCATCTACATAACTATTGGAAAAAATTAATGAGAATGATCCCTAATATTTGTCAAGTTAATGCTTTAAAAAACAATTTGACACCTGACAAGTTACCATCCTCAAGAAGTACATTTTTAGGCGCTACTTCAGAAATATTTATCTGAAAGAAATGAATAAGATCACATAAACCTCTATGAAGAATTCCACAATATGGAATTATAAAAAAATTTTTCTAACAACCTTACAAGATTTAAAAAAAATAGCTGTAGTTTTAAAAACATCATGAAACTCACCTTTAACATAAACATATTATGACAGATGTTGACAATAATCTTATACATATGTTTGCTGGTATTGGTGCAGTCAAGGAAGTAGACTCAAACTGCAACCCTTCTACTGCATTTTCCCAAAAATAAGACCTCGCCACACAACCAGCTCTAATGAGTCTTTTGGAGAAAAATTAATATCAGACCCTGTCTTATTTTACTGTAATATAAGACTGGGTCTTATATAATATAATATACGGTATGCCTTTATCTCAAAGCAGCCAAAACTAAATCTACTTATAACTCAATACACAATGACAATAGCTTGAGTATGAGGTTCCCTGAATGTGCACATTAGGCACTACGTTAAATAGTTTATGTGCATTTTATCATTTAATTGTCACAATTATCTTATGAAGAAGGTAATATTATTGTCCCTATTTAACTTGAGAAAAACATAATTCATGAAGGTGTAATTTGAGCTCAGATATACTTGACTCCAAAGTCTGAGTTCCTAGTCCACGTGCTATATTGTCTTCTCAACTAAACGTACAGAAATCTAACATCAAATTTGTATTATTATTGAAACTACGTTATGAACTTCCGGAGAATTAGGAGTTCTCTAATTAGGAAAGTATTCTAGTTAGCATGAAAAATAATCATACCCCATTAAAGGTTTAAAAAAAGTCTTACTTGACTTCTGACATGGACAGAATCTTTTCCCAGATCGAGGACATTCTCCACAAGCACCAACATGACAGACTTGCTCACATGTATGATTACCACATGGCAGTGTTTTTCCACATACCTAAAAGAAAATGCAGTCAGCACTAGCGAAGGACTTAAAAGTTAAAAAAAACTTTGTACATGACATAATCCATTTTTCAACAACAAATATGCAACTTCTTTATGTTCCTCATGTTTTACATCTTACACAGGTATCATATATACATACATAAAACATATATATACATATATACATGTTTACACACACACACACACACACACAACGTTTCCTATGCACCAAAGAGCATATTTTTAAAATATAAGAAAGCAAAAAGAGCTTCACATGGTCACCCACCAAAAATTTGCAAATGGTACTAAAACCATTGGAATTCTAGGACGAGCAATCTACAAAATCAATCCTACTTCCTCAACTGGATTAACTCAAGAAGGAGGGAGGAGTGTTGGCTGAAGAGAGGAGAAAGAGAGGGAGAGAGAGCTAGCAAGAAAGAGAGTACATAGGTACTGAATACAAAATTCAACAAATAGCTGTTACTTTGAAAAAAAATTACCCTCCAGTAATTAAAATATTAAATAGGAAAAGTTTCCTAAACCATGAATAGAATTCATCTTAGTTACTATTCTTCCTCTCCTTTTATCCAACTAAACCTAATTAGTATTTCTAATCATGCTTTCCATATTCTTTAATACCCACCCCCCTTCAAGATACATATATACTTACTCGATCACAGTGCCATAGTGGACTTGCACAGCTTCTTTCAGTTATTTGTTTGCCACAAACACACTTCTGTCTACTAACTCTTGGACAGGGAGGACAACTTCCTAAAATAACAATGATAAATTAGCACAGAAACATTATAAAAGCAACAGAGACTGCTTTGACTTTGGCTAACAGGTATGATCTTTCACCTGCATGACAAGGATTTTCACATTTATGCTGTCCACAAAGCAACTTCCGCCCACAAGGCAGCTGACAGGACCATTCCTTGGCACTGCACCTACGAGGGATGGGTTTTGCTTTCTTACAGTAACAAGTAGTTGTGACCATCTTTGGACAAGGAGGGCAGGGCCCTACAATCCGATGAAAAGAAAAAAGAAATCAGAAATCAAAAGTTAAAACTTTCAATTCTTACATCTATTAGTGATTTCTAAAGTTTTCTTTACTAATACTTTAAAAGGCATTCCCTTTCAGTATTTTCTTATGTAAAGTTCTGAATTCTACTTTCACAATTTTTTTGCCTCAACGTAAGCAGAAATAACCACCACAATTACAAATGTAATATGTAACTCACCTGGGTGACAGAGGAGTAAACATTTATGGCCACAAGGAGGTTTAAATTCTCTCTCACATACTTGGCCGCATGAATGAGGCACAAGCCACGGATCCAAAGGAGGATCTTCTACTTTTCCACAATAGCAATAGTACCTACTAGGTGTGTCAGATCGTTTGTATTCAAACCTACATTTTGGACTACAAAGAAGAATTACTAACGTTAATTTCATTTTTAAAAGTGACATGAGAGACAGGAATATAACTACATTTAGTAATATAGTATACTCAATTAGTTTTATGTAAGACACTCTTTGCTCCATTTTTATAGCATTAAAAAACAAGATTTTACTAACATCAATTTCAACCATCCACAACAGCTCTGTCCAATATAATTTCCTGAGAAGATGGAACTATTCTACAGCTGCCAAGTCCAATATAGTAGTCACTAGCCACATACGGCTTGTGAGCACCTGAAATGTGACTGATGCATACAACTGAGAAAGGAACAGAACTTTCATAATTTTTAAAAATGTAAATAATCAGATGTGGCTAGTTGCTACTGCGTTAAACAGTACATATCTAGAATACACCTATATCCTGGCTTTACCACTTAAGATTCAGAGAAGTCTAAAGACATCATTTTACTTCAATTAACTTCAATAGCCCCATTGGTAACATGGGAATAAAATCTCTCCCAGATGACTGAGAATTATTTTTACAAAGTACCTACTATATCTAAAATGTTTTTAAAAACTACACTACCACAATTTTACAAATACTGGGTTGCCAAAAAATGTACACACATGACTTGTATTCACCTTTTGTTATCGGTATATATGGAGTATTACATTTTTTTTTTTTTTAAATCAGGCTATTCAGCTTTATTTGACAAAAATTCGTGTATTAACAGTGGTTAAGTCCACAAGAATGAATAGTTTACCTTTGACATAACTCGTTCAGTAAACACAAGATTGATACAACTATTTCCTACAAAGTACCTTCAATGAATAATATAAAACATAACCATAGTTTTAAACATCTCACACTTTCACAAGCTTTATAAATTTATCCAATGAAGGCCTTTACTGCTTACACACACAGAAGGTGCCAAAAAAATGTATACACATTTTAAGAAAGAAAAAACTGTATTAAAATTGTCTGTATTAAAACTGTAGAGTATTACAATTTTAATACAGTTTTTTCCTTTCTTAATGTGTATACATTTTTTTGGCACCCTCTGCGTATTAGTACTTATGGTAATAAGAGGATCCACGTCTGACATGGATCCACGTTTCCTGAGGCCTGAGTCTTTTACAATTTGAGGTCCTCTGTTAAAAAGAACTCAAAATTACAAATATAAAATTAGTTACAAAAGTGAGTATTTTTGAGAACACAGAGCCCCTGAAGTTTATGTCTCATTATCTTAACAGTAAATCCACCCACTAGGTTGCCAGTATGGATAAATTTGTTACTGTCTTTATTTAGCAGAGATAAAATTTCCACTCCCCAACTCTTTCTGGAAATATAATAGAAGTTCAAGGTTATTTAAATAATAAGCCAAACTAATAAACATGTAAAAATTAGTAAGTGAATAATATACACCTGCAGTTTTGAGAGATTTTGAAGATAAAATTGGGAATCCGATGATCAAAATATGTTACATGACAGTCTTGCACAATGTGATACTAATGTATACTAATACGAACTCCCAAAGTATTGAAATTATGAAGGATTCTAATCCTATGGAAAAGACATGAAAGTTCTTTAAAAAGGATAACAAAGGAACTGTTTTGTAGGGGGGAAAAACAGTCTGAATGACTTATTAATTATTGAAAGGAACTAGCAGTTATACAAATTGGAGGGAAAAAGCCATTTCCATGTCCCGTATCTTCACAAACCAAATGAAACTGAAGGACAAACATGGATACTGAAAATGCCAATAAAGCAACTTATGAGCTACAATTTTCATTTATTTTACAACTTGATATTCCGACTAAATTAGAAAAATTACCAAGGCCAGGGATAATCCTTCTTGCCAAAATCATCATCCGTTAAAGAAGATACTAGAAACTGGCTGTCTTTAGCCCACTTCTGGATACAGGGCATGTGAAAGATACAGAAACATCCTGAACAACTCCAAACCTAAGACAAAAGTATCAGAAATTAACACATATGCAATGATTTTTCTTTCATAATTACACAATATTTTAAAATAAGCACCACACTAAATTATTGTCAAGAGCAAACCAAGGGATTAAAGAAAAAAATCTCCTTCCAGAATCATAGAAGAAATGTTCTTTATAAAAATTTATTTAAATGTAGAACACTTTAAAGAAAAATATTATTAATCGTCCAGATTCATTCAGCTGGAAATAACTACTGCTAACATTCCGGACAACCTCCAGTTATTTTTTTTAAATGTATTTCATACTTTTAAAATAAGCACCACACTAAATTATTGTCAAGAGCAAACCAAGGGATTAAAGAAAAAATGCTTAATGCTAAATTCCAAAAATTAGGTGAACAAAAAACTTGAAAATACATGTAGATATATGTGTGTGTATATATGTGTGTGTGTGTATATATACGTATATATACACATATATATATAAAAGTTTAAGGAATAGTAAATTAAGTTTTAAAACCTACCAACACTTTGATATAAAAATCAATTCTCCTTTCATTATAACATTTTGCAACTATTTAACAAAAACAGACATGTAGTGTATTATATATTACATATAGCTGGCAATAGCATTAAAAAAAGCCGACTTCTTAATTTGCGTTCCTCCCAAATCAGTGCCTGAGAAAAGAACTGGGATGCAGGAGTGAGGGCACAAGATGGGAAGAAGAACCGTCAGTAAGTGGTACAATGCTAAACTGTTTCCCGCTAAGAGCAGTCCTGCTAGGTCCCTCTAAAGAACCATGAAAAGCAGGCCGAGGACCACCCCAGCTCCAACCCCTAATGGAGAAGAGGCTGGGGCACATTCACCAGTTCCCTGTGGTGGGATGTAACTCTCCTGCACTTCTGCACTACACCCATATACTGGCTGAGTTCCCAAGGAGAAAGCATTGAGGTTAAAAAAAAAAATCCACACACAGCAAGTGTTTAAGGTGTGACTGTATCCACATGCAGAGACTATTCATCCACTGAAGATGAAATCAGAATAAACCAACCAAATATGACTCCAGGCACCGACGGCATCTGCATCTGCTAAGCTACCCTATCCAACACAGGTTAAATTTCTGATTCACTCAACATGACCAACCCATTTCCTGATTTTCTTTCTCTAGGCCGTGCTGCTATAAGAGCAGTGGATTCATCTGAGGTCTAAATGTTGAGTCTATCATATTCAGTCATCACTTCCCTTTAATTGCTTCATTAAATGACCTCTTAAATTTACATATAGATAACTTTGCCATTAGGCCTCTAAGTAAATGAGTTATGTCTGACTCCATCCCGCCCCAATGACCTTAGGCCACTTTCCACAGTGTCTTCAACACAAGAAAAGCTCATTGATAAACTGTTTAAGTGTCACTGTTAGGTCCTTCCTTGAAAGCAGGGACCATATCTATCTTTCTCTAAACCTGCGGAAGTAGTGAAATAAAGTCCATTTTAACATTTCAGTATTTGTGGGAATCTCTAAAGTATAAAGATACTAAAAATGATTTATCAAATTGACATGTGCATTAAAAATGAAGATACTTGCTTCAGTTATATTAATAGTGCTAAAAATACTGATGCTCATTTAGAGGTAATTTTTTAAATTCCAGACTTACAAAACAAAGATCAATACATTTCTCAAATGAAGCATTTTTAAACAAAAATAAGCAAAAACATAATAAAAGGTTCAGTACTGCAAATGCAATATAAGTTATTTAGGGAGATACATTTAGCATAGATAAGGAGAAAAACTTACTGCCTGGTTTCTCTTCACTGAAGCAATACAAATTAAGCATGTCATAGCCCCTGCTTGAAAAGCTTCATTTACATACTGTTTTGTTCGCTCTAATTCACATGTATCTCCATCTTGAAATTTAAAAATTGAAAACTTCATGTTAAGCAACATCTGAAAATAATACACACTCACTAACAGCACTACATTATGCAAGAACTGTCTAGCAATATCAACAGCTCAAAATATAGCTGAAAATGAGAAGTTTAAAAAAAGCAACCAGTGAGCTGCCAAGAGGTGATAAAGCCCATGCATTAAATCTTATGTACTTGATTCAAAAGCAGTACTTCAGCCCTCCCTCAGAGTACACTTGCTCTTATTGCTGTTAAGAGTCCTTAACAAATTCAGTGGGGGCAGAGCCATAGGTAAGAGCAGCATGCTGTCAAGTCACAAGGAAAAGCATAGCAAAAAGCAAAATGAAATGAACTAAAAGTCAAAGTTCAGCAGAACCATTTAGCCTAAATATAAGCATTGTGTGTGTGTATGTGTTTGACATACAACTTATTCTTAAAAACTTGTTGAATGAAAAGACACTCAGGTCTTTACAGTATAATAACCTTGCTTCATTAAATTATGTTCATTATTTCTGCTGAAAAAGGAAGCATGAACTTCTTAGGAAAAAAATATTAGCCTACATTTATTAGCCTACATTTACTTTAAGCAATTCTTCCGCATTTATTTGCTCGCACTGTTCTATTAGTATTTCAGTGGAATTAAATGAGCTATATTTATCTTCATTCTACAGATGAGAAAACTGAAGCACAGAGCAATTAAGCAACTTCAGTAAGACTCCAAAGTGAGCCCTCTTAACCTACACTATGCTGCTGCCAGGGGTTACTACAGGAAGGTCCAAGAAATAACAGTAAAATCAAAGGCAGAGAAACTACCCAAAAGCACACAACACCAAAAGGGCAGCAATATGAGTCACTTTAGTATATGAGAAATAAACCTACATACCTTTAGTCCAATAAAGATGGTTCAATAGAGGTTGACTGAGTAATAGCTTATTAAACTATCGTTAAGTACAGAACTTACGCCAATAAAATGGTTCAAAGCAAAATTTAAATTACCAAAAAGAAAAATTAACTAAGTAAGACACTGGGATAATTCTTTACTTTCTAAAATGATCTAAGTAAACACAGCACTTACAAAAACTTGCTCTACTTTAATGTAAACATAAATTTAATTTAGGATATTAAACAAAATATACATAAAACTACTCCCAAAACAAAAAAATATAAAATTAAAGATAATTGCTTTATTTTAAATAAACATTGAAGATTAAAGAGTATCCTTAAAAGCAGACTTGATAATCATTTATTCTGTGTGCTTATTTTGCTTTTCAGTATAGCTGGTTTTAGCAAATGCGTAACATTTTAAATTTCACCTAATTTAACAGCTAACACGTAAAATAGAATATGAGAACAAGATGAAATCGGCTTTAACAAAATAAAGTCTAATCTTTTATTTATAAGATTTATGTAACATTTCTTTGAAAATTGTATTAAAGTTTGGCTGCAACAATAAAGTACACTGCCCAGGATGTCACGGTAGATTGCATGGCATTTGAAGTCATGCATTTTAAACAGATTACCCTAGCAACTGAAGAAAAACGAGTATGAGGAGGCCAAGACTAGAAGCATGAAGTACCAGTTAAGAGGCAGTTACAGCAGATAAACCAAAAATGACCTAAGTATCTATCCGTCTCAGTTTTCTCATCTTTAAAATAATAATAGTAAATTCCACCTTGTAGTTATGTGGATTTAATTCACATATTAAATAGCTGTAGGGGCCTGAATTAAGGCAATGTTAGTATGTAGGGAGAAGAGGGATAGACTTAAAAAATTCAGGAAGTAAAACTCAGCAGGACTTGGTCACATTTAGATTGTGTTGCTTTTAAAAGTTGATGTTGATGTCAAGATTAGGAAGGAGAGAATGCTGTGCTTGATGAGATGTCTGACACGGGAAGAGAGGAGAAGTGGTAGTAAACGAAACCCACATATGTACCATCCCTGCTCCCTGATTTCTGGCTTCCGTGGGTAACCAGGAAAACTGTGGTGCTACTAATTGAGATAAAGAAAACAGGAGAAGAAATGAGTTATCTTTCAACATATGTTTGATGTGTCCATAGGCCAGGCCAGCAAGGTAGAGATACTCATCAGGAAGTTGACCATGCAAGTCTGAAATTTAAGAGAAGAATCACGAAAGTACAAAGGCTGTGCTCAGGTAAAAAGAATGAAATTCTTTGGTAAAGTTCTGGTGTCCAATTCACTAACGTGAGATGGAAACCATCTTATTACTCGGGCATTTACTGATCAAATTTCCTTACTTACACAAAGGAACGAGAATCAGTATTTATGGATTTGACACAAAACAGCATTAAGAAAAACTGCCTTAACACTTTTAAGATGAACACCAGATTAAAAGTTAATTAAAACTTACAAATGATGGTTCCTAAACACTAGGAAGAAATACTGAGTTACATCACTGAATTTCTTATTAAAAATAAGATCTGTCTCTACCTAGAATCGTTTAAGTGAGGTCCTCTTGAAGCAGGAAACTTCTTAAGGTTACTTTCTATGATGAAGTCCTCTAGAAGTCCTCCAAACCTTTATTAACTTTTAAACTTTTACCTGGCTAAGCCAGACTTAGTCAAGCTTCCTAACCTTAATTCTTCGGCACATATGATAAATTCCTTGGAAACCTACTTGACGATGTGTATCTATCCTCATGATGCCATCAGCATTCCCAACCAACTACAGAAATGTTGATAATACAACAAGAATGTTCTAATAACGACTTTAAGTATAAAATGTTGAAAGTGTATAGCACTTACCTTTAAAATAATGTATTTTTACATTTAGTAGCAAACCTTTCACAGTAGCATCACTTTGGCCCCCTTTCTCATAAACAAATATGGCTTTTAAGAGTAACCCAGATATAAACAACATATAATGTAATTGTACACATCAAACCCGAGAAGACTTAAGTTTTGTGTTTTTTTAAGTATAAAAGTCGAAAGTTATATGTAAAATAAAGGAATAAAGTCAAGAAATAAAATTGACTTCAAGACACATTGAACATGATGAAAAAGAGAAAAAAAAAAATGAAGACTAGATTTAAAGGAGTAATCAAAGTCAAGTCCAATCAAATCATAACCAGAAACAACTTGGACCACTCATCTCATGAGGCGCTTTGGCATCCCCCTCCCAGCATTCTAATGAAATACCACCTAAAGGCACAGAAGAACCACTAAGGCTATAAAGGACATTGCCATTCTACTTGCTTTACAGAAAGATTAGTGTTATACACTAATAATAAAATGCACAAATAGTAAAATGTACAAAAATTCAATTCTACAACACAAAAATGCTCACTCATAAGATGCAAAAACTATACCACAGAGAGTAAAAGTGTTTTTAAAAAGTCAGGAATATGTTTTCATTAGTATAAAGTCAAAATTTAAAAGATCAGACAGTACCTGTCTGAGTAGTGTAAGTTATAAATGTATTAGCAACTATTTTTCCCCGTTTTCCTTCAAAGTCTTCATCTCCTTCTTCCTCAGAGGAAGAGCTAAAGTGTTCTTCAACAAGTTTTTTGGCCGCAGCTTGATTAGCCTTCTTGATTTCCTCAAATTTCCTTTGAGATAGTAATTCTGCTTAAAAGAAAAAAAATGAGATTCACGTCTGTAAAACAATCTCTCAAAATGCAGGGCATGCTGTACTAATATGTCATTTTAAAATACAGATTTAAAAATCATCTTTAGAGCATTTTACTTTTCTATCATCCATGAAAAAAAGTATTTTCAAATTTTTTGTCACACAATGAAAATTTTCACTTTTGTTAAATATCCTGTTAAATGCAACAAATTATTCTAGAAAAGGAATGAATAACAAAGCAATTAAAAAAACAAATAAAGGTATGATAAAAGTATCAAAACACTGGTGAGCAATCTCAAGATAAGGACATTTTAACAAAAAATAAAATTGCATGTTTAAAAAATAAATCTTATACAGTGATTTTTAAGAGGTGGGAAACATGCCCACTCGGAGCATATACAAATCAGTGGGAGGCAGGTGCTTTTTTAAACTACCCCCTTCCACACTACAGACCATCCTGTCCTGGCCCACCAAAGACTGAAGAAACAATATTCCCTGTATTCCCACTACATTTATATAATCTGCTTCTTAGAAAGCTCAAGGACTTTTTGCCTAAATTAAAATGTGGCCACAAAACATATACTATATTTAACATTAATTCACACAAAATGTTGCAAACACAGAAAATATGCTTCATACAACAACTTCCTTCCAAAAAGAAATGTTAAGTAAATTTTGGATTAGTTCTTCCACTATTCTCTTTAGTACTGTCTGTACTTCTCATTTTGTTACCTGGTTAAACAATAATACAAAAAAGTAATAATAATTAGATTACTTCATAGCACATTCCCAGTGAGACTTCAAACTCACGACCAATGACCATAGGAGTTTTCTTTAAGCGCTAAGTAAGTGCTAATACTCTTATGGACAGCAACTGTAGTTTAAGAAAGGAGCCACAAACATACTGCATTGCTCTGAATTCATTAGTGCCCATATTGAGAGGATTTTAAGTTTACTAATTTAAAATTTTTAATAATTTAAAATTCACTTTATGCTTGAAGTTGATGAGCCACTAGCAAAATAAGCTTTCTTATTTTTAGGTGGTGTATTTGTACTTAATGAAACTTTGTGTTTTATTTCCTCACGAAATGTTGTCCTTTTCTTGTGACAGCCAGTGTGGTCAGGGACTAGGCAGTATTTCAAGTAAAACTGGAGGAAAATGTACAGTGACGTAGGAATCTTTGAGCATTAGGAGAAAAGTAATGGCTATAAGATATGACTCAAATTTTGATATACAATAAGAGATGATAAGTGTAGGTTAATTATGGAAATCAGCACTACGGATACATTTTTTTAAAAGACTGAATTACCAAATATAATAAAAACATTCACAACCTGATCTATGTATCCACATTCGATCATCTCAAGGAACGCTGACAAAGCAGCCTTCTCATAAACTATATCTTACAGTCAAATCTCAATTATCCAGGCTAAGAATGCCTGCTTTTCTACTATCCATAAAGTCCAAGAAAGTTTACAAAAACTGTTCATAGGTCTCCAACTTGTAAACCTCACCACTACCACCATCACCATAAACTCAGTAACTGAAAGCTAAGAGACTACTACCTACTGTAAAATTAGCTTAGGAGAAAAAGCACTCAGAAGCTCAATTTGCTCCTCCCCCCAAAAAAAAGAAACTTGGAACAATACATTCCAAACACAAAAATAAAATGAATTCAGGGATTATTCCCACGGCCCCAAACACTCCTCCATTAGTAAGAACCATTTAGAGTTGTGTGTATACTCTCAGGTTCCACTACAACACAGCCTTGAATGAAGGCTATTGACATGCGGGCGGAGGCCACACCAGATACATCCAGAAAAGGACATGAAATTTGTGAATAAGAACGGAGAAAAGTACCAGAAGCAAAAATGCTTACAGACATAGACAATTAAAGTTACTAAACTAAAGCAATCAGGTAGAGATGGAAAATGACAACTGGCCCCAGAAGTAGGAGACAATGAGAAATGGAGTACCTAAAACCAATTTAAATGGCATTTTATGACTCAGTACAGCAAACTGTGGCTACGCACAAAGGTAATAAAGTCACAAAATATTATTTTATAAGAAAAGTTATTACCCAGATTTTTATGAGAATTTGAAAAAGAACAGAAAAACAAACACCAAAAAAAAGAGAGAGAGAGAAGAACCAATTTAGATTTTAAAAGTATGTATTAACCAAACAATAGTATACGCTAAATTAGACCTCCAGGCCAAAATTTGCAACTTTCGGTGTAGGGATTTAGTAGGCAAAGAGTGACGGGAACAATACTGGACAGAGAAGTCACAGATGAACATCAATTAAAATTAAGATAAAATTAAGATGGAAATCTGCCTAGAATGCCGAAAAGAGTAGCTGCCTGAAAGGTTTGAGAGGCGAGGCCAATAATAAACTCCCGAAGGAGAAGTGAATGAAAGCAAGGGCAGAAGCAGTAACGACTTTTAAGTGCCTTAGCAGACATCCAGGTGAGACCGAGGACGGGAGCCATTCTCACCACCGGCTACGGAAGTCTGCAGCGCTTCAGATCCCGCGGGGCTGCGCCTGGCTGAGCTACCTGCAGCCGCGGCGGTCGCGGCTCCTCCCGGGCTGGGGCCGGGACCCGCAGCGCCCACCGACCCCTTCTCTCGCCCTCTTCCGGCGCCGCGGAGATGGACTCCATTTCCCGAGGAGGGGACCGCAGTGGCCCGTCCTCGGGCTCGGCCTCGGCCACCGGCCACCTGGCGCCAGGAAGCTTCCATCCCTGCAGAGAGAGGAAAAAAAAAAGTAGTGGAAGGAGCGTGAGTGCAGCGGTGCCGAGACAGAGAAAAGGGGGACAGTGGTGGAAGCCGGTGTGAGGGGCCGAATGAGGAGGGTCTCAGAAGGGCGGAGACCAGGTTTAAAAAGGTCGCGGCCCTGTGTCTCCCGGAGGGCGAGTCCCGCTAAACTAGAGCTTCGGAGATGGACCGGAGAGGGGACTAGGCAGAGAAGTGGAATGCAGGGCAAGGAGCATCCAGCACCGGAGAAGGAGCGCCGGGGAAAACGAAAGCGCCTCCTCAGCTTCAGAGGACGCGCAGCCTGGGTAAAGCCGCCGAGTGACCCCGCGGCTCCCGCGGGGAACCGACTGCAGTAGCGGACCCCAAGGAAAGCTACGTCTCCTAACCGACGGCGCCTGGCCCCAGCGACTACAACTCCCAGAAGCCCGCGTCCACCGTCCTCAGAACGCGTGGCATCACTAGCCGCTTCCTTATCCGGGAGTGTCGGGGGTGGGGTGGGGCAGTGGGTTAAAGAGGGAGCTCCGAGCGCGTGCGCTGACTGAGCCGGGTCTTCAGAAACTACAATTCCCGGCGTGCTCTGGGTCTCGGGTGGGGTCGACGACCAGAGGGCTCAAGGTGAGAAGGTGGGTGGACCCTGAAATGTTATTTACCCCAGAGGGTGCTGCTGATTCCCCGCAGCTGCCTAAACCCAGCTAGGTATCAGGAGTCTGTTGAAATGGCTATAATTGACTGCCCTCCATCTTTAGCCTTGCCTTTGGCTTTCAGCTGACAAAACTTTTCTCACTGATAGAAAAAAAGTACTTAACAATGAAAACATTCAGCGTCAGGGAAGAGGAAGGGAGAGCTGAGGGAGTTTGCACCTTTCTGAATTGCCACAGTGATGTAGAGGAAATCTAATGCCTATTATTATAATAGTCCTTTAAGTAATTTACAATATGCTTTTCCTGAGCAGGACGATTTTACCCTCATGACAGCTCTCTAAAGTAGATGTTAGTAAGTAGTTGAGAGCCAGAGCCTAAGTCTTCTGATTTTGCTGAGTTATCCAATAAAAATGATAGATAGATAGACAGATAGATAGATAGATAGATAGATATTAAAATTTTAGGGGTCTTTCTGGGATTGAGAAATATATTGACTGCTGCTTGGGACTACATAATCCTCCTGCAGCTCTTCAGCTTAACTAATTCCAATACATTAATAATAAATATCTAATATTGACATAGCATTTATTTAAGTGCCAGGCACTACTCAAAGTGTTTTACATGTATATATTAACTGTAATACTCACAATAACCCTATTATTATCACTGTTTTACAGCTGAGAACACCAAAGCATGGAGAGGTTAAGTAACTTGCCCTGAGTCATGTGGCTGGGTATTGGTATCATTGATCTCATTTTTTTAAATTAGGAAACAAAGACACAGAAAATTTCTTATTCAACATTCTAGCAGAGCCAGGATTGTAACTGAGTAAGTAGTGTGACTCTTGGCGTATACTCTTAAAAACACCATGCTGTGTGATTACTGGGTAAGTGTATTTAATGTTTACCTAGAAATTCCATTTACTTTTCGAGGACCTAATAAGACAAAAGACTCACATAAGCAGAATTTTTCCCCTGCAATATTATACAATGATAATTGATCATCTAATAATAATTACTTTGGAATCAGAAAGAATCTTGTATGCTTTCTGAATGAACAAACATTTATTATAGTATTTAAAAAACAACACTATAATAAATAATATATATTTATAATACAATGTGGAAGCATATGTAAATTTAGAACACATTTTCAAAGGCTACCTTTGCTGATATTTTTACTTTGAAATTTCAAATAACATTTGGGGTGAACAAGAGTTATTTGTGTTAATCAAATCAGAACATGAGAAATATATGAAGAATATAAATATATAATTAAAGATTATAAAGACTGAAAAATATAATTGTATAGTTCTAATTAATTTTAATTCTTAAAAATACTACTCACAAGAATAGCTAAAAACAAAAGACTACAATATAAAGTGTTGACAGCAACGTGGAACAACTGGAACTCTCATACATACTGGTAGGAATAAAAATTTGCTCAGATACTTTAAAAAAATGTTTGACAGTATCTATTAAAGCTAACCAGGACCTGTTTCTAAAGCACTATAACCAAGCAATTCCATACATGGATATGTACCTAAAAGAAATGAGTGCATAGCTCCACAAAAACTCATGCTTAGAACAGCTTTATATATAATAGCCAAAAACTACAATAGAAAATTAAATTGTGACATATGCATATAATGGAATGCTATGCCAAAAACAAACAAACAAACAAAAAACTGATACATATAGCAAGGTTGGTGAATGTCAAAAATACCATGTTAAACGAAAGAGGCCAGACACAACAGAGAACTTACTTGTGGTTCCAGTTTCATGAATTTTCTGAACAATAGAAGCCAGATTAGTGCTTACCTCTGGTGAAAGTGAGAGGATTTTAACTGGGAAAAGGAATGATATATCCATCCTCCTGAGTGGTGGAGAAATTATATCTTGATCTAGGTAGTAGTTTCATTTGTAGGTATAAATGTAAAAACTCAAAAAATAATACATTTATGATTTGTGCCATTAACTATATGTATGATACACCTCGTTTTTAAAACAACTTTAAAATAAAATATAGAAAAAATAATACATCTTAGTGCTTTTATTGTCCAACCATTTGAAAAATGTGGTTTAATTGTATTTAGTTGTCCATTACTGACATATCATCCTGACATGGATTCTTTTTTCGGTGTATCCATACACAACTTCCCAAATACATTTATCCTTGACAACTACATCTATACTTAGGTAAACACTGTGCCAGTTACCAATTTATTGTCCCTCAGCTCCAATTCACCCTTCAGTATATGCTCTGTGATAATAGACAAAATTTTAAGCATCTACACAGAAAGCACCATATTAAGTTTTCTCAGCAGAGGGCACTGGAGAGACATTGGAAGAGGATGGTGCTCTCTGGTATTTCCTGCTGCTACCGCACACAGGAAGGCAGCAGCCTTGCCGCCTTTGCCTGGCCTGTGATAACCTTCGAGTAGCCCTCTCAACTTGGAAACTGGCCCCAAGGCTTCCTGCAAACACCAGTGCCCTGAGTCATCACTCACCTTTACAGCTGACAGCCCATCCCCACCCCACACTCTGCACCTGCCACCATTCCCACTCCAGACCAGGGCACAATGCACCTATGTCTGGGCTCCCATTCTCTCTGCATGCCCACCCTATGAGTTCCTGATCACCTGCACTCCAAATGGACTGCAGATCAGCTGTGGCCAGAACAAACCAGCAAACTTGTCTGCTATCCAGTGGTCGGAAACTCCACCTCCAATAGGATCTGAACCCCAGCCTTGGAGAGGAGGACACTTACAAGTCTGTCCTTCCTCGGGTATTCTCCATCAGCCTTAGAATACCCCATATGATTTCCTTATAGTCATTCTTTATCAGGACTTAATAATTCTTTATACTAAACTTAACCTCTGTGTGGTTTCTATTCCTGATTCAACTCAGACTATTACAGACACTGTATACGTTTTATATCAGTTTTACTTGAAATATTGGATATGACCCAACCAAATTAACTATTAATATAACCAAAAAAACAAACAAACAAAAAACAACACAAAAAGGGGAAAAGTGTTAAGGAAATAAAGCATACAATATAAAGTGCAATATATAGATCAGCCAAAAAGGTAAGAAAGATGTTCTGTCATATATGGGGCAGAGAATTTTAAAAATTAAGTGATTACATCACAGAAATGGTGGCATGAGGAGTGTTTCTTGAAATCTCCCCTGGAATTTCAATAAATTGAACAGCTATAATTCAACAAACGATTCCCTGCACGGCACACAGGCACACCTGGGAGACCCACAAATCAAGTCATCAAAAGGAAGAGCATTGGGACTTCAGAAACTCTCCATATACCCCCAGGGAGGCAGTGCCCTGAGACCCAGGCGATCTGCTCACAGAGGAGAAGCCAACCTTCCAAGGAAACCACCATCGCTTGAGAAGCCAGAACAATGCAAAAGAAAAATATATTGCTACAGTGTGAGAGAGAATAAAAGACTGCAGTGGGACAGAAAATAAAACATTTCACCAACACCTACTGCAAAGCAAAAGAAAGACCTCTTCCTATCAACCTGTTGCAGAACCCACTCCTGTAGATGCCTAGGAAGAGAAATAATAATGAAAAGTCTCCAGAAAATGAACTTAAAGACATGGAAAAATGTCACTTAAATGACAGTGATTTCAAGATTGCAGTTCTGAAAAAACTCAGTGAGATGCAAGAAATCACAGACAGGCAGTTTAATGAACTTAGAAACAAAAAGAACAAAATGAACATTTTACCAAAGAGATTGAAATTTTTTAAAAATTAAATAATCAGGTTAATTTTCCTAGCCAGGTTAAAGTGAATATAACTTTAAGGGATGGATTCCTCTCTCTCTCTCTCTCTCTCTCTCTCTCTCTCTCTCTCTCTCTCTCTCTCTCTCAGTAATACTAACAATTGAATGATATAAGTAGTATTGTATAATGTGACTTTCATGAAAATAAAAATAAAAGTTTTCTTTAAACTGGGCTATGATTATGATTTTACTTTTCTAGAAAAACTTTCATAACACAGGAAAAATCAACCAAACATCTATTCATATTTAATGTAAATTTTTAAAAATATTCAGCTAAATAACCAGTCAGTAATTGAATCTAGCAGATATCCAATACTGTCAGGCATTGAGCATACATACTCAGGGATGGGAAAGGTTTGCTGTAAGTCAAGTACCACGATAGGGATGGAGAGGCTCATGAAGATGCTGAGAAGTGAGAAAGATTTGAAGAGGATGGAATGAAGCATTCCAAATGATAGGATGCTGCCTTGGAGCACTCAAGGAACCAACAGATTTTTTTTCCTCCTCCCAGCCCAGCATTAAAGTCTAACAGAAATCCTAGTTCTGAGTAAACTCAGAACTCAGTGCACCTTGTAAAAGACACTTGCCATTTGCCTGTGATCTAGTAACAGACTCACTATTTCTCTGAATGTGTTGAAACTAGAAGAGAAGCCCCTGCACATGGGGTTGACAGAGAGAGAGAGAGAGAGAGAGAGAGAGAGAGAGAGAGAGAGAGAGAACCAGCTGGAGGCAGGATAATTCATTAATATGTTGTGATCTCAAGAAATAAGTCAACCACTCTAACTAAGCTATGTTTCATTCTTAGTGACAACACTGTGAGGTGTTATTGTCTTGAAGTTTTGTGTAAAGAGACTTCCAGAACCTCTACTAGTGTATATTTTCCTCCTCCCATTACATGATTTTCCTCCTGCCTAGGCTAAAATGAATTCTTTCCTCTTCTAGGCAATTGTACTACCAGTCTCCGGAAGAGTTTATTTATTTATTTTCAAATTGCCTGTAGTGACCTATTAATTAATCGTGAAATCAATTTAGTGATTTGCAACCAGCATTTTTTCGAAAGAACTGAAATATAATAGATAAAAGCGAAAGTTCCCTAGTGCACTGCATGTTATAAGGGTGAGCGTTCTTTTCTGAAAGGTTTGTCACAGAGGTGTGTTTTCTGGGTCACAATACACAATGCACTTTTATATGGGTCATTTATCATGGGTCATAATCAAGGAAGTTTGAACAGACTGCCCTAGAAATATTTTACCCTCATTATTGCACCTGTTCTCGCTCAGAAATATTTTTTTCCTCTCCTTCAAAACCCTGCTGAATATTCACTTCTAAGAATCATTTGCTACCAGCGAGAACAGTCTTCCTGGAGTTTTTGTACCATGGTGTCTGTTTTATGTCCTAAAACTGCAGCAAACACTCAGGAAAGTCCAATCAGTAAAGCTAATTCAGGGGCTACTGGATCACTCTGTTTAGCTCATCTTTGGCTTTAGAACTACATGCTTTTTAAGGTCTCTTTCTACCATGAGATTAGGTGTTCCTTTTCTTTAAGTCATCAAAGATAGGTCTGGGAGCTTTCAGCTTCCCAGGCAACTTTATAGATGGAGTATCAGATAATGTGGTGAATTAGTTAACGGTAAATCATTTCATTCTCCTAGTAAGCATCTAGGTTTCTGTGTTGTTGCTGTTGTTGTTTGCTTTTAAGCATTATTTCTGTCATCCTTTGCCTTTCTGGACTGAAGTCCCAGGCTCCCTCCTCTACCACCACTTATTCACATGTCACTCTTTTAGTCATTCTCTATACTCCATCCACCTCTAATAAAATATATTCAGGCTTCACTAAACAGAAGTGCATATAGCTTTCTAAGTTCAGATGCTCATGACTTTCTACAAAGGGGAAAAAAGTGTTTCTTCTTAAAACTTCCTAATGAAACCCAGCCTTTTTGCTATCTTTTAGTAATTCATTACTGGGAACATTACAAGCTACAAAACGTATCTAGGTGTTTACTGCATTTGATTGCTTAGAGTCAACCATTTTGAAATTATAATATGAATACAAACAATCCAATTTAAAAATTAACACATGATCTGAATAAACATTTTTACAAAAAAGACATACAGATTGCCAACAGGCATATGAAAAGATGTTCAACATCCCTAATCATCAGGGAAATGCAAAACAAAACCACAATGAGGTATCACCTCCCATTCTATTCTGTGATACTAGCATGGCTATTATCACAAAGACAGGAAATAACAAATGTTAGCGAGGATGGAGAAAAGGGAACGTTCTGCACTGTTGGTGGGATTGTAAATTGGTGCAGCCACTATGGAAAACACTATGGAGGTTCCTCAAAAAAACTTAAAAGTAGAACTATTTTATGACCCAGCAATTCCACTTCTGGGTATTTAACCAAAGAAAACAAAAACACAAATTTGAAAAGATCTATGCACCCCTATGTCCACTGTAGCTTTACTAGTAATAGCCAAGATTGGAAGCAACCTAGAAAATGAAATGAAAACACTAATTTGAAAAGATATGTGCACACCCATGTTCATTGCAGTATTATTTGCAATAGCCAAGATATGGAAACAAACTAAATGCCCATCAATGGTTGAATGGATAAAGAAAATGGGGTACATATGTACAACAGAATATTATTCGGCCACAAAAATGAAGAAATTGTGCCATTTGCAACAACACTGATAGACATTGAAGGCATATGCTAAGTTAAGTAAGTCAGACAGAAAAAGATAAATACTGTATGATCTCACTTGTATGTGGAATTTAAAATAAACCAAAAAAAAAAAGAAAAAAAAGAAACTTGAGCTCATGGATATAAAGAACAGATTGGTAGTTGTCTGAGATGGATGATGGGGGTGGTGGTGAGTGAAATGAATAAAGGAGGTCAAAAGGTACAAATTTCCAGTTATAAAATGGGTAAATCATAGGGATGTAATGTACAGCATGGTGACTATAGTTAAAAACATTGTATTGCATATTTCACAGTAGCTAGGAGTGTGGATCTTGAAAGTTCTTATTACAAGAAAAAAAACTTGTAACAATGTGGTGATGGACATGAAGTGGATTTATTGTGGCAATCATTTTGCAATATATACAACTATCAAAGCATTACATTGTAGAACTGAAACTAATATAATGCTATGCCAAAAATAATAAATTAAATAAATAAAATTATAATTTGAAGTATTTTACCCCGAGTGTACTCCAGTGGAACTGATACATACTGAAGCTGGTCCTCAGGTAAGATCATGTTTAGACATGTGAAGTGTGTCCAGTTCCATCAGGGACAACACCTAGAGAATCTGTTTATCCTTGCCATTTATTGAATGATATCTGTTCCAAATCTCATATACAATTTGAAAAATAATCATTATCATCATTATTATAACTTTTTGAAAATTAAACTAAATGATAGGTACTGATTTCCTTTTGTCTACAAGTCTATTTACAGCTCAAATAGGTGACTTAGATATGGCTTCCTGTTTAAGAGGATCATATAGTTTGAGGAGAGCAAACTTAACTCAATCCACATTGCCAATATCCATGGCATACTATATTTGATTGCAGAGACGTGCTTGAAATATGGTTAACATAGATTATGTGTTTTTATGTTTTTTGTGATTCATTTTGAACACACTCTGAGCTGCAAAGAAGCAATGCTTTCTGCTTTGGTGAGGGGGCAGGGGAGCAGGCCCTTTCTCAAGGTAAAAGACAGACTAGGTCAGTGGTGTTAAATGGAGAAGTCTGTATTATAGGATTTAGTACCAAACTCTAAATAAAAGAATTTCTAAAAAGAAAAAACAATCCATTATTTCAGTTCAGTAAAAAAACAATTCTCATTTTTCTATCACCATTGAGTCTTATCTCCAATCAATGAATTTCAAATGCCCAATTATTTTAGACATAAAAATAAAAGGAATATAATCAAATCAAATTTTACATTAATTTATTGTAGTATACTTCTTTGGTAATTTTATATATTTCGTGCTCCTTGGGCATTTTGAAATTACAACTGAATGGAACAATGGAAATACCTGCAAATGTAGATCCACTAAGCATCAGTATTTTTTGCAAACTAAGGAGAGTGACTTATTACGAAAAATTAGTGGGGAAAAAATTACATTCCTACCCTAGAGCCCCCTAAGGGTAGGCAAATGTCCATTCCTTGAGTGCTCTGGGTGGCTCATCTGTCATTCTTTCTGCCGAGTGAAGAAATGAGACCACTGGGGGATATCCAGGAACACCAGGGACTTCAGTGCCACCAGATTACCCAGGCTCCTCGGCATCATGAATCTTTGTGACAAACCCAGGAAACAGACTCCATGCTCTCTGGAGAACTAACTCAAGTAGCTTCTTGGACCAAGTCCAGCTGGCTGAAGTCCAGCCCAGATAAAATAAAAATGAACCTAACTGAAAAGAAGAGAAACTGGCAATCTGACAAGAAATCCAATATCAACTCTTTTTAAGGGCCCACATTGTCAGGCTGGAGAGTAATTTTGTGGTAAATCTCTATTTTCAGAATCCCAGAGGAATGCATTGTTGAAAAATGCATTCTTTCACCTCTAACTCGTCAGGAAACCAAGAGCCAGACGTGAAATGTAATTCTAGAAAGTATTGTCTTGAATTTACTCAATATGCACTCTGACTAGCTTTAAGTGGAAACATACAGATAACAGGCATGTTACCACCAAGTAGAACCCTATAAAACACTCAACTTGGTGTGTATAGAAAGCAATCAAGTACAACCTCATGGTGAACTAAACAATGAACCAAGGGTCAAAAGTCCAGGTTTTACCTCTAAGCTGTGTAAATTTAGACTTAACTCCTCTACTTCTCTTTATTTTCTTCTTTTGAAATAGTTCAACTATACCAAAAATTATAGAAAGAAAATATATATATACATATTTTATATATATATATATATATATATATATATATATATATATATATATACACACACATATATATATATATATACACATATATATACATATTTTAACTAGGTTTGTCAAATCTTAACATTTGGATTCATTTGCTTCAGATTGTTTTAAAAGATATCAAACAACACAGACAGTTGAAATACTATGAATTTCTCAGCCTCCCTCCCCTCCCATTCTCTCCATCCCCCACAGAAGTAACCACTATTCTGATTTCTGCTGTCTACCATTCCCATGCCTGTTACTAGATTGTTACATCACAGGTACAAATCCATAAACACTATTTAGTGTTGAGTTGCGTATTTGTTCATTTTGAATAGATGCCATTATGTATACATACAAGAGTCCGCACAAATCAAAGGGTTAAGAGCAGGCACCCTGAAGCCTCACTGTCTGGGTTCCAATAGTGGTTATCCCACGTCCTTCCTGTGGGCCTTGGGCAAATTACTTAACCTCTCTGTGCCTCCATTTCCTCATTTGTTAAACAGGGTACACAATGGAACCTGCCTTATAAGTTGTCATGAAGATGAAATGCACTGACACTGAGAAGTACTTGGGACAGTACCTGGTACAAACTAAGCACTATATAAGTGTTATCTGTTATTATTCAAACATTTGATAGCATTCTATTATATGAATATATTCCAATTTTTATATCTAACCTCCGTTTGATGAAGGAGATTGTTTCCGTTTTTTACTATAATATTATAAGCATTATTTAGCATGTCTTCTTACGCATATGTGGCCAATTTTCTCCAGTGACTATGCCTAATGATGGAATTGCTGGGTTTTAGGTCAGCCAAACTTGAGGCTCCAGCAGATATTAGCATATTGCTCTCCACTGTATGGTAAAAATTCCCACTCTCACTCCAAATTCCTAATACTCTACATCCTCACCAATTTTAGTGTTGCCTGATCATCATTTTTGTATTTATAAAATGAAGAGGGGTGAACAAGATGATCTCTAGGGTCTTTCTGCATTTTCTCTATTCTCTGATTCCCTTTCCTTGATTTTTCCCACTTTCTCCTTCACCTAGACATAAACTAGCCCAGTGAATAGAAAACTATTCCATTTGAGTGTAGAGCCTGTTGTTGGGTATTTTATATTCTAAAGTTTATAAACAAGGACATCCAATAACACAATTTCAGTAGTCATGAGGAAGAATATTACCTAAACTGACAATGTCCTAGCCAGGCATACTTCCAACACTGTTCAAACACATCACTAGTTTTCAAACTTTTTAAAGCAGTGGACTTTTTTAAATAATAAAAATATGAACTGAATTTCAATATAAATGCTACTTGGTCCTTTTCCTCCCTTTGTTTACCTCTAATACATATCTTACATATTCTTAAAGGCTTCTTGTAATGTCATTACCATTATTGCCTTGGTGAGCTTCCTAAAAGTAAGAAACTGAAATGCTTCCATTTATCTTGTTACTTTATCCATTAAGTTAGCATTCAAAATTTTATTTGATCATGTTTTCATTTTAGACTGGTATATACTTTGCTATATTAAAATCTTCTGGAAATACCCATGTTAAAAAAAAATGACCCTTTATTGCCAAAGAACTCTGATTTTACTACCTACAATTTCTATGGAGAAAAATACACTTCAAGCTTTGAACGTTATAATTGTAGATCAACATTGCCACCTAATGGTATGATGCTTAGTCACATCATATTTCAAGTTGGAAAGTGAAGAAATACTTGCCAGCTGATATTGATTGAAGAGACAGGCAACATGTAGAAGGGAAACTGAAGACTGCAAATACATAATGTGAACAGTTCAATGGACATGCTATTGATAGAGTAGAATAAATTCTACCATTAACATACACCGACTGAGTTCTACATAAATATCTGAAATGTCAAATTAACAAAAAGCTATGTTAAGTCATCTTATTATAGGCAGGGGTAGAAGGCTCTGAACAATTCCAGTGATCTGGGTTAAGGAGAATTTTTTTAACCGCATCTGGGTTCAGCAGTAGAGAGCTATTTGATTGACTAGCAATGCCTTCCACAGCTACGTTATCTGTCCCTTTTCTTTTCCAGAACTGTCTCCATTAACTCCTTCCTGGTTCTCCAGATTGGTGCTTCTCAAACTTTAATGTGGGTATGAATCATCTAATGGTCTTGCTAAAATGCAGATTCAACAGTAGTTATGCCTGAGATTCTGAATGTCTAAGAAGCTCCCAGGTGATGCCCATGAAGGTCCATTAAACTTTTAGGTTTCCTCTTCTAATGTTCCAACAATTTCCTTTGTTAATCACCCAGGAATATTATTACCTTTATTTCTTTTTCGTATTGCAGGTCGGTCAGAGAAAGAAGATAGGACCCACTGCCATCAGGTCTCAATTATCAGAAAATTGTTTTATTATAAAAAATTCCTACAAAATCTAGTAATATACAAATATATACATATATTTATATAGTGAAGTCTGATTTGTAATACTTTTATCAGTAAGAGGTTTCTCTCAACGACCCTTTCTAAGTCCTAAGGTACACAGTTAATATCTTCAAAGTGACCCTGAAGCTCTATGGAATCCTAAGCTCCCTACTAAATTATGAAATAAGTAATATTCACTATAGTTTTGGATTTTACTTTATTGCATTCTAATTCTTTTTTAAATAGTATCCTGAACGTGATGTACATGGTACTTCCCAGTTATTCCTCAGCAATGTAAATTGCCTACACATGAGGGACACTTATTCACTTTCATAAACACTATTACACGAAGGAAGGATATATAGGGGGGAATCAGAAGATATAGATGCTGACACGTGAACAAGTTTATATCTTTGCACATTATCCATTGTGGAAAATCCTAAAATGTGATGATTCTTTAATCATGGTACCTCACAGGTGAGTGCATGGGCCGTGTGCCCTGGACCAAAGCATGTTTTCCTTAGGGAAAAATGGCCCGGCTGAATCTTCCTCTTCTTCCAACTTAATCACATCACCAAAAGGATCATGAGGCATGTCCTTGTTAATAACCAGCTTTTCAGTCCTATGTAGAGTCCGAGGGCCCTCTTTCATCTCCAGATCCTTCAATGGCTGAAAACTCTGTTTCAAGTGGTTTCAGAAATTTCTCGACTTTGGTTAATCTTTGCTTCAGTTTCTGCTGCATTGATTCATACTCAGCCAGGATCCGAGCAAACCTTGTTTGCAGGAGGTCTACTGACCCTTCCATTCGAGTGACCTTCTCCTCAAGATCTTTAGGGTCACTTGCAGCCTGTGCAATATTTATATCCAGCAGACCATCTTTCATCAGGATTTGCTTCCCTTTCTCTTCTAGTATACATTTGGCATCTGGGTACTCAGTTAGAGCTTCCATGAGGTCATCTTTTGAGAGACAGAACAGATCTGAGTAGCCAATGCTTTTAATATTGGCCGTTCTTCGATTGCCCGCTTTGCTCCCTTTAATGTTAAGGATGCTGATCTCACCAAAGTAGCTGCCGTCACTCAAAACCACAAACTGAGTGATTCCATCATCTGCTACCACAGCAAGTTTGCCTTCCTTGATGATGTACATCTCTCGTCCAATATCCCCTTTCTTGCAAATGTAATCCCCAGGACTGTAGACTTGGGGTTGTAATTTCAAGACCAACTCCACCAACAGACCAGCCTCACAGTCAGCAAAAATGCGTACCTTTTTCAATGTGTCTAAGTGAACACTGATGGCAATCTCTGCTCTGAGTTTATCAGGTAGATACTTCAAGACTTCTCTCTCATCAACTGTTTTTTTGTTGGTCCACAGATAGTCGAACCATTTAATTACTCTCTTTTCCATATCTTTGCTTACATTTCGAAAATGCATATATTGCTTGATGGCATCAATTCTTGCTTGAAATTCTGCTCTGGCTGCATTCATGTTGGAAATCATAGACCCTATGTTACCAACGATGGTAGCAAAAATCAATACCCCAATTAAGAAATCAACCACTACGAAGACATACTCAGAATCCCTCACGGGAGGTGGTGTTTCACCAATGGTGGTCAAAGTCAGTGTAGACCAGTAAAGGCTGTATACATATTTTCTAGCCAAACGGCCAAATTCAGGGTCATTAACATCAGGGTAGACCCATGTATCATTTCCAAATCCAATAGCTTTGGAAATCGAGTAGTATACACACGCATTCCAGTGGATAATGATGACGATGTACATAACAAGGTTAGAAATCCTGAAGATGTTTGGGTAGTTTGTCCTTGTTTCTGTTCTCTGGAAGAACTCAAATATTCGAGCGATCCTTAATAGTCTGTTTAACCTAATTTCTGGATAGTTCCACCCCAGCTTAAAATACAGCAGATCTGTTGGTACCACTGATAGAACATCAAGTTTAAATTGTAAGTTTGATTTATATTTCTCTATGAGTTTAAGCTCTTCCTTCACCAGCAGTCCTTGTTCTAGGTAACCTAAATTAAAAAAAAAAAAAATGTGTTTTTTCTTTTATGCCATTGTGAATTTCCCTAAAATAACTCTCAATGAACTTCGTTGAGTTCAAAGCAAGAACTCACTTTTAATAAATATACTCTTAGCAATATAATAAAATATGAGTACTGATCACCGTAAAGCTATGGAAAATATTCTTTTGCAGAAATAAAAAGTAAAACTTTCTAAGTGCAAAAGTGAGAAACTATATGCAATGTATATATACAAATCTCTCTAAATCCAGTATCTCTATCCAGGAAAAGCCATTCCTTTTATGAACAGTGTTCTTAGAAAGTTTCCTGAACACCCAAGCACTGTGATTACACCTCACATGACTCTCTTGACAGAATCCCAGCCCCACTCTTGAAGTTTGGGTACCTGCCCTACTGTCTGATTATACATATTTTTGCCTTGCTCATTCAATGTAAAGCACAAGTGTCCATCTAGGCTACGTTTTCATATCTCCTTCTTGCCATCCTCCCTTCCTTAGACATCTGCTATCTTCCCTTCTACACTGCTACCATAGGCCTTGTATATTAAACCCAGAATTTCAATACTCTGACATGTATCACTAGGAAAAGAATTTGTTCCTCCTCCTAGACTGACTACGAGAGCTGCAAACAGGATACAACAACTGAAACATTGCTCCAGCACACTGATATTTAGAGAATGTCCGTACTTGACATAACAATACTTAAAAGCTAGCTATACCCTGTGTACACTGGTTACAGTAGTATGTGGAGAGCAGCAGAGAAACAATGAGCTTATACTTGCTTAACAAGAATACCTCAAGTGGAAAGCTATCATGATCCTGCCCCCTGGTAATAATGTCTTAACTTGGACCACAAAGTAGAGTTAAGGATGTGCATTCTGTTTCTTGCATAATTTCTAGTACAGCTCTGCCGGGTACAATAACATTTTTCCCCACGCTGCCTCAAGGTATCTCTCTGTTAGGTAGCAATTACCCTTTCCCCACAAAGCTGACAGACTACTTCTGCTCTTTCTATATCTTTCACCTGGCATAAACCTAATGAATAGGATAACAGAGAAAAGCTACCCATCACATTCAAATGGTTGCTTAGTAACGTCCTTCTGAATCAGTTGGAGTGACCTAAGACTCTGAGTGGGTATATAGTACTCTTGCTTCCAATTGTGCCTTTTCCTCTAAAACAGGTTTTTGTGAGTTTATTTTGAAGAATGCTTGAATAGGAAATTTCAAATTATATTACAGATGAAAGAATGAAATTGCAAAATATCCAAAGCTGAACATATTTACCTGTCCTTGTTCGTATATACATATCGAGAAGATAGACTACATCTGATAAGTAATCCAAAAAGAGCCAGTATTCTAGGTAATCAGCCTGAAGTTCATCAAAACACGCTCTGTAAAAGAAAATCTTTTGTAAATAAAATGAAATGGGGGTCAATTTAAGTAAAAGTCCTCTTTATGATTTTTATCACAATGAGAAGTAGAAGACTAAAAGGGGTCCTGAGAGACCATTGAATCAACCACGGCTTTCCCAAATTTTTTCCCAAATGAGTGGTTGAAGTTAGTTTTCTCACACTTCTGAATTCCAATATTTTTTCCATTATACTAGTCAGCTTTATGAAAACATCAAATAAGGATAAATGGCCTCAAGCTAAAGTCAAATATGTTGGGGGATACACATTAATAACCAGGTTCATATTGAACATCTGTACCCAAAATGCTTCAGGAAATTACATTGGATGGCTGAGATGTTTACGGCCTAAAAGATGGGGAACCATAGAAACGATTTGGGAAACACATCTTGCTCTATAACAACCTATGCTTGATCTTGGCAACACTTTTTTCTTATAGGCCAAAGAAAACATAAAGTTCCTCCCCAAGTTCTAATTCAATGATTGAGCAATCAAAAGTTTAAAAGTACTCCCCCCTACCCCCAATCTCGGTACTGGATTTCTAAGTATATAGGGAACCAAAGCACCTACTCCTGATCTTATGAAAACAACTTGAGAATAATGTAGGGTCTCTTTACAATCTGTGGTGGAGAAAAGAGGTACCCTGTTTCCCTGAAAATAAGACCTAGCCAGACAATCAGCTCTAATGCGTCTTTTGGAGCAAATATTAATATAAGACCCGATATCATATTATTATATTTTATATTATATTATATTATATTATACCCAGTCTTATATTATAGTAAAATAAGACCGGGTCTTATATTAATTTTTGCTCCAAAAATACATTACAGCTGATGGTCCAGCTATATCTTATTTTCAGGGAAACATGGTATGTCCTGAAGAACTCTAGGCCAAACTGTTAAGTCAATTAACTTGGAAACTAGAAGTGGGCTGAGATCCACAAAAATATATAGACACCTTGCAATAACCATAGTCCAATTGTACATAACAGGTAAGGTGATACAAAACAGCCAGTTATAATATGTGTTTCCTGAGGGATCAATAATCATGACTTCTTTCTTCTCCCTAGCAGAAATTAAAAACAAAGGGGAAAGTTATCAAGAAACAAGAAAATTTTTATTTCACTTATCAAATATAATTATGCCCATCACTCACAATTAATGAAATAGGAAGCTCACTCCGCAGTGGGAAGATGAACTTGGCATAAGTGCACTAGTCATAAGAAACTGTTTAGTGAGTGGTGGGTAGATAAATTACTAGTCTTACATTAAACCACACATTAGACTTTTATTAAAGCCCTTGTTTCATTGTGATGTTGCAGACACTTCTATCATTCCAGTCACAAAGAGGGAATCATGGCATCAGTCATGCCAAACGCTGGTGGGAGAATTGCGGCTTTCCCACTACCGCTACCAGGTAACAAAACAACCAGGAACTACACTGCTAACTACACTCATGGCTTCTTTCTCATCTGTATGGAGAAAAGAATACAAGGTGGGACAATAAAGTTCGCAAACTTATTGCAACAATGTTGCTAACATTTTTTGATATCAGAGAGATTATTCATTATGAATTTGTACCAACTGGACAGTTAACCAAGTTTACTGTTTGGAAGTGCTGAAAAGGCTGCATGAAAAAGACGCAAACAACTGAACTGTTTGATAATGTACCAGCTCACACAGCACTGTCTGTCAGGGAGTTTTTAGCCAGTAAACAAATAACAGTATTGGAACACCCTCCCTACTCAACTGATCTGGCCCCCAATGACTTCTTTCTTTACCCAAAGATAAAGAAAATGTTAAAAGGAAGACATTTTGATGACATTCAGAACATCAAGTGTAATATGATGACAGCTCTGATGGCCATTCCAGAAAAAGAGTTCCAAAATTGCTATGAAGGGTGGACTAGGCACTGGCGTCGGTACATAGCTTCCCAAGAGGAGTACTTAGAAGGTGACCATAGTGATATTCAGCAATGAGGTATGTAGCACTTTTTCTAGGATGAGTTTACAAACGTAATTGTCAGACCTCATATAACACAATCTAATAAAAAGTGCTTGTTCATAGCATGTATGAAGGATTAAGAGAGGCAATAGAGGGCAAGAGAAAGGGAGGAAGAAAATATATGGTCAAATGGAAATTGAAAAACATTTTTTTCTGGTATCAACCTTATATTTTCAAGTAATTTTCTCTTTATACAAACTTCAACAACTTTCTAACCGGTACAAATAAGTAAACTATTGTCTGGTAAAGAGTTTTCTCTATGTAAGTTTAGAAAACAACTTTCCCTTTAATAAAATGTAAAAAAAAAACAATAGCTTTGCAAATATCTCTCAGCCTTACCCTTGTGAAATTCTACTCACAAATGTTTGTTTTAAAAAGAATCTTTCAAATGGCTGGTGTTTTGATAGCATTTGCACTGCTCTCAAAATTAGACATGGCTTTTCAATGACACTTCTTTATTTTGGAGTATTTGCCATATGGTATTTATTACTCAAAAATGTTAATGTAATTATTAAATTCCTATTTCAATTTTAAAAATTGATGGTAAGATCCCTAGGAACCCAATTCTCTTTGGCACCTAAATATACCCCACTGGTAAGTTTATCTTCATCAGTGCTTGGGGAAGGTAATCAATGATAAGAATGAAAATTCTTTATGAGAAAACTAAGAATAAGGCTTCCATTGTTAATTTTAAGAAAATAAGAAACGAATTTAAATTCACATTTAATAACAACTTCTTTAGTCTTTACATAGGGCCTCTTTACTATAAAGGGCAGGGAAATTATCCCCGGATTTAAAACCCATCACAAATTAATTCCTAATTTCAATGCCAGTATAAATACTTACTCTTCTTTCTTATCTTTGTTTTTCTCCTCTTTTTTTTTCTTCTCTTTGTCCTTTTCTTTCTTCTTTTTCTTATCTGGCCCCTTTTTATTTTCATTTTTATCGTCTAACTTGCTGAAAAAATGAGATATGTAGTTAGTATTATAATACAAAAATTCTATGGGCAGAAAAATGTGGAAGTCTAACTTACCTCTTCTTTTCTTTTTTCTTTTTATTTTTTTCTTTTGGTTGTCTAAAGAAGAAACAATATCTCTGTCACATAATCAAATTACATTCTGACTTCCATTTT
This sequence comes from Rhinolophus sinicus, assembly GCF_036562045.2. Lineage (NCBI taxonomy): Eukaryota > Metazoa > Chordata > Mammalia > Chiroptera > Rhinolophidae > Rhinolophus > Rhinolophus sinicus. The sequence continues at coordinate 78,941,097 of NC_133752.1, forward strand.
TTCCTCTCCACTGAGCAAGAATTCTCAGTTCAGCCTTGCATTCAAAGACCTGCCCCTGTGCTCAGAAGCCAGAAATCTGGTTGCCTAATGGAGAGTGCTACAAAAATTGTACATGCATCCAAAAATTCCTGGATAGATGAATGTGGAAAACTGAAGAAAATGGAGGTGGGTAAAGGCATAAACCCAAGGAGAGAAATTTAAGAAACAACAGCACCTGAAAGAGAGTGCTTTCAAAGTCTCAATGTATATATGTATATATATATATATACATATATACGTATATATGTATATATATATACGTATATATATATATATATATACGTATATATGTATATATATATACGTATATATGTATATATGTGTGTATATATATATATATAAAATTTCAAATTTAATCTACTTGAGATCACTTATATTTATCCTTGAATAAGAGATTTGAAAAGTTCAAGAAAATGCCTTCCATTCTCTTTAGAGGGTTGATGCTGACTGAAGCAATTTTTATGGGTAGTCGAAAAGTTCTGTGGTAACACAGTGGAATCCTAATTCTTAGAATCTTTTACATGATTTGAGATCATTTTTTTCTATATACAATTTCTTCTTGAATAGAGATTAAGTGATTAGAGGCCTCTTTCTATGACTGGTTTTCTCGATCAGCAGAAGAATGGATTCTGGAGTCAGAGAAACAGACCTAAGATTACAGCAGACTGGCATTGTTGGTTGGGAAGTCTTGGGAATATTTGTTGTTCAGACATGAAAGAACAGGCATCTCACTATCACTAGGATGGTCAGAGAAGGCTGTTAAAGGGAGGCAGGTTTAAACCTAAGCCTCAAAGTATGGGCAAGAGTTGGAAACGTTGGGAAGAGAGAGGATGTTAAAGGGAAGGAAGTTTTTAGGTGCAAATGTACAAATAAATTTCATCTGGTTACAAATGACACAGCAGATGTAGAAAGCTGCTATTGAAGAGAAATAGTAAACAAAATAGACAAGTGAAATGGGGCTTGGCATCTATGGTCGTCATGTACAGATGGGAACAGAACATGAAGTTGGAAAACGGAGAATTTATAACTATGGGAGAACACTCCTGCGATACAGGATTTAACATCCTAGCATCAATATAGGAGATGGGGCTGATGCACTGCTCGGATGGCTCCTTAAAGTTCAGAAAAGGTGAGGGCCCACACTAAGTGAAACGGAAATTATAAATTTCACAGCAGATGACAGAAGAAGGTATCAAAAAGACTCACAGAAGAGGTATGCCAACCTGGATATACTACATAAGGAAGATTAGCCCACCAGTGATTATGTTCCCTAAGAGGGCTCAGAGGATGCAAAAGTGATAAGAAATGTGCTGGTGAGAAGCTCAGTGGTGCTGTCTTCTATGGGCCTGAGCTAATAGTAGGAGAGACTGGTACAAAACTGGGTTCCCTGAGAGTGACAGGGATGACAGGATTTAGAAATAACAGAGACCAGTGGCAGTACTTACTCATCAAAAAGAGATGGGTTCCATAATTGTATGCAGGATTCAAATATATACACACATGTACAGACATGCACGCGTACATACATACTACTTTTAATATGGGTAGCTACATTTTCCAGAACTACATAACCAAACAACAAAATAACAGAATATCATTGCCATTGTATTTGACAGTTTGCCTAATTCATATCAGCTGAATAACAGGTTCAGCTATATTCCTACCTTTTTAATGGTTTTCTTTAAAAACAAAACCAATACAATGGTTTTCTATTGTAAATGTACTTACTGATCCTTATTGCTGCTGTTGTTAACATTGAAAAGTGCAATGACACCAGGCAGGTACTGCTCCCTGGGAAATGAAAAAATACCGTGAAATCATAGTAGGCACCATCCGTATCAAGTTCATGGTAAGCAAACAGCTTTAAAGAACAAATTCTTTCCAGTTTATACTCATTACTAATGATTGTCTAGACAATTTTTGGAAATACAGAGCCTCCATGAAGGACCAATTGCCCAATATCAGTGCCATGAACCAAAGTGATTAATGAACACCGACTCATCAATGCTCACACCGAGAATCAGAATCCTTCTCGGCCTCTACTGAGCGAACTTGAATGCCTCTAACTCCCAGCAAGAGACTTGAGACTTAGATTGTCAGGGGAGATAGGAAGAGAAGAGAAGGCAAATAAAAACAGAGGGGAGAGCTGGAGGTGGTCAGTGGAAAGAGAGTAGAGAGGAAAGAAAGGAGGGAGAAAAAGCAAAGAAAACAGAAATATGTTTGATAGGATGGGCACCTTTGATCTGCACCAACAACGCACTGCTCTCCACACCCTTGGAGTCATGTGTTTGATGTTTCCATGACTGATTCATTTCCTGCTAAGGATTTCTAGCTTTTCTCTTCTAGCAACTCACTCCAGTGCTCTACTTCCCTGAAAATAGGGTCAAATGGAACACAGCATCTTAAAGAATGACGGCCAACCCCTCTCACATACAATTGCTTCAGGACCCCGGTAAAAGGATCAGAGAGAAGGAGAAAATCAGAGAGGACTGGGGCATAAGGTTTCTGAAGAGACAGATGCATGTCTCAAGGAACATGATTAGCATGAGTATTTATGACTTGGAGCCCCACCGACATGAATAGTCCTCAGGCAGTGGCAGTTTCCCAAGAGAAAAAAAAGGTAAGGAGCAGAAGTACCAAGTTTCTCCCGAGATCCTGCATAGTGGCGGCAGAGCAAGAGCATTTTCCAAGACCACTAAGTGGAAGGAGTAGAAGACCTTTCTTTCATATAAATAGTGGTTTAAAAACAGATATGGAGAGAGATCATACTGCTCACCTCTGTGACCGTCCTCCCCTTCTGTGTGACTTGTTTCTAAAGGAATCCCTTGCGAGGGGGCTTTCACTTTCGGAGTCTTCAAATACAGAGGCACTGCCATCATCATCAGAAAAGGAGCTACAGTCCAATGGGAGGCAGAGATGAATTAGATCAATGTCCTCAACGGTAATGGAGGAACAACAGGTCCCATTAGGGGAACCATTGCCTCATCTCTTCCTCTTCCCTCTCAAACTAACACACATATAACAATTTTTAATTAGAGGGAAATGAGAATTGTACGGGATACATAGCATTATAGGCACAATTTAGTAAGATGCATGTAACTAAGAAATGACTTTTTGAGATCTTCCACATTTCTATTGTTTGATGCTTTGGTTCATGTTAAGATTTAGCAAATAGAAAATGTGATATCTGTGTTTTGGGTCATATTATATAGTTGTATGAACTAACTTATAATAAAATTCCTTCCACTAAAAATAAATCAGCCACATGTATACACGGTCTATTCATTTATAGTGTAACCATTTTAAATTACACTTTTAAAACATGTAGGCATTTCATACGGTTTTTTTTTTCTCACATTTATCTATGGCAATGTTATCCCTTTAGAACTGAAATGTCCCATGAGGAAAGGTCTTGCTGGTGACTAAAGAAATATTTGGAATAGGAACTTCTAAATAATGACCACAATAATACCTGTGATTACTTGTTATACAAGTTATGCTGTTCCAAAGTTTAAATAAAATCACTAAATTAAATAAATTATAAAGTTCAAGGTTACAAATTAAAAGTTAAATTGAAATTGAACCTAGTTAAATTTAAGAACTGTGGCTGGTATTTAAAAATGCATGGAAAAATGTATGGATTTACCTGCATGCTCCATTTTCCATCCTTCTTATTTCCTTTTCAATATCTGGTACAATCACATTGGGAATGTTTACAAAAGAGTGCTGTGTATTGATAATATTTTTCTTCATGGTGAGTTTAAGCTTTGGGGAGAAAGAAGGCTTTTTAGTAGGAAGGGTTGTTTTTTTTAATGTACTTATATATAATCAAAAGTTTCACTCTACCATTCTTCTCAAGCTGTAATAACAGTATTGTTTGCTGTTATATGTGGTAATTATTCTTTAATAGAATGTAAACATGACCTAATCCCTAATTACCACTACCCAGTGTTTTGTGTCTGTTTTAAGAATTCAAGAATATAACAAAGGTACTGAACTTTTTTTTTTAACTTTGGATTTATCCAGTTCTGAAATTTTCAGGCAATGTAGGTGTGGGACAAAACTACAGGGATGTCGCATACACATCAAACAATTAAGCAATGATAAAAAACATTAAAATAAAATACCAAAATGGCTGTAATCAACTGTGAATTTCTAAAGGCATTCCAAAAAATGGGGGGGGGGACATTAAGTGGTATTCACTGTGGAGTGAATAAGGAGGCAACTGATCCACATTTTTAGCAAACCCCCTAAATCATTGATACATACTTTGAGAAACACTGCCTAAACTCTAGTCAGGGTATATTATTTCCTAAGACCTGGTGGGACAGGGTCGGCCAAACATCGATTCACTTTCCAGTTGCTTCCAGTGCATACCATGCTCCTATTACTGCTGTTTACTGCACTGCCTTCTTCCCCTACTTCAACTGCCCTCAGAGGATGATTTCTGGCCACAGTCTGCAGAAGGACGCTCTCCCCAACTCTGAAGATACGCACCTTGACAATGCCAGTACCCATGACAAAGATGCTGCTCCCTGCTGCTCCTCTGCCTGCCTCGCAGTGGTCCTGGCTGCAAAGTGGAGAATGTTCCTCCTCCAGACCCCCACCCCCACCCCCACTCCCCACCTCCACTCCCACCCCCCCACCCCCTCCCCCACTCCCCACTCTCCACCTCAACTCCATCCCCCGACCCCCACCCCCACCCTGGCTTTGATGACGTGGGCCTGGATGGGCCTTCATCTTCCATGACTCACTCCTTCAAAGAACATACCTATCTCCACAAAAACCAGCACATGTGAGGCACCCCTTGAGGGATTCCCTAGAAAACACTGGGAAGACGTTTTAAGGTGGTAAGATTGGAGGTTCTGTGGGTGCACGTGTGCAGGAACAGGAATTACGTGCCATTAATGACCTGGAAATTTATTTGGATCCAAAGACTGCAGTGGGCCCAGTGACCTTTAGGTTACAGAATCATACGCATTCAAGCACGGCTGCTATTGCAGGTACCCAGCCATATAGTGGGGCCAGCATCCTCTTCTGATAGTAAGTGTCCAACAACGGTAACGGTTGTTAGTATTTTTACTATCACCCCTCCTCCTTATTTTCTAACAGTTTTCTGTATATGCCTTAGTGCCTCAATTAATTATGAGTTCTTAGAAATCAGGACAATTTCTTAAAAGATTTTTTTAATCCCTCTTAATGTCTATTATGATGCTACATAACTAGCATGTGCTTGTTTACTTAGTTGCTAAACCAGTTCATTAATGGTATGTTATTTTAGAAGGTTTTCCATTTATTACATACTTTTAAAATGGGAATGGTGTTTTCTAATTAAACAGGAAATAGATAATTTATAAAATAATTTTATGCTATGAAAACAGATTATTCCTAAAGTACAAAATGACATTCTGATTGTGACAGAGCCAGGCTGTTTCACACAAATGTGCCTTTGTACACGCACTCCCTCCATCTAGACAGTCCACCTCCCTTGTGTCCCAGAAGAGTGCTACCCGTTGCACAAAGCCAAGCCAAGGTCTGCTCCTCATTGATTCCACACTCTTGACTGAGCTAACCACATCTTTCTCTTCTCTGTCACTGCATTTTGTACATAGTTCAATTATTTTGCTCTGTGGTAGCTAGTTGTGCACATATCTTTACAGTGAGGCTGTGACCTTCTAAGGTGGAGACCTTTGTAACCATAGCAGAGTGCCTACACATGATAGGTACCCGATAAAAGCTTAGTAAGGGAACAACTCTCATTTTTATTCATTTAAAACTATATTCACATGACACCTGAAACTAACATAATATTGTATGTCAAATCTAATTGAAAAATAAAACAATTATTTTTTTTAAAAAAAACTATACTCATGTGACTTTTTGTCAGAAGTTATGAAAACTCACTGAATTTACAATGATTTTGAACAGGTTCTTAGCATGGTAGACACAGTGGGTGGGGAAGCAGTATCCATTCTTTTCTTCTAGTGTGCTTTCATGATTGGCATACACTGGAAGAGCTAAAAATCTACATTTCCCAAACTCCTTTGCAGTTCAGGCCCTGAGTGCCCCTTAGGTTAAGTCAATCAAGTTCACTTGGAAATGAATTTGGATCTAAATAAATTGATATATCATCAATGAAGCTTTGTAAAGTGGAAGTGACGTGAAGACAATAGTTCTTCCATTTCTGCCCTGGCTGCCAGCAAGAACAGCCAGAGAGACATTGAGTTTCCAGAGGTATCAAATTCCTGTGCAGTCACCAGCTTTCTGAGAGCTAAAGGCAAGCAAGGTATCCAGTTTATGCTGGTATGGCACTAGCAGAAGCAAAGTGGCTCTTGAACCAATAATTGCAGTGGAAGTGGCTTCCTAATCCCTGTTGAATAAACAGTTCCAGTGGGGAATTCCTCACTGCCCACCTTCCAGATTGTGAGAGAGGAAGACACTGCCCTGTGGATCAGTTCCGGGATGCTGTTCTGGGGTCATGCCCGGGGTTTCTGCCTAGGGCCTATTGTTCCAGCCCTTCCAATGACTGTATAAGTACCTAGTTTGCAGAATTAAAGCTCTTTCTATTTAAAAGGGCCAGTGTGCAGTTTCGTTTCTGCAAAAGAACAGACTCTTTTCCTGATTCTCAATACATGGGGTGCTGTGGAACACTGAAGTGGTTGTCAAAAAGAGAGGAAGGAAGTGGAGGAAAAGGACAGAGAGGGAAATGTAAAAGGAGAGAAAGAAGAATGGAAAGAGAGAGGGAGAGAGAGGGGTTATGGAAAGCAAAAAGCAGAGAACATTACCCAGACTGCTGTTGTTGTCTGGAGAAAATAAAGGTGGGATGGTAATGGCCAAATCACCTTTTTTGACTTGTCACCCATAGTTCTCTTACACAGGACTATTTTATTCTTACATAATGGACCATTCTTGATTTTTGCTGGCATTTGAGGGTCTACATTATAGTAAATTCCAGAATTGATTGAAATTTTACATTAGCTTAACCTTTCAAGACAGTGAGAGTATTATCTCGTTAAATGTATTCATAAGTCTTTTATTGAATTAAGCAAATATCACTGCTATGTGCACCCCAAGTTCACAAGCACTAAAGGAACTTTGAAGAAAAGTGAGCTTAGCAATGACACTTTTTGCTTTTTTAGGGATCTCCCACCAGATATAAAACTGACCAATATAAGGAGTACTGAGTTCTAAAAATCCAGGAAACTTGATTAGCTTTAGCTAGTCCCCTATTTTGTAAACATTTGATCAGGCAGTGTATCAGGCAGGTGTGTTTGTGATATACATACACGCGCACACACAGAGGGTGCCAAAAAATGTATACACATTTTCAGAAAGGAAAAAACTGAATTAAAATTGTAATACTCAATATGTAGCAATAACAAAAAATGAACACAAGTCATTTGCATACTTTTTTTTGGCACCACTGGTATATACATATATACAAATATATATCTTTGTTTAATAATTCCTTTGCTCCTGCTGTAAACTTGACATAGAATTCTTTACTCTTTTTGTTCTCCCAGGAAAAATCTTGTTTGTCCTTCAAAAATCAGTTCACAGGTCACCTCTGTGAAGACTTCGATGACTACTTAAACACAAGAATTCAACACACTGTCCTTTTGTGTATCCATAGTTCTCTATCTCTTTACACGCACAGGCTAATACATAGATACTGACATGTCTGTCTCCCCTACAGACTGTAGACACTGGGAAAGTTAATCCAGGAGCAGGATGAACACAAACTTGACATGAAGCTTTGTAATGTTAAATTGGTATAAATCCAGCATCAACTCCTGTGTACCTTAAACATAATTCATTATTATAATGAGTTTAATTTTTCAATGAAAACATAATGAAGTAGGAGCTACAAAATAAGTTTTTATTACAAAAATAAAATTACTTGCTATGACAGACTATCTTGATTGCTTGTAAGAATTTAGGAACATAAGGAAGAAAATGCTTATGAAGAAAATGTTATGTGATCAATTGACAAGTGAAGCATGGAAATTGGGGAGGGAGGGGTTGGGGAACTAGACAGAGGGAAAAAGAGGTACAAGTCACTAAGAAAAGAGTTGGGGACAATTATAAGTGCTGACACCTGACAGCCTGGGCTGCCTCCTCACAAAAACTGTTGTGCTTAATCAGAGGCCAAGGAAATAGCATAAAAATCTAAGGAAACTGGAAATCAATAACAACAATGACACCAGTTATTGGTAATTAATTAATAAGAGTCTTTGTCTCACCAAGAAATTGTCAGATTCATTTGCTGCCATATTTCACTTTGGGAACTTGAAAATATTGTGGCCTTAGCATGCAAACAAAGTAAATTTTAGTTTTAAAAGGAAAAGAAAAGAATTTCAACACCTACATAACACCACCACAAAAATTAATTCAAATTGGACTGTTAAAGAAAAAATTATTCAGGACCCTTGGTAAAGATGGTAAGATAGACTTTATTCAGGGAAGACTGCTACAATGGGGTTTTATAGTAGGGGAGAGAGACTGAGCTCAACTCTGAATACAAGGACAAGTGGAGCTTTATGGCCAAGAGCGAGGCGGGGAGTGTCAGTGGATGCAAAATAGTTACTAAGAGGAAATATGAAGGCTAGGGGTATTTTTGCTAAGCTGACTCAAAGGGAAGGATTCTTATGAAGGCGGGCCACGGTGATAAGAGTGATAAGAGTGAGGAATGAGGAATTTGATCAGATATCAAGGTTAATCAGATCAAGTTTGGAGGATTTTCACTAAACTGACTTAGCAGGATATCCTGCTAAGCCCAAAATAAGTGGGCCAAAAACAGAGTTCAAAGTCAGAGCCTAGTCAAAAAAAGGACTCAAATGATCCTTACTCAAGTTTGGTCTAAAGAAGAGAGTTGTCAGGGTCATAGACTTAAACATACAAGTTAAGGTTATAAAGTTTCTAGAAAATCATAGGAGAATATCTTCATGACCTTAAGGTAGCCATTATTTCTCAGAGAGGACACAAAAAAGGCACTAAACCTAATAAGAAATTTCAGTGAATTGGATGTCATCAAAATTTTAAACTTTTGTGCACCCCTATGTTTATTGCAGCGCTCTTTACAATAGCCAAGGCTTGGAAGTAACTGAAATGCCCATCGGTAGACGACTGGATTAAGAAACTGTGGTACATTTATACAACAGAGTATTACTCGGCCATAAAGAAGAATGAAACCTTACCATTTGCAACGATATGGATGGACCTAGAGAATATTATGCTAAATGAAATAAGTAAGTCAGAGAAAGACAAATATCATATCATCTCACTTATGTGTGGAATCTAAAGAACTGAATACATGAGCAAAGTAAACAGAAATAGTCCCAGAGATATAGAAGAAAAACTGATGGTTGCTAGATGGGAGGGGGGTGGGAATGACAGAGAAGGAGAAGGGATTAGAGAACATAAATTGGTAACTACAATATTGCTATGGGAATATGAAAGACAGTTTGGGTGATATAATCAATAATGTTGTAAAGATTTTGTAGAGTGTCAGATAGGCACATGTCTTATTAGGGAGACCACCTCAGGGATGATGTAGATGCTTGATCACTGCAGTATACACCTGAAGCTGAAGCTAAATAATATTATATATCAACTATAATTTAATATGTATATAGTCACAGGATATGGAGTACAGCATAGGGAATAGAGTCGATGGAATTGTAATAGATATATACGATGTCAGAAGGGCAATAGATTGGGGGGGATCCACTTTGTGAGGGGTGAAATGTCTAACTATTACATTACTTTGTACACCTGAAACTAATAATAATAATAAAAAAATTTTAACTTTTGCTCATCAAAAGACAGGTAAGAAAATGTAAAGGCAAGCCATTCAGAAGCATATTCACAGCATATTTATCTGAAAAAACATATCCATAACATATTAAAAATTTGTATAAATCAACAATAAAAAGAAAAACAACCCATAAAAATATGGACAAAAAACTTGAACAAAAACTTCCTTAAAGGAGATATAAAAATAGCCAACAAGCACATAAAATATAAAATATGAAAACAGCCAATAAACATATAAAAATGTGCTTAACATCATAAGTCATCAGATAACTGAAAATTAAAACCACAATGAGATATCACTTTACACCCACTACAATGGCTAAAATTTAAGACTGACAACACCAAATGTCATTCACATCTCTCTCTGGTGGAAGGGAAGATGGTACAACCTCTTTGGCAAACTGTTTGGCAGTTTCTTACAAAGACAAACATACACTTACTCTGTTACTCGGTAATTCCATTGCAGGTATTTACTCAACAGAAATGAAATCATATGTACACAAAAACATTTGTGTAATAAATTTTATAACAGCTGTACTTATAGAATGACCAAACAGGAAGCACCCCACACTTTCATCAGTAGGAGAATGGATAAACAAACTGGTTTATACAATGCAATAAAAAGGAATGAACTATTGATACTTACAACAGCATGGATAAACCTCAAAAACCTTATTTGGAGTGAAAGAAGCCAGATTCAAGAGTATATGCTGTACAATTCCATTTATATAAAATTCAAGAACAGCCCAAACTATTCAATGATGATAGAAATCAGAACAGAAATTGTCTGGGGTGGGGTGAGTTCTGTGAGAATTTCCTAGAAGGGGGTATGAGGGAACTTTCTAGAATGCATGTGGAATGTGGTTACATGAATGTATACGTTGATCAAAAGTCTCAAATTGTACCCTTAATATGTATGCATTTTGCTATATGCAAATTTTACCTCTATTTTTTAAAATACAAGAAAAGATATCGTAATCAAATAGGAATGAAAAAATGTTTAACTTAAATATTAAGTATATGTAATGTGATGATAATATTCTTTAATGTAATAATAAAAGCTACCATTTGCTGGGTTCTTACTACATACCAGACATAAAGCATGTAATTCTCACTACAAAATTGTGAAGTAAGCATTATCATCAGGTTCCTATGAAGGAAAAGGGATCTGGCATTCTGAAAACATACTAAATTTGCCAAGATCTAATAGCCAGAATGTATACCAAACAGCAGATACACGAACCAAAGTACGCACAATGCCGAAATCTGCCTTTTACTTCTTTATTACACTGATTCTGAGTTTGCCCAAAATCTTTGGTACTAGAACTGAGACATCAAAACCATATTTGAATTTTAATATTAAAGTCCTCATAATTTTAGTGCACCATTTCAGTAATCCACTCATATATTTTTTACTGTATTTTACATCCCATGACTATTTTGTAAGTACCAATTTGTATTTCTTAATCCCTTCATCTTTTTCACTCAGCTCCCCAACCGTCATCCCATCTGGCAACTATCAGTTTTTTCTCTGTATCTATAAGTCTATTTTTGTTTTATTTGTTCATTTATTTTGTTCTTTAGATTTCACACATAAGTGAAATCATATGGTATTTATCTTTCTTTGTCTGATTTCACTTAGCATAATACCCTCCAGGTTCATTCATGTTGTTGCAAATAGTAAGATTTCATTCTTTTTTATGGCAGAGTAATGTGCTATTGTATGTATGTACCACTTCTTCTTTATCCAACAGTCTATCGACAGGCACTTGTGTTGTTTCCATATCTTGTCTATTGTAAATTATGCTGCAAATAACATAGGGGTGCATGTCTTCTCAAATTATTGTTTTGGATTTCTTTGGATAAATACCCAGAAGTGGAATTGCTGGGTCATCAGATAGTTCTATTTTAAATTTTTTGACGAACCTCCATATAGTTTCCCATAGTGGCTGCACCAATTTGAAATCGTACCAACTGTGCATGAGGGTTCTCTTTTCTCCACATCCTCACCTACACTTGTTGTTTGTTGATTTATTGATGATAACTATTCTGACAGGAGTGAGGTGGTATTGCACTGTGCTTTTAATTTGTGCTGTCTTGATGATTAGTGATGTTGAACATCTTTTCATATGTCTATTGGCCATTTGTATGTCCTCTTTCAAGAAATGTCTATTCAGGTCCTCTGCCCACTTTTTAATTGGATTGTTTGTTTTTTTGATGTTAAGTTGTATGAGTTCTTTATAAATTTTGGATATTAACTTTGTTCTTTCTCAAGATTGCTGTGGCTATTCGGGGTCTTTTGTGGCTCCATATAAATTTTACCATTATTCTAGTTCTGTGAAAAATGCCATTGATGTTTTGATAGGGATTGTATTGAATCCATAGATTGCTTTGGGTAGTATGGACATTTTAACAATGTTAATTTTTTCTTTCAGTAACCCACTTTTAAATTTGAGGACGATGGAATCTCATGGGGAAACATTTATCTAAAAGCTACATGTATTATCTGCCTAAGCAAATAACACTAAATGTTTTGACTGAAAGAAAGAATTGACATGTTTAAACATAATATTTGGATTTTAAATTGAGCAATTCTTTTGGTGTCATTTGGTTCGTATTACAAGGTACTATGGCCTCTGCCGGGTAGAATCATAAAAACCCAGAAGCGGTTATAACCCCAAATGTCAGTTGAACCAACCTTTCACCCGAGACAGGAATGACTCCAGATTGTTCCTGATAAATAGTCACCTGGTCTCTTTTTGAACATTTCTGGTTCTTATGCTGGGTTGGGCCTTATGAGTAGCCCATTCCATTGTTGAGCAGCTTTGTTCTTTAGGAAATCCTCCTTTACTTTCCTGAATAACATTTGCTCCTCAGTCTGTCATGAGGATTAAGTGAATAAAGAACTTAGCATTCTGGCTGGCATGTAGTAAGAACCCAGTAAACAGCCACTTCTATTATTGGCTTAAAGAGTACATTCCTCATAGTAGTACATATTTTTGAGTTATAAGTTTTTATCAAAACTATCTTAACTGATACCAAGTATGGTTCTTGGCCTTATGAGAATGTTTCTAGAGTTCCACTCTTGAGCATGGTGCCAACTGTTGTTTTCAGATAGATGTTTTATTTATGTTTGGGAACTTTCTTTTTATTCCTTTATCACCAAGTTTTTTAAAAATTAGATATTGGAATGAATGATGATTTTTTTATTAAAGGCTCTTGGTTTTATAGAAATTATCTTATTTGTCTTTTGACTATTAATATGATGAGCCATATTAATAAAATATTTTAATAGTTATGAAATAAACCCTTTTTTTTCTTTTAGGAACTTTATGGCTTTAATTTTTCCAATACAGTTAATGATCCATCTCAAATTAACTCGGCTAATGGAATGAGGTAGGGAACATTTCATTTATTTTCCATTTTTTAAAACGGGTTTCCTAATACATTGGTTAAAATAACTTTTAGTTTTTGACAATGTGATAAGTATAAATGGCATTTTATTGTTGTTTTGTGCCTTGATGAACTCTTGACTATTTTCCTGGATTTTCATATTTCTACAACTTTGACTCAGAGTTATTTCACTAGCCAACCCCAAAGGCAGACTTCTTGATTTGGGCAAAATATCTTGTTTTCTTTTTGAGAGATGTGAAATTGCCTTAGCAGGACTGATCTAGTGACATCTGTGTCAATCAAGATTAGGAACTACCCAGAAGAATTATTGGCAACCATCAATCTGTTTTAAATTAGTAAGGATTTAGACTGACTCATGAAGCATTAAGATAGTCATATTTGCATGAGCTTGCTCAACTGGAAGAGGTCGAATTTTACAATATAGGTTAAAACATAGGAAAAGACTAATTATACCAAATACTAAGAGTAGTGTAATAACTGTGAGCTCTGAAAACCGTAAGCTATGCTTCCCAGGGAAATAAATGAAACCTGTTTAAAGTATATTTAATATAAATAAGAACAACGGATACATTTCAAGGAAGCAGCTTGTGTTGACAAGTTCAACCAAATTACTTTGGCGATTTTGCCCTTAGTTTTCTGTGACCTACAAAAAAATAGGAGCCATCCACATGACGTCAAAATCTGAGTTCCTCAGAAAAGTCTCAACAGCGCTTTGTTTTTCAGGGATTATACTGTACATAGATGGGCTCAAGCTTAAGGAGAGTCAAACACCCACATTCTTCTTGAAGGGTTAATGTCTGAGAAAAGTGACTGGTTAAGCAGCTATAATAATTCCAATAGAAAGTACATTTACATTTTTCTAATAATACAATTCATGTAATTCTTTATGCCACATAAATCCAGATATTTGGATATCACACATTTCCAGATATTTGGCTTCCATATGCTCTGTAAAAAGATCTTCTTTTTCTCTGTTATTTTTCTGCCAGTTAGTTTCTTCCCAGGACCTCTAGTAATTATGTTGTGTCATTTGAACTTAGAACACTAAATAATTTTTCCTCCATTCTCCCAATTTTCTTTTCTGACAAATGTTGGAATAAACCCTTCTTAATCATAGTAGGTTCTTCTTGTTCACATGCTATTGGATCCTAGCTGTTAATATTTTATTTTGAATTTTTGCATTTGTATTAAAAGGTGAAATTAGCCTACAGTCTGGGAAAGGATTGTCAGTAATTGTTGATTTTTCCATATACTTTTCAACCTTTTTGGTATCATAGGATTGTTAATAAAACATCTGAAAAGAACCAAAACATTCTTCCTTTAGAAAATTCATTGCTTTACTGGTTTTCCCAAACACTTATCTTTGAATCAAAATTAATGAATGAAAGGGACACAACTGCTTTGGAAAGCATATGTCAGTTTTCGGTTTTTCATGAATCACAAAAATTCCTCAATTAAGTGGGAATGTAGAACACTGCAGAAGGATATAGCAAAGCAAATTGTTGAGAGAATCTTATGGATAATGCAGGCAAAATTAGTATGGAACATGAACTATGAATGTCCAGGAAGCAGTCTATTCTATTGAATGACATCAGGCCTTGACTTGGGTTCAAAACCTGGCTCTATCACTTACTAACTGAAAAAACAATTCAAGTAGTTTTTAAGCTTGCTGAACCTCAGTTTTTACATCTGTTACATCAGAATATCTTTAATATTAAGTAGCAAAAAAGTTATGTTGTATACCCCCCTCCACACACACAAACCCATAAACCAACATAATTAACTAGAGCAGTGGTTCTCTAAATTTAGTATGAATGATAGCCTTGAAATTTGTTTAACATGCAGATTCCAGGGCCTTGCTCTCAGAGTCTGAATGAAGTATGGTGTGGGACACTTGAATCTACAATTTTATGAAGCACCGTAAGTAGTTCTGTTTTAAGCAGTACCTGAATCACATTTTAAAAAACATTACACCATTGGCCATTGCTGCACTGTCCCAATCACAACTGTAGTTTTGAATACAGTAGTGAGAGAGATAAATGAATGATCAGGAAAAGTTTCAAGGTTGCTGTTACCTCTCTGACATTTCAGATCCACAAATCTGAAACCTTTAGGAAAAATTCTTGAAGACAAAACTCCCGAATGATTATTATAACAAAAAGTCAATTTCATAACTTAAGATGAGAAATAAAGGTTTCAATTTGTAAAATAATCAATGAAATTCACTACATTAATAAAAAAAAATGAGATAAATTATAGGATCATTTCAGTAGATGCAGAAAATGCATTTGACATAATTCAACATGTATTCATAATAAAATCTCTTAGCAAACTAGGAGTAGGAAAGAAATTTCTCAACCTGATAAACAGCATGTACAAAAGAACCTACAGCTAACATCATAGTTAATGATGAAAGGCTAAACATGCTCTCCCTAAAGTCAAGAATAAGGCAAGAATATTCTAGAGGTGTTCAACATTGTGCTGTAAGCCAAGAACAAGAAATAAAAGACATCCATATTGAAAAGAAGCAAAACTATTTGCAAATGACAACCCTATGTGAACACCTCTGTTCACATAGGGTTGTCATTTGCAAAAAAAGATTACATATATGTGATGAACAAATGTGAAGTGAACTTAGTAAGGTCACAAGATAAAAAGAATCAATGTAAAAAATTAATATTATTTCCGTATGCTAGCAGTGCATAATTAGAAAATAAAATGGAAATGAAAAATATGCATACCAAAAGATTAATGTCTATATCCAATTCAATAGATAAAGAGCATGTACCATTTACAAAGTTCTCTGCCACATGTTAGGAAGAAGGCCAAAGAGGACTACAGCCATATAGAGCTTATATTTCATAGCAGGGAACAAGACAAGAACACCGTACAGAATGAATGATTTGGGACCCATCGAAGGGACTAAAATAAGTATTTGTAATTGTCAGTCACCTCTTCTCCGATTTCTGAGATTAATCTTTTTTTTTGTTTCAAAATCAGTGGATATTTTAATGGTGTTATACAGTATTATGAAAAAAATATGATAGCAGGAATAACATATTTTTTCAAGGGGAGTTTCAAAAAAGAAAAGAATCCTTTTCAGCTAAATAAAGAAAGTGGTTCATGAGAAAGATGGCACTGTACAGAAGCATGGCTTATAATCAGGGCCCTATCAGAAAAATGGCCAAATCAGATGGCTCAGTAGTGAGAATTTAATACAGAGAATTAATAACAAAGGTGTTGGAAAACCTAAACAGGGAAAGTGAGAAAACCTAGAGATGAGCAAGAACAGGGCACAGCTACCACCCCTAGAGCAGGAGATAGAAAGGGAAGAGAAAGCTTATTGGAACCTCAATCCAGGGCTGCCCAGCAGGAAGGGGAGCAGAGAGGGAGAGACTGTCCATGGAAGATGGCACCACTATGGGAGATGCGGCCAGAAGCAAAGCATGAGTGGGAGAAATGCCCTGAATTCCCTTTCCTCCCCTTCTCCCATACTTCATCTTCCACTGGTAACCCTCAGTGGCTGACCCTAAAACAAAACCAGGAGGCAGTGGAGCCTGGGGAAAATAGGTTGCAGGAAAGAGTGGGCAAAGATCTAAGAGTAAGCAGAAAATGAGAGATATTTGTGGGTAGGATTTTACAAGTGGGAATGGGCTAGGGTAAAAGGGAATTCATGGTAACAGTCATGGAGGTGAAAGAGGAAACCTGTCAGGAGACTAGAGATTCATCTGGTTTAACTGGAGGACACAGAGAAGTAGTGAGAAGTAGGCATGGAAAAGTAAGAGGATTTTGTCAGAATAGGTACTCATTCTTCATTCCACAGGAAATAGTCACTGAAGATTTTAAGACATGAGGGTGACATTATCCCAATGTACTTCGCGAAAATTAATGTGGTATCAGAGTGCAGGATATATTGGGTTAGTTGCATTATAAATTCTTGTTATCGAATCTCAGATTGTCCTTTAACATTGCTCATCAATCCTTTTCCTATCTCCACAGAAGCTGTTTCAAGTGCCTCTCCATTAGTCTAAAGCCCTACTTCCAACCCCACCCTCAAGAGATATCCCCAGCTTTACTGGTCTATTCACTGATAAAAAGAATTGTTGGAGGACTGAGCCAAGCCTTAGTTACCAGCCAGCACCTTCAGCGTATAGTGAAGAGGTGTGCACGTATATAGGCCTTGGCTACTGAACTGACTTAGAATCTGGGAGAAGAGTCTGAGGCTGTCAGAAAACTAAATTAAGACCAAAAAAACTGCTTGGTGATTATAGTCTTTTGATCCTTTCATCCTTCCTTCCAGTCTCCCTTACCTCCCACCAAAAATATTTATTCAATACCTACTAGCAGCAGGAAATGTGCTAAGTACTATGAATACAGAGATTAACACAATATATAATATGTGGGCAGCAGGTTGGCTCAGTTGGTTAGAGCGCAGAGCCCGTAACACCAAGGTCACAGGTTTAAGTCCCACATGGGCCAGTGAGCTGCGCCCTCCACAACTAGACTGAAAACAACGATTTGACTTGGAGCGGATGGGTCCTGGAAAAACACACTGTTCCCCAATAAAAAAATTTTTTTTAATTTTATATATATATATATATATATATATATATATATATATATGTATATATTTATTACATGCCTTCAAGAAATGCATATTATAGTTAATAAAACAGATAAGATATTTAATAGATAAGTAACACTTTTGAAGATTATCTTAGATGTCCCCATAGAAAATAAAGGCACACTCAAAATGAGGTAATTCCATAAGAGATGTATTTCCAAATGGACTATTTACAAAGGTGCTGGTGGAAGGGATAGTGCAGTAACCTGAGACTAGAAGCGGCCAATCAGTTACCACCCCTAGGCTCCAAACACAAGAAGAGAGAATGGTGGGTCACTCCCTTGCAGGACAGGGAGTTATGCAGAGAAACTGCCCATGAGACAGTGACTTATCACCGACAGACACAGCCAGCACAAGGCAAGCTCACAGGAAGAACACCACCAGGGCACTCAGTATCTTGACTCATGGCTCCCTAATGTCCCCCAATGTCCTTCTGAGGTCCTGCACTGAATGACCTCAGAGAGCATGTGGATGCTTCCATAAAGGGCAGTTCTCTCCTCTGGAATACAGACTAGAAAAGAGGTGTGTTATGGATTGAATTGTGTCCTCCAAAAATGATATCTTGAAGTCCTACCCCCCAGTATCTTAGAATATGACCTAATTTGGAAATTGAGTCTTTCTATATGTAATTGAGTTACAGTGAGGTCTTTAGGGTGGACGCTAATCCAGTATTATTGATATCCCAATAAAAGGTGGACATTTGGACACAGAGAGACATACACGGAGAAGAGAGACTATGTAGAGATACGCAGAGAGAACACTGTGGAGATGAAGGATTGGAGTGATGTGTCTACAAGCCAAGGAATGCTTGGGGCTACCAGAAGCTAGGAAACAGCATGGGACAGATTCTGCCCTCATGCCTTCAGAGAGGGTATGGCCCTACCAAACCTTGATTTGGCACTTCTGGCTTCTATCACTGAGACAATAAATGTCTGTTGTTATAAGCCACGAAGCTTGGATTAGTTTGTTACAGCAGTCCTAAGAAATTAATACAGGGTGGAAAGGTATCCAGGGGGTCAAACAGCTAATATCAAGTACATAGAAATAGGTCAGTGCCAGGGGTTGCTGTGGGAGCCAAGAGGAGATGCACCTAATTCTCTGCAGGGGACTTGAGATAAAGCTTCCTGCAAAGGCGGGGCTAGAGCAATCTTGGACAAAGAGAAGACACCTACCAAGCATATTACAATGTGAAACAGGATTCCAGGTGGAAGCAGTAACAAGTACGAAAAACAAAACAAAACATAAAAACAACAGAACATATGAGAGAGCATGGTGCCTCCAGGTAACCACAGCAGATCAACTCGTGGAGAATAGGTGAATAAATGACAAGAAAAGAGGTGGAGAGGAAGGCAGGGGTTAATTCACGGGTGCATTGAATGCTCTATTGTCCTATAAGGATGAGGAGTCATTGGAGAATTCTAAGTGGGGACACTCCCAATTTTCCAACTTGGTGAGAATCTAGGGATTGTGAAAGAGGTATGCAGGCAACAGGAAGAAGCGGGAAGGATTACAAGGGATCACTGGGGCCCCATCTGATGCAAGAGTGCTGTGATTTTCTCTCACCATGTGCAGTAATTCATGAAGGAAAGAGCCAAAATGAGCAGATACTTGAAATAATCCAATATTAGGGTGTCATGCAGGGTCTCAGCTCCTACTCCCCACACAAGAATGCGGGATATGGTGAAGCCAAAAAAGAACACCCATGGAGCCATGGATGGGGGGTTCATACCACTATAGTCTCGCTGGCGGCTGGGTTGGAGATACAGGAAGCAGGAGCCACACAATCCACAATCTGCTGTCTGCTTCTCTGCCAACCAACCAACCACCGGGCTAACCACGGCAGTTATATTAGTGGCTAATGGCTCACTGGTTACAGCTGATGGCCTCCCAGCCACAGCGGATAGCCATCTGATTACAGCTGATGGCCATCTAATTACCAAGCCAGCACCTTTCTATGTGAGGCCGAGAGCATGGAAACTGCTCTCCTGGCTCTGTCCCCACATAGGGTCATTAGCTGAGGTAGAGAGACAAGGGAGCAGAAGAGGTAAGAAGGTTGTGAAAGACTATCAAAGACAATCACATGTCTTAGGCTGAAGGGAGAAAGGGATGCTGGGAAGAGAGGATATATTAGGTAATTGAAGGTCAAGGGGACAAATATGTCAATAAGGTTGAAGAATACCAGTGGGAAAGAGAGTAAGAGCTGGAAGTAGAGAAGGCTGCTGTCAGAAAAAGAGATGCCGTACTGAAGTCTACCATGGTGGAAGGGAAGCAGTTCTTCGAGGATGCAGGGTGCCACAGGGGTGACGAGGAAGAAAACTCAGCAGAGTTGAGGAAGACAAGGACCTGTGAAGCTAGAGACACAGATTCTCAAAGGTATCATATTTCATAGCTGTGGAGGTTGCCCAGCATGACAATGGGACTCCGTAGGAAAGTGACATCAGTACAGTCGGTGCCAAATTATTTGATGAATGTGGAGTAACAACAGGGAGATCAGTAGATGCCCAAGACAGAGATGAAAGAGATGAGCTTCAGTGGAAAAAGGCTGTGTCGTAAAGGATTTAGAAGTGGCCGTTGGGAGGTAGGAAAATGTCAGCCTCTTTCTAAGTGGATCGGGTGCTTCCAGGCTGTGCATCAGCCGAATCTGTCCAAAGTCTAAACAGTTCTTCAGACTTTAAGTGAGACATTTCTGATTGTTTTGGTGCGAATGCCTCTGGGAAGTTTTAATGACTCCTTCACACACCTGGGCAATTGAGAAAGCATGGATATGGGTGGGCCATGCTCTGCATCTGTCAGCCTCCTGCAGTCTCTATGTTTTCAGATCATAGTAGGAACAAAGAGAGAAAGGAAAGAAGTGTTATGGAATGCCTGCTACAGCTCAGGCGTTACATTACGTTAGCCCATTTCATCTACCTAAGAATCTGAGGCATGGCTTTGTGGCCTCCATCTTACATGGGAGGATATGAAGGTCAGCGAGGTTAAATGTTTTGCTCAAGGTCTTATGACTTTTACTGTAGAGCTGGTATGCAAAAACAGGCTGCAAAACCCAAGGCTTTCTGTGCAGCTCAGAAAAGACATGATACAGGAACTCAGTCACCAACTGCCCCAAGCGATACTTGTTTGGCCCTGCTTCATTCCTATCAGTGTGGGCTTTTCCATGAAAGTGTGTCTTTTGGATTCAGCCACTTACTTATTTATAAGGCGGTAACAGAAATTCAGAAAGCACATCTTAAAACATTGATTAAGCAAAGAGGATGCCTTGGGAGTTTTAACTTCTAATAATATCCTTTAGGCTCCTAAGCCACCCCCAAATAATACACTTTTTAGAAAACAGTAGATGTGGTAAATAAATGTAGCTTTAAAATAAATTCCTAGCCCCCACTTCTCACCAGTTGGCTGCTCCTAAGCCCCTACTAAGTAGAAATTCTAAATCCACTACTGTCCTTAGGAAAAATAGCAGAAAAAAATTTTCTATAATTTAAGTAGACTGTGCTCCTTTAAGGAAAGAACAGTTTTGTGTTTCATACATATATCCTTAGTATTTAGAACTGTGCTGAGAACCTAGCAAATACCCAGTGATGCTTGTGGAAAGCATGAATGAGTAAATGAATAAATGAAGGCCAGAGGGAGCAGGAGTGAAAGTGATGAAGGGAACCCACTCATCTTTGCTTTGCTAATACTCCAAACTCTCTATTAAAGTCTCCTTCCCCATCTCCTCTGTTTATCACATTCTCCCAACCCATAAGATCCTGGTGCAGTGAGTCAGGATTGTAAGGATACTGGAATCTGAAGATCCTGTGGCCTCTAGAAAGGTGGTATGGATGAGAATTTCACTTTTTCATCAATCAATACTATGTTCTGAACCATCAAAGCTCCTGGGAACCAGAGCTCTGTCAGCTCCAGCAATTGTCCTTCTGCTGCGTCCTTCCATCTGTAGTAGTAGTAGTACCACCTATGATACAGAAATTAGTAATATGTACAGTCCCACATTCAGCATCCTGCACTGCTGAGGAACAGTGGGGCTCCCACTTTCACCCATTTTCTTCCATGAAATTCAATCTTCACTTCTATGCAGATATCTCCCAATTCCACATATACAGCCATGGCCATCATCCTTAACTCCTAGACTACATTTCATCCATCAATTCATTCCATACATTTTGCATACCTCCTATTGACCAAGCTCCTTTCATTTAATTTCCCTAGCATCTACTTCAGAGCCCTGTGTCCAGTGTGTCTGGAAATGGACTTCCGCTTCCTTCCCTATCAAACCAACTCTTCTTCCTCATTTAACAATCTGTTTGCAGAATCACTGTACTTTCATTTACTTAAATTCGCTTAGAACATGGAGTTAGTTATCTTTGACTCTTTCCTTCCCACCCTGTCATTCTGTCAAGTCTTACATATGCTATTTTGCAATTGCTCTTGCTTGTATTCCCTCATTTTCATTCTAATTGTCACTAGGATTTGTCAGATGCCTTTTACCTCTTGTCTTTGACTAATTCTTTTAGCTGGTTTATTCATCCCCAGTGAACTTCTGGATAAAACTGAAGACTGGATGGAGGGATTCAGTTTGTAAGGCTGGCAGAGTACTCGGACTTTAAAGCATCATCTTTAAACAAGGCTAACACATATTACGCAGCTCAGACTACCCACACTATTTAATTATTTGAAATGGTCAAAAGTGATTCAACATGTATAAGAATTTCTGTATGTTGGTACTTTCTGGAGTGAACTTCTGTGTGAATGTCCCAAAAGATTGTTATAAATGATGTATTTGTTATTTGTACATTATTTGTTATCTTGACACTAATAAGCAAAATGTGTACCTTTTTAAAATATGTAATGCTCTAGTACAAAGCTTTGATAAAGAAGGTATTCTAATCTGCTGATGCAATCACCTCATTAAAAAGTACAGAACAATATACACTAAACTGTAATCAATAGTTACCTCTGGAGAGTAGATTCCTGTACTTTTATTTTTTTATTTTTTGGATTTTATACAATAAGCACATATTAAGTTTATCATAAAAGAGTAAATTTTGATATTTTTCTTAAAAGAACATTAATAACGACTTATAGAAATGTTCACAATATGGTATTAAGCAGGAAAAGCAGATTGTTAAGCAATATTTTTATATTATCTCATTTTCTGTAAAAGTATATATATATGTGCATAGAAAAGATAAGCACTTTAATGTTAATATGCTAAGTTTTCAATGGTGGCATAAGTATTTTGGCTTTCTTCTTTGTGTTCTGTATTTTCTCCTGATTTATTTTTTAATGAGAAAAAAAAGGGATTTTGTTGAGTAGCAAAAATAATTTGTGTCAGAACTTTTGCTTTAAAATAATGTTTCCAATCCTTGCCCAATCTCAGTAGTCAGTTGCAGAACTTAGATTGTTTCTGAATTTTAAGCATCATCTTTAAAGCATCATGCTCCCGGAGTTTGTAACCACCTAGAACAGGCTTTGCCAGCTCTGCAACACAGAAGCAGCCAGTGCCTGACAACAGCCATTTTCGACTTGGCAAAAACTTGGGTTCCATCCCAGCGCTTCACAAATTGCCAGTGAGACCTTGGCAGAGATCTTTCTGAGCTTCAATTTCCTCTGTAAAGCGGAGATGATAATACCTGCCCTGCCTATTTTAATGACTCTCTATGGGAACCGAATGAAAAATATAAAGAACTACTAAAGGCTGGGAAGAGTTACATAAATGCAAGATGTTGATATTATTATATAATCCCCAAGCTCAGAGAGAGAAAGAGAGAGAGAGAGAGAGAGAGAGAACCATCAACTTTCTTATGGAGACAAAGAGGGCTAAAATGATGAAAATAATCTTCTTTTAATCCCTCCCCCCTTGAACTATAACTTTGAGGAGTCAAATTTGTCAAGGCAACTATTTAATAACTATCTTTATAGAATCATAAGCAAGCTGTAATTCCCGTGAAAACGAAAACAGAGCTGACACAACACTGTTGCTATGTATGCCCGCAGCAAACACAAGGACCTGTCTGGCTGGTTAAGTCAATTATTATCAACTTATGAAGAAAACACAATACTTTCTCAGGCAGAACCAATTTCACCAAGGAGGTCATTATCATAATCATTATCATTACCTTCACAATCCACGGAAAATTTACAAAGCAGCCATCATAAAATGAAATCTCAATTACTCAATAGCCAATTAACAAAATCCAATACTCTTTTTTTTAACCCAAAACATTTTACAAGAAAACATGGTGAAATAACAGAGTGGTTTAAATGCCAGAAAATGTAAGCGTCATGAGAACAAAATACTTCTTTTATTCACTACTACTTTTCCAGTGACCAGAACTAGGAATATTTTCCAAACAAAATGTAAAGAATTAATTATAGCTATAAAGTCGTATATATTATTACCCTGGAGCCTTGCAAGACCCTACATCATGAAAGAAAGTTTTCTTTAAAATCAAGATGTTACACTAATCAAGGATAAGAACAGACTTTCCATGATGGCTGGAGGCCTTAATGTGTTGTTATCCTTCCCACTTTCTCCATTGATTCAGATAGTATTCAGAATTCTAATAATTGACCATAAAATTTATTAAATTCTAATTAACTGAAAGTTTCCTTGTCTTTTATGTTAGAGAACCTCATCCTGTCTGTTTCACAATGGAATTTCTCAGGAAATACCTATTGATGAGAGGTGTTTCTAGAAAGTCTAACTAGGAGTCCATCTTCCATAAATCTATTGCGATTTCACCATCCATTATACGTATTGACTATATTTTTAAATCATTTCTTTGGCAATAAGCATTTACTTCCTTGTACATATGTCTATGTTTGCATGAGAATGTACCACTTTCCCAGTGTTCTCTAAGCTTCAAAAGGGCAGAGAACTTTCTTTTTCTCTTTATATCCCCTGGGACAAAGCAAATACAAACTTTTGATGGGAATAATAAAGGTGAGTAAACACATAGAGAGGCAAATAAATATTTAGAACCCAGCACTTGAGGTGCCTTAGATTCTAATTACGCAGATTTACAGTCACAATGAGCATTTGAGATTTAGGATAATTTTTTTCCTGCTTTTCTTACAAATCTATACCTTATTCCAAAAGGAACACATTAAAGTGATGATATTTTTACTTGCAAACAATGTGCAGATAACATAATCTAATCTGTTTTTAATTAATGTTTTTGCTTCTCAACATTTGTTGAGCAAGTGCTATGTAAATAAAAGCACCATTTGCTTGCTCATGAAGGAAAGAAAGAAGAAATGCTGATTAAGACAGGCTTTGAGGCCTACAGAAGTTAAGAAGAGGACCCTGTAGGCAATAAAAATCCAACATAACAACTTCGTGTGACAATTTTTTTCCACTCTGTAGAGGTGGGAGACTCACATAAAGCTTTCCAAAACAGGGAATATGTAACTGGATTTTGAAGGATGAGTAGGAGTTTTCCAGGCAATAGAGGAAATGAGTATTTTCAGCAGAGGAAACAGCATGTGAAAAAGGTAAAGAATGAAGAAAAGAGAAAATATTTCTGATGTCTGAAATTGGGATGCCTGGGTATTTGTGGTTCCCCCTCAGCAGTCACACAGTATGAAGCACACTGACCCATAATTTTATTTATTATATTAATAAATAATCTAATCAAAATATTACGATCCATTTATATCAGTGTCTTTCCCACCAGACTTGAGAGCAGGTACCAATAGGCTCTGATTTTTATGTCTCTGGCAACTTACATAGTCTCTGGCTCACAATAAACAACCAAAAAAAATTTTTTTTGTTTTACTTTTGTTATTTATTTTACTCCACAAACACTACTGTCAAAAAATAAGTGTCCTACATGCCATCATTTTAATGACTGCATTTAAATAACTATTCCTATCACAGTAAAATGTGGACATTTATTATTCCCAGTTGCTGTTAGAGCAATTTATCAAGTTCCCAAGAAAACAATGTGTTTTGTTTTTGTTTTTTTAAACTACTATTTATTTAAGTGTGTTTTTCCAGGACCCATCAGCTTCAAGTCACATATGGTAGTTGTTTTCAAGCTAGTTGTGGAGGGCGCAGCTCACAGTGGCCCATGTGGGGATCAAATCGACAACCTGTTGTTAAGAGCATTGCGCGCTAACCAACTGAGCTAACCGGTCGCCCCCAAAACAATGTGTTTTGAAAGAGATTTTTACTAAGGTTATCACATATGCTTAAAATATTAAAAAAATTTTAATCACATAACAAGGAATGTATCCTAATTTATTGACGGCTTTTAAAAATCTACTTTGTAAGTCTAATAATTTTCTTTAAATAAGCTATACATATTTCTTATTAAATGTATTCTATGTATTTAAGTTTTTTATTTATAAATAAGATCTGTTTTTATTATATTGCTTAATTAGTTATCATTGGTTTATGGGAGAGCTATTAATTTATGTATTTATTTTGTAGCCTATCATCTTATTGAACTTACTAGTTTTAATAGTTTTAAATCAATCTATTTGGGTTTTCTGGGTAGACAATTGTATTATCCATAGGTAATAATAATTTTATTTCTTCAAAACATATATTTATTTCTTTTTTTGTCTTATTGTATTGATAGTTGTTATAGATCAATGTTTAATAGATATTCTATCAGCACTCCTTGTCATCTTTCAGTTGCTAGAATTTCTCCTATTTTTGTCCATTGATTTCAGATAAATTTTCTTTATTGTATTAAGGAAGTTTTATTACTAACGTCTTATTTCATCAAAAATATATGTTGAATTTTATCTGTTACTTTTTCATCAATTAAAACTATATGAATCGTTAAAGCTAAGTTGATTTATACTTAGGAAGATTTGTACATTTGAGAACAATTAAGTATAATTATAAACACTTTTCCCATACTAGAGAGTACCTATATTAGAAAAATATTGGCACAGTGGTTATCTGCTGATGGGAAACTGCAATATATTTCTCCATTAAGGAGACGTAGGAAAGTACCAGCTGTGGAAAGTTTGGTTAGTGCCATAGCCAAAACTTACACTATGGCAGGCCAATTCCCACATACTCTTATCAGAGGTGAAAGGCTCTGGCTTTGTGTGGATTTCTTCCTTTGATCTATTCATGAGACACAGTAGAAACAAAGCAAAGTTTTTGCCTAAGACAATGCCTCTAGTAGGTACTAAATATGTATGTGTTGAATAAATTAATAAGTATATATTTAAGGTACATGGCTTTTTCTGGAGGTAGTTCTTGGACCATTTTCAATATCTGTGATTTCATTCTTTTTTAATCAATTTAATTTTTATTTCTTAATTTAAATTTAGACATTTTGTCTGTAGAAAATTATCTATTTTATCCAGACTTTTTGGTTTTTACTACATATTAACTTCACAGATTAAAAACTTACCTCCATGAAAAATAGAAAGATTCGCAATAGCTGTTTTGCTGTTATCTTCAATTAAAGAGTTATTTGACGTTGTTTTTCTCTCCCTTCATGTGTGTGTGTGTATATATATATATACATATATATGTATATATATGTGTGTATACATATATACATATATACATATATATACATACATACATATATATATGTATATATATATATATATATATATATATATATATATTTCTAAGGGGTAAGTTCTTTAATTTAAACTTTACTTATTAATTTCTAACTTTATTTGATTGTGGCAGAGAATGCAGCCTGTATACTTTTTTGCCTTATTGAGATTATTTTTATAATAAACATTATAAATATTCCAAGAGTAGAGGAAAGATGGTGTATTCTCTATGGGATATAAAGTGCAATCAATAACTGTTAGGATTTTTATTTACACCCTGATGCTTCACCACCCGCATCATCTTTTGTCTGTCTGCCTGATCTAACAATGACATGATTGAGTGATACTTGTGGAAAGAATGCTAGGGGAAAGAATAAATACAGTAGAACAAATTGATTAAGAGGTATGTAAACAAAAAAGGTCAAAATGTAAAAAGTCAATTTAAGACATCTTTATTGAGAGGAACATTTTAAAACCTTGGTTTAATGATGTCCAACTTTCTCATGTAGAATGAAATCACAGATACTGAAAATCCTTTAATCTTAGCACAACAAAAATGATAGAGTAGTTTTTAAATTTATAAAAACAAAACATGCCAGTAATTATAACAGTTTTTCAAAATCTAATTAAAATACATGCATGTCTATCATGGAGAATTAAAAGAAGGAAAGGTGATTTAAATTCTGACTGTCATATAATGGTAATATGTTGTCATGAGGGAACCACTTAACCTCTTTGGACCACTTAATTCATTTCTAAAAGGGGGTGTCAGGTTATAATAATGCTTATAAAGCATTATTAAGAAGTTCTCAATGAGTTCGAGCTTATATTTTCAGGAGTTGATTTTTTATTAAGATTTATATGGTTTAGATGGTCTTCTATCTTCAAATATTTTAAAGAGGAAGAAAACCTAGTATCTGATACTTCCTTTAGGATACATCTGTCAAAGTTATTGTCTTTGACTTATAAAAATGCATTTGAAATTTGCAAAAAGCAGGTAATATTTACTATGTTGCTACATTCAGATTAGCAGAATCATATTGCCAGGCCTTTATTTATTGTGATTTTTAACTAAAATTGTATTTTAGCAGAATATTCACTTATCTGTCAAAATACAAAGAAGTTCATAAAAATACAAACAAACATCAGCTGTAACTAGAAAGCATATAACATGGAAAACAAAACAAAGGTTTATGTTTTAATAAATCAAAACAGAGGTGTAAGCATATGTAAAAATACAACTGTAATTACCACAGGGTTCTTACCTTCGGTTGCTTAAGCAATATGTCTGTGTCTTCTGGAAGTGGCAGTCAGTGGTGTATCCAAAACAAACAGGGATATAGTGTAAATCTTGACATTGTCAAAATCCAGGTCCTAATTTAAAAAAAAAAAAAATATATTGATCTTTTCCTTTCTTTAAATATGCGCAAATGGTTGGTTTTCTTAATTATTCCCAGGGAAAAACACAGTTCTGTGGTATAGACAAGGGAGGATTTTCACGAGTCAGTATTAGATTTGCGGATTTATGTACGGATGAAAATAACAGCAACCAAATCACCATTATCCTTTGTTAGACCCCAAGCTTATTAATATGTGTGAGGTTAGAGATAATAGGTGGTTGCACAGAACAACACCTCTTAACAAATTTGAAAGTAAAACTAACCAAAGGTAATATTGCCTGATGAGTTTTATTAAAGTTATACTATCAATTCATCCATGGTTACAATCTTGAAAGAATTTTCTAGGTTTTTACAAAGTGTAATTAAATTTTTTAAATACAGTGTCACCACACTAAAAACTATTAAAATATAAGTAGGGTGCACTTTTGTATTCATTGATCTGATTATTGTGTACTTTGTGGAAGAATTGCATGTTTGAAACACATCTGGTCAAGAAATACAAAGGATGAGTCTGAGCTTGCCTAAAAGAATAATTCAGACTATTGATATGCAAAAAACACTGATGGGCCAGTTAGTTTCTAAATGTTATTCTAATGACGTACAAGTAAATTTCCCAAGAATTTTTAATGCAACATTTGACAGTTTACATATCCACAAAACTTGCTCATGACTGAAAATCAGATGTCATGAAATAATACTATCTCCATTTAGCAAAACTGCCTTCATTTCAATCTATCAGCTCCAAAACTATATCATTCTTTCTCCAGTACTTGCAGTATTTGTCCTGTTGAATAATTAGCCATTGAACAACGCAGTCACATTTATTGCCTCAGTTAAATAGCTTTAGCTCCCAGTGGGGCTAAAAGGCAATCAGAAGAGGAGCTACCCCAGGAAGCCTAGCAAAGAGAATTAGCAGAGTACTGAGTACTTTGGGGAAAATGACTTTTGAGTTATAGAATTTTAAAAATACTAATATATTTCTAATATAAAATGTGCTTCATAAAATTTGGATAATACGGAAAGGAAGAAAATACCACAAACATTCTTAAAATTCTGGGATAGTTGATATTAACATTTTGGTTTACACTCATATAGATATTTTAATAAAATTATTTTTATTTTATTTAATATTATATTATTAGCATTTTTATATTACTAAATATCTATCTGAAGCATCCTTTTTAAGAATGCATAACATTCTATCGTATTCCATTATTCCATAAGTTATTTACTGCTTTCCCTATCATTGAACATTTTTCCTCTGGCCTGTAATATTTCAAAATGAATGTTCTCACTCTTAATGAAATGAAATGTACATTTTCTCATGGTTTACTTGTTATCTGAAACTTTCTTATGTGATCTAATGAATTAAATAAAATCATCAGAGCAATGATTCTAATAAACCTTTCTTCTGCTTGCCAATTTAACTCCTAGTAGACATCATGAAACTTCACAGAATTTGTCATTATAAAACAGCTCTTCCTCTTCTCTCTCTCTCTCTCTCTCTCTCTCTCTCTCTCTCTCTCTCTCTCTCTCTCTCTCTCACACACACACACACACACACACACACAATTCTTTTCCTCTTTGGAATGACTCATTTGTTTTGTTTCAAATGCACTTTCCTTTACAAGCTCTCACAATTTCTCCATGTACCTTTCCCATGCCAAAATTATAATTAATGGTGAACTAAGTATTCTTGATTCTTGAGATGTAGTTGTGTAGTCTTGAGAAAAGGACTTAACCTTTCTGAGCTTCAATTTCCTTACCAGTAAAATGGAAATAGAATACCTACCTCGTTATTTTTTTGAGGATAAATGGAGCAAGATTATAGCATATCACACACTGTC
The DNA here is from genome assembly GCF_036562045.2 of Rhinolophus sinicus. Classification (NCBI taxonomy): domain Eukaryota; kingdom Metazoa; phylum Chordata; class Mammalia; order Chiroptera; family Rhinolophidae; genus Rhinolophus; species Rhinolophus sinicus. The sequence goes on from NC_133752.1 coordinate 78,971,768, forward strand.
GGTATATGAGAGGACACTTAATAAATGTACTCTCTTTTTATTTTCCTTTTGTCTAAGCTCTGGACAGTACCTAAGTCAGAGCTTTGCAGAATATTGCTTAGGCTGCCCTGTACTCAGTATGTTGCAATGAGACTTTTGATAACCAGGTACAGGTGGCTATTAAATAACTACCTTAGGTCAAGTTACAGAACCATATTTACACATACCTGTTTCTAAATAATTTATTATATAATTCTAGTAAAGTATGACCAAATGACATAACTGGTAAGTCATTTCCATTTTTTAAATGAAAATTTGTGTTTTATGTGTGCAGCATGTGTAATAATGTGAAGTAATAATCCTTCATCGTAAGGACATGGAATTTCTTCAAGTGTTTGTTCGTCCATTCAACATATCATTTCTGAGCACCACACTATGCTGCGCACTGTTCTCAGGTGGGGATCACAGGCTTAGCTCTTTCCCTACAGATTGTACAGAGGAGGAAACAGGTTAGAGAAGAGATGCTTTCAGTACAGTGTACTCAAGAGCTGAGGAAGCACATACAGGAGCTCTAAGATTTGGGGAGGAAAGAAACTCAACTAGAAGACTCCTGGGGGAAAATTAGCTCTTTGCTAAAATTAAAGGTAAGTAGGAATGTTGTTTTCATATGTAAAATATACATACTAGGATATTTTATGATTTATCCAAGTTTAAAAGAGTAAAAGTGTGTTTTGTTTTGGTTTTGTTTGTTCTCCCCTCCTAACAGTGAAGAGCTTAATCCCGTCTATCTGAATGGATTTCTTTTCCAGGGACCTGCAGTAACCTTGACTAATGGAAAGAACATAGCCACACTGGATTATCTATTTAGTAGGCTACTTTTAGTCTGGCTCCCAGTCTTGCTTTGTCAGCTCCCTCTAAATCTTTATAATCCTGTTTAAACTGCCTCTAACTATAGTATAGTATAGATGCTCATTTGCATGACATTGACTCTTTCGTATTTTCATTTCAAAAATTATGTGATTTGAGATATTTTGGCTCTTGGCCCTAAATTATTAAATATTTGATCATCTGTCTTCCAACACACCAACACCTTCAGCCAGCATGATGATGTCTCCACAGGATTTATAACCATAATAATTAAATGCCACATAGTTAATTATTTAATTGTTTAATATCTCCCCATGTAAGAACTGTAAACTCCATCAGGGCAGAGACTGTGTGTTGTTCATTACTGTATCTCTAATGTATAGTTCAATTCCATGCACAGTCATTTATTCAACAAATATTTATTAAGTGCCAGGCTCTCTTCTAAGCACTGGGAAATCAATAGTAAACAAAACTAAGATCCTGCCCTGAACTATACGTTCTAGTTCTAATGGGGTAAGAAAGACAAACAACTCAGTAAACAGAAGAAGTCAGGTGGGGATTAGTAACATGATAAAGAAAGCAAGCAGAGGAACAGAAAATGGAGTGAGGATGGGGCAGGACTGTTTTAGGTGAGGTATTTAGGGAAGGCCTTTTCTAGCAGAGACAAAGCTAGCCATGCCCACTTTGGAGGAAGATTCTGTCTGGCAAAAAAGCATGTGCAAAGCCTAAGGTAGGACTGTGCTTGGAGCAGTTAAAGAACAGCAAGGAGGCCAAGAAGGTAAGTTAGAAGAAGCAAGGGGTGGCGGGGTGGGAGAAAGGTCATGTAGAGAATAGTTAGAAGGCTATTATAGTAATTCAGTGGGAGATGACACTGGTTTAGACCAGGATGACAAAAATGGAGCTGGTGAGAAGAGAATATATTTTTAAGATAGAGGCAGTAAGATTTGCCAATTGATCAGATGTAGGATGCAAGTGAAAGAGTGGGGTCAAAGATGACTTTAGATATTTTGACCTAAGCAATGAAAGAAGCAGTTGTGCCTTCCTGAGATAAGAAGAACAGGCTGGGAGTAGAGGGACATTAGGAGTTCTATTTAGAAAATACGGATTTGCATGTCAGTGCCTCAGTAATATTCATGGAAATAAATAGATGAAAAATTCACATATTTTCTTGTGCTTTATTGATCAGGATTCAATCAGAGGAAACAAAGGCTGTATAGTTCAGAGAGTAGCAATATTCATAAAGAGATAAACAGTATAACTGCCTTCCACCGCCCTTTGAGGTCAAAGGTTCTCATATAAATTCCACCGGCAGAGTTTAGGTATCCATGATCCCATGATATTTGGTACCTACATGAAAATGTGTTTTCTGAGATAACCCATGATTTCCATCAATTTGCCTCCCCCAAATAGTTAATATGTGTCAATATATTCATTTAATATACATTTATTAAGTACTTGTTAACTCTTTGTTGTTTTGTGAACTCAATTAGAGTCCAAAATACATAAAATGTGCAAGATTGATAAAATGCTATTGTTCTTATTCAGTTAAAAAACGTGGATATTGTTACATGCTAGTCAATGGGCTAGGGAGCATATATAAGATTACCCATTAAAAGAGGCAGTTTACCTCAATAGTCAGGAATCTCAGCTTTGGACATTATCTACACTTTGGTTCAAATCCCAGTCCTTCCACTTGCTAGCTGTATTACCTAGGGCAGGTTATGTAAGTTCTCTATTTTTCAGTAAATGATATATTTAATGTGATAAACTGTCTTCCACAAATGAGATGTTCAATATATGGATAGATTTCTGCTAACAAGCAAACCACCTTTGACTATAATTTAGCTTCTCAGGTAAATTTGTTCACAGAGAGGAAACTCACTAATTACGGAACATAAGCATCCAATCTATGAAACCAGATCCACTGAATGAATAAATGAAATAGAATTTTAGAGCCTATACAGTAACAATGCTACCACTAGGAGTTGTGTACCTGCCAAGTTACCATCATTCTATGATAACTGAAATTATTATGCAATTTAAAATAAATAAAATATTTATTATTATGTCTTAATTTAACTGACCTTGAAAACTGATAGAATTTTGATTAATCCTTTTACACATCTAGGAGAAGCTGAGTAATAGTATTACCACTTAACGTTAATAGCTGCTTGGAATACTGGAAATTTAATAGACTTTAGAGTTAGACTAAGGTAGACTTGCATCCTAGCTTTGCCAATTACAAACAGCATTGTGTTCTTGGACAAATAATTTAACTTTCCTAAGCCTCTGTTTTTCTCATCAGTGTAATGGGGGGGTTCTTTTTATCAGGTTATGGTAATGAGAGGTAATCTACATAAAACTTCCCACAGTGTCTGGAACAAATCAGGTCCTCATTTATGGTAACTATTAAGATTATCATTATTTTACTGAGAGACAGTTCCTGGAGCTTACTATTAACTAATTAATAATTCACTGTTAGATTATCAAATTTCTAGTTAAACAACATAATTAAATACAGAAGGGCTCAGAAGGATTCAGAGGGGGGAAGGAATCTATCATGAAGCAGTACATAGTTGTAGCTGATAATTTTAAGTCTTTTAGATAAACATATAGCATATCACTGCCAGGGAACTAAATGTTAAATAATTACCAGAGTTCACACAGAGCTTGGAGAGTCAAGTTCCAAACTGTCAGAGTAGAGTGATCGCATTGAAGACACAGGCACTAGCAGAGCACACAGAAAAGCCACATTTTTAGGCTATATCTAGGGTAAAGAATATTACCCTATATCTAGGGTAAAGAATATTTTCAATATACCATATAAGTCTTAAAACAAGGTTGTCAAGTACCTTACGTCCCTTTCTCTCTTTTAGGGAGGCAACAAAATCCAAAATCTTCACAATGTAACCGCATAATGTCTGCCACTCAGTCAGAAATTACTAGACAGACAAAGAAGCAGAAAAATGTGATCTATAATCAGGATAAAAATCAGTAAATAAAATCCTTATTATAAATATACTCAAGAATTCAAAAAATACATAATGAATAAACAAATATGAAAGACATGAAAAACTAACAAATGGAACTTCTAGAAATTAAAAGGAAACTGAAATGACAAATTTACCACATACCTATTCAGAGGAATAGATAATACAGAAGATAACATCAGTAAACTTGAAGACATAGCAATCAAAGCTGTCCAAACTGAAGCAAGAGTTAAAACATCAGAGCCTCGGTAACTCATGAGACTATATTAAACAGCTCACATATGTAATCAGTGTCCTAGAAGGGAGGAGGTACAAACAAATATTTGAAGAAATCATGGCCAACAATGTTCTAAATTAATGAAAAGTACTAACCCACATACTCAAGAATCTCAAATGAACCCACACAGAATAAACATAAAGAAAACCACACCAAGGCAAATAAAAGCCCAATTATTGAAAATAACTGGTAAAAAAAAAAATTAAATAGCCAGAGGCGGAAAATAGAAACATTACATATCATGGGGAAAAACTAAATGTATAGTCATAGCCTTCTAATAGAAAAATGTAAACTAAAAGGCAATGGAACAATATCCTTAAAGTGCTAAAAATAAAGAAATACTGTCAATTTATACTTGTATACCAAGGAAACATAGCTTTCAAAAATAAAGACTTTTTTTTTTCAGACAAACAAAATGGAGAGGACCTATTGCCAGCAAATCCATACTATAAGAAATGTTAAAGAAACTTCTTCAATATTTAATTTAACCGCATCAATAATTACAAAACAAATATCACACTAAATGAGCTAACTAATAGCAGAGATTGACCCTTTGGTTAAAAAAGTAAAACGTGAGAGGGATCCAGTCAAAATGGCAGAGCAGGTAAATGCTGTGCTTTCCTCCTCTCACTACATCAAAATTACAACTAAACTACAAAACAACCATCATTGAGAATCACCTGAAATCTTGCTGAACTGAAGCCCTACAACCAAGGACATACAAAAGAAGCCACCTCAAGACTGGTAAGAGGGGCAGAGACGAGGAATGGGTTGGTCCCACGCCCACGTGTGACCATTAAAAATTGAGAGGGATATCTCAGCTGCAGAGGTTTCCCCCCACAACAGGAGCCAGGAGTCCCAGTCCTTCCCTAGCTCAGAGTTCTGGTGCTGAGGAGAGAAGTCCCCATGATTTCTGGTTATGAAAACCAATGAAGATTGTGGCTGAGTGAGACAGAGGGCTGGAGTCCCAGGTGCTCCTCGTCAAGGGACCATGCATGGATTTACTCACCTATGGGATCACTGGCTCAGAGCTCCAGGGCTGGGGCAGCAGCTGGAAAGGCAGCAGGACAGACAAAGGGTGGGAGCGGCCTGAGTTCTCTAGCTTCAGGATGAGGACTGGAGGGGCAGCTTTCTCCTAGATGGCGGAGCTGGTGGAGACCATTGTTTCTTTGTTGAGCCTGCCCTCTTCCTGGTGTGCAGACACAGGTAGCCATCATATCTGAGTCTCCACCAAGCTGGCTAACGCTGATCATTTGCCACACCTAGATGATTCTGAGACCATACCCCACCCAACTTTCAGGCACACCCAAGCTACTTCCAGTGTCTTTTTCCTACAAACCACTGGCTTTGGCTCATGCTGCAGACTTTCCTAGGGTCTGTCAAATGTTTGCAGAACTCAGACAAGCAGCATCTGGCTTGAGTGTGTCCCATACCACTGGCTGAGCAGCACTAAGCCTGGCACTAGTGGCAGTCAGCCTTGGTTCATGGCTTGGCCTCTGGAGGCACTTCTAAGCACCACATCAGCAGCAGCTGTATGCAGATTGCTTTCTGGCTCCTGTAGGGTCAGTCCCTATACCACAACTTCTCCACTGTAGTCATGGCCAGCACTTACAACCAATGAGCCCTAGGGTCAAGCCCTCCCACTGATGTGGAAATACCAACCAAGGCTCAACCACAAGAGGAGGGCACACACAAGGGATACACTTATAGTGCGCAGCACTGGTCACCAGGGAGATGCACCACTAAGACTGACAGCACACCTACTACATAAGGCCACTGTACTATATTATTCTATGTACCTAATACATAGACACAAACACAGGGAGGCAGCCAAAATGGGGAGACAAAGAAACATGTCCCAAATAAAAGAACAGAACAACGCTCCAGAAAAAGAACTAAGCGAAACGGAAATAAGCAACCTATCAGATGCAGAGTTCCAAACACTGATTATAAGGACACTCAATGATCTCAGGGAGAACTTTAACAAAGAGATAGGAAACATAAAAATGGAGATAGAAAACATAAAAAAGAACCAGTCAGAAATAAAGAATAATATAATGGAAATGAAGACTATATTAGAGGGAATCAACAGTAGATTAGATGAAGCAGAGTATCCAATCAGTGATTTAGAAGATAAGGTAGCAGAAAACACCCAGTTAAAACAGCGAAAAGAAAAAAGAATCCAAAAATAATGAGGAGAGTGTAAGGGGCCTCTGGGACAATAAGTGTACCAACATTTGCATTATAGGGGTACCAGAAGGAGAAGAGAGAGAGTGAGAAATTAAAAACCTATTTGAAGAGGGCCGGCACAGTGGCTCAGGCAGTTAGAGCTCTGTGCTCCTAACTCCGAAGGCTGCCGGTTCGATTCCCACATGGGCCAGTGGGCTCTCAACCACAAGGTTGCCAGTTCAATTCCTCGAGTCCCGCAAGGGATGGTGGGCTCCGCCCCCTGCAAGTAAGATTGAACACGGCACCTTGAGCTGAGCTGCTGCTGAGCTCCTGGATGGCTCAGTTGGTTGGAGTGCGTCCTCTCAACCACAAGGTTGCCGGTTTCGACTCTCACAAGGGATGATGGTCTGTGCCCCCTGCAACTAGTAATGGCAACTGGACCTGGAGCTGAGCTGCACCCTCCACAACTAATACTGAAAGGACAAATACTTGAAGCTGAACAGCACCCTCCACAACTAAGATTGAAAGGACAACTTGACTTGGAAAAAAGGCCTGGAAGTACACACTGTTCCCCAATAAAGTCCTGTTCCCCTTCCCCAATAAAATCTTTAAAAAAAAACAAAAACAAACAAACAAAAAAAAACCCTATTTGAAGAAATAATGATGAGAAACTTCCCTTACCTGGTGAAGGAAATAGACATGCAAGCCCAGAAAGTGCAGAGAGTCCCAAAGAAGATGAACCCACACCAAGACACATTATAATTAAAGGCCTACACCAAGACACATCATAATTAAAATGCCAAAGGTTAAAGACAAAGAGAGAATCTTAAAAGCAACAAGAGAAAAGCAGTTAGTTACCTATAAGGGAGCTCCCATAAAACTATCAGCTGATTTCTCAACAGAAACTTTGCAGGCCAGAAGGGCTTGGCAGGAAATATTCAAAGTGATGAAAAGCAAGAATGTACAACCAAGATTACTCTACCCAGCAAAGCTATTATATCATTTAGAATCGAAGGGTATATACAGAGCTTCCCAGACAAGAAAAAGCTAAAGGAGTTCATCACCATCAAACCAGTATTACAAGCAATCTTAGAAAGACTTCTTTAAGATGGAAAAAAAATAAAAAATAAAAAATATGAATAATAAAATGGCAAAAACTATATCAACAATTACTTTCAATGTAAATGGAGAATTAAATTAGAAATCAATAACAGAAGGATATCTGGAAAATCCCCAAATATTTGGAAATCAAGTAACACATTCCTAAATAATCCATGAGCCAAAAAAAATCACAAAGAAAATTTTAAAATATTTTGAACTAAATAATAAAAATAAAACATCAAAATTTGTGGGATACTTCTAGAGCAGTATTTGAAGGCAAATGTTAGCTTTAAATTCTTGTATTAGAAGGAATAAAGGTTTAAAATCAATTATCTATGTTTCCACCTTAGAAACTAGGAGAAGAAAAGCAAATTAAACTCAATGTTGAGGTGTGTTCAAAAATTATGGTGAATGTTTAAATAAGAAAAAGTTACTGAAAAAAAAAAAAAAGAAAAATTTACTACAGTAAAAGACACATTGCCATTAATACCCCTCAAAATACTCCCCCTCTCTTCGAACACACTTATCCCATCATTCTTTGCCACTTTCTGAAGCAGTTCTGGAAGTTTTCTTTCGTAAGTGTCTTTATTTCATCCTCCATCATGACAACACTCCATGTCACACATCACTTCTGACAGGGCAATTTCTGTCAAATAAAAACATTACAGTGTGTCCTCATCCATCTTATTCACTGGATCTGGCACCATGTGACTTCTGGTTCTTCTCCAAAGTCAAAATTATCATGAAAGGAAAACATTTTGAATCGGTTCAGGACATCGAGGCAGCCACAACAGCGCAACTAAAGACACTCACAAAAGAGGATTTCCAGAACTGCTTCAGAAAGTGGCAAGAACAATGGGATAATTGTGTTTGAAACAAGGGGGAATATAGTGATGGGGATTAATGGCAATGTGTCTTTTACTGTGATAATTTTTTCTTATTTAAACATTCACACATTTTGCGATCACACCTTATAGAAGGAAGGAAATAATAAAAATAGCAGAAGTCAATGAAATTTTTAAAATCAGTAAAGAAAATCAATAAAGGTAAGAGATGGTTCTTAGAAAGATGAATAAAACTTATAACCTCCTAGCTAGACTGATTAAGAAAAAAAATAAAGAATCACAAATTTCCCACAGTAGACTTGGCACAATGCTAGGCAGGACTGTAACTTCTGCAAATAGTCTCGAGCTCCCTCCCAAGAACCACAGCTTGTGCCTAGTCATTTCATCCCCTGCCTCAGACCTCTCTACAATCTAGCAACTGAAGGGTTAAAGCCTCACACAATAGGGACCCTCTCAGACCCCTACCCTACTCAAAGAACCTGTGGCCTTGTCCCTTGAGGCTTTGAGGCTCTATTGATTGTTTATTATTTTGTCCATCACTACTGGGTCTAGGTGACCTGGCATAAAGACCAATAAAACAGAAGCTGACATTTTTAGAGGATGTCATTTATTGTCACATCTTAAGTTTTGAGTCAGAAAAGTAATTTTCCCAGAGTCGTGGAGTGGGTTAGTTGGAAGATTTTGAATCTCTTCTTTGGTTAAATAAACACTATGCTTTTTGTTGGGAATAAAAATCTCCAAAATTAACGTCACTCACGACAGCCTATGGTGCTATAATGGTACACTATCCAAAGTAATCTAGAAACAGGCAGTGAAGGAAAATACATTATAAAGTTCGCTAAGCAACATTTAAACTGGGAAAACAATGTTCTTAAATAAGTTTAAACATTTTTGTGTGGTTTTATTTCCAGAACTCAAAACAAGAATTACAACAAAGTGCCTCCTACCTAAAATAGAATTGAATAAGAAACTGGAATTTGATTTTTGTTAAAAAATTCTCTCAAAGGTACATTTTTAGTTTTTGGTGTTTTTTTAAATTCAATTAAGTTTTTTTAAAATATCCAATTAGCAAATGGGTTAAGGGCACAGATTCTGAAGCCAGGGTTCCTTAGTTAGCATCCCAGCTCCACCACTTACTACCTGTGTGTCCATAGGCAAGCTGCTTACCCTCTATGTGCCTGCCTCCCTTTCCTCATCTGTAAAGCGGGGGTTAATAATAGTACCTAGTATGATGATTTAAAAAGCAAATATTTATAAAGTGCTTTGAATAGTGCTTGCCCACATAAATACTATTTAAGTGTCAGTTACATAAATAAGTAATAAACAATACTTTAGATCACGTTTACTATTATCACCAATCTTTGATAAAGGCAAAATTTTCAAATTTCATGTCCAAACGAAATGCTGAAATAGAAATCTAAGTTTTAAGGCTTGTTATCCAAATTTGGCATAAATCTCCCTCCCTTCCAACCTTCACCTATTTCCCTCCCATGCTATTCCTTCACCAAGCCATCTACATGGGAACGTGTATGTCTTGTACTGTGTTGACTGATCGTTCTTAACTCTTTTCTCATCGGCAGAAGAACAAGAAAAGCAAGATTGAGGCCTCTGCTATGAAACTCTTAGGTAATAAAGTTAACCGCACTGTTCATGACTACCCAGAGCAAAGGCAAGGTGAGAAGACCGTATGTCCTTCGGTGAAGTCGGCACTTCATTCCAATGGTAAGGGCTTTAGCAGAAATTGTACCCATTCGTGTTGCATAATGAACTGCTACCAAGCCTTCCATTAACTAGTTGGTTAAGTTACTTAACCTCACTTTTTGCCTGGTTTACAAATGATCCCTCATCTGTAAACTAGAGGTTAATAGACTATGTTGAGAGATATAATGAATTAATACATATAAAGCGCCTACATATGCATGGTAAAGCAAGAATATCATACATGTGAGCTATTAGTATTTTGCAAGAATAAGTCGTTTCAGTTTGAGCACAGCTTTTCCTCTAGGGTTTATTGCAAATCACTACATGACTAAGAAAAAGCGGGGTGGGGGCGTGAGTTTGAAGCTGAGCGACCGTGGGAGGAGCTGATAATAGTGCAAAAGGGCAAAGTCTATTCTAAAGCCACCAGAATAAACTTTAGCATGGTAATCAGAGCAGAATACCAGTGGCCACCAACTTCCATACAAAGCCGCTAAACATCCGAAGCCGAGCCCTCAGAATCCAGCGGCAGGAGTCATTTCGACCCGGGCGAGCCAGAAGGGAGACTCAGCACAGCTGTACTCCACGAAATGCCCCGAGAGTTGGCTCGACGGTCTCCACAGTCGGAGCGACGCCTTTACCCTGGGGGGGCGCAGGGGACGGGGTGTCTGTGCTTCACTGAGCGGCTGCAGCAGCCGTCTCGAGGGGCAGTTAGAGATCCCGCCAGTCACACAACGCACCACTAGCTGCCGCCGCCGCGTTGGCACAAACAATTTAGCATTCAACCTTGGAGCTCGTGGGCGTGGCTCGCGCGGAGGCCCCACACAGCCATCCCCATTGGCTGAGGCTGCCAGGGGGCGGGGTCAGCGCTCCCGGGGCGGGATCAGCGCCCCCGGATCGGTGACCGCGTAGCCCAGCCGAAACTCCGATCCATGGAGTGGAGGAGAAGCGCAGGTGGGTGAGGAGCGAGCGCTTGTGCTCCGAAAGCCCTGTCTGGGGGCTATGGGGGGAGAGGTGAGGCTGCCGCCCGGAGAGCCCTGCCGAGAAGGTGAGTTCTGCCCTGAGCCGGGGGACCTGGCGTCTGGGTGGCGAAGAGACCCGGTGGATCCCGGGTATTTGTGGAGATGAGAAAGGGATACACCGACTCTTAACGCATTTATTCATTCATTCAAGCAGTCAGCCATCCAGGCAACAACTATTTATTATTGGTGCCTACAATATGCCAGACTCTGGGAAAGCGTGAGTCAGTCGAACAAGACATAAGTGGCTCTCATTCTGGTCTGGAAGGCATATCCATGTAAATTACAGCGTGCTGAGTCTGGTGACCGGGATATTCGGGATGCTGTGGGAAGACTCCCAAGTCGCGTCTGAGATAGACGCTCCCACTGACTCAGACTCGCTTCCAGAGTCCGCGGGCGACGTCACCCAGTGGGCAGAGGGCGTGCCCGGGGACCCGGCCAGAGTGCCGTGTTGCGCCCTGCGCTGGCTCCGTGAGGGTCAGACACTGTGGAAGGTCAGGCGCCCTGGACCGCGGGGGAGCGCACTGGACTTGCCTGGGCCGCCCACATCTTTCCTCTTCAAGATGAAAACGTCCCCTGCCCACTCACCTCGGTCTGACTCGTTGTGCAGTCACTTCTTGGCTGCTTAAAGCAAGAGCCCGACCGAAGAGGAAACGGGAACAGGGTGCAGTCATCTGTGGATTTCTCACTGCTTGCTGGGCTGGGGTTTCAGCCCCCACCCTAGTCCAGGTATTTACTACAACACTGGCAGGCTTTCTAGTCAGTAGGCGCCCGTGAGACCCGATGAAAGTAGAGACCAGGGGACCGAAATGGGGGAGAAGGATGCGACAGAAGGGTGTGTATCAACCGAAATGACGGTTTTTACAATGTCAAAGGGAAAGTTGATTTTTAATTTACCTGATGACGTAAAGATGGATAGGACAGTGAGGGGCGTGACAAAAACTATACCTTTACGAAGTAGCTGGCAGCTTCCCCAGTTTTCTGTCTTGGCCCCTCCAGTTTATTCCTTGATGCGGCAAGTTAAAAAGGAAAAAAACAAAACAAAAAAGAACAGCAGTGAACTAGTCAAAAGTCAAAACTATGGCGAATCAAAACTATGGCGAGAGAAGAGACACAAAGAAAGAGAAAATGCCTGAACAACTCACAAACTCTTCAATAGCTGAGATTTTGGAAGTGGTTACTAAGGCAACTGGATCTAGATTTCCTAGATAGTGAGATTGTGTGACCTTTGTCTAAATAATTCCTAAACCAGTAAGTCAGACTGTTACTAACCCATCAACCCTTGTTTACCCAACTGTAAGGAGGGTGTGTGAGTTACACCAATTTGTTTGAACTTCCCAATGTTTTTCCTGCTTTGGTAATACATTTAGTCCCAAGAAGAAATATTCAAGCTCAACGCTTAATAACTGTGATTGATTGTGGTAATTGTGTGGGAGACTGATGGGAAAGACTTGAGAGAACTCATAATCCACATTATCAGTAGTGGTGGGAAGAGATTAGGCTTTGGCATTAGTCTCAGCTGTGATTTAGCTTCCTTGAGTTTTTCTTTGTCCATAAATTGAGAATAATTCCTATAGTTTACAGTTGTGAGGAAAAGATGCAGGTGGGATTATATATGAAGCACACAGTTCAGAGCCTGATATGGAGTAAAGTCTCAATTTTTCATTTTCCATTCATTTGAATAGCAAGAGATCCATGTGCCAGGCATTGGCTGAGGGACTAGTATGGAGGAATTTGCAAGGATAGTCTGGTCCTAAACTCTAGACCACGTTCCTGCTCCCATGCAGCTTACTATCTAGATGACAGATAATATGCAAGAAACAAATAAATAAAAAAGGAAAAGAGTGGTTAAGTGCCATGCGTCATGTATTGAGAGAGGTGTGATGTTCAGACTCCACACTCAGGAAGGCTCCTTAGAGAATGTAACATGTAAGCTGAGACCCAACGGACAAGGAGTCCATCATGAGATCACAGAGCATTGCAGTTGGACTTCCATGAAGAAAAAGTTAACCCCATACTGTAATTTTTATTTTTAAAACCATAGATGCTTCAAAAGGCCTTCTCATCCAAAATTATCTCAAAAAATAACTTTAAATATATATGAAAAGTGTTTTAATTTAGTTTTTAAAACATTATGTCACCTATTCTACAGATCTTAATTTGAGCTCAACAGCCAATAGTTTTATTAACATGAAAATATAGCTCCATGAAAATACAGTGTAAGAAATATACCCATCACCTGTGAAGCACCAATTGCAGGAAGATTATGTGCCAGGGGACACAAAGGACAGAAAGACTAGGTTGTAAGGAGGACAAACAGGTATATTCCAGTACATCTTCTGGAGAATTCTAACCTGGTTTGCAGGAGGGACAGTAAGTTTGGAGGTGGAAAGGGATGGTTTTCAAAGTTTTCTTTGAGTGAGCCACTTTCCCAGGGTGCAGCCAGCTAGCAGAGTGAAAAATGACATAGGTGGTATTTAGACCTGATTCAGCCTGTCTTCATGGTTTTGAAAGAAGAAAAGGAACTTAATTTAGAGAACTGGCTGTACCTCTCTTGTACTGATTAAGACACGTCCCATATTCAGGTATATAATATTCTTAAATTTTCAAAACAGGTTCACATAAAAATGTATCAGTTTACTCTCACACATACTAAATTCTGTGAGTTTTATTAGGTAGCCATTGTTTCCTTTTTACAGATATAGAAACCAAGACACAGAGAATTGAATAAAGTTTCATGTGATCCAATCAGTCACAAAATTATTTGGGCCTTTGTTTTTTCTGTAGCTGTCCATCCCCAATCTCTGGCATCTTGGATACAACGTATACATTTTAATGATTCTGAGATTTTACTCTTAAGAGACATCCATATCGTAAACATTTATCAAAATTCCACAAAATAAACACAATTTTTATTATCAGGACAAGCTGCATTTTTTGTGTAAAATATAGCTGCTGTACTAAAAAAGATTTCCTCCAGATTTTTACTAGAAGTTTAAAAGCACAAGTTTTTTTTTCCATCCTTCCACAGATTTCCTAAGTGCTGAAATTCAGAAGTGTTTAAAGGTAGTGAAAAATCTCCACTAAAGGCTGTTCAGAAAACAATATGCTATTAAACGTTTAGGTTAATATTTCATATGAACTGTACACGATTGTTTTTAAAAACCTTGATATAAATGCATGCTTATTGAGATATTCTTTAGGTTTCTTTCCTACATCTTCATTTTTTAAACATTTTTTAAACTTCAAGGGGATTTTTATCTTAACAATTTAGTAACTTGCGTAACACACAGATCGTAAGTGTGCAAACAGCAGTTTATATAGGAAATCTGATGGCTAACAGTCTTAAAGTTCTTGGCTTCTAAACACACTGATAGGAGGAAGATCTTGTTTAGAGATACAGATTTTTAACTTCAAAAAAAATATATTTTCCATTTTATTTTGGTTAATTGAAATAATGGGCTTCCTCCCCAGCCCTATCAGGGTTGATACGTAAATATACTACGATTTGATTTTCAAATTTGCTCAAAATTATTTCTCGTTCTTATTCTGCTCCAAATTTGCTCTAAGGTATTATGCATTCCTACTCTGCTCCCCTTGTTCCTCTTCATTTGTCCCTTCTCTCACTAAAATCATCAGCTTTGTGAGAACAGAGACCTGTTCAGCTGCCTTGTTGATCACTATCTGGCCAGTTCCAGAACAGGCCTGGCACCTAGGAAGTGCTCGGTAGGAATTTGCTGCGTGTTGAATAAATGAATACCTAACATAGTGCCTTGCATGGTAGGTGAGCAACAACTATTTTGTTGAATGAATTAATGAAATAGCTATACGGATATACAATGCTGTCATAAAACCATAATTAAACTGTAACAGGAAGTTTGTTTGATTGGCAGTTTTAAATAGGGCACTATGATGGAACATGACTGAGACTTCCTTTAGACTGGAAAGGCAGAGAAGGCTTTTCCAAGGAGGTAATGCTTTAAATGAGAGCTCAGTGATGAGAAGGAACTAGCTATGCCAGCCACTATTCACTCTACTACTCAGGCTAAGTAAGGGCAAGAACTTAGTCTACAAAAGAGAAAAAACAGTAGTAGGAAATGAAGTTACAGAGATAGCTGGAAGCAGGATTCTGTAGGCCCTTTTAAGCTTTGGTGGGAATTTTAGATGTTTTCTGAATAAGAACGGAAGTCATTGTAGGATTTTGGAAGGAGAAATGACAAGATTAGACCTCCTTATCTAAGGGCTTGTTTTATCTGCTCTTGTGCTTTCTTGTCTCACCCCAGCCAGCTTGGCTGATTGCAGTTCCTTCTACCCCTCAAGCAAATTCCCGCCTCAGAACTTTTGTATTTACAAGTAGCTGAGAGTTTTTTCCATTTTATGTTGTTTTTTAAAAAAGTATTGCTTTATGCTGCTTTTACTGCTGTCCATGGCACTCAGCATATTATGTAGTTATTAGTTCACTTGTTTATGTTACTTCTCTTCATTAGAATGAATGTGAGAAAGCAGGAATTTTCTTTTGTTCACTGTTGTATCCCCAGCTTTTAGAAAATATCTAACATATAATAGATACTCAATAAATATTTGTTGAATCAATGAGGAAAAGACTAGTGTTGTTTCAGAGAATGAGAAAGAGAGAGAGAGAAATGTAATATAATGTCAGAAGTGTACAAGCTTCAAAGCGTGTAAAGCTTTAAAAAAAACTCCAGGATTAGGAATTTAGATTTTGTTATAATTGCAATAAAAATTCATGGGAGGGAGGGATTAAGCAGGGGAGTGACATGATCTGATTCACCCTGGTTGATATCGTAAGGGACAGAAATTCTTTCGGTTGCTAATATGAATAAGCAGGTGTATCAGTCAGCTATTGCCACATGGCACTCAGTGGCTACAAACAACAGTTGTATCTTCTTGCTTATGTATCCGTACTTCAGCTGATGGTTGACTGATGATCTAGACTGGATTCACCTGGTGTCTGTGTCAGGCTACATGTCCACCTCAGTTTGGCTCCTTTTTGTAGGATGAGGCCAGATCTGCTCCATGTTTTCTATTCTGGCGCCCAGGCTGATGGGGCAGCAGCTCTTCAGGGAAGCACTATTCCTGACAAGCACAGAGGTGCAAGAGAGTAAACCTAACACATGAGTGCATTTGGACCCTCCGTCATACCACTTTGGCCAATGCCCCGTTGGTTACAACTCACTTCCATCCCAACATCAGGGGAAGAATACTCTGCCCACATTGTGAGGGTCAGGGAGTTAATATTTGCTTAATAATAAGCCAAACTAACACACAGACTAGACAGCGAGACAGTGTTTTTTGCAAACTAATAATATCTTGCAGTGATTAAAAATGGAATTTCATACAATCACTGACTTCCTAGAAATCAGATATCCTACTCCATGGAATAAACTGAACAATTTAAATTATTATTCTCTATAATTAAATTGTATTTGAAAAAAATTATTCAAAGCATTTCATCTTTGTATAAACATCAATAATAATTTTTGGCTGGCTTTGTTTTTACTTTATGTTTTTACTTTTCTGAAATAGAAGGACTACTAGCCTGAGAATTGGTTTTTTTGGCACTGATTTTGGCAGTTATATGGCTTTGGCAAGTTACTTAATATGTTGGCAACAGTTTCTTTAAAATGTCTTCCAACTACAAGTGCCTATGAGTTTAGAGCTGGTCCACCAGCAACGTTTATGAGCCAACAAGATTGTCAGGAAATTACTCTGGGAACAAAGCTGGCTTAGAATCAAAGCACCAAATTATAGACGGAATCTCACAGTCATCAAGTCAAACTCCCTCGTTTTTGAGATGAAGAAACTGAAGCCAAGAGTGATTACTCGACTTGCCCATGATAATGGATAGTTAGTAATAGAGCTTAAGGGGAACAGCATGTTGTCCTATAGGAAACGTAACATTGTTTTTAAATTTTTAAGTTGTATGTATGCAATTAAACATTCACACTTATACATAGAAAATATGTATTAAGGTGAACCATATGAAACTGCTATTTTTGTAGGGTCTAAAATTGTCAAATGTATATTACCTATGGTTCAACATAATTGAGAACATTAGCAGTACTGTTTGTGAAAGCAAAAACACTGTAAAATACCCAAATGTCCACCAACTATAAAATAGAAAATTAATATAAATTGGGTGGTTGATTCATTGATGTACTGAATTGTTTGTCTTTATAACTGACACATATTTCCTAAATATTAATTATTCAATATTTAGAAAAATAAATAATAACAACCATCAAAGAAGTAATGTAGCTGCCTGCTGGCAGAAGTATAAATTGGTATAATGAAAAATAATGAATGTAATAGATTTTCTATGTTGAATGACGTCTTGGTTAAGTTCCTGGTATAATTACATTGCTCACTCCAATTTTAAAAAGTCAACTGATTTTGAGATCTGATTCCTCTGAAACACTCCACGAAGCCCCTGCCCACACATCCTACATCACCCATCTCTCCCCTTCTGTCTTTCACTCCACACCCACTAACTCACCATTCACTGCCTCACTCCCTCCTTCAATCATATCTGCTGTAGGCTCTCTCCTTAGCATGCACCCAAAACATGAAACAATTTAAGTTCTAAGGTCAGTAACTAAACAAGGTTTTTATTATTTTTCCTGCCATAAAACTTGGGGCATTAATGTCCGCCGCTCACAATGAGAACTTAGAAAATGCAACAAAGATTATTTGCTCTCCCTGATCCTCTGCCCCCTCACCCCCTAAAATGTCGGAAACCTTCTGCTATGTCAACAGCTTACAAAGAATATTGTTTCACTGGAATGAGATCCACCCACACTGTTTTCAAAGATGAAGTTTTGGAATGGTTATGTTAACTACATAGTAAGCGACACTCATACAGCCATGGAATTCACTGGAAAGCCTAGTCAGATGTTTTCTCAGGACTCAATGTAATCAAAATGCTTACTATAAAAATTGTGGTCCATTCTTAGGGTTTAGATGAGATGAATAGTGCCCAGAACAAGATTGTTAAGGGCTAGCTTATTTGAAAATATATTGCAATTCTTACTAAAACAACCTGACTGAAAATTCCTCAATGTTATTGAATATCCCTGAAATCATATAATTCTCCTTGGAATATTAGAAGTTCTCTTAGAATTTATCCTGTATCTCTGAATCAAAATTGGTTCATTTTCAAGTAATAGAGATAAATGAAATAATAATCATGAAAAGCTTAAATTCAATTATTTCACCTTTTTCTGGACCTGAACTTTATGGTTGTTTCTAAACTTTATATGTGGTAAAATGCAAATGACTTCATAATGCTTTGCCAGGGATGCATAAGTCCAATCAGTAAAGTTTTATTGCTAAGACATCTTTGGTCAAACCATCTTTTGTTGTTTTGTTTTGTTTTAGTTTGTTATGCCTTCTTAAGATTTTTGAGATGTAAAACTGATTTTTTTCATTGAATTCTAACATTATACCTGATTGATTTTTCTTTGCCCTTTTTTGTTTAGGGTAATTCATAATGGGAAGCTATGCCTTTTAAAATGAAAAAAACGTTGAGCAGACAGTCAGAAAACCTAGTCACAATGTCACCTGTGGAACGCTTTTCACGTGGAGAACAGATAACAAAAAGTTTCTTATAAAGAGTAAAATGTTTTCATTTTGTGTTGTAGTGTTTGGCCTCAAAATTCCAAGGTACTTATAATGGTTCTGGTTCAGTGAATTTACATGCTTATTTGTATCTTATTCATTCTAAAAAAAAGAAAAAGAAAACAAAACACAAAAAAACAGCCTACTGATGGTTAATTCATTTTTCTATTAGATTATTAGATTCGGTTTTATTTAGGAGAAGGTAGATTATAGACCTGAAAAATCATTCTCTTCAAGGAAAGTGGTATAGAACACTAAACCCACTTTTAAACACATTTTCTGAAGTATACAATTCCTACCCCACCAAATGGGTTAAATTTCCTATAACATGGTGATTTCGAGACCAGTGGGGTTGCTGTGCTCTTTTCCTACACTCAGGTGTCACAGACACTGTTTTCCAGGAGACAGGCTGGTAAGAAGGAGTGAAGTGGATGTGGGGGGCCTGTGATGAATTGCTGAACACAAGCCAGGTCTAAACAGCTACTCGCTGCTCCAGCAGGATATTATTTTTCTGGAACAAAGAACCAAGTATTGCCAAGATTTTGCAATTTATGAGGAATCCAGACTTTCATGCAAAAACCTCTCATATTTAAATGATGACAACTAAGCAAATTAAAAAAAAAAAAATTTAAGAATGTGTGAGCCAAACTCAACATGTTCACAGGACCACCTGCTGGGGACTTCTCTTCATGCAGTGACAACCAGTGTTTCAGTACCATCCACTCACTCAAGTTCTTTTATTTGCAGAAAGGGAGTAAACATGAATGCATCTCCCTTTCATTTGTTGACGTTTCCTTCTTTCCTTTTTTCCAGGCTACGTGCTGTCTCTGGTCTGTCCGAACTCCTCCCAGGCTTGGTGTGAGATCACAAATGTGTCACAGGTGCTGGCTTCTCCTGTCCTCCACAGGGACCCGAATTCCAGCCTAACGAACCTGAGCATTTCTGCAAATGTAGAAAACAAATACAGTCTTTATGTGGGCCTGGTACTGGCAGTAAGTTCCAGTATTTTTATTGGCTCCAGTTTCATCCTGAAAAAGAAGGGCCTCTTGCAACTGGCCAACAAGGGCTCTACTAGAGCTGGTAAGAAATGGATGCAACTAACAAATTCAAGTTTCTAACTGCAGAAATAACCTTACTGTAAAATCATAATGCTACAGTAATAATATTTTACAGTCTCTATCTTGCCTCTATCTCCATTCTTAGCTATTCTCTTCTCAGCAGTTCTCAGAACGGAGCCAGCCATGTCTCCTTTAAGGCGAGACTAAAATTCTTGCTTCATGAGGTTTAGAGTGTGGTATATGGATTCTCTCATAGCTTTGTCTACAATTTTGGGAGTCAAAGTCAGACCACATCAGTGGCTTTTCTTTGCACTCAGAATGCAATCTAGACATCGTTCCACAGACTCCGACCTCCTGCATGAAATGGCTCCTGCTACCTCTCAGCTTCATCTTCTGCTATGTTCCCAGTCACCTACTTTTTCTCTGGTTCCTGGAATGCACCACGTTCTTTCTGACCTCAAGGCCTTTTCACCTGGGCTGGAACTCTCTTCTCCCTGCCCTTCACTTGGCTGACTCATCCTTGAGCTCTCAGCTTAAATATCATCACCCAGAAAGGCCTTCCTTGGCCATCCTCTCAGGGCAGGTTTCCCTCACCACCACGCTGTTCCTCTCTGTCTTTACACTAATGGTTTCCTTCATTATACCTAGGATAATTTGTCATTGTATGTTTACTGTTTATATACTTCTTATCAATAGGTTTACTCGTTTATTGATAGTAATTGACAAGAATGGGGACTTTCCCTAGCATAGTATTTGGCACCTAGTAAATAGCTGTTAAATCAATAAATGGATAACAATAGAATTAGGTTGCTATTAATAGTGACATTTCACAGTTGAGTAGCTCTGCTGGACTATCCTTCATTAACCATGAATTTCCTATTCATTCTCATCAAGAATAATATCAGAAAAGAGATCAATATTAGTCTAAGGTTCAGATGGAAAAATAAATGACTACAAATTGTGCAAACAAGTTTATTAAAGAGTACATTGAGGGGATGTTTACACTATCAGAAACTAAAACATGCTATAATGCTATCTTAATTAAAATAGTTTGGTACTGGCATTAAAAAAGATAACGCAAAATAATAAGAAATTAAAAACTTATAAGGGGATCCAAGTACCTACAGCAATTTAATGTGTGATTTTTTTTTTTTTTTAAAGATTTTATTGGGGAAGGGGAACAGGACTTTATTGGGGAACAGTGTGTACTTCCAGGACTTTTATTTTCCAAGTCAAGTTGTTGTCCTTTCAATCTTAGTTGTGGAGGGTGCCATTCAGCTTCAAGTTGTTGTCCTTTCAGTCTTAGTTGTGGAGGGCGCAGCTCAGCTCCAGGTCCAGTTGCCGTTGCTAGTTGCAGGGGGCACAGCCCACCATCCCTTGCGGGAGTCGAACCGGCAACCTTGTGGTTGAGAGGACAGGCTCCAACCAACTGAGCCATCCGGGAGCTCAGCGGCAGCTCAGCTCAAGGTGCCATGTTCAATCTTAGTTGCAGGGGGTGCTGCCCACCATCCCTTGCGGGACTTGAGGAATTGAACTGGCAACCTTGTGGTTGAGAGCCCACTGGCCCATGTGGGAATCGAACCGGCAGCCTTCGGAGTTAGGAGCATGGAGCTCTAACCACCTGAGCCACCGGGCCGGCCCCTAACGTATGATTTTTTAAAGTGGCATTTCAATCTACTGGAGAGAGGATGAATTATTCTATCAAAAGTATTAAGACAATTGGCAAATATTAGAAGAGAAAAATATAAAAGTTCTACTTTATACCATTCTTCAAAATAAATTTTACATAGTTTAGCCTTAAACTTGAAATCATTTTTTTTAAAACTAAAAGAAAGTCTTTCTAAGCATAAAGATAAAGGAAGAATCTGTTCTATATAAAGGAAGAGATTATCCGGATTGACACACAAAAAAATCCTATATGAAAACACCCTTAACTAAAACTGAAAAGGAAATGACATATGGGGGAAATTTTTCAAAATATATGACAAAGGGTAGTAAAGATCCACAATATATAAAGTGTGACTGCAGTCAATAAGAAAAAGATTAGTATCCTAAGAGAAAATA
The DNA here is from genome assembly GCF_036562045.2 of Rhinolophus sinicus. Taxonomy (NCBI): domain Eukaryota; kingdom Metazoa; phylum Chordata; class Mammalia; order Chiroptera; family Rhinolophidae; genus Rhinolophus; species Rhinolophus sinicus. The sequence goes on from NC_133752.1 coordinate 78,993,473, forward strand.
ATCCAAGCACATAAAAACAAGAAACTCACAAAGTAAGAAATGCAAGTGGCCAATAAGCATACATAAGTAAATGTTATTTCACCCAAAGAGATACAAACTATATAACAATGAGCTCCTAGGTTGTTGCCTACCATTTTAACAAAGTATTTGTTTTTCTTTAAAAGATAATGCTCTTTGTTAGAAAGGGATTTTGGGAAATAAGTATCCCTCCCAAACATTGCTAGGGGCAGTTTAAATTGGTACAAAGTTTCCTGAGGGCAATTTGGAAAGCTTAAAAATCTTAACGTCTTAAAACCTAGTAATTCCACTTTGGGGAATTTATCTTAAGAAGTGCACAAGGATGCCACCTAGATTTACATACCAGGATACTTATTTAAGGGCTTTATATAATGAGAACAATACTAGAAACATTATATATACATATGGTCTCTTACAGGATAAGTAAATAATGATATGCCAGATTTTGGAATATTCACCCATTAAGGAAATGAGAAAGTATTTGTGATATTTACTTAATTTTAAAGACAGATTATGAAATCATTTTGTAATATGATTCCAATTTAGTCATTTACAAATTTTGTAAGGAGAAAATCCTAAGTAAATATCGTTAACTACCTTACAAGATGATCTTCATAGCTAATATATCCTATCTAGTTTAACTATAACAAAATCAGATAGGTCAAACTCACAGGGATAAGTGTATTAAAACTGGTGAGAAAATTCCATTTTCTACAGCAAACATGACAATGACTTAAGGTCACAGATTACAGGAGTGGGAAGAGAACTGTTTGGATACCTTAGGAAAGCTTTTTGTCCTTTTCAGGAGACTTGACACAAATTTAATTTTGTGATGCCAGGGTAGGGACTAGAGTCCAGCTGGCTAATGCTCATTATTCTCTGATTGGCTGTCCAAAATCTTTACAGCTCTCATGTTGACCATTGTCTTTCTTTAAGGTCCTCATTAGGTACTGATGTAATTCATGATTTATGGTTTTGTGTCTTTAATTTTAACTGTTGCTGAAACAGAGTATTTAGAACTTCCAAGTATAACACTCTATGTCCACACCTCGGAATAGCATAAACATAGTAAACCTGATGATTAAAAAAACTTACTTTCTATAGAAAGTAAAGTTTGTGTAATAGAAAGCTTAGAAGATCTTTGAAATGACCAAGTAAATAAGCTAAAGGACTACATAGACTGACTTGGCTTTAAGTCTGGCCTTTTCCAACCATATTTTAGTACCTTTTCTAGAAGTCAGTTCTCCAAACCTTCTTCCTCCACTTAAGAACTTAATTTTCATGTTTATTATTTTCCTAGGACAAGGAGGACATTCTTACCTGAAGGAATGGCTTTGGTGGGCAGGATTACTCTCAAGTAAGTCCTTAATGTTGAGAACAGTGTTTGCTTCTAAAATGATAAATTGCATGGAATTGTTCAAAATTCATTAATTTATCTTCTTGGTAAGGATGGCATTTCCGTTTGGAAACTTTTGTGTGGCTGTAATATATTGTCTTACATATAAAATAAGTCATATGTATTTAGAATTAATCTTAACCTCTCCCTCCCCCATCCTCTTGTTCTCAATACTGCCTTGGAACGCAAGGAGAAAAGTTAACGTTTGAAATATTATATTTTATCACAAACTTCTATTTCTCTTATATTCTATTCCCCATGACAATGGAAGGAAATGCTTTCTTCCAAAATTTTCCCAGCCCCTTATTCAAATCTGTGGGTATGCTAGCTGCCTAGGTTCTAAGGAATGGGTACCATTTCCCTGCCAGGACCAAAACATGGATCAATTAATACCCCTCTGGCTGCTCAACACTGAACAAACAGGAGATGAAGGTTTTCTGTGCTCTCCTTCCTCCTAGACTTGCCCAGAGGATTAAGTGAGACTCCAGAATGAACGCACGAAGGTGGTGTCCAAATAAAAGACAGTGTGATCTCCCTCAGGCATTTTTGCAGATTTCTATCTCCCTCCTAACACCTCTGAACTTTCTTAAACCCCAAAACTAAATCTTCCAAAGAAAAGACCTCATAAATTGTAGTTTCACACCACTAGCTAGTCACCTCCCTCTGCAGCCAGAAGCCTTAAAACTTCCATTTATTTTTTCCATTCAAAGTGACACATTTTAGTATTTGTGAGATCCTATTATAAGAAAGAATTGGAATACTTTTCTTTAATAAATGGCGAGTTTTAAAAGAATGAATAAATATAACCTAAATTTGTACACTTAGTTTTTAAGGTGTTTTCACATCTGTTGTCTTCATTTGAGTAACAGCTGACAAGGGCTATACTGGAAAGATTCTAATAGAGATTTACATGATTCTCTCTGTCTCTCTCTCTCTCTCTCTCTCTCTCTCTCTCTCTCTCTCTCTCATCTCCCCACTCTCTACCCACACAACAGAATGAAAATAGGAGACTCTCATATAGCTATACTTAGAATGGTATTCTCCTCATGTACAAAGTGTATACCAGTATTGAAGACAGACAAACATAAGTCTTCAACATTAGCGATTTTATCCAGTGACAAACATCCAGTACTTTAATGATGAAATCAATATTTTCCTGGAAAGCTGTCTGTAAAGATAAAAATGTAAAGTATTCAAGAAAGCTTACTATTCGAAGAAAACTGCCATTGCTTTTCTTCAGAGAACAGTCTCCTAACTGTTCTGTTCTGTAAGTTTCTATTTGTTGTGTGATGTTTTCCTGAAGCTGAGTGAGTGCCCCTGTAGATTTGGCTTGGGGCATGAGGTGGGGGGTCATAGCAGTCAGAGGGGAAAAAGAAAAATTGTGCTGGTGTCTTTCGCCCGTTCCAGAAGCTTTCTCTACAATAAGTTTGCTTGGCATAGTTTCCCAGTGTGAAACACGACGTTCTGGGGGTAAGTGTTCAGTGGTGACCTCTGAGAATAACTTGCCTCCCACACAAGAGCCCAGCTCTTAGAGGAGCTCTCCCTCACTCTAAAAGTTATTTGCATCACAGTATCTCATGGAAGTTGAGAGTTCCTCCGGTAAGAAAGGCATTGCTAGAGCACATTGTTAGGACTTTAAAACAGCTGCTTGGATCTCCTTGAGCTAGGAAGATAGTGTTACCTGCTTGTAGATCATCTGTAATTCAGAGATGCCTGACTACTTGGGCCTGTGGCAGGCACTTCTGGCTGTCCCCTGCCTGGGCAGATCTCTCTACAGAGCATTCTCAATTTACAAGTTGTTGTATTGTTAATTTGCATAACAGTAGGTATTCTTGAGCAAACACAATAATTCTCTACTTACTCCAAAGCTACCTCTACTAGATTTCATCTGAGTGACCAAATATGGTTCTGGTACTGAAGTGACTAAAATCTTTATTGGAAGTCCTTTAAAATGTGTATTCATCTGTCACCACTTTTTGCATTGGTTGAGTTTGTATCCATGTAATTACAGTTTGTCTGCATTCCTTAATAGCAACACGCCCCCACCCTCCATTAAAAAAGTTAAATTATTCTTTTCCCCCTAGATCTGTCAATGTCTTTGGGATAAAAGTCTACTGCTTAGCATGTGTCATTTGTTTTTCTCTTCTGACTAATATTAATGCTGCTGCTTGCTTTCCAGTGGGAGCAGGAGAGGCTGCGAATTTTGCAGCTTATGCTTTTGCACCTGCCACCTTGGTCACCCCGCTGGGCGCTCTGAGTGTTCTCATAAGGTATGTGAGCAAGAAGGAGTGTGGCTTTTGTAGGGATTTTAAAACATGATAAACTTAACCCACAAGAGGTATGTTACTAAGCATATCTCAAAACAAAATTTTAAAAATCACAAAAATAATTTGAGCAGACTGCATAATAAATCATAGTAGAAATAGGAAATCAACAGATTGTCTTATTTAGAAAACTCGAAGAGCATAAGCCTGGACGCCTGCTAACATGAAGTAATCGTTATGTCATATTTGTGAGGATGCAACGAAGTCTAGCAGATATTTTTTCTCTCTTAGCAGAGCAAATTGCCAGAGACCTTTTAATCCTTTCTGTTATCATTGTGGTTAATGACCGTTGCTATCAGAGGACTTTAAAAAGCGTAGTGTTTGGGTTACATTTCAACTCTCACTCAAAGTCTTGCTCTGTCTGCTAGATACTTCTATTTGGAGATCTCTTCGTTTCTTTTAGTACTGGAAATATTTTCTTTTAGTACTGGAATAATTTTCCCATTCACAGAATGTGGATATAAATTTCCCTAGTTGGAGTCTCTTTAGGTTCCCAAATGAATGTGTTCAATGTATCCACGAACTCGCTTATTTTGTAGCTAAGCAACTGTTTTGTTTGTTGCCTTTTTCTTTTCCTTTTATCTCAGTTCATTATCAGCCTCTAATAGGAAGCTGATGATGAGGCCTACCCACCTCTGTCCACCTTCTTTGTAGGATTGTTGTGAGAATTCAATGAGTCAATACACATAAAGCTCTACAACACTACGCAATGAATGAGTTTTCACTGAGGTTGCAGTCCTCGTGAGTGGCCACTTGAGGGCGACTCTTGGCAAGCACCTGGTAATTGACAACAGTCGGGTGCAAATGGGCACTGGTAATGCCAGGGCATCAGAAGAAGGAGTCTGGTGTGCAGGAGCCATAGCAGATGTACTGGTAGAGCAGCAGGACGGCATAGTCTGGTGTCCATAGTGGTGCCAATTTGGTATTTCCTGGGGCCATGACAACCAAAGTAGTGGGAGCATTGATAGGTAAAAGTATCAGGGCAGTAGTATCTGGTAAGAAAACATTTCAATATTTTGACAGCTCATGTGAGTGTACTTGCATGTACTAGCCAAACAGCAGCCCTGAGCAGAGTAATTCTTCTCTAGGCATATATCTTTCTTTGAAGTTTTCATGAGCACACGTATTCTAAATACATCTTGCCAGTAAGATGCAAAAGGTGAGGAAATTGAAAATGAATTGAGTGGGACCTCTTAGAAGGTCATGGGATGATTACAGGGATATCAAATGTCTATTATAACTCTTTAGATATAAAAGCAATTAAGCAGAGTTGACTGACCATCTTTCCTGAATTTTAAAATTAATCAGTTTATTCAGTGTCACATAGCATATTCAGATAAGCTGATTGGGATACAGAGTAGCTTGTACCACAGTATGACTTTTGAGCTGCTATGGAATCAAAAGGTAATTGAACAAGAGTGATTTTTTTTTCTTTCTTCTCCCAACAGTGCAATATTGTCTTCCTATTTTTTAAATGAGCACTTGAACATTCATGGAAAAATAGGCTGCATATTAAGTATGTTGGGGTCAACTGTGATGGTTATCCATGCCCCACAAGAAGAGGAAGTCACTTCTTTGCATGAAATGGAAATGAAATTGAGAGACCCAGGTCTGTGATTCAACTGAAAGACACACTTACTCAAATTCTGCTCCACTTTCTCTCCTCATCAAATGAATTTTTAGTAATATTGTAATAGACTTCCTACAGGCTGAGTTGTGGTTATGAGATATGCTAAGGTTTCAAGTCTTCTGAAAAGGCAACACAACTTATTTTTCCATCCATGCTTCCCCTCTACACAATGAAAGGGAGAGTGGGGGATGGGACAAGGCCAGTCTCTCCCTCTGAAAATAAAAAATCAATCAGACAATCTTTCTAAAACACTTAAGCGCTGAAATTCACGGCTAACAAGATTGCACAAAGGCATGATCATATGAGCATTTTCTGAAATCTAGTTCTTTTGTCTTCTTTACAGGATTCATTTCCTTTGCTGTGATCGTAACTGTGATCTCCTTGGTGCTGATTTTGATCGTGGCTCCCAAGAAAGGACAGACCAACATATTGGTCTACATTTCAATCTGTTCATTGATTGGAGCATTTTCAGTGTCTTCTGTCAAGGGCCTGGGAATTGCCATTAAGGAACTGTTGGAATGGAAGCCAGTTTACAAGCATCCCCTGGTCTTTGTTTTGCTGGCTATACTTGCGCTTTCTGTGACAACGCAGATTAACTATCTCAACAAGGCACTGGACACCTTTAATACATCCCTTGTGACTCCCATTTATTACGTGTTCTTCACATCCATGGTAGTGACTTGCTCCGCCATCTTATTTCAAGAATGGTATGGCATGAAAGCTGGAGATATCATCGGAACCCTGAGTGGGTTCTTCACCATTATCAATGGCATCTTCCTTCTACATGCTTTTAAAAACACTGACATTACCTGGAGTGACCTGACATCCACTACTCAGAAAGACGTTCTCTCTCTGAATGGCAATGAAGACAAATATGTCTTACTAGAGAACATAGAATGTTCAACCCCAGGATATGAGGATGACGTTACCTTGTTTAGCAGGACTGACAGTCAAAGTCTCTACAAACCCTGAACTTTAACCAATAAGAGACACTTGGAGAAGGGAAGGAATACCTGATTCTTAGAAGAACTATTAGGAAAGTTAACATTTTTAAAGTTCTCACTAATAATTTAGATGTGAGGTCAAATAAAAATGCCTTCATTTTTGGCCATCAAATTTGAAAATCAAAGTTTTGGTCTCTCTCCAGAAGACTTCTGCTGTTTCTGATTTCTACAAACTTGAAATATATTCCCTGAGCATAAAAGAAGTCAGAGTTAGATAGTCTCAGAATAATCTCTTTCTTCTGGTCACAATATATTTGGCTCTGCCAGGTGGCTCTTCATGACCTTGGCTGCTATTCTTAGTGTCACAATAATTCATAGATAAACTCAACTGTGTACTGATAAGCAGAGTACCAGTCATTTTCAGATGAGTCATAGTTTCAAATTATTAAAACTGAGAAGTGAGATTACTGATGCTTTTCCTCCTCTTCCACAACTTCCTCTATCTAAACTAAATAGTTAAAGGGTAGAGTGTTAAAAAAAATAGGCCTGCTTTGGAAATCTCCTTGGTGGATTAGAATGCAAAGACATTGTGCTCATGAAGGGCTTATGGATTGTAATTTATTGACATATTGTTGAAGTTTATTACCATTGAAAGAGGGAGAATGGAGGAGGGAAATATTTTATACGTTAGGTAAATGACACAGAATTTTTTTTGTTTGTTTTCACTAAAACAAATGATTGTGTTCACAAAGTCTTTTAACTCAGACCTGAACAACATAAGACAAAATTGAATTTCTGGAGGAGTCCTAGTGAATTCAGTTTTGAATTCCTCATAGTCATTTTGTTCCTTTCTTTTACTGTTATCCCAAAGATCATTTCTCTTGTTGGTGTAGAGATTTTTATAAAGTAATTGCTATGTTATTTGAGGATTATACTGTACACTTCAATTTTTCTCAAATGTTTAATCTCCAAAGGGTGGTTTTCCACAAACTGTTTGGAAACAACTAGAAAAATCTTTGTGAAAAACCTGAATGAGTTACAATTATTCTTTTGAAATTTGGCACGTTCACACTTATTAAGGAAATTATAATTAGTTACGAACCTTTTTTAAACTATACATATCCTACTACAATAAGTGGTAGATTGTCTTTTTCAGTTGAATTTCATCCTATGTTTTCCATACATTTTATTGAAAAGTGTTTTGGGAGAATAGGAAGGGGAGTTAACTTCCTAGAAAACAAAATATTAAAACCTCAGGGACTACTACAGGAAAATCAACTTTTACCTATAAAAATATACATAAATTTTCCTGTGTCACTCCAAGTGTATGGCAGGAATAACATTCTTGGTGGCCTATAATGTTTATGGACAGATTTCTCATCACAAATTGATTTAACGGAAAAGAAGAAAACAGCTATCATATTTCTAGACTAAACTTATTTCTCTCAAAATGAAACAAAAATCCTAACCAAAAAATTGTGACATTCAAAAAGGAAAAACTTTTCTGGTTGATTGGATTTTTTCTGTTCTAACATCAAATGTTATTAGTTTTGTCTGCTTATTTGTTTGTAACTGAGCTCAAGTCTATCCTGGGTAATAACAGTACTTTCTGTTATTCAGAATTCTGTTAAACTGACTAGCGTTTCCCTAGTTCTGTTGAACTGTGACTGAGGTTCACAGTGATGCCCTGAGATGACTGCCAAGTCCTAAAGTGCTGTTATAGACTCTTCAGTGTAGTTTAATGTTGAGTGCAATTCAGTGCATTCTAAATATTTAAAAATTGATAATCCATGGAAGATACATGGGTTGATACATCAGGTCAAATATGTGTTTACTGTGTGGATTGATGTTTCATTTTCATTGTGTATCAGGTATATAAGCTATGAACAAAAATCTGTAGGGAAAGGTAGTGTTTGAAAACAATTATTTTAAGGTTTTTCTTTTCTGTTGAAAACTGTATTGGTTTGTCCAATACCTTCCTGGTGAGGAAATTAATGGTGTCCAACCTGAGGCTGTGAATTTTAGTGTCAGATATTTCTTAAATATCACCCGTTAACAAAACTATGTCCTTGGTGCATTATGCCCGGGTTGAATGTTATTGGAACACTAGAAACCATGTGTACCCTGGATTGGAAAATGAACTGGTGTTGACACATATGCCCACGAGAAAGACTGAGAAAAATTTAATGAGTTGAAATATGTTGAGAAACAAAGAAATATTTGAAAAACTCTAAAAATCCCTGGGTGGGCATATGCATTGAAAAATCAAAATGTTATTGCAAATCTCAAACTCAGAATAATTTTTCCCACATAGGAAGATATTGTCTGAGGAGGAATAAAATGCTGGATCCTTATATTCCGATTAATGTTAGTGTTAACTGTAGTTTCACATATGTATGTATTTTAATATATATTTTCTTTATCTCACATACATGATATTTTAAGATTTATTATGTGAATCTCTGCACATGTGTCATTAAGGATTACAAAGTTGTCCTTACACAGCCAAGTTGAAAGATTTTCCTAATTCTGTAAACATAATAGTTTCATTTTGTTTTTTGACTTATAATTTTATTCTTAGGTCAATGGTAATTCAGATTGCATAATGTTCATAAAACCTTTTAGATTTAACAGCATGAAATTAACTCCTTTGTTTTAAGAGTACTAAAATCAAACACATGGAAAGCACTCTACATCATGCCTGATATATGAGGCATTTAATAAAATTTAGTTTTTGAATCAACATTTAATTCTTATAGTCTCATTACTAGATAAGTAAGGACCATTAGTTGCCAGTTTTCACACATTCTTCCACTTTTCTCAATTTGTATCACATTAGCTCATTTAAAATAACCCAAGTGAAAGTTCCATCATTACATTATTTCAACACAAATCAATACAAAATGATTTCAACAGGGGCCGGCCCGGTGGCTCAGGCGGTTAGAGCTCCATGCTCCTAACTCTGAAGGCTGCCAGTTCGATTCCCACATGGGCCAGTGGGCTCTCAACCACAAGGTTGCCGGTTCAACTCCTCAAGTCCCGCAAGGGATGGTGGGCTCCGTCCCCTGCAACTAAGATTGAACACGGCACCTAGAGCTGAGCTGCAGCTGAGATCCCAGATGGCTCAGTTGGTTGGAATGTGTCTTCTCAACCACAAGGTTGCTGGTTCGACTCCCACAAGGGATGGTGGGCTGTGCCCCTTGCAACTAGAAAATGGCAACTGGACCTGGAGCTGAGCTGCGCCCAACACAACTAAGAATGAAAGGACAACAACTTGATTTGGAAAAAAGACCTGGAAGTACACACTGTTCCCCAATAAAGTCCTGTTCCCCTTCCAAAAAAAAAAAAAAATGATTCCAACATTTCTTAATAAAACTGAACTAATTGCAATTTTCACAATCCAACAAAACTTTGGAAAAATCTCTGAACATATGTGAAATGTTCTCAAATATTTTGAATAAACACTGGTCATGAAATTTTCTATTTTTCAAATGCTTTTAAATACTATTCATTTTTAAAACTTTACAAATTTTAAATTAATCTTTCATTTCCAATAAAATAACGTGGTTTAATTATGCTTGTTGGAGTTCAATTTTTAATTTATTGAAGTTAAATTTATATAATGGCAAAAATATCTCCATTCAGTTTTGAGATTAAAAATAAATTTTCCAAGTTTAAAAAATAATCTGTATGTAGGTTAACTTTGCTTTGTCATTTTCCTTGAAATTAAAATCTGTTTTTTAGAAGAAGGCTCTCCACAAAACTGTCTCTGTATAACTGACTTGGCACCTGAACAAAAGAAATTGTCTTATCTTTCAATAACTTTATTGTACAAGATAGGAGCTCAAAGCTGTATTTTCTGCTACCTTATCTTACAAATCACTGATTCAGTCCTCTGCTTCATCTAATTTACTGTTGATTCCCTCTAATGTAGTTTTAATTTCAGTTATTGTATCCTTCATCTCTGATTTTTTTATGTTTCCTATCTTTTTGTTGAAGTTCTCACTGAGATCAGTGAGCATCCTTATAACCCATTTTTTGAACTCTGTATCTGGTAGATTGCTTGTCTCCATTTTGTTTAGTTCTTTTTCTGCAGCTTTGTTTTGTTCTTTCATTTGGGACATGTTTTGTTGTCACCTCATTTTAGCTACCTCCCTGTATTTGTTTCTATGTACCAGGTAGAGCTGCTATGTCTCCTGGTCTTAGTAGAGTGGCCTTATGTAGTATGTGTCCTGTGGGGCCCAGTGGCACAGTCTCCCTACTTACCTGAGCTAGGTTCTCCAGGTGTGTCCCTTGTGTGGCTTGTGTGTGCCTTCCTGTTGCAGTTGAACCTTGATTGCTGTTGGCACATCAATGGGAGGGGTTGACCTTCAGGCTGATTGGTTGTGAGGACTGGCCATGACTACAGTGGAAGAGTTGTTGTGCAGGGGCTGACTCTACAGCAGGATTTACTTTAGCAGAGCTCTGGTACCTGCCCATTGTGCCCTTTGGGTGTGTCATTTGTGGAGGTGGTTGGGTGGTGCTCTGATATGGTCTGAAGCTGGCCACTGGGTGTTTTGATTCTGGGGCCTCTTGGGATGGGGCTCTGGTGCAGGCCAAGATTAGCCATTGCCTGTGCCCTGCCCAGGGCCAGTTGGTATGAGCTACAAAGAGATCTGCCAATGGTTGCCACTTGTGCTGGGCTTGGACGCGCCTGGGAAAGGCTAAGCTTCAAACAGGCTGGCTACCACTACTGCTGGGCTTGGGGCTGCTTAGCAAGAGGTATGGGGTATGCCGAGGTCAGATACTGCTTGTTTGAGGTTTTAGAACCTTTGGGAAATTTCAGTTTCCTAAAAATTCTATACCATGAACCATGAGAGGCCATTTGTATGGAAAAGCCACTGGAAGCAGCTTGGGTGGGCCTGCAAATTGGGTGGGAAGGGCAGGGCAAACAGTGTTAGCCAGGTTGATGGAAGCTCAGATATGGTACCTGTCTGCAAATGCAAACTGAGTATGGAGAGAGCTCAACAAAGGAACAATGGCTTCTGCCAGTACCTCTGGCTGGGAGAAAGCTGCCCCTCCAGGTGTCACCCTAAGCCAGACAATTCAGTTCCTGCCCATATGTGTTTGTTGCCTTTCAAGCTGCTGCCCCAGCGCTGAAGCCCAGAGCGAGTGAGTCCATCAGTGAGTAAGTCAGTGCACAGGCCCTTTCAAAGGAGCTCCTGGGACTCCAGCAGCCCTCCATCTCACTCAGCCATTATCTCCACTGGTATTTAAAACTAGTTACAGGGACTTCTCTTCCCAGCACTGGAACCTTAGGCTGGAGAGCCTGGTGTGGGCTGGGACTCCTTGGTCTTCAGGGGGGACCTCCGCAGCTTAAATATCCTTTCCAATTTTTAACCACCACGTGTTGGTGTGGGAGCAGCCCATTCTGCCTCTCTGACCCTCCTACCGATCTCAACATGTGAGCCACCCTTTTTCCATTTCAGTTGCAAATCATGAAAAATATTTCCTCATGAGGGAAAAGTGAATCTCTGTAGACTCCATTACTATGGAGAACACCTTTTAGGTAGAAGATATTATAGTTTTTATATGTAGAACTTCCCCTGTGGCTAGGGCAGAGGGAGGATCAGGAATCTCTTTAGGCCAAACTCTACCAGCCTGAGGAGCTTGTCCGGCCCTCAGGATACAAGGCCTCACACCAGTTTTCTGCACTGGGACATTCATAAGACCTCATGCCCCAGCAACTACATCACTGGGGGGAGAGAACGCACATGAACAGGGTTGGTAGTGGAAATAAAGGAAACATGCTTTGAGTACCATATTTCCACAATCCCCTCCCATTTTGTGCCTTCTGATCCAGCCATTAACTCCTGACCACCAGTAAACAGCATGCAACTCAACCTAGCCCAAATGCTTGTGGACTGCTTTGTGAATGCCTTCTATAGGGACTTACTGACCATAGAAACCAAGTACAGGGCCCTGATTTTTTAGTCTAGATGGGAAAAGCCTCTAGATCTCCGCTAGAATGGATCCTGGCTAATGATATGTGGCTCCTCCTTGAGTTAATTTTTCCTAACAAGCATCCAGGAAACAAACTCAAGGGTATTCTATAGCCAAAGCCCAATAAAACAAATTGTTTCATAGACCAGGAATGGGTAAATAGCCCTCCGGCTCAGAAGGTCTCCTTTTCTCTCAGTTAGCTTTTGCCGTTGTTTTCACCATTAACATTTCAGTATATTACTAGCATAGTTTTAAATAAAATCTGTTTGAATATAAGACATCTTTCTTCTCCTTAACTTACGGAACTGTAAGGCTGAGTTAGAATGGTCAAGACTTGGGGGAAACAGACAGAAAACAAATTCCTATGGATAGAATTGGGTTTTATTTACCCTTGTTACCTTAGTTGAACTTAATTCCTTCTGAATAATCTTGCATGCACAGAAAAAGGAGCAAAGCTTTCAAACCAGTTTGAGAATCTGGTTTGCAAGGGTGTAAATTTAAGTAATGCAATGATTCAGTCTTTTCAGCAAGTACTGAGACAGATACTCAGCAAATGGAAGCTGCTGGATTAGATTAGTGGGCGAAAAGGAGGACAGACATCAGCGGCGCTATGATGCTGTCGTACTTTGAGAACCAAACTGGTTTAGAAGCAGATGGACTTAAGGAATTCAATGCAATTCAGGTTACACGCAGCAATTTCCCTTCTTATGGGGAGGTGCCTCCTGCTTGAAGGTTAGCCCACAGCAAAAAGGAAAAATAAAAAGTGTGGAGGAACTGGTCAAACAAGATCAGGCTGTATTATTTGTTTTGCTGCACAGTGTGGAGTAACTGGGACTGGAGGAAGCAGGTACTCATGATAAGAGCAGTGATCCACTTCCACAATGTCGGCATAATGTACAGTCAGTCCAATAGAGTGAAGATTGGACACTTCCACCAAACACAGCTGTGTATCCAGTGTCTCTGAAATGCCCTGGCCCACAGCAAGATGGTCAGGCAGCCATTAAGGTCTCCCGGCTACATGGGAATGCTGCTTAACAGATACCTAGTTCTGTACCCAGGCCAGCAGTGAAGGTCTCCCAGCTTCTTGGGATGCTGTGTGCATGACAGCAGGTCTGCAGGGCCTGCCAGGTGATTTCTCTCATGGAAAGCTCTTTGTTTTGCTGTACCTATATAACCTTGCTTCTTCTCCACCTGAGGGCAGAGTGCTACAACTCTGGCCGGCTGCCCCCCTGGGAGTCTCCTGGGTTTGTAAGTCTCAATAAACCTGTCTCACACTCAGCCACTTGTTGTGTTCTTTGGGTTTGCGGCTTCTCAGGTGCAAATCTTGGAAAAACTCAGACTCAGTCCAAACACCATGACTTCAGAATTGTGAAATGAGACAAAAAGGGTGAGATCTAAACTATGTAGCCAAGCAGAAACATGTTCAATGTTGGTACCAAGCAGACAAGAAAATGAGGCTTACTTGAAGTCAGAAGTACACTTCCTGACTTTCATTTCCCACAGTCAATCAGCAGACACCGCAGAACAACAAACCCCCTTTTAAAATATTTGAGGGGCCGGCCCGGTGGCTCAGGCGGTTAGAGCTCCATGCTCCTAACTCCGAAGGCTGCCGGTTTGATTCCCACATGGGCCGGTGGGCTCTCAACCACAAGGTTGCCAGTTCAATCCCTCGAGTCCCGCAAGGGATGGTGGGCTCTGCCCCCTGCAACTAAGATTGAACACGGCACCTTGAGCTGAGCTGCCGCCGAGCTCTCGGATGGCTCAGTTGGTTGGAGCGCATCCTTTCAACCACAAGGTGGGCTGTTCCCCCTGCAACTAGAAAACGGCAACTGGACCTGGAACTGAACTGCGCCCTCCACAACTAAGATTGAAAGGACAACAACTTGATTTGGAAAAAAGTCCTGGAAGTACACACTGTTCCCCAATAAAGTCCTGTTCCCCTTCCCCAATAAAATCTTTTTTTTAAAAAGGAATAGTTGAACCTCTGGCTCTTCCCTGAGGTTCCACAGAATTCTGCATATAGTGTGGCTGCCCAGCAAGATATACAGAGTAAATCCTACCAGTTTCTCGGCACCTTCAATATCTTTTGCAGAGACCTGTTAGTACTGAAATCAAGTGAGGAGAAGCTACGAGCTCCCTGCCTCTGGGTTTCTAGCACTTTCTAGGAAGGCATTGTATTTCCTCTGCTCTTCTTAGTTTTGATTCCCTTAGTTTTGATTCTGGTGACTGAAATAGCGAAATGTCAGGCAAACTTGTAAAGCATATGGTGAGTTAGCAAGGGACAGCTGTTAGTCATCAGGCAGTGATGGGGCATCTATCTTTCTGCCTTTGTTCCACTTTTTAATAAACTTCACAAGACACCTTGACCAAGAGTAGACATGTCAATACACACACATAAAGTATTTTATCCAGTGCAATGATTTTTGGTCCTGGCTGCACATTACTTTTATCTGAGGAGCCTTTTTTCAAATTACCATGATTGGGCCCCACCCCTGACCAATTAAATACAACATCTGAGGTTTAGATACAGACAATGATAGTTGTTGAAACTTCCTATGTGAGTGCGATATGCAGCCAGGTTTGAGAACCACAGATCTAATCTATGACCCCACCTATATTATTAGTCACTTTTCAATTTCAAAGTTGTTTTAAAAAATAATGTGCTGAAATATAATATACACACATTCTGTGGTTGTGGTTGTTTTCAATTTCTTAGAGAGATCTCAACAATCTTTGAAATAAGGTGTATAATGTGTACCTAAGTAGAAGTGCATAACACAACAGCTGTCAACTGAAGAGTCAGTAGAGATGTATCACTTAGGAATGGACTTGGCCTCAGGTAATTAAACGTCTGACTAATAGTGGCTTAAAGAAACAGGGTTTCATTTGTCTCATAGAACAAGAAGTATGGAAGGGGGTAATTCAGAGTTGGTGCAGTGGTTCAAGAACCCTAGGAGGGACCTAGGCTTTCTTCTTTCTGCTCTATAGATTGTGTCATGCAGGGACTCTGGTCCCACTCCCTACACCAGAACTCAGGATATGGTGAGGCCAAAAAGGAACACCAACAGAGCCGTGGATAGGGGGTTCATACCACTATATTCTCACTGGCAGCTGGTCGAGACACAAAAGCAAACATCTGCCAGTACCCCAACGATGGGTCTTCCTGCACCACTGTCTCACTGGCAGTGGACGAGACACAGGAAATAGGATCAACATAATCTGCAATCCACAATCCTCTTGCTAATAACCGCACTTGCTAGCCGCAATCTGCCATCTGTTTCTCTGCCAAACAACAAACCCTCTCTGCCAAACAACAAACCCCTTGCTAACTGCAATCCGTGCTTGCTAGCTCAGTCACAGCAGTTATATCAGTGGCCAATGGCTAACGGATTACAGCTGATGGCCATCTACTACCCGGACCAGCACTGGAGGCTGAGAGCCTAGAAACTGCTCTCTGCGACTCCACCCCCACAGGGTCTTGCCTCACAATCTACATGACAAGCATCTTCCACGAGGGATCCTGTGCCAGGAACCCAGCTCACAAGAAAAAGTTTCAGTACAGTTCAAGCAATGTCCCAGGGGGTGTCCCTCGATGTGTACCCACTCTCTGGGCACAGCCAGGGTTCTCAGGGTATGGTGCTGGAACAATTGTGGCTCACAACCAAGGTACTTACATATTCTCGATGGCGACCGGTGGAGACACAGGAAGCAAACATCCGCCTGTACCCCAACAAGGGGTCTTCCTGCACCACAGTCTCACTGGTGGCCAAGCGAGAACATCTGCCTGTTCCACTACATAGTGGTAAGTTCCCAAGCAAACAGGCAAGTGGTCCATCAAATCAGGGATGGAAGGCAATTCCCCATAGTCCACAGTCATTTGACAGGGCTGTGCGTTAGCCTCACAACGTGTGCCCTCTCCACAGGGTGAGGCTCCAAGTCCTCCCCATCCTAGGGGTGAGGGCCTCAGCAAGCATTTCCCAGCCCACACGGCTACAATGACCTTCACTTTCTCTGGCTTAGGTTGGAGAACCATCCATGTCTCCCCACCGCTCCCCAGGCGCCCAATCACCAAGAACAGTGGCCACTGGGCACCACACACCACGCGGGGGCTACACGCCCCACCCCTCCCCACCCAGAATTAGACACCATTCCTACCTGGCTGGACTCCTGCTTGCCACGATTGGGTGGAGGCCTCAGTGTCAGATGTCCACAAGCCTCAGAGCCTACGGCAGCAGCAGACTACCAAAAGGAAAGTGATGCCTGTCACGCCCAATAGGGTGGCATGCCATCCGGAGGCTCGAGAGGCCCACCAATTGACTGAGGGGTCACGTTTCTCCCAGGCAGATTGTGTTTCCTGCTCCCGGCGCTGCTCCTCACAGGCTTCCTGAGACTGAGTTTTCATACGCACAAACTGCTCCATTACCCCTTTGAAAATTCCTGGCCGGCACCAAACCCTGCTCACTGCGCCATGTGTCATGCAAGAAGTCTGGTCCCGCTCCCCGCACCAGAACACAGGATATGGTGAGGCCAAAAAGGAACACCAACAGAGCCATGGATAGGGGGTTCATACCACTATATTCTCGATGGTGGCTGGTCGAGACACAAAAGCAAACATCCGCCAATACCCCAACGAGGGGTTTTCCTGCACCAGTCTCGCTGGCAGCTGGGCAAGACACAGGAAATAGTATCAACACAATTCACAATCCGCTTGCTAACCGCACTTGCTAGTGGTAATCCGCTCGCTGTCCACTTCTCTGCCAACAAACCAACCCCTTGCTAACCGCAATCCGCATTTGCTAGCTCAGCCATGGTAGTTATATCAGTGGCCAATGGCTAACTGGTTACGGCTGATGGCCAATTAGTTACAGCTGATGGCCATCTACTACCCAAGTCAGCACCTTTCCATGTGAGGCCAAAAGCCTGGAAACTACTCTCTGGGACTCTGTCCCCACAGATAAGATTGCCAGATTTAACAACCAACAGAAAAAACACAAGACACCCAGTTAAATTTGAATTTCAGACTAATTTAGCATAAACATGTCCCACGCAATATTTGGAACATACTGTAATAAAGAATCTGACTCCATTCTGGACATTTGCTGACAGCTTTCAAACTCCATCACTTCCCCTTGCCCTTCTGCCCCCACACCTGAGCAAGCTGATGAGAAAGGCTGGGTGCGCCTCTCCTTGGTACCAGCCGAAAGTTCCAACCATACAAGCCTCAGCCCCTTCACTGCAGCCCCATCCTTCATTACCACAAAACCCCAGGGCAGTCATCCCACCCTGCTCTCTCAAGCTATTTGTGGATCTGCTGGGAGCCTTCCCTGATGTCCCAGAAACCCCCATGATGTGAATCGTAAACCTCTGCTACCCTCTTGGTACATGTATGATGTCAACAGTCTCAACATCTAAACAAAATCTGGGATAGAGGTTCCATCTATTTCTGGGAGTGACAGCAACACTTACACTACAACATTATTTATGGTTTATCTGAAATTTAAATTCAACTGGGCATCCTGTCTTTTATCTGGCTATCCTAGCTATGGGCCTCGTCTTCATGTCTGTTTCCTCAGCGTCACAGATGGGCACTCTGCCTTCAGGTCTCAAAGCCACATTGCAAGCAGGAAGAGTCAATCAAGTTTTCCTTCTGGAGAGTCTTGGCTTTTTATTTGGGAACGGAAGCTCTCCTCAGGTGCTTGTCGCTGCATTTCATTATGTGGAACTTACTCATGTGGGTATGCTTGCTGCAAGAGGTTAGAAAATGGAGTATTTTAACCTGTCATAATAGAAAGAATAAAGGGTTGTAGCTGACTTTTGAAAGATGAACCCACAGCACCTACTAGAAAGCTGTCTGTTGCCACATGTAATGAGTATAACATCTTTGAAATACCTTCACTTTCCTTGTCAATTTCCTTGTCTCTGAATGCTGTTAGCCTGCAGTGGTGGGGGTGGGGCCAACGGGGAATTGCAAAGTCCTCTGAGAAGAAAGATATGGTCTAAGGACCTGCACTTTTGACATCAGCTGGGAACTTGTTAGAAATGCAGAATCTGAGATCCCACCTTGAACCTACTGAATCAAAAACCGTACTCCAACAAAGTCCCTAGGCAACTGTATGTACTTAAAGTTTGTGAAGAACTGGCCTAGAAGAACACTGGTTCTCACATTTAGCTGCCATTGGAATAACCTGAACAGCTTTTAAAAATATTTCCCTAGAGATTCTAATATAATTGGTCTAGAGTGCTATCTGGGCATCATGATTTCGAAAAGCTCTCCAGATGATTTTAATAAGCAATGAAGTTTGAGAACCACTGGCCTAGAACAGTGGCTCTCAACCCTGGGTGAGAATCACTTGGGGTGCTTTGTTTTAAAACCACCAATGCTGGGGTCCCCTTCAGATCAGTTAAGTCAGAATGGAAAGAGGAGTGAAAAAGTGGGACCTGGGCAACAGTATTTTTGAAAAGCTCTCAGATCATTCCTAATGCATGAGAACCTCCCAGGAAGAGGAAGTGAAAAGCTAATATCTTTTGGTCCAGCTGTTTGAGAGAAGAAGGAGAGTAGTGGTAGATGAAGGTATCATTGAGACGGGAGGGCTAGATGGAGGGTACTGCTGAGGGCAAGAGTGGGCTTTTGATCTGATTCATATTTCAGACTCCCGGAGGGAGTTACCTCACAAAAGTCATTGCCCCAGTCTGCAAACCAGCCGTGGTAAGATAAACCACAGCAGTGCATGATTAAGCAGGGTGGTGATGGGGGAGGATGGGAATGTGCAGTTGCAGAGTTTTAACTTCCTGAGCTATTCTTGTGAAGAACTGGTCTATTCTTAGTCCCCATGCAGTATGGACAAGACCCAGAAGTTCCAAATGTGATCCAGCTGAGACTCAGCAAGCGGCTGAATCGAGAACCTGAGCCCTGTCATGGAGCCCACCATTCAAGGGGCAAGGTGACCTGTAGCCTCTACTACACCCATAGGCAAGGCTGAGCGGCAAATGGAAGCCATTGCAGAGCCTAACAGGGACCTTTAGTGCCAACAAGAGCCGGGGTGAGGTCACAGCAACCAGGAACGGCTTCTGTGCCTTGACCAAGTCAGAAGAGACCATCCCACACAGACACCAGCATGGTCTGTAAATGTCAGGCTGATAAGACATATTCTTGAGACCAGAGGTGCCAGGGACACTGCTCCAATCCAAACAGCCTTCCCATTCATGTCCCCACCTCAAGGTCACCGTGCCAGAGCTGATAGTCAGAGTCTGCATCACAAGGGCTGGAATGATTATTGGCAGTCAGCATCCATTCTGAATGGTCTGTACCTCTGCCAAATCAATTTTTAAGTATTTTTAATATCACCCCTGGATAAAGCCCTCCCCTGGGTATAGATACCCAGGTGCAACTTTGGCAGAAACAGAGGGAAGGAAAGGCAAAGTCTGAGAGACTACCCACTTCGCCTACAGAGAATATTTTGATTTTTGCACTGTACTAAAATTAGGAGATTAAGCTAAATTGACTTTTCCCAGCACTACCCAGGAGGTAGGAACACATGAGGAAACAGGATAGTTAATAGACAAAATAAAGCAGCTACAGGTTGTCTGTACATCTGGCAGTAGGATAAGGAAATTTTCACACTTGCTATAGACATAAGGATAATCTATTTCCTCTATCCTGTCTAAATGGATTTATATTTCTCTGTAGATTTTTTCTGTTTATCTGATGTCAACCTCTATCATAATGTATTATTCTCTATGTAATTGGGAAAGGGAGAGCTAGGAAATTATGTGTAAATCAAATTGTTCTGGAAAAAGCAAGATCTCATTCAAACAAATCATCGATGAGAACTTCCCAAACTTGTGGAAAGAACTGGATCCTCGAATCCAAGAAGCAAATAGAACACCTAGTTACCTCAACCCCAATAAGCCTTTTCCAAGACACACTGTATTGAAGCTGTCTAAAATCAACGACAAAGAAAGAATCCTCAAGGCAGCCAGGGAAAAGAAGATGGTAGCCTACAAAGGAAAGCCCATTAGATTATCATCAGATTTCTCAGCAGAAACTCTACAAGCCAGGAGGGAGTGGAACCAAATATTCAAACTATTGAAAGAGAGAAACCATGAGCCAAGAATAATATATCCAGCAAAGATATCCTTTAGATATGAAGGAGGAATAAAGACCTTTCCAGACATACAGAAGCTGAGGGAATTTTCTAATACACAACCTGCACTACAAGAAATACTAAAGGAGGCTATTCGACCACCATCAACAGGGACAATGTGTGGCAACAGAAACATAAGAAGGGAGAGAGTAAAGGCCTGAACCGGAAGATGGGAATGGAGAAAGTAAGCATGCTGAAGAAAATGGAATACTCTAAATATCAAACTTTCTTTTACATCAACTTAAGGGTAACCACTCAAAAAAAAAATTAAAAAAAAATCCAGAACTGAAATATATACTGTAATAAAAGAAGAAACACAGGGAAACGTCATAGAATACCACCACACAGAAATAATAGACAACAACAAAAAGGCAAAGAAACAATGGAGACACAGTCTTACCAGAAAACTAAAGATAGAATGACAGGAAATCCTCACATATCAATAATCACCCTAAATGTAAATAGACTGAACTCACCAATAATAAGGCACAGAGTAGCAGATTGGATAAAAAAACTAAACCCAACTATATGCTGTCTCCAAGAGACACATCTCAGCTACAAGGACAAGCATAAACTCAAAGTAAAAGGGTGGAAATTGACACTCCAAGCTAATGGTATCCAGAGAAAATCAGGTGTAGCCATAATGATATCATTGTATCATTGGCTGATGCTCTTCTGCTTTGCATCTTCTTCTGTATCTCATGCCATTTATGTTTGGATTTTTCCTCTAATGCAGCTATCACCCAAACATAAACGCCTTGATTCTCCCAGTTATCCAGTGCTGGGAAGTTAAGCAGCTGTAACCCAGATGTTAGCTGAGGTTCTTTCTAACCTCAAAATTAAGTGAAATTGGCTGGAACACCCTCCATCCTATCCTCAGTGTAGCAATTGCACATCTGATACATAACCAAAGCTTTCTCCAAGATTTAGACAAATTTTCAGGGGGCAAATGTGCTTAGAGCTTCTTGTGTTTCTCAGGTTTCTTCACATTTCCTATGACCTCTGCCCTGTGCCATGTGGAACCAGATGTGAAAGATACATGTACATTTCCCACACACAAAGTAAAATCCATTCAAACATAGATTCATGAACCAACTGGCTTTATTGAATAGCTGGGGGTAATGGGGATGGGATGGTGACCTCAACCTAAGATAAGACATTTCTGCTTCCCCAAGTTCTCCCTCCAGATCTTTTATCAGTTCCTTTCCTCCTCTCCCTTCTCCAGTTTCTCTGTATGAGTAGGTCAAGCAATGTATCTGTCTCCAGTGTTAACCCCCAAATGTGTTCAGCCAAACCTATCAAATTTCTCATCAAATCATGGTCCTCCATTTAATAAGGACCCCACTCTTTGGAAAGAAATTAAAGATGCAAATAGCTCTGTGTGTGTGTGTGTGTGTGTGTGTGTGTGTGTGTGTGTGTTGTATCCATCCCCCATATGATGGGAAACCCACATCTTTCATAATATCTCCAGAACCAAACTCTTGCTTCTGTCAAATTCCCCTTCTCTACTCTGCACTATATCTCTAATGTTTTCCTTTTGTAGCACCCAGAATCACTTCAGTCCTATCCAATGCTATTTATATTAAATGGTATATGTAACACACTGCTACGCTTGCAACAAAGAGTAGGGGACAGAGATTAGATTGCCACTCAGCTCAATGAACAACTTAAAGTTGAGTATGAGACATCATCGCCCATAAAAATCCCGTGGTCATTGTAATGGCCAAGACAATTCCAAACGTTGAGGGTCTGAAGCAGCTGGGACACTCACACACTGCTGCTGGTTGTATCCTTGGTTATATCCACTTAGGAATACTTTGTGGCACTACTTACAGAAGCTGAACAGACACACAATTTTGGGCCCTGCAATTCCCCTTCTAGGTATATACTTAACAGAAGTTTTCTGTATAGAAAAATGTTCATAGCAGCACTGATCTTAATAACCTAAAATTGGAAACAATCCATATATCCATCAAGAATAGAATAGATAAATAATCTGTAGTATAATTACACAATGGAAGACTATACAGAAATGCAAATGAATGAAATACAACTATATACAACATGGATGAATCAAAGAAACATATTAAGTGAAAGAAGCCAGGCACAAAAGAGTGTGTACCATAGGATTACAATTTACAGAAAATTCAACAATAGCCGATACTAATCCATGGTGTTGGAAGTCAGCATATTGACTGCTATTGGGTTAATGACTTAAATAAGGAATGAGAATGGATTCTGAAATTTTGGAATGCACCATTTCTTGACCTGAATGTTAGTTACACAGATGTATTCACTTTATGAGAACTAAGCTATGTACACACTCTCTAGGCAGATGAGGAACCCAAGCATCTATGCACATGGAGAATTTGTAGGCGTCCATTGAGACGGAAGGACTGTGCATACTCTCTATCCTGTCCTGAATCCTTCTAAAAAGCTAAGCAAACTTAATGCTGGATTAAATGTTATTGTGTCTGCTAGGTTTGAGTAACAGTCAAACATGTTGCCAATGCAATAGTGGGACCATGTATTGTACTTCAATTATAAGTTTATTAAAGAAAATTTCCTTTGGCTATTCTTGTCAAATGGTTATTTACACTGATTATATCTTCTGCTTGGCCTCCAAATTCTGTTTTTTTTCTGAGCTTCCCCTCCTTGCTTTGACTTCCTGTCTTCTCCTTTTTAGGGGTCTCACCTGTAACCACCCCCTAAACTTCCTGTCCATTTCTTATGCAAAGCTGTTTTACTATTGCACTACCTCACCCTAAACTAGTTAAACTACCCACAGAGAGCTCATATAAATAACTAACACTAAGATTGGTTGCAAAACCTAGTTCCCTTCCAGAAGAAGTTGTACAACTACTCTTTAAAGAATTTTTTTTCTTTTGCTAGACAGAGAATGCTGAATCTCTGT
This sequence comes from Rhinolophus sinicus, assembly GCF_036562045.2. Classification (NCBI taxonomy): domain Eukaryota; kingdom Metazoa; phylum Chordata; class Mammalia; order Chiroptera; family Rhinolophidae; genus Rhinolophus; species Rhinolophus sinicus. Next base: position 79,016,825 of record NC_133752.1, read on the forward strand.
CCATAGACATTCCACATTCACACATTATCTGCATCTCAGTTACGTAGGTGATAGCTCCAGGTATTCCTGTTCCTAATTTGGTAGCTCAAACTTTCCTGAAGTGTTAAAACAAAAGGAACAGCGCTTGCTTACCGTCACCAATGCATGCTGTCAGAAATGCCATCTGCTGCCATACGACCTCAGGGATGACTTATCTCTGAGTATCACTCTTTGCTGCCTACTCTGTCACCTGCATTGCATCGATAGTGTGGGCAGATGCTTTATCGTCAGTCCCAGCATTTCAGTGTTTGTTTGTTAATTTTGGGGGAGAGTGTGGGGACTTCCAAGCTTAATAAAACCTGAGAAAGACATCTTACTATATATATTGGCACTACTTTATTTACTGTTATAAGATTAACTTTCCCTGTTTAATAGTCTCGTGCCCTCTTGAACTAGACTTCCACATCATTTTACTTGAACTATGGTCTCAGTAGTAGGAGCCCTCTGTCTTCCCTCCCCATAGCAAGAGCCATGAGGAAAAGGGCTGTGATCGCCTCGGAAACAGCACAGAATCTCAGACAAATATTTATGAGACCACCACTTAAATCATCAAGGCTCTTCTTGTGCCTGATGCTCATTATTTCAAGGCACATTTATTGAGCACTATTGATATTCAAAGATATCATTCCTGGAGTGGGGAAATATGATTTAAAAGTCCCAACTACTGACAGGTGGTAACTTAGAATCTAATGAGAATCAGAAAACAAGTTACCCTAGAACCATGATGCAGGGTGAGATGGTATAAAAATAATAGGCTCCTGTTGTTAAATCTCATAGGAATGACACTTGTGCTTTTTGCTGTACCCTTCTTCCTATGGTACTTCCTAAGAAGTCGGAATGATAAAGATCGATTTCCAATCATTCCTACAAACAGTTCATGAGAAATTTAATTGTGATTACAAGTAACTGCATCTTGAATTCAAAACCCTGCACTTCAGAAATAAAGGAGCTTGATGTAACATGTGGTTATCTTGTTTTTGCCTCCTCTTCTTCTTGTGGAAAGACCAAGTCATGTTCTGGTAAGGCACAGGAGGTAATTTTTATGACAACATAAGCCTTCTTAAATTGTCACGTTTCACTTGCACAAAGCGTGAAACCTTAGAACTGAAATTCAGGTTCTGAATTGCCTTTGACGATGGACATCACTGGAAATGGAAATATCACCAGGATCTGTTCAAAGAACTTTGGTTATCTCCTAGAACAGTGTTTAAAACTGGAATACAAGAAACTGTCTCCAAAATAATCAGATATGTGCAAAAACAACGTGTTAAATAACATAGGGAAGACGATAAAAGTTCCAGAATGCTCACATTCATGTAGTTTGCAAAGGTGCCTTCTCTATAAAGATCTGTACAGTTCAAAACCAGGAGATTCTGCAGGGGAGGCTCCTTTATTGCATGAGTTGGAAGAATTTATTTTCATCTTCTATGCATGGACCACTGACGTAAACAATGTAACTCCTTCAGGAAAGAAAGTCCTCAGCCCTGTAGAGGATCAGGTTTTCATGTCTCTTTAGGAGCTCTCAGGGCTATTCTTGGAAACATCAGCCACTGTGAGGACAGCTATGGAGCATTTTTTCCCCATCTTTACATGAGGACCATGAAGAATGTTACAGAAAAATAAGAGTTTAGAAGTTCCTCTCAAACACATGTAGACAAATTATTGTTAGAATATTTTTAAATTTTAAAAAGTTTGGAAAGACTGTGATCTTCGCAATGTTTCCAAGAGTCAGCAACTCTAGAGGATGATATTCCCCATCAGTGACCACACACAGGGTTCCTTCTGGGGACAGTTTTGCAACGTGATCCTCTAAGTTGACATTCCACTCAGGTCAGCAGGTTTCTGCAATCTCTGTGAGAACCCGCAGCAGCTCAGCAAAGGTAGGGCGGCCTTTAGGTTTCTGGAAAAGGGAAGCAGAGGTGATCAGCTCAGCTGAAGACTCACTCAGACACTAGCTCTGGAACTTGACAGCAGGGACCTGCATCCGGGCTGGTTCTCCACAGATGGCAGAGAAAGACATCTTGACTGACACACAGGGCATGACTGGCAGTTAAGTGAGGCATGAGGGTGAAAATATAAGAGTAGAGAGCACTGCAAAAATAAAATGACTGGAGCGGCAAACACTAGCTCCATGTGGCTATTTTCATTTAAATTCATTAAAATTAAATATATTTTCACATTTAGTTCTCAGTCACACCAGCCACTTTTCAAGTTTTCAGCAAATGACCAGGTATCATCATATTGGACAGAACAGACATAGCACATGTGCTTCCATCATCACAGAAAGTTCTACTGGACAGCACTGCTCCAGAGGTCTATTTGGATACTCCATATGCATGAGATAAAGGAAGAGCTGGGAGAGAGGGAGCATCTAGAGTACCAGGCCCCCGAGCTCAGCCCCAGCTGCTTACTACCCCTGATGCCCTGTAGAAAGAAGGATTTCAGTCAGAAAGCAAAAGTGAGGTTTTCCTGAGAAATTTTGCAGGACCTGGAATACAGGCTGTGCTCAGTCAACAAAATCTCTGCCCACTGAGCCAAGGATTGGAGCATTTTCCTATTTCACAGCAGGATATAGTTTGGCTTTGGCTCCATGAGGAAGAAGAGATGACCCTGTTGGCATCTTTGAAATCCATGGGAAATAGCACTACTCGTGATAACCACAATCTCACAGGCAGCAGTGTTAGTGGGGAGATACCATCCTTAGTGGCTTAAGAACAGTAAAAAACAAAATTAAAAAAATAACAGCAGAAAAAGATGTAAGCACATATGAGAATCCTCCTTGAGGCTCCAAAAATACATTGTAACACTTTTGAAGGGGCTGAAGTTCTGTAGGTAATAGCGCCTATGAGACATGTATATCAATGCTGTTATAATCACGTTTGAATCTAGAGGTGCCTAAGTACTTGGAGATTTTAGGTTACTTTAAAAAGTTGTAGGTGGAAAGCCATGTGTCAAAGAGTGAAACTAGGCTGCTGTCTGTCAGCATGTACCAAAATTAACTCAAAATGGATCAAAGACCTAGACATAAGACCTGAAACAATCAACTGCATAGAGGAAAACATAGGTACTAAACTTATGGACCTTGGGTTCAAAGAGGATATTATGAACCTGATCTCAAAGGCAAAGGTAGTAAAAGCTAAAAAAAAAAAAAAAAATTTGAATGGGACTATATCAAACTAAAAAGCTTCTGCACAGCAAAAGAAACCATCAGCAAAATAAACAGGCAACCAACAGAATGGGAGAAGATATTTGCAAACAATGCCTCCGATAAGGGGCTAATATCCAAAATATGTAAGGAACTCATACAACTCAAAAACAAAAAAACCCCAAACAATCCAATTAAAAAATGGGCAGAGGACCTGAATAGACATTTCTCCAAAGAGGACATACAGATGGCCAACAAACATATGAAAAGATGCTCATCACTAACCATCAGAGAAATGCAAATAAAAACTGCAATGAGTTATCACCTCACCTCAGTCAGAATGGCTATCATCAACAAGACAAATACAACAAGTGTTGGAGAGGCTGTGAAGAAAAAGAAATTCTCATACACTGTTGGTGGGAATGCAGACTGGTGCAGCCACTATGGAAGGCAGTGTGGAGGTTCCTCAAGAAATTAAAAATAGAATTACCGTATGATCCAGCAATCCCTCTCCTGGGTATCTACCCAAAAAATCTGAAAACATTTATTCATAAAGACAGTGTGCTCCAATGTTCATTTACGGTGGCCAAGACATGGAAACAACCAAAATGGCCTTCGATAGATGAATGGATAAAGAAGTTGTGGTATATATATACACAATGGAATACTATTTGGTGGTAAGAAAAGATGAAATAGGACCATTTGTAACAACATGGATGGATCTTGAGATTATAACGCTAAGCGAAATAAGTCAGACAGAAAAAGCAGAGAACCATATGATTTAACTGATATGTCATATATAAACCAAAAACAACAAAAGAACAGGACAAACAAATGAGAAACAAAAACTCATAGATACAGACAATAGTTTAGTGGTTACCAGAGGGTGGGGGGCGGGGGTAGAAAAGGGTAAATAGGGTCAAATATATGGTGATGGAAGAAGAACTGACTCTGGGTGGTGGACACACAATGTGATATATAGATGCTGTATTATAGAATTGTACACTTGAAACCTAGATAATTTTATTAATCATTGTCACCCCAATAAATTTTAATTAAAAAAAAAGTTGTAGGCAAAATCAACTTTTGCAAACAGGTGAATCAACATAACCAAAATATTGTTTTAATCCATATTCCAATTGTAATTTTAGTCTGACGTCATTTACTTGGTCCTCCCAGCAGCATTCCATTACCCCTCCTCCTTCTCTGTCTCCTCTCCACAGATATATAAAATTTCAGTAAACATTTTATTGCATGAACATGTACATGTATATTGCTTCATATACAATATATATTCCTGAGCTATTTACGTTGTTAATGCAAAGATGCTCTTAAGACAGCTGTTTGCTACAAACAGCTTAACTTTTTTTTTTTATGTCTTTCAAGATACTTTGCAGAGCAGTTAATCACACATAAAATATTTTCCTACAACAGGTAGCTTTATGAAATTAATACTTCTCTAGAATGTGAACAACCACATCACTCTTGAAATATTGAATTTTCCAGTTTTGGTGGATTGGGAATCAAGTTATTTCTTTTTTAGCCAAGAGGAAACTCCTCAACCAGCTGTGGTTTTTCTGGGCTGAAACTGTCAGCTGGAAAGAGAGGAGCTGTCAAAGTCACAGGGCAGTCTGATGTAAAGGGGAGGTGTGTGTTGAGTGAGTGCCTAAAAAAGACAGACGTGAGACATAAACCTTCTGGTTTTATTTTTAAGCTTGGCATTTCAAGAAAAAGAGAAACTGAGCTCCCAAGAGATAATTTCCTGAGTAGAAGTTCCTGGCACACTTTCTGCCTCTATTCCTAGTCTGGTTAATCTCTCCATCAGGAGTCTTGAATGCCACAGGAGAGAGATGAAACCCATTACTTTTAGCCTTGGAAAAGCAAGACAGATTAGAGTGAAGTAAATAAAAACACCATCCTTCTCTTTCAATTTAACAAAGCTGATTCCACCCTTAGTTTCCACCCACCATTTCTTAAAAGGAGTAAAACATCTGGTCACTGAGGCTTTCCTAACAATAAGAGTTTCTGCAGGAACCAACCTCAGAAAGATAAGACTTAGAAAATGCCCTGAATTCCTCAGATGAAAGCCCATTGTGAGAAACAAATGGATTAATGATCTATAGTGGGGATTTCAGATAGAAATAATACTTTTGGCTCCCAGGGATCATTACCAAGAAACAGACACCTTTTCCTGCCTTGATGGAGTCCTGGGTTAAGGTTTGTGATAACAGGTCTGCTCTCAGAAGCTGGGACTGCCAACCTTTGCAGGGAAGTAATGGACACTCACCTCATGCCAGCAGCTGTACATGACTTCATATATGGACATTGGTGCCAGGTGAGGGCGGTACAGCCTGAAGCCTTTAGAAATGGCTTCCACTACTTGAAGATTTGTCTTATTTTCAAAAGGCATCTTCCCTTCTGTAAAAACCTCCCACATCAAAACTCCTGCAAATAAAATGCATGAAAACCGGAGGTTAGAGAGAAATAGTTAATTGGAACGGAAAGAACTATTTCAAACTACAAGGCATTATTTTCCTCTTCCAGACTTTAAGTTATAATCATCCAGAATGAGAGCACTTCTATGTAGGAAGAAGACCACGTGCATTTTAGTTTTTGAATAGGCCTGTAATCTGAAAATATTCTAAGTGAAAACAATGCCTTTCCTTTTCCTTTGGTGTTGCCTGTCTCCCTATTGGAAGTAAATGCTGGCAGAAATCTCATTTTGAAGTATGCTCATGTTCCCACACCCTGAAATCAATAAACCTTTTTGCCATTCCACAGAAAATGATGGAATTGTGTGAGGCTCTGCTGCCCACTAAGACCAAGAGTCTACCAGCCAGTAGATGGCATATGTTCCCTTCCCCCCACCGAAAGTTAGACTGCTGGGTGGAGCCCCAGAATATATAGCAAGGGCTTTGTATAGAAGTAGGTGTTCAGTAATCAATAATTGATTAATTGATGCGTGAAACTTCTTCAAGGCTCCCAATTTGACTTAATTTAATTATTCATTTATTCTACAAATATATATTAAGTATTGCTTAGACACCAGGCCTATGCTAGAGCCAGAGGATTCTTAAGAATGAGACCAGTTCATGTGCTCTAAAGCTCACTGCCCAGTGGGGAAGAGAGACAAGTGGTCAGATAAAACTTAAGAAGTTCTAATTGTTCTGCAACCATTTGATAAGCTCCTTGTGTTACTATCCACTGGTCTCATAACTGCTCTCCAGTAGATCCTAAAATGTCATCTGCCCAGACTAACACATGCCAGTGGAGAGCTAATAAGTTCAATATACAAGCCTAACCTTATTGTGGACAATAAAATGCACACCCTTCTGAGTGTGCAGCTGTCTTTCCAAACCCAAGAAGCCATTCAGGAAGGGTCTGGATGAGAACAGATAATCGCACATTTGTTGCCACTTTTTGAAAATCAATTAGAAAAACAAATTCCATTGGACATGGGTCAACAGGGTCTTCTTTCTCAATGAAGAACATTACCCAATATAAATATCAATTGACAGATCCCAAGGAGGCCTATGTCTAAATCCCACAAAATTTGAAGGTGATGAGTAAATTAGGTGACATTGCTTAGTAGTTAGACAATGAAGTTTATTAATTACATTCAAAATTCAATAACACTGTAAGATCATTTTTCCTTGCAAGTCTCTGTGGTGTGGAAAAGTTGGCTGAGTTTGTTCTCTAGATCAGTAGACTCTTTGTTATGGTTTTATAGCAAGTGCTCAACAGGAAAAGAAAAGATCCAGAAGACAGACTTATGTAAGAAGGTATATGACAGCAGTTGCCAAAGAAAGTCTGGATGCATTTACAATACGTAGATAGAAGCACAGTTATAAGAAGACTTTTTTAAAATATACATCATATTAAAAAGTCAAAGTAAAAAGATATTGGCCTATTTTATGACACTAAGTTCCATCAAATGAATACCAAATTCACTCACCAAATGACCAGACATCAGATTTGCTGCTGTACTTGTTGAAATGGAAAACTTCTGGAGGGGACCACTTGACTGGGAACTTGGCTCCGGAAGAACTGATATACTCATCATCCAAAACATACCTAAGGTCATCATAGTCAGAGTAGATTGCATTAATTACCTCCAAGTTCTGTTTATTTCAAGTCCTTTTAGTTAATTCAGTCTTAAAAGGCAGTTAGTTATTCCAGAAAGGTTCTATATACCTTCTCTTTTTTGTTGTCAAAGTGGGAAAGTAGCCCTTATAGTGTTTCTTCTCTAAACCACGCCTCAATTGTGTTTATTTGGGGGAGGGGGTCTCAGAAAACCATAGCAATTCTTCAGTCTGAAACATACCCTACTGATGACGTTAGTTACGACAAATTCTCGATTCTGCAAAGAAGCATGCTGAATGGCCTAACAGCCAAGGTTATAAAAAGGAACTAAAAGATAAACATCTAATGGAAAGGAAGAAATTCAAAATTACATGCTTTATTTTCTTTCTTTTTGCATATTTTGTGGCTAGAGAAGGGAGGAAATATTTGAAAATAATAAATTTGAGGGCCAGCCCGGTGGCTCAGGCGGTTAGAACTCCATGCTCCTAACTCCTAAAGCTGCCGGTTCGATTCCCACATGGGCCAATGGGCTCTCAACCATAAGGTTGTCAGTTCAATTCCTCAAGTCCCACAAGGGATGGTGGGCAGCACCCCCTGCAACTAAGATTGAACACAGCACCTTGAACTGAGCTGCCGCTGAGCTCCCGGATGGCTCAGTTGGTTGGAGCGCATCCTCTCTAACACAAGGTTGCCCTTTCGACTCCCGCAAGGGATGGTGGGCTGCGCCCCCTGCAACTAGTAACAACAACTGGACCTGGAGCTGAGCTGCGCCCTCCACAACTAAGATTGAAAGGACAACAACTTGACTTGGAAGAAAAGTCCTGGAAGTACACACTGTTCCCCCAATAAAGTCCTGTTCCCCTTCCCCAATAAAATCTTTTAAAAAAGCTTAAAAAATAAATAAATAAATAAATAAATAAATTTGATGTGAAAAATCTCTAATGCATTAAAATGACCCTATATGGAAAAAAATCAATAGTAACTACTATCTCCTTTAAAAAAAATAACAACAAAAAAAAATTAAAGCCTCTCTTGTTTTAGAATTGGATACAGGAATATATATCCAAGTGTGGGCCATCTGAAGAGAAGAGATAATAGCTAACTTGTGCTATGTAGCCCCTTGAGTATGCAGTAATAGTATTTTTAAATTATTTATTAATGCTTCCCCACACTTCTACTTTTGTTCTCATACCCTACCTCACCTCACCTTTCAGCTCTCTTTATTGAACCAGAGGTCATTCTACTAGGGGAAAGAACGAATGAGAGAAAACAAAAAGGAAAGAGCCATTTTTCATAGCTTTTGAGTTTCAAAAGTCTAGGCTTTCCAGAGAAGGAGAAAGACTGAATTATTAACAAAGTATTTGGGAGAATGGCTCCTGAATAAGAGTGAGCTCTCCTTGCCACCACCACCACCATTCATCCATCCATGCCTCTAGAAAAAAGGTTGCTTAAGCTGAGAAGTGAGGGTAAATAGAAGGGAAAGGGAAGGAGTGTGAGACGTTAGTGAGCAGCTGATGCAGGGTCTTGACCCTGCACCAGACAGGAGCCACCCCAGTCACGCAGCAGGGAAAGAAGGCCCCACTTCCCCACAACAGGTTGATGAGATTCAAGAGCAAAACAGAACCTGTGTCCTCTTTCCCAGGTGGAGGCCCAAGAAAGGCAGAAAGATTGCAGAAAACAAAAAGCTGTGGATGTATCCACGTAAATGGGAACTTAGATCACCCCATGGAGTTTTCTAATCATAGAGAATGCCAGATATGAAGGAATTTTGTAGATAGAAATTTTGGTTGAGTCATTGGCCACCTGTGTGGCCAGCCAGCCAAGGATAAATCAGCAAAACTTTTTTCTTACTCTTACACAAATAAGTAGACTGAGAAATTATTTTTAAATAAATAATAAAAATTTTAAGATATGCCACAGTTTTATTAACAATGATCTGAAGGAAGATCAGAATAGCCCACAGTATCCGTTTACCTCACACCTAAAATTGCTGCATGTCCTAAAATTCAAAGTGGGTCAGCAGGCCATACAACCGCATTAACACATTAACAGAGGAAAAAGCAAAGTCAATAACATCTTTCAGTTTGTCAGCAGACAAATGTAAGACTCCCTCTTATGAGCAAGCAACAACAAAAAAATATATCATGTACCTTGTCATTCCAAAGTCCGAAATTTTTACTATATTTGTGGAACTGACCAAACAATTCCTTGCTGCCTATGAAAGAAGGAAAGAACATAAGTTTGAATATAATTTCTTTCAAGAGTATCTACTCTCCTTTTCCTTAGTTTATTTGGGTTCCCACACTACTTCTCTGTATGGGTAGCAATGTTATTTTTATGGTGACACCTGTCAATGATATATATGATTCAATATATCTGCCCTCACATGGAGGATTTTAAAGCTTCTTCAAAGAAATAACAACAACAAAAATAAATTGTAATGTTTTTCCTTTTTAAGATTTTAATCTTTCTCAAAAAGTATTCTTGATAAATATGAAGATTAAGTCAATCTTAATGAGGATTAAGAGGTGACAAACTATGAATCTTGACATAAAAATAGGGTATATTAACTTATAGTAAAGAAAAAGAAGGAATCCCAATATACACGACAAATAGGGATAATCGTTATATACCTTTAAGATCTATTAATTGCTAATAAAAGTTAACACATTGTGGGGCTGGCCTGGTGGCTCAGGATGTTGGTGCTCCGTGCGCCTAATGCCCAAGGCTGCCAGTTTGATTACCACATGAGCCAGTGGGCTCTCAACCACAAGGTTGCCAGTTCAACTCCCACAAGGGATGGTGGACTGTGCCCCCTGCAACTAATAATGGCAACTGGACCTGGAGCTGAGCTGTGCCCTCCACAACTAAGATTGAAAGGACAACAACTTGACTTGGAAAAAGTCCTGGAAATACACACTGTTCCCCAATAAAGTCCTATTCCTCTTCCCCAATAAAATCTTTAAAAAAAAAAAAAAGAAAAAAAAAGTTAAGGCATTGTATTGTATTTCAAAACTTACATCTCATTGAATATAATTATTTACAATATTTTCACATTTCTTAAAATTACCACAGTGAACTGTCGTACTATACAATAATGCTGAGACAATCTATTTGATGCTTTAACAATCCATTTTCAGTCAACCTAGTCGAGAAAATTATTGATTTCATTAGTTAGCCTCATGTAGGACAATGGTTTGATAGAATTTATCTCCATACTTACTAAATCCCTATGAATAAAGCAGTTTCTCTCCAAATACTCCATTCCTTCACATATATCCTGGCACATGCTCAGCAGCATTTCCTTCCTAAGCTTTCCTTTTCTCTCTCTGAGATAGTTAAGCAGGCAGCCATTTTCCATAAACTCCGTCACAATGTAAAGGGGCTTCTTCCGTACACACACTCCATAAAGCTGAACTAGCCTCGAATGAGATAATTTCCTGTTGATGAAAAACACACCAGTCAGCAGAACCGCTTTTGCACTTTAAAGTGATTGGACTCAGCTGGTTATTAATTATTATCTATACAATTTTCATCAAAATCTGATAAAAATTAACCCAACCACAGAGAAAATAGAGCAGTTTCCTTTCCTCTTTATGCGTTGAGAAAGTAGGATTAAGACTTTTAGTAGAACGGCCTAAATTGTTGTAGAGACTAAAGATTACATGCCCCATATTCTGGTTTTTCTACTTTCCATTTTGTAAGCCTTTTGCTTCCTCATTACTCTTACTCCTTGCCCAGGTCTTGTGATTTTATTCCTGTTCCTTGAGTTTCAACCTTCCTAACGGTAGCTGCTCAGACAAAACTTCTGGACAGACAGAAGGGAAGAAAGAGCGATTGATGCATATAAAAAAGAAAACTAAATAATAAAAATTACTTAAATTATATTTAAGTAATAAGGGTTAGGAGACCAACTAACAATTTTTATTATACATATTAACTACCCCTGGAGAAAAACACTTAGGGAAGTAGAGGCAAGAAAATAGGGGTGTTCTCAGTTTTTAATTTATTCATTTCTGTGTAATATGAATTTATAAGGTTAAATCTTTTCTTTCAAAATCTAACATATTTTAGAAGATACGATGATGTATAAATAATGAATAGACTGAAATGAGACACAGTGAAAAAGTTCTTAGAGAAATTAAAATTATTTATACATATAGTTTTTTATAATTATAAATATAATTTATTCATACATCTCAGTATAATGCACTGCTACTAATATGCTACATCCAGAGATACTCTTACAAACCCATAGTTCAACAACTAAAATGAAGAATCTCTTAAAAGCAATGCAATATTGTAATAATTTAAAGAAAATGTAATACTTCTAATCAAAAGAGCTGAACTCAAGTTGTTATTTTACCTCTTATTGGTTGCCTGACCAGGGGCAACTTATTTAAACTTTCCAAGCCTCAGTTTTTTTTTCACATATGAAATGGGAATAATAAAATCTGTCCTTCTTCCTTCCAGGGAACATTAAATGAGATCATATATGTGAATATACTATAAAAACTAAAAACTATATACAGATAAAATTTTTAAATTTAATGGGGTTTGATGAGCTGAAGTTGTCTAAGAGGGAAACCTGGTTTTATTTCATTCTTCTCAATCATCTTTAGCAGATGCTCTGGAAACCCCATGAGTACAGGCCCCCCAATTTAGACTACCTCTCGAAATATAGTGCACAGCAGAGATTGGAAGTTGTTTCTACTGCACTGGAAAAGCTGCACAAGCTGACAACAATTTTGGTTAACAGTTGTGGCAACTACTATAAGATCTGACATATAGTAGTTGCCCAGTAAATATTTGTTGATTGTTACATTACATTATTACATTAGTTAAGATTGTGGCCTTGTGCCCAAACAGTTCATAGTTCTGATTTCAATTAGAAATTCTACCAGTGTTTTGTTTTAGGACTGTAGGCAAGTTAGGTAAGTTTGCAAAGTTTCCTTTTTCTCGTCTATAAAATTGGGATCTTCATAAAACCTATATCATAGAATTATGGTGAGGATTCATCAACTCATTCAATAATCCACACATAGTTTTTGAATACCAACTACATGCTCGTCATCATTTTAGGCACTCACCAGTTTGTAGAAGAGAGAAAAATAGGTCCTATTATTATGGAGCTTACATTCTAGTGGAGGAGAAACAAAACAAATACTCATGAAGTTTTGGGGAGTGACAAGTGCTTTGATGGCACTAACACAAAGTCATACAATAGAAAGCATTTGGAGGTGGGTATGTCAATTAAACAGGGAAGATGTCCTGAAGAAGGTGACATTTAAACTACAGACAAAGTGGAGGTAATATGTATATTGCCAATATAATATGTATATACACAACATAATCTGTATATAACCAAGCTGTATATGCTTGACAGGTACAGCTCCATGTGTATCAGCTATTTAATTTTTTAAAGCCAAATGTACTCACATTCCACAGTTAGAAGTTAAAAAGGAATTTCTCCAGCCCCATTTTCAAAAAATTCACCTATATTCAAATCCAAGAACACATCATATCCATCAGAACTGATTTAAGAATAAGTAAGCCCTTAGCTTCATTCCTGCCTCCATAAATCACCAAGAATTATTTCTATTCCTCACACTCCATGCATCTTCCATTGTCCTCAAAATATCATCCTCAAAAATCCTGACCCAAAATGCCCAATCAGGTTTGAACCTTTCAAAAATCCCCTCGCCATGACATTAGCAACTCTAATTCTTTCTTGTTTGATACCGTTTTTCCCCGAAAATAAGACCTAGCGAAACAATCAGCTCTAATGCATCTTTTGGAGCAAAAATTAATATAAGACCTGGTCTTATTTTCAATAATATAAGACCAGATATAATATAATATAATATAATTAATATAATATAAAACCGGGTCTTATATTAATTTTTGCTCCAAAAGACGCATTAAAGCTGATTGTCTGGCTAGGTTTTATTTTCAGGAAAACAGGGTAGGAATTCCAATATGACTTCACCTTTCAGTGAATCACATGTCTCCCATTCTTTCTTTTCTTATTATGCCTATTTAATCCAACACACAGGAATATAATTTTTGTCTCTCCTTTAGATACAGGAAACCATGGTCTAATGCAAATTGTATCAAGGAGAAAAGGCCAGACAGATAGCTAGGTGCCTTGGGTAAACTAGGGGCACAAAAACATCTTTGGGAAGCTGATGTCACTGGAAAACTGTGTTTATGATAACTTCCCTTGAAATTCACTTTATTGTAAGTGGATGGAAAGAACATTTTTAAAAAACAACTTTTATTTATTTGTGTTTTCCCAGGACCCATCAGCTTCAAGTCAAGTAGTTGTTTCAATCCAGTTGTGGAGAGCATAGCACACAGGGGTCCACACGGGGATCCCCACCACCATTACGAGCACTGCACTCTAACCAACTGAGCCAACTGGCCGCCCGCTGCAAAGAACATTTTGATAGGACCCTTGGGTATGGGTTGAGAGGCCCAACAGACAGCATTGCTCTGCCTTCAAAGGAGAATGGGTCCACTTAATCACATCTGGTTTTTTTCATTTGTTTGTTTTTTCAATTGAAGTCTGCAAGTTTGGAACAGAAGTAAATGGCTTTGGATAATAAAATAGAATCTAGGTAATGCCACCTGGGTTTTCTTTCTTCATCACTTTGCTACTCATCTAAGTAAATACTGAACAAATACTTAAAGAATGTTGATTTGATTTGTGTGATATTATTGGCCTGCCTTTGTCTGCGCCAGATTACAGACGGAAACCAAAGCCCAGGTTCAACTGAGCCAAAATGTTAACCTGGGAAATCACAGAAGTGAAGAGCAGTGTCCAATGGTCTACAAAGAGCCACTTCTGTTAGAGCTCAGGATTCTTAAATCCTCTGAAAGCAAATACTTTATCCTTACATTACTATTTAGACAAAGTCAACATTTTTGCTTCTGGGAAAAGGAAAAAAATAAGTGCACTCACTACACACCTACTATTGAACTGAAAAGAACCCATGTTTGTCACTTTCCTAGACTTATTTAATTTAATTCACATGTTGATGCAGTGAGGTATGTATTGTTATCCCCATTTTACAGGTGAGGAAATAGAGGCTCAGAAAAGTGAAATAACTCACTCAGGGCACTTAGCGATTAAATAATTTGCCCGGGGTGCACAACTAGCTTGGGAAGAGTTATGACAAATCCAGGTGTCACGAACTCCAAAATCTACTTTCTTTCCATGACACCAGGATGTGGTAAGATATGTATCTGGGTATTGTTTCTACTTACGTCATCACTTTAGCCTCTTCAGTGAAATCCTCTTCAGACATGGCGCCTTCATTGATGGCTTTGATAGCTACCTGGATGTGTGCTCTCCATTCACCTAAATGGACCACCCCGAACTGTCCGCTTCCAATCTCCTTTACAAAAGCCAACTCAGATGGATCTATCTCCCACTTTTCTGAAAAGCAAAAACATCCATGTTATAAGTAGATAAAAGCATGTTAAAATGTTACAGCTAGAAAAGATTTAGGAATTATCTAGACCTGTTCTCTTCTTTACAGAGAGTTTTAAAAATTTATATATGAGGGGAGAGGACCTGTAACCATTTTTAATACACTCATTGTGACTTAAATGTGAAATTCCAGAATTCAAGTTTAAAAATACAAACTTTACACTTGGAGAGAATTATGGATATCAAAACATGATTTTCTTTTTCCACAGAGACCCATGATGAAACACAGTTCTGTGCCTTTCTAAACTAAACCTACCAAAATTAGACATGAGACATAAAATATTTACATCCCTTCTGTTTTCATCCTGGTGAGTAAATTTGTGAGGCAGATAAAATTTGGGCCCTTCCTCCCCTCCCCCCCCGCCCCCCATTTCAGTTCCTTCTACTGCCCACTCCCATTCCTAAAGGCGCTTTTCTTCCTTGGAAAATTCTCCTTCTTAGGGAAAAGTCTAATCAATTCATCTAAGTAAATATGCCCAGTGTTAGGATTCTAACTCACATATATCTAAGTGTATGTTTGAAGTGAAATTTGCATTAGTGTATATTTCTCATCTTATAGAAATAATTCAGGGAGAAAAAACTGTTTTTAAAAGCACCCACTTGAAAACTCTGAGAAGTATCAAATCTTAACTTTTCCTTATCTCCTTTCATATAGCAACACTACCATCTACTGGAACTTTATAATAATAATGCATTTAAGAGAATTGTAAGGGCTGATGTCCCCTTTGTACCAGCTTTGCCAAGTATTCCCCCTCCCAATAGTGGGTGTGTTTTAAAAGTAACATGGGAGAACACATTCATGACCTTGGGATTGGCATCGATTTATTCAGCAGAATATAACCGTAAAGGAAAATATTGATAAATTATGCATCATAAAAATTCTATTCAGCAAATATACCCTATTAAGACAGTGAAAAGGTAAGTCACAGACTGTGAGAAGATATTTCTAAAATATTTAACCAACAAAGAATTCCTATTCGGAATATAAATAAATCAATTATAAAAAGGCAGATAATCCTATTTTTAAGGGTTAAAATTTTTGAATAGAATACGCTCTCACAAAAAAGAAAACCCAAATGGCCACTAAACCATAATTAGTCATCAGGGAACTGCAAATTTAAACCATAATGAGATACCACTACACACTGTCCAGATTGGCTAAAGTGGAAACAAAACAAAACAAAACAAGAAAAAACGAAAAAACAAACGAGCCACAAGAATACCAGCTATTGCCAAGGGCAAAGGTGTGGAGATGCTGGAACTCGAAACACTGTTGATGGAAATGTAATTTGGTTAAGCTCTTTGGAAAACTGACAATACCTAAGTGCATGTCCTATTACCCAGAAATTTTACTCTTAAGTATATATCCAACATTGGAGCATAAAGGTATACTGAACTTCATCAAAAGACATACAAGAATGTGTATAACAATATTATTTATAAGAGACAAAAACTGGTTACAATCTAAATGGCCGTCTAAAAAAGACTGTGACATAATCACGCAATGCAGCATCACACCACAATGAAAATGAACCAACCACACCCAACACCATGGGAGAATTGACAGATGGAATGATGAGAGAAAGAAGCCAGACATAAAAGAATGCTCGGTGTCCAATTCTATTCATATAGTCAAAACCAGGCAAAGCTATAGAGCTATAGCTGTGTTGTGCACTGTTCTGGATGGCAAAAAAAATTGAGAAGTTTACTTTTGAAAAATTAAATAGGACCATGTTTAACTTAAATAAATTGCTAATGGTGGAACTTTTATTATATATAGAATTTATGGAACAGAGCAATAATGCAGGCACCCATAACACCTGAAATCACCTGCCATCCCAATTTACATAGAGACCATGAGTCCTGGTTACCAGTTATACATATAATTGTGTTATCATTTTTTCCAGTATATTCTGAGTCCCACTAATGAGAGAAATTTGAGGGAGTAAAGTGTCATCAAATTAGATAACAGGATTCTTTTGCTCTTATGTATTCTCACAGATTTGCAAACACATTTGCTAGAAAATAGTTCAAGTCAAATTTTGTACAAGTTATATTTGGAAAAAGGTAAAGAAGACACCTTTAGCAGCTCATTTTACAAGGTTCTCCTGGGGAGCAGTCATTTCCCAACCACCCATGTAACCAAAGAGCAATAGCCCAAGCATTCAAATAAAAAGAAGTGTTGTTTATCAAAAGGGCTCCTAATAACGTATAATGAAATCTGAAGTAAAAGTGAAACATTTTCACTAAAAGTTTAAATTGCTCTTATGAGATGCATATATTTAAATATCTGAGAAGGGGGATTTAAACTTTGGAAGAAATGAATCTAGATAGACATCTCCAAAGAGCTGAGAATGTAAAGAACATAGAGGGAACTTGGGGTAAATGCTTTATGGATTGATATTTTGCTTAAGCACATGTGCATACTTTACCATAGCTAAAACCAGCTGTGGCTGGCAAACAACTGCCCATCAGACCAACTGGGTAGCGGAGACGGGTCATGAGACCTAAGGAGAAAGAGAAATCGGCATTTCAAGCCTAGTTGCTAATATAAAAGGAAAAAAAAAAACTTCCCATACCCTCAGTCTCATTCCCCAGAGGTGAACATTAACAGTTTGTAGTCTGTTATAATCTTATTAGTTTAAAAAGTATTACCTAATTGTCAACAGTTTTTCTATGCACACATATACGTATGAATGTGTATTTTTTTCAAAAGTGGGAGTATAAATATATTTCTTTGTACTTTTTTTTTTACTAAACAAACTTATCACTAACATCTTTTCACATCAGCACATCCTGACATACCTCAGTATTTTTTTTAACTTTACCACCATAACCACGCTGTTTCTTAAATTTTGTCTTTGAAGGAAGAGGAAAGAAGAGTGTGAAGGGAAAACTCAGAACTGGTCTCCAGAGACAAAAGGTTTCTATCTAGCCACAAGCATATCCTCCCTGACCCCACTCAGACATGTGGTCACTTTGTCTCTAATCAACCTCTCTTGGTTATCTGGAATATCCATGTGGACTCATAGTAGATATAATTTTCCTTAGATTTATTCCTAACATTTAGAACCAATGTAATGGAAAAAATGGCCAAATTCCAAAAGAGATTTTTTTTTTGTCAGCACAATTTTTCATGAGAGAAATCTTACATGGTACTGAATGACAAAAGTCAAAACAATATGAAAAGTTACAGAGAGTACCAAATTCTATAATGCAGAGGTGAGAGGATTTCCCCATGGGCTCAGAGTGGTCCAGCACAGATTGGGTGAGGGCTAAAGGCCAGCGATGTGATTGTAATTGTGGTGGAACATTCTGGAATCCTATATCTTTCCACAGATGATAGGTTTGCACAAATAGCAGTTATTGCAAACAACAGCTGGGGAAGGGGATTCGATATGCCTCTGGTATATTTAGACCAAAATGTAACCATGAAAGGCTGCGTCCTGTGTACATTTTTCTGTTCTCAAAACAAGAAAGAACAGATAGTGAAAGGTTTAAGGGTAATTTTCTATTATAATTATCTAAAGTAGAGAGAAAATTTATGGGAGCAAAGAGAAGGAAGCATGATTATTTAGAACATTTGAAATCCTATTACATTTAGCCCTATGTAAATTTCAAAAACAAATGCATAATGACTAAATGACCTTTTGCTTCTCTGTCATCTATCATTTTTCTAACGTGGCAGAATTATGAAAACTCGACCTCCCTCTTGCCCTCAACTAGAAAAACAAAGAAGTATCAATGAGGAGGAGGATTGTTCAGAAGCAGGTTGTATTTCAAGCTCTTAAAAACATTTTCATGGGAATATTTGCTTCTGTTAAGTGTCTGAGACCAAAGATGCATTTTCCATCTAGGGCCTGGCTCCCTGACTCTATTCACCCAGCCTGAAGTTCCCGACTTACCGGCTGCATTGTGCTGGTGATACCAGATCAAGTCAGGGATTGATTGAAAGAGGTGTTTTTCAGCCACATACCACTGTCCTGAGTCTTTCCTTTTAATCTGGTAATGTTTGATGGTAGCCTCCGAAGTTCTACAATCAATAAAATATGAATTAGTCAACAAGCAAAAGATCACTTTGAAACTAAGTCAATTCATTAGGCAACAGGACTCCACCTCTAAAACTCTCATCCTAGCAGCACTACACACTGAAGAAAGGATTGGATTAAATTAAATGGGTGTCTCCCCATCCCAGGAAAATTCCTCAGCTGCGTTATTGGGGCCTTAGATTCAAAAATAACTTCAGCCAAAGTTGTCTAGCTGACAAGTCTAGTGTCCAGAAATGCAGAGCTCAGAATGGACACATAAGTATTTACTGAATATCAGGTACTGGATAAGTAAATGAACAAATGCACTATGAGGGGTATAAGAGATGTGAATCAAAGGGAGGAAAACCAATATAGGGGGTATTGATGAGCAAGTTTGCTATGGACAGCTATATCTTAATCCCTTCAGAATGCTACAAGAGACTGTGGAACACATTCCAGAACTGTCCCACGAAAGTGCAAAGAAGCTGAGGTGCTTATCCAGTCCCCATTCCTGACAGAGGATTGTTCCTAGGATGCTACTTCTCAGGCACTTCCAGCCTTGCCATGGAGATCACAAGTTTTCTCATCCAGAGAACAACCTCAGGCAGAAAGACACAGGAAACTTTCTGAGTGCAGGATAACTCTCTGGAGATAAACTCCAGGATGGACCAAGGGATATGAGGAAAGCACCACCAGCTGTGCTACAACTAATCTATCCTCTTCTCTTGATGGTTGAAAAAAGGAGAGGAAGGGTTAAGTAATATCCAGTGCCTCCCACAGAGTTTGTTAGGGATACAACCTGAACTGGTCAGTTGCTCCAATTTTCAGTCTCTCTATGCTAGGCTCTTGTTTACATTCTCTATATGATGGTGTCTCCATAAAACACACTGTTCCAGGGATTGTTATTTCTAAAGTTACCAAAATAACAACTGCTTACCTCTTATCTCTTATAAACACAGAAATTGTGTAGGATCCCAAATGTCTTGAATCTCGGACAATAAATGCACCTTCTTTAGACTGCAAAACAATTCATTCATTGTACAAGTTTATTTCTTATTAGAAAGGCAAACCTATCTTAGTCATGAAAACCAAAGCTATGCTGACTTACTACAAAAAGATGAGATTATTTTTACAAGTGCAGGTTTAGAAATAATACTTATAAAGTAAAATATAATTAGGACAAGAATTTAAAATACATGAGTATTTTAAAACTTTGCCCCCAATTTTTCTAAGAAAAATTTTGCATTCGACAATCTTGTACCCCACTATTTAGTTATTTTTGCTTTATTGATCAAGATAATAAATCAAAATAGCTGACGAATAGAAACAATTCTGAGACCAGACTGACAGGATGATACTTCGGAAGAAAAGAAATAAAGTGGTAGGTGGGGGTGAGGGAGGCAGGGAGAAATGCATCCGGAATTGGAGTGGGGGGAGTGGGAAAAGAGACCAGAATTCATGATAAGGATGGAGAGAATAGATTTGGGGGAGTCTGCAGAGAAGAACAGGAGAGCCATTTTAGTTGTCCTAAGGGTATGGGAGAGACAAAAAGAGAAATGGTAGGAGGGAAGAATATGATAATGAATTTGATATTAGGTTATGAATTGGATGTCCATTGACGTTCTTTGAGAAATCCCAAAAAAGCCGTGAAATGCTTTCAAATAATCTTGAATGCTGGACTGTTTTGTTTGATTTTTTTTGTTTGATATTGTAAAATGCTTCAGTTTTACTGAGTGTATTTACACTTGTGAAGAAGAAAATATCTCAGAATCTTGTCAAACCCATGAAAGTTTACACCTATGAAGTGCTGATAACGTGCTTGAGAACTTTACAACCCAAACAGCATGGTGTGACCCTGAAGATGAACAAATGCATGACACAGAGTCTTCTCCTTCTCCCAGGTGCTTGTCAGAGACAAGTCTCATTTTCTGGTCAAGTTTTCTAACCAAAGAACCTCTGATAGCCATTTTAATGATAAAAATCTAGCTTTCATTGCATTCCTACCATGTGCAAAGATTTTGTTGCATACTGTAGGGACACAAGATGTAAATGACAAAAATGGAAAAAGCAAGATTGTATGTGTGGTATATATTTATGAATATGTATATAGTATGTATATGTCTGTATATATATATATATGTATATATAATATGCATATAATAAAGTTGTATATGGAGTGATCTCCTCTTTTAAAGCTTCAAAGTAGAAAGAGTACAAACAACATTCGTAACCACAAAGCAATAAAACTAAAAATTAATAACAATCTCCAAAGTAAAAAACCGCTACCACCTATAAATTTTTAAGGTCTCTTTTGCAAAACTCATGGAAATTTAAATAAAAAGTGAAAAATAGCTAGAAAATAATAGGGAACCACTATGTGTCATAACCTCTGCTATACAGTTCAAGCAGTACTCCGAAGTAAATTCAGTCTTCTTACTTATATCAATAAAAGGAATACAAATAAGTGTATCCAACTCAAGAAATGAGGATAAGAACTATAAAATAAACTTAGGTAAAGAAGAAGAAACAAATTAATAAAGACAAAAGCATAAATAGTGAATTATTTTCAGAATAATTTAAACTATTTAAATAATTAAAAAAAACAATATAATATAGCTAGCAATTAAACAAAATATAACACATCTAGTAATTAAATTCAAAATCTGGTTGTCTAGGTGAAAACCACCAAACAGATAAACTGATAATTAACCTAATCAATAAATAATGGGGGAAACTCTATCAAATATAAGTCACAAGGATCTAGAAAAAAAAAGAATTGTCTTGACTCTCTAAAATAAGTTTGAAAACTTTAATAAAATGGATAACTAACTAGCAAAACATAAATTTATTAAAATTCATTCCAGAAAAGCTGGAATCTTAATGGACCTACTAAACAGAAAAATAGATAAAGTTTTAAAAGCTACAACATTTAAAAACACTAACGTTATACATTGTGATGTTACCAAATCTTAAATTTTAGAAATTATAGATTAATTACATTATTCCAGACCATAAGTGAAGGAGAAAAGCTTCTAAATTTTTATATAAAGTGAGCCTAACATCAATATTAGCACAGCAGGCTATACACAAAAGGGAAAACTACTAACCAGTCTTCACTCGTATCAATGCAAAAATCCTAACTAAATATTGTAATCACAAACTGAATCTAGTAGCACAATAAAACAATAATATATCATTATCGAGAGGGATTACATGCAGGAATGCAAGAGTAATTCAGTATTTGACATTTTATTAATATAATTCATATTAATAGATCTGATGAGAAAATGTCATAAACATCTACACAGATGTTGAAAAGGCATTTGACAAATTTCAACTTCTAGTATCGATTTTTTAAATTCTTGATAAAATAGGAAAATATGTGTACTTCCTTAACACAATAGTCCTTATTCACTTTCATTCCAAGTGTGTAGCATCGTGTCTTATGTGGCTATCATTCCAACTAAGATCAGGAAAAAACAAATGCCTACTGTCAGCACAGTATTTACTACTGTTCTGCGATACTAGCCAAGCAATTAAATGAGAGGCAAAAATTAGAACTACTGTATTAAAATTATAAAAGAGGAACTAAATTCATCACTGTCTGCTGCTAAGATTAAGCACTTGAAACTCAAGAAAATCAACTGAAAAACTATTACAAAAAAATTTTAATTCACTAAAGTCTTCAGTTACAATAATTCGGTCATAGAAATCAAGAGCTTTAATATATAAAAACAATAATATATACTCATTTATAATAGCAAGAAAAAGATAAAATACCTTTAAAATAGCTGTGCAAGAGCTATATAAAGAAAACTTTAAAATGCTCCTTAAGAGTACAAAAGTGTTTCGTTTTCTCATTAGGCCTTTAATTAATCTAAGATTTATTTCTGCTTGAGGGAGGGATCTAATTTTAATTTTTTCTATATGTATAATCAATATATGGGTCCCAGAACAAATTGGTCCCAAAACACCACCGATTTGTAATGCCTAAACAACTTTTCCTAAATTAATCTGTAAATGTAATGCAACCAACAGGAAGTTTTTAAAAACTAGCCAAAGTAATTCTGAAGTTCATATGGGAAAAACCTATATCCAAAGTATTTCTGAAAAAGAAGAGAGATGAGGGAGACTAGCCACACCAGAGAAATCATCCGCATTTTTTTTTTCTTATGTTCAAATTTTATGAAGTGTCTCTAGTAGTCAGTCTAATACAAAGTCTTATAGAACACAGACTTTGGCAAGGAGAGCTTGGATACTTTCACTTCCAACAAAGGACGTAATGATGTTTGTTTGTTTTTCCTATTAGTGTTACTATTTCTTTTATTTTTTCATTTTTCAATTACAGTTGACAGTCAATACTATATTGGTTTCAGGTGTCCAGCATAGTGGTTAGACACTTATATAATTTACCAAGTAATCCCCTTGGTAAGCTCAGTACCTACCTGGCACCATACATAATTATTACAACATTATTGACTATATTCCCTATGCTGTACTTTACATCCCATGACTATTTTGTAACAACCAATTTGTACTTTTTAGTCCCTTCACCTTTTTCACCCAGCCCCTCAACACCCCCTCTGGCAACCATCAGCTTTTTCTCTGTATCAATGAATCTGTTTCCGTTTTGTTTGTTCATTTGTTTTGGTTTTTAGATTCCACATATAAGCGAAATCATATGGTATTTGTCTTTCTCGTTCTGACTTATTTAATTTAGCATAATACCCTCTAGGTCCATCCATGTTGCCACAAATGGTTAAGATTTTGTTCTTTTTTTATAGCAAAGTAATAGTCGTGTGTGTGTGTGTGTGTGTGTGTGTGTGTGTGTGAAATATCTCTGAAAGGACACAAAATAAACTAATAATAGTAGTTCGTCTATGGTAACAATTGATGGCTTGGGGACAAAGATGAAAGAAAACTTTTCAAAACCTTTTGATTTTGAATCATATGAACATACTGACTATTAAAATATAAAATAAATTAAAATTATAAGATACATCTATAAATAACTTATGCAATAAATTTGAAAATAAATATAAAGTGGGCAATAGTCTAGGTAAATATAAAGTAGCAAACATTTCAAAAAGAAAAAGGTAATTAAATCAGTAGTCAAAGATCTATTTGGGAAAGCAGTATGTCCAGACTATTTTACAAGAGATATATTTAACCTTCAAGGAGCAAATAACTTCTATCTAAGATCAACTATTTCAGAGATTTAAAAAAGAGGGAAGTCCCACACCCCAACTCCTTTTATGATGCTAGTATAACCGTTATACTAAAACCATACAAAGAAAACAGAAAATTAGAAGCCAGACTAACTCCGAACATCACAGAACAAATGCTAAGTAAAATATTAGGAAAGCCAAACCAGCAATAAATACTTTAAATGACTCATGACCAAGGAGGATTTAACCCAGTCATATTTTTAAAAATAAAAATTAGAAAATATGTAAATTATAAAAATTTTAAAGATATATAAGAAAAGTCTGTATATATTTTTAAATCTTCTCTCTCTCTCACACATAAACACACACACACACACACACACACACACACACACACACACACACACTTCAGACAGATTAAAGACCTAAATGTGAAAAGCAAATCTTTAAAACATTTAAAGGAAAATTTAAAATCCCTTTATTACTTCAGGAACGAGGAGAATTTCTTGTAGTAAACAAACAAAAAAGCAGAGATCATAAAGGAAAATACAGAGAAATTTTATATTAAGATTTTTTTTTAATTCTGTATAAGAAAAGGAAACAGCATAAAGTTTTTTTAAAGGAGAAAACCAGAAAAATATAGTTGTAACTCATAACTGACAATATTGGTATTCAGAATATATTTTTAAAATATATATTAATCAGTTTAAAAGGCAAACACTATAGAAAAATGAGCAGAGTATTAACAGGCATGTAACAGCAGAGGAAGACCAACTGGCCATAGACACATGAAAAATTACTCAATCAAAATGTTTATCAAGGAAATGCACATTTTAAAATATATATAAAATTTCTCACTCAATGAATTGAAAAAATTTGAAACTTCCAACTGTTGGCAAGAATGTAGAGAACTGGTTTTCTCATTCCCTGTAAGATTACAAACTAGTACAAGTAACTTTAAATCATGATTTGAACATATCTAGTAATGCTAAATGTGCACATACCCTCTGACCAGACCGTTCCATTTCTGGGTATAACCGAAAGAAACCCTTGCCCCTGTGTATCACATGATATGTACAAGAAGTTCTTTGCAGCACTGTTTGTAATAGTAAGAAATTGAGAACAATTTGAATGTTTATCAATAGTGAAGTGGATATGTTTGGGTATATTCATACAATGAAATATCATACAGCAAAAGGAACGTGTTTGATCTAAATGTACCCATATGAATGGAATAAAAAAATATAATGTTTAATTTAAAAATCAATATACATGATCTTTTATGTCAAATGTTAAAATATATCAAATAACACTGTAGGCTGTTTACGCACATATGTATGATGAAAATATAAACACAGGGACAAAATGGGAACACGCCCTTCTCCTCCTGTGATTGCTCCTGGGGAGTGAGGAAGGACAAGAAAGATGAGAGGATGGGCTTACCTGTCTGTAATGTTTTATTTCATTCAGGAATGTTATGGCCAACTGTTACCACATATCTATCATACCAAGGTTTTGGATATGCGGGCTGTGACATAACTCCCTGTTCTAGTGTCTGTGGGGAGGGAGGTCAGACCCTCACCCAGTTCAGACTTCCTCTCAGATGCAGAACCTCTCACCCGGAACCTGCACAGCCTGGTGGTTCTGGCGTTGTTACCTGTAACCAACTTGCTTACGGTGGAGCTGCTTCTGGCCGCCCCTTCTCCAGTTCTGCCTGCCTGTCAGAACATTTTCTTTGTCCTACTGGACCTACTGAGATCACTTTGCAGAAGGCCACCTGCTGTCATCATTTGTGGTACCACATTTGCTGCCACACTCCATTTCCTCCTAGTCAAGGAAGCCAGGCCTGATTTCTATTGTCCATCCCCATGGCCAACTGAGTCTGGGTCTGTGTCACGGGGGCTCTGCCTGCCCCCAGCTATTACCTGTACCTTCCCCATGTCCTGAGCCATTACTGGCATTGAGTTTTTAGTTACAGAACTGATTCTTTCTCACTTGTATTTCTAGATTTCCTCAATATCCGAGAGCAGTGATGAGACACATACCTCTTACCTAGTTTCTAGTTTTGACTCTACGTTTACCCACAGTTGGTATTTACCGTCATGTGGAAATTTAAAAATATGCATTCTTGCTTTGTTTTGATCTAAACGAGCAGTTTTGAGCTGAGCTTGATATTTTGGCTACCTTACTCTTCCCTTTGTTCCCAAAGAACAAAGAAAGTGCAGTACCGTGCGTTTTTCTGTATTTGTGTTTTTATTGAGCCTAAGCTAAGCTCATGAGGATAGAGCGTATGTTTGATTGGCATTGATACAAAGGTATACGGGCAATTCAAATATAGCTTTACTGGCAGAAGGTACTTTGGAGTGAAAGAAGGAGTTCTAATATGTTGGAGTTGAAATCATTTCAGGAGAAACACATTTCTGAAATTACAATGAAAAACATGATCTGATACAAAGAAATCTACTTTATAACTTTTCAGAAAATGTGTGCAGAGATAAAATTGTAATAATATTTAAGATCTAAAAAGAACAGGAAGTAAACATTTTAGTTGGGAAAAGTCTTTATAATGTAATTCTCTGAGAAAATTTGAAAATATTCACAGATTTATTCATAAGTAAATTAAATTACCTCTTGTCTCAAAAGACGTTCTGCCTGATTTCTGGTAATGTTTCTATGGTACCACCTATAAAAGCAATAAAAATATTTTTAAATTTGATATTTCATTTTTTCCCAGACAGAAAACCTGCTCCATTTCCCTTGTTTTGAAAAACTTATTCCAGAACTGATTTTTTAAAGTTGTGTGTGTTTTAATTCAGATAAACAATAATGTACTATTATAATGTATCAGTTCATTTAGTTTAGTACAATTTTATTAGGTGCAATATCTAGATTATTCTATCACATCTCAACTCAACTTTTCAAAATTACAGTTGACATACAATACTATATTAATATCAGGTGTACAAAATAGCAATTAGACATTTATATAACTTACAAAGTGATCACCCTGATAAATCTAGTACCCATCTGACACCTTACATGTTATTACAATATTATTGACTATATTCCCTATATTATAATTTACATCCCCATGAGTATTTTGTAACTACCAGTTTGTACTTCTGAATCCCTTCCCCATTTTCACTCACCCCTCCAACCTCCCTCCCATCTGACAACCCTCAAAATGTTCTCTGTATCTATGAGTTTGTTTCTATTTTGTTTGTTCATTTATCTTGTATTTAGATTCCACATATAAGTGAAATCATATGGCATTTGTGTTTCTCTGTCTGGCTTACTCCACTCAGCACAATACCCTCTAGGTCTCTACATGTTGTTGCAGATGGCAAGATTTTATTCTTTTTTATGGCTGAGTAATATTCCATTGTATATATGTACCTCCTCTTCTTTATCCATTCATCCATTGACAGACACCAAGGTTGCCTCCACATCTTAGCTATTGCGAATAATGCTGCAATGAACATATGGATGTACATGTCCCTTTGAAGTAGTGTTTTGGGCTACTTAGGATAAATACCCAGAAGTGAGATTAATGGTCCTTCTTTGTTTCTTGTTTTAAAGTGTATTTTGTCTGGTATAAGTATTATTACCCCAGTTTTTTGTGTGTTTTTTTCATTTCCATTTTCAAGAAATGTATGTTTCCATTCCTTTACTTTCAGTCTGTGTAAGTCTCTTGATCTGAAGTCTCTTGTAGGCAGCATATGTACGGGTGTTGTTTTCTTACCCATTCAGCCACCCTATGTCTTTTGACTGGAGCATTTAATTCATTTACATTTAAAGTAATTGTTGATAAATACATAGTTCTTGCCATTTTATTATTCATATTTTCAATCTTTTTTTCTCTTCTTCTTCTTAATGAAGTCCCTTTAACCCTTTCTTTTAATATTGATTTGGTGGTGATGAACTCCTTTACCTTTTTATTGTCTGGGAAGCACTTTATCTGTCCTAAGATTCTAAATGATAGCTTTCAGAGTAATCTTGGTTACAGGTCCTTGCTTTTCATTACTTTGAATATTTCATGCCAATACATCTGGCCTGCAAAGTTTCTGTTGAGAAATCAGCTGATAGTTTTATGGGAGCTCTCTTGTAGGTAACTGCTTTTCTCTTGCTGCTTTTAAGATTCTTTCTTTGTCTTTATACTTTGGCATTTTAATTATGATGTGTCTTGGTGTGGGCCTCTTTGGGTTCATCTTGTTTGGGAATCTCTGTACTTCCTGGGCTTGTATGTCTATTTCCTTTGCCAGGTTAGGGAAGTTTTCTGTCATTGTTTTTTCAAATAGGTTTTTAATGCCTTCTTCTCTCTCTTCTCCTTCTGATACCCTTGTGATATGAATGTAGATACACTTATTATCCCAGAGGTCCCTTAAATATCCTCATTTTTCACATCTCAATACAACTTTTTGACCCATACTCATATGTCATGTGTCCTGTGGTCATCTCTTTCTCCCTTTTAGTAAAGTCTACATTATTAACCAATGCTTTTAAAATTAGATTTGTTTAGGGGAGGGATATGTTGAGTCTGGCCTCCAGGTGGGCTTAAATTAGTAGAAAGGCAGACCAGGAGGCTCTCTCATTCAATTTAGATTTGCTGCCTGGTTCTCAGAGAAGCACCTGTCTTAATGCCTCAACTCATATCACCTACTGCCACCTGCTGGAAGCACATGCTAATTACAAAGCAAGTATCTCAGTGGTGTGGGAGGACACTGCAGGGCTCAAACTGTAAACCCAAATTTATAAAAGACTGGGACTACTCCCAGCTCTGCCACTCTCTATCTATAAATTAATACCCCAACTTTAGTTTATGATCAAAGAATGAGGGGCTAAAACGTGATTGCTAAACTCTCCTCTATTTTCCAAATCTATTATAACAAAAACAGATTTCAAAGCAGGACTCTAGCAGACACGCCAAAAGTTCTTGCAAACTACAGCATTAGCCTAGTTCTCATTTTCAGCTATTTCCAAACATTTCAAAACATGAGCCAAAATATAGTGATGTGTCTATATATTAAGTTCAATTTACCTACCACTCTTTGGAAATTTAATGTCATTTTTAAAAATAGGTAATTTTCCATTTAGGACACATAGTAAAACAAGTGCAAGATGAGTTTCATGAAACCAAGTTTGGTTTCATGCTGTCACCATTAAAACAACAACAACAACAACAAAAAGTGGCTATACAAAATGAAACAAAAATAAGTTTAAGAAAAAGAACTTTCTGAATCAACCATTATATGGATCAAAGACCTCTTAAACTACAGCTGTCAAATGTGTTACTTTCTTTTCCTTTTATAGACCAAAAACAGCATCGACGCTTATAAGCTGCCAAAATGTACCTGATTTTCATAGATTAACTACAGAGCACATTTTAAAGAAGACTTACTCATATATTTCTAAATTGGTTAGTTTGTTTTCAGTCACGTAGTTGCTTGGGATTAAGCCTTCATTCCTACAACAAAAGACAAAGCAAAAATCAAAATGTTTGACATGTTTGTGGCATTCTCATGGCAACGACCCTTTTAAAACATCAAGGAAATAGGGGATTCATTTTACAGATTAAGTTATTAAAATAGGATTAAGTTATTAAAATAGGAAAATTCATTTTACGGATTAAGTTATTAAAACAGGAAAAAAGGTTTTTCATTTCTACATTCAACTGAAATCTCTGTATAATAAATACTAAGATTCTGACTTATAATGTGAGTACTTTAAGATGTGTTATAACACCAGAATCTTTTCAAGGAGGAAAATGGGCATTTACACATATATGACCGTTGGGACTTCACAGTGACTAAGTTAAAGACACAGCAGTTGCAAAGATATTGGCTTAATTGTTTTTAATTGCTACACAGTATTCCACAGAGTAGATACTCTAGTTTAGCCACATCCTTATTATAGTGATGAAGTAAAGAAATACCTGAACATGCCTTCGTGTGCACAAGTAGTATTTCTCTAAGAAAGATACCAAACAGGGAAATTCTTGGATAGCCTAGTATGTGCATCTTTCAGTAGATAGAAAAAAATGCCCTTAAAGGAAGATATACTAATTTATACACCCATCAACAGGGTAGGGATTTCTCTTTTCCTACATCTGCACCAACATTTGAAATTACACAAAGATCCCCAAGACATTTTTTTGAGAAATAAAAGCAAGCTGCAGAACAAAGCCTAAAGTATGATAAGATTTAGGGAAATTAAATCTGCAAAAAAAATACCATGTATTTCAATATATGCATAAAAGTACATTGAAAATTATCTGGAGGGGTACTCACTAAATGAATAATGGTCCATACTTTTGAGAAAGAGACTGGGTTGAGAGGGAGCAGCAAAGCAGACTTTTGGTATTATTTATCATGTTTGTATATTGTTTAAAAAACTATATTCAGTTATTAACTTTGAAGTTAGAATTAATTGGTTGGTTTTTTTTGTGTGTTGTGTAGGTCTGAGTCATGCCAATAGACCTCCTTCAGGAGTGGTGAATTACACAGGCCTAAAACTACTGATGCTTCTTTTCCCACTGAAAAGTCTCCATCACATGTTGAGTCTAAACTAAGAACAGGTAAGAGAGCCAAATCATCAGGAAAATATAAAGAAAGAGGTATGTAATGTAGCTACTTCTACTACTTAGATACTTATAATCTCCAAATCTTGACAAAGATCAGAAATTAATGTCAGCATTCTCTCCCAGGGAGCCTAGACACTGCGCAGAATTCTTCTCTAGCCAGGACTCCAGTCAGGCATGAACAGTCCATTGCAACTGACACAGTGAAGTCTGTTTGCATCCCAGGGTCTTTTTTCCTTTCCTATTTAATTCAGTGCCTAATTCCAAAACTAGTCATTGTAGAAATATGAAAATGAGTAAGATGCCACTTCTGTTCCTACCTTAGAGCTTAACAGAAAAAAAAAGTACAATTTCCAAAGAAACTATAAATCAGAACAAGAACCTAGATGGTAGGAATTCCTATTCCCATTCTACAAATAAGGAAACAAAAACTCATTAAAAATAGAACTACCATGTGATCCAGCAATTCCACTCCTGGATATTTATCTGAAGAAAATGAAAACATTAACTTTAAGAGATATATGCATCCCAACGTTCATTGCAAAATTATTTGCAATAAACAAGAGATGGAAATGACCTAAGTAGTCATCAATGAATGAATGGACAAAGACAATGTGCCACATATATGCAAAGGACTATTATTCAGCCATAAAAAAGAATTAAACCTTGCCATTTACGACAACATGAATAGACCTTGAGGATATTATGCTAAGTGAAATAAGTCAGACAGAGAAAGACAAATTCCATATGATCTCACTTATATGTGGAATCTTAAAAAATAATTTTTAATTAAAACAAAAAAACAAGCTCATAGATACAGAGAACAGATTGATGGTTGCTGGAGGAGGGGGTGGGGGTGGGCGAAATGTGTGAAGAGAGTCAAAAGATAGAAACTTCCAGTTACAAAATAAATAAATCATCGGGATATCATGTACAGCATGGTAACTATAGTTAATAATTCTGTATTGCATGTTTGAAAGTTCCTAAGAGACTAAATCTTAAAAATTCTCATCTTAAGAAAAAAATTTTTTGTAACTATGTGTGGTGACAGATGTTAACTGGATTTATTGTGGTAATCATTTCATAAATGTTGTATCATTATGTTGTAACCTGAAACTAATATAATGTTATATGTCAGTTATACGTCAAGATAATGTCAAGTTATCTGTCAAGTTATATGTCAAGATAAAAGAAACGGAAACTCAGAGAGGGTAAGTAACTTGACCACAGGAATCACACTATAGGTGGAAGCATGCGGGTATGAAGCCAGATATATCTACTTCTGAGAGTGTCTGAAACCAGAGTACTATAATGCTCTCTCATAGGGATGGGGAGGGATGGGGAACAGGTTCAATTTCACACTAAAGGAAGAGTTGTGAACCTGGGGAAATTGAGCCACTAAACAGTCTTCTTTGTGCTTCAGAAGTCTTTAGAGAATAAAAGAGGAGGAATTTGATAAGGACCAAGCCACCAGTCTTACCCCAAACGGTCTCTTGCCTTCCACCAGTGAGTATTGTACTTCTCCAGTATCAGGTATTCCTCGGCTCTCTTTAAAGCTAAATCGCAGGGCTCTCTAGGCAGAAAATCATACAGTGCCTTGACTCGGATCTTCTCTTCAGCAACCTCAGAGGATGGGAGGGGAGGCAGCGGCTTGCGTTTTGATGGTTGTACACGTCCCTTGTTGGACTGTGAAAACCAAGGAGTGAATGATTGTACCATTGTTTTAGGAATCGGTGCTAATAAAGAAGAGGCATACAGTATATTTGCCTTCTGCCTCACTTCTCCCATCCAGTTGCACCAAAGCAGAAGCCAGGGTGGGATAAACATGGGAAATGATCAACTATAAAACAACTTTCAGATCCAGCAACACACTCACCATTTTGTACATTTTTCAAGATCACAAGTTCTCTTGGCAACATTTTGGACTTTTTTCAGGTCACCATTCTTAAAACTTAATTTCCTCCCCAACATTACTTTGTCTTAAAGGTTTTTCTCTCTTGGAAAATGCAAAGCAGCCCTTCTCTTTCACACGCTGTAAGCTTGTGTTTGCGTTCACCACACTGCCTACCAGTACTGTTTCTCCCAACACTGAACTGAAAATTAATCCTGGCCTCACAATGACAGTAGCCAGAATGCATTTTTTTTCCTGTTCACTGTCCAGTTTCAAGTTCTTCCAAAATATAGCAGAGCCAGCAATGTTAATTAATCTTTTTCTCTTCCACTTTCTTCTAGAACACTCATTCATTAAGTGGTTATCAAGCACTTATTATGTACGAAGCATGATTCTAGGTTCTGGACATGGCAGCAAACAGTGCCTCATGGAGTATAGACACTAAAAACACAAGCTTCCTCTGTACCCCCACCTAATTAAAATGATACTCACTTGCTTCTTACTTGGCAATTCACTGAACCATGGCCTGCGATGCCGACTGTATTTTTCCGAAAGTTCTTCATCTTTGCTCAGGCTTATTTGTGTTCTCACTTGTCTGATATTGAACAACAATCATGTTACAAATGACTATTTGCATTCAAGTTATCTTTAAATCCAATAGATGATCACAAAACTAGTAGGGAAATACGGGTCTTTTTCCAAAAGCTTTTTTATTTAGAAGACTAATTCCATTTCCTTGGGCAAGTTACTGTCTCTCAGAACTTAATTTTTCTTAGCTGGGAACTAGAGATGCTAAGAGCATATAGAGTTGTTATGAAACAAAATTGAGAAAACATATGGCACATGCCCAGTACAGAGTCTGGTGCATATTAAGGGCATATAATTATAATCATGACAATGAAAAACGTACTCTGTGTCAGGCTCCATGTTTATCATTTTACATGCATTACCTCATTACATGGTGCCTATTGTTGTTATAAGCAGACATGTTATAGTGATTAAGAACATGGGTTTGAATCCCTGCTCTACCATTTCATAGTGTGGCCTTGGATAAGCCATGTAACCTCTCTAAGTCTCAATTTTCTCATCTGTAAAATGGGGATTGTGAAGAAAAAAAAAACCATACGTGGTTTTGAGAATTACTTCTTAGCACAGTCTGACACATCGGACACTTCTATTAAATGTTAGCTATTACTGTTATCATGGTGCTTTGGATTTTATTCTTATACAATCATTTGCTGGGCACAAAAGTGTAAGACACACTGATAGTTTGGGGGAGATATTCAACTAAGACAGAATTCTTACCCTTAAAGGTAAAAATTACAGACTGGAACACAAGACACATAAATCACATAAATACCATACATGAAATAAATATTAAATAGAGAATCAGGCCACATACTTTGGGATCAAAAATCGAAGGAGCAATTAAATAATTAAATCCAAGAGGATCAAGGAAGGATCACAGAAGACCTGACATTTGACCTACGGTTTTAAATGAACTGGCATTCAACAGGGAGAAAATGGGAGAAGGGTTTTCCAGGCAAAAGAAACAGAAGATGCAAAGAGACATGGAGACTCGCTAGACGATAGAGAAACAGAATCAATTCATTTCCAAGAAGTTGCCTCAGAAAGCCGACTTACCGATTCTGCACGGAACAGCAACAGCAGCAACAGAAAATCGACTGGATGGTATTATCTGAAAAGCAGAGCATTCTCAACTGTTAGAAAACCATAGGTCCATGATATTGGATAGATGAGGCAGTGGTGCTATTCCAAAGGAGGCAATCCCTGAAGGCAATGGTGATAGGAGTTATTATAAAGCATATGTAACATCTTGACCGCACCCTCTGTTACTAGTGGAAGATGAAAACCTGCCACCAAAGCAAAAGTCAGTTACTGGCACCCTGATCAATGTGGTTTCCCTTCTCAGGCTCTTCTCCCCAGGTTTGGTTTATGCATTTCCTCAGTCTGCAAATGATAAATGACCACTACATTCTCCCTTACCTTGGTCAGGGCTAATGCCAGCTAACAAATGTACAAAAGAACATGATTCCAAAAACAGTGTCCTAGAAAATCTGTTAGCAGGGATTTTGGATTAGGTCCATTATATTTCCTTTAAAAGTACTTATTTTTAATACATATTTTTATATATTTATATCAAATATAAACACATATCTTATATTTAATATAATGTATTATATAATATGTAATATTCTGTACAAAATGTATTTTAACATATATAAGCTGAATATCTAAAGAAAGAACTAGCTATGGTCGTTTAGTAATCTGGGTCATGCTTACACTTTTGTTGTCGAGTTTAATCTATTTAAGTTAGATCATTTGCCGTTTTAAAAAATAGTTTGAATTTATGAAAAGGATGTTTTATGTCCATAGAATCTACGTTTCCTAGTCAGCTCTTCCTCATATTCACACCTGAACGAAGTATTATGAAGCAAGCGGAGTACATTAGACGTGAGTGTGAGCTTTGAAGGGAGACAGATCTGGGCTCGAATCCTAGCTGTGGGGCTGACTAATCTGGGATAATTTCCTTTACTTCTCTAACTCTGTTTTCCTATCTGTAAAAACAAGATAATCATACCTACCTACTTTGAGAAGCTTTATAGGGCAGAGGTTAATCTCCAGTTTTGCAACTTTGGACAAGTTACTTAACTGTTCTGTGCTTAAGTTTCCCTGTCTACAAAATGGGCATAACAGGACACTTAGCATGAAAGGCTACTGTGAGGATTAATTGAATTAATTCATGTAAAGTACCTAGAACAATATCAGGTATGCAATAAGAGCGTAATCCAGAAGACGTATTATTAGTATAGGGTTGTTGAGAAGATTAAATCAGACATCCTCTCTAAAGTCCTGGAAAATAGAAGAGGGGAGCAAACGGAAGATACCCAGCACAGTCCACCACTCAGCACAAAAGTCCTCTTCGCCTTCGCTGTGAAGAACCAACTCAATTCCTTCCTGGTAATCAGAAAACTCACTCCAGCTACATTGACCTCTTTCTTTCTTCCTTTTATTAAGTATAGTTGGTAGATAATATTGTGTTAGGTATATTAGTCTCAGGTGTATAATATAATGATTCTACATTTTTGTATCTTACAATATGATCACCCCACTAATTCTCATAATCATCCATCACGGTACAAACTTATTGACTATATTCCCCTTCACCTTTTTCACCCAGCCCCCTACTCCCCTCCCCTCTGGCAATCATCGTTTTTGTCTGTGTTTCTGAGTCTGCTTTTGTTTTGTTTCCTTTGTTTGTTTTGCAACCACTTTCTGTGCCTATCATTCCAGTGATACAAGGAATCCCAAAATGGACAGAGAGCAGTCCCAATCTCCAACATTCCCTAAGGAAAGGATTCTTCCCTTGGGACCTGGAATCTCTAAACCTACCAACCCCAAAGTCACAGGGAAAGAGAACAACAATATTCCAGTGTTATTAGCTGAGATGGGAAGAGGGGCCACTCCACTCTTCACTCCTTAGTTCCCAGACTCACGCATCGTGGCTACATATTTACTGCTGTTTTATGACATTTATTGCCTCTTACATGACACCACTCCAACTTTGCAAGATGTTTCCTCCCAGATGTCATAGGAATTGAGCCTTTCTCAGGACATTCCTCTGTCCTATCAAACTAGCTGCTTCTGAATTATGGGACACATGGTAAGAGTATTCAAAGAACCACTGAGCAAGTACCAATGAAACCAATAGAAGGCTAACTGACCCCAGAGAATGGATCATCTTCAGACCTCTGGTTACATACATCTTTGCATTCTGTCCCCATTGAAAGAGTTTCAACCACATTCTTCTCCCCCAGATTTCCTTACTACCAATCTCCTGCTCTTGTTCTTTCAATATTCCAAACTAGCAGGTCAACTTTTTTGCCATTGTCCATAGTCAGTGTAGATCAATGCCTCAGACTATCTTGCCTTAATAAAGAGAACAAAGGGATATACTTAAAGTTCGGGGAGGGTTTTATTTCAGCACTCTCTTTCAGGCTACCTCTGAATAGGGCTGTAGCACAACGGCTGTTTATTTCCCATTTGTGTGGGCTCGGGATGCAGATCTATCTGAAAATCAGGCCTGATGGATGGAGAACTCCTACGGAGGCCTCTAGTGTGAGTTGAAGAAGCAGCAGAAAAGAACAGGTACTAGGTAAGTATAAGTCACCTGCTCATGAAGTTTTCCTGAGCATTCTGAATCTACCGAGGCCCACTTTCATGTATACCACTTCCGTATTATGACAGATTACTGCTATGGGTGCCCATTTTGTGGTTCAGTAAATCAGATGACACTCAGCTCACGATAGGCAGTTGGGATCATATATATATTTCATGATCCATGGTCATTCAGTCTTCACCATAGCAAGCCAGGAGCTAAGTTTCAAATTGAAATAGTTATCAGCACAGGGCGAAGGCATTATTCCAAATTCCTGGGGTTTGTGCTGTGATTCTTATATTGGGACTTTCAGAAGCTCCATATACTGCCTGCACTTTGCCCTTCATCCCAGGCTATCGCCAATGATAATTCCAGTAATTGATAATTGAGTTATTTCTCCCAGCAATGAGGCACTCTCTGGACTTCTAAATATATGACCAAATAAATCGCAGGTCCAATTCTGATTCTGTTTTCTAGAGCACCTTCTGATACCAATTAAAGTATCAGGCATGGTTCCAATATGAAACATGACATACTTAAATTAGAATAATTTTTAAAAGTTTCATTTACAAAGAGACTAATTTGAAAAGTATGGATGGAGGTAAGGGAACCACAAGGATGCACAGAAACCTGGATCCAGCAGTCACGTAACTGCCATCATCCCTAAGTGCACAAGGACCAGGAAAGGGAGAAAGAGTTGAGCAGAGCAGAGAGCACTTTGATAGCACAGGAGCAATGATCTGCTGTGGAGGGACACAACTTCCTTCCAGGGCTCTCCCCCACCCCCACCCCCACCCCAGCCCTGGTGTGATGCAGCCAGAAATCAGAGTCTTGGAAGCATGTTGGACCAATCCCCGCAGATCACTTTTCCAGGACAAAGTGAAACGTGGAGAAGAATGAATATGAAGACGTTGGGGTCGCTAAGCCGTCCCGGATGCTGGCTGCCTACCACATTTAATCCTGTAGGTCCCCTCTCCAGGGTAGAACACGGTGGAAGACAACAAACGTATCCAGCACGGTAATCAATACATGCTAATTAGTTCCTTTTCCTTTCACAGAAGTTGACTTTCTAAATTTCTAAACCTAGATTCACGTATTGGTTACTTCTCTTTTTCTGATGTGGACATTACCATTCCTCAGTCTTGGGACTATACACACATGGGTGGTCCAGTAGGAAATGCCTCATTTCTACCCTGAAGATACAGGGTAATCCCTGCAAGCCAGGGAAAGGCTACTATTTCACCGCTTACCCCTGATATAATGACTTCTTCTCTTTCTTTGCCTGTACCCAGACACCACTTATTTTCCAAGGATCATCTCAAATAAAACAAATTACCAAGTTCCAAAAATACGCACTACATGACGTATTATTAGGTGTTTGGATTTCAACTTCTCTGGCTGTCAGTTTTCATCTGGCGGTGCCCAGGTGAGCAAATTGCCAAAAACACTCCTTAGAAAGAGGGTACATTAGCGCTTGAGGGCTCTGTCTACTTTGGCAGGAGTGGGTTTAACTTACAGCCACGCCAGTTTATTCCACTGCTGTTTTCAAGTCCCATAGAGATCTGTACCTATCCGGACGAGGGGAGGCAAAGCCAAATGTAGTTTACACAAATGAGGGAAGCAGCTCAGAATGTGGTGCAGACTGCGGCAAAATGCTGGGCCAAAGCCCCATGTAGAAGGTTTTAAATTCAAAATTTGTAAAATACCCCCTCCCTCTCCCACATCACCATTTTTTCCCTCTCTATGGGATTATTCCCATCGGCATACAAACACGCTGCTCCTTCACCCATTAAAAACAAAGCAAACCACTCATGATCTTATTTCCTTCATCAGCTTTGCTCCCAATTTATAGTAAATTCTAGAAATGAGTAGTCTTTACTTACTGGCTCCAATTCTTCCCCTCCCATTTCTCTTAATCCATTCCAGTCACGTTTTTGTCCCTACCACTTCCCCCAAACTGCCCTTATTTCGTCACCAGTGACCTCCACACCACTATACCCAATGGTCAATTTAAAGTCCTCAATTTACTTGACCTCTCGGCAGCATTCGACAATGTGACCTCTTGGTTTTCCTGCTCAGTCTCCTTTGCTGCTTTCTTCTCTTCCTCCCCAACCTCTTAGACTGGGTCTGAGGTTAGATCGCCCAAAGCTTTTGATCTTTTTTCTCTGTCTCGATTACTCCCTTGATTATCTCATCCATCTGCTGATGATATCAAAACATCGACCTCTAACCCAGTTTGTTTTCATTCTTGTTTTATTTAACTTATGCACTCATTTTGTTTCATTTATGTTTTATTTCACCACTGTAACACACACACACACACACACACACACACACACTCACACACAGTCTTACTGCTTTTCCCACCCTTCTGTCATTACCATGGCCTAAGCCACGATCATCTTATCTGAATTAGACCAACCTAACTTCTTCCTGCTTCTATCCTTAACTGCCCATGGTTTATTCTCAATACAGTAGCCAGAGTGATTAATCTAACATCTATATAGGATCGTATCTCCTTATCTCAAAACCTCATAATAGTTCCCCATGTCCTGGAGGGTTATAGCCAAATCACCCACAATAACCTATAAAAACCCTTCATCGTCTAGACTCTTGCTGCCTCCCTTGATCTCTCCAACGCACATTTCTCATGTCACTCAGCCATACTGCCTTCATAGCTGCTTGTGGAGCACACCAGGCCTTCTCTCACCATAGTTTCTTCGCTTTTGTTTGGCCTAGACCACTCTTCCCCCAGCGATCAACCTTCTTTACTCCACTCCTTCAAGTGTGCGCAGACCTCACCTTCTCAAGTATGATTGCCACCTGCACTCCCTAACTTTGGGATTACTTACTTTGCTCTACTTGTTCTTTTCTTTTTTTAAAGTGGCATTCCTCACTTTCTAATGTATTATGCAATTCATTTTTTTGTCATTGTTTTACTGTCTCCCCAACTAGAATGTAAACAGCGATCTGTATCTATCTCATTTCCAGTTATATCCCAGGAGGCTAGAACAGTTTTTGACACATAATACATACTCAACAAATATGTATTAAATGAATGAATACATGAATGAATTGGTTTGAAGGAGCATCAGATTAAAACCTTTTCAGAGCACCCACCTGTCTTGATTCAGTCCTAATGAGAAAGTGAAAACTGTATTTGGGGACAGACTAAGCAGGTACAATAGGCTTGAAATAAGGGAAGATAAGACCTTGGGTGTCTATGTAGTAGGGACTCTTATACTCAAGATGGAGAACCAGTTGGCCACAGTCCAAAGCAGAGTAAACTCTATGCTCAGCCTAGAAACCTGTGTAAGATGGTCCAGCAATGTAAGCGGTGATCACCTATCATGTTTTGTTTTCATATAAACTAAAACCATTTATAGACGGTCTCCAACTTACAATGGTTCAACTTGCAATATTTTCAACTTTACAATGGTGCAAAAGCTATACACATTTAGTAGAAAACATACTTCAGAATTTAGAATTTTGATCTCTTCCAGGGCTAGTGATATGCGGTATGATACTCTCTCGTGAAGCTGGGCAGCGGCAGCGAGCCCCAGCTCCCACTCAACCACGTGATCACGAGGGTAAGTAACAAGACACTCTAGTGTCCTGCATTGCCAGCACTTTTTGGATATTGTGTTCTGAGCACATTAAGGCAGGCTAGGCTAAGCTAGGATATTCGGTAGGTTAGGTGTGTTAAATGCATTTTTGACTTGCAGTATTTTCAGTTTACGATGGATTTGTCAGGGTGTATCCCGTTGTAAGTTGAGGAGCATCTGTAATGTCATCATTGCCAAAAAGTGTCTATAATGGTCACTTGACTCCTGGATTAATCACTGGCATGTGATATTATTCTCCAAATTTTTCCATATGCTTGAAATATTTCAAAACTAAAATTTATAGATTTGAAAGGAAAACCCCCAGAAAATCAGGTAGGATTGTGGGTTAGTGAGGTATCTATTTTAGGTTTAATAACTTTTTTCATGTACATGATTTTTAGTGACAGATGCAAAAAGCTTTTTCTTTATTTTAGCCATTGTCTTACCTTTTTCCCAACCAGAATTATCGGCTTCCTCGCTAGTTCCAATAAGAAAACCATTCTACGCATTTCCCATTCCAATTTTCCCAGGTCTGTGTATATATGAGTCCCCCACAGAGATCTTGGGTTCTTCCTGAGCCCCATGCTTTTATATTCCATCTGCATTAATCTGTTTAAATTGTTTGGCGTTTTACTTCTTATCTCCTGGCTACCAACCTAGTCCAAGCCCTCGTCAACCCACACCTGTGTTTCTGCATTCATTCACTTAATCCTCACAGTGACCCTGTGAAATAGGTGCCACTTTTCCAGGTGATGTATTTGAACCACAAAGAGGATCTTCCCTGCTGAGAGTCGAAGGGCTTGTAAGTGGAGAGTCAGGATTGGAACCCTGGCAGCCTGACTCCAGGGTCTCTGCTCTTATCCTCTGGGCAACCAGTTTTGGCTCAGTGACTGGACGAAGTGGCCATACTCCCTACCTCTAAGCCCCACCTCTCAACTCTCTCTCCTTTAATCCATTCTACATACTCATTTCCCTAAAAGTCTGGCTCAGCAAACTGCTCCACATCTTCAGCATCTAAAAAGACTCTCAACTACATATGGCATCAAGATTATTTAATCTTCCCTGATTTTCAAGGCCTTCCATACTGTGACCAACCCTACCCTTAGTGTCCACCAATTCCTATCGCACCAGCTTCTTCTGTGTGATCTAGTCTCACACCTTACCTGCCTGTGGCCTGAAAAAAGCTTCCTTTGCAATCCACTCCCAACTCACCTTCCTTTGGGCTCCCAGAGCACAGGTGATCTGTCCTGCCCTGTGGCTCTTAATTAGGTATCACCTTCTACGGTCATTATAATTTCTTGGTGTAGGCTTCAGCTTTCACAGCGTTTCTCAGTCACACCACTACTGACATTTTAGACCAGATAATTCTATCTTGGGGTGGTTGTCCTGTGAATCGTAGGCTGTTTAGCAGCAGTACTGGTCTCTGTACTAGATGCCCACAGTAACACCTCCCCACCCCACCTGACACCTACCTCCACCTCCCAGTTGTGAAAACCAAAATGTTACCAGGAATTGTCAAATGTACCCATAGGGGCAAAATCACCCCCAGTTGAGAACCACTGAGCTAGACTATAAGCTCTCCAGTTTCAGGGCCTGCATCTTACACATTTTTGTCTTCTTCCTGGCCTCCAGCATCAGTGCCTGGTACATAACAAGAACTCAATAAATAGCTGTTAAATAAGGCTTCACCAACGTCTACGCCATCACATTACCCCTGGGCTCTACTTCTCAGTAATTCATTCTATCACATGATATCTCACAGATCAACGCTGACCGCAGAGAAAGCTACACTGACCACGATCTTTTGTGGTCAACTGTTCTATGTGGAACAGCAAAGTTGCTGAACACTGAGCTTCCGGAGCTTTAGCTAGCTAGCACTTGTAGTAGGTTTTAAGTCTAACCTTTTGTTCCAGATATATTAAAAAGAAAAAAAAAAGCTTATTCAAAATCAAGCATCATAGCATGAAATGCTAAATGAAATGGCTAAAACTTCTCTGGTGTTCAAAAAGTTTTGTTGTTGCTGTCGTTTGTGTGTTATTGCTTTTTTGTTTTTGTTTTTGTTGTTGTTGTTTGTTAATTTCTGTATCAGAACAGCATATGGAGTTGAATAAGCTTTAGTGTCAGACCAACCAAACGTCAAACCAGGGCTCCATTTTCTTGTAGCAACAATGTGAATCTGGGCAATTACTTAGGAGCCTTATCTGGAAAATGCAGGAAATAAAATTCTATCTTCTAGGAAGAGCACCTCCCCACACCTACAAATATAACACCATACGCAGGCACTATACTAAGATATTATATTATACTAACTTACTCCCTACACAGTGAAATCAGTCCTGTTATTATCCCCATTTTACAGATAAAGAAACTGAGTAACAGAGAGGTTCAGTAATTTGTCCTGAGGGGGAGTAGTTTGTCACCCCAAAATATGCCTGTTTGGGATATTATTTTAAGCTGGTTGTTTTGAAAGAAATGAAAGACTTGGAAAAAAAACCTTTGATTTCCCCCTAACTTCCTAAAAGAATTTAGATAAAGAGCCCACTCCAGGAAGGGAGCTATAGATAACTATAGGTTAATATGAACTACTATGTGCTACACGGAGAGGAACCATGCAAGGCACGTTTCATCAAAGTCCTCTCTGTGTCCCCTTGTTAAAGATGACCGAGCAAACATTTATTTACCAAATGAACTGCCTTCTTTCTCCAAGTGAACTGTCTTTCCCACTTTGAAGTCTCAAACCACCACATGCCCCTCCCCCACATTTCTCCTTAGCTCAAGATGACATACCATGTTTCCCAGAAAATAAGACCAGGTCTTATATTAAATTTTGCTCCAAAAGCTGCATTAGGGCTTATGTTCAGGGGATGTCATCCTGAAAAATCATGCTAGGGCTGAGGTGAGGTCTTATTTTCAGGGAAACCCGGTATAAGCTTTAACTGCCTGAATTGTCCTAGGGGCCTATATTCTTATAGAACCCCCATATGTACAGATGTAATTACATTTGGTTATTTTCTCCTATTAATCTGTCTCATGTCAATTTGGTTATTAGACCAGCCAGAAGAACTAAAAAGGAAAAGAGGGGAAATTTCCACACACACATACCCCAGCGCCCCAGCCACAGTCCAAAGCCACAGAATGACTCGAATGGACTCTGATGGGCTCTCTCTACCCCGACTATCAAAGCTGCTCTCAGGAGAGGCTCTGAAACTTATTTTTGGTACGGTACAAAAGATATAATAGTAAACATGTTGTACTATCGTGTTTCTTTTAAAGGCATTCTCATGTTCGTAAACATGAACCTGCATTAGAGTGCACAGAAAGAATTATTTTAAGGAATTGGATCACATAATTATGGGGGATGCACCATCCAAAATTTGATGGGGTACGCTGGTCGGCTGGAGATGCAGGCAAGGGCGACAGTTCAAGTCCACAGGCAGTCTGCTGGCAGAATTCCTTCTTGCTCAGGCCAAGTCAGTCTTTATTCTATTAAGACCTTCAACTGGTTGGATGAGGCCCAACCACATTATAGAGGGTCATCTGTTTTACTCAAAGTCTACCTGTGTAACTATTAACCTCATCCCCAAAACACCCTCATAGAA
This sequence comes from Rhinolophus sinicus, assembly GCF_036562045.2. Lineage (NCBI taxonomy): Eukaryota > Metazoa > Chordata > Mammalia > Chiroptera > Rhinolophidae > Rhinolophus > Rhinolophus sinicus. The sequence goes on from NC_133752.1 coordinate 79,060,635, forward strand.
ACATCCAGAATAATGTTTGACCAAATATCTGGGCATCGAGGCCCCGCCAAGTTGACCATCCTAATACCTTAAATTAAAATACATAGAACTGCTCTTTTCCGGTGTTTGTGGCGCGAGGCAACATGAACAGCAACGTCTCCCACGATACCCTCTACGAGGCGGGGCAGGACTTCCTGCCCTGAAACCAGCGTTTGCGCTGGGAGGTTTTGAAGGCAGTTGAGCTGCAAATCAACTTGAAGAACTATGACCCTCAGAAGGATAAACGCTTCTCAGGCACGTCAGGCTTAAACTCACTCCCCGTCCCAAGTTCTCCGTATGTGTTCTGGGGACCAGCAGCACTGTGACGAGGCCCAGGCTGTGGATGTACCCCACACGGGCATTGAGGCGCTGAAGAAACTCAACACATAAAGGAAATGGGTCAAAAAGCTGGCCAAGAGTGGGCTCTCAACCACAAGGTTGCCAGTTCAATTCCTCGGCTCCTGCAAGGGATGGTGGGCTGTGCCCCCTGCAACTAGCAACGGCAACTGGACCTGGAGCTGAGCTGCACCCTCCACAACTAAGATTGAAAGGACAACAACTTGACTTGGAAAAAAAGTCCTGGAATTACACACTGTTTCCCAATAAAGTCCTGTTCCCCTTCCACAATCAAATCTTTAAAAAAAAAAAAAAAAAAGCTGGCCAAGAAGCATGATGCCTTTTTGGCTTCAGAGTCTCTGATCAAGCAGATCTCATGAATCCTAGGCCCAGGCCTGAATAAGGCCGGCAAGGTCCCTTCCTTGCTAACACACAGTGAGAACATGGTGGCCAAAGTCGATGAAGTGAAATCCACGGTCAAGTTCCAGATGAAGAAGGTGCTTTGTCTGGCAGTGGCTACTGGCCACATGCAAATGACAGATGATGAGCTTGTGTATAACATCCACTTAGCTGTCAATTTCCGGGTGTCATTGCTCAAAAAGCACTGGCAGAACATCTGAGCTTTATATATCAAGAGCCCCAGCGCCTGTACTAAGGCACAGCTTAATAAACCATAGCGCGACCAAAATAAATAAATACAATACACAGAACTTTCTAAGAGAATCGCTAGTATCAGTCAGCAGGCATCGTTGATATCTGGGGACTAGGAAAGGACCTTCTCCTGTTCACTCTACTCACAATACATGACTACACACCAACAGAGTGGATTATAAACCCAACGACATTCCCTCGGTTACATTTGCTCTTTCCTGCATCCTGGAATTAAGGAGGAAGCCTTTTCAAAAATATTTATTTTTTCATGACTCCATAGCAAAAACAATTGCCCTCAAAGGTACAGACCCACACCAGCAATGCTTTAATTATGATAAGGTTTGTGTTCCCTCTCCCCTGAAGACTAAGAGCGGCTGTGAGCAGGAAGGCCACCCTCTGCCTTGTTTATGCTTCCCTCACTTCTGCCCAGCACAGTTGCTAGCACACAGTTGCTGCTCAATAATTGCTTGAGTGTGTAAAAACAAATGGTGAAAGCAGAACAGCTCCCTGATGTTCCCTTGTTTGGCAGGACTTTCCAAGACACTAGGCATCTTTATTTATAGATTAAAGGATTGACTCATTCAAAAGCAGATATCATTAGATTCATGATTATTTTCAAGTTACAGCATCACAGGGCTTCCAGGTGAGTGAATAAGTGGAGAGTCACTTCCACATGCATACCCATACTGTGATTACAGAAACTCATCTTTGAATTGTTTTGCTGATTAACCTGTGCATTGAAAGCTCTTTTGTGCCTTTGGAAAATCCCCAATTTAGGCAGAAACTCATGCATATCAAGGGGCTCTGCCAGAGAGACTAAAATGCCCCAGCGAGACACAATGACTATTTGCCCACTGGAAGGATATATTCAGGATTGAGGGTTACCATGGGAAGGAGCCAGAGCTTCCTCTCCCAGGCGTATATCTGCTCTGTTCTTTTCATCTGCTTTTTATTCCCCAGCAAATATCTTTAATTATCTACCATGTACCAGCAAATCAGAAAAGGGCATCACATCTTGACATAATCTCTGTGACCTTTAGGAACTGGCACGGCTCTCATGGGTTAGGCAGTCGAGCCTCTGACTTTATTTGGTATTCGTGTTCTTTCCTGGGAAGGCTTGCTCCCAGTTCTCATTCCTGCAAGGGTCCCATTAGCATTCCTTCCAGCGGCAGACCTGTGTGGGTGGCTACAAGGCTGTTTGGGAACAGGTTTCCACCAGGGGGCGCTGGAAGGGCAGGAATGTGAGAAGCATGGCTTCCCAGAACAGTTCCCCAGGCCACCCTTCAACACAACCAATAAATAGTGGATGAAAAGCTGTTGGGCCACTGCTGTCTGGGAAGCAAAGCTGCTGGCATTCCTTCCGTTTCTAATATTTTGAGGTTTACATTAGTGTAACCTCGTGTCATACCCTGGCATTTCTGATGTCGGACTTTCATTTTGAATCAGTGGTTCAAGTGAAATTCATTCCTACTGAATTTAGTCATAATAACAGGGAGATGGCTGGTGATTTTTATTTGAAAACATGAATAACTAGCTCAGTTTTGCTACCCGGAACTAAAGACCAGGCTAGTCGCCCACCCATATTCTCCAGGTTGTGGATTTAAGGCAAGGAATTCTGGTGCCAGCTGCATTTGCAGCTGAAGGGCTCAGAGTCTAGAACCTACAAAACTGTGGCTTTGGAAAAACAGCTCTAGATGATTAGAGCTGAGCCTCTAAGTTCGTTACATGATACTCTTTATTTTTTTCCAAAAATTAACAGAAAGGCCAAACCTCCGCATTACTGTCATAAATTCCCACCACTAAATCTATTTCTTGGGGAGGGGAGAGGAGCGGAGGAGAGGGGAGAGGAGGGGAAGGAAGGGAAAGGGAGGGGAGGGGAAAGGAGGGGGAAAGAGAGAAAAATACACTGAGTTTTTCATTAAAATGTTTTTTCAATTTGACAAGCTATTCTTTATTCTGAGTTCATGCTCTACATATTTGCGGTGTTAAAGTATCCTTGTTTTGTGTGTGTGCCTTTCCTTTTGATATTAAAATGTCCATTCTTCTAAGAAATGAGTCATCAGAGATGTTAATCTTTTTGAATCCATTGACAAAATAAATAAACAACCCTATGTTAGCTCCCAAACTTGTTTTTTAACATCATCCTTGCCTGTGAAACCTTAGAGGAAGAAGAATATATCAGGGGATTCACTGCTTACTAACTAGGTACCTAGCTCATGGGACAGTGAACTGGATACATTTCGGTGGAGGATAAGAATGGTGCTTGGCCTGGCAGGGCCTGAAGGGGTCCTGAGTATGGAGAAACAGTGACGAGATTCTAGAAGCCTAGGAAGCTAGATGGGGCACTGGGCACTAGGGGAGATAGAGTTCCTGGGAGTAAAGGGTGCTGAAAGGAAAAGGAGAGTCTCCCTGAAGACTGCTCATCCGTTCACAACTTCAGCCAGGGCACCCCCCGCTGCTCCCCAGACACCAAACATTCCATCAGCCTGAAGCCCTCCTTTGCTCTACGCAGGAATTTTGGCTTCTTCCCAGTATGAGCTGAGGTGACCTGGACTGCACTCATCGCACACACACGTCCTCCCCGCCCCCAGGTCTCAGAGCAGTATTTCCTAGAAGACTGTGAACTTCAAGTTCATGACGTGCTCACAGAAATCACATGCAAGACATCTGGTCAGCTTGTGATGTGAAGTGCTCGGCCACAAGACCTGCTGGTTGGCTGGCATGGTGCGGAAAGCTGTGCTCACCGACCCTTGCTGGGCAGGAAGTGGACAGACGACGCTGGCCAGGTGGAACAACAGCGTCTGCAGGTCGGCACATGAGAAGGCCCGCAGCCTCATAGATGTAGTTACAAACCGTGCCTACATTTATCCTGATTACTACAGACTGTAGGCATTTGCAGGGGGATAAAAGCGAAATGACTGACAAGCAAAAGATACATATACTCACGTCCATATTGACATTGAGAAATTCTCTATTTCTGAGAAAGGGGACCAAATCCAGCCTGAGTCAAAGTGGTGGTAAAAGTGGCCATGTTTGGTTTTGGTCCATGGCTCTCCCTCCTTTTGTCACTGAATTACTTCTTTATTGTTGGAAACAAATTATCTCCAAACTTAGAGGCGTAAAACATTTATTATCTCACAGTTTCCGGGGGATCAGGATTCCAGGCACAGCTTAGCTGGGTGTCTCTGGTGCAAGGTTGAGAAGTTCATGAAGCTCATGGAATCATAGTCAGGCCGAGCTAGACTGAGCTGGAGAATCCACTTCCAAGTTCATTCCCACAGCTGTCGTCAGGCCTTGAAGTTGCCTTGGTTCCTCGTGATGGGGAATTCTCCAGAGGCTGCCTGAGAATGCTCAGAGCATGGTGGCTAGTTATCCAAGAGACGGGGAGCCCAAGAGCACTAAGACAGAAGCCACCGTTTTTTTGCAACTCAATCTCAGAGATAATACTCCAATACTTCTACCATATTCTATTCATGAGAAGTGAGTTACTAGGTCCAATTCATCCTCAAGGAGAGGGATCGCACAGGGTGTGAATACCAGGAGGTGGACATCATTGGGGGCCGGCTTAGAGACTGTCTGTGCAGCTACCCTCTTTGTCTTCATACTAATAGTAATAGCGGGAGATACTAACTTAGCAGGGTTGGTGTGGGAATCAAATGCAATCAGAAATAAGAGGGGATTTGAAAACAGAGGCCCTAGAAAACCAGTGGGATTAAGGGGTCCTTACCTCACCCCCAGATGAAATTGTGGAGATGAATCCAGAAACCTGCGTTTTAACAGTATCCCCGGCATGCATTAGGTTTGCTAAGACTTATGAACCACTCATATAAATTATCTGTTTCCTTCTACTTTATAACTTGGAAAGAAAAGAAAGGCAGAGAAATTCGGTGAAAATGAGGTGCAGGGGAGGTAAGAGGTGAGCTTTTTGAACCCCAGCGTTTTTCCCTGCAGCCTGTCCTCTGAATAACTCTCCTGGGCTAGGCCAGTTCTCAGGGTAACTGTTAGTTGGTAGAAACGTTGGCAATACAAATTACAGTTCACAAATTGAACCTCACTGGAGCAGTGCCTGGAGACCTCGCTCAGGCTCTCGCCACCGTCCCGTACGGTCAGCATCTCACCTTCCACCATGGTCTCCTCCTGAGCTTCTGCCCTATAGCAGCCCAAGGATGAACTTCTACGACAGCCCTTAAAACAACAAATTATTCAGCAAATGACTCTGGCCTGGCAAACACATACAAACATTTTATTTTTATTTTTATTCACAGTAATACATCTTGAGGCATATCTTGGCTTTCTCTTGTCAACAGTAAACACTCATTGTTCTACCCAGAAAAAAAAATGCAGCCATGTCTCGGTATAGTTTTTGCAGAAGAAAACAGGTACTTCTTACAATTGAAATCAAACTATCAGAAGTTGGAAGGAACAGTGAGAGCTCATCAAATCCATGCCCTTCTAGGCCAGACAGAACGATCCTCAAAGTATCCCGGCCAGTAGGGAGTCTCTCATTTCATCCCTTGGGCAACCTGTTGTGGTCTCAACCCTCACCACTATTTATTTTATATATAACTGAATCTTTCCTGTTACAATTTACAGCCTTTCTTCTAGTTCTGACCTCAGGAGAAGTGAAAAACAGATGCTCAGGTAGCTTTCAATAGAAAGGTTCTTATTAAGTCACTGCTCATCTCTGTCCTGCCGTCTGGGGAGGTGGGGACACCGATTTCTGCTTCTTAGCTCTTCCTGCTTTGCTCTGCTTGGTCTGGATTTCTGATAACTAGCAGCCGTAGTTTTCTCTACGAGTGGATCAAGACCATAACTTATATTCAGGTCAGTACAACTGGAATAACCTGGTTTATGTTTTACAAATTCTACCAAAAAGTATTGGGTCCTATGAGGTGATTTGGCTTAAAACAGATGACATTTGAAAATTGCAATCATTTTTTCCTATTGCCATTTTAAAAATCAGAAATGTAAAAACTTTGTTAGCTGGCCTTTGATTGCTTTCACCTGATGGTACTGCGCTTGGTTACAGCTAGGTTCCTTAGTCACCCAGAATTAAAATCCAAGACTATTTTTCTTCTTTATTTTTAATTATTTGTATTATAAGACCCTCTGAGTCATAGAGCCACATTAATAAGCATTTCCAAAAATTTCACATGGGACTGAATCGTTTTCCAAAGCAACTCCAAAATTAAGTTCATGAAGAACCTGTCATTTTTCTCTAGTGTTTCTTTATGATAGCTTGTTGATAGGTGGGCAAACAGAGTGTCCCCGTTTTCTAGATGGGAACCTAACAGAAAGAAGTTGCCAAAGGTGACCTACCCAGGATGCAGCAAACTAGAGCTTGGTCTCCTTATCTTCAGCCCTGAGTTGTTTACACTAAATATCATTCTAAAAACAAACACTTTTCAAATTGCATTTCTACATACACATATAGATTTAAGGACACTATTTTTGTTTTGCTTTCTTTTGCATTCTCAGTGCTGAACCTTTGCTAAAATTACATCACCACAATGGTTATTTAAGTAACAAACAAAACCCTGGTACAACATCTGGGGAAATTATCCTCAACATTCCACCAGCTCTATGCCTTAGAGACAACTTCTCTGGTGTTCGAGAATAAGTAACGTGCCCAGAACAAGCCCTGAAGATGAATGACAAAGGCATCTTACTTACAGGTAGAAAGAATCATGGCTGCACGTCTGCAGGGAGTCCACAAAACAGCCTTCAGTTCTTCAGCAGGGCTCCAGTCACAAAAACACATCTTTTAACTGAAATCATAGCTCACGCAAGATGTTTCTCAAGGGCAAAGTTAACCCCACCTATTTTCCTGTTCTAAAACCTCAGAAGTGTGTCAATGACAACCCGACGGCCTATATAAGAAAGTGCAATAATCTGTATCCAGATCTCTCAGAGTAATGCTATTAGTTTCTCATTCCCAACTGTGTGGGTGACTCTAGCAAACAACATTTCTAAGAAATCACAAAATTTTGGGTAAAAGGGACCTTAAAACTCATCAAATCAAACTGCCCTCCCTTGGCAGAGAAGGAAATGGAAGCATCGGATAAGGGACACACTTAGTGGTAGAAATAGATTTAGAGTCTAGGTTTTAGGGTGCAAAGTCTAGAATGTTCTGTCCTAGACTTGTGGGAACTCAGCACAGACACTTCAGGGACACAGAAAATATGAGGAAACTTTTATTTGGCAGGGGGAGGGCAACCAATACAATAATATACCTACAAGGTGACTAGGGTATGGCTGAGAAATATAAAAACAACATCAACAATAAAAAATGCACTTAGGAGTTTCACGTCATTCCACTGGAAAATATAAACAAAAATTAACTAAAACTAAAGAGAACTACTCTAATGAAGACACAGCATATTCACATTGCCCTTCCTATTTCCTGCCTCACAGATGAAGATCTCTAAACATTCTGGGTGGATTCTTCTATTTTTACTTTACCTTTTCCCTTAGCTATGCTTTTATGTAAAAACTTTTTTTTTTTTTAACATTTTAGTAAAATATGTGAAGATTTTTGAAAAAATGTTCCCCAATGTTACAAGGTATTATTCACCTTGTTTTCCACATCAATTGTACATGTAACAGTTAGTGCAAGGACTCTATTTCTCCTCACTTTCTTCAATGCCATCGAGCACTTTGGACTCAGGTCCTCAAGGTGAAAAGGGAAGTCTGGATGGGATGGGGGCAGGGGGGCAGGGCAGGAGGAGGCAAGGTGAGGGAGGAAGGAAGCAGAAAAGTGTGACAGTGACAGCAGGGTATATCTTGAGTGTGACCAATTCCTTGAATGAGCTACAACTCAGTCAACAGGTGTGTATGTTTTTGTACTGATGGTATCTTTCAACAGGAAGATGAGGAGGAAGGTGGCAAACAGACTGTGACAAGACTTAGGATAGAGACGTTATTTTTTCTATCACGGGGACAAGAAGGATGGAAGACAGCCTTCAGTGGACAGACCGACAAGAAAGGAACGAGATGGTCCTCCAGGGTCAGAGTGAGGCACTCAGAGCAGTCGCTGACAGCCGTGTGTTCACACAATGCTCCCCGCACCGGGGACACCACAGTGGCCCCCAGAGCAGACAGAACTCCCACAGAAAGGCCCGGCATCTTCCTCAGCTTTCTACTCACACAATGGCAAGAATAACATGTGGGGCTATACATGGTCTCAGCTACAGGTGACGAAGACTGCTTTTCCCTGGGTTCAAGAGGAAAAATGAAGGCTCTAACTCAGCAGGTGTCTTAGTCAAGAGATTGTAAAACAAACGTGATCATGAGATCTATTGTGAAGCTGTAATAGACAATCTCTGATCCAGGAACCCACATCCAGCCAGGCCTCCTGAAAACCATCTGGGAGCCAGCTCAATACACCGTGCTCTCCATTTTTCCTGGTCGGTCTGCCAGAACTTGAGCTTGCTCCTGGGTCTTGCTGACAGCCGGGGCAGCCTCTGTTGTCAACATCACCTGATCGCTCTGCTCTGGAGCCCAGCAACACCACTTACATCATCTGTGTCCTGGGGCAGATTCCTAAGATGCAGAAACTGACTCCCATCAGGTCAGTTTTCCGCCTAACTCCAATTAGCTGCAGATACCACAGGCACGGTCGTTCAGCCCAAGCACGGGCCCTGTTGGGGCCCTAAGCTGTTTTAGCTACCCCCCAAACATGTCCCCTGAGGAGGGCACATTAACCATAGAAGGGTCCAGACTTTTACCTCTTCGGTATGGAATATTTGAGCTCTAGGGGAAAAGCACTTGACAGCTGTAAGGCACTGACCCTAGTCCTTTAAAGGTTAGCTCATATATTACAGAATTCAAAGTTTCAATGAAAAGACAACTCGTGTTTCTTATAAATATATAACTTTATATATTACATATATTTACAATATAAACAACATACAAATGTTTTGTAATACTAATGGCAGTCTTGAAAACAGATGTTTTCAAAACAAAAGTGGATATTTATCCAAGGTGGGTTCCTGGTTCCTCCAGAACCCACATTCTAGACAATGCCCCAGGCCCAGATTTCTGTAGAAGTCAAAAGGAAGAGGAGGGTTGCTGGAAAATGGCTCTAATACCTTCTCCCTTCCCAAATATCCTGGTCTTCCACTGGCACCAGCTAACATGGCCCCATGTGCACCCCTCAAATGGGCAAACCATGGGGCCTGGGTATAGTACCTGTGTGGGCACTAAGCCCTGTGGAGTGGATAAAAGTGAATGCTTTCAATCACCATCTCTAAGGCAGCATTTCCAAAATCTGGAAGATTCAGTCATGGAGCCAAGGATGCTTTAGGTGTTTCCACTTTAGTAAAACAATATTTACATCCAAGTGCTAAATAAATTAAAAGTTGGCCACAAGATGCCATTTCTTCCTTGGGCTTTGGAATCTAGAAGCCACTGGTCACACACTACTTATCTTCCAAAAGTTTCTTCACACTCGACTAGTTCATCTATTGCGCGCAGCAAGTCTTCAAAGGAAGGCCTTCCCTCTGGTTTCTACAATTAAAAATCAAAGAGAAGATATGGGTTCCAGGATCCATTCCAAAATAATTTCTCAAACTCAGAGAACATCGTAGCACACTAGAGCAAGGTACTCACTGCTTCGGGACTGGAACATGCAGGCATCTCCAAGTAGGTCTGATTTTTCCTGCATGTACTACCACTAGACTAAGCTTTCTACCACACTGCTTTTGCATCCCAATTCAAGAAACTGATCATTCCTTATTGTCTGTCAAATCAAGTCCTTCTACTTGGCAGTGCCCTCTACAACCTGCCCACCCCCCACCCCCTGGCTAGCCAATCTCATTTCCTAGAAAAATCCTCACATGGGCTCTCCGCTCAATCAGCCCAGTGTCCACCCTCGTGGATACACACTATGTTCATTTCCGCCTCCACGTCTTTGCTCATGCTGGCCTTCTCCCCCTAGCACCACTTAGCACCACTTCCTGCCCAGCCCTCTGCCCATCCCAGTCAATGCTCTTGGGAGGCTTTCAGCAAGTGACGGAGAACATGGGCTTTAGAGTCAGACAGGACGCTGGTTCCTTGCAGCTAAGTGGTCCTGGGTAAACAGCAACTTCATGAGTCTTGGTATTCTCACCCACAGAGTGGTCACAGTAAAAGCAACCACACTTCAAAGGGTTATTCTGAGAACTACATCTAAAGCATTTAGTACAGTGTCTAGCACACAATACATGTGAGCTAATGTCATTATTATCTTTAATAATTATTATTATCTTTCAAAAGTCATTTTAGTGTCTAATCTCTTCTATGAGGTGACATTTCATTACAGGGGGAAGGAAAACTTCCAAAGAATGTGAGTAAAAAGACCTGAGAAAGTTGAGATTTGGAGAAAGAAACCTTCCCTGGAAAAGTAACACCTCAATAATACAAGAGGGCCACTGAGACGAGAATCACTTCCTCAGACTTATTCTCTGAGTTCTTAACTCGGGCAACTATGGCAGGATTCCCACTTGGTAATAGAGCAGCGCCTGAATTTATTCTCTTAATTATTAGCGTTTTCCCCTTCTTCACTTTCTTCTTCCCATTATTCAGAATTGAGTTGAGAGAGTTGGCTTCCTACCTAGAGTTTGAAATCATGTAAAACATGTACCAACTCACTAGGCTATAAAGACTACACACTATTAATCTATAAGCCCAGATCCATAATGTTTCAGAGATTTTTTTTAGTATATGTGCTGCCGAAGCGAGCACACAGAGATTGTTTTAAAGAGCACACACAAAAAATTCTATACCTCCTGCCAACATCTCAGCATCACTTCGTATACATATTTGGATGCCAACTTCGGCCGGTAGAGTCGGTGACCACGAGTAACCATGGTTACCACTTCATAGTTGGTGTTTTTCTCAAAGGGCATTCTGCCTTCAGTGAATACTTCCCACATCAAGACACCTGGGAAAGGATAAGGATTACCAAATGACATATCCATGTCCTCTTCAGAGCAGAATTGAGGGAAAATGGGCCATGTGTCTTACCGAATGACCAGACATCTGATTTGCTGCTAAAGCGGCTGTAATTAAACACCTCAGGTGGACACCACTTCACAGGAAATTTAGCACCGGAAGAACTTGTGTATTGATCATCCAGAACATACCTACAGTAAGACACACCGTAAGTTTACACCTCTGAGTTACGATCTGCATTTTGTACACGTTCTTTTTTTCCCCCCTTAGAATCAAAAACACAGTTGACTGAAGTCCAACAAGCATCCGGTTGAAGCTAAATGTTTGCCTTGGTGGCCCCACCTGGCGACTTCTATCTCAGCTCGAATTCAGTGCTTGAAATGGATGCATTGTAATATTAGTATCTATGCATTCACTTCTCAGTTTGTTTTTTTTCTTTTTTATAAGGCAATACAATAAAATAGTTTGCAAACTTTTTCTTGTAAGCAATTTTTGGTCTTAAAACAAAGTCTCACCCAAAGGCCTCACATGTAAAACATCTAAAGCAAAGCGGCTGTAAAGGAAGTGGTGCAGAGCGTCTGGAGACACACGTGCTTTTAGTCCCCACAATTCCACAGAGCACAATTTAGAACTACAACAAGTCAAGAAAGCGAATTGCAACATGACATACGTAAATGGTGGAATATATTTTTATACACCATGACATCCCTCCTACACACACACACACACACACACACACACACACACACACTCAAAACAATATTATATAATTTTCCTATGGGAGCAACTTCTGTCCTTCTGGAAGGACACACACAAACTGGTAACACTGGCTATGTCTGGGGGAGAATCCTTGATTGGGCTGGTAAACATGGGACCTTCAGCCTTTCCTGTAATGTGCTCAGTATGCATTTCCAAGGGGAATGTGTTTGTGTACTGTATGAACATATAAAGTTGGTTTCTAAAAAACTCCAGGAGAAAATATTCGAATAACTGCACAAACCTCGTTTCCTGTATGGACAAAGATGGTGACAATGCACCATGTGCTGGACCAACTCGTCTGTCAATCAGGGGACTCTGAATTTAGTGTCTAATGAGTGTGTTAGAGGGGTGGATACAAAAGCACAGATCTTCTGAAAGCCAAACATATGAAAATTGAACATGTGACATTGGAGGACTGCCTGTCAGATACAGAACACCATCATAAAAAGCCAATAAAGAACACTGGGTAATTAAGGACCCGCCAGTCAGCCGTTTCGGCCCCACTTCTGACAAGACCAGCTTTCTAAGCTCCCTGGGCCCGTTTCCTTAGGAGCTAAACTTGACCGGTACGACCCGGTCCTTGCCTGCTTTTATTACTGCTCTTTGTCCTGGCCATGGGCTGGCCACCCCATCCTCTTTCCATTCCTCGAGTTAGCCGAGCCTGTCCCAGATCTCAAACTTTTACACTTGGTGTTTCTTCCATCTGGAATATTTTCTCCTCATTCTTTCACCTACCTGGCTAATTTCCGCCTTTGGGGTCTCATTCAAATATTAAGGATCTCAAAGAGGCCTTCCAGAGCACCAGATCTAAAGCAGCCACCATCCCTCCTACCCAGGCCACCACTCAGTACTCACCCCACCGCTAACCCCAAGTTATCTCCCTCACAGGAGCCAGCAAACTATTTCTGTGAAGGGCCAGATGACGAATATTTTAGATTTTGCAGGCCAGTTTCTGTCACAACCACTCACCTGGGTCTTGGTGGGGGGAAAGCAGCCACAGACAATATAGAAGTGAATGAGCGAGGCTATGTCTCAGTCACATTTTATTTATGGACACTGACACTTAAATGCCAGATAATGTTCATGCGTCATATTCTTTCAACTTTTTTTCAACCATTTAAAAGTGTGAAAACCGTTGTTGGGTAACAGGCTGTACAAAAAGAGGTGGTGGGTCACATGTGGCCCCGAGGATAGTTTGCTGGCCCCTGCTCTGTCATATCACTGCGTTTGTTTTCCTCTCCGCATGTCTCAGGGCCCATGTTTCACCTTCCTCTTGAAAACAAGCTGGCATGTGAGCCAGGACTTGTGTGTCATATTCTCTGCTATGGTTCGGTCTACCATTGTGCCTGGAACATAGTAGGCACTTAATTTCTTATGAGTGTATATATGGATGTATAGAGGGAAAGAACTAAATATTTTTTAAAGGTCTTTTCTAATACCCTATTAAAATTATAAAAATTAAGCAAATAAAAACACTACAGATTTGGGTATTCTAAGAACTTTCCCCACGAAAAGATTTCTGTGAAAACAAAAGATTCTAGAAATCTATGGGGGCTGGGGGTGGGAGGTGAGGGTAAGGGGGATCAAATATATGGTGATGGAAGAACTGACTCTGGGTGGTGAACACACAATGGGATTTATAGATGATGTAATACAGAATTGTTCACCTGAAATCTATCTAATTTTACTAACAATTGTCACCCCAATAAATTAAAAAAAAAAAAAAAAGATTCTAGAAATCTAATGCACACCAGGGAGAAAAGAAAGTAATGTATTTAACAGGCCATCCTGCCACCTAGTGGAGAGAATTATTAACAATAATTAACACAGTGTATACTTATTTGTTTATCTCAGAAGGGCCAGCTGACCAGATTGCCTTCCTGCTTCATCAGTGCAGATCTTTCCCAGGCTTATTCATTCTACAAGCTAATGTGAATATCACATAAAGCCACATAATAAAACATAAGCAATCATAACTCCTCAACAATTTATTCACCTGAGAAAAAGCCAAAGCTAACAGTAAAATGGATACACTCAGCAAAGAAATCTTTCAAAATACAAATACCCTAATTTATTAGCTTATATCAAAAACACTAATAAGCAGAGAAAACAATTAGTTCCTCTATTAAAATAATGATGGGTACTACATTAAAATAATGATGGGTACTACTATTTTGCTAATGAAACAAAAGCTGTGGTTTCAAAACAGCTCTGAAATAGAGGAGGAAGTAGCTGACAGAGTCAAACTGCAGAGAAAAATTCAGGCTTCCTGTTACTTTCAAGGGAAAGGTCACAGTCTCATATTAATTTCATCCAAAATTAATAGAAAATGCATACTTAGACTCAGACTTACCTGGCCATTCCAAAATCAGATACTTTTACAACTCCCGCCTCATTTACTAGACAATTTCTGGCAGCCTGGAAAACAATATTATAACGACATATTAGTTACAAAGTTCCATAATAAAAGTAAAAAAATACAAGCTCTATTTATTTTAAATTTAGTTTAGCCCAGTCAACATCAGCAGAGGGTAGAAACATCTCTTCAAAAATTGTTTGTACACCTATGCAACTGTCTCCAACATACAGCTGACCCTTGAACAACATGGCTTTGAACTACACAGGTCCACTTATATGTGAATTTTTTTTCAAAAAATGCATATAGTACTGTACATGTATGATTTTCTTAATAACATTTTCTTTTCTCTAGCTTATTTTATTGTAAGAATACAGTATATAATATACAAAATATGTGTTAATCAACTGTGTATGTTATTGGTAAGGCTTCCAGTCACCCATACACTATCAATTAATTTTTAGGGGAATCAAAAGTTATACACAGATTTTCAACTGTGTGGGGGGTTGGAGCCCCTAACCCCCGTGTTGTTCGAGGGTCAACTGTATACACAAGAGTAAAAATAGGCTCTTCTGCCTCATTAAAGAATGGGAAAAAAATATTTGCAAAACAAATATTTGATATGAAATATATAAGAAAGTCATACAACTCAAAAGCAAAAAAAAATCCAATTTAAACTTGAAATTTGCTAAGAGAATAAATCTACACACTCTTATCACACATACAAAAAGGTAAGAAACTCTGAGTAAAGTGAGTAGTAAATCTTCAAATACGTGGAGACTAAACAACACACTTCTCAAAAACCAGTGTCAAAGGAAAGATCAAAAGGGAAATAAATAATTATCTCAAAACAAATGAAAATGAAAATACAACATAGTAAATTTTGTGGAATGAAGTAAAAGCAGTTTTAAAGTGTAACACAATAAGCACATAGATTAAGAAACTAGGGAGATCTAAAATAAACAACCTAACTTTACACTTCAAGGAACTAGAAAAAGAGGAACAAATTATGCCCAAAGTTTGCAAAAGGAAGGACATAATAAAAATCAGAGAAGAAAGAAATGAAATAGAGATCAGAAAAATAGAAAGGACCAACAAAATTAAAAGCTGGTTCTTTGAAAAGATAAACAAAATTGACAAACCTGTTTCTATAGATGATAAAGAAAAAAAGAAAGAAGACTCAAATATAATTAGAAATGAAGCAGAAGGCATTACAACTGACACTACCGAAATACAAAAGTTATGTGTACAAAAGTTATAAGAGACTACTATGAACAATAATATGGCAACAAATTATATAAGTAGGAAAAAAATGGATACATTTCTAGAAACACACAATCTACCAAGAGAGAATCAGGAAGAAGGCTGAACAGGCCAGTAATGAGTCAAGAGATTGAGTCAGTAATAAAAAAGTACCAACAAAGAAAACTCCAGGGCCAGATGGTTTCACTGGTGAATTCTACCAAATATTTAAAGAAGCATTAATACCAACAATCCTCCTCAAACTCTTCCAAAATACTAAAGAAGAGAAAACACTTCCAAATTTATTCTACAAAGCCAGCATTACCTTGATACAAAAACCAGATGATGGTATCACAAGAAAACTATAGACCAATATCCCTGATAAATACAGATGCAAAAATTCTCAACAAAATATGAGCAAACTAATTAAAAAACACATTAATAGGATTGTACACGATGACCAAGTCAGATTTATCCCTGGGATGCAAGGCTGGTTCAGCTTATGCAAATCAGTAAGTACAATGCATTACATCAATAAGAGATGAAAATCATATGTTCATCTCAATAGTCACAGAGAAAGCATTTGACAAAATACAATGTCCTTTCATGATAAAAACTCTTAACAGATTGATTAGAGAAGGAATGTACCTCAACGTAATAAAGGCCACATATGATAAACCTACTACTAACATTATAATCAATGGAGAAAAATTGAAAAGGTTTCTTCTGAGATCAGGTACAAGCCAAGGCTGCCCACTCTCACTACTCCTATTCAATATAGTACTGGAAATCCTAGCGAGAGCAATTGGGCAAGACAAAGAAATAAAAGGCATCCAAATTGGGAAGGAAGAATTAAAACTGTCGCTATTTGCTGACAGTCTGATCTTACATACAGAAAATCCCAGAGTCAATCAAAAAGTGGTTGGAATTAATCAGTAAAGTGGCATGTTACAAAATCAACGTACAGAAATCAAATTCCTTTACACGAATGATGAAGAACCAGAATAGGAAATACGGAAAACTATCCCATTCAAAATTAGCATCAAAACCAATAAAATACTTAGTAATAAATTTAACTAAGATCAAAAGATCAGTACAATGAAAATGACAAGATTATGCTGAAAAAAACTGAAGAAGATACAAACAAGTAGAAAGACATCTGTATTCATGGATAGGAAGAATAAATATTGTTGAGATGGCCAGACTAGCCAAAGCTATCTATAGATTCAACACAATCCCCATCAAAATACCAACGGCATTCTTCACAGAAATAGAAACAATCCTAAAATGTGTGTGGAACTACAAAAGACCCTGAATAACCAAAGCAATCCTGAGAAAAAAGAACAAAGCTGGAGGTATCATATCCTGATTTCAAACTATACAACAGAGCCATAGTAAAAACAATATGGTACTGGCACAAAATAGTCAGAAAAATAGAACAAATTCTAGAGAGCCCAGAATTAAATCCTGGCATTTATAGTCAACTAATATTCCACAAGGAGCCACGAACACCCAATGGGAGAAAAATAGTCTCATCAACAAATGGTGCTGGGAAAACTGGAGAAACACATGCAGAACAATGAAATCAGCCCCCTATCTCACATGACTCACAAAAACTAACTCAAAGTGGATCAAAGGCTTAAACATAAGGTCTGATACCATAAAACTCCTAGAAGAAAACATAAGGAAGAAACTCATCGATATTGGTCTTGGGAATGATTTTTTGGACGTAACATCAAAAGCACAGACAACAAAAGCAAAAATCAATAAATAGGACTACATCAGACTCAAAAGCTTCAGCATGGCAAAGGAAATAATCAACAAAACGAAATGGCAGCCTACAAAATGGGAGAAAATTTTGGGAAACCATATATCAGATAAGGAGTTAACATCCAATATATATAAAGAACTAACAGAATTTAACAAAAAACAAACAAACCAATTTAATAATGGGAAGTACTAAATAGACATTTTTCCAAAGAGGACATCAAAATAGCCAATAAGAACATGAAAAGGGGCTCAACATCACTAATCATCAGGAAAATGTCAGTCAAAACCACAGTGAGATATCGCCTCACACCTGTTAGAATGGCCATCATCAAGAAGACAAGAGACAACAGGTGCTGGCAAGGGTGTGGTGAGTAGGGAACCTTTATGCATGTAAATTAGTGTGAATTTAAATTAGTCCAACCACTACAAAAAACAATACGAAGTGTCCTCAAAAAATTAAAAATAGATCTACCATACAATTTAGCAATCCACTTTCGGAAATATACCCAAAGGAAAGGAAAACAGGATTTTGACGAGATACATGCACACCCATGTATCGCAGCATTATTCACAATAGCCAAGATATGTAAACAACCCAAATGCTCATCAAGGGATGAATAGATAACAAAAGATGTGGAATATATATACAATGAACATTATTCAGCCACGAGAAAGAAAGGTATCCTGCTATTTGTGACAATATGAAGGGAACTTCAACATACTACACTAAGTGAGATAAGTCAGAGAAAAACAAGTACCGTGTGATATCACAAGTGGAATCTTAAAAAAAAAAAAGTCAAAACTGTAAAAAAACAGAGAATAAAGTGGTGGTTACAGGGGATGGGGGACTGATAATTCTATCAACATGCTGAAAACAGACACATTTGGGAAGACTAGGCAGAGGGAAAAGAGAAGGAAAGGAATGAGGGAGAGAGGGAGAAAGAATGAGAGGAAAATTAAGATGTGTCTCCGTCACAATCATTTAAACCAGTACTAGATTACTTTTTCTGGCATTTTCAGGAATTAACATGGGCTTCCAACTTTTCCTAGTGATTTCAGAGATAAAGAAAATGAGCCAGTTACTACAGTTTCTGCTTATAATGTGTGAGATGGAAGTGAGTTTAGGAGTTAAAGGATGAGTCAACCTTTAACCTCCTCCTTCATCACCATATACAAGTCATTTCATGTCTCTGAAGCCAATTTCTTTATCTATAAAACAATGATCAGAAACACAGTCATGACTAGCTAGCTCATGAGATGCTTATGGAGATTAAATAATCTACACATGATTAACTTGTTGGGAAATATTGCCTGTTTAATTATGTATTATTTATACAATTGCCTACATAATTATGTATTATATATATTAGATTTTAAAAAGATCTTCCTGTTACCATTATGGTGCAAGTTAAACTTACCAAGTTTAAAAATAATGGTGAAATACTGTTGAGAACAAAAATTGGGTACTGACCCATCAACGCTCATTTGCTAACTCAGTGTGTTTCAAAGGAATTTGGCCAATGAATGGGAATACAGGTGGTTTATAGTTTACCAGGTCTCTGTGGATGAAACTGTTTCTCTCCAGGTACTCCATCCCTTCACATACATCTTGACACATGCTCAGCAACACGTCTCTACTGAAATGACCTTGTCTCTGTCGGAGGAAATTCAGAAGGCAGCCCCTTTCCATGAATTCGGTGACAATGTAAAGTGGTTTCTGCTGGGTGCATACACCATAAAGCTGTACCAACTTTGGGTGTGTCAGTTTCCTAGGAGAGAAGTCATGCATACACACAGTTATGAAAGCAAAAGAAACCATCCGGGGCTAATGCTGGTGAGGGACCACTTTTTAATGCAAAAAAGGGAACCAGAAAGAACATAGTAACTTACATCATCACTTTAGCTTCTTCTATAAAGTCTTCCTCACACATCGCACCTTCCCGAATAGCTTTGATGGCTACTTTGTACTGAGCTCGCCACTTGCCAAGCCTCACCACTCCAAACAGTCCACTCCCCAGTTCCCTCATAAAAGTCAGCTCTGAAGGGTTAATCTCCCATTTTTCTGTGAGACAAAAGGGGGAAAGCGATAAAATGCAATACAGATTCAATACAGACACTAGAGCACGAATCAGTGAGAAACAAAGAACTATAACAACCAAGGTCAATCTCAAAGTTACAGGACAATACTGGTAAAACTCAGAGCAGACTTGCAACACACATCAAAACTGCAAATGATGGCTTTCCACCCTCCGGGGAGGATGTACCTCATCTAAGCTGTCACATACAAGCAAAGTGAACTGAAGACGGCAAGAAGATGCTGCATAGGAAGCGAATAATAATAGAGCCTGAAAGTTAAAGATTCCGTTAAAAAAATAAAAACTCCATCCTTTACCACTCTCCCCACCCCCTCCCCTTTTCTTTTCCAATTCCAGCAGGTTGGAAAGAATTTACCCTGCTGTTTAAAAGGCTATTGCCAGAAGCAACAATGACAATAATCAAGTTGGATACCTTCTCTGTTAACTCCCTCCATCCTCACTTTCCTGTTAGTAACCAACAAAGCCAGTGAAAACCAGGAAAGGCTTTAGCTTATTTTAGATGTAACATGGTGATGCTTATTTTTCACTGACAGGGAGTTTTCTGTTGAATTATGATTCATGATGAAAACAGAAAACCTAGGGTTACTACAGCTGTAAGTATAATCATTTAAAAAACCCATTCTATAAAACTTACAAAAACAGTCTCACCATGTGGAATTCTACACAACTAAATTGGTCTTGTGAAAATGGATTCTTTGCAAGCAAAATTAGCCAATGCAACTACAGAATGAGTTACCGTAGCTGAATCCTGCAGTGGTTGGTGCATTCCTCCCTTTGGCACTAACTGGGTACCGCAGCCTTGTGACAAGTCCTAGAAATCACAGAAAGTATTGCAGTAGAATTCATCCTTAATCATTCTGCATGGTAAAGTGCTAAACTAGAAACCCATTTATAAATTCATTTATTTATTCACTTCGTGCTCTCCTCTGTGTGTACATACAACACTGTGCTATATGCTGGCAAAAAATAAGAGAGGAAAGCAGGAAGGAAGATGATCCCACTCTCTGTGTTGACAACTTCATATTTTTTATGGAGCATAACAAATTTAAATATAGATATAAGCTTTTATTTGTTCAACAAACATTTCCTTTTAAATACTACAGTGTTTCTTAGGCCCCATGCTAGCATATTCTCTTCTCAAACATTTTAAAGGATGTTAAAAGCTTTCTAACAGTTATTATCAATTATTACTTCACGTTCGTGTCCAATATGAGATCTTATCCATGAAAGGAAATGACAGCAGTCTACTAAAAATTAAAGTAATTCACCTGACGTAACTCAGCATTAGGAATCTTGGCATACAAATCAGGCTGTAAAATGCCAATTGGAAATATCAACTACAGGAAATTAGTGAGGCACATTAAATCCTTTAATCTAAGTTGCTTACAGCACTAAATATGAATAAACGGCAGGTACGTCTCCTATAAACACCCATAACACTTTGTATTTCCTCTACTACAGCATATCTCATGCTCACTTACATTGTTATGTACTTGTCTTTCCCGCCAAATGGTAAGATTTGGGAGAGACAGGATGGATCAATGACAACCTATTGTACCACAGTCTCCCTAGAACCCAGCACAGTTCCTGGCATGCAGTAGGCACCTAATACATGTCTGTTAAATGAGTGAATTGAGATAACAGTGAAGAAAAAAATGTATACAAGAACCCAAAAGAAAGGAATAATGGAATATAAACACGGAAAAGGAAAATAACAGAATAAGAGCTAAGAAAAAGTCCTTTAGGGGATAAATTGATATAAACAAAATATCAATTAATCTATTATAAACAATGGATTATTATCCATCAATAAAAAGAAATGCAGGACTTATACAGGCTAGAACATGGACGACCCTCAAACACATTATGCTAAGTCAAAGAAGCTAGTCACAACGACCACATATCGTCTGATTACATTTATACGAAATGTCCAGAAAAGGCAAATCTGTAAAGACAAAGTAAATTAGTTGTTGCCGTGGGCTGGACTAGTGAAAGGGATGAGGAGTGACTGCTAATGGGTACAAACGTTCTTTTTTGGATGATGAAAATGTTCTTATATTATGGTGAAGGCTGGCATAACTCTTAAATATACCAACGACAACTGAATTGTTCACTTTCAATTGGTGACCTTTATGGGATGTAAATTATCTCAATAACTGTTCTGATCATTATCTGAGAAAAGTGAACAGAGCCACAAATAACAACAGACTGGGCAAAAGGTGATAAAATTTCAAGTTAATGCTAAGGTGATAAAAGGTGATAAAATTTCAAGTTAATTTTAAAACTGGTAAGGCAGACTTCCCCCAGGACCATGGTGACAAGTACAGAGACCACTGCAATGGGATATTAGAGTGAGGGTGAGAGACTGGGCTCAACTCGGAAGACAGCGTGGGCAAGTGGGAATTTACAGCCAAGAAGTAGGTGGGGGACAGCGGCTGGAGCATCACTAAGAGAAACGTCAGAGGGAAGGGAAGGGGGCAGTTCTGACTACACCGGTCTGCCAGGATTCCTGATGAAGATGAGCCAGGATGACCAGCATCACTTGGGGGATGGTGGAGGATGAGAAACTGGAATCTGGGAGTGATCAGAGGTTAGACGTGGAGGGTATGGGGTTCTGGTTAAACTGATTTAGCAGCGCTCCTGCTAAAACTTGATTTTATAAGAAAGTGCACAGATGGGCCCAGGAGACAGTTCAAGAGCCTGACTAAAGTCTGGTCACACAGAAAATCTTTGTCAGTAGCAAGGATAAAATGATAGAAATGTGACATTTACCGTATACAGTAAGAATAACTCATGTCCTAAGGTCAAGGCAGCTTTCTATGAGACTTGATATACTTTCTGATTTTTCTTTGTATATAGTATCTATCAGTTCCTTAACATACAATAATTTTAAGTCAATCACATTTGACAATTAACTACATAACAAAACTGCTCAAGGAAGAATTCATCACAATCTCTGATCATTTTAACCACTACCTACTATTTGAAACGCGTTTTCAAAACTCACTTACCTGCTGCATTGTGCTTATGATATTCAATGATCTCAGGAATTGAAGGAAATGCATGTTTTTCTGCCAGATAATACTTCTTTGGGGATGTCGTTGTTTCCTTTATATGATAGTGCCTGAAACCCGACGAGCCTTCTCTATAATAAAAATCAAACAGTGTTAGAACCAAGTTGGAATAATGTCCCTTCACTCTGAAGATGTTTTCTAACAGGTCACGGCAAGATTCTTACATGTGGCCCCTTCTATTCGTGGCACAAATTTTCTTTTCCCCCATGTTCTTCTTAGTTTTTCCTTTCACATTAACAGGTGGAAGTGTTTAAAGTGGTCACTAATAACATTCTTGGTCCCTTGCCTGAGATTGTGAAAGAGAACATTTACCAACTCCATTTACCCACAGTTAAGTCTTAAAATAGGTACCGCTTTTAGTCTCTGCTGTTGGTGTAAACTTGTAATTGTCTAGAAGAATTACACCTCTAAAAGTGAATAAACTAGACTTATGAAAAATGGAAATATTCTACTTTAGATATCTTTCTCGAACATAGATCTTCTCGAGTTATCTCTTGCCAAAAATCCATTCAGGAGAACCCCTCTGCTCTTTTTTTCTTTTTTAATTAAAGTTTATTCGGGTGACAATGGTTAGTAAAGCTACATAGGTTTCAGGTGTACAATTCTGTAATACATCATCTATATATTACATTGTGTGCTCACCACCCAGAGTCGGTTCTCCTTCCATCACCATATATTTGATCCCATTTACCCTCATCTACCAGCGCCTTCCCCCTTGCCCTTTGGCCAGCTGCTCTTAAGATAAAGCTCAGACTCCTTGCCATCGACAGACCTAACCTAACCTAACATCCACTTTTATGTCTCCGGCTTCTCTCTCCTCCCTTCACCCCGCCCCTCCCATTCTACACTCCAGCTACAATACACTCTTGTCAGTTCCTGGAATTCACCATGTCCTCATTCACTTCTGGGTCCAGGCATTTTCCTCAGTAGAAACACTCTTTCTCCTCCCTCCAACTTTGTCTGTCTCACCTGTCAGGTCTCAGCTACATTAATGACTAACTCAGATGTGTCTGGAGTCCGTACCCCATTACACACACACACACACACACACACACACACACACACACTGCCTCCTAGCACAGCATTTACTCATGTTACCATAACTGCCTGTTTGCTTGTCTGAAACCCCCACTAAGCTATTGGAGGGCAGGGTCTGTGTCTCCTTTGCTCGCTGTGGTATCTATAGCACCTAGTACAGTGCATAGGAATTATCTGTGGAATGTTGGCGAAGTTTTCATAGCCATTCTCAGCAAACATGTATATGGAAAACTATGAGGAAAATTAGAGATATATGAATATAGAAAATCATATAGACTTTAAAAATCGAGTTCGGATTTTCTTTTTTAATGTTGAAATACAGCATATTTTTTGAAAATAATGAATCCATACAACCTATATGGGAACTCTCCATAAAAAAACTCTGAGAGAGAGAGAGAGAGAGAGAGAGAGAGAGAGAGAGAGAGAGACTACTTACCCTCCAAACTTCGTATAAAGGGAGACTGTGTACATGCCGGGTTGACTGGAATCCCTTACCATAAAACCACCTTCTTTATCCTAAAATGCAAGTTAAGAAAATTGTTCCAATGCAATAACAAGTATCAGTCAATGCCCTGAAGAAGATTCAAGAACCCAATCTTATGATTTCATGATTATTATCCTTTGCCTAGAAAATATGCTTCTGAGAAGCACAACTTACCAACAGGGTGCAGCCACAAACCTTCCACTAGATATCACTGGGCCATGAGATTAAAGAAAGCACACTCACAATTCCCCACAATCACAAATCTTCTCACACATAGTGTAAGACATTTCAACACGACAATCTTTCAGGGCCCTTGCAAAACTAACAGACAAAACTACAATTCCTTTAAGTCCTGGACATAAAAACAGATACTGAAAAATGTATTTCTTAATGATTGGGTTTTACTTCATATCTTTTTCATATTTGCTATCAGCTTCGATCCTGATTCAATATTATCTTCTATCCAGATAGCATTTTTTCTGTAAATATTTCAGTACTCTTTACAAGAATGTTTTTCATTTTCCTGGAAATCAATATTAAATTTCATTTTTTACAAAAGAAGAGATGGAGATACAAACAACTTAAGCAAGGAAAAACCGAAAGACAAACAATGATAAACAACTAAAGGATAAATCCTCATCAGGTTCCAAGCCACAGAGCAAGAAATAGAAGCTCAGAACCTCCAACACTTCTTTCCACCAATAACACCACAGTCAATCTCCAGCACTGAAGTTGATTTAAGATGGAAGTATTTTCAATAATTGAGAAATAAAATAAATTTTGTTCTTATTCATAAGAAAAACAATGGAATTAAATAAAACCCCACAAACAAATCTGTAAGAACAATTAGGGACAATGCTCATTACAGTTAATCAATCTGTAAAAAGTATAATAGCTACCATTTATTTATTGAGAACTTATTCTGTTTTTTTCTGTATAATTTACTATTTTATTTATTTTTTTATTAAAATTTATTGGGGTGACAATGGTCAACAAACTACATAGGTTTCAAGTGTACAATGCTGTAATACATTATCTATACATTGCATTATGTGTTCACCATCCAGAGTCAATTCTCCTTCCACCACCATATATTTGATCCCCCTTACCCTCTTCTACCACCCCCCACCCCCCTTACCCTCTGGAAACCTCTAAACTATTGTCTGTGTCTATGAGTTTTTGTTTTTTTAATTGTTTGTCTTGTTCCTTTGCTGCTTTCAGTTTTATATCCCACATATGAGTGAAGTCATATGGTTCTCGACTTTTTGTCTGACTTATTACACTTAGCATAAGAACTTATTCTGTTCTAATATGTTCTAATCCGTAGCTTTACCTAATCCTCAAAACAGTCCTATGAGGTGGGTACTACTGTTACCCCCATTTTATTTCACAGGTAAGGAAGTGGGGCACAGAAACGTTGGATCATTTGTGTGAGAGCACACAGCCAGTAAGAAGCAGAGCCAGGATGTGGACCCCAGGTCTACTAGCTACCTACTCCCCTACAGCTGCCTCTCATTGTGGTGTCACCAGGGAGACATGTAGGAATCCTGTGGGGGAGTTAACATGTCATTTGAATCAAGCAATGTCACCAGCTATTGCTCTCTCAATGTAAACTACAGAAACAAGTGCCCGACAAAACCTTGACTCATGGTAATAAACAGGAGATAAAATGAGAAAGCGTGGGTTTAAAAGATTGGGAACCACGTATTACTAAATAGAATAACTAGATCATAAATGCAGAGAAGTGTAGAGATCACCTTCTAATCCAACCTCCTCATTTTACAGATGCAAAAATAGGCTGAAAAAGTCACAGCTAGACTTGGGACTCCTTACTCTGTCCTCTCTAGTTTCCTCTATACTACATTTTATCCTTTTGTTTCATTTCGTGTGATAATGTAAGAATTTTATTACGTTTATTTCTAATGGGAACTCAATATTTAAACTTCATTTCCAAATGATATCATGTACTACTGATGTTAATTATTTGAAAACAAATAACTTCAAGCAAAAAAGAAAAATGCATTTAAGTACTACAATCAAGGTGCAAATGATAAATCAATAAGAAAGAGAGTAAAGATAATTACTCCTATGTAGCTATGACCTATTTTTATGGGTTTAATTGTTTCCCCTCAAAAAACGTTTGTTAGAGTCCTAAGCCCCAGTACTACAGAATGTGACCTTATTTGGAGTCTTACACAGAGAATCAAGTTAAAAAGAGGTCATATGGGTGTGCCCTAAATGAATATGACTGGAGTCCTTATAAAAACGAAATTTGGATACAGAGACAGACATGTACAGGGTGAGAAGGAGAGAAGCCTACAACAGATCCTTCCCTCCTCAGAAGGAGCCAACCCTGCTGGCGTCTTGATTTCAGATTTCCTACCTCTAGAACCATGAAACCACAAATTTCTGTTGCTTAAGTCACTCAGTTTGTGGTACTTTGTTACGGCAGCCCCAGGAAACTAATATACCAGTTTTCACTTTTAAATGATTTTAAAAAACAAGACCCTGTATTCATGTCATAGTATTTTTTAGGTGTTGGGAGCAGAGATATGTGGAATTACTTATCATGGATTCATTACAATTAACATGCGCTGAAACCAAACCCAGGAAACAAGTACAAACACTTACTTCACTTCTGAGAAGTTGCTCTGCTTTGCTTCTGTTCATATTTCTGCAATACCATCTGAACAGAAAATATACATGTAAGGCCCCAGGTCTCTAAAATTATATTTTATCATTTTTAGGATTAACAAGGTAATATTTCTCATCAATAACAAGTACAGTAAGTAAGACTAACACATCACTCATAGTCTCAGTAATACCATCTCTAGTAACATTTAATGTAGATACTTCCAGACTTTTTCTACCCATATTTTTATGAAGATACACATATACCAACATTCTTACTTTGTTATTAAAGTGGGATCCAACTATACTTGCCAAATCATACCCTGGCTTTTTCATATAACAGTATATGACACACATCACTGTAAAGCAATATAGTTCTATGTGTCATGGTATGGATGTGCCATAATTTAAACTATTTTCATTATTTAACATAAAAAATCATTTCTAATTTTTCACTATTATAATGGCAAGAATGAATTTTACTTCCCAGACTAAAATATCCAGGAAATGTCACTTTGCATCATTGTCTTTAATTCCACTAAATCTTATCCCAAGCCCCCATCCTACTAATAGACAGTAGATTTCATCTCAAGTCGTTATGAAGTTTCCCCCACTGAATTTCACGAAGGTCCTAAATGTCGAATGAAACAGCAAAATAGAACAGCAGTCCTCCTGGGTCTTCCAGACTTCCTGGACCTAGCACAGCCCCCACCCTGGCGGTTACCCCAGGCTCTGCTGTGGGGGACTCCCACCATGGCCGAGCAGCGGCGCCTGACCTCCCTCCAGGCCCTGCCACTCTGTGCCACAACCCCAAGTCCCTGCAGATCTATGTATCCCAAAGAACGAAGGATACTGCCATCTCCCATTTCATCCTCACAGGCAGGTCTTCCCCTCTCCCTGCTTCCCCAGGCCAATCTCTCCATGAGATGACAGTTCACTCAAACAACATGGGGTTTAGGAGTGCAGACACACACCCCCTGCACCGTCAAAAGGCCATACAGAACTCTGACTCCCCAAACACTTAACTACCAATAGCCGACTGTGGGCCTTACCAATAACAGAAAAGTCAATTAACACATATTGCATACGTTCTATATAGTATATATTGTATCCTTATAATCAAGTAAGCTAGAGAAAAGAAATATTATTAAGAAAATACATTTACAGTATTTATGGAAAAAAATCATGTATCAGTGGACCCATAAAATTCAAACCCATGTTGTTCAAGGGTCAAAGAACATGAACTCAGACTGTTTACGTTGGCCTTCAGTTTTAACTTTATTTTTTTGGTGTTTGTTTGCTTGCTTGGTTGTTTTAGATGCCCTTTAGTGGGCAGGAAACCCCCACCACAGTCATATTTCCTTCCCATGTTATGAAGCCAGCTTGGCCCCTCTGGACATTTGAATTTTCCACCACTATTCAGACTTGAATAAGAGAACCAGTACATGCTTTTGGCCCAGCAAACACCCTGAGACAAATGAACACAAAAGCCTTCCCTCGTTGAGTACAGGAAATACACAAAGAATAAAATACAATACAAGATCTTTTGTGGTCTGGACTCCTTTGTGCAGGCGTAGGGGCCAAACACAAATTACAATCACAATACAAGCTGATGACTATTTTATTTGGAGCCTGAGGTGATTAACCAGGCCTCAGAATTGTGGACATTAAGATCTCACTGCTGTGGACCCCAATTTATTAACTGAGCCAAAGTTCAACAAAATTGCAGTTCTGATCAATCAGTTTCTGAGTACAATTGAGAAATATAAAAAATGAGAACAGATTGGATTCTGTCCCTAAAGCTTTTCCACTGACACAAGAAACATTTGTCAGAATGCCAAAAAAGTCACAAAAATTATCTAAGGAAAGGGAACAGGAGCTCTCATTATACATTATAAATCAACAAAAGGATCGAAAAAATTCTCTTTATTAATGAGAGAAGCTCCAACCCTTCTTCACAAGAGTAAGCAATGGGGTTAGTCTCACGTTTCAGATGCAAGAAATCAGTAAAGCTGAATTGTGGCTCCCGAGAGGAAATTAGATGTAAGACACTCAGAGAAAAAAAGAGGTCCTTTCCTCACCTAGTAGATTCAAGCTCCTGGGGAGAAATAAAGGAAAAAAGGAAAGAAAAGGATTCCACTGCACAGAGGGCAGGCTCTAGGAAATCCTATCTGAAGGGTCATTTTTTTATGGCATTTGCAGATTCCCCAGAAAGGCTGTTTTCCCTCCCTAAGATATTAATTCAGACCTCTAAGGGTATGGTGAAGGAAGGAAAGGAGGAAGGAGTGATGAACAAATAAATAGATGAATCAACTACTGGTGAGTATTTCCTAACACTTCTTTCTGCCTTTACTCCCTTTTCTATGACAGCTGTCACCAGGCAAGAAGGGCAAGATGACAGCGGCTCAGCTGAATTCATCTTGTCAGGAAGAACTACACACAGGGGTCAAATGTAAAGGAGCCCGCGTGATGCGTGACGCATGATGAGTAGAGGGGTGCTACCGCACAGATGCCAGCCCGCGCACGGAGGGGTGCTACCATACAGATGCCAGCCCGCGCACTGAGGAGTGCTACCGCACAGATGCCAGCCCGCGCACAGAGTGGTGCTACCGCACAGATGCCAGCCCGCACACGGAGGGGTGCTACCGCACAGATGCCAGCCCGCGCACGGAGGGGTGCTACCGCACAGATGCCAGCCCGCACACGGAGGGGTGCTACCGCACAGATGCCAGCCCGCACACGGAGGGGTGCTACCGCACAGATGCCAGCCCGCACATAGAGGGGTGCTACGGCACAGATGCCAGCCCGCGCACGGAGGGGTGCTACTGCACAGATGCCAGCCCGCACATAGAGGGGTGCTACCGCATAGATGCCAGCCCGCACACAGCTCTCACAAGGCGGTACAGAAATGACTCTGTTAGGGGTTAGCTCCTCTTGATGAAGGAGCTAGACATCTAGAAAGAATGCCCACAAGCAACTTGTCATTCCGTTCTTAGATATCAAAACCTTAATGTGAATCAGGTTTTCAGGTTGGTTAGTCACTTCAGAACAATGCAGAGGAATAGGACTTCATACTGGTGTCTGATTTGGTGACACTCAGTCCTTTCTGGAAAGGTTGGATCCTGGCCAAACTTCTTGGGGAGGGTGGGTTGGGTAAATCATAAAAAGAAGACAACAGGTATAATTAAATAAAAATAAAAACAGCCAACCAACCAACCAACCAACCAGCTGTCAATCTTTGCCGGTTCTCTAATTTGGCTTTTGCCTCCTGTGCCACTGACTCAAAGCCTCATCCTAGACATTTTTTGTTCTAAGGGCCCTTTTATTTCTGTCACCTTCTTCCTTTAACATGTTTCCCTCAAGAACATCTTACTCACCATGACAACGAACCCAGTTTCTTTCCCCGCAGCAGTTCCTCTTATCTGCTGCTCCCCTAACTGTCCCCTGGGTGGGGAGGTCAGAACTAGCTTCCTGATGGCCCTGGGGGCCTCCAGCCTGGCAATCCTGAGTCCAACCCAATGGACAGTCTGTTTCCTGGGATCTTCCCAGGCCCAGACAGACAGCAGGAGAACTCTTGATTCACAGCTGGCAAAGGCTTTCTACTCCTGGGGACACGTAAGATGTGTTACAGGACAGGCTATAGCAAAAAACAACACAAAGCATGGAATGGAAAGACAGCAGGAGAAGCGAGGGGAAGTCCGACTCCCACACTGAGAACAGGTTTCCCCTTTCTCATCCAGCCAGGCATGGCACCGTGCCACATGGCATCCCTGAACTCTGGGCGCATGGCTGAGGGGACTCCCACACCAGAGACCTGATGCAACTCATTCGCTTAGTCACACAGAGGACAGTTCCTCAGAAGAGAGAAAATTTCCGAACTACGAAATATCCACAATATTCGGGCAATGAATCATAAACTTCATACAATCCTCATTTGTAATCCCATGCGTCATAAGGGAGTTCTCCCATTTAGATAAGGAATATCTGGATTCCAAGCATACCGCTCCCCCAAATAATCAGCTAGTTCTCAGTCAGATCACATTAACATCAGGTTTAAGCTTTCACCTTTTAGCTAAGGATTTCGCTATATGTTCATAAAATATTATTGAAGAACAGAAACACTATTTTATTTAGATATTTTTATACCCTCATCTACTTATAAAACTACTTTGAGGGAATCATACCACTAAGTGCTGTCACTTTTTAACCTGTTAATCCTTTTCTAGAATGTCAGGTACACATGTTACAGGAAGTGACGAGCACAGAGGAAACTGCTTTCCATTGTTGTTGGTGGTAGTGGCAGTGGTATTGTTTTTAAAGAAAGTGAATGAAACATCAATACACTGCCTCAGAATGGCCACAAGAGTATTTGGTATATATGGGCCTCTCATTAAAAACTGGACACACACAGCTAGTGGGCATAGCACTAGTATGCCCATTGCTTTCTCTGGAAAGCAGCATGACAGCATGCATTAGGAGTCTCACTAAGTTTATAACTAGCCCTTAGCCCAGTACGTGGAGTTTTAGATGTCTAGTTTAGATGACAAGCAGGAAAAGGTTATCCCGGTTGTTTTTACATAGCAAAGATGCCTAAACAACATAATGCCACACAAATAAGGAAATGATTACGTAAATTATTGCACATCCAAATGCCGTATGCCCGCTTGTACCCTCTAAGGCCTAGCACAGTACCTGATACATACTAAGAGCTCAGTAAATATTTAATGAATTTATGACTGAATGAAATATAATGCAGTTATGAAAATATTTTCGAAGACTGTTTAATGGCAGGAGGAAATATACTTATAATATGTTGCTAAATAGAATAAACAAAATATAAAACAGTGTATACAGCATGATTCTAGTCTTTAAAAGATTGAAGGAAAATACACTAATGTTGACAGAAGTCAACTCCATTTGACTTATGAGTAATTTTTCCTGTTAACTTTTTACTATTTTCAAACAATTCTAAAATAATAATCATAAATTATTATAGTTAGAAAAAAGAAATAAACATTGTTTTTAAAAAGCCACTTGGGGAAACTATATTCTGATTTCGTGAATGAATGAACAATGATCTGTATTTCAAAGTCAGCTACGCTGTCATTTGTTTAAAATCAACTCTATTTGCTTGTATACACAGT
This sequence comes from Rhinolophus sinicus, assembly GCF_036562045.2. Classification (NCBI taxonomy): domain Eukaryota; kingdom Metazoa; phylum Chordata; class Mammalia; order Chiroptera; family Rhinolophidae; genus Rhinolophus; species Rhinolophus sinicus. Next base: position 79,092,167 of record NC_133752.1, read on the forward strand.
ACCTTCAGATAAAGGGTATTATAGAAACTAATCTCCCAATGTCTTTTACCAGCCTAGACAACTGAGTTAAGGATATGTCAGGACCACCATAAAGATAATGAAAGATATCCATGAATCTCCAAACTGCCTTACATTATTGGGAAAATGAAAACATTTTCTGCTTCTCCACATTCACAAAATAACCATTTACTTACTCATATTGATCTAAGTTGTTTGATTTCTTTCCGGTTACATAATTACTTGGAATATATCCTTCACTCCTAGAAATAAGAAAAATACTTTAGGTAAACTTAAATCATTTTACTGAGAGGTTATTCAAAGAAAAATTACTGCTTTTCTGAAATAATTAAAGCATAATATTGCCTAATGCTTGTACGAAAGACTTAGCTGACCCCCAATAATTCAATGTATCTATAGCATTTGATGCTTTACAAATACTTCCTCATTTGACCCTCACAAAAATTCTGAGGTAGGCAGGCATTATTGTACCCACTTTCTGGTGGGGAAACCAAGGCATAGAAAGATTCAGGCACTTTCTCAAGGTCCCATAGCAAAAGGCTATAAGTTAAACTCTGACCTTGTGACTTGGTTCAGAGCCCTTCCTAACATTCCGTGAAGCTTCTCTTGAATCCACAGTTTCTTGGGATGTTTTGAAGAAACCACTACTTCAGAAAAGTTGAAGTGTTGAATAAAAACACTCACCACTCCAGTAACTCAACAGTCCATGTAAGCACTCTTTCACAGAGAGTAGTCCTTGCCCTCTATCTATATCAGTATTATCTGGGGCACTTGTTAAAAAGACAAATTCTTGGGTCATACCCCAAGCAATCTGAATTGAGAAGGCCTATATGAGACCAAGAAATCTTTGAATTTTACCCCAGATGACTCTTATGCACATTACATTTAAGAAGCACGCATAGTGGGTAGAATCTTGGCAGAAGCCAAGATTTTCAGCATAAAAGAGATACATGTATAAAATTTTGAAATTGAGTAAAAACCTTGCAATCTTACATTTCAACTATTAGTAAGAACTCATAACACACACACACACATGCACACACACATGCATATATATAGCTCTGTTGCACAGAGAAGGCCCTAGAAGCCATGTCACTCCAGAAGCAGTGAGAATTCTAGAACCCCAGTTGTTGTCTCTAAATACTACTTCTTACAAAAAAGGGACAGCACTCCTTGGAAAAATGGCAAATTTCACGTTTGGCCACGTTAATTACAAGGTGAACTTGAAACATTTTATTTTACCCAGAAAGCAAGGAAGCCAAGAAGGACTAAAGGGGTCCCCAACCCAAAACAGCTACCACTAACCTAAGATGGGACAGTTCAAGCAAAAAAGAATAATTATTGCAGTGGATGAAAACCAAATATATAAGCATCCATAGTAACACTAAAAAAAAGTATTGGTGACCATTGTTATCACTAGAGGAAGCTATCAACTCATTATTTTGAAAATTGGTAAAAGGAAAGAATCAAAAATTTACCTTGCCTTCCCTACATGAACTAAATGAACTGGCATGGAACGCTAAATTAAACCTTGCCTTCCTTGTCATTTTGATGGTATGTTTGTTACACTGGAGGATAAATTATATTTTATTTATCACTTGTTAGCTTGACTTATAACTTCTAAATATTTAGACACACGATATGTGGGCTTTCATGTGTACTCTTCTTCTAGTCCTAAAAATGATAGGGGTAAGTGCACAGTTGAGATATTTTTTAATTATTATTAAGTATGTTAATGACATGGTGGTTGTTTAAAACAAATCTTTAGCAATTAGACTTAATGGTGAACTAACTTGATGATTTCAATTTGCTTTTAAATGCTCTAGAAAAAATAACTGGGAGGGTTGGTAAGTCAACACTGGCAAAATGTTAGTAAATTTTGAAGTCGTGACAAGAGGCTCCATTATACTATTATGTATTTCTGTGGACGTTTGAATTTTTTTATAATGAAAAATCAGTCTTCTGCAATGTGTGGCGAAGAAAAACAATGATGGTCTTCTTGTAAACACAGAATAACAGGTTAAGAGTTCCCGAGAAGATAATAATGCACAGCAAAGCAGCACTCAGCAGACGCAAAGTTACTGAGAAGTGAGAAGAGAAGGACCCTGCCTGACGCAGAGGCTTCCACTGCTCCTCCAGAAGTGAACTGAGGAAGAAAGAATTGGAGCTGGGGAGAGAGAGGGCAGAGAGGTGAGAAAGCAGACTTCGAGAAAGAGTGTGTTCCAGCCAGGACAAAAAGCTCTCCTCTGGTTATCCACAGGAACTCAGGAAACGAAACAGGATTCTATTTCAGAGGTCAGCATAGGATATTGCATTTTATTAATGAAACCAAAAAGAAATTCATCCCCTATGTTTATCCATATTTACCCATTATTTACCAAAAATAAGACTGACAGAAGAGTTCCCTTTAAATCCTAAATAATCCTAAATAAATAAATGCTTGTTTTTAATTTCTTACATGTATGTGTATATATGTATTTTATACATACACATACATGCACATACATATAGTCTTTCTCTCTCTTTCTCTTAGAAAAAACCTAAGATTATTTATTTACCTCAGGATGAGTGAAGATCAAAATAATCCAATTAAACACATAATGGATGAGAAAGAAATCAGTATAATGTATTCTAATTTCTGGAAAGAAGTGGTCAATCTATTTACATTTATTGAGTCACTACTAATACATTGTGTTACTGCAAAGTAATAACGTAATAACTTTCATTTAAGGCCCACAGAACTAGTCTCCTTCCATGATAGTTACAAATTATCCTCTACTCAGGCATGGGTTAACTCCCATCCACCCACTGTGTGTCATACACAGAGGGGAATACTTACCCATATTTATCTCTTGCTTTCCACCAATGAACATCATTCTTTTCTAATATGATATACTCTTGGCCTCTCTCTAGTCTGAGATCATGTGCTTCTGTCGCCTGGAAATCATACATCGCGACAACTATTTCTTCACTATTATCTTCTTCTTCAGGAGGAATTGGTGGGGGAGGCCTTCGCTAAGGAAAGGAGATAATATGTGAAGGTTTAGTCTTCTGTTTGAAACGCGGTGTGAAGTAAAACACGACGATTCCCACATCACCACAGAATAAAGCAGAAACCTCAAGTCTACCTAACATCATCTGGTGAACCCTTTCATGAGTCTGATAATGTTGATGCTACTAGAGCTCTCATGGGTTTCAGAACATGGGACTGAGCAAAAACTGTCTTTAAACACCAGTGTTAACTTTCCAGGGAGAGGGAAGAGTAACGTGTGAGCAGAAACCAGGGGGACTAACAGTAGACCCACCACTCAAATGACCTGCCATGGGGAAAACACACTATGGAGTGGAGACTTTTATCAGGTCTCCACCCATTAAAAGGAACTTGCATTTCTTTGTGCTTACTGTGTGCGAGGCACACACTTAGTACCTAACACACTCTTTCTCATTTATTCTTAGTACTGGTCCCATAAAGTAGAGTGATTCCCAATTTACAACTGAGGAAACAAGTGGGTTTAAGTAACCCACTCAAAGTCATTCAAAGTCAGATTCCCGTTGGATCAGGTTCTGTCCGAGTTAAAAGTACATGTGTGTTCCACCATATCCCACTCTTCAGAGGCACATCATTAAAACACTGAGGTCACTCCTTTGTCATAATATTGTGGGTTTAGGACTGAAATATTCCTCTAAATTCCTACACAACTCTTACATAATTCTTGAAGCCAAAATACAGGCAAAATGCCAGATAACATAATGGGGCTCCAATGATAATATCTAATACAATTAATATTATTTGACACCAAGAAAAAAATCAAATAAGCCATAACGTATCTGTTTCTGATATGAAGCCATAACGTATCTGTTTCTGATATGATTGGGGGGGGGGGACACACAGCATCACATAAACAAATATAAACATACATACACACGTTCATCGTATTCAATAATCTGCAAGTACTTCCAAAAGTTAAAGGCCACCTACCTTCTTTGTTTCTGGTGCTGGAGGTAGCGCTTTTCTTATACCTGAAAATGATAATAACAAAAATAGGTCAAAATGCCATTTACCAATGATCAACGGTTTTAAGGAAAACTGAAAATGAACACACAGGCCAGACATCTACTCTGAGTCTCACTCTGGCACATGTTGCTTCTATCACTATTTAGAACAAAATTTTAAAATGCTTTTGATGTTGGTTTGTATTTCTGCCTCTCTGAACAGACTGTAAATGCCATCGAGATTGGGGCCATGTCTTATTCTTCGTAAACAAGTGGGACTACATCAAATTAAAAAGCTTCTGCTCAGCAAAGGAAACCATCAACAAAATGAAGAGGCAACCTATAGAACGGGAGAAAATATTTGCAAACCACATATCTGATAAGAGGTTAATATCCAAAATATACAAGGAACTCATATAACTCAATAGCTGAAAAATACAATAACAATTAAAAATTGGCAAAAGATCTGATTAGACGTCTTTGCAAAGAAACATACAAATGGCCATCAGGTGTTCTATACCACTAATCATTACGGAAAGAAAATCAAAACCCCAGTGAGATAACACCTCACACCTATTAGGATGGATATTATCAAAACCACAAGAGATAACAAATGCTGGTGAGGATGTGGAGAAAAGGAAACCCTTGTGCACTGTTAGTGGGATTGCAAATTGGCACAGTCCCTATGGAAAACAGTGTGGAGGTTCCTCAAGAAATGAAAAGTAGAACTACCACATGACCAAGCAATCCCATTCCTGGATATACACACAAAGGAAATGAAATCAGTACCTCGAAGAGACATCTGCACTCCCATGTGCACTGCAGCATTATTCATAATAGCCAAGGTATAGAAACAACCTAAGTGTCCATCAACATATGAATGGATCAAGACAATGTGGAATATATACAAAATGGAATATTATTCAGCCTTAAAAAGAAAAAGAAAATCCTGTCATTTGCAACAATGTGGATGAAACTGGGGGGCATTATGCAAAGTGAAATAAGCCAAAAAATACAAATACCACTTGGTACCACTTATATATGGAATCTCAAAAAAAAATTGTTTTTTGTCAGTCAAACTCATACAAACAGAGTCGAAAAGTAGCTGCCAGAGGCTAGGGAGTAGGAGAAACAGAGATGTTGGTCAATGGTACAAACTTTCAGTTATAAGATGAATAAGGTCTGAGAATCTAATATATTATTTGATGCCTAGAGTTAATAACACTGTAGTGTATAAATGAAATTTACTGACAGTATAATTTAAATGTTTGCACACACAAAAAAGGGTAAACACGTAAGGCGGTGAATGTGTTAACTCAATGGGAGCGATCCTTTCACAACATATGAGTAGATCAAATCATCACATTGTACACTTTAAATATCCTACAATTTTTTATTTGTCCAACATAGCTGAATAAAGTTGAAAAAAATAAAAAGAAAATCAGCTGTTGGTGCCACATTAGGCTCACATTTTTTATAGTCATTTTTAGCAGGCTTCCTTCCCATTGTGATAAAAAGTCCTGAAAATTAATTAGACCTTCTGATTTCATGAAACGGTCCCACTGCTAACTAAATATAATTAGTCTCACAAAACACACCTGCCCAATACTTTGCACTGTGCTAGGAAGTGTGAAGGCCATGCTTAACCAACATCAAAATCAAAATCATGTCACTTTCTTGTTATACCAACAATATGTACATCCTGAGCACAATATAATTGTAGAATAAAAAATACTTACTACTCTCAAAAAGATTATATTTTTCACATCCAGGTGCTAGTTTTTCAGTTTGTCGGCAACACTGATAACTTCCATCTGCCCAAAATTTAGGATGATATTTAATCATAATATTATTGTTGTTCTTTATTTCTGTAATTCATAGACAGTAAATGATTAGTGAAATAAAACAGAGATAACAAAACGTTTAGTAAGCAACTCTGTCGCTCTTCTTTTTTTTTCTTTTACCGTCAGCAGGTAATTTTTATTTATTTATGTATTTATTTTTTTATTACTAGTTTCAGGTGAACAAAACAACATAACGATTAGACATCTACACACCTCACAAAGTGATAATCCCAACAAGTCTACCACCCATCTGACACCGTACATAGCTATTACAACCCCATTGTCTATATTCCCTATGCTGTACTCTCTACACACAGCACTATATATATATATATATATATATATATATATATATATATATATATATATATATATATACACATACATATTTAATTACAGTTGATATTCAAAATTACTCTATATAGTTTCAGGTGTATAGTGCAGTTGTTAGACATTTATAAAATTTATGCAGTGATCCCCCCGATAAGTATAGTACCCATCAGACACCATACACTTTTTACATTATTGACTATATTCACTATACTGTATTTTACATCCCCATGACTATTTTGTAACGACCAGTTTGTACTTCCTAATCCCTTCACCTTTTTCATGCATCATACATCCCTCAACACCCCACCCATTTAGCAACCATCAGTTTGTTCATCTGTATCTATGAGTCTATTTCTGCTTTGTTTGTTCGTGTTTTCCACATATGAGTGAGATCATATGGTATTTGTCTTTCTCAGTCTGATTTACTTCACTTAGCGTAATATCCTCTAGGTCCATCCATGTTGTTGCAAATGGTAAGGTTTAATTCTTTTTTATGGCTGAGTAATACTCCATTGTATAAATGTACCACAATTTCTTTATCCAATTGTCTATTGATGGGCATTTCAGTTGTTTCCATATCTTGGTTATTGTGAATAGCGCTGCAGTAAACATAGGGGTGCATATACTTTTTCGAATTCATGTTTTGAATTTCTTTGGATAAATGCCTAAAAGTGGAATTGCTGAATCATAAGGTGGTTCTATTCTTAATTTTTTGAGGAACGGCCATACTGTTTTCCATAGTGGCTACACCAATTTGCAATTCTACCAACAGTGCACAAGGGCTCCCTTTTCTCCACATCCTCGCCAACACTTGTTCTTTGTTGATTTACTGATGAAAGCCATTCTGACTGGGGTGAGGTGGTATCTCATTGTGGTTTTTATTTGCACTTCTCTGAAGATTAGTGATGTTGGGCATCTTTTCACATGTCTGTTTGCCATCTGTATGTCCTCTTTGGAGAAATGTCTATTCAGGTCCTCTATCCATTTATTAATTGGATTTGGGGGGGCTGTTGAGTTGTATGAGTTTTTTTAATAAATTGTGAATATTAACCCCTTATTAGATGTATCACTGACAAATACGAAGAACAATTAAGTTCGTGAACTTGTTGCAACAATGTTGCTAACCTTTTTTGATATCAGAGGCATTGTTTATTGTGAATTTGTACCAACTGGACAAACATTTAACCAAGTTGAAAAGTGCTGGAAGTGCTGAAAAGGCTGCATGAAAAAGTTAGACGACCAGAACTTTTCACCAACAATTCATAGCTCTTGCATCACGACAATGCACCAGCTCATATGGCACTGTCTGTGAGGGAGTTTTTAGCCAGTAAACAAGTCACTGTATTGGAACACTCTCCCTACTCACCTGGTCTGGCCCCCAATGACTTTTTTCTTTACCTGAAGGTAAAGGAAATATTGAAAGGAAGACATTTTGATGACATTCAGGACATCAAAGGCAATACGACAACAGTTCTGATGGCCATTCTAGAAAAAGAGTTCCAAAATTGCTTTAAAGGGTGGACTAGGTGCTGGCATCGGTGCATAGCTTCCCAAGGGGAGTACTTTGAAGGTGACTGTAGTGATATTCAGCAATGAGGTATGTAGCACTTTTTCTAGGATCTGTTCGTGAATTTAACTGTCAGACCTCGTATCTTCTCCCATTCAGTAGAATGTCTTTTCATTTTGTTGATGGTTTCTTTTGCTGTGGAAAAATTTTTTAGTTTGATGTAGTCCCTTTGTTTATTTTTCCTTTTGTTTCCCTTGCCCAAGGAGCTATATCAGTAAAAATATTACTAAGGATAATGTCTGAGAGTTTACTTCCTATAGTTTCTTTTAGGAGTTTTATGGTTTTGGGTCTTACATTTAAGTCTTTAATCCATTTTAAGTTTATTCTTGTATATGGCATAAGAAGGTGGTAGAGTTTCATTTTTTTTTTTTTTTTGCATGTATTTTCCCAGTTTTCCCCGCACCATTTATTGAATAAACTGTCTTTACCCCAATATAAATTCTTGCTTTCTTTATCATAGATTAAATTACCATATAGGCATAGGTTTACTTCTGGGGTCTCTATTCTGTTCCATTGATCTATGTGTCTGTTTTTATGTCAATACCATGTTATTTTGATTACTATAGCCTTGTTGTATAATTTGATATCAGGTAGTGTGATACTTCCAGCTTTGTTCTTCATTCTCAGGAATGCTGTGGCTATTCGGGGTCTTTGATGGTTCCATATAAATTTTAGGATTATTTGTTCTAGTTCTGTAAAAAATACCATTGGTATTTTGATAGGGACTGCAATGAATCTACAGATTGCTTCAGGTAGTATGGATGTTTTAACTATATTAATTCTTCCTACCCACGAGCATAGTATGTTTCCATTCATTTGTAGCTTCTTATTTGTATGTTTATTAGGGATATCACACTACTTTTTCTCTTTTTTTTAAATGACTTTGTCTGGTTTTGGAATCAGGGTAATAGTGGCCTTGTAAAATGAACTTGGAAGCCTTCCGTCCTCTTGGATTTTTTGAAATAGTTTGAAAAAAATAGGTGTTAACTCTTTTATAAATGTTTGGTAAAATTCACCTGTGAAGCCATCTGGTCTAGGACTTTCATTCGTTGGGAGCTTGTTGATTACTGATTCAATTTTGTTGGTAGTAATCAGTCTGTTAAGATTTTCTTTTTCTTCTTGATTCAGCCGTAAGAGATTGTATGCTTCTAGGAATTTATCCATTTCTTCCAGATTGACCAATTTGTTGGCATATAGTTGCTCAGAGCATTTTCTCAATATTTTTTGTATTTCTATGGTGTTGGTTGTCACTTCTCCTCTTTCATTTCTGATTTTATTTATTTGAATCCTTTCTCTATTTTTCTTGATGAGTCTGGTAAAAGGTGTGTCAATTTTGTGGTGAGAGAAGACACTTGATATAATTTCACTGTTCTTAAATTTATTGAGACATGGCTTAACATATGGTCTATCTTGGAAAATGCTTCATGTGCGCTTGAAAAGAATGTATATTCTACTGCTTTGGGGAAAAATGCTCTAAAAATGTCAATTAAATCCATCTGTTCTAGTGTGTCATTTAAGGCTGCTATTTGTGTTGATTCTCTGTCTGGAAGATCTGCCCATTGGTGTCAGCAGGCTGTTAAAATCCCCTACTGTGATTGTGTTACTGTTGATCTCTGCCTTTATGTCGGTCAATATTTGCTTTATATATTTAGTTGTTCCTATGTTAGGTACATAAATGTTTATTAAGGTGATGTCCTCTTGTTGGATGGATCCCTTTAGTATTATGTAATGTCCTTCTTTGTCTCTTATTATAGTCTTCATGTGAAAGTCTATTTTGCCCGATATAAGTATTGCTATCTGAGTTTGTTTCTCATTTCCATTTGCGTGAAATACCTTTTTCCATCCTTTCTCTTTCAGTCTGTCTGTGTCTTTCAATCTGGGATGAGTCTCTTGTACACAGCATATGCATGGTCTTGTTTTCTTATTCATTCAGCCACCCTATATCTTTTGATTGGAGCATTTAATCCATGTACATTTCAAGTGATTATTGACATGCACATAGTTATTGCCATTTTATTATTCATATTTTTGGTCTTCATTTGTTTGTTTGCTTTCTCCTTTCTTCTGCTTAAAGAAGTCTTTTTAAAATTTCTTGTAATACTGGCTTGGTGGTATTGAATTCCTTTAACTTTTTCTTGTCTGGGAAGCTCTTTATCTCTCCTTCAGTTTTAAATGATATCTTGCTGGGTAGAGTAGTCTTGGTTGTAGGCCCTTGTTTTTCATCTCTTTGAATATTTTGCGCCACTCCCTTCTGGCCTGCAAAGTTTCTATCAAGAAATCCACTCATGGTCTTATGGGAGCTCCCTTGTAAGTAACTATTTGTTGTCTTTCTCTTGCTGCTTTTAGGATTCTCTTTGTCTTTAACCTTTGGTATTTTAATTATGATGTGTCTTGGTGTGGGCCTCTTTGGGTCCATGTTGTTTGGGACTCTGCGCTTCCTGGGCTTGTATGTCTAGTTCCTTCACCAGGTTAGGGAAGTTTTTCATCATTATTTCGTCAAATAGGTTCTTGATCCCTTGCTTCCTCTCTTCTCCTTTTGATACTCCTATGATGCAAATGTTGTTATGCTTGATGTCATCCCACAGGTCCCTTAAACTATCTTTGATTTTTTTTTCTTTTTTCTTTTTGTTGTTCTGATTGGGTGTTTTATGCTACCTTGTCTTCTGAATCATTGATTTGATCCTCTGCTTCATCTAGTCTGCTATTGATTGCTTCCAGTCTATTGTTCATTTCAGTTATTGTATTCTTTATTTCTGACTGTTTCTTTTTTATGGTTTCTACGTCCTTGCTTATGCTTCCTATCTCTTTGTTGAAATTATCACTAAGTTCCTTAAGCATTCCTTTAAAAAAAAAATTGGGGAACAGTGTGTTTTTCCAGGACCCATCAGCTCCAAGTCAAGTCATTGTCCTTTAATCTAGTTGTAGAGGGCGCAGCTCAGCTCCAAGTCCAGTCACCATTCTCAATCTAGTTGCGGGGGGCGCAGCCCACCACCCCATGTGGGAATTGAACTGGCAATCCTGTTGTTAAGAGCTCACGCTCTAACCAACTGCACCATCTGGCCACCCCTTAAGCAGTCTTATAATCAGTGTTTTAAACTCTGTGTCTGGTAGGTTGATTTCTATCAACACTTCAAATTACATTTCAAACTACTGGTTGGTTTCAAACTACATTTCATTTAGTTCTATTTCTCTTGTTATTTTATTTGGGACATGTTTCTTTGTTTCCTCATTCTGGTTGCCTCTCTGTGTTTACTTCTATGTATTAGGTAGATCTCCCATGTCGCTCAGTCTTTTCCAGGTGGCCTTATATAGGTGTCCTGTGTAGTCCAATGGTGCAGTCTCCCTGATCTCTTGTGCTTGTGTTCCAGGAGTGTCCCTTGAGTGTGTTGTGTGTGTTCTCCTGTTGTAATTGAACTTTGATTGCTTTTGCCACATCAGTAGGTGGGACTGACTCCCAGGATGACTGACTTTGAGGATTGGCTATTCCCATAATGTATGAGCTACTGTGTGGGGACTGACAGCTCAGAGGAGGATTTGCCCTCATAGGCTCCTGTGCATTTTGAGACCACCCATTGGGTGCACTGCTTGTGGGGCTAATCGGGTAGTGCTCTGGTGTTGTCTGAAGCTGGTCTTTGGGTGTGTTGTTTCTGGTGTCTCTTGGGAGAGGCTCCTGTGCAGGGCAATTTCAGCCCTGCCTGTGACTGACCCACAGCTACCTGGTAGACGCTCCAAAGCTATATGTGGTTGGCTGCTGCCTGTGCTGGACCTGGAGGCATGTGGGAGTGGTCTTGCTGTGAACCTAGACCAGCTGCAACCAGTATTGGGCTTGGGGCAGCTTAGCAAAAGGCCCAGGGCTCCCTAGGCCTACTGCCACCTGCTGACTTCGTGTAAGGCTCAGCTATTAAAAGAGCTTCCATAGGTGTGCATGCTGGGCTGGTTAACCCAGGGTTGAGAGAGCCTTCAGCGATGCAGCACTACCTGGGCAGGGTGGGGTCCCAGAGATTCACAGGGAGTGGCCAGTGGTTTTTACAAGGTTAATGCAGATTCAGGCCTGTGATCACTTCACAAAATGCCCTGAGAACACCATAACTAACCATTGATCACCTTGGGCTCACAGATCCCCAAGACCTGCCCAAGAGAGGCTGAGACACAGGTTGTCACTCATCGCCTCCAACGAACGTTCTCCACACCACCGCAGGTCATCTTCCTGCTGTGAAAGGCTTCTGCAGCTTGTGGGGCAGGGCTGGCTGCTCAGTAGCCAACAGTGCCCTGTGAGATGCAGCACTAGCTGTGTGGGGCAGAGACCCAGGGCATCTCCAAGATGGTACACATGCAAGGATGTAACCAGACCAATATAGTCTCAGATTTGGCCCTTTGGGAGAGGGTTCAAAATACAAAAAATGTCACCCTCCAGTAGGCTATACGTGAGTCAGGCTCCACACAGGGATAAAGGCTGCTGTCCCTCCAGCCCTTGCCCCAAAACCACACAACTCAGCCTTTCCCCGTATGTTTCTGGCACCTCTCGAGTTGCCACCCCTCCACCACAGACAAAGTGAGTGTAGTCTGTGTATGGGCTCTTTAAGAGGGCGTCAGGGTTTCCAGCCACCTTCCATCTCACTAGGACGGGCAGACAGAGTCCTTGCTGATTTTCAGTGCCAGATATTGTGGGAACTCCTCTTCCTAGCACACGACCCCCAAGCTAGGGAGCCTGGTGTGGGGAAGAGGAACCCCTTCCTCTTCTGAGGGGACTTCTGCCACTGAGGTGTCCCTCACTATCTGTGGGTTTGAGTCAGCCCTTTTGGCATCTCCATCCCTCCTACCAGTCTCAATGTGGCCTCTTCTTTATATCCATAGATATAGGCATTCTGTTCAACTATTCTTCAGATGATTTGTGAGGTTGATTGCTGTATAATTTATTTGTAATTCTGGTGTGATCCTGGGATGCAGTAGGCATAATGATTTCCTAATCCACCATCTTGGACCAGTCTCCTTTTCCTTTCTCAGGTACCATATTTATTCTGAGAACACCCTCATAACATCATACAACCCAGCATTTAGAAAATCCACGTGGTTCTCTTTCACCTCCTTTTTTTGGTGAAGCACTGTTGTTAGCAGACGTAATCTCTGCCACACTGTGATGGATAAACACAAAAGTCAGCCAACCACCATTTTGTTCTGCAGAAGGAAAAATGAGGATTGTGCAGGACAAATCACCCAGTTAAAGTGCAGGACAAACACTTTACATACAAATCCATTCACCCACACCAAATGTTGACTACATAGGCAGTTTCTTAGAAATACCAAATCCTGTTCTCGTAAAAGCCCAGTGCTTTATCATCTTCAAATGTATTACAGATTACATGAAAGCATGCTCTTCTTAAAAACTATGTATATGTCACTAAAAGGAAACAGGTTATAAAAAAAGAAGTTATCTTCAATATGTATCACAGTAAAAGAATGTCCTTGGGGAAACACTTATTGTTGATTAAAAGATTATAAATGTAAGATACATTAGCTGTGTTTCTGCTTTAGTGGCAACAATGTTATATCCTAAAATTATGTATAAATTAATATTTCATTATTGGAGTTTTACCTTCTTTTAACTTCTTCACCCACCGGTCTCTGCTTTGTGCACTAGGTGCAAAAATGTAAAGTGTGTTAGCATCATGAACAACCTAAAATAAAACATAAGATGGAATCAGTAAGACATACTTAGATGCAGTGCTTCCGTCTAGTACAGAGCCCGTGGTATCATCGACACCAATAAATTATTCTGAAATGACTGAATAAAATTACTTCAGATCCAAAGAACCTAGATGTCTGCCTTACAAAAGCACATTTATTTATTCATGTCTACATCGAATAGGACACACCTTTTTCAAAGGACTGTGTTCTACAGAAGAATAAAATACACAGAGGCCAAGATGCTTCACCAATCTGGTTATTTCTTGGGATCTAATTAACCAAAGTTCCGTAGGTAAACTTGGTGTAACAGGGCCAATATTTAGAATACTGAATATTCTAATTCAATATTTTTCAGAGTAACATTTTAGATAAATGTACTACTCTTTCAGGATCACTCCTATACCTTTCTTTTTGCCACGATAAATAACTACAGAAGCTGAGTATGAAGCACTGACTATCCTAACTCTACGCGGTGTGCTTTACAAACATTAATTCAATGGTTCAGACGATCGCGGTATTAGTATTTCATAGAGGAGACAAAGGGCTCGTCACAAACCCCCACTCCTGTATAACCCCAGAGAGTGCCAATCACATAGCACTGCACATGGTGCCCTCTAATGTGCTACTACCTGCCTATCATCATTTGGTTGGTAATCCAGAAAGCCATGATCCTGACTCCAGAGCCCAAGCTTTTAACCACAGTGCCTCTTTTAGAAGTAACATCTGATGAGCAATTACAGAGTCTTATTATTCATATTTTTTACTGCTATTAATAAAATTAAACCTGGGAAACTAACCCAAAAACTTTATCATTGGTCTGTCACTTTACCCTCGATGGTAAGTCACAAGACAGAAATGCTTTAATCGGCTAAAAAGAAATATGTAGCTAGAAATATTCCTTCACCATGTCAATAGCTACGGGATTGAACACAAATAGCTCTTTCCCTGATAAATGGCTGTTCCTGACCATAGTCAATAGATAATTCTGTCCCACTCATTTTAATCAAATAAATGCAATTTAACAGCAATGTGAACACTACAGAATAAATAATGTTGTATTTCAGTGATTAATTCATCCAACTAGCATTTTGCTGGAACTACACAAGATACAAAAATATATCAACATGGAGCCTATTTTCAAGACATATATAGAAATATAACAAGACAGAAAGTGAAACATGACAAAGCGGTAAAAATAAAGCACAGTTTACTAACCGCTGTCTCCCCAATAAACTTTAATTAAAAAAATATATATTTGAACTTGCCAACCAAAAAATAAAAAAAGATAAAGCTCTAAGAGAGATGTGGGGATGTACGTAGCCTCACTTGGTCCATGATTTTCACAACCGCGATATTGTGACTTATAATAAGAAATATCTAGGGGCAGCCAGATGGCTCAGTTGGTTGGAGCGCGAGCTCTAAACAGCCAGTTCGATTCCCACATGGGCCAGTGAGCTGTGCCCTCCACAACTAGATTGAAGACAACGAGCTGCCGCTGAGATGCAGCTGGGGCAGCCAAATGGCTCAGTTGGTTAGAGCGGGGAGCTCTGAACAACAAGATTGCTGGTTCAATTCCCACATGGGATGGTGGGCTGCACCCCCTGCAACTAAAGATTGAAAATGGCAATTGGACTTGGAGCTGAGATGCGTCCTCCACAACTAGATTGAAGGACAACAACTAGGAGCTATGTACTCTAGAGGAAACACACTGTTCCCCAATATTCCCCAATTTAAAAAAAAGAAATATCTATTTGGTCTTCATCCTGGTTCCTGACACAGAACTCCTAAAACCCTTGTAATATCCTATGCTGAGAGTGACAAAGGTGTCTCTTGTTATGCTAATGAGGTGACTTTTGGAAAGCACCTAAGGATGGGGTCTGGTTGCCCTTGGAGTCAGCCATGTGATTAGAGGGTTGGAACTTCTGGTCACTCCCAACTCCCCACCTCCCAGGAGGGGAGAGGGCCAATGATGTCATCAATTGTGCCTATGTAATGAAGCCTCCATAAAAAGGGTCTGGAGAGCTTCTGGGTTAGTCAGTGAACACATGGCGATTTGGGGAGAGAGGCTCAACAGGAGGGGACAAGGAACCTCCGTGACCTTCTTCCCATACCATGTCCTATGCATGTCTTCCATCTGGCTGTTCCCGACTTATAACTGAAACTGAGGGTCCTTAAGACTTAGATTAAATTTAGCTTTGAATTTTAGCTCTAGAAAACTTCTCTCTCTCTCTCTCTCTCTCTCTCTCCATACACACACACACACACACACACACGGCCTGGATTATCAGCAACCCCCAGGCAGCAGCAGACAGTAGCCCGGACCTGACTAATGACCACAAGGCCCAGGCTAAAGACAACATCTTGCCGAAGTTATGTTTCAGCTCCTGAACCCCAAGGTGGAACAACCCCCGGCTACTTTCCCATGAAACCAGACGGACACTACAGCAGACCTCAAAGCTGTCCTCAAGACCTAAACAAATGTCTTATTACCCTTATTTACCTCAACTCTGACCAATCAGCTCCCAGCATAACCCCGAGCCCCCTAACCCATGGTGTTTTGTGATTTTGCCCTCTATAATCTGTATCCTACACACCATTGGGGAGTTCGGGCTTTTGAGCATTCACTTCCCATTCTCCTGGGTGGTGCCATTTATGATAAAATAGCCAGTATTTCTCCACTGCAATCCTTGGTGTTTAGTGTTTGGCTCTGTTGGCAAAGGGTAGACAAATTCTTTCTGTTCCATAACACATCCTTGTATAAGAAAATGGTGGTCTGTTAAATAAAATGTTTCTCTGAGTTCTGTGAGCAATTAGTCAAACCCAAGTAAGAGATTGTAGGCAGGTCAGAAGCACAGGTGACAACCTGAACTTGCAATGGGCATCTGAAGTGGGGGCAGTCTTGTGGGACTGAGCCCTTCACCTGTGGAATCTGATGCTATATCCAGTTCGTGTTAGAATTAGGATGAATTACAGGACATCTAGCTGGTGTCAGAGAATTCCTTGATGGTGTGTTAAAACACACACACACACACACACACACACACACACACACACACTGGAATTGGGTGTTAGAATCTTAACACCTTAGTCTGGTTTGTCCATGCAATCAACTCTGTATGAAAGAATGAGGTAAAAATGCACCATGAAATAGGCATTCTGAATTGACAGAGAGGTATCTATCTGGATCATGCTGCAGGGGCTTTGAACCTTCCAGAAACCTGGGTGTATTGTAATAATTACAATAAATCACTTTACTGAGTCTTTACATTAGGCTAAGCACTTTACACACTTCACACACACTGCCCCATTTAATCCACATAGCAGACCGGCTCTGCTGGCATCCTCATATGCCAGATGAGAAAACCAAAGTGACTGAGGTTAAGTCACTTGAGTAGGATCTGTTTGACCCCCAAAGGCTCTTCCTATTCATGCTTCTTCCAAACACCTTCCTGCTGCCCCCTGACTGTTTCCCTGCTAAGAATTGGCCTTTTCAGGCTCCAAACAGTCTAACTTCTCAAAACTCACCTCACATCAGTACTGTGAGCTTGTAACTGTTAGAGACAAGGTAATCAAAAGAAAGCTAATCCAAGCACAGAGTTTTGATAAACTAAGACTAGATATATTATCTCCCTATCTTGGGACATTTATATTTCTATAAAAAAAAAAAATCGAGAAATAGCATCCTTAACCCAAATAATAAACATTTAATTCTGGCATCTCAGGCAGGCTGATGGGTGAGCTGTGGGGGGTCCAGTATCCCTCAGGTAACCCCAAGCACACTTGAAGGCCACCTTCTATGTCATCCACTTGGACAGCTGACTGTGACAGAGTCACATTTCTCATGGGCCTCTTCTGGTGAGTCGTCCTATCACAGCAGAGGTTGCAAGCGGACAGAAGAGCTTTGCAGACCTTGAGGCATAGAAGCCATTTCAACAAGAAGGAAATATAGTCTCCCTTGGTAACACTACTAACTTACTAGTTACCCTCCCTCCTATTTGTATCTTCATTCGTTGATTCATTTATTCAAGAGACGTTGACAATGTGCTGGAGAAGAAACAGCACAGATGTTACACAGACAGATAGTTCTGGGTGTAAAACCCAGGAAAGCAATGCCATCTCCTGGGGAACCCCCAGCCCACATCAGAAGACAGCTAAGGAAACAAGCAGCTGGCTTCTCTTATTTTCTCTGTTCCTTCCTAGGGCTAGAATATGCTGAGAGAGGAAGCAAACTCCTTTTGTCTCTTGGTATCTTTTGAAAATATCTATTTCTACTTTTCTTTTCTTTTTTCTTTTTTGCCTTGCATCTGCACAAGATGCAAACTTTCCCTGTGATGATGTTAAAGTAGGATCTATACTTTCTTAAGTTATACTTAAGTTATAATAAGGGAGGATATTTTTCATCTATCAAACCTTGCTGGCTTAAATTACATAAAGCTCAAGTTTACCTCTTCTTAACTTTTTTCCCCCTTTTTTCCACCTCTCCCCCAGCCCCCCAACTCCAGTTCAAGCCCTTGTTTCTCAGTCTAGTTGTGAGGACACAGCTCCCTGGCCCATGCTGGTATTATGAGCCTTGCACCCCCCCTCCCCCGTTGAGGCCGTCGGTCATCAATCGATGGTTGGCCACTCACAGCAGCACTGGCTGCCGGCCACTCACGCTGGCCACCGGCCACTCACGCTGGCCACGGGCAGCACAGAGCCGCTCACCCAAACCTCCGGCTACTCACTGCAGCCCAGCTCCAGGGAAAGCTGTTATTCACAATCTTAGCTGTAGAGGGTGCAGCTCACTGGCCCATGTGGGAATCGAACCGGCGGCCTCCACCTTAGGAGCACAGCACTCCAACCACCTGAGCCAACGGGTTGGACCCCTTGTCTTAATTTTTCAAATTGTTCTGAAATTTTCTTATTCACCTCAATGATTAAAAATGTGAAACTCAAAATTATGGGGAATTAAAAATGGTTCAGGGATGGAATGTTTTCTGTTCTCGTATTTTTCTCATTGTTCTGAAAACCAACCAAAAGCTGCAGAGTGGATCTCTTTCTGTTACACAGCAAAAATTCTAACGCTGGGTCCAGAATCAATGAGAATCCTCGCTCCCTACAACCACCTGCCACCCCACAAATGTCTAACAGCCATCAGAAGCGTAGTCGGAGTGGTTCTCCACTAAACTTAAAATGAAACCACGCACGAGCGCGCGCGCGCGCGCGCACACACACACACACACACCATTATATATGCACTTAACATACTTAATCAAGAAGATTCAAATTGGGCTTACTTCTAGATCTAGGTAGTAAACGTAGTGTTAATAGCAGTAGTAAGAGAAGTAAAAATAACAGTAATAGCAACTAACACTTAGCTTGCTCTCATTGTGTATCTAAGCTATTTATATATCATCTTAATTAATCCTCACACAATCCTAGGAAATGAGTACTATGATTATTATTATTCTCATTTTTCAGAAGAGGAAACAGACACAAAGCAGTTAAGTGACTTGCACAAGGTCTCAGAGCCTGTCAGTGGCAAATCAGGTGTTTTGGCCTTCAAGTTGCCTCTGTAAGCATTTTACTGTCCCTGCTTTTCATGCAAAGAAATGGCAGAGTTAAAATGAGGAACTGGGAAAGGGAAAAGTAAATGTCCTCCTTCCTCCTATTGTGTTGTTGCCACCACAGTGAAAATAATCCAGATGCAGATTTAAAGCTTCGATATTCTACTGTATTACATCTTAATCCTCCAAACTGGCAAATGTTTATTTGAAATGTAATCAATAATTTCATAATAGCACAAGAGCTACCGAAATCTCCACTGTGATACTATGTTGAAAAGATTTCTGCAGTTCTCTCCTTAGTACATAGTGGGACCATTGCCATGAGTAAAAGGCGAGTTTCCTTAGAGACATTTGTTATAGCAAAGGAAAGCACAAACATGTCCTCAGCCAGAGATGGGGTGGTTACCTGCTGGAGAGGGTCCTGGGCTGCCTGCTGCGAAGTCAGGAACACCAGGATCCCTCCCTGCACTCTTGATTCTCCAGGCATGTGTGCACTACGGTCCTGCACAGATGGACAGCGGCTCAGGAGGCCACGTCCATCCTCCCTGGGAGTGCAGAGATGTGAGCATGTGTTCTAGGGAGGTTTGCAATTCACAAAATGGCCTCGGACAAGTCATTGAACATTTTTGAACTTCAATTTCCCCAATCAGAAATCAGAATAGTATGCAGAGGGTGCCAAAAAATTGTATACACATTCTAAGAAAGGAAGAAACTGTATTAAAATTGTAATAATATATACCAATAACAAAAGACGCATACAAGTCACGTTTGACCTTTGCAATTACAAGAGGTACTCAAAGTGGTACCATCAGCGTCCAGACACTTCTGATTACGGCAAACTACTGCTTGAGCAACATTGACCAAAGTGCCCCCTTGTATACATTGTTTTGGCACCCCCGGTATTTACCTCCCTTATATTAGAGGATCATTGTGAAGGAAAACATGAAATCACATAACCTTTTCAAAAGGTACCACTTAATCCATACATAATGCTTATATTTTGCACTGCAAGCAGCCTTTCATTTTCTCTCATTTCTGTTCCAGTAGCTCACTCCCACCCCTTCTCAGCTTCTCCGATTCACAGATAACAAACACCTTATCCCACTGTTTTTCAGTCTCAGAAGTTAGTTTTTCCTCTAACTTCTCTGTGATAAATCTAAATAAGTAGTAAGTTAGGTCTGGGGTTTAGAGACTCAGGACATTGGTAGAATCTAACAGACTCAAAACAAGAAAAAGATAATGCTTTGACCCAGACTGAAACAGTTCATAAAGAAAAGCAACTACTATTAAAGTACAAACGAACCTAAAAATCAACTACCATACGATTCAACACCCCTACTTCTGGGTATTTACCCCCCAAAAAATTAAATCTGGATGTTGACAAGATATCTGCACTCCCATGTTTACTGAAGCATTATTTGCAATAACCAAGACATAAAAACAACCTAAATGTCCATTGCCAGACGAATGGATAACGAAAATGTGTTGTGTCTATATACAACAGAATATTATTCCACTTTTAAAAAGCTGAATTATTCCTGACAACATAGATGAACCTGGAGGATATTATGCTAAGTGAAATACGCCAGACACATAAAGAAATACTGCACGATCTCACTTACATGTGGAATTTAACGTAGTCAAACTCATAGAAGCAGAGCGTAGAACAGTGGTTGCCAGGGGTTGGGGTAGGGGAGGGGGTGATGTTGGTCCAAGGTACAAAATTTAAGTTATGCACAGAGAATGAGTTCTGGAGATCTAACATACAGCACGGGGACTACAGTTAGCAATATTGCATTGTATACTTGAAATTTGCTAAGAAGGTAGATCTTAAGTGTTCTCACCTCAAAAAAAAAAAAGGTAACTGTGAAGTGATGGATATGTTAATTAGCTTGATTGTGTGATCATTTAACAATGTATACATATATCCAAGTGTCAAGTTTTCACACCTTAAATAAAAATAATTCCTATGTGTCAAGTACACTTCAATAAAGCTGAAAAAAATGTTTTTGAAATCAACCACCACAGCAATGACAGGAAACCATAATGTCAAATATAAGCATGACTAAAAGCCCAGAATTACACTGCTGCAAAAATATGTAGGCTCACCTGAAATGGATATTTATTTTGACAGGGAATGACACCATCATCATTCTTCACTATTTCCACACACTTGATTTTTGAAACATCAATATATCCCTTTCTGTATTTTTTCTGTTAAAAGAAAAAAAAAAGGTGGGGAGAGCCATTACAATCATAAAAGAAAAACTGTTATTAATAGTAATATTTGTTAATGAAATTGAATGAAATTGCTGACTCAAAATATCACAATTTCCTCAATAATTACCTAAACCACGCCTCCCTTTATTGTTAAACTTGTTTAAAACATTAGCACTGTGGGGATTGCAATCCAAATAATGAAGTCCTTTAATTTCTAATGATGGAATGGTTCTGTCCTTGCCCACAAAAAAGCTCTAGAACAGATAAAGGGAACTCCCTCTTCCTGTGGCCTTTCCCTCTTAGACACACATCTTAACTTCGTCAATGTCTTGAGGGCAGTCCCCAAACAGAGAGCATCAAAGACCAAACCAAGCAAAATTCCATGTACTCAATTACAGACGCAAACTTCAACCGGTTACATTCCCCCTCCAACACACAGAACTCAGAAGGATGTGAGGTGGCCTTCGGATGTTCACATAAAGCCTTCAGACTTCATTATTGAATGTCTACCTTCTGCTCTGTGGCCTACCCTCCTTACGCACTGCCAGTCTCTCTGCAGCAAATAACTAATGACATATCAAGATATACCCCACCCCCGCCAAAATCATTCACACCCTTGAGCACAATAATCTCACATTTGAGAATCTGAAAAAAATTCAAAAGAATACAAAGCAGTATGTGCAAAAGTACTTTGACGTATTGTATCCATTAAATAATATTACAAACACAATAAAAAGAACTTTGCTGAATAATATTAACTGATACCTTCCACACAAAAGGTTACCTGGGCAGAGGTAGATATTCCAATGATAAAGAGAAGAGAAAGCAGACGAATGAAGAACACTATAGTGTGTGGGGTGACCCAGCCATCCCCTAGCCCTGGGCAAACCTGCTTCACCAAATACTTTGACATTCCCTTCTGGCCACAATCTTTGGGCCGCCTACCTTGCTCCCAGGAATCTGCTCAGCATCCTCACTGTCACCGTAAGATTTTCAGGCCTGCCAACTCTCCCAGGCCATCAGCTCCCGTCTGACTAGACTACTCTGAAGGTCATTTCACCAGGGTATGTCCCCTCTTTTACCCTCCCCCCTCCTTCTTCTTCTTCTCTGCCTCCTCCCCCGCCTCCTCCTCTTCCTCCTCCTCCTTTCTCTCTCTCTCTCTCTCTCTCTCTCTCTCTCTCTCTCTCTCTTTCTCGCTCCCCTCCCCTCCCCCTCCTCCAAAACACACAGGAATCCTATTCATCCCTTGACATTTTTGTCATTCCCCACTTCTATCCACACCTTTTCTTATTCCTGCATATCTGGTTGTGGAAGGTCACAAAACAATCCTAAATGTCTTCTCTACTCTTAGCCAGGTCTTCACTGCTGCTCCTTAGTTCTGTCATGTATCTCTTGTGGAGAGAACCTAGTAGCCTCCACAGAGACCACTAGTCTCATCAAAACTACAAACCCTTCTTCCATTCCCCTCATCCCAGCAGACACTCTTTATGGAGAAGACAGCAGCCATCCCACAGGCACACCCCCAACTACGGTATTTCCTTCTGCAGGTCAAAAGCACTCTCAGATTTACCCTTTTCTATTTCATCCTATCTCTCAGAGAAGGTTACAAGGACACAACAATTACGATACTGTAGTTGGCACTTAACAGATGTTATTATTTCATTTTATACTCACAAAATTCCCCTCATTTTATAGATGAAGAAACTGCAGCTCAGAGAACTTAAATATATTGCCCAAGGATCCCAACTGACCCCAAGCCAACCAGACCCCGGGATGCCCCAGCTGCAAACAGGTGACAGAATTAAGGCAGCCAAGTTCCGAAGGAGGCAACACAGATTCTGAGCATGGACTGAGCTTTAGCCAGAACAGGGAGAGGGTCATTCTTCCCAGTCATGCTCTCCTAGGGTATTTACTTCTCCTGCCTCTGGATACATCCAGGCTCTCCCATCCGTACCAAGAACCCTTCCTCTGGCCCTGCGACTGCCCTAGCTCTTCTCTTCCCCTCCTGAAAGAGAACGTGATCATACCCTCAGTCTTTCATTTCCTTCCCACCCACTCCTCCTTAACCACTTGCAATCTGCCTCCGTCACCACAGCCTGCTAAAGCCGTTCTCAAAAACACCCCCAATGACCAACCCAACCGTCTTTGCTCAGCTGTCATCCCTCAAACCTTATCTCAAGCATTTGAGATGGTCGACTCTCTCTTCTCCCTTAGGGGCCTTGACTTTGGGTCATCCTGGTTTTCCTTCTCTCCCTTTCCCTCAGTTTCCCACAGGACAACACTTGTCCTGCGTCAGCAATTGTGTCAAGCAATACACAAAGTCAATATAGGAGAAGCTCGTGTTCTAAGTCTATAGTCCAAATATTCTGCATTTAATCCTCACAGCTACTCTGCGAGGTAAGTATTACTAGACACATTTTAACAGAGGGAAGAAACTAAAATTAAGTAACTTTTCCAAGTTTACCTGTGGGAAAAACAAACAGGATTTATAATACAATGTAGTAAGTACTGCATATAAAAAAAGACACTAAAAGAACACAGAGGAACTGAGGCTTAAATAACAAATTTATAAAGAACAGTACATGTGAAGAAACACTTATTCCAGAATGACTTCAGTTGCCTCATCTGTAAAATGGGAATAATAACAATATCTAGTTTATAGATACTATTACATAGCTATGAGAATTAAATTAGTATTTGCAAAGTGCTTAGAAGAGTGTCTGGCCTATAGTATGGTATCTGTAAGTGTTTGCCAAACACATATAAGTAGCAAGAAATGATTAATGTGGCTGATGCTCAGGGTGCATGAGGCAGAATAGAAGGGTGAGCAGGGGGCAGTCTGTAAAGAACCTGGGGTACGGTGCTAAGGGGTTTGGCCAGGCAAGGCCACCCACCCTGTTCCTGGAGCCTGCACCAGTTAATGGGCAGAAGAAATTGCCAGAGCACCCTCCTCGTATTAGCAAGTCACACATGTTCATTGTAGAAGCCTTAGAAAATACTAACAGCGAAAGAGAAGCAAATGACCCTTAAACACCCAATCCTGGAGAAAATCACCTTTGACACCATGGACTTTTTCCAGACATTGTTCTGGGGTCATTTATCCCCTGCCAGCTCTCTTAGCCCTCGAGCAACAGGCAACGTAGGGTCTGCTTCCAAGATACCCCATCTCCACCCACCACATGCCCTGGCCACTAAAAGCAGTTGTTAGATGCGGATCAATCTATACAGGAAAATTTGGGATGACTTGTATACGGAGTTGATTTATGACCATAAATTCATGTTCTGTGATACATAATCTATTCATGTACTGTACTAATATTTGGGCTTATTAACTCAAGTATCTTGCTATGAAGTTTGCCGATAAGAAGTTCAACTTTAGGTTGCTCATTCATTATTTTATCTATCCCACCAGCAAACACTAATGAGACACCAAGCACACATAGCTTCGAAGTTCTGGAAGGGGGTTGAGGATCTCCTCAAGAGGAGATCACAGTATTATGGTGGGTGGAAGGGGAAGTGGGCAGTGATTCATAATCAAATAACAATGAAGTCAGCAAATGCATTGTGTGCTATGGAGTGGGGCAGTGACTGGGCCAGCAGAAGCTCCAGCAGTTTCAGGGAGGAAGTGACATTTTTATTTGGTTTTTAAAGGATAAGTAGGAGTTTCCTGTAGAGAAAGTGAAGAAGGGTTCCAAACAGCAAATAGATAAATAAATGTGAATAAATAAATAAATGGCATCCATTTAGGGAACAGAAAGAAATTCACTGTGGCTGAAGCTCAGAGTGGTTCAGGGGAAGCATAGGAAATGACACCAAAAAAGTCATTTGAGACCAAATTTGGAAGATGCTTATACGTCAAACTTAGGAGTTTGGATTTATCCTGAGAGGTTTAAAGCGGGAGAGTAAGGAGTGCTGGATTGAGGTTTGTTTTCTAAAAGGTAATTATTAATGACAGTGTGACGAATGGGTGGAAACGGAGGGCTAGCTAGCTAAGAGACTGCTGCAAGAGTTCAAGTGCGGTTGTGAACTCAGTGAATGGCAGTAAGGTGAGAAAAACAGGGATGCCAGAGTATTAGGAGGTAGAGTCCACATAACTTTGTGACCAATCAGATGAGAGGAGGAGCTGGGGACCCTCAGGGAATTTGACTTTGAGTGACCAGTAGACAGTGATACCATACGAGTAAATCACGATAAGGAATACTGAAGGAGAATCAGTTTGAGAAGGCAACGTTGGGAAATGTTGTTTTAGTTGACTATTGAACAACCAGGTGGAACTGTTTGGAGGGAGTTGAAAATATAGGGTTCAAACTCAGAAATGCTTATTACTTTCTATATAGATACAGAGAATTCTGCTTTTCACAACACATAATCAGTACATACGGTAGTACCTTATTCTAGCCACACCTCAGGGTAGCCCTGAGAGGTTGGGCAGGGCCAAGGAAGAAAAGGTTTGGAAGCATTAAGAGTCTCCATAGGGAACCCTGAGAATTAATAAAAGAGCCATGTACCCTCCTAACACCTGGTCTCGTAATACCTGGTCTTCACACTCTGTTTAACCAAAGTTAACACTGAGAAGGGACATGCAACAGTTTTTTCTCCACTTAAGACTACTCAGAATTTCTTCAATGAGAAAATTGCTTTGTGATTACTGAAGTGTGCTATATATTATTGCTGATACTGTGGCCCATGGAGAAATATCCTAGATCATTACTTTTTTCATGCGAAGTTTCCCTTCTATTTCTGTAGCCTTTACCCTGCCCTTTAGACTGAGAATCACGGTTAGGCTGAGACCTTCTCTTACTCATCTTTGAATCCTCTGAACTGTGAAGAATGCCTGGCACTTAGTAAATTTTATTAAACAGTGTGCTAAGCCACTCTACAAAGAAGTATGAGTGACACTGCGTATCTGTGTGTGTGTGTGTACAGGATACACACACACACACACACACACACACACACAGAGGGTGCCAACAAAATGTATACACATTTTAAGAAAGGAAAAAACTGTATTAAAATTATGTTGATGGTAACCACTTAGAGCACCTCTTGTAATTGCAGAAGTCAAACGTGACTTGCATTCGTCTTTTTTTATCGGTATATATGGAGTATTATACTTAATACAATTTTTCCTTTCTTAAAATGTGTATACATTTTGTTGGCACGCTCTGTATATATTTCCTCTTATGCACATCCTCTGTATACTCCACAAAGCTTGAAAATGAGGTTAAGTAGGTAACAGCCACTTTAACCCATTTGTAAACCAGCAGAAATGGGGAAACTAGACAGAAAGATGAAATGTAACTTGCTTATAACCACAAATCAACTGAAAGGCAGAACTGGGAAGTAGGCATAAGATATCCTGTTCCCCAACAAGTCTTACAAGGTACACTGTTTTCCTTTAATTTCCAAAATACTCAGTATTTTTAAAATATCAAGACCAATCCTAACAAAATTAAAATTTTCAAATATGTACACAAACACCCAGGGCTGGCCGCAGGTGAATTTGAGACGTCCGCTGTTTATCTTCAGGATGCCCTCATGTGCACCTTCCACACCCTTCTCCCTAGGTGTCCTGAGGCCCCTTAATGCACAGCGAAAGACATACCAGAATTTCTCTCCATATTGCAAATGATCCCTCCCTTTTCCCATATCACAACTTTTATTCCTAACATGGCTATTCCCAGCTGCCTGCCACGGGACAAATTTACTGGGTGATTCACCTGTGTGCTGCAATAGGACCTCAGGTAAGGCACAGGAGCATTGGAGACAGACAGATCCTGCTTCCAGCCTTTGCTCTGCACTTAGAAGTCAGAGCGAGGGCAAGCTCTTTCTCCTTTCCGTTCCTTTGTCTGTAGGAACAGGATACCACTACTCGCTGTGCTAAGCTTGTTGTAGGAATAAAGATAACGTCCATAGGTGTTCAGTCCAGTCTGCACGGGGAGCCACTCCGTAAATGGCAGCATTTAATTAGTTTTCACAACAACTCCAGGAAGTTGTTAGTAAACAACAGCAGAGTGATTATGAGATTAAGTAAGAGGTTGAGCCAGAACTGAACCCAGATCTCTCAAAAATACTAAAGCTGTTTACCTGATTCCAGGTATCACAAGCTGGAATATCTTTGGACTCTTATTATAAAACAGAAAATTATCTTATGTCAAAATCTAAAAATTATAGAGTGCTTGCTATGAGCCAGGCACTATGTGAACCTCTTTACATGTATAACTCAATGAATCTTCACAGCATTATAAATGAGAACTCTTGCCACCCCATTTAACAGATGGAAAAAGCATGACTCAGAGAATATAATTAACTTGTCAAAAGTCACACAATAAACCAAGATTTGAACTCTAATTCCAATCCTTAAGTGCCATATACACGCGATATCACTTAACTACGTAAGAACAAACGTAAACTCAGTGGAAATTTCTTATGCTTATAGCTTTTAACAACTATAAGACCAAAGTAAGTTCACAACTTAAATCCAAACAAACCTATACAATAAATAAGATTTAAATTAACATTACCTGAATGTGATGTGTGGGGTGTTTGATGGAATTGAATCCCTCTCCCAAAGCCAGTTCTTTTGGCAACTACATGCTTGCATTGCTATGTGCCAGGTGATGCCCTTTTCCACACTTTCTCTCAGTTCCAACTATGAAGAGCCCCCGTTTGTACACACACGACCTTCCTATCATTAGGCCTCCATTCGGCACCACTAATTGTTTAGTGTTCAGTCAGCCTCTGTTCTTTCTCAATAGGGCACAACAATTAAAACAGCCCATAAATACAAACCCAATGATGGCAGCTGACATGACATAGTTCAGTGACAAGGGGCCATCCAGAGAATACAGACAAAAAAACATATTACATACAATAAGGTATAAATAAAATGCCTAGAACTTGCAGTCCTTGGCAGATGGATAGCACCAAAGCTTACCACTAACATTCATTGGGTGCCATCATGACCATTCCTTCATTCAGCCACATTCATCAAAGATTGATTCTGGCTCCCTCTACCATCAGCAAAGCACAGATACCAAAGGACCATGATGGAGATTTTAAAAAGTACAAAATGTCTTGCCCTTGAGGAATTTACAACCATATATTTGCTAAGGTTAAGGAGACAAATGATAGTGTTGACAATGAAAGTTCGGATGGGCCAATAGTAAGAGGCTAAAGAGTTCCAGTCAACTCCTGAAAAGCAAAGAAAGATGATGACACATTCTACACTAAAAATCGCAGAGGGGGCCGGCCCGGTGGCTCAGGTGGTTGGAGCTCTGTGCTCCTAACTCCAAAGGCTGCCAGTTCGATTCCCACATGGGCCAGTGGGCTCTCAAACACAAGGTTGCCAGGTTCAATTTCCCGCAAGGGATGGTGGGCAGCACCCCCTGCAACTAATGATTGAACATGGCACCTTGAGCTGAGCTGCCACTGAGCTCCCAGATGGCTCAGTTGGTTGGAGTGTGGGCTCTCAACCACAAGGTTGCCAGTTCAATTTCCCGTAAGGGATCGTGGGCTGCGCCCCCTACAACTAGCAACGGCAACTGGACCTGGAGCTGAGCTGTGCCCTCCACAACTAAGACTGAAAGGACAACAACTTGAAGCTGAACGGCACCCTCCACAACTAAGATTGAAAGGACAACTTGGAAAAAATCCTGGAAAAATATACACTGTTCCCCAATAAAGTCCTGTTCCCTTTCCCCAATAAAATCTTTTTTAAAAAATTGCAAATGAGCCAAAAAGCCTATTCTATCCACAACGGTAGCTCTTCCATTTCCACTCAGAATAGAGTCAAAAGAATGGGCCTCAAGTGCAGCAGAAAATGTTACCCAGGAGAAATAAGAAGAGCCTCAGGATGGACATAGCATTTTTCTTGTGGATATTGGGAATCATTTTGATGTAGACTTTTCTGGTATCGGGAGAAGCATTATAGAATAAATAAAATTTAAAGTCATTTCCAACTTGATGATTCTATAATAAAATGCCCCCTCTTTCGCAAGGACTAAATTCTAGTGAAAAATGAAAGAAAGCAAAAACAAGAATTTGACATCCTAATAGTTTTCCTCCCTTTAACCAACTTATAATAGTAATTACTGACATAGGTGCTTTATATATTGCAAAGCTTTTAAACTAAAAAAAAAAAAAGCAAAGCACATTTATATTAAGAAGCCAGCAGTTACATACACAAGCATGGTCTAATTATGAAGATTATGGTTTTTAACATAATATGCAGAATAAAACGAAGATTTTGAAAAATCTCTCTATGTAAGGAATCTGAAGGCAAAAATTTCCATTTCCAAAATCACACAATAATCTTCATATAAGAGTGTGCTCTTGTACACTATTATAGATTTCTGGAGAGTATTTTTACTGTATTTAAAGCTAAAGTAAGTTTGTTTGTTTGTTTGTTTGTTTTTTCCTGAGTGGTCACTCTTATTATGATTTCTCTAAACTTCTGGCAACCCTCTTCCCAACTCCTCTTTGCAGCCCAAGGGCACTTCTCAACACTATTACCAGGTATGTTTTATGACAATTAAAAACAAAACTTACTAATGTGTTCTGAAACAAGTGTACAAGTGATTGGCCTGGTTTATTTTTAAAATTAGTAAAACTTGGGGGCCGGCCCAGTGGCTCAGGCGGTTGGAGCTCCGTGTTCCTAACTCCGAAGGCTGCCTGTTCGATTCCCACATGGGCCAGTGGGCTCTCAACCACAAGGTTGCCAGTTCGATTCCTTGAGTCCCACAAGGGATGGTGGGCTACGCCCCCTGCAACTAGTAACCACAACCGCAACTGGACCTGGAGCTAAGCTGCTAAACTGCACCCTCCACAACTAAGAATGAAAGGACAAAAACTTGACTTGGAAAAAAGTCCTGGAAGTACACACTGTTCCCCAATAAAATCTTAAAAAAAAAAAAAAGATAATTCTTTAAAAAAAAAAATTAGTAAAACTTGGAATGAGTTTTGTTGAAATAAATCATATGGAAAGTGGCCTTCCTCAAAAATAAAAAATAAACAAATACATAAATATGGATCCCACATAAATTTCATGTAACAGACTTCCAAATTCAATAAAGTCCAGAATTCATAAATTGAATCCAAATATTACAAATCTCTTGGAACAGAGACTATACCAGTGACATCAGCTTGCCATGTTTTCCTCTTCTTCCTGGGTGCCTAGCTAGGCTGTATTTTTCCATCTCCATACATTTAAGTGACGTCATGAGACTGAGTTCTAGCCAACAGAGTGAAGATGGAAGTGATGTAACCCCACTGCCTGTCCCCTAAAGCCTTTCACACCATCCTCCATGTTCCATCTCCTCCCCTTGTCTTCCACTTGGATATAGAAGATCCACTGAAAGATTCTGAGGACTACAAGGCAATGGCCTGTAAATGGTATAAGATTTCTATGTGGGTTAATGACTATGTTCTAAAATTGACTGTGGTGATAGATGCACAACTCTGTGAACCTACTAAAAACCACTGACCTGCACAACTTAAATGGGTGAATTGTATGATATGTTAATTGTATCTCAATAAAGCTGTTTTTAAAAACAACAACAAAAAATGGAGCTACTACATGGAAGGAGCCTGGATCCCTGAATCACCATGTGGATTATACATAGGTATAATGTAAGTTATATAGGTATAATGTAAGCAAGAAATAAACTTTCTATTGTGTTCAGGCATTGGGTTTGGGGGGATTGTATGTGATAGTAGTTAGCTGCATTGAATAACACATTCTATAATAAAAAGACCCCATATCTCAGCTACTCAACACTTCAGACTCCATATCCAAAAAAGGAACATATTGAACTTTGGGAACATATTCCCAAAGTATTGTATGGTGGTACCTGAGGTGGTTTGAGGTGGAAGTTGGACAAACATTTGTTTTTATTGTATTTAGTTTTATGATTACCTTTTATTAATGGTTTTCCCTTTACTGAATGATAGTTTCTTTTAAAAATCAGTGTATTTAAGGAAAAAATGTGAAATTATTTAAAGGAAAACATTAATAACAGTACTACACAGAAGGCACATATATATGTCAAAATCATTTAAGTCATATATATAATGGCTGAAGTTTAGGCAACACTGGGTTAAGTTATCTCTTCATATAAAATTTTGTACCTGTCACTGTATTGCTCCATCACGTGGCCTGCCTTGTATAGCTCCTACTACATGAATTAACAGTACATTAGGATTATTGATTTATGTGGGACAAGATTTGATCCACAGGTAAAATCCCCATGAATTTTACATGATTCTCAGCCACCTCTCCTCACTGACAAGCATTTTGACACAAATCCCAAATGCCTACTTGTTCCCACACCAGTCTTGTTCCAATATTCCTTACTAATAAGATGCAAAAAATAGAGAATGAATTTTTATAGCAACATTTGGCTTCTGGAGCAGAATTCCCACCTGGACACATTTCCTGCCTAGAATGGCACATAGGGAAACATTTTACTGGGAAATAAAAACTTATATGAAAGTCGGTGTTGGAATTGAGGCTCTTAATCTGGCAGCATAGGTACAAAAGGATGAGATTCTCTGGGGTAAACTTAAATATACTAAATCAGAGCATCTGATTTAACCCAGATTCAAGTAATAAACATAATAGGTAACATTTATACGGCACTATGTCCCAAGTACTCCGCTAGGGGTTCACATAAATTAACTCATTTTAGCCTTCTAATAACCACTATACCAGCTCACTTTGCTAAAATTGTTAAGAGAAAAAACACCTGTGGGAAATCTGAAACTGGGTCTCAGTGGCAGAATGGGCTCCCACATTGCAGATCTGCGAGAAAGAACATCCCCTAGCCAGTATCAAGTCTATGTAATGCCTACCATATGCTTAGTACACTAAGCTATACAAAATGGGAAGTCAGGGTGCTTACCACCACTATATACATTAATATTTACGTTTGCAAGCATAATACCGCAGAAATATTTCATTCCTCTTAAGTACTTTCCTACAATTTGAATATGCTGATACCTGGAACTTTGTTTCATAGAGTCTGAAATGCCAGACGAATGTTTATTACATTATAACCATGAATTTCCCACTTTTTAAAACATAAATTAATTCTACTAACTGCCACACCTAAACACTAAGCTCTCCTGGAGGCAACCTTTAAAGAAATACAAGCCCAGAGAGTCACCTTCTACACTAGATTCGGATTAATTTCTTACCCCAGATTAACAAAGCTCTCTTACTCCCATGCATCTGCTAAAATGTTCTTCCCAGGTTCATATGGAATTGTAATGGAAGGCAAATTTCTCTGTAACTCCAGAATTCCCAGCTTGTGTCACCTCAGAAGGCTCTTCAGCAATAACTGCTAAAGAGACCTTATAATCTAGGTAGAAAATAAGACATGCTCACCATTTCAATGTCCTAAAAGGACTAATGAGGGTTCCCAGCCAATCGTTATTTTAAATTTCAGGCAAGAAAGAAAAGCGTAGTCACAGACAAAGCGTTACCTTGGGTCTGTTGGATCTTTAAGATACCAAACAGCCACAAATTCAAGGGACAATGGGGCTGCTTCCATTGCTAAAGAAAAAAGAACTGGAT
The DNA here is from genome assembly GCF_036562045.2 of Rhinolophus sinicus. Classification (NCBI taxonomy): domain Eukaryota; kingdom Metazoa; phylum Chordata; class Mammalia; order Chiroptera; family Rhinolophidae; genus Rhinolophus; species Rhinolophus sinicus. Next base: position 79,124,948 of record NC_133752.1, read on the forward strand.
ATGTCTGTCTACCTGAGAACTCCACCTAATACAAGGTGATTGGAAACAGACTGGCCAATAAAGTGATGGAAAGAGTATAAAAAGTGACTTTAAATATAAAGGCAGAAGTTATAAATATAAAGAAGTTTGTCAAGTTGATTAACTTTATGGAAATGTATGTGAATAATATATACAATGATTGATTATACTGCTAGAAATCTTTTTGCCTACGTGGACTTTTTTTTAACTTACTCAACAGGTCACACTATTTTGGATATTGTTTTAATGCTTTAACATAAGAGAGTCAATGTGTTATAGTGGTTGAGAGCACAGCTTCCGTGTCAGGCACACCTGCATTTAAATGCCACCTCTGCGGCTCCATGTAAATTTCACGTCTCCATTTCCTCATGTGTAAAATGGGGATATTAAAATAACCTATCTCCTAGATTGGTGTGAGAATTAACTGTGATATGCTCATAAAACACTCGGCACAATATCTGGCCCAATGTAATCACTAATATGTTAGCATAATTATTTTTGCCTTTGAATATAAGATTTCTAAAATTTTTCAGTATTAAACTCTTTTCCCCTCCACATATAGATCCTTAATGTTTTCAACCATGCAGTCTCTAATTTTGTTATAGAATTCAATAAGAAAGGGTTTAACAGAGATCTCCCACATATTACTGGCTTTCACGTTGTTTCTTTAGGTAACATACCAGTATTTCTTCACTTTCTCCTTAGAGGACTTCAGTAAATATTCCAAGAACTCAAAAAATATAGGAGAAGATAATGAAGCTTGACCACAGTGCGTAAAATGTCACACAGGATTGGGGAAATGGGGTAATAGCACTCTTTCGCTTGAAACAAAACAATACTTTTAAAACCTAGTTTTAAAAGTAACTTAATACTATCTATCAATTACCATAGAAATGCAGGAAAAGTCCAGCAACTACGTAGGACAGTATTTGCTGAGTAGTTGCATGCTAGATAATGTGCTAAACACAACAGATGTGAAGATTAAAAAGTAGGGCCACTGTATTTACCCAAGAGAAATGCAGGCATCTGACCATACAAACACTTGTACAAGAATATTCACAGCAGCTTTATTTGTAATAGCTGAAAACTGGAAAACAACCCAAATGTCCATCAACAGGTGAATAAACAAATTGTGACATGTCCATACAATGGAACTCTCCATAGTAATAAAAAGAAATGAAATACTGATATGACAAAATAGATGCGTTTCAAAATAATACGCTGAGTGAAAGAAGCGAGTTTAAAAAGAGTACATACTGTATGAGTTTGTTTATTCCAGAATTCTAGCACATAATCTATAGTGTCAAAAATCAGATCCATGATTACCTAGGGATGGTGGGAATAAAAGGAGAGGTGTAAGTTACAAAGAAGCATGAAGACACTTTCAGGGGTGATGGATGTATTATTTTATTGTAGGGATGGTTTCGCACATGTATACATATGTCCAAACTCTTCTTTCCCCCAAACTGGTGCCTGATCCTATCCTCCTCTTTCTTCCTTCCTCGTCACCCCCTTCTTTGAGGCAGGCATGATAAAGGTCGCTCACTGGAAGCTCAGTGAAGACAGACCCACTGCCACCCCAGCACCTACAACACTGCCTGGCATGATCACCGAGCACGTGGCAAGTGCCTAATGACTTTTGTTGAATAAGTCAGTGAATGAATGAGGACATAAATGAACAGGAGGGACATCAGCTAAGTGGAGAAGAGGCCTTCCTTGGGTCTAACGTCACAATATCCAGTCATAGCCACCACTTTTTCTTGACTAAACCATTGCTGAGAAGCATTTTGGCTAGGTTTTATTTTTGCCACTGCTCTTTCAGACATTTCCCATACCAGGTGGGCACAAGCGCACCAAAAATCACTGGGGTTTCAGAGGCCCTGCTTCTGCAGCCCCGGTCCGTGGACGCACACCACTGCCCATGTGTATACCCAACAGACAGAGTGACTGTCACTTTACAACCCTCAGAGATGCTCATTAACTACTGTCAGGGGATCCCTCCTCAACCACTGAGATGCCACTGCAAAGCTCTGCTGTTTTTGTTACGCAGCAAGAGAGAAGGAAGGCGCTTTAATCTAGAGTTCAGTTCTTGGGTTGCTATGGTCAACACTGATTAGCCAGTAGCTCTTTGCTTCCGTACTAATTATTCTGTGTGCCTGTGTGTGAGTAGGAGCGTGTGTGCGTGTTCTGAGGCTCTCCAGCAGACACTTCACATGGTCAGGGTTGTTGTTTTTGTTTTGTTTTTATGACACTTTATATCTTTATGAAAGTGGAAATAACTAGAATCACACAAACACAATCTCTTATCAAGAGGAACTTGGGGGAGATAAGCTTTGTGAGTTTCTGGTGGGTGAGAGTTACAGACAGCAAACAGGGCAAGACAGAAGTGCAATTTCCGGGATAGGTGGTGGGTGGCAGTGGCAATTAATAATGCAAACACACAGTGCACAGTCTGTGGCTTTTGCACGTGGTATGAACTTACATCTGTAGCACAAGTTGGGGTACAATTCCCACCGCCACCCCCAATAATCCCCACCATGGCTAAATGGATTGAAGTGACAATGCCAAGAAATGACAGCCTGAGAGTGGGAAACCCCTGTGACAACTGTCCCACAGCCTCACCCCAGGTGGCAGATCCACAACTTACAGGCAGGACTGGGCTCCTGGATGGGGGAGAAGTTGGGAGGCTCAAAACCTCCCAGGAACTTCAGCTCCACACTCCCCACACCAGACCAATCCCTCCACTTAAGAATAGCCTCCATTGTCACCCCAATAAATTTGAATTTAAAAAAAAGAAAAGAACAGCCTCCCTCCCTGCTTATCTGATGTTGGTGGAGGGCAAAGATTCATGCAGACAAGTATGAACTGGAAATAGGATTTTTTTAAAAATTGAACCAAACTTTGCTCGGGTACCGCAAAGGCAGAGCATTAACCTCGTCTTTAAAAAATCTCCTACTGGAATATATACAATATTTCTCTAGTTCTCTCCAGGGTTAAAGAGATCACAGTGCCGTTTGCTTTCTAAATATCTTTCAAATATTAAACTATTAACACATATATTGGCAGCTTCCCTATACCCCTTGCTGCCCCTGAGAGCAACATGGCTTCCTTTGTTTTCCAATAAAGATAGTTGGCCATCCTGGGAAAAGTTCCTTTCTTTTGCTCCTAGTAGGGCCTTGAGGAGAGGAAGGGAAAGTGAGGGGGGAGAGTGAGGAGGTGGACCTGGGGAAAAAGAATCACCATGAGAACACGGGCAAGAAAGAGAAAATGTGTATCTTGGATCGAGGTCTCTAATAAGGGAAGATGAATGGCCCATCAATTCTCCCCTCAGAATCAAAAAACAAAACAAAATAAAACAAAAACAGATTCATAGAAACAGACACCAAAGGGATGGTTACCAGAAGTGAAGAGGTGGGGGAATGAGTGAAAAGGGGAAGGGGAAAATAGTCAATAATATTGTAGTAAGTTTGCACGGTGACAGATAATTACTAGAATTAGTGGGGTGATCACATTGTAAGATACAAAAATGTCGAACCATTATATTGAACACCTGAAACTAATATAACTAATAGATTGTATATCAACTATACTTAAATTTAAAAATAAATAAAAATTCTCCCCCCAGTAAGATATTCAAATAGAAATACACATAATTGCCCAGTTCCCTGGGTTTCTGTGGACCTAATGGGTGCCAATTGCTGCTTTTAACGTGGTGTCTATAGGAATATTCACTTTGTATCACAATTAATCAATTTACAGAAAATTTCTGTAGCACAATCCCTCAAGTGGGAACATTCTACAGATAAATTCTTTTAAAAACAATTCCTTCCATTGACTGGGTATGCTGGACGGCATCAAGGAAGTTCTGTTGAAACGTTTTGAGGTGTGGTGATAGCATTAAGGTTCCACTAAAGATGAGGACTTCTTGTCTCTGGGTACTGAAGCATCTGTAGAAGAAACGATGCGACTCCTATGAGATAATGGGAGTGGGAGGGATTTGCTACAAGATAATGGAGGTGGGGGGGGAGAGTATGAGTCAGGGTTATTTGTCAGGGTGCTGGGTACAAGGCAGTCCCTGTACTATTCTGCCTACTCTTGAGTATGTTTGCAAATTTCCATAAGAAAAGTATAAAAAAAATACTTCTTTCCAGCACATTTTTTAAAAATGCTGATCAAAGTTGTAGTTGGGTCTACTTACAAAAGTTTTTATGAGGCTACAGAAAGGGTCCATTGTGAACTGGCAAAAAATAGGCATGGGCAATTTTATTAATTACTAGTAATAAAGTTTTAGCCATCATGTGGTAATGTGTACCCTGGATTCAGAAGAAGAAACAATCCCCGACGTTTCCACAACTGCTCTTAGAGGTCACGTTTACACAGCCCCTTGCATCCATCAGTCTCGAAGTGCTGCGTAATTACAGAACTACTGACCCTGCTGAAGTCATGAGTTATTCAGCGCCTGCATTTTACAAGTGGGCAAATGGGGCACTGAGGTTAAACAAACTGACCAAGGACAAATGAAGAAGATACTCTAGGCTACAGCGCTCTACTATCCCAGCTGGGGGGCACAATCAAACTATTCATCCCCACTTAGTTTGCTATTGCTAAAGCACTTAACTCTCAAATACTCTAGTAAAAATTCGTCCAAGTTGTAGAATATATGGACATTCCAGGAAATGCTCCCCAATGCCAAATACAGGATCCCCATAACCCAGGAGCCAGGCCACTCACAGAGAGCCCACCAGCACCCGTAGTGGGGGCGTTAGACGTTTGATTTTCTCACCTCACCCCCTCACCTCCCTTTCGGTGGTGCAGAGGTACCACATCATACCAGTTAGATAGCAACCAGCCTTGGAAGGCTTTCGAGGAACTTGCAGGAGTTACTGTAGTGACTCCAGGAAGTACATCTGAAACCTCCATATTACCAAGCACAGGCTTTTAAGTGGATTCAGAAAGAGAGGTGACTTTTCTCATTAATTCACCAAGGTAACATCAGGTCAAACCATAAGAAATTGCCATGCTTGTAAGTCAAAAATGATCAACTATTGGTAACCTCAGATGGTTCAAGGTAATACATGTTGTACCCTTAGCACACTGGGTTCTACTTACATACTTCACATTCTGAACTAGGAAACGGCTGTACTTTTTCTAACTTCTACATATCACAAACGTAGTTATTATTTGTGAGACCCTTGTTGGACACCTGATGCCCACAGCAGAACGAATGGCACAGGTATGGGTGTGGCACCCTCGTGGTGTCGTCACCACCAGCACCGAGAGCAGTCAGAACTCAATCCATATTTGGTGGCGACAACCCAGCAAGATGTCAGAATTGAATTAAATTTAACATAGCCAAATTAAAACACCAGACAGGTAACCTAGAATAATAACAATTATTTTAAATCTCCAGTATTTTGATTGCCAAATCAATAGTTGTTTCACTGTTGCATGTGTCACGGATATCGTGATTGTGAACTTGGCAATTTGTAAACTTTTCGTTCCTATGAAAGGAAGCAGGTCACACTGAATAGTTTATGCCCCCAAATCAAAAAGCCTTATCTTTGTTTAGAACAAAGTCAGAAATTAACTCAAATCTCCTCACACCATCCCATTAGCTCCCCTACACCTCCTTCAGCTCTTTCAGTCAGCATTTATGAAGCAGCTGCTCTTGTTCTCAGGAATTTCCACCCGGGAAGAGAAGATTACTCATAAGGCGTGTGGAAAGTTCATTGTTAAACAAAAGGCAGTGGCACACGAAGGAAGAAGCAGGTAATTCTTCCAAAAGAAAAGTCACACAAGGCTGTGCGGAGGAGGTGCTTCTCTGAGCTGAGCCTTGAATCATGGATAAGGGAGTTCCAGGCAAAGAAAGGAAGAACGATTATTACAAAGAGAACATGACAAGCAAAGGTACGTCGTTACAAAAGAGCACAGCAGCTTGAGGATTGCAAGCATGTCAGGTGCTGGTGTGTTCAGATGCACTGAGGGGGCAGCTGGAACGGGTGGGAGGGGACCCGGGAGGGGGATGGGACCAGACTAGGAAGGGCTCTGTATGTTATGCTAAGGGGTGGCATTTAATCTTCAGGCAATGAGGAACCAAGGCCTTAAATGATTATATTTTGGCATGCAAGGACACAGGCTGTTAAAAATAGAAAGGTGAGCCTGGCTCTGTTGGTGTGCTGTTCCTTTTCCGAGGAAGAAACACTGGGTAGCTTTTAAAAAATGAAAATGAAAGGACAAGCCACTTTACTTTGTTTTACATATTTCATATCTCATTACACCAAAAACCAACAGGACTCTAATAACACCTTATGGCTTAAGAGCAAAGACTCTGAGGGCAAATTGCCTGAGTTTGAATCCCAGCTCTTCTACTTACTCACTGTGTCTCCTTGGACAAGTTACTTAACCTCTCTGGGCTTCCGTTTCTTTAGCTATACAATAGGGTGAATAATAGCACCACGACCTCAAACATTTGTTGTAGGAATTAAAAGAGTCAAATCATGTGAAGCTCTCAGAACAAGGCTGACAAATGCTAAGTGCTTGATAAATTTAGCTGTTAATATTGTTTTTTCAAATAGTATTAGTCTTTAGGGAAAATAAAAGCAAAAGCCACTAGTTCTGTTTAAGGAAAGACCCTCACACATAACCTTCTAGACTCCAGGAAAAGATCTTCTGAGAAGTGGTGTCAAATTTGACTGTGCCTTACAAAATAAAATGTCATGAATGAGATTCCTCCTTGGGTCATAACAAATATCAGTTGCCTAAAATTACAGGAGAACATAATAGAAATAACCAGTATCTACCATCATCCATTCTTTTCAACCAGAAAAAAGACTAACTTTTACTTCATGGGTCTTATGATTCTGTTTTTAAAAAGGACTGTTAATGTTGCACGTGACCGTACTATTTTTATCCCTTGAGGCTGTTATTTTAGTTGTCTTACAGTATGAAACCAATTCTGAATCAGCCAGCAACTATATTAGCACTTCCTTTTAACGTTAGGAACAGTTGATCTCTGGTAACTCACAGCCTTGACACACAATAGCAGAGAGCACCTTTAGTTAAAAATTTCTCCTCCTTTCAAGTGTAACAGTCATATGACAAAGCGATACTTTTACCAGTTTGTTAGGCTCTCTAGAGGACTTCATGTTCTGGTGAATATAAAGATGAATGTAAGTCTGATCCTATGTAGACACACAATTTAGCCAGCCAAAAAGTATCACAGAATTACCCAGAAGCAGTGCAGTGTAATGGTTCATGGCTTTAGAATCAGACAGCTTAGGCTGGGTCCTGGGCTCTGCCACGTACTGGCTCTACAGCCTTGGCTGAGGCATTCAACCTCTCTGTCCTTCAGTTTCCTCATCTGTAAAATGGGAATGATAACTGCATTTACCTTATAAAGTTCAGTGGATTAAAGTTAATACTTGCAAAGCACAGAAGACCATACATACACATGGCAAGCACTATAGAAGTATTTGGTAAATAAAAAAATAAAAAAAATACTACAAAAGATTTCCCAAGCCATTCTGTTCCTAACTCCAGAAAGCAATTTTGATTTTCACTATGCAAAAGGTGTGCATTCAGGATGACCAGGAAATGATACAATGAGTATGTTTTCCATTGTCTCTGTTTTTAAAGTAGGAATATCTTCCTTCTTAAAGTGCTTTTGAACCAAACAGACAGAAGAGTTTGTAATATTCTGTCTGCATACACATGGTCCAGCAGGGTAGTTTCTCCATTTACAGATAAAGAAACTGAGACTGAGAGTTTTATCAACAACCCAATGTCACAGCTGGTAAATGACAAATCCAGGGTTCAGAACAGACTGTCTGGCTTCAAAGCCCACTGTGCATCCCCTCAGGAAAATGCCTCCTTATAGGATAAACAGCATTAAATGGACTAGATCTGATGATTTCAAATTTACTTCTCTAATCCCTACTTCTCACTTGCGCCGGATTTTGCATCTCTGACTACCTAGCAAGACATCTCTCCTTATGTCTTTCACTTACTTCTCTTTAACATGATTCAAAATAAATCCAACCTATCCATCCTTGAACATAAATCCCATTCGGTCATTCAACAACCGTTTATTATTTATCAAAGGTCAAGTACCGGGCTAAGCAATGCCTTCACCTGAAGCTTATAGGAGACAGAGGGAGGGAGGAAGAAAGGGAGGGATGCTGAAAAACTAATTGTACTAATAATTTATTAAATAGAGATCAGAGGTACAAAGTGATATTACACAGGGAAAACGAATCTAACCTGGAAGATCAGAGAGGTACTGAGGAAGTGATATTTAAGCTGAAACCTGAAGCTGAAGTTAGCCAGTCAAGGGAGAGGAGACATGGATTCTAGACAGAGGACACAGCTAAAGAACATGTTCTAAGGTGAAAGGAGCCAAGTACCTTTGCGGAACAGAAATACTGGAGAGCGGGAAGGTCGGAAGTGAAAAAGAGAAAAAACTGCAGATTAATGTACCATGTTTCCCCAAAAATAAGATCTAGCTGGATAATCAGCTCTAACGTGTCTTTTGGAGCAAAAATTAATATAAGACCCAGTCTTATTTTACTATAATATAAGACCAGGTCTTTAATATAATATAATATAATAAATATAAAATAATACCGGATCTTATATTGATTTTTGCTCCAAAAGACATTAGAGCTGATTGTCCGGCTGGGTCTTATTTTCAGGGAAACATGGTATACAGATGGACAGGCTGTTGGGACCATAGGCCATGAAGACATTGATATTTAAATTGGGGATAATGAAAATCTCCTAAAGGGTTTAAGTAGGGGAGGGACATGATCATATTTGTGTTTTCAAAAGATCACTGGGGGGCGGCCGGATGGCTCAGTCGGTTAGAGTGGGAGTTCTCAACAAGGTTGCCAGTTCAATTCCCGCACGGGATGGTGGGCTGTGCCCCCTGCAACTAAAGATTGAAAATGGTGACTGGACTTGGAGCTGAGCTGCGCCCTCCACAACTAGGTTGAAGGAGGATAATGACCGATGGGTCCTGGAAAAACACACAGTTCCCCAACATCCTCCAATTTAAAAAAAAAAAGGAAACTATCACTGTGGCCATTGTGTACAACAGACTTGACAGAGCTAGAGTGGACAGAGCAGCCTATTAGGATGTGGCAGAGATCGCTAGCTGTCTACCCACCATATCAACCTTTCATCAGTAACAGAACCCTGACTTTTAAGTTAGGTACATTGATACCCAGAATAAATGACTATTTCTCAGCTCCCTTTGCAGCTAAGTATGGCCTTGTGGTTAAGGACTAGTCAATGAGATCTAGGCAGAAGTCTTTCATGGAACATAAAGGAAGGCTCTTAAAGGGAGTTGACTCAGGTGGGAGAAGTCCCTTCTTTTCTGTCTTTCTTCCTCCATCCAGCCTGCAATTCAGACAAAGTGGCTGGAGCTCCAGCAGCTATCTTGGGCCAAAATTAAAACTATAAGCTAGGACGATGGAAGGGAAAGCCAGGATCCAAGATCCCTAAGTTGGATCCACCACACCAGTTCAGAACAGCCTGCCTGCAGTCCTTTTTTCTTCCACATAGAAAAAAAATGAAATACTATGGTTAAGCTACTATTATTTAGTGGTTTTATGTGATATATAGCCTAACTCAATCCTAACTGATACAGAGGCTACTGTATTCACTCAAGAAGCAGCAGTGGTGGCTTGGATCATGGTGGTAGTAGAGATGGGGAAGAGTGGCAGGGCTGAGATATATTTAGAACGTAGAATCAACAAAACCCGTTGAGAGTCCAGACATAAGAGAGGGTGAGGGAGAAGGGTAAGTTTAGACTAACTCTCAGGTTTCTAGAACAAGCAGCTGGGTAGACCGTGGTACAATGACTGAGCTAAAGATGGTAGGGGGACATCTTGAGTTTCTTTTCAGACATTTTGAATTTGAGTTGCCTGTGAAAACTTGTAGACCTCAGAAGAGATATCAGGCTGGGAAGTACAGATTGGAGAAGTCATCAGCACATAGCTGCTAACCCAAAGCCACTGGACTACAGCGTGTATCCGAAGGCGAGTGCGGAGTGAGGAAAGAGGCCCTAGAATAGAACCTAGAGGAACACCAACTCTGGAAGGAGACAAGAAGGAGCAGCCAGAAAGGAAGCAGGAAAACGATGACATTCACGCGAGGAGATAAGTGCCAATTATTCACTGAGTGAACAAGAAGGGCTAGAGGCCATGAAAGAGTCAGGGAGATCACTTCTAGCTGGCATTGTAAGAACAAGGAAGTGGGATCTAAGAGACACAGGCCAGGGGGAGGATAAGGAAAGAGGAGAAAGGCTCAGGAGAAACAGAATGTTCTAAGAGGCTGGTGCGATGGGAGGAGACTCTGAGACTGGAGAGAGACTTTGGAGGGGACTGTATTCCAGGGCAGGGGGAGGAGGATCTCGCCTCATCCCCACCCCCATTCTGAGAACCAAGAGCCCAGTCAGTGGTTCCTCAGCTCACAGAATCAGAAACAGTCACAGGCGGAACACCAGGCTGCCTGATTCCAGCATACGGTGGCTTGCTTTAAGGTAGACAGGCTTTTATTCACCACCCCGGAACTTGCCATGGTTAATTAAATAAAGTTTTAAAGGAGTGCGGGATAGAAGGTAAGGAATTTTATTAAATTTCCCCTTGTTACTTAAATAAAGTTTTAAAGAATGTGGGGGAGAAGGTAAGGAATTTTATTTACTCAAATCAGCATGAGCAGTCAAAAAGAAAGAATAGATCTTTATATACCTAGGGTTAACAATAATATAACAGCAATATTACTAACTTTTCTTCAAGTTTTGCTTGAAATTCATTTAGTGTATGTTTTAGATACATTAGCTCAACTTATCCCTACAACAACCCTATAAGGTAGTGACTATTCTTACCCCATTTCACAGATGAGGAAACTGAGGCACAAAGTGGTTAAGTTCACTTGCCCAGAATCATATAAGCTAGTGAGTGACAGAGGCCAGTATTTTAACACTGGCCATGTGACATCAGAACCAATGCTTCATGTTTTAGTCAGAAAATCTTTTTTAACTCAAAAAGAGAATATTTTCAGCCATTACATTAAAGAAATTAGTGGAAAAATAATTATGCAAAGCCATAGGCAAGAAAATAACTTCTACTTCACTTGAGTACTGAGGAAAATGGTCAAAGAGAAGGTAAGCTGGTTTTCTTTTCTTTAATTGATCTGTCTCGTAACTCAGAAGGAATGGAACCCAAGTTTTAGTCAGCTCGTGGTACCCTGATACGCTCTTTCCCAAACCTGTTCCTCTAAAACAGAGCCCCCCTTGGATGTGCTTGTGACAACTGGATACAGCGCAGACATTCAGTCAGACTACCCATGAGAACAAAGGAAGACGTGACCCCCAACATGTGACCCCGACATGGAGGTCAGGTGAAGGAAACTGTTCCATTTTTAGTTAAAGTTCACCAATGTAAAAGTGAGTCTGAGGCAGTGTGTCTGGGGCAGTGGAACAAAAGAACCAATATTTCCACTGAAGACACAAATAGGCCTCAGTGTTTCAAATTAAAACCTTTTAAGAGTGAAAAGTCACTGAGAATTCAGAGTTGGAGTTATGAAGCTACCCTGAGATGTCTGGGCGAAGCAGTCATAATGAATCATGATTTGTTGGTTCTGGGTTAACCCAGAGACTTCACAAGCACAGACTTTTCAAGCACAGAGGCTCTACCGACAGCAGACACACACAGGGGCTGGGTATCAGTGAGGACCCACACAGCTCAGGGAGCCATTATTAGAAACCCAGCATGTATCAAATTCTATGCAGGCACTGGGAGGGGAAGAGGGGATAATGATAAGCAGAAATGGTCTCTGTCCTTTTTCCACTTTCTTTCCTATTTTTGCATTTGGCTAGTGTGCAGAAAAGAGTTAACACAGCAGGCCTGAAACTGCTACTCTTAGAAAGGCCTAATTGCCTTTCTCCAGTTGGCCCTTGTCTGGCATCTGGGAACTTGGCCTTTTGGAAGGTTCCCACTGTTCCCAATACTGATTAAGAACAGCTAATTGTACCTAAATTGTTTACACAAACAACATGGTTTATGCTGAACATCTGCTTTTCCTTCTGGAGACTGGATTTTGGGGACATTCTAGGCAGAGGGTGCCTACATACCCAACCAGTGCCTTAGGCACTGAGTCGCTAATGAGCATCCTGGCAGGTGACATTTCACCTACGTTGTCACAACTCACTGCTGGAGGTTTTAAGTATGGCCTGTGTGACTCCACTGAGAAAGGACTCTTACAAGCTTGTGTCTGGTTTCCTCCGGGCTTCACCCCATGTGCATTTCCCTCTGCTGATTTTGCTTTGTCTCCTTTTGCTGTAATAAATGATGGTCATGAGTATAACAATATGCTAAGTCCTGTGAGTCCCCCTAGCAATTAATTGAAGGGGGTGTGTGTGTTGGCGATCCCCCCATCCCTCCAAAACAGTTGGTAAACTAGAATGAGCTTTGGAGTAAGAAAGAGCTGATTTACATGCCAACTTTGACACTTACTAGCTGTGAATCACTGAGTTAATTAGTTCCCTAAGCCTTGGATTTCTCTGAAAATAAGATAGTAAGCCTTGCTTCAAAATATGATTGTGGTAAAGATTAAATATGCAGGAGACACTCAATAAATACTATACCCTTTTCTCTTTAGACTAACATGTGCATGGCACCCCTCTGCTACCAGGCAGCTCTAAGGAGGCTCACTTCACAATCCCTCCCTTCCACTGATGTGTTGGAGTCAGCTTGCGCCAGCTCACAGGAGTCTATTGGAAATCTGCCATGGTGGCAGTACTTCCCCCATGGGCATTGGCAAATGCTAAAAATCAGGGCTTCTCCCTCAATTCCCAGTTGCAAAACATTTACTACCACACCACTGTCTCCCTCATTAAAAATCAAATAAAGATGAAGTTCCTGCCAGACAGGTTCTGTTGCCTAACCAAAGATAGCAAGCATACATGCATTTTTAAAAAGAAAACGGCTACATGAAAAGGTGTTCAACATTATTAGCCATAAGGGAAATTCGTATCAAAAAGGGAAATTCAAATAAAAAACACAACAACATATGAATTCACACCAACTAGGATGGCTAGAATAAACAAGAGAGATGACAATAAGTGTCTTAAGGAGAATGTAGAGAAACTAAAACCCTCACACAGTCCTGGTGGGAATGTAAAATGTCACCACATCCCCTTTGGAAAGCAGTTTAGTAGTTCCTCAAACCATTAAACATAGTTACCTAATGACCCAGCAAGAGAAATGAAAACATATCCACACAAAAATTTGTACACAAATATTCACAGCAGTTCTATTCACAATAACCAAAGGGGGAAACAACCCAACTATCCATCAACACATGAATTAATAAACAAAATGTGGTATATCAACATAATGCACTATTATTAGTTAAAAAAGGAATGAGGTACTGATAAATACTGTAACATGAATGAACCTTGAAAACATTATGCTAAGTAAAAGAAGCCAGTCATAAAAAGTATGATTCTATTTACATGAAATATCCAGAATACGAAAATCCAGAGACAGGAAGCAGATTAGTGGCTGCCAAGGGCTCAGTGGGGATCGACTACTTAATGAGTACAGGTTTCTTTTTTTCTTTCTTTTTATTTTTTTTATTTTTATTTTTCAAGATCCATTGCTTTTCTTTCTTGGCCCTCTTTGGATCAGTCATTAGGATTCTATAATGTCTATTCCTTTATACTAGCAGCCCATCCCTTTGGACATTTTAGTGACCCCTCTTGATAGTTTCCAGTTGCTTTTTTTCATTTGTTTTCAGAAATGATCAAAGTTATATGCAGTTTTTCAGATGTAAATTATGTAATTTTGTGCCATCTGAACTTACAAGATTTAATATTTTCTGACTTCAGATGATTTATAGATAATGGCAATCAAATCAGCATTAATAGTGATAACTAATTATTTTAAAGATGCAAAATGCCTTTACCACCATTGTTAAATTAGATTTTACAACTGTGTAAAATAGGTAAGGCAGATGCTACTCTTCTCTCACCTTTTAAACACAAGATTACTAAGGTTCAGAGTAATTATGTGACTCCCTGATACCCCAGACCAAAAATGCACTAGACCTACATTTGCTGACTCCCCATTCTTATATTTAATAGTCTTAAAGACTATCCAAAATTAGAGGTAGACGTGCAGGATGTTATGTGTAAAGTTTAGTCATTTAAAAACATGGAATAAAAGCTATTAGCAAAGAACCTAATTAAACTTGTTTCTAAATAAAAACAAAACAGAAAATATTTCTAGTGGTGTGTCAGTGTCCCTATGGAGGAAATGAAAACTACATGTTGACATGCTAAGTAAGTCTCATTTAAGTTTCTTTGGTGTAATCTTTGTAAAACTTAGTGCTGAGAACATTTTATTGCAATTTAGGAACCAACGGTTTGCTTATCTCAGAATGTATGGGAAGCAGCTCACTTTGACTTTCAAAAGATGTTTTAATAAATTTATAAATTTATTGTAAAATAAGGAAGACTATGAATTCTAAGTTTTATTGTGATTTGTTTTATTGTCCTAATCATTTTTTTTTAAATATTTAATTCCCTACCCATCCATTTCTCCCACCCCCAAACCTGCCTCTGGCAATCACCAATCTGTTTTCTATATCTATCAGCATGCTTTTTTTTTTAATATTCCATATATAAGAGAGATAATATGCTATTTGTCATTCTCTGACTGATTTATTTCACTTAGCATAATGTCCTCAAGGTCCGTCTATATTGTCACAAATGGCAAAGATTTCATTCTTTTTTATGTTTGAATAATATTCATATGTCTAAATAAATATATATTATTGTAACTCATTATGTATGACTATAATTCATATACACAAATATTACATGAATATTTATATATATGAATATATATCACTTCTTTATCCATTCATCCATTGGTGGGCACTTAGATTGTTTCCGTATCTTGGCTATTGTACACATGGCTGCAATGAACGGCAATATATGCAATGGACGAGAACATATCTTTTCGAGTTAGTGATTTCATTTCTTTGGATAAATACCAGAAATGGTAGTTCTATTTTTAATTTCTCGAGAAACCTCCGTACAGTTTTCTGTAGTGGCTGCACCAATTTACGTTCCCACCAATAGTGCACAGAGGTTCGCTTTTCTCCATGTTCTCGCCAATACTCGTTATTTCTTATCTTTTCTATAATAGCCATACTAACAAGTATGAAAGTGACATCTCATTGTGGTTTTGATTTGCATTTCCGATGATTCATGATGTTGAGCACTTCTTCAGGTACCTGTTCATCTGTCTATTTTTAAATTAATTGTTTTCTTTGTCTTTTCTTTTGTTTTTGCTTTTTTTGTTTTTGTTTTTTGTATTGGGTTGTATGAGCTTTTTATATATTTTGGATATTAACCAAATTACATATCACATACATGATTTGCAAATAATTTCTCCCTTTCAGTAGGTTTTCTCTTCATTTTGTTGATGGTTTCCTATGCTATAAAGAAGCTTTTTAGTTTGATGTAGTCCCACTTGTTGATTTTTACTTTTGTTTCCTTTGCTTTTGGTGTCAGATTTTAAAAATCATCACTAAGACCAATGTCAAGGAGGTTTTGCCTATGTTTTCTCCTAGGAGTTTTATGGTTTTACATCTTACATTCCAGTCTTTAATTAATTTTGAGTTAAATTTTGTGTGGTATAACATAGTGGGCCCATTTCATTCTTTTGCATGTTTCTGTCCAGTTTGTCTAACACCACTTATTGGAGACACTGTCCCGTGGATTGGAGACACTTTTCCCATGTATATTCTTGGCTCCTTTCTTGTAAATTAATTGACCATATATGTATGGGTTTACTTTCGGGTTCTCTACTCTGGTGCATTGATCTTGTATCTGTTTTTATGCTAACACCATACTGTTTTAATTACTATTGCTTTGTAATATAGTTTGAAGTCAGGGAGCATGAAGCTACCACCTTTGTTCTTCTTTCTCAAGATGGCTTTGGTTATTCAGGGTCTTTTGTGGCTCCATACAAATTTTAGAATTGCTTGTTCTATTTCTGTGAAGAATGCCATTGGAATTTTAATAGGGATTGCAACGAATCTGTAAATTGCTTTGGGTGGACATTTTATCAATATTAATTCTTCCAGTCCACGAGCATGAAATAGTTGTGGTTTTCAGTAAACAAGTCTTTCATTTCCTTGGTTAAATTTATTCCTATTTTTATTTTATTCTTTTTGATGTAGTTTTAAGGAGTGTTTTCTTAATTTCTCTTTCTGATAGTTTCTTATTAGTATTTATGAATGTAACTGATTTTTGCGTATTAATTTTGTATCCTGAAACTTTCTTGAATTCATTTATTAGTCCTAACTGCTTTTTGATGGAGTCTTTAGGATTTTCTATATACAATATCATGTAGTCTGCAAATAATGACAGTTTTACTTTTTCCTTTCTAATTTAGATACCTCTTATTTCTTTTTCTTGCCTAATTCTTCTGGCTAGGACTTCCAATACTATATTGAATAAAGGTGGTGATAGTGGACATCCTTGTCTTGTTCCTGATCCTAGGGAGAAAGCTTTCAGCCTCTTACCATTGAGTATGATGTTAGCTGTAATGATCATATGATTTTATCCTTTATTTTGTCAATGTGGTCCATCACAATGACTGATATGTGCATGTTGAACCATCCTTGCATCCCTGGAATGAATCCTACTTGATCATAGTGAATGATCCTTTTAATATATTGTTGAATTCAGTTTGCTGATATTTTGTTGAGGATTTTTGCATCTATGTTCATCAGGGCTATTAATTAGCCTGTGATTTTCTTTTCTTATAACATCCTTAACTAGTTTTGGTATCAGGTTAATGCTGGCCTTGTACAACTAGTTTTGAAGAGTTCCTTTCTCTTCTGTTTTTTGGAAGAGTTTAAGAAAGACTGGTATGAATTCATCTTTGAATGTTTGGTAGAATTCGCCAGTGAAGCTGTTTGATCCTGGACTTTTGTTTGGGAGGTTTTTGATTACTAATACAATCTCCTTATTACTAATCAGTCTGTTCATATTTTCACGTCTTTGTGATTCAGTCTTGGTAGACTAGTTTCTAGAAATGTATCCATTTCTTTTAGGTGGTCCAATTTGCTGGCATATAATTGTTCATAGGAGTCTCTTACGATCCTTTGTATTTCTGTGGTACTAGTTGTAACTTCTCTTTTACTTCTGACTTTACTTACTTGAGTTCTCTTTTTGTCTTGGTGAGTCGAGCTACAGGTCTGTCCATTTTGTTTATGTTTTCAAAGAACCAGCTCTTAATTCCATTGATCTTTTATATTGTCTTTTTAGTTTCTATTTCACTTAGTTTCTATTTCACTTTTTAGTTTCTATTTCACAAAGATTAGCAGTGCTCTAATCTTTGTTATTTCCTTCTACTAACTTTGTTGTCTTTCTATCTAGTTCCTTGATGTGTAAACTTAGGTTGTTTTAGATTTTTCTTGTTTCATGAAGTAGGCTTGTGCTGCTTCCCATAAATTTTGATATATTTCCATTTTAGTTTGTCTCAAGGTATTTTTTTATTTCTCTTTTGAATTATTCTTTGACCCATTAGTTGTTTAGCAGCATGTTATTTAATCACCATATGTTTGTAAATTTTCCAGTTTTCTTTGTGTAATTGATTTTTCATTTCATATCATTATGGCCAGAAAAGATATTTGATATGATTTCAATCCTCTTAAATTTTATTAAGACTTGTTATGCAGCCTAACGTGTTATCTGTCCCATAAAAGAGCTTCTTCCAGAGAATAGCTTATATACTCATTTGGAACTCCAGTCTTTGCCTTTGCTACCCAGAGGCCACCATCAAATCACCTGGCTCTGGTGGCCAGTGGAGCTTATGCCTGCAGTCCCATAGGACTGCATATGTTTGCATACTTTTAATAGCTGCTGCCTGCAAATGTGGCTTACAATCAGCTTGACTGTGGGTGAGGAGATCCTCCCTGTGAGACACTGGCAGGTCTTGGCACATCTTCAACTCCTGGGAGCCATTAAAAATACAATAGGCTGCTTGGACAAGCACAAAGGCTTGAGTGACAACCAAAAGCTGGGACAAGGTTGATGACAAGGTTCATCTCCTACACAAGGCCACTTCTTCAAGTCTGGGAGAGGTGGTTGTTTCATCTAATGCATACTCACCAACATAGAGAGTCAAGCAAAATGAAGAAACAAAGAAATATGGTTCCAAATGAAAGAAAAAGATAATACCTCAGGAAAAAAACCTTAGTGAAACAGAAATAATTAATTTACCTAGTAAAGAGCTCAAAGTAATGGTCATAAAGATGCTCACTGAACTGGGAAGAAGAATGGATAAACACAGTGAGAACTTCAACAAAAAGATGGAAAATAAATATAAGACGGTACCAAATAGAAGACCTAGCACATTT
Source organism: Rhinolophus sinicus (assembly GCF_036562045.2). Classification (NCBI taxonomy): domain Eukaryota; kingdom Metazoa; phylum Chordata; class Mammalia; order Chiroptera; family Rhinolophidae; genus Rhinolophus; species Rhinolophus sinicus. Next base: position 79,143,407 of record NC_133752.1, read on the forward strand.
TTTTAACAGAAACTTTGCAACCAGAAGGAAGTAGCACCATATATTCAAAATGCTGAAAGAACAAAAACTTCCAATCAAGAATACTCTCCTCTGCAAAGTTATTCAGAATTAGAGAGATAAAGAGTTTTCCAGACAAGCAAAAGCTAAAAGAATTCATCACCACTAACTCAGCCTTACAAGAAATGTTAAAGAAGCTTCCTTAAGCTGAAAAGTAAGGGCTCTAATTAGCAACAATAAGAACATATGAAAGACTAAGTATCACTGGATGGGTAAATATATAATAAAGGTAGCAGATTAATCACTTATAAAACTAGCATGAAGATTAAAGGACAAAAGTTAAAAATAATTAAAAAATAACTATGGTTACAGTTATTAGTTAAGGTATATACAAGATAAAAAGGATGTAAAATGTGACATCAAAAACATAAAGCATGGGGGGAGTAAAAATGTTGAGCTTTAGAACGCAATCAAACTTAAGTTGTTATCAACTTAAAATATACTGTTATAGATATAGGTTGTTATTGCAAGCCACATGGTAACCACAAAGTAAAAGCTACAGTAAATAGGCATATAGAAGGTAAAAAGAAAAGTATATAAATGTACTGCTAAAGATAGTCATCATCCACAAAGGAAGAGAGCAAGAGAAGAAGAAAGGAACAGAGAGGAACTACAAAAACAGCCAAAAAAACAAAAACAGAAACAAAAACAATCAACAAAATGGCAGTAAGGACATACCAAACAATAATTACTTTAAATGTAAATGGTCTAAATTCTTCCATCAAAAGACAGAGTGGCTGAACGGATTTTTTAAAAAAGACCCACCTATATGCTGCCTACAAGAGATCACTTTAAATATAAGGACACAAAGTGAAAGTGAAGGGATGGAAAAGGATATTCAAGGCAAATGGAAATCAAAAGGAAGCTAGAATAGCTATACTCATATCAGACAAAACAGACTTTAAAACAAAGACTGTACTAAGAGACAAAGAAGGGTATTTCATAATGATACCAGGGTCAGTCTAACAAGAGGATATACCATTTGTAAATATTTATGCACCTGACATAGAAGCACCCAAATATATAAAGCAAATATTAACAGAGCTAAAGGGAGAAGTAAAACATCAATACAATAACAGTAGGGGATTTTAATAACCCACTTAATCAACGTAGATCATCTAGAAAGAAAATCAATAAGGAAATATTGGCCTCAAATGACACAGGAAACAAGATGGACTTAACAGATATATACAGAACATCCCATCCAAAAGCAACAAAATGTACACTCTTCTCAAGGGCATATAGAACATTCTCAAGATTTCTGTTTGGGATGATGAAAAAGTTTTGGAACTATTATATTGGTGCAAAAGTAACTGCGGTTTTTGCAATTATTTTTAACCTTTTAAATCACAATTACTTTTGCAGCAACCTAATAGATAGTAGTGACTATTGCACAACATTACAAATGTACTTAATGCCACTGAATCATATACTTTAAAATGGTTACAATGGTAAATTTTCTTATGTATTTTACCACAATAAGAAAAAAAAAGATATCATTAAGAAAATTAAAAGACAAGCCACAAGTACAAACAAGTATTTGCAAAGGATATACAGACTATGGGTTTGATTCAGAATATATATTTGGTACTTTTTTAAAAACAAAGAAGAAAAGCAGAAAACCTAATAGAATAAAAAGGAAAAATATCTAAATGGAGACTTTGACAGAGAGTAAATGCCAATGGACCATGAAAATATGTAGACCTACTAATCCTTTAGTAATCAAAGAAATGCCGGTTGAAAAAACAGTGAAGCACCACTACACACGCACGAGAACTAGGTTACCCAGAGGCAGGGGTGAGGCTCAGGGCTGACAACGGGAAAGGTCCAAAGTCTGAACAGAGAGTGGGGAAGGCAAGTCTCCTCTTCTATTCCACATAGCCAATAACCACTGCCAATATATCTGAATGCTTAATAACTATTTTAAGATTTGAGAATTATATTTGTCCTTGAAAAAGATTCTAGTGATTTCATAATCCAATTTCTTCATTTACCATGAAAACTGATGCACTGATTGGATAACTGACCTCCCCACGGTCACACTAGCAGAGCCAGAACTATACCTTAAACCTTCTATCTGTTAGTTCACGCTCCACTGTGCCCCAGCATCTTGATGTGCATGAATATAAAGACCAAACTTTGTCACTTCCCGTTCATAACCCTCCAGAATCTTCCTACTAAAAAACAAAAAAATCCCAAGTCTTTCCCATGGCCCACAAAGCCATCCATGCATGATCTCGCCCAGGTCTCCCACCTCTTCCCCCACACCCCACCCCATTCCACTTCAGCCCCTGGGCCTCTCTGCTGTTTCTTGAGCAAAGAAGCACTTGCTGTCTCCCTCTGGACCTTGCATGCCTGGCTTCCCTGCTGGACACCCTCCCCCAGGCTTCTAAGTCACCTGCCTTTCTCTTACCAAGGTCTTTGTTTCCTGACCATCTACAAAAAACAAAACACAAGCATGCAAGTTTCTACCTCTCCAATCCTGCTTTACTTTTCTTCATGGCAAGGAGATATTTATTGGTGTATGCTGTCTTTCTCCACTAGAAGATAAGTTTCATAAGAGCAGGACATTTGCCTTACATATTCTTGTTTCCCCAGAGCCTAGAACAGTATCTGGCACAAAGTAGGCACTTAATATACTTTTGTTAAATTAATTAATTAGAATAAAAAATGAATTTTTTTTTGGCTAGGAAATTAGGATAGAGATGTCTGTGGGGGGCCTTCCAAGTCATATGCCTGGGGTTGAATTCTATTGCTCCACCAATGATAGATTTATGAATTATATATCTAGGTTTCTCTATGTCTAAATTTTACAACTCAATTAATTCATAAAATTTAATGTCATTAGTTATGTATGTTCCTCCATCATCTTCCATCACTACCTCTTTCCAGCACAGTTTATAACTTCCTTAGCAAAGAAAGATTTAATCTCACCCTTTTGAGTACTGCTTAGGATTTAAAATGCTTTTATTTTTCCTAATATTTTTCGTTGTTTTCTCCTCATAATTAGGATTAAATTGAATAGAAAACAATGCCTTTATAGCAAAGTTACAAACAGAAAATTATTTCTCTATGTAATATTTAGAAATAGCATAGTATACTGGTTAGTTACAAAAAAGATTTATAAAAATCAAGAGTTTGATTATATATCAACAATATCTAATTACAACAAACAGAACATGACAAATAACCTATTCACAAGAGGAACTACAACCACAAAATACTCCACAATACTTTTAACAAGTACGGGACTTTAAAAAACAACTCTGAGGAGCATGTTCTCGATCCATTGAGATTTTGCTTCCCAGCAACTGACGTCAGTTTGGCTCAAATAAACTCTTACAAGCTTTCAAAAAAACAAAAACAAAAATCTCTGAACCTATTAGAGGGAAACGAATTTAGCACATTATATTAGACATATAGCACTTCGCTCTTAAAAGGAAGACTTTTAAGAACATAAACCAATTATAAACGTGCTTGGTTTTTAGCTGTTTTACAGCATAGATGCTTGTAAGTATTTCACTTGCAGAATTTGTAGATATTGTCAGATATTAGAACAAATAAAGTCTTACATGTTCTGCACAGGTAAATCCAGGTTTTGAGTGACCTGAAGCTTATACACTTTGGGGAGAAGTCCTTCTTATTTTTTAGTGCAAAATTATGAAACAAAATTGCTAGGGCCCTTCCAGGTCCCTTAGAAAGGGCTGTACAATTGAAAGGGTCTAATGCTTAGTTTTCTTTAATGTGATTCAAGGTAGATACTCCTCTGGTATTATAAAAATGTAAAACTGAAGCAACACCACATTTATCACAGCCGGCACCCTGTCATGTGTCCCACACATAAATATCCAGATCAGATGGCCCCCAACAAGAGTTCCACCAACACAGACTCAGGGATGCTGAGAAAGCGAAATAACCCTACCCTGAGGTACGCATTTCCACCAGTTACCAGAACACAACGTAACAAGCAACAGTGATCTATTTAAGGAGTGAATCACCTGTGAGTAGGAGAATGAAACAATTATGCTTATTGCAATTCTAGGAAAAGCCAGATGTAAGAACAGAAACTCTGAAACACATTAGATAAAAAAGACACAAGTGGGTGACAATGCAACCTGCCTACCATAACAGCCGCTGATACTTAAAATGGTATTTACTATATGTCAGGAACTGCCCTAATTACTTCCTACTCATTTACTCCTCACAAAAACATGTGAGCAAACTACTATTATTTGTCCCAGTTTTAACACGTTGCGTACGGCGGGGTTTAAATCCCTCGTGAAGATTCTCGTGATCCGTGCGCAACGTGTTAAGATGAGGAAAATGAGGCACACAGAGATTAAGTAACTTGTCAAAGATCACAGCTAATAAGCAACACATTTAGGATTTGAACCTAGGTCATCTGGCTCCAGAATCCATAGCCTACTCTCTAACTCTTAGAAATTCTATTAACTTGGAGGTGGACCATCGACCACGACTGAATTTCCCTTGAATGAAGAAGGAACAGAAAACTGCTGATAAGCTGGTTCTAGAACCTCAAGAAAAACATTATCTCACCCAATGGATGTTGGTCTTGTTGCCTACAGATATTTTAGTCATAACACCAATCCTTAAAAAGTGATTATGTGTGATTTCTGAAAATAATGACCCTGTTTTTAAAGTAAAATCTGAACTACATATTTGATCTTTAGCATCCAGATACTCATCTTTTTCCAAGAAAGTTTAAATCCATACCATTTGATATTGTACTATAATTAATCCTAGATAGGACTGAGTTAAACTAAAAATCAGCTTAATCTACTATTTTAAAAAATGTTAAAACTAACTTACTAATATGTTGCAGTAGATTTATAGGGGTCTTTTTCAATTGTGACACTGTTCTCTTCAGCTGGGGTAAACTATGAACGTAATAAATTCATCTTTGAGTTACTTGTGAGTTTTCTCTGTAAAGAATCATTTAAAGTATTTATGAAATGAATTTTCATTCATATTATTTAACCAAACCCACTTGGAAGTTCTTAAGGGTTTAAACCTACATATAGCCCTTTTCAAACTTCTTTCTTATTAAGGATTCACTGAAAATTTTTCTTTCTGTGGGTCTCTTTTCTGCACAACTTTAATTTACTGAAATGCAAGGGCTCCCACCACCTCACAGGGGTGCAGCGAGGCAGAAATAAACACAAATCAACAACTGTTAAGGAACACCCTTTTTAATGTCTGCTGTGTAAAGCCAATGACGGGAGGGAGGAAGGAAACATGTCCAGAGGTGGTCAGTGAAGTTACCGTTTAAGGAAGTCCCCTTTGTGGGAAGTAGCACAGTGTGGTTTACCAGCACACTCGCCAGAAAGATAAGACATTTTGGTTCACCTACTCAAATGGGATGTCACTCCAGAGCAGAAGCCTATTGCATTGTCCCTTGGTTTCTTCCCTTGCTAAATACACGGTGCACACATTGGTTGGTTACTGATACACTTTATGGAGACGCTAAGGACAACAGAGCAGAGCAACTCTGTATGCAACACCCCTGTACTTCTGTGAAATCTATGCTATGGAAATTTTAACAGAAGGAAACCTTGAAATCCTGTAGGTGCAACCACCCACATTACACGTGGAAACCCAAGGGCCAGTGAAGAGTCCCAAGTAATCTAGAAATGCATGGGCAGGTGCAAACAGCAGCAGCACGTAAGATAAGAACTCCAGGTCTCAGGAGACCCCCTTCACAAGAGAGTGGGCGTAGCATAAGAAAGTCTGCGATTATGAACCCATGAAAGTAGAACTATCGCTTAATCAGACTGTAAACTTAAAGCCAGAATCATTCATCTTTTAATTCCTCCATCCTAGCGTACTATATATACTCACTAAATCTTTGTTGTACAAGTGATGAATAAACTAAAACAAATGATGAGTCCTATATAACAAATAAAAATGTATAGACTCTCTTCTACCAGGAAATATAAGTATAGCTGTAGCTACCTACATACCTATATACAAAATATACATATACATATACCGTGTTTCCCCGAAAATAAGACCTAACCAGACAATCAGCTCTAATGCGTCTTTTGGAGCAAAAATTAATATAAGACTTGGTCTTAGATTATATTATATAAGACCCAGTATTATTATATTATATTTTATATTATATTATATTATATTATATTATATTTATTATATTATATATTACACCTGGTATTATATTATATTATATTAGAACCAGTATTATATTATATTATATTATATTATATTATATTATATTATATTATATTATACTATTATTATATTATATATTAGACCCGGTATTATATTATATCATATCATATTATATTATATTATATTATACTCAGTCATATTATAGTAAAATAAGACCGGGTCTTATATTAATTTTTGCTGCAAAAGATGCATTAGAGCTGATTGTCTGGCTAGGTCTTATTTTCAGGGAAACACAGTATGTATTCGTTTAAAGGGAATAAAATTCGCATGTTACAATCTAGCAGGGACTTCTACCTATCTATGTTACTTTTTGCAGTGGCAAATAAAATTAAGGAACATCTAGACCTATGTGATTACTTGGAATAAAGACAGAATGGAAAAAAAGGTTTCTCATACAAACTAGGCTAAGGGGGGGGGGGAATTGTTCTCCCACAATCTACTATAAAAAAATCACTAGAGATATCATGTAAGTCTCTTACTTATATAATTTCATTTAACAAACAACTACATTGCAAATACATTTTGTGCATTTTTTTTTCATTTCAGGTGTTTTCCAATATGGAATCATGCAAATATTACAGACAATATTCTAAGATTAAAAATCAAAAAGGTAAATGAAGAGCTCTGGTAAAAAGACAGCACAAACGTTATTTTAATTCTCTGAGGTAGGAGTCATCAAACTTTAATATGTATTCAGAAGTACAGTAGTTCACAAAATCCAGAGGCTAATAATGGCAGGAGTTCTCCTCAAAGAGTCATAGAATTAACTGCTGAATAACACAGGTGCTTCTAAGCTCCCTTCTGCAGATAATTCTCTACATATACTTGAGCGGCATCAACCAGTGGCTGAGTTAGAGGGTCCTAAACAGTTTTAGAAACAACTCAACATGGAGTTTCACTTTCTCAAATTGCCATGTGATTTATTCTGACAGTTCATACTTGATTGTTTACAATAATATCCACATTTTAGTTCTGAGGAGAGATTAATACTAATAAATACCAAATAAACAGTCTTATTGTTAAACTTAAATGATGCATCTCCTCAAAAAAATAAAATGGAACAAAACTACGTGGCAAATAACTATCCATCCTAATGTCTCTAAATATCTTTTTGCTTCCTCAAATATTAACTGATCATTACCATTGTAATTATTACCAACATAAACTTTGGAGAGCCAAATGGATGCAAGGTACTGTGTGATAGGTTTGAATTATGAGGCCACAACCTCTGCCCTCAAGGTGATTGTGTAGTTGGTGGGGAAAAGGCAATAATAATAACACATACAACCAGCAAGATGGAAAAGGTCTCCCACTTACGAGGATTTGAGATGAGACTTGGATGCATAGAAGAGAGAAGCAGAAATGTCAGGTACAGCAAGAGCAAAGCTTCAAAGGCAGAAAAGTGACAGGTATTTTTAAGCAGAGGGGTCTGAATGGTCACTAGATGGTGTCCACTCTGTGAACAACCATTTTATTTAAGTTGTATAAGCGCCCTCACCCCCTTGGGCAACCCAAACACATCCTTTCCAGAACTAAGACAGTGTAATGAGTGGCTGATAAAGAAACATTCAAATCTGAGTTTTGGTCCAGACTTAACCAACCAGCTTACTGGGTGACCTCGAGCAAATATCTCCTTATCCTAATTTTTCTCAAGTGAAAAATTCGGGGCTCATTCTTTAAAGCTCCTGCAAGCTCTAAAATTATATGATTCTTTTTTGTTACTAAGAAATCAATTATCCACGTGTATGAGTAACCATCAGTTATATACATCTATATAGGTCTAGAACAGAACAGTTCCACAAACCCGCCAAGCCCCCTGTCACCCCAGGGCCTTTGCACATGCTGTTCCCTCTCTATGGAATAGGCTTTCTCTGTCCAACGGTGTTCATACTCCAGATCTTGTGCATTCTTATCACAGGGAGGAAAAAGGTAACTATGTGAGGTAATGGTTACATTAATTAGCTTGATTGTGCTACTCATTTCACAATGTATATGCATGCCAAAACATCACGTTGTGCACCTTAAATAGACACATACTTAAATAAAGTTGGAAAAAAAAGTTTTAATTTAAAAACACTGCTCGGGGCAGCCGGTTGGCTCAGTTGGTTGGAGTGCAGTGCTCATAACACCAACGTCACTGGTTCACATGGGCCAGTGAGCTGCGCCCTCCACAACTAGATTGAAAACAGCGACTTGACTGGGAGATGATGGGCCGTGGAATAAACACACTGTTCCCCAATTTTCCCCAATAAAAAAAAACAAAAAAACACTGCTCATACTCCAACCCTTGGCTAAGAAGAGATCTTCCCCAACCCCTCCCTAACCTCCACCACCCCCAAATTTATATAGTCTACACTTCTGTCACCCAAGCTTCCCCCACTCATATCATTTGGTCTCTTTTTAACTGTTCCTCCAGGCTATCATTCCTGTCCTCATCAACAAACACGCCATAGAAACTAATTACAGAAGTAGCTTCCTAGAGTTCTAAGAATCCTCAGCCCAGTTCATGATGCAACAGAGAGAAATAAAACTCAGCTTACAAAAATCAAGATGTCAAATATAGTTCTTTTTAAAAAATATTGCAACAAGGCACACATACTTCCAATTAAGATAAATTTCTTTCAAGACAGGCAGGTGAGAAAAGGGAGGTGGAGAAAACACTATGTTTATTTCAACTATAATACCGTTTCCTAAACATTCTGGGAACTGTTCTTTTGAATATAAACAGTGGAAAAATAACTAAATAAACCTTTGATAGAAATTTGACTTTTTGATATCACTGAAAATTGCTCAGAGCTAAGACTTATGAATAAAATAAATTAGGTAATACCACTTCTAAACAAAATGCTGATTTTTCTTACTGTCTTGGTCTCTCTTGTCATAATACAAATAATCAATGAATAAACCACAACTATTATAGCCAGATCCTAGAGTGTTTTTCAAGACCTAGAATCTCTGTATTATTTCTAGTTAAAGTCCAGCATGAGAACCAAACATTTGATTAAACTCCCTCTTCATTTACTAGTAATTACTGATACTGTACTGTTCTCCATAAAATGCTTTACGTGCCTAACAACTGTTTAACACAGAAGAATAAAAAGTTAAAGCTGAGGCAGGGTAAAAATAGGGAAACAGGAAAAAGTGATTTTAACTCATCTTAATGGACCAGGCTAAAATAATTTCTTTTGCAGGAGGAGGGACCTTCAGCAACTAGTGAAGACCATGAGAATAAGAGCAGAACAGACTGTAATGATTTTTAAATCTGATTTCATGTTTCTGGACTCTCACATATAATCAGTGAGTATTCGTGGTATAGTTGGCACTTTATAGTATGTAACAAAAGATGGCCTTTTCTTCCTTACATTTCTCTTCCTCTCAGCATTGACATTTATGTGATTAGGGATTAAATCCTGGACTTGGCAAGGGGGGGAGGTTAAAAAATAGCTATGAAGATATCAGCAGAAAGATGAATGAAATCTGACTACATACTACAGATTCAATAACAGTATTGTGTCAGTGCTAAATGTCTTGATTTTGATCATTGTACTGTGGTTACAAAAGAGAATGGCCTTGTTCTTAGACAATGCATAATGATCTATTCAGACCCTAGGATTTCAGACCTGCATCTTGGCCTTTTTAAGTAATTAATAATGAGGAAGTTCAGATCCATGACAGTAGAATAAGAAGATAGATATGAATCAAGAGTAAGAGAAGAAACATGAGAAAGGAAATTGAGACACAAAAGAGGAAGTTGATACTACCTCATTTCAGGAACTAGGAAACTCAACTGCCAGTAAGAAAACGCTTTTTCATGGAATAACAGTTGATAATTTTCAAAGCCAAAAAAAATTCCCTGTACACTAATCTCTGTACTATCTATTGAGTATTTAAAACTGTACCACTTTTTACAAGCTAGTGACCTATCTTGCAAGCCTATAAACTCTGATGTAAATGCTTCATTAATTTGTATCATTATTACTACTGATTTGCAAAAAAAAAAAAAAGAGTTAAAATAGCAGGCCTATGAGACTACTATCCTGGGAAAGGCCTGCGTACAAGGTTGGCCCTTGGCTTGAACTTGGACTTTGGGAGGGTCCTACTATTCCCAGCATTGATGATAATAGCTCACTGAGCCCGAACTGTTTGTACAAACAATATGGTTTATGCTGAATACCTGCTTTCCTTCTGGAGTCTAGAATTTGGGCACATGCTAGGCAGAGGGTACCTACATGACCAGCCTCAAAAAAGACTACATGACTGAGTCTTTTTTGAGCTTCCCTGGTAGACAACATTTCACAATTGTCACAATTCGATGCTGGAGGAATTTTGCACACCCTTTGTGACTCCACTGAGAAAGGACTCTTGCAAACTTGTGCCTGGTTTCCTCCAGACTTACCCCATGCATCTTTTCCGTTTGCTGATTTTGCTTTATCCCCCTTCACTGTAATAAATCATAGCTGTGAGTACAACTATATGCTGAATCCCATGAGTTCTCCTAGCAAATCATCGAACCTGGGGGTTGGCCTTCGAGATACCTGACACTAGTCTCCCTACTCCTCAACTTTATAAACTATTTGCCAGTGTCCATACTGGAGAAGCGCCAAACCAAACAAATTAGGAGTACCAAAGTCCAATTGTTGAAAGTTGCTGATTTGTTAGCTAACAACAGTTACACGTTTACAAACTACCTGAAATGTTTTTATTCAACATCTCAACATAGAGAAATCTCTCCACTAGGGAGATAGAAACCAGAGCATTCATCCATGGAAAACAGAGAATGGAGCACATTAACCCAAACACAACAGTGAGGTGCTACTGGGCTACCTAAAAGCCAGGCAGAGAGTTGTCATGCAGGAATTCAGCCCATTATTGTCAGAACTTTTTTTTTTTTTCAACAATTCAAATTCCTACCTTAAAACTTCTAACTTTGTAATATGGGCAACTATTTCTTTTTAGCTGTGAGAGGCAAACAAATCTGTGGCCGAATTTCAAGATGAAGGTCATAAGTATGCTAATGAATGTCAGTCCCTGAGAGAAACACCCAGAAGGGATCAAAATGCCCAGCTCATCAGAGGAATGGAGGTTACGCTAACAGCACTAGACTCCCCGGGCCCGTCATCAGTAGCCAGGAAGGAGATGGATTCTGATGCTAAGCATCAGAAACTGGGTTTTCACAAGTTGTCACAAGCTCCTCATTGTCCTTTCTGGTTCTCATAGCGGCTGAGGGCAGCTCCCAGGCAAGAGAGTGGGCCAGGTTCTGAAGAGAGGTTCCACTGTTCTCTTTATTCTGCTAAAGCCACTAGGGCATTTTTCAGTTTGTATGCTTAGTATCTTCAAGGTGACTTAACAATTGCAACATATTTCTACAGTACCAGTCCGTATTTCTAAACTGACAATGCAGGTTTCTAAGGCTTTTTGGTTAGTAAAGTACCACATTTTACCACTTTTAGTGATACTACTTTTTTATTCTTTTCTCAGTTACTGTATTACATTTAAATTATAACAAATCATTACCGTACAGCAAAAATGTATTAATGTTTCCCCTTAAAATCTGTTTTAGATTTTAAAATAATTCATATTTCTGGTCTTATCTGAAATCCTTTTGTAATCCTGAATTTTTCAGACTTAACAAATGAAATATAGCACATATGCCATATATTACATAACAATCCCAGCAGGGACTGCGACAGCCCCACATAATTAAACACATTAATATTTCTACACATTCACACCACACAAAAAGTTCACCGAGAATAAATAAAGACTGAAAATAGCCTCATCCCTGGTCAACTAAAAGAGTTTTTGAAGTTTTGCTCTTCAGCATTTTGGGGATTAGGAAGGTGAATAAAGAACTAAGTCCGAAATTACATAAACCTGCAGAATCCCACAGGTCACAACGACAAGCCACAGAGGAAATTAACAGAGTTGATGACCACTATTGAGAAGCAATGCCATTCAGTCTGAATTGGGGAACAAAACCACAGAGAAATCAGTGGGAGTAAAAACAAACAAACAAATAAAAACAAGTAAATCAACTTCGGAGGAAGGTATTCTAAGGACAAAGCAGAACTAAAATACCAGACCCCAAAATCACCAATAACTGTAACAAACCAGACAATAGCACGTGGTCAAGGAAGGGCACCCCAGCCTCCAGCCATTCCCTGGAACCCAAGACTATTTGTGGTGGGGAGGACGGGGCTGGACCTGCAGTGCTATACAGTGTGTTCCCAGCAGACAGGAGGAAAAGATGGGCCGGAGGTGGCTATGCGTTCATGCACCTGAGCTGGTGGTAGAACAGGAGGCTAAAGCGACTGGAGAGCCAGGAGGCGGCTCACCACACACCCTCCCCATGCCGCTCGCTCACTGACCAGGTGTTAGTGAGTGCTTCTCCCTGCTCAGAGGAGCTTCACGGTAGCTACTTGTCACAAAAGAAAAGTTAAATGGTTCTGCTTTAAGTCAACTTTGGTAGTGTTGTGTCCGCCAAATCACTAACGAGTTTTATGTAACTTCTACTTAATCATGAAGAAATATTCGTATAAAGCAATGAACCCAGACACAGTCTATACTGTCTTTCCCTGAAAATAAGACCTAGATGGACCATCAGCTCTAATGAGTCTTTTGGAGCAAAAATTAATATAAGACTCAGTCTTATTTTACTATAAGACCGGGTATAATATAATATAATACTGGGTATAAAATAATATAATATAATGATATAATACTGGGTAATATAAGACGGGCTCTTACATTAATTTTTTACTCCAAAAGACACATTAGAGCTGATGGTGTGGCTAGGTCTTATTTTCAGGGAAACACAGTACATACTAAAGAAGACTTTGATACATAATACAGTGATTTATGGGAAAGAACCAAGTACACAATATACTTAATGAATTCCATAAGGATCTGTTTTTGCTAACAGATTAATTCAAAAGGCTGATACAAAACGTATACTAAACCCATAATTAACAGACTTGTGAATAATGTCTATCCATATCCTAAACTTTATCTTTCAAATCCAAATGATAACAAATCATTACCTAATTTCAGTAACCTAAAGCAGATTATTCCATAAGATTTAGGGGGTGGGGGATGGAGGGCGGGAGACAGTGTCATAAAATGTTATCAACATAGAAAGCAGCAAAGTAAATTTTGATTGCCTCTTACCTCTGCTCGACCCTCATAGTAGGTTAACATGGACTTGGTTAGCACAAAAAGTCTCTCTTTGTAGTTTAAGGGCGATGTCTTCTTTTTCTGCTGTGACCTTTTAATAAGAATCTCTTCTAGAATAGTGTTAAAACTCATCTCAGTCTTCTGATCACTCCTTCTCCTGCCATTGAAGATCCCAATATTCTAAAGTGAGAAAATGAACAATTGAAATAAAATGTGACATTTTAATTTTCCAAGGATGTTATCATTTTGAACTACCAAAAAAGCTTTCTCCTCCCCACAGCTGGGGCCAATGAGTGCTACTCTACGTAGCTGGGCCGAGAACGCCCAGGGCACAAAAGCTCAACCTCTTCTCCTTCCCCAGTCCTGTCCTGTTCCTCCGTATCCCAGCATTCATAAGAAAGTCAAATCAAGGTTTGTCATGATGGTGATTCACTTCTTTGTACCTCCTTAGCATTCCTTAACTTTTTGGCACACTCTTCTGCTATTTGCTTGCAGGGCAACAAATATCTCAGATAGAAAAGTACATTTCATCACCTGCATGGCTGGTTTAGGCTGGTATTTAAATTGCCTCAGGATCTTGGTGCCCAGAATGGAGGAGCACACGGACACGGCAGATGTGTAAACAAAATAAATTACCACAGTAGTAGATATGATTCAATCTCCATCTCTGAGAAGGATGTAATCTTAATCGCGTATCCTAGTCACTAGAGCTACAAGGATGATCTCTGATGTGCACATTACCACACTCCACAGTTCTCTTCTCAACCACATGAGAAAAGGAAACTCACCCAGTCCCAGCTAACCTACTCAGGGCACAGCCCATCTGAATAAGGTCCTCCGTCATATATTTGGTGCCCCCATCCAAACTCTCCACACCTAGACTCAACCTTCTAAAATTCAACAAAATTTAACTATGTGAAAACCCCAAGATACTCGGAAAAGGCCTAAAGATTCTTATTTGAGACAAGCTGAACTGACCAGAGCCTTTGCTTCCCTTCCCTCACCACACCATTATAAGAAGTCATTGCATATCAAACCATACAGGCGATGGAAGTCATATGAAGAACACATGGGTCACCTGAGAGCATAACCAGGGACCTGACACTGAGTTAGTCACTGAGGAATGCTACCATTTTATTCAAACTACATCTTCACACCCAACCTGAATCCTCAGAAGCACCCTTGCAACTCTCTACTACTGATTTCTCGTCCATTCAGGCCCCTCCATTTTCCGTATACAAGTAGTTACTTTATAATAGCTTAATCTCTGTATACAAGTTCCTTCATTTACAAACCATGGAATTAAACACCACAAGTTTATTGTGAGGTTTAATGAGATGCAGGAAAGAACTTGTTATGCAAACACTACACAAATGTTTATTATCATTATTTTTTTAAATTCCACTGCTCTTTTCCTAGCCCAGAATATTACAACCTGGACCATAATAGCAGCTTTCCAACTGGTCTTCCTTTCCCCAGGTTCTTGCCTCATTTTATTCAGACAACACACACCTCATTCCCATTGGATCACTCTTCAAAGATCCCACTTTCATCACACCATTTCATTCATCAGAAACCCTCAATGCCTCCTCAAAGCCTCCCTACCACCGGCACGATAAGGTCAAAACTCCTCAGTTTAACCCTGGAGATTGTCCACAATCTGGCTTCAACCTAACAGCCAATCTTTACTTCCACTGCTCTCCAAACACTCCACACCCAGTCAAAATACTTGGCGTTCAATCCCTGGCCTAGAAAGTCCACTCTCTCCACCTATGAAAACTCTACTAGCTCAAAATGCAACTCCTTGATAAGGCCTTTCCCTGATGACGCCAATGAATTAAAACCTTCTGATTCACCTACCCATGATCTCTGTACCAGTCATCGCAGAGCCCATCACAGTCTTCCATGTTCTATAGCAATTAATATACATATTTTAACTTTCACCTAGATTTTAAGCTCCTAAAGAAATAGTTCTCTACCTTAAGGACCCATTAGAGTCACCTAAGGAGATTTTTTTTAAATGCAGATGTCCCAGACCCACACAAAGATATTTTTATTCAATTGCTCAGGAGTGAGGGCATCTGATTTAATGTGCAGGTAGTTTTGAGAGTCACTATCTTAAAGAAAGAGATTGGGCTTGTACACTGACTCTTTATATAACTCTTGGTGTGTATGGCAGTCTCTCAATAAGCAGCTGGGATAACAGACCCACTTAACTCATTAGCCATCCTAAACTGAGAAGTCAGAGAAAAGCTCTTTCTTGTTCCTTTTGCATCTAAGTTGGTCCTCCTTATTCTAAATTAAGAATTCTGGTACTCTTATCATACGTTTTTTTCTGAGAAACTGCTGATGTAAAAATACCACTTTGGAAATCACCTTTTCATCTTTGTGCAACATATCTTCAATGCAGGGTGAAAATGATAACTTACAAGAGTGGATTATAAAAAAAAAAAAACAAGCTATGCCATGGAAAACAGGCCATATGCAAATGTGGAGTTCTCAGCCCAGTGAGTAATACCATAGTTACCAAATGGAAGGCAGACTTTTGGAAGTCCCGAGAGGATAAGGGCGGGGTGTGGGGGGGTGGGGGGGTGGCTTATCTGCAGTTCTAGAAGAAAAAGGTCTCGACATCAGGGCAGAAAATTCAGTAAGCTTAAAAGTATTTCATAAAATGGATCAAATTCAGAATGGCAACCATCAAGGGCAATACTAGAACTAGAAGACAATGGAGAAAAATTCCAGAGGAAATTGATTTCTAACCTAAAATTCTATACTCAGACAAACTATCAATGCAGTGACAGCACAATAAAGACGTTTTTCAAAGATGCAAGGCTTTAAAGTTTTATCTCTTATTCACCCTTCTCCAAAAGCTACTTGAGGATGTACTCTATCAAAATAAAGAAGTAAACTACAATCTACCTGGAATCTAGGAAACAAAGGTTCCAACAAAAAAGAGAGGTAAAGAGAATCTCCCAGATGATGGAGAAGGAATATCCTAAAATGACATTAATCAGTAACCCAAGAAAGCAACGAGGCCAATTAGATCAATTTAAAAGTTTCTTAGAAAGAGTTCTTTCAGGAGATGAGCCTGAAGGTATTGGGAGAAGATTTACAATAAATTAGTAAAACTTAGTCAACTTTTAAAAATTAAATAAATCAATTAATTACAGGGAACAAAACATATACAGAAAAGGAAAAATTATCACAGTATTGTATAGAGTTTAGTTATAAAGAATACCTAGAACATCACAATAAGGTAAACAATAAGTAATAATCTTACTATTCATAAAATATGGTGGGGATAACAGTGCAGGAAATGTGCTTGGGTGTGAGTGGAGGAGTATGTTGTGAAAGAAAGCTATATCCCCCATAGTGCTAGTAGGAAGTCAATAGAGCATACCTAAAATTGAAAAATAAAGAAGTGGAAACAAGTATGTTACTTAGAAATTGACAGTACTAAAATGTTTTTAAAAAACAAAGATGGTTGTCTCTGAAAATCAGAAAATTATTGGAAGATGGCAGTGTAAAGGTATATGTTCTCTACTCTCCTCCCTTAAAAGCCTATTCAAACTATGAAACATGAAAACAGAGAAAAACAATCCCATCTTCCAATGAACAAAAGATGGCCTTCAACCTCAAACTATAAAGTATGCAACACATACCTGCCAAGTATTGTGAAAAGTGGGCCAAAGCAAGGAGGAGGCTGAGAGCAGCTTGACCTAAAAGTAAACAACATTATCCTGAAAGGTCAATCCAATGACCTTTTGATAAGATCAGTGAAATCCAGAGCGATAAACAACCATTGGAGCATCAGGGAGTATCCCTATAGAATTACTATACATACAGAAAACTAATAAAAATTGTAATTACCATTATCAAGCTTTTACTGTTTTGTTATATGTTGTCACTGTTCTAAGCATTATGCACTTTAGATGTATCATTTAATTCTCTCAACAAACTTTCTCAAGTAGGTACTTTTACCACCTATATTTTACAAACCACATAGTAAGAATAAGAGCCAGGTTTTATTAATACAGGCAGTCTAACCACAGAGCCTGCACTGTTAATGACTACACTACATGGCCTCTCTAGTGGAAGGGAAGGGAGAACTGAAGAAACGAGCACAGCAGGCTGTTTTCAGCCTCCTAGTTTAGGGAAATGGCTAAAAACAATTGGATGCAATCTCTAGATTTCAACCGAGAGAATTTTTGACTTCCGAGGCGTCACTAAGAGGCACACCAACATCTCAGTACTAAAAACTGAAGGGAGATGTTCTCTCAGAATAAAGGAAAGAATAGGTTTGGTGCTGTAAATTAAAAAAGGAAGATAAAACAAAATTTCAGAGTACTCCAGCTTTATCTCTCCATAGCACAAATAGCTGACCCATTCTGAAATAAGAATCTCAGAGGCACAAACTATGGTTACAAACATCTTTAAATAAAACTCAAAGCTTCCACTTAAGCGCTTTTCCCTGTATCTTATTGGAGTTGAACACAACAACACTATTGTCTTTACCTTGGCTGCTAATTGTTAAAAGTTGGGAAACCTGAACAATCCTAAAATTTGTATGGAACCACAAAGACCCCAAATTGCCAAAGCAATTTGAGAAAGAAGAACGAAGCTGGAGGCATCACAACCCCTGATTTCAAACTACATTACAAACACGATGGTGTTGGCACAAAAACAGACATAGATCAATGGCACACAGTAGAGAACCCAGAAATAAAGCCATGGATACATGGTCATTTAATTTGCAACAAAGGGTTCAAGTATATACATGGGGAAAGGACAGTCTCTTCAATAAATGGTGTCGGGGAACACTGGACAGCCACATGCAAAAGAATGAAATTGGATCACTACCTTATACCATACACAAAAATTAACACAAAATGGATTAACACTTAAATGTAAGACCCGAAATCACAAAGCTCCTAGAAGAAAACGTAGGTGGTAAGCTTCTTAACATTGGTCTTAGAGAGGTTTTTTCTAGATATGACACCAAAAACAAAGGCAATAAAAGCAAAATTAAACAAGCGGTACTACATCAAACTAAAAAGCTTCTGCACAGCATAGGAAACCATCAACAAAATGAAGAGAAAACCTACCAAATGAGAGAAAATAATTGCAAAGCATGTATATTGTATGTAATTTGGTTAATATCATATATATATATACGTACACATATATATAAACTCATACAACTTAATAGCAAAAAAATTAATTAATTTAAAAATGGGCAGAAGATCTGAATAAATATTTTTCCAAAGAAGACATACAGACGGACAACAGTACATGAAAAGATGCTCAACATCATTAATCATCAGGAAAATGCAAATCAAAACCCCAATGAGATACCACCTCACTCCTGTCAGAATGGCTGTTTACAAAAAGACAAGAAACAATAAGCATTGGTGAGGATGTGGAAAAAAGGAAATCCTTGTGCACTGTTGGTGGGAACGTAAATTGGGGTAGTCACTATGGAAAATTGTATGGAGCTTCCTCAAAAAAACTGAAAATAGAACTACACCACATGATCCAGCAATTCCATTTCTGGGTACTTATCCAAAGAAAATAAAAACACTAACTTGAAAAGATTTATGCACCCCTTGTTCACTACAGCATTATTTACAATGGCCAAGATATAGAAACAACCTAAGTGTCCATCGATGGATGAATGGATAAAGAAGATGTGGTAAATATACGCAATGGAATATCATTCTGCCATAAAAAAGAATGAAATCTTGACATTTGCAACAATGTGGACAGACGTCAAGGGTATTATGCCAAGTGAAATAAGTCAGAGAAAGACAAATACCACATGATATCACTTATATGTGGAGACAAAAAACAAAAAAGAAAAACCACAAGCTCAGATACTGCACAGAGAACAGACTGGTGGTTGCCAAGTGCAGGGGTTGGGGGTTGGGCAAAGTGGGTGAAAGGGACCAAAAGGTACCAACTTCCAGTAATAAAATAAATAAGTTCTGGGTATGTAATGCACAGCATGGTGTCTATAGTTTATAACACTGTATTGCATATTTGAAAGTTGCTAAGAAAGTAAATCTTAATGTTAACTAAACTTATTGTCTAGTCTATTATACGATCATTTTGCAATATATACAAATTTCAAATAATATTGTACAACTAAAACTAATTTAATGTTATATGTCATTTATACCTCAATTTTCAAAAAAATTAAAAATATATTTTTTTAAAGTTTGGAAAGCTTAACACATTAGTCTTTGAATACCAATATTCTGAAGTGGATAATGGAAACTGTCACTGTTCCACCCATGAGAAGCCCACACCTCCAAGAAGTTCTATTCTCTGTCCAGTGTTGCAAATCTGAGTACCAGCCTAAAGGCACTCAATTTTATGGTCTGGCAATTTTAGCCAAAAGAGCTTAGTACCTTTTTCATTGTGAAAGGTTTTGCCAGGGGGAAAATTTGATTTTCTTTTTCTTTTCTTTTTTTCTAGTAAGTAGCTACTAGGGCGGTCCGTGCTAGTCTATCTAACCTTTCATAGTATTTTTAACCAAGGAAACAGAGGTGCTAACCAGGTAAGATGGTCAGAGATAGATGAAAACAAAAGTGACTGTGAATTACCAAATGATAGCATGGTAAAGGGTACAGTAAATAAGAACAAACGGCCTAGTTACCAGCGTAGGGAAAGGATGAACTCCTTACAAGAAGGAGCAGAGTGATTCAAGGTTGTTGAAATTCTCATCTCATTAGGTTGAGCCACACAAAACTGCCAATATCCAGGACTATTTTACCTACACCATCAGCAATATCATATAATTCAATCTAATACCGTGTTTCCCTGAAAATAAGACCTAGCCAGACCATCAGCTCTAATGCATCTTTTGGAGCAAAAATTAATATAAGACCTGGTCTTATTTTACTATAAGACCAGGTAATATAATATAATATAATATAATATAATATAATATAATATAATACTGGGTCTTATATAAATTTTTGCTCCAAAAGATGCATTAGAGCTGATGGTCTGCTTAGGTCTCATTTTTGGGGAAACACGGTATTTGGAAATACTCTAAGATTAGCAGAGTTTAGTTAAAGCCCTTGGTTTCAGAACTTTTCATCAGAACACATTGCCTATTACACATCTTATCATAGGTTTATGACAAAGTCAGTGTGTTTGCAATTTTAAGAAACCCAACATGAATAAACATGAGACTGACATTTATCTCAGAAATCAAATGCTGTGTGCCTGCCAGCAATATCTGTAGATCGTATTTCAGTTCAAACATACCTAAAATGGGTCATTATTATATAAGAACAAATCTAACCATGCTCTCTACTGCAATGTACACTCTCAAGCCCCAATTTCCTTTTATAAAAGGGGAATTATGTAGCAGAAATACAAGCAAAAGAAAAAAAAAATGCTAGGCTGACTTCTATCAGAATAAAGCATACATTCTAGGTTCCCCATTTAACATCATGAATTGGAGCTATTCCAGAATTAGGCAACATTTCAGCTCTCAAAAGAAAGTTAATACTGTAACCTTTCTTATCTATTTAAACAAAGGCACCCAATGATGACCTGTATTTTCTTGAAAGTCAACTATTTCTCCTTTCAGCCAGTAGACATGTTGTAGGTTACAAAGGTTTGGGTACTTGTCTGCTGATCTATTGAAGCTGGACTAGTGAGGAATCCAAGCATCAAAGATATCTAGTAAAACCCTTATCATCTAGTACCATCTAAAGAGAAGACTTCTTGGGACAAAAGGCAAAAGTGACAAAGGCCAGTGGACTTATCTCATCTCTCCTGGTAATGTATCCCCAACCCCAGTCCACTACCATATGGTGGGTAATTGGACTGGGAGGAAGTGAACCTAGAAATAGACTGAGCAGTGCTGCACTCAGAGAGTTGTTTCTAATTGTCCATATGATACAGGTATATGCACGAATATAACAGGTACTCTTTCAGTCAGGTTTGGATCTCACACCAGGTCCTTCCTGCTGTCTTTGGCTGAGACTGGGTTTGGGGGCCTCCCCATTTGTAAAATGGAAAAAAAAAGAGATAAAAGACTAATGGATGAAGGAAGACGTTTTAGAAAACAAACCATATGCAACACTTCCAAGAATCAACAAATATATTTACTGTACAGGAGAGTCATAGTTAAGTGGTGCTAGAGAGAAACAAAAGTTGTCCAAATACAAAAATATTCATTAATCAAGTGACTACATAGGCCGCAATCCAATATCCCATCCACATTACTCGGGTCTGCTCTGCTGGTCATTCTCTCTCACTGAATGAGAGATGCAACAGTCAACAATACAATTGTAAATGAAATACCAAGTCATCAAAAGAAGAGAGCATTCAAGAAGTCAATGAGAGTGATGTTAGATAATTGCTCCAATCACGTTCAGTGCCACTGGCAAATGAGAATCTTGCAGTTAGGGAGCTAGTAAGAAATAAAATAACATAATAGAAGTGTCCAAACAGAATACAGGCGGCTGGATGGCTCAGTTGGTTAGAGCACAAGCTCTGAACAACAGGGTTGCCGGTTCGATTCCTTCATGGGCCAGTGAGTCGCACCCTCCACAACTAGACTGAAGACAACGAGCTGCTGCTGAACTTCCAGAGGGGCAGTCAGATGGCTCAGTGGGTTAGAGTCAGAGCTCTCAACAAGATTGCTGGTTCAATTCCCACATGGGATGGTGGGCTGTGCTCCCTGCAACTGAAGATTAAAAGTGGCAACTGGACTTGGAGCTGAGCTGCGTCCTTCACAACTAGATTGAAGGATGATGACTTAGAGCTGATGGGCCAAAAACACACTGTTCCTCAATAAAATTAAAAAGGAAAAAAAAAACACGGAATACAGAATGATTTACAATTAAAATACTAAGATACTCTGGAACAGCGCTTTTTGCTCCCTTCCTCACCCTCACCCTCTTCACACACACCAATCCATTCTCTACTTCTTCCTGGACATATGGGCTAGAGACGATATTTCCCAGACTTCTTTGCAGTTAGATGTGGCAATCTAAGTTAAAACCTGTTCAAGAACAAAATTCAACTGACTACATTTAAAGATCTAATTGGCTTTATTGATTGATGAATTGAGCAGCATCCCATCTAGCAACTAAAAGGGTACTAGAATGAGTTGTACAAAACAGAAGGTTTTTGAGGCAAAAAAAAAAGTATAGGACTAAGAAATTAAGAGTCGATTATTTCCGGCAGGGACTCCTTCCCTAAGGGAATGGCAGGAGTCTTATCAAGCAGATCAGGAGATTCCATTCCTGGGAGAGTCTGAAACTATAATTAGGCTAGTAATTAAGTTTTGGTATGGTGACATGGCTTTGAAAAAAGTAACTCCATTTTGGTCTGTTGTTTCTTTTCTTAACAAGCCAAGGGATATGTACAGAAGTGGTATGTGGATCATCTTAAACTTAAAGACAAGCTACTTTCCCTGGAGTTAGAGCATTTCCCACCTTCCCACCAGCTGGAAAGTGCACATGGCAGACTCAACTTCCTTTATGCATTCCAGGCATCACGCAATGGAAAGGAGGAGGAATAAAATGGAACCAGAACCTGGTCCTTGAATGACTTCATGGAGCAGAGCTGCCCCACCAGCCTAGATGAGCTAACCAACATGGTAAGAAAGAAATGCACTTCTATCTCATTTGTGAAATTACATACAATGGTTCTTTGTTATAGTGGCTTAACCTTTATTCTACCTAATAGATACACTCTGGCAAAAATTGATAGTTTTCTAATGCTTTTGAAAAAACAGCCCTCTTTAAATTTGTGCTGACAAATTCAAATGTAAAGTGAAGGAAGTAAAACTTTATCATGCATTTTCATCAGCAAAATTATCTCAAGAAAACAATACTTGATTCACTCACTCTTTGTTCTAAGAGTTAGCAAGTATACTCTAAGTGGTGCTACACATGAGATAAAATAAACATGTTTTCACTTTATTTTTCAGGATAAAGTCCAAATCATACTGGGCTTTTCTTTTTTCTTTTCTTTTCTTTTTTTTTTATTACTACTTACTATGAAATTTAAGTGGATTCACTGTAAGTGACAATATTCTGGCACTAGTTCTTCCCAGATGTGAGAATTTCTGATACAAAACAAATATTTCTCTTTCTGCTTCTTGCTACTTCAGAGGGAAACAATAACAAGTATCTCACATGGTTAAAGTGATTTTCAGCACCTATACTAAAAGAAAACATGAGAATAAAGAAATTTGGAAATGATACATAAAGTAATCAAATACCAACATGTGCTCCTTGGCTGGAGGATTCAATAAATTTTAAAAGTCTTAAGAGACATCTTCACTAGTTGAAATGTATGAGACATTGTGGCAACTTGAATACTAACTGGATAATGATGATATTAAGGTTTTGGGGTAAGAGTTATTTAATGATATTAAGATTTGATTATATCAAGATAGTGTTGGGTTGGAATTTGGGGTGTGTGTGTGATGATGGTATTGTGATGTATTTTTAAGAGTTCCTATCTTTTAGAGTACATACTGAAAATTTTAGAGAAAAAAATAACGTCTGTGATTTGCTTCATAATCCAGTGAGGAGTATTTGGGAGTACAGACAGAACTGTTCTTTAGTTGATAACTACTGAAGCTGCATGATAGATAAAGGAGTACATTATACTATCCTATTTTTGTTTAGGTTTGAAATTTTCCATAACAAAAAATGTTTAAATATGTTTAAGGGTTTTCCCTTAAATGGTTTTCTAAGTCCCTGTCACCCAACACTTTGGAACTGGTAAGAAAGAGAATTGAAAAGGTGAAAGGAGGGAAAAAAGGGAGGAAGGCGGTGAAAAAAAAGAACCACAGCAGACAAATAAAAGCAGAAAAAAGGTGAGTGGGCTCTTCTTTATAATAATGTCTTCCTCAAGAATGTTATAATATTACCACCCTACCTAGCTCATCATGAGCGCTCTTCCAATGATTCCTTGAGTCAACTGAGCTACACAATAATGTAATACGATACTATCTCTTTGGACAAACAGAAATATGTGACTCTAGCAACCAAAAATAAAACTACAGTCTATGCCACATTTGTCCTTGTTGTAACTCCTTCCTTCCCTTTATTATTATTTTCCTTTCCACTTTTCAAATTTCATGGAAGCAGAAGTTTTCTTTTCAATTTTACACCATGACAAAATGAAAATTCTGCACAAATTAACAAAGTACCAAAGCACAGTGGGGACTCAAGTGAAGTGCATATACGTATTCAAATTGCAGTCTTTTTATAAAAGAATCATTAAAAAGATCACCAAAGGTGAGCATCACAATACTAAAACAAGAAGGCAAATTTGACCCGAGAAATTGTTACTCTTGCTTCTAAGACTTGTGCAGCTCAGTTCTTGAAGAATTTTCGTAACTGAAATGCCAACTGTTATATACCTGATTTCTAGGATGAAAAAAAGCAAACTGATAAAAATACTAATTTCATAGAAAACAATCCCATACATCACTTGTAATAAATGAATATTATAAACAACATTAAAAAAATATCAGGGATATAAACCACTATCTAACTACTGTTTGGAAAATGTCCAGTGACCTTTTCCATGTGTCCTATCTCTAATGAAGTAAATAGATAATGTACTTTCCTGTTCTTTATTTCTACCCATCATTGTCATTATATGACCCATTTATGATATGTAATGCTCCTGTTTTTTGTTTTTTTTAAATAGATGCAAATTCATTGACTACACCGTTAAAAGTCAGGGTCTACGTCTCCTCCCTTTGAAGCTGAGTGGGCTTTTGACTCCTTTGACTAATACAGTACAGCAGAAGGCATACAATGTGACATCTGAGGCTAAGTCAGAAAAGGTCAAGTAGCTCCTGCCTAATTATTCTGGACTCTCACTCTTTTGACAGTCCCTCTTAGAACCCTGCTACCATACTAAGAGATGCTCCCACCAAATGGAGAAGCCACACCTATAGGTGTTCTGGCACAGAATTCCAGCTGAGCCCAGCCTTCAAATCATGCCAGCCCAGGAATCAGACATATGAGATGATGATTTCAGCTCCAAGTTGTCTGAGTCGCTCCTAGCTATCAAGATTTTCAAGATAAGAGCACAGACGTTGTGGAGTAGACACTCAGCACCACCCAATTCTTAACTTACAGAATCCATGAGTGTGATGACACGGTAGTTGTTGTGTGCCTTTAAATTTAGGGTGGTTTGTTACATAGCAATAGATAACTGGTATATATATTATATCATTCTTGACCACCCCATTCTTATTTCATTCATCTCTAATCCCTGTCAACCTTCTTCCTTCCCTTAAATGTTTCCTCTTCTTCACTTGTCATTTTTTCAGATAATGAGTCAATTAGTCCACAGAACAGTTTCATACATTCATGTAATCATTCATTTTGACATTTGTTATACAACAAACAGAAATGGACAACAACTCATACAGTAATACTGCATAGTCAAATCAATCTTGAAAAAAAAAAGAACAAAGTTGGAGGACTCACACTATCAATTTCAAAACTTACTACAATATTACAATAATCCAAATAGTGAGGTACTACATAGGACAGATGTATAGCAACAATACAGAATTGAGAGTCCAGAAATAAACCCATATATCTGTGAACAGTTGATTTTTGACAAGGATGCCAAGATCATTCAATGAGGAAAGAATATTCTTTTCAACAAATGGTGCTGGGACAACTGGATCTGAATAAACTTGGACCTCTACTTTGCTCCATATACAAAAATGATCTCAAAATATATCAAAGACTTAGTGTAAGAAATAAAATTATAAAACTCTTAGAGGAAACATATTTATAAATTTCTGTGACCTTACATTAGCTAATGGTTTCTTAAACATGAACTAAAAGCATAAGCAACAAAAGAAAACAGATAAATTGGACTTCATCAACTTAACAACTTTTGTATACGAAAGGACACTATGAAAAAAGTAAAAAGACAACCAACAGAATGGGAAAAAACATTTGTAACTGACATATCTGGTAAGGGCAGAGTATACAGAATATATAAAGAACATTTACAACTGAACAATAAAAAAACACAGACACAATTTAAAAATGGGTAAAGGACTTAAATAGACATTTCTCCAAAGAAGGTGTTAAAGTGGGCAATACACATGAAAAGATGCTCAAGATCATTAGCTATTAGGAAAATGTAAATCAAAACCACAGTGATATGCTACTTCACATACACTAGGATGGCTATAATTTTAAAAAATGAAAAATAAGAAGTACTGGCAATAATGTGGAGAAATCAGAACCTTCATCCACTGCTGGTGAGAATGTAAACTGGTACTACCACTGTGAAAAACAGTGTGGTAGTTGTTCAAAAGTTAAGCACAGAGTTAACATATGACCCAGCATTTTCACTCCTAAGTATATACCCAAGAGAATTGAAAACACATATTCACACAAAACTTGTACACGATGCTCATAGTAGTATTACTCATAATAGCCAAAAAATGGAAACAACCCAAATGTCCATCAACTGATGGAATGGAATGTTATTCCACCATAAGAAAGGAATGAAGTACCGATACATGGTACACTGTAGAGGAACTTTGAAAACATTATACTAAGTGAAAGAGGCCAGTCACAAAAGGCCACATGTTGTGTTGATTCCATTTATATGAAATGTCCAGAATAGGTAAATCCATAGGGACTGAAAGTAGATTAATGTTTGAATAGGATGAGGAGAGAATTGGAGGTCATGGGGTTCTTTTTGGAGTGATAGAAATCTTCTGGAACTAGATAGTGGAGATGGCTGCACAACTAAACACATAGTATATGGTTTAATATACTAAACGCTACTGGATTATACTCTTTAAAATTGTTCAGTTTTATGTTACCTAAATTTGTTCTCAATAAAATAAAAATAAAAAATACATGCACATTTAAAAATATACAGATGAGGATTAAGAGTAAAAACAGATATCAGAAAACAAATGGCAGAGAAAAAAACAGTAGAACCAAAGTTGACATGAAGGTTGGTTCTCACATCATCACATAGGCAAAACTGGAATATGGTCAAAATTAGTCTTAAATATTCCACAGGCGACATGGGCGACGCTGGAGACTGACTGGATAAGTCCAACACAGCAACAGCAAAAATGTCCACTAGCACTGGAAGTTATATCAGTTAGCTTTTGATGAGCAACAACAACCAAAAAAACCCCTACTCTATATAATTAGTAGCATAAAACTGGTAAAAAATGTATTGGTTCTCATGATTGTGTAGACTGGGTGGGTAATTCTAACCTGGATATCTAGGGTGGCCTCACTCACATTTCTGGTACTTACAGGCTATCGGCCAGGGCACCTCAGTTTCCTTCTATGTGGGCTCTTCAACAGAATAATTTGGGTTTATTTATATAGTCTTCAGGGTTCCTGAGAAGAGCAGTAAAAGAGACCAACCCCCAATACACAACACATTCCATTTCTCTAAATGCTTTACCCTTGCTGTTGCCTCATTGGGCAAAGCAACTCACATGGTCAAGCCCAGAGGCACTACGGGAGGTGACTACTCAAAGTGGAGTAGATACAGGTGAGGAAATTATGGTGGCATTTTGCAAACAATCTAACACAGAAAAAAAATCGATTACTGAATTTTTGGTTTGGCATTAGATAAAGTAGTTGGCTTACACTTAAGGGACGGTTTCTGTGAAAATTACTTATCTTTAATCACTAAAATCACATTCAGGACCATGAGATGCTCAAGAAAAAAACCTCTGCAAACTAAGACAGCCAAGGAAGCAGTAGATTCATACATCTCCCAAAGCACACACCCTCTGGGGCACATGCTCATGGAATGGAGTGGTGAACAGAATCACCCACACCCTTTAAATTGTTGTTTCTTTCCCTATTCTTTGTTGACCCATAGAGCTGAGTTCCTCTAAATCAAATGCACATATGCTGCAATTCTACTG
Source organism: Rhinolophus sinicus (assembly GCF_036562045.2). NCBI lineage: Eukaryota > Metazoa > Chordata > Mammalia > Chiroptera > Rhinolophidae > Rhinolophus > Rhinolophus sinicus. The sequence continues at coordinate 79,171,779 of NC_133752.1, forward strand.
TGCACTGATAACTCGAACACTAGGGCATTTATTGCAATTGTGCATTATATTTGAAGCTTCTCAAAATCCAGGGAATAAAGGATAACATATGCCTCATAGAATAGTAATTTTTTATGATCAGGTACATACCAAAAGAAAAACTTTCCCTGTTATTAAATTCTAAGAAGAAACTAGTTTGTGGGATCATAAAGGATAATGAAACATCTTCAATAGAAGTTTGAGAAGATATTATAAAAACATTCCTCACCTGAGTATTTCTTGTATTAACACTTGATAATAGCTTAGCAAATAAAGCCTTGTAAAAAGCATTTCTATGTGGACTGAGCTAAATAGGTTACTTTCTTGTTAACTCAAAAAATAGGTATAAAGTGTAGAGATAGGTAAATAGGTACGTAGAGATAGGCATCCTTGGTCTATATCTGTTAAATATTATCAGATCCTTGGTCTGATCTGATAATACGATCCTTGGTCTATATCTGTTAAATATTATCTTAAGCTCATTTTAGGAAAAAGGTGAATGAAATTCAGTTTAAGATTTATTCTCCAATACATGACAAAAATGTAAATATTATGTTAATAATACATAATGCTAATAATGTAATGTACTGTTAATAATTTAATATAAACATTTGCTATAAAAAATTTTTTAAGTGCTAATACGCATATGTGCCTTCCTGAGAGGTCAAATATTTTCAAATGTTGCCTCCTGAATGACTCAATGTAACAGAAAACACCAACAGTCCCAAAGATCTACCGCTTCACATAGCATTTACATTTTGAGATTCCTACTTCATCTGATTTAAACCCTACTTCTTGACTTCATGATATTTCTGCTTACATAGGGCTAACATTCCACAGATTACTATATAAAAATTACTAAGGCCCTGGCAAGTGTCCTTTTCAGTATTATGTTGGCAAAATCAGAAAGCTCTAAAAAACAGAGTTGGTGACAGATGTGGTTCTCAGTTCACAATATGAATTGCACAAGTAGATATTGATATTTTAAAGCAGTGAAACAGCAAACCAGATTCAAAGCAACTGAACAAAAATTTTCCAAGGTTGTTAAGCAAAATCTTCCAATGCTAAGATAGCGCACTGCATTTTTCACACCACCATCCTCACCCAACACACACGGAACACATACTCCAGGAGGATTAATGAAAATAGTTGCTTAAATACCACACTTGAATTTACACAAATCACATTTTAAATTACCATTTATTTAATACATTTGCTTTACATTATTCTTTAAAATTGACGTTACACTAAATTAAAGTACAAAACTTCTATCACTCAGCTGGAATTCCAGAATGTGTGTCTTGTCTAGGATCTACTGAACTGCATGAGCCAATCACCCCAAGGTCTGCTTGCTAGTCTACGCAAAAATGGTAATACCGCATTGCTGGATACTTTATATTGATCAAAATATCAAGTCATACTGGTATTTAGAACCTGGGCAAAGAAGAGACACATTGGCACATTCATTCATATTTCCTTCTTAGCTCTGCTCAAGACCTGCCCAACTTGCTACTCACATCACAATCTAAGAAACTGAATTTACCAGTTTCACCATCATCACAAGACACAATGAGCACCACCTACAGAGCAGAATAATACCAAAGGGGTCTCTTCTCAACAGTAGCTGAGTGAACCTAACACAGAGGCACTCAACTTGCCACTGTGGCAACAGAACTCACATACGTCCCTACCCTGGCTGATGGCTGAAACTGTTCTAATAGTGGATATACCCTTTCATTCCAAAATTCGAAATAAAATAGAGAATGCTAACACCTCTGTAGTACATTACATTCAGACTAAAGGTTATTCTAAATTCTCAATCCCATCCTCTCTTGCCATCTCAACCCTTTCCGGCCTGCAGTTTCTCCCTCTCTCCGACGCACCTGATCCCTCTCTACTGGTCATCATCCCCTTGGACACAGTAGCATCACTTACATTCCTAAACATAAGCCATTCTCTTGACCTACATTCACCTCCAACTATCACGTCCCTTCTGAGTCCCTTCATGGCACAATTTCTTGAAAGATGGAATCTGGGTTGCTGTCTCTACTTCTCATCATGTGCTTTCCTCTCTCCACTCCAACTGCAGTACTATCTCCATCATTCCACAAAGACTGCATTTGTCAAGGTCACCAAGGACCACCTTGTTGCCAAATGCAGTGGTCACTTCTCAGTTCTTATCCTACTTGACCTCCCAGCAGTGTTTAATACAGCTGACCATTCTCTCCTTGCAATGCTTAGTTTCTCCTGGTTCCCTGTGACACCAACGTTTCCTGGATTTTTCTCTGATCTCAGAACCTGAATTGTCTTAGTCTTCTTTGCTGGCTTCTATTTTTCTGCCTTACTTCTACAAACTGGGGTGCACCAGGGCTCTATCCAGGGCTTGCTTTGCTTCTTCATCTATACATTCTTCTCAGGGTGGCCACATCTACTTCCATGGCTTGTAATACCACCTATACGTTGATAACTCCAAAATCTACACTATCAGCCCTGTCTCCAAGAACCTGAAGTTTATATATCCAATTGCAAACCTAACATCTTTATTTAAGTATCTAACAGGTATCTCAAACATAACATGGCAAAACAGAACTCTAGATATGCCCCCAAAACTTGCTCTTTACCTAGTCTTTGCCATCTGGGTAAATGGCCTCACTATCTCCCCAGCTGCTCAGCCCAAAATCTACAAGTTCTTTGATTCATTTCTCTCTCTCTCATACCCAAATCTAATCCATCAGCTTGTTCTTTGGACTGTACCTCTAAGATATTCTAAACCTGAATATTCAAGTCTCTACTTCACTCTTCTCCCATTAGTGCAATAAATAGACTGAACTAATGGCCCTGATTTTTCATACCTCCTGTATCTTTTCACACCTCTCTGGATCCCTGCCCTTTGGCAATGCCTTCCCACACTAACTGTGCCTGTACCCAAGTAACTTGTTTTGATCAATTGGACAGTAGCCAACTTCACACAAGCTAAGGCTTAAAAATCTGCTTGCTCATTCCTACTTCATCTCTTGCTTCTTTGTGATCACCATGAGAATATGACTGGACAAGCCTGCAAACAAGCCCAGGCTAGCCTACTAGAGGATGTAACATAAACAAACAGAGGAGAGCAGAGTTGTCCCAGCCATTGCAGCTGAGGCCATCCTAGATAGTTGACAGCCAGCTGGTCGTCCCAAACACATCAGAGAGCCCAGGCAACATCACAGAGCTGCCTACCTCACCCATAGTTGATTACAGACACATGGACAGCCAGGCAAGATCAGCTGAGCCTGGCCCATATCAGAACTACCCAGCCATCCCATCAACTCATGAGCAAAAATAAATCCTTATTCCTGAACACCACTGAGTTTATGGGGATGTTTGTTACACGGCATTACTTGGGCAATTAACTGAGACAGCCATCGTCACCCCTTGTCAGAACTATTGCAACATCCTTCTAATACATCTCACTACTTCTTTCTTTATCTCTTATAATCATTTCTCCATTCATCAATCAACACAAACTTTTAAAAACATAAATCAGTTCATATCCTCAGTCCTGCTTATACCCTCCAAAGGCTTCCCTGCACTCAGACTAAAAACCCAATCTCCTTAACCCAACATACCACCGACTTGTCCAATCACATCTAGTACCACTCCCCCACTGGCCCACTATGATTCAAGCACACCAGCCTTCTTCCTATTCTTCAAACACAGCAAATTCACAGTGAGGTCATTGCACATGATGCTCCCTCTACCTATAAACTCATTCATTCCACCTTGTCTCTCTAGCTCTCTCTCTAGCCAACAACTTTTTATAATTGAAATTTCAGCTTAAATGCCACTTTCGCAAAAAGACCTTCCATTGACTACCCCATCTAAAGTAGACAACCAGCTACTCTCAGATCCATATTTTAATTCTTTGCATGATACTTATCACTGTGACATTTTTCTTGATTTTTTTTTTATCATGTGCTCCCTCCACTGATTGTAAGTTTCACGTGAGTAGGAACCTAGTCTGTGTATTCACCGCTGGATCCTCAGCTCCTAAAACAGTTTCTTCACATAATAGATCCTTATTAAATATTTAAAGAATGGGGGCAGCGGGTTGGCTCAGTTGTTTAGAGCGCAGTGCTCATAACACCTAGGTCCCCAGTGAGATGCCCACATGGGCCAGTGAGCTGCACCCTCCACAACTAGATTGAAAACAATGACTTGACTTGGAGCTGATGGGTCCTGGAAAAACACACTGTTCTACAATATTCCCCAATAAACATTAAAAAAAACTGAAGAACGATTACCTGATGTATGGAATAAATGAATGATCAGATCCTTTCTAAGAACAGGTTTTTTCAAAGGAGAAGGAGCTAGGTGAGTTGAAATGGCAAGGGAGAAAAGACAGACTGATTCTGAGAGGGAAGTCTAGAACCAGAGTAAATACTTCTATAAAATGAAGTTAAGAGTTTGGACTCTGAAAACAGCCTAGAATGGAAGCTTGGCTCTGCTCATTCCTAGTTGTGTAAACACAAACATGCTACACACCTCTCGGAGCTTGCGTCCTCATCTATAAGAAAAAAATAATAATTCCCTTCATAGAGTTGCTATAAAAATTAAGTAAGAAAACATATTTATAAAGTGCTTAGCATGGATCATAGCAATTACTCAACGTTAATAATGACAATGGTGGTAGTGGCGGTGGTGGTGGTGGTGGTGGTGGTGGTGATACCTAGGTCGACCCTGATATTATTGATTAAATTGGCATAATCCATAATATTTTACTCAAGCTGTTGAATATACCTAATTCTTTTTTCAATTTTCAGGCATTTTAAACGGTCCCTTCTCACCAAGAGTGGAATGAGCATAGGATCCAGAGCCAGATGAGCTGGGGTTCTGGCTCTGGTTCTGCCATTAACTTGTTGGGTGACCTTGGGCAGGTCACCAACTTCCCATACCTGAAAGTTACCTTGTCATCAGCTCTGTCTATGCCCAAGGCAAGAGGTGCAAGAAACATTCTGCAAAGAGGTGGAGGTATTGGTGTAAAACAGAGACATGGAGGCAGAGTGACAAGTAGGGCAACAATCACTCCATTCCATCGCAAACAGGAATAGCTAAACACCTTAACTCAAAGCTTCACAAATTGTGTTTCTCAGAACCTGTCAGATTATACCAGACTATAATCTCATAAAGGCAGAGACACTGGCTGATTTTATTCTCTACTGTAGGACCAGTGGCCAGCACAGTACCAAAAACATACTCTCATAGTATGTGCTTACCACATGCTTGCTGAATGAATGAACAGGTATGTTTGGGAAAAGCTGTGTTAAACAATGTCACACTGGTTTCTTGTGTGCATTTCTCAGAGCTTTAAATACATAAATAGACTCAGTGAGTCACACAGAATGCAGAATTTCCCAACCCTATTTGATCATAGAACTCTATTTCCTTTGAACCTTAACATCTCCCAGAGTTGTAGTATTCTATAAAACAGTTTAAGAAACATCTTAAGTCATTTTTATCACTGGGAAATAAAGTTATCTTACTCTTTATACATAAGGTAATTAAAAGGCCAAGTAGTTTGATTCATATCTAGTATGCAGCTGTTTTTTCCCAGCAGCATCCTACACCTTCAAATCAACCATCATCAGGCAGGGCCCCAATCTCTCCTATCTCCCAAGCAGCAGGTGTCTGGCCTGATTTCCCCACTCTGCTCCCTGCTCCCTCATAACCAGTCTGCTCTGCAAATCCTTCCAACTCTTCTTCCACTATCCCTTCTCTCAAAATCCCTAGTCTTATTATGAACTGCTTTAATTACTCCCCTTCTCTTTTTACCATCAACCCAACAAAGTTACAATCTTGTCATTTACCTATCATCCCACCTCTGAAGTACTTTCCAAAGTACTCCTTCCCCCCTTTTATAATAAAGGCTGTTCTTTCTTTTGCATTCTCCACATTGGACCCTCCTTAGTGTCATTCCTTCATTTTAAGTAAATATAATCATGTCAAATCCCATATGGATTCCTTCTTTCCTTCCTACCACTTACTTCCAAGTGCTCACGCAGGTAAACACGTGGGCATTTTCACATCTCCATGCCTTTGTGTGAGTTGTTCTGTCTGCCTGAAAGAGACCTATTGAAATGCTATTCATTTTTTAAGGTCATGATCACAGGTAATGTCTTTTATGAAGTCTCCCTTATTTTCCACTCTTGCCACCATTAACTACTCCCTTTATTCCCAGGCAATTGCACAACTTATCATAGACATATAAAGTTAGCTGTATATATGAATACAGAGATGGCAGAGTTGGAAGAGAAAACTGGGAACCAGGTGAATCTATAAGGGACAGTGACCAAGACGATGGTGGCAAAAGGAGAGAAAAGGAGGGTATTTGCAAGAATGGCTTGAACTCTAAAGAAGAAAGGGTTTTTGTTGCACAACCTGCAAGCAGCAAAGAGAAGCCAGGAGAAGGCCACAGCAGAGAGAGCTGCAGAGAAGGGAATATTCTCATTCTGTGAGGAGGCTGGAGGTGTGGGAGGGTTGATTCACAGTGGAACAATGCCCTCAGAAGGCCCCCGGAAAGACTGGAAAGGAAACCAGTAGAAGGATGGAAGTTCAGAATCATAGGAGAGTTGAGAGTACTACATAAGAAGACAGCTGATCAGAAAGGCTGGGAACCAAGGAAACTGGGGATAAGAAGCAAAGCCTTGGCCAAAGCTGGCTGAGATCCCAGAGGGTGTCAGAGGCCAGAGGAGTTAGGCGTTCAACAGTTTTCAATCAGCATTCAAAAGTAGGTTAATGAGTAATGTTTCTAATGTCTCAAAGAACAGATTTCTCTAATGCTCATGGCCCAATCCTCCTCCTTGTGTGTGAGCTGTGCCATGGGGCGTAAGGGTGGAGGAAGCGGTGAGGAGGGGTTGGGTGCGGTATCTCCTTTAACTAGGGCAGTGCTCACACACCTAAAAGAGAAGAAGCAAGCTAAACATGAACAGAGTTTACATGGATCCAAGGCCTCCGGGCACAGTGCAGGGAGGCAGGCACCAAGGCCCAAGAAGGAGTGGGCTCATGCAAAGGTAGACAGGATGGCAACAGGGACGCCAAGAAAAGACAGTCATCTTTTAATAAGTCTGTATATTAGGCAGGCTCTTTCAATTGCAAACCACTAGATTGCAGCAGGCAACAACAACAAAATGTATTGGCTCACATAACCCGGAAGTCCTGGACTGCTTCAGGCACATCTGAGTCCTAGGGTTCGAATGACGCTGGCTGTGCTCTCACCACCACTCACTGCTACTGCTCACTACATGCTGGTCTCATTCATTCTCTCCTGCTTCAAACAGCTTCCTCAATGTAGCAGGGAAAGATGGCCACCAGGAGCTCCAGGTTACATCATTCTAGCAGCAAAACCAATCCCAGAGGCAAAGAATGCCTCCTTTCCTAAAGTGGAGCAGAAAAGGAGCCTGACTGATGAGCCTGGGTCACGTGCTAACCTTGGAACCAATCACTTGGTCGGGTGGAAGCACTTCTCAGATTGGCCAAAGCAGAGTCATCTGACCACCCCTGGGGTTCGTATATACCCCGCCCAAACCACATGAACTGGGGACAGAGAAGTTCCCGCAAAGGAAGGAAGTCCACTACAGTGAGGTCACTTGCCAGTCAGGTTCCAGATACCAGCAGGGAAGCCCAGTCCTGCTGTTTCAAGCACAGAAGGGCTTTGAAGTCAGACAGAACTGGTTTTAAATTTCAACTTTGACACTTACTAGCTGCGTGACCTTAGGTAAATTACTTAATTTCTCAGTGCCTCAGTTTCCTCCTCATAAAATGGGGATAATAGTATCTACCTCCTAGAGATGTTTGAAAGATTAAATGAAATAATGCACATAAATTGCTAAACACAATGCTTTACACACAATGATCAATAAATGGTAGCTATTATTAGTAATAACAATAATGCCTATTTTTATTTAGAGCAAGGGTACCACATGAAGGGTGAGCTGTGACTCGGTGAACGAGACCCATGTCAGCACTTGGATAACTCAGCCCTGGGTTAAATTTCATTAAGGGCAACTGAGGACACAATACAGGGGCCTGAGTGAACACTGATATAACAATTCAAATCAGTAAATGTGTTAAGCAACTGTTGTGTGCCAGGAACTGAGGATACAACTATGAATAAGACAAATTGCTCCAAGGTAAACTACTATGAAGAGTGACTATGGCTTGGTGACATTACGAGTATTTCCAGGGGAGAAGAGGTTGACTGAAGTTGCTTCATTACTTCCAAGCATAGGCAGTGGGCATTGGAAAGCGCTGAGTGTACAAGAGAATAATGCCTGGGCACAGCAGCTGGAATGCTAGGATGGAACAGAAGGGCTACTACCATCGCCGCCACCTCCCCCACGCCAAACAAATGCCTTTGTGTGAGTTAGGAAAAAGTATTTCTTCCTTTAAAAACTTTACTTCCGTCTTCCAAAAATCAATCACAGTAAGTAAGCAAATCTACTAGATCTACAATATGAATGACATCCCAGAGTTTTGCAGTGCATAACCTACACAAGTGTACATTGTAGCCCTGGGCATAGGCAGGGAAGAAAAGATGGGGGCTGAGAGGAGTTCGGGCTGGGGATGGAGTACCTGGAAGTCCCTGGGCCTTTGGAAACAGAGAATAACTTCTGCTATACAGCTGAACCATTCACTGTGGTAGCCACTCACCACACATAGCTACTGAGTACTTGAAATGTGGCTAGTGAAACTGAGGAACTAAATTTTTTTATCTTATTTAATTTTTAATTAATTTTAATGTAAAATTTAAAACTGAAGCAGTAGGAAATATTTTTCCATTAACCACAACTTTTATTGCTTGGTACATTTCACTTTATCCACTGCACTTCATAAGATACCATGTTTCCCCGAAAATAAGACTTAACTGGACAATCAGCTCTAATGCATCTTTTGGAGCAAAAATTAATATGAGACCCAGCCTTATTTTACTATAAGACCGGGTCTTATATAATACAAGACCAGGTATAATATAATATCATATAATACCGGGTCTTATATTAATTTTTGCTCCAAAAGAAGCATTAGAGCTGATTGTCCGGCTGGGTCTTATTTTCGGGGAAACACGGTAGTGTATTGCATTGCATTGTATTGTACTGCTAACATCCTGAGTTGTTTCTGATAACTCATTAATAATTTTTATATGATTACATGGTAAAATTATAATATTTTTTATATATTGGGTTACACAAAACATAAATATACAATTAACAATTAATTTCACCTGTTCTGTTTTGCCTTTTTTAATGTGGCTACTAGAAACTTTTAAATTATCTATCTGGCTCACAGAATATTTCCATTCAACAGTACTGCTTTGAAGACATCTTATAGATCTGGAGTGAAACCCAGAAGAACAGGTGGCTGTTGTTTTGTTAGAGGCAGACTTTTATGTTTTCTGCTAGGTTGTCCAACTCTGTTTACCAGGAGGGAATATAAGAGAGGGGAATATAAGCGTAGTTCAGTGTGTATAGCTCAGTAGAGCTGTCAGGGTACACTCTGTGGAGTCCGACTGTATTGCTCTGAACTCTGGCTCCACCATTTAAACCAAATCTCCCTGAATCTCCCTGTGCTTCAGGCTCTTCATCTGTAAAATGTTGAAACTAATCTTGCCCACTTCATAGGGTTGTCGGGAGGATTAAATGAGATAATGCATGTAAAAAGCTTAGCATGGTGTCTGGCACATGTTATGTGTTCAATAAACATTAACTACTGCGGGGTGAGTGGGGCAATATTTGGGAATAAAGATGGAGCAAATGAATGGTGGCCCTGTATCACAGAGCTCCATCTGCCATGGTAGGAGAGGGAGTACCCGATCCACATGTCTTCTCAGCATGTATCTTTCTAGACTGAAGAGTTGGCTAATAAATATATTTGTTTTCCTTTAAGTCCATGTCTTCTCAGGACACTGATGAAACTATCTTAGATGCCGCAGCATCATGAAAACGGGTAAAATGGAATTTCTGAATTATTTGTAACAACCGCTAAGATTTAGCTAGCTTTCTTCGTTCCAAATCATACACTTAGTGAACATCTGTAGTTAAGAGTTTACAATAATATCTGAATCTTTTTCTTGAGTCAAAAACTGGAATGTCCATCTGCGTATACAGATGTATTCTTTTTACCTAAATGCCTTCTTTATCACTTCCTGTCATTTTGCATAGACAAGACTAGCAGTGTGGCTTTGTAGTGTCCCAGTGGGTTCATGTTGACTATAAACTTGGGAGTTCACACTGTGTGCTCCCTCTTACATTGTTTATTTTTTTAAAAATAATTAGACTCATTTACTCACGTTTATATCATGAGAAATGTCCATCTATGCTTAACCTTTGTTCTGTCTTTGTCCCCTCTCCCTATACCTGATTTGTAAAAACATTTCTCCCAACTTTCCACTAACTCAATTTATTTAACAGCCTTTGTGTGGAGTCTTTTCAAAATCACTTTGAAAATCACTGTTTATCCCTAACTTCCACAACTATTTAATGCTCTTTAAAAACTCAGGTGAGTTTGTCAAACATGATTCCTCCTTACAAAGAAGTAGCCTTCCCTTCAAAAGGTTACATGTGCTTAAAAACTGTTAAATCCACTTTCCTGACACATACACACTCACATAGAATTTATTTTCAGTTCCACAAAATCCAGGAAAAATTCCACAGACACTACATTAAATTTACCCTCTGATTCTCAGCAAGCCATTATCCTCTACAAGGCCCACTTTTCTCATTTATAAAATGGGCATACTGTAGATGCCCTTTGCCAAACAGAGCAAGCCATCGCATTAATCATGACTATGTATAAAACACTCCGAGAAAAGCTCAAAGTCCTTTATAAGCATTAGGCCATAGATCTTTCTGAAGTGGACTGTTAATTATGTGTCATTATGCTTTAATAGATGGAACACCTGAGGCATGGGAACATAATACCAGTTAATAACTGACTTAGCAATCTAACCAGACTCCAAACATTAAACAGAAAGATGTCAGGGGGAAAATATGAATAGGAATTCACTCTGCTCCAGTTCTTTATAAAGAAACTTCATTAATGCAAAATTCCCTAATGTTGCTGGTTGCCCTGCCCCTCCTACTTCCTCATGCAGTCCAGGAATGGGGAAACGGGTAGGAGGGTTGAAGTTCCCTATGGAACTATAATATGACCTCGCCCCCACTTACGGGAAGGTTCATGAACTCTAGACCAGGTACTGCGGTCAAATGCAGTTTCACAGATAATATAACCTCTCCACCTTTTGTTACTGATCCCTGGACACTTTTCCTACCAGACACCCAACTAAGTGAAATGAGGCTCTAGACATCACCAACAAGAACACAGTCTCTGCAAATGGACCTGTCAGGTTACTCTGGCTTTATTATCTGACCTGCAACTGGGTATATAACATGGCCTCCATAGCTCCAGCTAAACCAGGTATCTTCACACAAAGGAGATACCGTTGACCTAAACGGTCAAAAAAGAAGACAATGAAAACGTCATATAACTTTATATAGCTAGTGAGCATTTTCAAATTATTATTTTGTATCCTTCTAAGAATAATCAACAGAAGTTAGAAAACCTTAATACCTGAGTGGTATTTTGAAAAATATACCCCAAGAAAATAATCCCAAAAAGAGGGAAAAAAAGTATAGCAGCAGCACTACTTACTAAAAAAAAGGTGGGGGAAACCCCAAATGTCCAAAAATTAAGGAGTGCCAAAATACCATTGTATAGTAACATAACAGACTATCACCTAGCTATTAAAAATGATAATTATTCCCAAAAGAAAATGCCTATATGAAACGTTACCCAAAGAACATTATGCCTGAACTAATTACAACCTCATAAAGTAATAACATATACATATAAATATTACAGAATGTGGATAGAATATGGAGTTACATAAACAGTTACATAGAATGAGTCTTACATTAGTTATTTCCTACAGAGTTGCTAAAGATTTTTCAAAAGTCAAATGATGATAGAGATGACTGACAAGGGATTCACCAAGATTCTCTCTGGAATGGTACTGGGGTAATTTTTAACTTCTTCTTTGTAAGCTTCCATATTGTTTACATTTCTTAACTACACACACACACAGGGTGCCAAAAAAAATACACACATTTTAAGAAAGAAAAAACTGTATTAATTGTAATACTCAATATATACCCATAACAAAAGATGAATACGAGTCACATTTGACTTCTGCAATTACAGGAGGTGCTCAAAGTGGTTACCATCAGCATCCAGACACTTCTGATTATGGCGAATTACTGCTTGAGCATAGATAACATCTCTTAAGATATGTATACACCCAAAAATATGTATACACATGATTTGTATTCATCTTTTGTTATCTGTTTATATTGAGTTTTTCCTCTCTTAAAATATGTATACATTTTTGGCACCCTCTGTATGTATGTACATGTACATATGTGTGTGTGTGTGTGTGTGTGTGTGTGTGTGTGTTTTAAACATTTCTTTTTTAAATGATGGCAGGGAGAGTACAAAAATCACACTGAGAATTGTAGAATCTCAGTGGTATCTAGAAATCTATTCTTGGTCTGAGGAAAGCAGGAGGATGTATCACCAGCTCTGAGTCCCAAAAAAAACCTCTTTTAGTTACAACTCTAGAACCTATGAACAAGAATTCTTTAATGCAATGCTTCTAGAATGTCACATTTAATGCAATGTCACATTAAATATCCTTTAAAACATTTAAAAAGCATTCACACCTAAATTTACATATCTAACATCATCCATAACTCAGTTAAATTGTACTTCTGTTTCTCTGCATGGTTAAAGGATCAAGCATTTTTACCATTCAAAGCAGGAGAATATAAAAGAAACCTAAGTGCCTTCTACGAAACAAAGCCCCACTGGTAGAAACTGACTTTACCACATACTTAAACCATATTTGTAGAAAAATAAACCTTGAAAGCATTCCTTTGCAGGGGAACAAAAAGCTACAATTTCATTTTGGGGGCGGTCATGTGAAGATCCCACAATTTGTGGTTGAAACACAATATCGAGGGATACATGAGGATGAGTTTCTAAGTAAACAGGAAGACGTTGGAACTCTATTCAGGATAAAGAGAAGTTAAAATTTTTTCCTACTAAATCAGGCGAAACCTTCACAAAATTTAAAGATAAAGGGAGCAGGATATTAATCAGGGAGTTCTCCATTGTAAGGGGAGAAAGAGAGAGAGCTGAAATCCAAAAAGCCCCCTTTAGAAACAAAACTCACAGACTAGACAATCTAATCAGCACATACTTCCCTCCCTCCTCTAAAAACCACTCTTCTTAAGCCATAAAAACCAAGACAATGACAACACTATTGTAAGAAGAAATATACGCGTGGAAAAATGTAATAATCATAATCATAAGAACAACTACTATTATGATTAGAGTTATATATTGTCCTTTCAAGAATGTTTTCAATAAAGAATATTTCTAAATAATATGACAAACATTATACTTGGGAAAACTTATATTGAATGCTCTATGCCACAGTCTATAAAGTGAAGTGAAAAGTCTAAGCAAGAATTCAAAGTACTTGGGCTATTGGCACAACGTGGATAATTGTGACCAAATATCTTTTTTCCCTTTAACTGCCAAATGTCCACAATTATCTGGAAAATTAATTTGGTACACTGATCAAGTATATTATCAAGTGCTATGCTCTTCCTTTGGAGAGTTTACAATCCAGCTGAGAAGACAAAAAGAACTTACATGAAGCACTAAGCACACTGAAGAAAAACCAAATGGCATGGAAAGAGAGGATGCAATGGCTTCTAAGGTTTTATTTAGAAAAAGGAAGGATGCCTGTGGAAGCACAGAGGGAAGGAGCTCTGCAGGTAGCCGCATGGGCCCAGCTTTCGTTCATAATGATACCTAGTGGGTTCCAGCTAAGTATTTTCTAACCATCTTACCCTGCACTAGCCTCCTCCAGAGAGCAAGTCACGACTGCACCTGCTGCACTGGAACAAATGCCAACAGTAGTGTTTTCTGTATTCCCAATGCATAGCCGCCATCATAAGAGTACACAGCTTTGCTTTTTCTGTGCAGAGAAGGTGGTTTGAGAACAATGTTCTTCGAGTGTCAGTGGAAGTTGACTCTTGTCATCATTCCTCTGTGTGTAAGCATCGTCAATGTTGTCAAGCTACTGGGACAGAATTCTGGAAGGTCACAGTGCGTAAAGGGAGCCTGAGGAATGACTCAACTGGTTAAACAGGGTTGGGAAAGTTGGGATGATCCACGAAGTGCAGGGCAGGTCAATCATCTCTGCTCAGCCCAGCTGGAAACAGGAACTTGGTGCACATTCCAAGGGCATGAGTTTTGAAATGGGAAGAGAGGAAGCTGCTGGTGGTAAGGCAATTGTGTGATAAGGTCACAGTGATAACTTCCGCATGGTTGCCAATGACACCAGGTCCACCTTTCAATTAAAATTTTAGATTTAAAGAAACTGAGCTTCCCTGAAAGGTAAGAGGCCAAGATGACAATGAATCCTCCCAGACAAAGTGAATTTGAGAAATAGGAACAAGGGCTCTGTAACCAGTAAGCTATATAATACCCAAGCAAGGAATAGAGAGGTTTTCCCATGACAAGTGTGATCAATTGGTAGTGGAGGATTAGAGTGGTATAAGAAGGAATCTGAGGTCCAAACTGGACTTGGTCGGACAGGTTAGAAAACGTTTATTATTGATAAAGGCAGGGAACACGGCAGCAGTGCTGTGGCTGAAACATGCTAGTCTCTCAGAAGAGGTTGGTTAAGAAATCTATATTCCAGACATCACTGACAGGTTGAACAAAACCTTCTACTTTCTCTCTCCTGAAAGCCTAATAAAATAATAAAGGGTTTTTTTTTTTTCTTATTTAATGTATAAACCTACAAAAATGGGAAGAATGAGAGAAGAGAGAAAAGTTAAAACATTTTGGTGGGGTGAGGGGAAGCCAAAACACAACCTGATTTATACCACAGAATGTCCAAAATGCTAAATAATTGAGGGTAATCGGACCCTCCACAGGGAGAAGAGTAGGGTAAAATAAAGATTGAAAGCCTCTTTAAAAAGCAGTTGGATCTCACAGACCCCTTCCGCTACTCTGAGCAGTTAGGTGACTGCCCCCCCCCACCCCAGCAAAAAGCACCTGGCATTTCTTCCTCACTCCCTTTCCCAGAGAGCGTAAAAAAGAGAGGGTCTCTGGACTGGGGTACATGAGGTACCTCTCAGGTGTTTTACTGAAATACTATGGAGGGGGTTATATGAACATGCAGATAATGAGACTTCCAGCTACTTTCCACCTACTTCACAGATCACTGGCAACCAGCCTCTCCCGCACTGTCCAAGAAAAAGATTGGAAGAGCCTTTTCTGAGGACTCTCAACAGCCCAAGACATACTGACATCAGAGGTTCCCCCAAATAACAGACCCAGCCAGATCACCCTATACTCAATCAGTGTACCCTTTGAAGTGCGTAGTCTACAAGCCCATGCACATCTTCAGCTTGTTCACCCTCACTCCAATATGAGCAGACAACCAAGGGTATTAAAAATACAAGGCAAGCCTCTGGCATGAAAGAGATACCTAAACAAATCAACAGACAAAAGCAACTTAGGGAAACTGAGTCTGCTTAGGAAGGAAAATACTTTTAAAAGAAAATAAACTCCTCAGAGTGATGACACTGAAACCATAAAACAAAAGCAAGAATGAAATAGATACCACACACACACACACACAAATATGAAAGCATATATATATTCAGAGAATAAAAAGAGCTTTTAATTTAAAACATTAAAAATATGATTACACTCATGAATAACTCAGTGGAGTAGATAAAATTGAGGAAATCTCCCCAAAGTAGAGCCAAGAAATAAAGAAAAGGTAAGAAAATTAGAGGCTTAGTCCAAAATGCCGTATCTCTGAATAATAAGAGTTTCTGACAGAGACATCACAGAAAATATAGAGAGGAGGAAATTATTAATGAGATAAATCAAGAAAATTTCCCAAACTGAAGGATGTCAGTTGCCAGATTCAAAGAGCCCAGCACACTGGATGGAGGCAGACCCATACCAAGGTACAGATAGCATCATGACATTTCACAATTATGGAGACCAAGAAAAAATTCTATAAACTTCCAGAAAGGACTCAGCAGGTTTGTAACCTGTACACAGGTTACAAACAAAAATTAAGGAATCAGAATAGTTCTGAATTTCTCAATGGCAACATTACAAGCTAGAAGGCGATGGAAACATGCCTTCAAATCTTCCATCCTAGAATTCTACACTCAGCCAAACTATCAATTACAAATGGAAAACAGATATTTTCAGGCATTCGTTGTCTCAAAAATAATAGGCATCCCCTGTATCTTTGTCAGAAAGCTCCTTGAGGATGTGCTCTACAAAACAGGGATGCTCAGATACTTACCATGGGGAACCCACAACCAGGCTGAGCATCAACACTCTTGTCAACTGCCAAAGAAGTGCCAGTGACCATGGACCAGTTTCACTCCTTTCTCACAGACTTCAATGCCTAATTTATGACCCTCATCCTACCAAGACAGAAGAAGACATGTGCTATAGGTAACAAGAGATTCAACACAGCAAAGAAATTATGGGGATCCTCTGGGTGATGACAAAGGGAGTCCTCAGGGTGACAATTGTGCCCCATGTGGGCAACCAGTCCAGCCTAGAGTCAGTCAGGAGGCTCAATGATGGCATCTTCCGGAAAATAAAATTGACAGAATACCTGAGGCATCTGAGGAGCGATTTAAAAAACTGGCCAGGGTTTTGGGATGAATTAATGATGAGTAGATGAACAACTAAGCAAATGAACAAACAAAACAATTACTAACTCCACGGAAAACAAAAAGTTGTGCTTGGCTTAGCTATGAATACTGATTTAACCAAAATTACTGTTGAACGATTATAAGGATGGGAAAATAAGGAAGCTGTGGTTGTGTTGGGGATTAGAGGGAAAAAAGACAGCCAAGTCACTGTTTTCCACGTCATCTGCCAGTCATCTTCATGACTTGGGATTTGGGAAGTGAACAGATAGTGCTTCAAACTAAAAGCTCAAGAAGTATCAACTACAAGCAATAAGTAACAAAATAACCAGTTCAAAGAATTACAAGTGGTTGTTTCTTAAGAGAGAAAGAAATGTAACCAGGATAAGACTTTAAAACTAAAACACAGAACAAAACAACAACAAAAACACATTGGCTTCCATGCCCACACATTTTTACATTTATTTGCTTTTTCTTTTTTTCCCTAATAACAATTTGTTTGGAAAAATTCCATTCTGTTTCCTCTAAACACAAGAAAATGTAACTTTCCACATCTAGACCACGGTAGCTGTGGTCATCTGAGCTGTGAGTTCTGAGTAATCAAATGAGGTGGGAAACTTACTAGTTATAATCCAATCGATGGAAGGACTGGTTGAACTAGGGCAAAAACAAAAAGACAAGACCAGGTGGAGGCAAGTTTGAAGATGAGGCAACAATTAAGCCCCTCTTTTCTGGGATTCTTTCCAACAAAGCTATTCTTATGGCATAATCACATGGTACAGGGTAATTTTACCATTGCCAGTGACCATGGACCAATTTTACTCCTTTCTCACAGGTGTGAATGCCCAATTTATGACCCTAAACCAACCAAGGCAGCTGGCCCCCAAAGCGGTTGATTTGGGTTCCACCTGGGTCACTCACTTTGCCTATGTAGACTGGATAAGAGGAGGGCATAGTAAGGGATCTGAAACAAGTGACACTGTCATCAACAGATATTTACTGAGCATCCTCAGCAAACCCAGCACCAGGCTGAGGATCAACTCGCCTATCAACTATGTGGACCAAGTCTCCCTGCCCTGAACAAAAAGGTGATTCTCCCTATGGGTGGGAATCCGGGGAGGGATGGAGTGGGGTGGAAGGGATGGGAAGGATGGAGAAGGAGCTGGAAGAGCTGGGCCAGGGAGGGGAGGCACCATCCAGGTCAACCTGGAGAAACCTGTAGGCTCAGAGGCCCAAGGCCCAGGCTCCTAGCACTCTGAATACTCAAAGGAAGGCAGGGAGACCAACAATTCTTCCCCAAGCATAAAACTGGCCAGACACCGCCCACAACCCCTCCAACCACCCTGTCAAGGGCCAAGTTCAGGAAGCAAAAGTCACTATTCTCTGAGCTTTACCATGAGATGACAAAGCAGAGTCCCTCCCCTTCAGTAACTAGCAGCTGAAAAAACATTCTTATTCTTGATACAGAATAAGAAGGGAAATATCAAGTTAAAAGTGCTAGAGCATACATTAATATTCTATATTCTTTCTTATTTGAGATGTGAAAATTTTTTGCCTACTTGGGGCAAAGGTACTGCTGACTAGAACACAGTATTGATTTGCATGTGTATAAAACTTGCCTTACACAGTTTCACTTGCCTTACACAGTTCCACAAACCAAAATGTACACATCCTTGTGAGAAGACTCCAGATCATTAACACAAACCCACTGCAATAAGCATCATGACTTGGCAAGAGTAGTAATAGGTTGATCAGATGAACTGGAGTATGGGGAAAGTATAGGTCTTTCCTAGACACGTGAAAATGTAACTAAACTAAAAAATACTTTCAAATACTTAATAAGAAAATGACACACTTCTTTTCTCCATATAAATCATAACATTCCGTACTGCATGAGATTCTTGCTAAGGAGCTACTAGTGTCACAAATTAACCTGACAAATCCTAAACTTATTTTGGAAACCCACTTGTTTGTAGGGGTTGTTTTCTCCTCCCCAGCTCTTTAGGGGAGAATCATCTGGAAGAGAGTTAATTCTCAGAATTTCCTCAAAGGAAAAATAGGCACTAACTGGGGGAAATGCAAGGTATATGCTCAAAAAGCAACTATTTTGGATAACCTTCAAACCCACTTAGCCTCCAGCCCTCCAGTTAACACTGAGATCTACACTTCTCATCAAATATGCCAGTTTCCAACGAATGGCAGTGGATGATACTGTTTCCAAACCTGAATTTAGGAGGAAAAGTGAATACTCCTGGGTTGATCAAGGCCCTAGATTTTCTGATATATTCCCTGAACCCGTTTTCAAGATTTAAATACAATTTCCCAGACTAAAAGAAAGAAAAAAAAGTGAAGTTGGTGGGGTGAGGCACGCGGACACGTGCAACTGTGGAATACCTGCGTCGATTCTGCCAACTTTCAATCAAGCCTGCGCTGCCGCCCCAGCAGAGAGGAGGAATCTACCCAGCCACGCTGCTGGGAAGCGAACCCAACCCTGAACTTGCCGCGAAGCTGCCTCGGCTCCGGGACCCCGAGAGAAAGGGGCGGATGCTCCTCGCGAGAGACCAGAGCCGGGGCCCCGGAGGCGGAGAGGCGGCGGACGCCGAAACGGCAGTACCTGTCCCTTCTTCCTGGACGGACGAGGACAGGATCCCGCACTGGCGTGGCGCGTCACGCTCACCGCGGCGCGGAGGTGGGGAAATCCCTCCTCGTTCCACGATGGTCAGTCTTGGTCAGTCTCTAAGCATATGGAAGTCACCTCTCACCGCACGCATCCCCGTCCCGACCCTACCTCGCCCGAAGTCCTGCAGTCCCCGGGGTGCCCCCGAGGGCCCACGGCGCCCTTACCTGGCAGGAGAGCGCAGGCTGCGCGGAGCTGGAGAGAATGCGCGGTCTGGCGGGCGCGGCGGAGTCCGGAGCCCCGGGCCTGTCAGCCCCGCCCGCGACCATCCCGCCCCGCCCCATCCCCCGCTCGCTCCGCCCCCCGCTCACTACCGCGGGCGGTGATCGGTTCTCACCGCCCTGCCACGGTTTTGAGACCCGAGGCCTGAGTTCTGGGGAAGTCGCAAAAGTGTCCCCTGTGTTCCCGAACGACACGCAGGGACTCCCTAGTCCCGGGCTTCCTGCCCCGGAGAACCGCCCCGCTGAGAGCTCGGACATCCCTGGCCTGGGAGCACCCAGAGCAGTGCCACCTGTGGGTTACCGGTTACTCTGTCGGAATTAGGGACCACACACCTCCTCTTCCGCTAAGCGGTGGGGGGCCAGGCGGATGACACAGGGCAGTGGAGCGAAGCAACGAGTTTTACCAAAAGAGTAAGTCTTCACTGTCACACCTGAGGCAGCGGAGCGTATCCGATACACTTAGAGGGTCACCTGTACTCATATTCATGTATTAACACTTCTGTCAAACTCATCGAAAAGTAGAAATCAGTACTTATATAAAACTGACAATGTGCCAAGCACTGTTCTAGATACTTCACATGTATTACCATTCTATAAAGTACGTATTTGTTATCAGAATCCCTCATTTTTACATGTGATAAAAGGGAGACATAGAGAAGAGTTAAATAATCTCCAGAGTCTGCACCCTTAACCGCTGCTATCCTGACTCTCTAAAATCTGAGTGTCCACCATGTCCCATGAACTCTTCCAGGCTTAGGGAATACAAAACAGGGCTCTGCCTTCAAGGAGTTCTAGTCTAGTGTAGGGAGAAAGACAGTAAATAATCAATAAGCAAGTAAAAAAAAAACCATTGCATATGTGGGAAGTGTCTTGACTAAAATGAAGCTGAGTGATGGAATTGAGAGTGAAGGGGAGGGAGGCTACTTTAGATCTGGCGGTCCTGGAGGCCTCTCTGAGGAAGTGACGGTGGAGCTGAGAGCTGAATGACAGAACCTGGTCAGTCAACATGAAGATGAAAGGAATGGCAAGTGCATAAATAGTTATCATACTCCATGCTTGTTTGGGACTTAAAAATATGCCTTCCTATAAGCTCTCCTGTAATCATACAATAAACCTGAGAAGAAATCTGACAAAATTCCATTTTATGGAAAAAAGAAATCTAAGGGTACAGAAGTTTAATGACTTACTTAATTAGAAAAAGCAGGGGAGTGTGGCCAGGTGGCTCAGGTGGTTAGAGTGTGAACTCTGATCAACAGGGTTGCCGGTTGGATTCCCACATGGGCCAGTGAGCTGCACCCTCCACAACTAGATTGAAAACAACGAGCTGCCTCTGAGCTTCTGGAGGGTTGGCCGGATGGCTCAGTTGGTTAGAGTGCGAGCTCTCAACAAGGTTGCCGATTCAATTCCCACATGGGATGGTGGGCTGTGCCCCCTGCAACTAAAGATTGAAAATGGCGACTGGACTTGGAGCTGAGTTGTGCCCTCCACAACTAGATTGAAGAACAACGACTTGGAGCTGATGGGCCCTGGAGAAACTCACTGTTTCCTAATATCCCCCAATAAAATTAAAAAAAAAAAAAAAAAAGCAGGGGTATGGGAAGAGGGCACGGATTTGAACCAAGGCCCTCTAACTCCAAATCTTCTTTCACTCCGGTGAGCACCCTGAACACAATTTGACCTGTCCTCAGAATGAATCTAGTAAAATTTCTCTTTTGTGATGTACTGTCTCCTCCCAGACCCAGTCTCTCCTGCCTTTTAGCCCAGTCAGATATTCAAGTTGACTGATTGACATAATTTCCTCAAGGGCAGGTGTTCTTTGAAAGAGCAGAGGTCGGGAAACTTCTGAGATTGTATGCAAAAAAATTGTGTGTGTGTGTGTGTGTGTGTGTGTAGTGTGTTATAGTTATGTAATTATGGTAATAAAGTCGGTTTTCTCCCAATAAAAATTAATATATATATACATATATATATACACACATACACACACATATATATGTATATATATACAGGGGGTGCCAAAAATGTACACATTTTAAGAGATGTTATCTATGTATTACTTTTCGAAGTTGAATTGAATTGTGATAGCAATGTGTAGTATCATGTTCGCTCAAAAGACGGCATTAATCAAATGAATGTTAGCATCATTCACTGTATTACAATTTTAATACATTTTTTTCTTTCTTAAAATGTGTATACATTTTTTGGAGATATATATATCAAACTTTTATCAAATTGAATGATCCCAAAAAGAACTGTCTTAAGGGGTTAACTGATGTCGTAGTTAGAAGATTTCTAACTCACTTTGCTTATGCTAGCTAGGTGACTCTGGTGGCTCATATTTCTGACTTAATGGTAATGAAGCTCTCAAAGTTTATGAAATTTGACTGAAAGCAAAGCAAATCCTTCATAAAGTTTAAAATTAAAAGAGAGGAAAATGTCTATATTGTCCCTCTTAGTTCTCAAGAAAACCAGAGAGGACTGACCCATATGCAGATAAACATAATTTGGTATCAGTGATAACTGGGGTAGTTTGCAAAACGTTATACTGTTTCCTGAAGAAAGCATTCATTACATTATTAATCAAACAGTTTCAGTAGGTGGTTTTCACAGGTGTGTCATCCCCAAAGCATGTAATGAAGAATACTGACAATTGTTCTCAGCGGGATGTTGTTGAAAAGAAAGAGAGACTATTAGAGAATTTCAACTACATCGATGAAAGGTGTAAAACTGAACTCAGGATGTGGTAGGCTAAAAAAAAATAGTTCATCTTTTATTATTTCTTATGTGGAAAGTTCAGTAGCTTTAATAGGAAACAAGGGTATAAAGTTTAGGCCTATGTAACTCAAACTTTTATATTGGGCACCCATCAAAAGAAAGAATCTGGGGGTGGACTTAAAAAGATTTCTCCCTCTTCCTCCAAGGAGAAGATTCAAACAATATTCTTACTGCTTTCTTGAATAAAACCAAGATACAGAAAAAAAGGCATTAGAGACAGGGGCTCCCTTCTTACAAGATATTCCCATGGCTTCTATAAAATTTGTGTGTTTAAGTGAACAATATCAGACTGACATAATTTCAGTTCCTTGAGAGAAGAAAATGCCTTTTTACCTTGCATTTAAATTCCACGTTATGCATAAGACGATACACAGAATCAACCTGACAGATTTGTAAATAAAGTGGTGTTTGTATTTGGAGCGTCTCACACCCTTTGTTTTGTAACTCTGTGGCTTCTTTTTGTAACTTTCTTCCTCCCCTAAAGGGGCCTGGCCCATTCTAGGTGAGCAATGTTTGTTGAATGAATGAATGATGACAACATACAGATAATACAGACCTTATCAGTTTTCTATAGAGAGTCTGTTCCTACATAAAGATGACTTCATTTCAGTAGTATGATAAGCCTGCCTTTCTTTTCATCATGTGTTGAAAGTAGTTGCTTTTTTGGAACTACATTGAAGAAAGAGAAAAGTTTTAAATCTTGGACACAAAATTAAAAATTATACTCCTGGGAAAAGCTGCCAAATAAATCATTCAAAAGAAAGAAAAGGCATCATATACAAAGATGTTTATAAGTTCACCACTAATAATAATAAAATATAATTAAATGTCCAATAACAGGGAAATGTTTAAGCAAAATATATCAATAGTTTGGAATGTCAGACTGTCAAAAATAGTTTTATGTTAATAAAATAGAAATATGGAGAAAAACTTGCAAACATTAAGTGTAAAAAAGTAGAACACAATGCTTTATATGTCCTGTGATTGCAATCAAATGTGGGAAGAAACTCATGTTGAAAATCAGAACTATGATTAACAGTTATTAATTATTAACAGTTCCTATGTGCCAGGCTGTGTTTCAAATGCATTAGATTAATTCATCTAATACTCAATGTGTGAAGTAGGTACAGTTCTTATTTACCTTTACAGATGAGGAAACTGAGGCAGAGGAGAGCTAATTAATTTGCCCAAGTCACACAGCTACTGAGTGGCAAAGTCAGGATGTGAATATAGAGCCATGTGACTCCAGAGTTTGCGCTCTAAACCATGTAAACCTGCCAGAGAAAATAATATTTGAATCATTAATTATGTTTTTTGTAAAAAAATGTATATTTCCTTGTATAATGTTTTTATGTTGATTTAATATTAAGTAAAAACTTTTTAAATTGCAGAGTCAGAAAAGAGTGCATAGAGTTAAAACCAGATTATGCTCAACAGAGACAGATACAAAGGTTAAGATGACAAATATTGAGTGAAACCATCTGGGTTTGGCCAATGTATATTTTTGGTTAGGATCTAAATAGTGTTTCAAATGGGTCCAATATATCAATGATTTGATAGTGCATGAGGATTGAGATAAAATGAACTAACTATGTCACATAAAATGTTATATTCAGTATTATCAGTATGAATAAAAAGTATATTCTGGCCTGATGGCTTGCACTTACTGTTTTTTTCTGCCTAGAATGCTCTATGCCTAGGACTTTTTGAAGCTGCCTCTTTCTCAACTGTGGCAGTTGTGAAAATGTGACCGTCACTGTATTAGCAGGAAGCTGAGAAAACAATCGCAACAAAACTCCCTGTTATGCTGGAACTTACGTTTTGGTGGAAAGGACAGTCATTTAAAATTGGATTCAGCGGCAAATAATGACATCCCCTCATGGCAGGCTGAAAAGTGCCCACATCTTACATCCCTGAACTCATGAATATGTTCACTTCCATGGCAAAAGGCTCTTTGTAGACGTGATTAAGTGGTGAAGCTTGAGATGGGTAGATTATTTTGGACTATCCAGTCGAACCCAATGTAATCACAGGGGACAAGGGAGGAAGGAGGTCAGAATCAAAGAAGGAGATGTGATGAGAAAAACGGAGGACAGAGAGCAAGAGAGAGATTTGAAGATGAAGACAGAAACCACAAGTCAAGGAATGCAGGCAGTGTCTAGATATTGGCAGGGGCAAGGAAACAGATTCTTCCCTAGAGACTCCAGAAGGAACCAGCCCTGCTGACACCTGGGTTTTAGCCCCGTGAGACTGATTTTGGACTTCTGACCTCCAGAACTGTAAGAGAAGATGTTTATGTTGTTATAAGCTGGTACATTTGTGGTAATACGTTACAGCAGCAAAGGAAACTAATAGAGCCCTTAATACGAGTTTACTTTTCTCTTACGCATGAGAAGTCAGTGTCCGACTTGCATGATGTTCCATAGCATCAGGGCCCCAGTCCCTTAGTTTTCATGTAAAAGAGAGAACCTGGAGGAAGATATAAATATCTCTAGGGACTCAAGATGTAGGTAACAGGTCATGAGCAAAGTATAAGCCCTTTTAAACGAGAAATCATCATAATTCACTTAAATACATATAAACATAAAACTAGTTATGCATTATTTATATATATATAGCATGTTATACATATTTAAAACCAAAATAAATTTACAAAGTAAATTCAGGCAAGACTACAAAACCAATTATTGAGGCCACACACATCCCCACCCCAAGGTGACACTGGAGGCTATGTGAGGAGCAACTCAAGACATTCCTGTTTCTCCCAGCCAGGGAGGTAGCATTGGAAGCCTAGTCGGAAGCTGGAACTCCCAACCCCACCCAGCAGTAACGAGGAGCATATCCCCTTGATTTTCAATGGGGGCAGTGGGAAACCCAAATTTCTAACCCTAACTGGTAGTAGACGGTAGAGATGGTGCCGCCCCCCTTCCTCTACCAAAGCAGTGTCAGGAAGCCTAAATAAAATCCAGAATTTCATAACATACTACCCCAAATGTCTTGGTTCCAACTGAAAATAATTCTCTGTACCAAGAAACAAGAAGATCTCAAACTGAATGAAAAAAGATAATCAATAGATGCCAACACCAAGATGTCCAGTGATGTTAGAATTATGCAAGAACAATCTGAAAGCAGCTATCACAAAACTGATTCAACGAACAAATACAAACATGCTTGAAACAATTTTTTAAAAAAACAGAAAATCTTGGCAAGGAAATAGAATGTCTCAGTAAAGAAATAAAAGATAAGATGAACCAAATGGAAGTTTTAGAACTGAAATTACAGTAACTAAAATTTTTAAATTTCATGTTTAGGCCTCAGCAAAACGGATGGGACAGAGGAAAGGATCAGTGAACCTGATAGAGAAACAGTAGTTACTCAATCTCAACAACGGATACAAAACAAAAACGAAAACAAAAAACCATGAACAGTTCTGTGGGACTACTAACAAAAGATCTACCATTTATATCCTCAGAGGTTAAGGAGAGGAGAAAGGGCAGAGCTAAAAAAAGTATTCCCAGAAATAATAACAAAACTCTTTCCAAATTTGGCTAAATCTACTCATCAAGAAGGTAAACAAATTTCATACAGGATAAAGGCAAAAATATCAGCACCAAGGCACATTATATTCAAACTTCTTAAAACTAAAGACTAAAGAAAATTCTTAAAACAGCGGAGAGAGCCATGATTCCTTCTTACCTATAGTGGGAAAACAATTCGAATGACAGCAGGTTTCTTATCAGAAACATGCTGAAGGAGAGGGAAATATCATCTTGACTATCAATATCAATATCGGGGCCATGATATTATACAATAATTTTGCAACATGTTACCATTGGGGGAAACTGGGAAATATGATAGCTCTCTGTCCTTTTTTCTTACAACTGCATGAATCTATAATTATCTCAAAATTAAAAGTTTAGTTAAAATTTTAATTAGCAGCTAATAATGACAATAGCTAACAATTATTGAATACTTAAGGCTCAGTATGGTTCTCCGCACTTGGTCTATTTAATCCTCCCAACAACCCTATGATATCGGTACAATTACAAATTCTATTCAAGAGATGGGAAAACTGAGGGTTAGAGAATAGTTAAGTAACTTGCCCGGGGTTACATAGTTAATAATTGGTAGGGTTATGATTCAAATTCAGGCCTTCAGAACCTGTGCTGTTAACCACCCTGCTTAAAAGGAGGCAACTTCCCACACTCAGGCTTCTCGCTTTCCTTGAAATCCTCCTCAACATTCTCACTCTGCAACAGAGGCCTGAGGATCCCCTTTAAACAGGGCACTGTTGTACTTTTGTCACAGTGCCCACTACTCTATATTCAATAGAATCTATTTTATTACTCCTAGTTCACTTCATCCATTGATGTTAGCCACCAGGTCCTGTAGACATTTACTGTAAGTTTTGAGAGCCTGGCATACGTTTCCCAATGCCTGCAAAAGGTAAAGGCCATGGAGAGGAAAAAATAATATATATTAATATTAAAACTACATTGATTTAAACCTAACAAACAACAACCATTACAGATAATATAAAATCTGAACTGTAGAACATTTTAAAGTAACTGTAAAGCAAATGCAAATAGCTTCTGCTAATATTTATTGATTTCTTTTAAATAAAATAAGATCTTCCTATGGGCCAATTCTGCTCATACTCTTAATTCCTTAGTTCATTCTTTTTCCCAACTCACTGCTGTTACTCTCCTTTCCCTACCTCACCTCCGTGTAGTAGCAGTCTGTGTCCCTCATATAACTCCTTGGCATTCACCTTTCCCTTAGATGCACATGGTCATCCTTGGACAACTTCTGCCTGGGAGCTTTCTCTTGGCTCTCTGATAGGGACAGACCAGAAATGCCAGCAGAGTTAACCAGGGAGCTGCCACCAGCCAATGATGGATGAGGACCTCAGTTTCCCTGCCCTTAGGTGGTACAACTTCCAGGCATGTTCCCAGTGGTTCCCAGTAGGATTGAGGGCCAGTCATACTCAGTGACAATCTGGGCACTAATATACCCCTTAATCACTTATTTCCCTTTCTTATCTCTTTCCTTGGGAGTGCTTTCTGGAATCCCCGCCTAAATAAATAAATTGCATTAAAATCCTTGTTTTAGTTCTGATTAGCAGCCACCCTAGCCTAAGACACCCATCCCAGGAAAGAAAGACCAGCATGGTATCTTTAAAAATATAACCTCACCCAAGAGTAAGGATTGGCTGTGTTTCCAGCTTATTGCAAAGGCTTGACCTGCGTGGTTTTAGATGGAGAGATAATAAAGTCCAGCTTTGAACTGAGAAAGGAGAAGGTAAAAGCAGAAGCATCTGAAATTCCAACTTGTCCCCTTTCCTCATCAGCTCTGAATTCATCCACGTCTGAACATCTGGTCACTTTACACTAATGAGTTTGCTCTCTGCCTCCAGTGAACTCCTCCAAGGGCAACAGTTATGAACTGAATTGGGATTCCCCCACCCCAAAATTCATAGATTGAAGCCCTAACCTCCAATATGGCTGTATTTAGAGATAGGGTCTTAAAGTAGGTAATTAGGTTTTAATGAGGTCATAAAAGTGGGGCCCTAATCCAATAGGACTGGTTGCTTTATAAGAAGAGGAAGAAACACCAAGAGTACATAGGCACAAAGAGAAGGCCAGATGAGGACACAGCAAGAAGGTGGCCGTGTCCAAACCAAGGAGAGAGGCCTCAGGAGAAACCAAACCAGTCGACACCTTGATCTTAGACTTCCAGCCTCCAGAACTGTAAAAATATACATTTCTGTGGTTTAAGCCACTCACTCAGTTTGTGCTATTTTTATGGCAATCCAGCAATTCTCAAGAAATGGAGGACAGTATCTGATGTATAAATAAATTGTTCTTCCTTTGGTTGTGTTTGAGCACATAATGCTGGAAGGCTCTTAGTATGATACTCAGAAGGTTTCAACCAAATCAAGTCCTGTTGCCCAAAGCATTGGCCTCTGTAACACACCCTTATATTGGCTTTTTCCCTCCTTCCGTGTCTCACTGTCCCCACTATCCACTATCTCACTCCTGTGTCCCAGATCACCTTCATTAAACTTCCTGCATAAAAGTCCTTATGACAAGCTGTGCTCTGGGGAGAACCCAAGTTAAGACAGGGTCTGCCAGAATAAGAGTAGGGTCTGATTCTAGAAATGGCAGCTATGTGGGACCCATTTATGTACAATGCTCAGAAAGCGTATTGGTAGGTCCTCCAGGTGAACTCAGGGATGCACCAAGCAAAGGCCTATTTCATTCATCACAGCCTTGCCCACCAGAGTAGTTGCAATCAGCAGCCCCTTTAAGGAGAAGAACCAATGGGAATAAAGTCATCGTCCATCCAAAGACTAATTATGGGCCCCTTTCCCAAAGTTCCTGGGACAATGTAAGCTTATGGTTCTTGTATGATTCTGAGCAAGGGAGGAAAAGGACTTCAATAATAACTGAGATTTGATTTTCTGCCAGGTACATAGACAAAGCTGAAGATATTTGGTTTAGAAAAATAAGGACTAGGATATGTTTTACAGCCTGGTGTTACGGACTCATTAACAGTTACAACTGGTTGTATAAGACACTGAGATCAAGACATGTTCCACACCATCTCCAAAAGGCCCCCACCCAAATGTGCTCAGCCAAATTCATTCCAAATGAAGGAGGTTTTGTTTTACGTGTATATATAAAATGGAAGAAATGTTCTTGCCTCTTCTGTTCCTGTTTCCCCCAAGAATAATTTAAATACAGAAGAAATAAAGAAGTTGTGAAGAACTCCCTTTTCCGGTGCTTGTTTTTCTTACATTGCCTGTTATTTCATAACATTGATAACACAATATGATGACCCAAAACAAGCGAGGCTTCTTTAGTTCAATTTAATTCTTGGCTTCTAAACAATAGTGGGAACAAAGCCCATAAGAGAACTTGGCATGCCAGACGCGTTGTTGTTAGGGAGACTGCTAGAATTGATGGCAGCCCTCTCGATCTTTTTCAAGAGGTAAAAATTAACATCTTTCCCTTTTTAAAAAAGAATTTCTGCCCCTTTTTGCCAATTTTGAGTTCCTCCCATTTGAAACTTTTCAGATATGTATTAGAAATATTCCTCTGCGAGATTTCTTCTTAATTGCTTGCAAAGTTTCATGAAATCAGCACCTACTGTATACCTTCACCTTGCCCCAATCTGGGAGAATCTCATCAAATCGCCAAGAGGGTGAATAAATGAATGAATGAATGAATGAATAAATAAATAAATAAATAAATTTCTCTTTGTAGAGGAAAATGGTTCATGAACTCAATTCTATTTTCAAACTTGCCTTTGTTCTAAGGCTATTTTTCTCCTCTTTATAATTTCCTGCATTTGTTAACTTTACCAGAAAAAAAAATGTCTTCAGTAGAACTCTTGTACCCTATTTAAATAAAGTTCTTGAATATCCTTTCATAACAATGCAACTCGAGTCCTCAAGGGCTGATAGAAACATTCAAAACAAGCTTAGCATGTTACCAACTCATCTCACAGGTCCTAAGTTTAGGCACTTTAAGTGTCAGTAGCACTGTAGTGTAAAACATGACTGTTGCAGGTATAGAGAAATTTAGAGAAGAAACAGTGTGGGGCACAGAAATTAGCTTCTCTCCTTCCTTGAAAGGACCAAAGCCAGCTATCTCAGCTATCTCCTGATGTGATGGAGACAATGTACCCTGTGCTGTATTTAGTATGAAATAGAAAAGTTAAAAATTCACAATAAAAATCAGCAAGTAATATTATTTTATATATACGTATACACAGACATACATATATATGTATGTCTGTGTGGACATATGTATATATACTTAAGATTCTTTTAATAAAACCATTGAGATACATATACTGAGGGTGCCAAAAAAATGTATACAATTGGACACTTTGGTCAACGTTGCTCAAGCAGTAGTTCACCATCATCAGAAGTATCTGGACGCTGATGGTAACCACTTTGAGCACCTCTTGTAATTGCAGAAGTCAAACGTGACTTGTATTCATCTTTTGTTATCAGTATATATTGAGTACTACAATTTTAATATAGTTTTCCTTTCTTAAAATATGTATACATTTTTTGACACCCTTTGTATATATATCTCCATGGTTTTATTAAAAGAATCTTAAGTACACAGTCACTTTGATAGATAAAACAAACAACTTCAATTGCCATGTGTACATATCCACAGACCTACATATACTAATACATTTTTTAATTTACTCACTTTTTTTTCATTTAAATAAACTTACCGACCATGTTTCCCCGCAAATAAAACCAGGTCTTATATTAATTTTTGCTCCAAAAGATGCATTAGGGCTTATGTTCAGGGAATGTCATCCTGAAACTCATGCTAGGGCTTATTCTCCAGTTAGGTTTTATTTTCGGGGAAATACGGTAATAAGGAAACTTTAGGAAACCGAAAGTGCAAAGATCTGTTATTTCCTCCCTCTGTCTCATTCGCTTACAGCCCCAGACTCAGCCCCATCAACTAGCACAGCGCTCCCCACACAGCTGCTGGCCATCAGATAAATCCTCCTCATTTGCCTGAGCTAAAGCCTTCGCTGGTGGTCCCAGGTACAGCTCCCAGCATGCTGTGGGAGTGGAGTATTGGGGTGGACAGGAGCTCCTGCAAGCAGGATGTGTCCAGAGCAGCACTGTCCAGAACTACAAAGTGCACCACAAATGCAGACAACACATGTAATTGAAAATGTTCTAACAGCCACATTGAAAAAAGTCAAAAGAAACAAGCAAAAGTAATGTTAATAATGTCTTATTTAACCCAATTTATCCAGAAAAGGATCTTTTCAACATGTGATCAATACCCAAAAAATCATTAGTGAGACATTTTATATTTTTTTGTACTGCCCTTTCAAAATTTGGTGTATATGTTACACTCACAGCGCATCTCAATTTAGATTAGTCACTTTCAAGCATTCAATAGCTGTACTTGCTGCCTAGTGGCCCCACCCTGCACAGTGTGGATCCAGCACAGTACATTCTGAGTAGGGCAGGCAGGGAAAAAGACATTGCCTAAATACCCCAGGCATCACACTTTGGGAAACACTGCCTTAGGAGTTTCCACAGCCTGAGTTCATGACATTAAGGGATCCCTAGTCATCTTAGGCTGAATGAGATCCTTCAGGTCACTCTAAAACTACCCACAATCTCCTCAGAGGTGTTTCAGGGACCTCCAGACTAGGGATCGAATACCCCATTTTAGAATACATCCTTCGAACTGGGACAGACCCATCAGGATTCACCTTAGTCGGAATTGCTCATCTTTTGGGCCATTGCTGAAACTAGGCAAAATTCTGGACTAGAGGCTGAAGAGCACTTTGTTAGATAATGGGTTTTATTTTTCCCTCGTTCTCCAGGCAATTTCTGTGATTTTACAGTGCCAGTATTCACTGCTGTTGATTGTCAATGAGCTGCCTATGGAGTACTTCTACTGTACTCTAATTCTATTTTATTCCAAGCCATGTGCACAATCAATATGGAGTGTGAAAAAGACTGTTTAAGGCATAGAGCCATTTAAAAAAAAAATTATCTTCTCTACATGTAAAAATAGCCTACATTCTGTCCTCTTGAGCAAGGATTGTTTAGATTAGTCACACAACTCTGATGTCTCAATCCACTAGACTTGGTAGTAACTACTCAACTTTGTTTCCATTAACAGTATAGGTCTGGCCTAAATATGCTAGTTCTATTTTTGTTCTTGTTTATTTAGTTTTTTTTAAATAGAGGAAGAAATATTTCAATGTGAAACATAACTAATTTTGAACTTTTTGGCATTTGTGGGCTGATAAGTCATAAAGTCATAGAATTACATACTTTTATAGAGGGTGAAAGGTTTAGCCACCCTCCAGGTAAAACCTCTCATATTGTAAATGACAATTTTCTTTAATAATATCTGAAAATCTTGATCTGGATTTTAATCCAGAGACTTTTCAAAATGAAGATATTTCAAATCATTTCTATTCTTAAGAAATGATTATAATTTTTAAAATCTTAAAATTTGATTAATATATTTAATAATCATTTATTTGGAGTCTCCTATGTGCTAAGAAGTCTGGTAGATACTGAGAACATAAGGAGAAATTATTTCATCCCTGTTTATATTTATTCCAATATATTATGATACATTATGATAGAAGTTTACATAATTTGTAATGCTTTTAATAAACTACTAATAGTTTAGCTAACATATTATTAATATAAAGATATTTTCCTTTTGTGGTTAACCACAATGATAACATTGGCTAAATAACAAATAAAACTTTAGCCAGAGAAATAAGAAACATTATAATAATTTATTAAACATTTTCTATATCTGTTATAATTTCAGTCTTACAACTTTAGGGATAATTTCCAAATATTTATATTATGATGTAAAGATACGTTTCTGTCCAAAAATTGCCTTTTTTATATCTCTTATTCATCCTCCAATGATATAATAGTTTGTGGAAAAAAAACAGCAACAAAGTATTTTCCTGAATATATTTTGAAGCAATTCATGGATAAGTTTTCACGTGTACTTTTCATCTTCATTTAATGCTAGAAATAGGTCTCAGATTAATGGTTATCTAGTGTATGGTGGAGACTTCTACTGGATAGCACTGCACTAAATGGACGCTAATGGATTAACATTCCATTGGATGTTGCGAAAACAATATCAAGCTTGATATGCATTATCTATAGAGTAGGGCCAACAAATCTAAAATTATATGTGTAAGAAAGTAAAAAATAAGAGTTAAAATGCTCTTCAGTGCATAAACTATATAAGCTTTATCAAGAGAAATTTGTAGTAAATATTAAAAGCCCTAAAAATGTGTATACCATTTGATCCAGCAATTCCATTCTGGGACTGTATCCCAAAGAAATATTCATGGATATGTATAAATAAAAAGTTAAGAATGATTTTCATTAATGTTAAAATTCATACGATAAGAAATTAGAAATGATTGGGTACATTTATATATATATTATGACCCAACCATGTGATAGCACATAGAAATACAAGGAAGTTTTAGATATAATGATGTTTTATAATGATGCCACGTGCAAAAGAATGAAACTGGACTGCTATTTGTCACCATGTACCAAAGTTAATTCAAAATGGATCAAAGACTTAAGCATAAGACCTGACACAATAAACTGCATAGAAGAAAACATAGGTACTAAACTTATGGACCTTGGGTTCAAAGAGCATTTTATGAACTTGACTCCAAAGGCAATGGAAGTAAAAGCCAAAATAAACGAATGGGACTATATGAAACTTAAAAGCTTCTGCACAGCAAAAGAAACCATTGACAAAATAAAGAGGCCACCAACTGAATGGGAGAAGATTTTTGCAAACAGTGCCTCCGATAAGGGGCTAGTATCCAGAATATACAAGGAACTCATGCAACTCAACAACAAAAAAACAAACAACCCAATTGAAAAATGGGCAGAGGACTTGAAGAGACATTTCTCCAAAGAGGACATACAAATGGCAAATAGACATATGAAAAAATGCTCAACATCACTAATCATCAGAGAAATGCAAATAAAAACCACAATGAGATATCACCTCACCCCAGTCAGAATGGCTATCATCAACAAGACAACTAATAACAAATGTTGGAGAGGCTGTGGAGAAAAAGGAACCCTCATACACTGTTGGTGGGAATGCAGACTGGTGCAGCCGCTATGGAAGGCAGTGTGGAGGTTCCTCAAAGAATTACGAATAGAATTGCCATATGACCCAGCAATCCCTCTCCTGGGTATCTACCCAAAAATCTGAAAACATTTAGAGATAAAGACACGTGTGCTCCAATGTTCATTGCAGCTTTGTTTACGGTGGCCAAGACATGGAAACAACCAAAATGTCCTTTGATAGATGAATGGATAAAGAAGTTGTGGTATATATACACAATGGAATACTATTCGGCAGTAAGAAAAGATGATATAGGAACATTTGTGAAAACATGGATGGATCTTGAGAGAGTAATGCTGAGCGAAACAAGTCAGACAGAAAAAGCAGAGAACCATGTGATTTCACTGA
Source organism: Rhinolophus sinicus (assembly GCF_036562045.2). Classification (NCBI taxonomy): domain Eukaryota; kingdom Metazoa; phylum Chordata; class Mammalia; order Chiroptera; family Rhinolophidae; genus Rhinolophus; species Rhinolophus sinicus. The sequence goes on from NC_133752.1 coordinate 79,206,319, forward strand.
TATGTGGTATATAAACCAAAAACAACAAAAGAACAAGACAAACAAATGAGAAACAGAAACTCATAGACACAGACAATAGTTTAGTGGTTGCCAGAGGGTAAGGGGGGCGGGGGGTGGGGGGTGGGAGATGAGGGTAAGGGGGATCGAATATATGGTGATGGAAGGAGAACTGACTCTGGGTGATGAACACACAATGGGATTTATAGATGATGTAATACAGAATTGTACACCTGAAATCTATGTAATTTTACTAACAATTGTCACCCCAATAAATTTAATAAAATAAAATAAAAAACAAACGAAAAAAAACAAACAGAAAAAAACAAAAAACAAAAAAGAAGAATATTTAGTGATATAGTAAGATGTTATACAAAAAAAGATATAGTGAAAAATGAATTTAGAAAAGATGAACTTTATAATGTGTGGATATATGCATAGAAAAAAGACTGAAATTATATTCTAAAATATTAATAGTTGTTACAACTGTGTGGTATGCTTATAGATTTTTATATTCTTTAATTTTTTTGTGTTTTTTAACATTTTCTACAATTAGTATGTATTCTTTATATGATCAACTTTTCAAAGTTATTATTTAAAAAAACTCCCCTTGTTAACAGTTTTACTGATTTTAAAGTAATGAATGGTTTTATACAAGAAATAAAAATTCAATCACTTAACAATAAAAACAGTCCTTAATACAGGCTAGAGAAATTATCATGAAAAATGAAGAAAGCCTCACATATTGACATGAAAGAAGGCATTAAAGGAAGTGATGACTTGAAATAAGTTTCTCTCTGCCCACCTCCCTGGAAATTAAGTCTCTATCTATGGAGAATCAGCGAAGCAGGGTTATAATTTTCAGTATCAGTAATGATTAATAAGTTTTTAAATTTTGCTTTAAAACTGTTTATATAATGAGGAAAATTCACCAAAGATTTTAAAGCTTGGGTTGATTCAGCCAGGTAGTCTTAGGGAGAAAGTAACTTTTCTCGTTCTCACAGTCATTACAAAAGGAGCTGCGCTACCTTTTTTTCCTGGTGGAAACAAGACAGGTAAAATATCAACTTTGTATACATTCTACTATTCAGCTAGGTAGAGTTGGGTGTGAGCTGTTTCATATGGATATGAAAAGTAGCCACCCATCTAATTCTTCCAGGAAAGAAATTTCTTAACAAATGGCAGAGCTGTTAGGCATCAGGTGTTGCAAAACCCCAGCTGTCACCCACAGAACGAGCAGCAGGATGTAATGAGAAATATCCTGGCAACTCCTACGCAGTAATTTGACTCAAGAGTTAATATTTCTTTGTTAAGTTTTTTCTTGTTTTTAAAGAGTAGAATATTCCAGATTATTAATACTCCCCATTTGCATCAAAAGCATTTTTTAGGATTATTGTGAATAATAATAATTGTTAAGAAACAAAAGCCCGTCTACCTGGCTTAACCCCCGCCCTCCTCAAAACAAAACCTGAGGTAACGATGGCAAAGTGTAAACATCATTAAAATTCAGAAAGTGGGTAAATGGTTGTCTGTAATATTATTTTCTGTATGTTTGAAATATTTAATAATTAAAATAGTTTTCATTTTAAGTTTTTTGTTTGTTTGTTTTTTTTAAGGAAGGCATAGCTTTCAGTGGCCCATGCGGGGATCGAACTGGCAAACTTGGTGTTATCAGCACCATGCTTTAACCAAGTAAGCTAACCAGCCACCCCCGTTTTAAGTTATTAATCAGGAAAACACTTAAATTTATTTGGAGAAATACAAAAGCCAGGCATATAGATCTTATAAGACTTGAGGTCATTAATGGAGTTAATTTCATCCCTATGATAAGTTCTTGATGTGACAGTCAACTCCAATTAAGCCCATAAGAACATGCTTTTTAAAGCTTACATTGGGAGAGGGATCTTTTTTATTTATCCCTGGAGACATGTGTGACAATTAAAATTTAAAGAGTTTCCCAAACTTTCTTTGACCTTACATTTACAGGTAAAACCTTGATGATTATAATTAATACCACTGTATGGCATATTTGAAAGTTGCTAAGGAAGTAAAGATCTCATCACAAGGAAAAACCTTTTTTTCAACTTCTTTTGGATCTATATGAGATGAGGAATGTTAACTCAACTTATTATGGTAATCATTTCACAATATGTAAGTCAAGTCATTATGCTGCACACTTTAAACTCATCTAATGCTCTATGTCAATTATGTCTCAATAAAACTGAAAGAAAAAAAGATGGGTTTAAGCACTGAGAACGTCTCATTCATATTTCTAATTGGCTTTTGTTATTTCTGCCAGTTGTTTATTTGCCCTTTTACAGCTTCTTTGGGCTGCTGATTTGAGCTGTTTGATTTTCTTGGGCATTGTATACATTTTATGAACACAAAAACAAATATTAATATTTTTAAGGCAATCCAAACTAAAGGGTATCTATATGCCGTCATTTGGTAACCATCACAATAATTATTGGTTCAGTCAAGAATCATCAATGGATGCTAAAACTGGTGGGTGAAAGTATGATGAGATATAATGTCAAAGTATCTCCCCACAAATTTCTTTTTAATTACAAGGGGAAAAAACAAGAAATTCACAGTGGAGAAACCAAGCAAACATCACTTTAACACAAGTAACCAAAGTTAACCTTGTGACTACTGGAGCACATCAATGTCAGGTGACTGAGGTATGTATGGCCCACGTATGGCACTGAGCTGCAGCAATACTTCAGTGGTAGTCCTACTCCAAATGTATGATTTGGATCTAAGCGTGAGAGGACCCCACACAAACCCAAACTGAGGGACTTTCTACAAAGTAACTGGCCTGGTGCTTCATAAACGTCAAAGTCATGAAAGATGAAGGAAGCCTGAGAAACTATGCCAGCAGAAAGTAGACTAAAGCAACATGGCAACTAAATGCAGTATGTGATACTGGATTGGATTGGATCCTGGACCAAAAAGTTATTTTTCTTTTGCTGTGAATGACATCATTAGATAACTGGTGGTTTTTAATAATTTTTTCCAACCCGTTGGTTTTGTTAAGAGGCCTCAATGCAAAGTTTGACAAATATCTTATTCTTAAATTTGCAAAGAAACACGCACTTTCATACATTGCTGGGGGAAATGCAGAAAGAGTGTAAGGGGAAATTGGCAATATCTAGCACAATTACAGATGCATTTAACTTTGGACACCATAATCATTTTTCTATAAATGTGTATCTACAAATGTGTATCTCAAAGATATACAGGCAGAAATGATGTATGCACAAATTTATTCCCTGTAGTATTATTTGTAATGGCAAAAGACTGGAAACTATCCAAATGTCAATCACAAAGGGACTGTTTTAGAAAACAATGGTACACCCATATTATGAAGTCCTATGTTGTGGTAAAGAAATGTTCTATGAAATGCTATGGAATGTGCACAGTATGCTACTCTTTGTATAAGAAAGGGGGACTATAAATAAAAGTGTGTGTGTATTTTTTTTAAAGTAACAATAGAAGGATAAACCAAAAGCCAATAAAAACATGGTTATCTATACGTTAGTAGAAGGAAAAAAAACAGAAGCTGGGATGGCAAATAATCATATGAAAAGATGTTTAAAGTCATATTTTATTAGGGAATTGCAAATTCAAACAACAATGAGATGTCAATACATATATAATAGAATGGCTAAAATCCAAAATACTGACAACACCAAATGCTGGGGAGGATGTGGTACAACTGAAACTCATTAATTTCTGGTCGGAATGGAAAATGGTACAGCCACTTTGGAAGACAGTTTGGCATTTTCTTATAAAACTAAGCATATTCTTACCATATGACCCAGCAATCACACACCCCTGGGTATTTGAAAACTTATGTCCACACAAAAACCCGCACATAGATTCTACAGCAGCTTTGTTCACAAATGCCAAAACTTGGAAGCTAGCTATTGATTAAAGAACTAAAATGATCCACAACTAGAATTGGAAGGAATCTCAGAGACAAGAGAGTCTGATTCTGTCATTTAACAAATTAAAGTTCTTGGGCTCAGAGAAGCCATGTAATTAACTTCAAGTCACATGGTTAAGGAAAAATAAGCTCATTTTTAACTAAAGCTAAAGACATTGTAGTCACTGTATAAAAATTATGGCGAACGCTCTCCAAAGAACTGGGAGGCATAACACTCATCTTTGTAACAAGTTCACTAAGTCTAAATGATACAGGAAGTAGAATGCATTGCATCAAAGACAAGGCACTGGACTGACTGCTGCTGTGTTTCTAAGTGCAATTCTGGAAGCTGATATATGCATAAGCTGTGAAACCGAACGTTGTTTGGTTCTGACAGCCTTATTAATCAGCCTTTGTCAGCTTTACAGTAGAATAGATCAGCTAATGAGTTTCCACCAATAGTTCCCAAGCAACCAAGATATCTTTCAGTTGATGAATGGATAAACAAACTATGGTACAGCCATACAATGGAATACTATTCAGCAATAAAAAGAAATGAACTATCAAGCTACAAAAAGACACAGAGGATCTTAAATGCGTATTTCTACGTGAAAGAAGCAAATATGAAAAGGCAACATAATGCATGATTCCAAATATATGACATGCTGGAAAAGGCAAAACTATGCAGACAATAAAAAGATCAGTGGTTGCCAGAAGTTCTGGGGAAGAAGGTCGGGAGGGATGAATAAGTGGGGCGTAGGGGATTTTTAGGGCCATATGATCACCAATGGTTGCTAAAACCATTAGGTGAATGGCTGATGAGAGACTTTGTTATTATATGTATTGGTGGATCTGGTCGACCAAATTGGAACCTATTGATCGACAACCAACATTATGGGCTTCTTGATGTGATGTAATAGGAAATACAAATAGCATTGTGTATGAAGTATCTTTGCCTAAATAAGTAAACCTGAATCTAAACCAAGCCTCTAAAGCTAATCATAAATGTATAGGAAATACTATCCCATACTTATTGAAATGATAGAACTTAGTAAGTCTAACTGTAGCAAGCTTGGTGAAGATGCTGAAGATATGGAACTTTGGAAATTGTCACACCCTGCTGGTAAGTGTGCAAATTGGCCCAAACAATTTGAATTTGACAATCCTTAAAAGATGGGGGAAAATCACCTTCTTGCCACTAGATGGTGCTTATTGACTTTTGTGTCTTCCTTACTCCTCGTGCATCATTGGAGGACCGGACTGAGCACTAGCACTAGAGTCTCACCAAGCAGTTGTAATCCAGATCCAGGCAGCCATACTTGCTTTCTGGCTGTCCCACCATGTTGGCACTGAGGATGCATCTTTGAAGGTTGCCATCTCCCCAAGCCACTTACTTAATTCCTTAGCAATATCTCTCTCTCTCTAATACTATGTCAAAAGTATTTTTTCTAAAAAACATGTTTTTCCATGTTCAATAGGTACATTCTCTATTTCAATTTTTGTTTAGTTTGAGATCAAAGTTATAGAAAATGATACAGAAATTCTGTATACACTTCACCCAAGACCCAGGTTCCCTGCTTATTAATATTTTACTTTCTCTCTCTTTCCCTCCCTTTCTCATTATCTCACACATATAAATACATGAGATATAAATTATGTATAATTTCTAAACCATTTGAGAGTCAGTTGCGGACATGATGCCCCATCGGCTTTACAAACAGGGCACTCTTCTACAAATCTACAGTATATCTATCAAAATCAGGACACTTTCTCAGATTTTCCTTGTCTTTTATAATCATGGTATTTTTGAAGGCCAGGTACTCTGTATGACCTTCAATTTGGGTTTGTTTTGTGTTTCCTCAAGAGTAGATTCAAGTTATGATTTTGGGGGGTAGGAAAATCACAAGTGTGATGCTGTGTTCTCAGCGCATTGTATCAGCAGTCCTGCAATGTCAATTTGTCTTCCTACTGGCAACATTAACCTCTCTCATTCTGTTTCTCCACTGCAGAGCTAATTAATAAATATATTGTAGTAATTAATTAACATGTAATTTGTAAGTACTTGTGGGGAGATACTTTGGGACTATGGAAATATCCTTTCTCTCATCAAACTTTCACCCACTATTTTTTTTAAATCAATTATTGCTATGATTGTTACCAAATAGTGATTTTCGAAATTCATTATTCCTTTTTCATTATTTAGCTGGCATTCTACCATAGAGCTTTCCATTTATTTATTAATTTCTTTATATCAGTATAGACTTGTGGAACCCTATTTTATTCAGTGGTTTATAATCCATCACTGATATTATTTATTTTGATGCTCAAATTGTCCCATATTTGGCCAGTGGGAGACCCTTCAGGTTGAATCTGTGTCCTTGAACATGTTCCTAGTATACTTTGAAAGCTTCCTTACTTTCTGGAGCAAGGAGATGTTTCAGACTCATCTTGTACTTTCCTCAGCCAATTGGTTCCTTTTAGTAAGATATTTAGAAACTAAGATCTGGGTGCTAAGTTTGCTCGTTGCTACAAGGGTGTCATTGCTTGCAGGCCTCTTACCAAAAACAGCCAGGAAATATATCTATATACCTACATCCATTCCAACATCTATATATCTATCTATCTATTACAACGACCACGAGTTCACAGCAATACCTATAGTTCCAATGCAATACTACAGGGTTTATTCTAGTCTTCCCTCTTTCCATGTTTGTTCTCCCTTCTCTGATAAGAACATTGTCTCCCATCCTCATTAATATATTTATTTTCCCTGTGAGAAACCAATATCCAGATAAAGTGAGCCATCTCCTCCATCTCCTGGCTAACACTACCAAACCAAATCCACAGGTTACCTCCTCTGCCCTCGCCCTGCCATACCTGCCAGGTATACCATTTTAGTTCCCTTAGCCCCAAATGGTCCTCAGTCATTCGTGATGCCTCCCTTCCCCTCACTGTGCACATATGATCAACCATCAAGCCCTGACTGTCCTGCCTATAAATATTTCTTGAATTTGTTTCCTTCTCTATATTCTTGTGTGACTAGGAACTGTACTAACTGCCGAGCAAATCATTGATATAATTGAGGGACATAGTATATTATTTCTTACTCTCCCTCTCTAATATTTTTCATCTGATGACCAATAATTAAGGGCCTTATTAACTATGGTTAAAGAGCCACATGTTCTCCAGGCCATCTTGCCATCTTCCTAATAATTATTCAGAGTGGATATGAGGAGTTAAGCCTTGGTCCTGGCCCACAAGGTGGAGTGATGCTCTGATGGCAGAGCTGTTCTGATCGAAGGATGGAGGAAGTGGCAGAAGGCAAGAGGCCACCTCCATCTGTTCAGCCTCACTGGTGGCTCGGTATCTTCTAGCTTCCAATCCTAACTTCTAAAAGGCAAAGCCAAAAGCTCAGCTCTTCTCCACTATTCTGGCAGGCATTACATTCAGCATTAATCAGCTACTAACTAATTGTTGAGGTTGTATGGGCAGGTGAGTGCAGTTCAGTTTGATGCTGCCCCTTCTTGTCTAGTAATTTGCTCTAGGAGTCCAGTTAACTGTACCTGTCTTTGAACTATTTTGCCCTGTTGATGACCTTATCTTTTCACCTTATAGTTGATGTAAGAGGTAGAAGTGGGGTAGGGCTGGGAAACAAGTCTTTCCCTCTGATTATTAAAAAAGAAAAAGAAAAATCATTACATTCTAGAAATTTGGGAAAAATTAAAAGTGAAATGCAGAAAATAAGTCACCCATCATACCACAAGTCTCTGACATAATTTCTTCCAGTTTTTTCTATGATCTTATAAAACAATCTTGGTATTATAATAAGTAATTACTTTTATATCCTGTTTTTTCTTAACATTATAAATAATTATTCTTGCTTCATTTAAAATTCTTTGGAAACATCATTAATGAAAACAAAAATGTCTCCTAACAATGTCGTAATTTTTACATTGAGGCTGTTTCCTGTTTTTTGCAGTTATAAATATTGCTGGAATGAGAATGTGTGTACATAAATCTTTGTTCTCATTGATAATTATTTTCTCATGTTGGATTCCCTAATGAAGAATATCTGGCCAAAGTCTATAAATACAGTTTAGTTCTTGCAGCTCATTGCCAAATTGTTTTCTAAAAAGCTTGCTGTAACTTACATTCTCATCAGCCATGTATGACAGTGAGTGCCTTTTTTTCTCCAACAACACTGTATCTTAAAGGATAGGATAAGAAGTAAAACTAGGATGATTTTTTTAAAAAGTGGGGGGAGATAAATGGAAAAGAAAAATCAAACAGCTACTTGAGGAAGAACATTCATTTCTAACTTCTATCTTTTAAAACTTACATATGATGGTAATACTTAGCCATTCTTACTTTTTGGGAGCTTTTATTCTTGTCCTTTGCATACATCTAGGGAAACAGAAGATCCTAAATTCGAAGATGCTTTCGTGACGTTGGACATTTAGCTTTATCACCTGATAGGAAGCTGAAGGAAATTGAGTTGCCCAGGCTGGACACTTTGGGGCATCCTCCCGCCCTCTTTTTCTCTCACCTTTCATATCTGATCAATCAACAAACCCAGCCATTCTGCTTCCTATCTGTCCACCTCTTCACCCCTATTAGCTTCTCTAGTTCAGGCTGTCATTCTTCACTTGAATAAATGCAACAGCCTTCTAACAGATGTCTCTCAAAACATCCTTCATAAATAGTAATCTGTCAAAAGCACAAATCTAGCCATCTCATCTCCCTGTTGAAACACCTTCAAGGATACCTCATTGCCTGCAGAATAAGGATAGGTATTTATCCTGAAGAGAAGACAAGGGTGTGCTGACCTATTCCCCACCTGTCACTACGGCTTCATGTCGTACTTTCCCCTGCCTTGAGCCTTGTACTCCATTAATAGCAAGCTATTTATGGTTACTGCCCCAAACGCCATTCTATTTCTTGCCTCTAATTTCCTCATTCCCATTACCTAGCATACCTTTCCCCCTTCCCCGATAACAGCTGGGCACACTTTATTCTTTTTCAACAATATTAATGGCCCCTCTTTGGGGGGGCAATATCATATTTCCTGCCCCACAAATATGTGAACAGAAGTTATGTTTGTCATTTCCAAGCATAAGCTTTAAGAATCAGCACATACTCTGCTATGATTTTTTGTTGTTGTTGCTTGCTATGAGATCAGTAATTTTCCAGATAGAGACTGTGCCATCAACCTGGTTCCTAAGGTAAAGACCGTGTAGATAATCTACAATGGACATGAGTGACAAATAAGCCTTTTTAGATGTAAGCCACTGAGATTTTGTAGTATTTGTTACGGCAGGATAACAAGTCTTACCCTGCCTGATCCACCAATCATCCTTTCACAAAAAGTATGGCTGCCCAAGACTTCATGACACAAATAAACTTCCTGTTTGAGGAAGGTACCATTGCGTGTATTTTGGCAGAAGGCAGTTTCTGCCTCCCACTAAGGAAGCTAAAATGAACCAGCACTTGTTCTCCCAGATTCCTCACAGCTAAGGAATAGGCATGTGATGTAAGGTCAGTCATTTGAAAGCTCTCTACTCAGGACTTTGAGTCTTGATACGAAGAAGCAGGAACAGTGTATTATAGCATTAATTCTGTTGCTGGTGGCCGCATCCAGTGTCCAGCGGAATGACAGCAGTGAAAGCAGAGTCCAGGGGTGTAACAGTGAGTGTCCAATAGTGAGGAGATAAGCAGACTGTTCCGGTGGTATTATCTGGCTGTGTGCAAGCTGCCTAGTCCCATCGGTTCCTGCTCATTTTCTACGCCTGCTTCTCCCATTTTCCTAACAATTCTTTGATGTACCCAATATCCTTCCAATTATTTTGTTTTCTTCTTAAATTATCCAGAGTTGTTTTCTGTTGTCTGCAACAAAACAGCTTATTCCTACTAATTCAAAGGGCTCGAAGTGACCTGGTCTCCACATGAAGGCATATTTTAAAAGCCCGATCCTGCATCCAAACACACAAAAACAACAACAACAAAAAACCCACAACCCAACTTTAAAAAGACTTCTGATCTTTAATTTCTCTAAAGAATATTAAAAGGAATCCTATTTCTGACCTGTATTCACCCACACTTCTTCATGTTCTTTCCTCATCCGTCTCCACCCTGAGCAGCTTTCTCACTCTTAGAACTTCTCTAGAGCCTCACACTGAAATCTGCCCACGTCTCCATACCTGCACTGCCCAACTCCAGACCCCTTTTCATCTTGCCCTTTTTCTCTCCCAGCTCTTTGCTAGCTAGATCATCTCAGCTTGTCTGGTTACGTCCTGTTGTTTCTCTCTACTCAATTTTTCAATTCTGCAGCATCAATTCTGCAAAAGATCTGGGAATCAAGCTGGCCTAGATAACTCTCCTTAAAGTAGAGGGGGCAAAATGACTACCCACAGTCACAGCCAACCCCCAAGTTAGTTTTGTTTAAGTTGTAATGTGTTGTTTGAGTTGTAGAGGGTTGCTGCTGTCTGTCTTTGAGTTAGCTCCCGACATTTACTACTGGAAGAATTTCACCTAAAAACCTGGATTTTCAGACCATCTGACAAATCAAAAGATGTGGCAACATGGGGATCCCATTTCCCCATGATAATGATCAACTACAGCTTGGTAGCAGCCACTCCTTTTATGGGGCATCATTCCATTTCATGATCCCTGCCCAGTCTTCCTCCCTCAAATTATTTTTTTGGCTCCTATGAACATTTGAATTTGCAACTGATGTTCTATAAGGTACACTAGATAGGGTAGGAGACATCTGTATGATGAAAGAGCATATTTTCTTTAAGGATAGGGGCATAGAATGAAAGAAAAGATACAAGAAGGGAACACTCACACATTGTAAACCTTGTCCTGCCAAACAGGACAAAAGAAGGAGAGACTGTTGAGAGAAGAAATGCACAGGAGAAAATAAGGCGGCCTCCAACAGCATGGAGGAAGGGACAGAGAGGGGGTGCCAAGATAAATGGATTAAGGTGCCTAGCTGGCAAGAAAAATAAAAGTGCAGTGTTTACAACCTTCCATGAGATTTTGTCCCCCCATTTCCAATAGCTTTTTTAAAAAGACTTTTATTAAAAGACAGCTAACATACAATATTATATTCGTTTCAGGTGTGCACCATAGTTATTCAACATTTATATACCTAAAGAAGGGATCACTATAAATACAGCAACCATCTGACACTCTCCCACACTAGCAAATATTATTGACTATATTCCCTATGCTGTATATTACATACACATGACTTATTTCCTTTATGCCTGGAGATTTGAACCTCTTATTCCCCTTCACCTTTTCCCCCTTTTATAATTTTTCAATTAGAGTTGACATTCAATATTATTTTATATTAATTTCAGGTGCACAGCATAGTGTTTAGACATTTATATAATTTAAAAAGTAATCCCCCTGACTAGTCTAGCACCCACCTGGCAACATATATAGTTATTACCATATTATTGACTATACTCTCTATGCTTTACTTTACATCCCCAGGACTATTTTTGTAACTATCAATTTGTATTTCTTAATCCCTTCCCCTTTTCCACTCACCCTTCCTGCCTCCCTCCCATCTGGCAACCATCAAAATGTTTTCTGTATACATGAGTTTGTTTCTGTTTTGTTTGTTTATTTTGTTCTTAGGAGTCCATATATAAGTGAAATCACATTGCATCTGTCTTTCGCTGTCTGACATACTTCACTCAACAAAATATCCTCCAGGTCCATCCATGCTACCACAGATGGCAAGAACCCATTCCCTTCCACGGTCGAGCAATATTCCATTGTATATATGTACCACTTCCTCTTTATCCATTTATCCATCAATGGACACCCAGGTTGCCTCCACATATGGACCATTACTATGCTGTAGTGTTCAAATGGATGCACACATCTCCTTAAAATAGCATTTTGGATTTCTTTGGATAAATACCCAGAAATGGGTTTACTAGGCCCTTCTTTGTCTCTTGCTATAGCTTTTGTTTGAAAGTCTATTTTGTCTGGTATAAGTATTGCTACTACAGCTTTTTGTTTTATTTTGTCTCCATTTTCATGAAATATCTTTTTCCATCCCTTTACTTTCAGCCTCTGTTTGTCATTTGATCTGAAGTGAGTCTCTTACAGGAAGCATATGTAAGAATTTTCTTCTCTTACCCATTCAGGCACCCTGTCTTTTGATTGGAGTATTTAATCCATTTACATTTAAAGTAATTGTTGATAGATACGTAGTTATTGCCATTTTATTATTCATATTTTTTATCTTTTGTTTTTCATCTTAAAGAAGTCCCTCTAATATTCCTTGAAACACTGGTTTGCTAGTGATGAAATTCTTTAGCTTCTTCTTGTCCAGGAAACTATCTATCCTTTGATTCTAAATGATAGCTTGGAAGGATAGAGTAATTTTGGTTGTAGGTCCTTTGTTTTCATCACTTTGAATATTTCATGTCAATCCCTTCTGGCCTGCAAATTTTCTGTTGAGAAATCAACTGACAGTCTTATGGGAGCACCCTTGCAGGTAACTAACTGCTTTTCTCTTGCTGTTTTTAAGATTTTTTCTCTGCTTTTAACCTTTGATATTTTAATTATGTGTCTTGGTATGGGCCTCTTTGGGTTCATCTTATTTGGGACTTTCTGTGCTTCCTGAGATGTATGTCTATTTTCTTTGCCAAATTAGGGAAGTTGTCCCCCATTATTTCTTCAAATAGGTTCTCAATTCCTTGTTCTCTCTCTTCCCCTTCTGGTACCCCTATAATGCAAATGTTGGTGCATTTGATGTTGTTCCAGAGGCCCCTTAAACTCTCCTCATTTTTTGGTATTCTTTTTTGTTTGCATTGTTCTGATTGGGTGTTTTCTGCTACTTTACCTTCTAAATCACCGATTCGATCTTCTGCTTCATCTAATCTACTGTTGACTCCCTCTAATGTAGTCTTCATTTTAGTTATTATAGTCTTTATTTCTGAGTGGTTCTTTTTTGTTTTTTATCTCCATTTTTATGTTTCCTATCTCTTTGTTGAAGTATCCCTGAGATTATTGAGTATTTTTATAACAAATATTTTGAACTCTGCATCTGGTAAATTGTCTCCGTTTTGTTTAGTTCTTTTTCTAGAGTTTGTTCTGTTCGTTTATTTGGGACATGTTTCTTTGTCTCCCCATTTTGGCTGCCTCCCTGTGTTTGTTTCCATGTATTAGGTAGAGCTGCTTTGTCTCCCAGTCTTAGTAGAGTGGCCTTATGTAGTAGGTGTCCTATGGGGCCCAGTAGCACAGTCTCCCTGGTCACGTGAGCCAGGTTCTGCAATTGTGGCCCTTCTGTGTGACCACCTGTTGTAGTTGAGCCTTTGTTGCTATTTGCATGTCAATGGGAGGGATAAATCCTCAGGTTGAGTGGTTGTGAGGACTGTCTGTGATTACAGTGGAGGAGCTGTTGTGCAGAGGTTAACCCTAGGGTACAGGATTTGCTTTAGCAGGGCTCTGGTGCCTGCCTGCCCAGTCTTCCCTTTGGGTGTATTGTCCTTGGAGGTTGCCTAGTGATTCTCCAGCTCGGTCTGAAGCTGGCCACCAGGAGTGCCAGCCCCGGCACCTCCTGGGAAGGGCCTCACTATAGGCCAACTTCAGCTGCAGCCTGTGCTCTGCCTGTGGCCACCTGGTATGAGCCACAAAGCAATCTGCAGGCGGCCACAACCATGCTGAGTTTGGAGGTGCCACAAGAGGCCAAACCATGAACTGAGGCCAGCTGTTGATAGTGCTGGGCTTGGATCTGCTTAGCAAGTGCCATGGGACATGCCAAAGCCAGATGTTTCTTTTTTGGGGTTTGTGAACCTTTGAGAGATTTTTAGAAAAGTCCCCAGCTTGAGCCAAGTCAGGCCACTTGAATGGAAAAGCCATTGGAAGCAGCTTGGGTGGGCCTACAAGTTGGGTGGGACAGGGTCCCAGGTAATCACCAGGGCAGGGCAGATGGACAGTGTTAACCAGGTTGATGGAAACTCAGATATGGTTGTTGCCTGCATCTGCATGCTTGGAGAGACGAGGGATCAACAAAGAAACAACGGATTCTTCTAGTGCTTATGTCTGTTAGAAAGCTGCCTTTCCAGCCCTCACCCTGAAGGCAGAAAATTCAGTTCCTCCCTGTATGTCCCTGGTGCCTTTTGAGCTGCTGCTCCAGTGCTGGAGCTCAGAGTGAGTGAGTCCATCAGTGAGTAAGTCCACGCACAGGCCCTTTATGAGGTACTTCTGGGACTCCAGCTGCCCTCTGTTTCACTCAGCCTTAACATCCGCTGGTTTTCACAGCCAGAAGTTATGGGGACTTCTCTCCCCAGCCCTGGAACCCCAGGCTGGGGAGCGTGGTTTGGGCTGGGACCCCTTACTCCGCCAGGGGCACCTCCGCAGCTGAGATATCCCTCCTGATTTTTAATGGTCACACATGGGTGTAGGACCAGCCTGTTCCATGTCTTTGTCCCTTCTACCAATCTCAAGGTGGCTTCTTATGTATGTCCTTAGTTGTAGGGCTTTGGTTCAGCTAGACTTCAAGTGATTCTCAGTGATGGTGGTTCTGTAGTTTAGTTGTAATTTTGATTTGGTCATGACAAGAGGCAAGCACAGCATTTACCTATTCTGCCATCTTGAAATCCCATGAGCTTTTATTTTGAAGGATCTCTCTCTCCTCGCATCCTCCATCCCTGCCAACCCCACCTCCTTCTCTATACCTGAAAGGCATCATATTTGATGTCCCTGAGCTGCAGAGGAAGAGGTGTAGTGCTCATAATTTAGAAGCAAACTGCATTTCATTCCACATTGAATGTATGAGGGAGAAAGGATTTGAAAGGAATCAATCATAAGGAAAATATTTCAAAAAGACTATTTACCATCCCAAGTTTCCTTATATTTCTTTTAATATTAATTTACATATGCACTGTTAAATTTTTTTAAATTAGAGGTATCTAAATTATCAAATAATTGGACTAAGATTTTTTTACACCAACTATATTTTCTTGTAATTTTATCATAGTTCTTCACTGAGAAAACTTACTTGATGTCTATATTTTCATATTGTATCTGTGAAACAGAAACAGTCTATGAAACAGTTTCCTCTCTTTAATACTCCATAGTGAGTGAAAATAAAATAGCAAATTTCAGAGTGGTAGAGAAGAAACCTACAGTAATATTTAAGGAAGAGAGAGGTCAATGAAACACTGGATTGTGAAGGAACTCCACTTTAACATAATTCAGCCCTTCAGAAATAATTCAGGGATTTTAACACCTTCACAGTAATACATCATATGCATGCTTTTCGGGGACGATCTGAGAGTTGAATATAGCTTAGAAGAAAAGGAGAAGGAGAGGAAAGTTTAGAATGGAGAAATGCTGTGTTTCACCTCTGTTGCATGCATTTACAGGAGAGAATTTGTAAATGGCAGATTTGGGTTACTTTACTCTTCTGCTTTAGCGTCCATTTCTTGTCACTTTATTCTCCTATCTTGTAGTATTTGGTTATTTTACACATTGTAACTAAAGACAGAATTTTTTATAGACTGATTTCTTGAAAGTAAAATGATATAACCATTTTGGAGAAAAATTGGGAGTTAATTTTGGAGTTAATTTGAAGATACATGTATCACATGACTCAGAAATTTCTCTTATAGGTATATAACCTAGAGAAACTCTTGTATACGTGCACAGGGAGACGTGTACAAAAATATACTTGCAGTATTGTTGGTTATAGTCTCTATTAATAGAATAGATAAATGAATTGTGACCTATTTATTGAACAGAATACCATACAGTAATGAAAAGGAATGAAGTAGGGCTACATGTATCATTAGGGAGGAATCTTGCAAATGCAAGAAAAGCACACTGCAAAAGAACACGATGTAACCACATTTGAAACAATGTGGCCTTGTCACGCAGATGCTCTGGAGTCAGACCACTGAATTCAAACCCACCTCTACTATTTGCTAACTGCATGACCTTGGCAAGTCACTTAATCTCAATTGGCCCCAGTTTCCTTACCTATAAAGTAGGGATAATTGTTTCTACTTCATATAGTTATTGTGAAAATGAAAATGAGTTAGTACTGAAGTACTAAGAAGACTATGTCACCATTATTTTTCGTACAATGTATATTCAGTCTAAAATCATGCAAAAATACTGTATATTGTGTCAGAATGTATATATGTTAATAAAAGTACACATACATGAATGGCAATGAAATATAAATTCATGAGAGCTGTTATCTCCTGGACAGAAGGATATTTCTTGAGCTATGGTGGCTACAGCTCAATAAGTTTGTTTGTTATGTTGTTTATTATGCTTCTTATACCTTTGTGAAAGCCTTTGTGTATGGCTGAACTATTTCATGATAAATTTTAAATCAAAAATTATTGAATGACATTTACTTTTAAAACTATACACACTATATAAACAAATTTCTGAAAAAGTGGAAAATAGAAAAAATCATCCTGAATTACACTATCCTAACCCACAATTTAAAAAATTAATTCTTCCAACATCTGAGTGAAGTTGGTGACTAAGAATGTTATTTCTACAGGATTATTCATAATAGCCAAAATCAATCCAAATAGCCATCAACAAGTAAATGGATGAACAAAATTTAGTTTATCCATACAATAGAAGGAAATTCAGCTATAAAAAAAAAGAATGAAATGCTGATATATGCTACAACTTGGATGAAATTCAAAAACATTATGTTCAGTAAAGGGAGCCAGACACAAAAGACCACATATTGTATGATTCCATTTATATGAAACGTCTAGAAAGGCCAAAAAAAAAAATGCCAAAAATAGATTAGTGGGAGCCTGGGGCTATGGGGGAGGGACCAAGGAGTGACTGTATATGAGCACAAAAGATTTTTGAGAGGTGATAGAAATATTCTACAATTGGTGATGATGGTGGTACAACTTTGCACACTTACTAAAACTCATTGACTTGTACATCTAAAACGGGTGACTGTTATGGTATGCAATCTACATGTCAAAACAACTGTTTTAGAAAACAGTATTTATTAAGCAAACAGTTACAATTGGAGGAGAAGGAAGGGAATGTTATTTTGGTTTACAGATATGACCATGCAAGTATATAAATATGAAAAAGGACCTGGAACCTTATCTGATTAAACCATGTCAGTAGAAACCTCAAGATAGGTTGGAGGTGGTCTCTGAAAGCAAAGTCTCATTTCTGTCAGGGTCTCTGGGAAGAGGCCACCTTATAGGAAGACCCTCAACAACATGGAACAGCCATAGTGGAAAAAAATTATAATGGTAGCACCAGTAGGTTAGCGAGTACTCTGGAGAAGGTGTCAGTTTATTCATATTCTGTGTGTGGTTCGCAGGAGACTTGGAAGTTCCTGCATGTTCTGATTTGGAGAGGGTCAACCCAAGCCCTGAGAAAAAGAGAATAGGCTCCTGGGTCCAAATACCATGTATATATTCATGACCCTCAAGTTTATATCTCTAACTTAGTTCTCACATCTAACTCTAGGCTCCCACCTCCAGTGATGAACTTGATATCTACCCTTAGGTATTGCACAAAAATATCATACTAAACATAGCTCCAAATGGCCATCTTGATGTCCACGGCCCCAAACCGTTTCCATTTCACCATTCTCCCAGGTTGCCAACCCACACCCACATCCACTATGCCAGTGTATTCAGTACATAGAACCCACTTTCTCTGTCTTCACTGCCGCCATGTTCTTGGCCACCATTATTTCTCTCCAGGACAAAACAATAACCTCTTAACTGACCTCTGTTTTCACTTCTGCTTTGCTCCAACCAATCCCACATGCAAGAACAAAACTCATTTCTTAAATGTAAATTGGGTTGGTCACTCAAGTTCTTAAAATTTTCACTAGCTTCCCACTGTACATAAAAGAACCCCCAACTCCTTAGTTTGGTCTGTCAGGCTCTGAATACTCTGGATTCCCCCTAAGTCCCCACTGCACCCCTTTTCATTCTTCCCCTTACTGCATTTATCTACATTTGTTCTTCTCTCAATTTGTACATTTCTTATGGTCTTCCCGTCTCAATGCTTTAGTACTTACTGTTCCTCCAATTTGTACCACTCTTTTGTCTTCCCGTCCTCCACATTTCAGCTTAAATATGCCTCTCTCAAAGTCACCTTTTCCCAGCACTCTATGTAAGGTTGTCTTGTTTTTTATTCTCTGCCTTCATCCTTTTTTTGTTTTCTTCAAAGCACTTCTCACAATTTGCAACTATTATATATTGGTTTACTTATATTTTAGGCTGCTTCTCTTATGAGAATTTAAATTCAATGAACCATATGCTGTTTACTATTGCAGCCCCAACATCCAGCATAATACCTGGTATGTCAGTGGTAGCGATTCAACAAAGATTCGTTGAATGAGAACACTTAGAAAACCACTTGAATATTTCCCCCTATTGTTCAATTTTCAGAAAGAAACAGACTTTCTTGGCTGTATCAGGACTATTTTCATTACAAATAATACGAACCCAGTTAAGCCTAAATAAAATGGAGATTTATTATGTAGACATAAGGTTCTCTCAGGAAGCCAAAGGGCAAAGGTACAGGTGTGTCTTGGGAAAGAACTCAAAGCAGGAAACGGGGTAACAGAAGGAAACCAGATCTTTTGCCCTACTTGCAAGCTAACAAGTTAGCATGCCACGGTTTCATGGTTTCTGGCAGAAGACATAAGATTTCTGGGTTAGAGGAAAAGAATAGTATATCATTCCCACCAATAGTTAGTAGCCACAGTATCAGCACTTGCGCTGGTTCCAAGCTTCAATTCCCACATAGCGATGGGAAGACAGCCAGGCTGTGCAACAGGTGAGAAACCCTGAGCTCAGGTAACCCAAATCTTTTGTAATGGGTTGTATGCATGAGTAACATTGACCTTGAGAGAAAGACATTATCTTTATCATATTGGGTAGTAAACAAACCTGCTCTTTGCTTCAGAGAGAGAGAGAGAGAGAGAGAGAGAGAGAGAGAGAGAGAGAGAGAGAGAGAAACATTATCTCTATATTCTAAGGCTATTTGCTATATAAACATCCTTGAGAAGATAATCCAGGACAAGGGCAGCCAGTGCCTCACTCACAATATGTACAGAAATGCAAGAGATCCGGAGAGAAATGTCTCCCAACACGCAGGTGGGGTGGTGGTGTAAGGAAAGCTAAGCAGAAAAACAATAGACATCCACCGAATGTACACCTCTGTAATGTGGTACCTTTTAGAGTGACTAAGGTCATAAGTTTAGCACTTTTTACAAATGAATACAGAGAATATTTACTACTGTATCTTACAAAACCCTTACGGTTACAGCTCTTTCTTCCTTTCTGTATTTTTTTTTTTTTTTTATACAGCTAGCACATAGTGCCAAGTTTATTTGCAGATTATCTCAGCACTCCAACTCAAGTTCACAAGTTACACCTTTGCCACAGCCTTCGCTAGATCTTGAACTAGTGCAGAAGTCAGCTGCCCTAGCACGCTGCGACGTGGCATACTCGTTCTGGATAGTCACGTGCTCTGTAAGCCCACGATTCACCATGACTACACTCTTAGCCAGGTGTTGCCTAACAAGAAGAAGGGATTCTTCAGTGCCTGACAGGTAATGCTGTCGAGTTGGTGTCTATTCACCATTACTGAGAATTTTCAGTGCTAAACAAAAAGCTCCTGCTGCAAACAGAGAAGGAGGAAAGGGCACCACATCGTAGTCCAACATAGTTTGTTCCAACAGATATTGGGCCAAAGTATGTTGTTCCATATCAGCCTCTCCAATCTCAGATGCTCTCCGAAGGAAATGCAGGGCTAGAGGGTGACCCAGATTAAAATGTAAAGCTCCTAGAATCTTCATTTCCATCTGTGTGATTTGGAGCTTTGTGTAAGTGTTGTCAGTCACAAAGGGAAAGTCACTGATTTCTGGAGGGTACATTTCTTCATATTTGCTCACACTAAACATGCCAGTGACACCAACCAGCTGCAACATCTTTTGTGGGGACACAGTCATCCTGCATGAACCGGTCGATGATGGAAACAGTCATGTACATGGGGTCTCCTGCAGTGACCTGGGTTTCATTTGTACCTGCACTAACCAGTCAACTAAGATGGCTCACATGTTTCCCGTGACTTCATAACCCAGTGGGTATTTGGGCCTGATTGCTTGCTCTTCCTCAAGTTGTCTCAGACAAGCATAGATGTCTTTTACATACTCACTGCCGAGGTTAGGATGGGTTCCATCTTCTGTGTCTGCCTCATTCACTGCAAGAAGTGCATCGGAGAAAGCCTGACCCAGATACTCTTCTGCAGGGGCACATCCAGATGTTTCCATTGGGTTTGGAGAAGGAGTATCAACCAAAATAGGCTCAGGCAAAAGTCTTATATTATGTCACCCAAGAATCTGGATTGGGACACTGAGAGACTGAGTGATTAGGTCACAGTGGGCACACAGACTGAAATGTTAACAGTTACAACACCAAACCAAAAGCCACATGTAAGCTGATATTACAAAGGGAACACAGAAGTCATGAG
Organism: Rhinolophus sinicus; assembly: GCF_036562045.2. Taxonomy (NCBI): domain Eukaryota; kingdom Metazoa; phylum Chordata; class Mammalia; order Chiroptera; family Rhinolophidae; genus Rhinolophus; species Rhinolophus sinicus. The sequence continues at coordinate 79,226,762 of NC_133752.1, forward strand.
TAAGTAGAAGTTTTGAGAGAGAATAAGAGGAATGGGGCAACTGGCAAACATGCACGAAGTGGAGAGGGGAAAGATCTTGTTAAAATGTAAATCAGGGCATGTTACTTTTTTGGCTCAAAATCCTCCTTTTGCTTTTCAGTCAAAGTCAAGTCTTTACACGTACCTGCAATGCTCTATAGAATCTTTCCTCCTTCTCTGGCTTCATATCTCACACTCTTCCCCTCACTCACTCCCATTTAGCCACACAGACCTTGTTCTTCCCCAAAGCTAGGCACATCATGGCCTCAGGGCCTTTGCACTTGATACTCTGCTTAGCATGTTCTTCCCTAATTGCCTGCATGTCTTGCTAGCTCACCTCCTTCAGACCTTTGCTCAAATGTCATCTCTGCAAGACCTTCCCTGATCATTCTATTTAAAATTGCAATCCCGCATCCACCCACAGTCCTTATACTCTTCCCTGATTTATTTTTCCCCATAGCATCATCATTGTATGGCATCCTATACATTTTACTGATATGTTTATTGTCTGTCACCCATCACTAAAATATAAGCTCTGTGAGGTCAGGTCTTTTTTCTCTGTTCAGCTCTTTGCTATGTGCCCAATACATAGAATGGTTCCTGGTACATAGTAAGTGCTCCATAAATATGTTTTAAAAGAAACGAATAAATCACTAAGGGAAATGGAGGACATCACCTTGTTTACTTCCTTTAATGGCTCAATAAATAATAAATAGCCTTGTGCACAGGTCTGTTCATATTTTTGCCAGTTTACTTTTGGAATAGATTCTTAGAAGTGAGATGAGTGGATAACACTCTCTTTTAATTGAGATGATTCAAATGATTTTCTGTTCATTACAACCAACAAGTCAAGATTAAGATAATTACCTACCGACAACAACAAATAGATAGCTACCTATCCCTGAAGGCCCATCTTAAATCACTTATTGTCCCAGGCAGAAGGAATTTACCTCTATTCCTTGAACATACACTCACTCTCTAAAAAAAAAAAGAAAGAAAAAGAAAAAAAAGGAGGAAAAAGAAAAAGGCTTGTATTCTCTCTTGTTCGTATGTCTTACATGGCACTTTTCACTCTGCTTTGTGTATATATAGTTATGTGTATACATCTCATCTCCTCAAATGGACAATAAGTTGCGTCAGAGCAACAAGCACATTCCCTATGACCTTTATCATGTCTGGCCCTTAACAGTGTACCTTGAACTAGAAACGATGACCAAATGAACAAATATAGTAGGTTAATCTAGCACATGACAGTGCCCGTATAAAAGTATCCATTTAGAGTTATGCCTCACATCACACACCAGAATAAATCCCATGTGAACTGAAGGGTTGAATGTAAAAACTATAAAAGAAACTGTAAGAAAAAGAAGTCATATATTTATCATTTGTTTAGAGGTCAGCAAAAGGACAGGCTGAACTTTGTGCCTTTAAACTAGACTGACCCAATAAAAGTGAGCCTGGAGCCCTCCAGTACATCATTTTGGCTTCTCTCTCATAGTTCCTACCCACATTCATGGCTCAGGGTACTAAACCTGGCTGGTGCCACTGCTGGGCTGGCCCTTCGAGGGATGATTGACTGTTCTTGCCCAAATCTAAGGCTCCAGAGTCAAGGCCATGGCCACAGCCATGTGGAAGATCTGGCAACTATCTTATCGTTGGCATTAGGGAGCGCACCAGCTTGTGTGTGGAGGCGGTGGGCTTTGCTAACCTTTTCACTAAGTATAGGAGGAGTTATCTTTTCTGCTAGGATTCTAATAGGCTTTACCCACTCTTGGAGGGGATCTTGTGTAACATTATGATAAAACTCTGAATGCATACAGAAAAGCATCTCTTTTTATCCTGCCTATTGGAGAGGGTGCAGAAATTCCATTGCCTTCCACACAGCCCACAATCCCATCTTTGAGAACAATACAAACTCCCCCACCATCCCAGGGTACCGATACCCTCTCACTGTGATCCGTCCTGCTGCCAATGAACAGCACAATTTTGGTGTGTTTTTTTCTCAAACGCTGTCCACAAATGAAATCACATCATACTTTGGGTCCAATATTCAAGGCCTCAGCTGATGCTTAAGCAGACTGCTGTTTGTGATGGAAGGTTGCCTCAATACCTGGCCACACCTGCTGATCCACTGACCTGGGCCACAGAAACAGGTAATAGTGAAAGCTCCAACAATCTGGGAGAATGGTGATGGTAGAAAAGAGTAAACCAGTCCTCCAGTAATACTAGTGAACAACCATGCCAACAGACAGGGCAGCTCTGTTTGAACTGTGAGCCACCACTTCTTATGCAGGTGCCCTAGCTGTAAACCATACCCACTGATAACACGGGAAACACCTGTGCCATGCCCTACTACTCGTCTCTCCTCTGCACTGCCCAACACCCTACCCCTGTTCCTCTAGACTAGAGTGCAGATGTGAGATGAGGGCTATCTGGTTTCCAGGAACTTTGGAGAGATGGAATCTGTTTACAGATATACACAATGGTGGACTCTTGTGCATCATGGAGCTTTGCAGATTGGGCCCCAGTCCAGCATATCTGGTTACCAACTTGTCCCAAGGCTAGAAACTCACAACCCTGCTAGGCAACAGTGTCCCTGGCCCTTTAAATGCAACTGTTCCTCCTATACAACTGGCTACCAGGGGCAACGAAAGGCAACTGCCTGCTACCACTTAGTTTTAGCATCTGCCAAGAATCATCCTCTCCTCCACTACTGAACGCATTGCTCCTTGCTCTCATTGATTTCCCTGGCTCTGTGCTTTGTCTGATATCTGCTCCTAGTCTTCCTTAATGGAGGACCCATTCAATTTTTTTCTCTCATGTATAGGCTTAGGACTCTTGCCACTAAATTCTGACTGTTATTTTTAAATTTTCCTGCTTTGTTGATTTTGGTGGTATTACTGCATCCCTCCACTAACTTCTGTCCCATAAAACCCTTGCAGGCTGGAGTAGTCTACTAGTCTTTCCAACGAGAGGCTCAGATGCTGTAGTTTCATCTTAGCAAACTGTTGACTGGGGAGGTGGGGGTGGCAGGGGGGGGTGTCTTTAGGCCTCCCCCACTCACTTCTCAAGTACCTAGAGTACTGTCCAAGTAAATGGCCTACTAGGAAGTCTTTTGAGCAAAGGATAGAGCAATTGCCTTCCTCTCTGAAGAACAGATTGTTTCACTGTTTCAATATGGTGTGTCCCAGGGGTACTGAGACTTCAAAACTGGCAAACTTGCTTTTGGAGGAAGAGGATTGTGTTACCCTTGCCACTAATTGTCCCTCAATCCCCATCCCAGAGAGTAGCTGGCTGAGGTATCAATACTCTTTTAAGGAAAATAATGGAGAACTCATCTTAGTCATAGATTAGTGGGGCTTGTGAGTGCAGATTCTGAAATCAGACCACCTGCATTCAGATCCAGCTGTTACTTCCTGGCTATGGGATTCTTGGAAATTATTTAACCTCTCGTTTCAGTTTCTTCATTCTAAAAATTGAGATAATACTAATAGCAGCTAACTCAAAGGACTATTTTTGAGTTTGAAATGAATTATGCATATAAAAGTGGTCAGATTGTTAGCTACAATTATTATTGGGCCAATTCAGAGAGACCTGGATATTTATAGAATTAAAATTCCAGGGTACATATGACTGCTGTATAAGGATAATGATGAACAAGAAAGTAACTTTCTAGACATGGTTGGGCAAATTGAATAGCTGATGACATCTTTCAGTCTGTGTCATATTCCAGGAATATCCCAAAGATTCAGGAATGGAATTCTCTACAATTTCCTACATGGAAAAGTAATTATGTAACTATCTCAATCACAGCTTAATTTACTTTAGCCTGCTACAATACTCTATTTATGGTCTACTATCTCTATGGCATCTCTAAGTCAATAACTTTCAATCCAAGATCAGTTGACTGGGACTTATCTTATCAATGAGGAGATTTGGATGATTCTTGATAAGTTTTCTCCCATTGTTGAATGGTAAGTTCTCTAGAACATCATAAATATTCAAAAGTGGTTCATATTCTACTTTTTCATTTTCACTGTCCTACTGAATACTACTTAAAGGAAGGAGAAAATAACAAATGTTATTTAACAATCTTATCTTCCCACTTGCAACCACAAAATGAGTGGGAGATAAGGTATTGTTTCATTTGGGGCTGAGACAGCAGTGTCATGCAGGGTCTTAGCTCCCGCTCCCCATACAAGAACACAGGATATGGTGAGGCCAAAAAGGAACACCCACGGAGCCATGGATGGGGGTGGTTCATACCACTGTAGTCTTGCCTGTGGCTGGGTTGGAGACACAGGACGCATGAGCCACACGATGCGCAATCCGCTGTCTGCTTCTTTGCCAAACAACCGAGCCCCTAGTGTAGCCACGGCAGCTATATTAGTGGCTAATGGCTAACCAGTAACAGCTGATGGCCACCCAGCCACAGCGGATGGCCATCTTATTACAGCTGACTGCCATCTACTACCAGAGCCAACACCTTTTCACGTGAGGCTGAGAGCCTGGAAACTGCTCTCTGGGACTCTGTCCCCACAGCAGCCTCCAGAGTTCAAGAAGCTGCTCACCTCACTCTGATCATGGCCTTCCCTGACCCTACATCAGTATGATACATGCCCCGAGCAATGTGATGGAGGAGGACCCTCTGGCCTGAGGACCTCCTTAAGGGGGCGACGCCTGCCATTAGGGGCACTTTTGAGGCATCCCATACCTGTAAAACCTGTAAAAAATTCTAGGTCCAAATCCTTGGTCTCCTTCTTTTTTTTAAACAAATGTAAATATTTCTGTAAGTGCCTAGCAATTTCTAAACCATTTGGGAGCATGTGCTCACTCACAGACACGCACACACATATATCTTAAGTTTTTAGGATTGCTAAATGCCTTTAAGTCATTGAGTAATTGTTTTGCACTCTAAATACTTTTAGTTGTTTGTAATGTTTTCCACTTGTTCAGGAGTTTCACCAAGAGCTAACATGCAAGCAGAAGCAAGTTATGGGAAGGGCCACACCTACCTAGAAAAGAAGCAACTCCTTCATTCAGCAGCACGGCAAGCTTATCATAAAAGACAACACCTGAAAAGCGAGTTGGGTTATGATGCGTACTGCAGACACCTACCAGCTTTCCTCCCCATATCTCATAAGACAGTCACTTTTAGAGAGACTTTTTAAAAAACATGCTCTAACATCTCTGAATCAGTAAAGAAGACGGTATCATAGTTAACCTGAAACAAAAGGAGCTTCGTACAGCTCAGGATGGAATGGAAATATTCTTGTCCTCATACTTCCAGGGAGAACCTGACAGTTTCTCTGAGCAAGTCTTAAGGGCTGTTGGCACTCAGGAAGTGAAGAATGACCTAGTTTTGAGGATGACATACACAGTGTGACATGTTGCTCTTCTGGAAGAGGAAAATATAATTTAAAAAACCAACAACTATTCCACATTATTAGGAATTTCCACTTTAATGATCTGAGATACAACAAATACGTTTATGTGAAAGTGTCTTTTAGAAGGCTTCACATGACCTAAATCCAGTCATTCATTCAACATTTATTGAGCACCTACCATATAGCAGGCACTGTTCTAGGCACCAGCGACATAGCAGTGAGCCCTGTTCTCTCACAGTTCACATTCTACTGGGGAGAGATAGGAAATAAACAAAGGAAGAAATATAAAATGTGCCTGAGGAAAAATGAAACAGGCTAAGAAGATGGGGATTGACAGGGATGGTATTTCATGAGGATAGTAGTAATAAGGACGATGAACGTAAGTGATATTTGAACTCTCTTCATTAACCAGAATGAAGAGTCAATAATGCACCAATGTGGAAGAAGAATGGATACTAGATGGAAGGAACAGCAAGTGCGAAGTTTCCAAAGTAGAAACATGCTTGGCATGTTTGAAGAACATCAGGAAGGCCATTGTGGCTGGGGTAGAATGATGGAGGAGAAAAGTGGAAGTCAATGTGATAATTTGCTGTAGTTGCCCAGTATCCAGTCACATAGGCAAGAAAAGGACTTTTGATTCTAAGTACGGGAAGCAAGTGGAGGATTCCTAGCAGAAAAGTGACCAAATCTGACTTACACAAAGGATCGTCTGGTTGTTGTATGCATCACAGATTGCAAGCAGCAAAGTGGAAAAGTCCATTAGGAGAGTACCGCTGTAATCTAAACAAGAAAAGATGGCAACTTGAACTAGAGTTTTAGCAGTGGAGGTGCTAGGAAGTATTCAGACACACTTTGAATATAGAGCCAGCATGACCTGCCTAAGGACCAGAGATTAGGTCAAGTACCACATTCATTTGTGATACAGCTGGAATCTGCCACCGAGCCTTCTGATTCTCAATTCATCACTCCCTATCACATTAACCATTCCTTACCCAACAGAATATTAGTGTTTAACTTCATAATGTCACGTGAACTATTTCTTTCAAGGAGTATATTAGAGGTGTTCTCATTACAGAAACAGTCTAGTTAGCATCTATTTCACAAACCATTAGATACAAGTGAAAAGTGCTATATGGAAGTAGTCATGATGTTTAACCCTCTGGCAACTAGTTTAGACGTGTCAGAGACAGCGATGATATTTAGATATGCATTACACAGGCAATACTTATGACTTCACAATTATTGTGTTAGCAGACAAAGACATCGTTTGACTGGGTGTGCACAGCTAGGAAAATACTTACTTATAGTTAGGAAACTTTCAAAATACCCAGTGCTTTTTTGCTATGAATAAACATCTATCTGGTCCTTGACATGTCAGAATTTACATTACACCTAACTTTCAATAAACCAGGTATTGAATGACCACTGTGTCAGCCACTCACTATACTAGATATGGGAAACAAAAACAAATGGTCCTTTTTCATCAAGTATAAAGACAAACAAAACAAAGATTTCTTAGAAAAAGAGGTGAAGTTTTAAAAAGTGCAAACACGTGCTGGAAACCAGGTAATCAGGTAATGCTAGAGTAAACAGAACAACTAGATCTTTGTGGAATTGTCATGAAAAGGTTTCCTGGGTGGGTGAGCATGGGTTTTTAAGAAATCAGATTTAGCAGAGAGACTATTCCAGGAAAATACAGGGTAGAAGCAAGTGAGCCGTGGCCTCTGAGTCCACACCCAGGTCTAATAGGACTGGATCAGTATTAGCTAAGGGTGGAGGAAGCAAGTAGAAGAAATCTGCAAACAAAAGCCAAGCACACAATTGACAATGAAGAGGAATGAACCAGGATCAAGACAAAGCATTAAGTGTCTTTTGTTTTGTTTTGCTGCCTGTAGTACACATTATAAACGGGCGCCACTGAGGGCGGATATTTACGTTCATACATCTGTCAACATTCATCAGTCTATGTGAACATGTTTACTAAGTACTTTTATCACACACTTTTAAAGAAGTCAAGACACACTATGAAAAAGTTTTTCCGAAGAAAACTTATCCGAAGAGCAGATTATGCGTCAATTCACGGACAAAGGCGCGGAGAGAGGAGCGGTTTTCTATTCCCCGCTTTCGTGCCAGTATGCAGTCAACTTTCCGTCGGGAAAACTATTTTAATCGGTGAGATAATGCCTTTCAAGGGCTTAGCATCGTGTCTGGCCTGTAGGAAGCACTCAATTTATGGTTATTACTCTGACCTTAGATCTCTCTTAACCATTTGGGATTGTTTTCTCATTTCCAGACACGGATCACAGATGGTCTCTGAAGCGCCTGCTAGCCCTGACCATCTCCTATTTCAAGTAGGCATCGGATAAAATATTTGCTGAACAGATTAAGTATACTGTCTCCACGGGGCGCGGCTGAGCGCCCATCCGAGAACCAGCCGGGAGGGAATACAGGATCGGCCCGCTGGTCCCACACGCTCGTGTTTGGGGGTGGAGAACACACTAGACGCCCCTCATCCAACACCTACAGGCGGGGACGAGAGAATCCTGGTTCGCGATCTTAGCTCCAACCCGGGCCAAGTCCACATTCCTCTTCCGCCAATGCGAGTTGACCTTCCACGGTGTCGCCCCGCCTAAAGCCCGAATGGCTCCTCCAAGCCAGCGAGGCAGTGCCCCGCCTCCGCTGACGACTCGGACACGCCCCTTCCGGCGGAATCCGCGCCCCCTTCAACCCCGCCCCGCCCACGGCCCCGCCCCTCCGCGAGCTCGGCGCCCGGTCTTCCCTGCGCCCGCCTGGGCCGGGTCCACCCTCCACGCTCTGAGGTCACCGACGGGGCTGGCCTGCGGGGGGCGGAGGGACGGAGGAAAGATGGCGGCCGAGGCCGGATATTGGCGCCGCCTCCCCCAATCCTGGAGCCGGCGCAGATGAGGCGGCTCGGCTGGGGCCAGCGGCGCGTCGGAACCCGAGCTGGGGGGACCCTGGCGGTGGGGCCTGGCCCTACTATATGCCGGCGCCTCAGCTAGAGTGAGCGCGGCAGCCGCGGCGACGCCTCTTTGCTTGGGCTCTTTCCCTGTCGCTGTAAGGCCGAGCGGGTGGCGGACGGCAGAGGCGGCGGGACCGGGATGGAGGACGTTAACTCTAATGTGAACGCGGACCAGGAGGTGCGGAAACTGCAGGAGCTGGTGAAGAAGCTGGAGAAGCAGAACGAACAGCTGAGGAGCCGCTCCGGGGCCGTGCAGGGCGCCGGCTCCCTCGGGCCCGGCAGCCCGGTTCGGGCCGGCGCGTCCACTCCCTCCTCCGGCTCGGCGTCCCCTCGGGGCTTCCCCTTGGGCCTCAACGCCAAGTCCGGCAGCGGGGCCGGGTCGGGCTCGAGGAGGACGAGTAGCGAGGAGCTGCGGGACGCCACCTCCTTGCTGGCAGCGGGCGAGGGCGGCTTGCTGGACGAGGTGGAGCCGCTGCGGCCCGAGGAGCTGGAGCGCCTGTCAGGCTGGGAGGAGGAGGAGGAGAGCTGGTGAGCGTGGGGCTCCCGGCCGGGGCTGGGCGGGGACGGGCCCGGGGGCGGAGAGCGTCTTCCGAGGGTCCCCCGGTAGGACACCTCGCTTTGTGTAGTCGGATCCGCTCTCTGACGGGGACTCGTGCTTTTCTTGCTTTGGCTGGAGAAAGATCAGCTCGAGCTGGGGATTCGAGGCGTGCGAGAAGAAAGGGGTTTGTAGCTAGTACTTCTCCTCTGGGGTGTGGAGCCCGTTGGGGTCTGTGGGTCGGGCAGCCTGGGAAGGGCTGCTCGCCGTGGGAGGAGGCGGAGGTGGGAAAGCGCTTTGTAGCAAGGGATCCTGCTTTGTGTGAAATGAAACACTGGCTTTGGGATGGTGGCCTGGGCATTTTGGATGTCGAAGAGGGGTGTGCGTGATGAGGGGTCACCCGGAGCGGGGAGCAGACCAGAGTGGTCTCCGCCTGTGTGGGGTCAGTGTTGTGGAGTAGTGGGAGATGGGTGCATCTCAGGCAGCAGTGGGGAGACCGTGTGAATCAGCACTCCCCTTGGGGTAGTGGGGTAAAGCTTGCTTTGTGTGTGGAGAGGGCAGAGGATGGTGTTGCTTTGTGTAAAGAGTCAAGGGTGGAACAAGAGCCCTGGCTCTTATTTGTGAAACAAGAATTAGATCTGGCATTTTTTGGAGCTGGACAGTTACCCCATCCATCTTCCCTTTCCATTTTTAAATAGGGCTCTTTAAAAATCTAAGCCAAAGCTGTATTGTCACAAGCCACTTCTAGATAAAATTGTGAACCACACCGTAATATCACTTCCATAAATGGAAAGGACGTGGGAACCGTTTTCCCTCATATTTTATTGCAACCGCATAATGATGTCTGTGGGAGATTCTTTCTCTTAATTTACCTCTTTACAAAGTTTTAACTTTTAGCTAAAATGTCCCTACTCTGTTGAAATTGAAACTTCTAACTTCTAAGTTAGTGAAATGGAAATCCTCCTTGGACTCTGGTATTGCAGAGCTGCAACTTTACAGTGTCCTGAGGTAGTGAACAGCTTTGCCTGGATTCCGGCTCTGGCTCTGCCACTTACTAGTTGTATGACCTTGGGCAAGTTACGCTCAGCCTTGTTTTCTTCCTCTATTTGATGGAGAAAAATAATAGTTCTTATCTCTGTAGAGTTCTGAAGATTGAAATAATCGATGTATCCTTTTAGCTCTGAGTCTGGCATATATATAGACTAGCTGCTATTACTCTTGAGCTTAGTGATTTAAATCAAGAAATACTTATTGAGCTCTTAAAAGATCTTGTGGGAGATTCTAAAGATTCTTAAAAGTTGATCCCTGTTCATGAAGGCAGTTACAGACTTGCTGGGAGCCAAGTTTTATGCAGTTAAATCAGCTAGGACTTATATAGTGAATTGCCAACAGGAGTGGTAAGAATAAAAAGTACTGAGAGTGCTCAGAAATTTGGAAGAAAATAATAGTCCAATGTAGTTGAGACAAACTTTTAAAGCTTTGGGGGAAGCAAGAGTGGGAAGGGAATTTTATGTTCTGACAACTGCTAGAGCAGAGTCAGAGATATTTGTAACTCCCAGTTAGGAGGTTTGAATTACAGAGATACCCTTGAATATATGATGTCAAACCTTTATTTTATTGTCAAGTGATACCAGGTATTATTAGAACTGACTACGATAATGACAGTTTTTCATATTAGTGTGAAATCATGTCCTTCCAAAGGAATTTTGGGCATGTATACACTTAAAAAGAACCCAGAATCATCCAAATATCATCACATGCCTCTTCCAAGTAATGATAATGATGCTCTAATAACGAGGATTAGCTGCACTCATCAGCCCATTTTAGATTATGTATTATTAGAACACATTGACTCCACTTGGAGAAGCTTCTATGGTTTCTGAGTATATGGTTTGTTAAAGTAAAACAAGTCTTAAATACCATGTCAGGAGTTTCTTTTGACCAGATGATTCCTGCTTACTGCTTTGATCCTAGCTAATATCTTGATATTATAGATGGTCTGTACTTTTTCTGAAAAAATTGTGTGAAGTGAAAGTTTGATAAATATATTTAAAGTGCTTTGGGATATGTGTTTGGAGTATAAGTTGGAAGGGGTGGGTGTTAGTGGAAGAGGAAGATTAAAAAAGTCGAGTTTTTTCTTAGCAAGCTAAAAATTGTCTTTCTGTAATTTACAACCATTGTATCTTCATTTTCATTTAGAGTAATGTTTTTCCCCAAGTGTATACCGTATAATGCTAATGCTAGTCCTGAATGTGTCAGTAGATACTATGTAAAAAAATAATGGTGGGTCTGAGGTCAAATGTATATGGGAAAATCGAAGGTCAACAAAAATAAATGTGTGGTTTTTTTTTAATGATGGACTTTTTGACATTCTAATGTGTATTGAATACAGTAAATCTCTAAGTGCTATGGTTTATTTCCTAAACTTATTTGTGCTCCTAAGGAACTAGTATCTATAGAACCTGCTTAGAAAATAGTGCTCTAGACCCCTGGCTTTCACAGCTTTTTTGCGGGGGGGGAGGCGGGGGGCAGCTTCATGAAGAAATACATTTTACATCATAGCCTAGTACACACGAATATGAATAATTGAAACAAAAGTTTCACAAAACTATAGTTACTTTTAGTACACGTGGTATGCTCCAATATTTTCTATTCTGTTCTGTTTCTTTAGAAAAATGTGCTGGTTATAACCCACTAAACTGATTTTGTGACCCATTAATGGATTGTATTTCTCAGTTTGGGAAACACTATTCTAGAACAACTAGGGAAAGTTAAGAGAAGGGAACTAACATTGTGTATCAGTGTCAGACTAGGCCAGGCAGTTTATAAACATTTTTGTACTTAATTGCATTTAATTTTCATCCGTTTATGAATAGGTAACATCTAGGTACTAAGAAACAATCTCTCTCTAAGCATCAAATAGCACACAGTAAATGATGGAGTCAAGATTTGAATATAGGTCCTTGTGACATCAAAGCCTATGCTGTTCCCACTATACTTTGCTTTTTTCAAGTATAATCACATTTCCACATGAATGGCCCCTTAAAGTATTTGAAGACTACTGTCATGATCCTCTAATCCAGGGGTGTCCAAACTTTTTTCAACGTTTTTTACCAAGGGCCATATGCGGTAAAATACACAAACAGCCGGGCCACTCACTCGAGGTGAAGTACGTATTGCCTCACCTGGTTTATTTAAGTAAACTAAATATATTTTTGGAATTTGCTGCGGGCCAATTAACAATGGATTGCGGACCGCAGTTGGCCCACGGGCCGCAGTTTGGACACCCCTGCTCTAATCCCTTCTCCCCACCACACACTCTCAACATTCTTGCCTCTTTTTTGGAGTAATTTATTAATCATTGTTTAGATAATGTAATTCTCTGATCCTTCAACTGTGGTCATTTTTCTCTTAATGAATTCTGGTTGCTCAATGTCAGTCAACATGGTACCTGGAACTGTACAGAACATTTCAGCTGATACTGACCAGATAGTGTGTGGTAGCTATAATTGCTTGAGCGAAATGCTATTATTTTGAAACCAAATATTTCACTAACAGTTTTAACTTAAGTTATTAGGCTTAATATGAGCCAGTAGAGTCAGTTACACCCTGTATCTTTTGTACATAGTTGTTAAACTAAGTCTCCCTGGTCCTGTTTTTGTGTATTGAATTTTTTTAGCTTAAAATTAGGCCTTTGTATTTCATTCTGTTAGTCTTGATCTAGGCATTTAATATTACCTGTTCTTTCTGATTTTTTTTGTCATTTTCATATTTGGTAGGAATGCCTACCTGGTCTTTATTCAAGTTGTTAAAAATATTAAAATGACAGAATAAAGGATTCTGAAATGTGCCGTTCAACTAGACTCCTTCCAGATTAACACCAGTTCATTGACACACATTGTGGGTTGTTCAGTAACTGTTAGTTCCACTTATTATTTTCAAACCCACATGCCTTTTTGTATGGATATTACGAAAGTGTTCCTATAGCGTTCTTATCTGCAATAAAGTAAACCTATCAAAATAGAGATTGCAGTTAATTTGGTATGAATGTTCATTGTGAATCCTCTCTGGCTTGTTCCTTTTTTAGCTTCGCAAACATTTTGGTTAATTGAGTTTTGAATTTTATAAGGAATAAGTTTGATCTGGAATTTCCAGATACTAATTTTTCTCTTTAGAAATTACCATATTTCCTCTTATCCAGGCTTTTGACCCTGTCATGATACCTGGATTGACATATTTCGGATTGACAGTAAATCAGTGATAAAATTTCCATTCCTTTCATTGAAGGGGTGGCCTAAGCCTTTTTAAGGCTTCATTCTGGCGTACTGTCCCGATCACCTTGCCTCATGTGAACTCCAGCTTCCTTTCAAGAATGATTATTCAGCATGTCCACTTGTACCAACTATTGGCGGAAAAACAGGAGCTAAAGAAGAATTTTTCTGCCTTCTCATTGTCATCTAGTATTGTATATTTTGCTTCAGTATTTTGGGCTACTGCTTTTTTGAACTACTACTCTCAGTATAATTTTTTTTCTCTTTTAAGTTTTTATTTGTTGAGCTATAATTGACATACAATAAAACCCACCTGTTTAAAATGTGTAATTCACTGATTTTTAGTATATTTACAAAGTTGTGCAACTGTTACCACTATTTAATTCCAGAACATTTTTATCATTCCCACAAAAAACTCCAACACATTATTAATCGCTTCCCATTTCCTCTGGACCGCAGCTCCACTTTCTGTGTCAATGGAATTGCCTATTCTGCTCATTTCATATAAATGAAATCATATAACATGGCTTTTTGTGTCTGGCTTCTTTCATTTAGTATAATGTTTTTGAGGGTCATCCATATCAGTGTGTATCAGAACATTACCATTTTTTGGTTCCCATTTATTTCTGAATAATATTACACCATTTTGTTTATCTACTCATCAGTTGATGGGCATTTGGGTTGTTTCCACCTGTGGCTATTATGCTGTGAATTTTTTTTTACAAGTTTTTATATGGGTATATTCTCATTTTTCTTGGGTATATACCTAGAAGTGGAATTACTAGGTAAAATGGTAACTCCATGTTTAACTTTTTGAGAAACTGCCAGACTGTTATGCACATTGGCTGTACCATTTTACATTCTCACCAGCAATATACAAGGGTTCAAATTTCTCTACACTAGTTATGGTCTTTTTTATTATATAGCCATCTGCTGGCATCTCACTGTGGTTCTGATTTGTATTTTCCTAATGATGGCGAGCATCTTTTCATGTATGTATTGGCCATTTCTGTATCTTCTTTGGTGAAATGTTTCTTTAAACCATTTGCTCATTTGCTAATTGGGTTACCTGTCTTCATGTTGTTAAGTTGTAAGAGTTCTTTATATATTTTGGATACTATCCCTTGTGCGATAGATGTTTGCAAATATTTTCTCATATTTTGTATTTTTTTTCCAATTTTTTGATGGAGTCCTTTTGAAGTACAGAGTTTTTATATAATGAACTTCAGTCTATCTTTTTCTTTTATTGCTTGTGCTTTTGGTGTTATAGCTAAGAAACCTCTGTCCAATCCGAGATTGTAATATTTACTGCTGTATTCTAAGAGGTTTGTAATTTTAGCTCTTAACATTTGGGTCTTTGATCCATTTTATCCTGGTAAAACATACATAACATCAAATTTACCAAGGTAACCATTTTTAAGAGTATAGTTCAGTGGCACTAAATACATTCATATTGTGCAGGCATCACCACCGTCCATCTCTAGAACTTTTTTATCTTCCCAAACTGAAACTCCATACCATTAAACAGTACCCCACCCACAAGCCCCAGACAACCACCATTCTACTTTCTGTCTCGTAATTGACTAGGTAACTCATATATGTGGAATCATATAATACCATGTTTTCCCGAAAATAAGACCTAGCCGGACAATCAGCCCTAATGCGTCTTTTGGAGCAAAAATTAATGTAAGACCTGGTCTTATATCATGTTAGATAAGAGCCGATCTTATGTTAGATAAGATCGGGTCTTATAGTAAAATAAGACCGGGTCTTATATTAATTTTTGCTCCAAAAGACGCATTAGGGCTGATTGTCCGGCTAGGTCTTATTTTCGGGAAAACATGGTATTTGTGCTTTTGTGACTGGCTTATTCCACTTACCACAATGTCTTCAATATTCTTTTATGTTGTAGCACATCTCAGAATCCCCTTCCTTTTTTTTTTTTTAATTCTCTAAAGGTTTATTTAATTTCATAATCCTCAATGGGCAAGAGAAAACAGCACTTAAATCTTACTATTCCCAAACCTAAGCTTATGTGATGTTTACTTAAGTATAGAATTTATATGTATATGTTTTTGTGGCAAAAGAAACCCAGCCTCCCAAATGTACAGTTCAGTGTTGTCAACCACATGCACATTATTGTACAACAGATTTCCAGAACTCTCCCATCCTGCATGATTGAAATTCTACACCCACAGAACCACAACTCTGCCTCCCCTTCTCCCCCAGCTTCTGGCAGTCACGGTTCTACTTTCTTTCTGAGTTTGACTACTGTAGGTACCTCATAAGTGGAATCATGTATGTGTCTTTTGTGGCTAGCGTATTTCACTTAGCATAATATCCTGACGGTTCATCCATGTTGTAGCATATGACATGGTTTCCTTTTTAAAGACTGAATAATATTCGTGTGTGTGTGTGCGTCACATTTTTTTTGTCCAGTTATTTTATTGATGGACACTTGAAGGGCCTCTGCCTCTTGTCTATGATGAATAACGCCACTGTGAACAGGCGATACAAATATCTGTTCAAGTCCTTGCTTTCACTTCTTTTGGGTATGTACCCAGAAGTGGAATTGCTGGATCAAATGGTGATTCTATGTTTAACTTTTTTGAGGACTCACTATACTGTGTTTCATAGCAGTTATACAATTTTACATTTGACCAGCATTAACACAAGCGTTCCAGTTTTTCTACATCCTTGCCAATATTTTCTTTGATCCACTTTGACTTTTTATATAGTACGAGGTTGGGATCCAATTTTATTCTTTCTGCATGTGGATATCCAGTTGTCCTTATTCTGTTTGTTGAAAAGACTTCTCTGTCCCCATTAAATTGTCTTGGGATTCTTGTCAAAAATCAGTTGCCTTTAAATGTATTTCTGGACCCTTAATTCTATAAGTTTTGAAATTGGAAACTATGAGTCCTCCAATTTTGTTCTTTTTCGAGATTGTTTTGTCTATTCAGGGTCCCTTGTATTTCCATATGGATTTTAGGATCAGCTTGTAAATGTCAGCAAAAAAGACAGCTGGAATTTGGATAGTGATTGTATTGATACTTTAGATCAATTTGGGGATCTTAGCTATTGGGATCTTAATATTCATTTTTTTAATCCATGGGCATTGGATATCTTTCCATCCACTTAGGTCTTTAATTTCTTTCAACTATGTTTTGTAATTTTTGGTGTATAAGTTGCATTTTTTGGTTAATTTTATCCTAGTTACTTTTTATTGATGCTATTGTAAATGGAATTGTTTTTCTTCACTCTTATTTTCACTTTTTGATTGTTCATTGCTACTGTATAGAAATACAGTTGACTTTTGTATATTGATGTTACTGTATCCTGCAACCTGGCTGAAGTCATTTATTAGCTGTGGTAGGTTTTTTTGGTGGATTCCTTAGAATTTTTTATATATAAGACTATGTCATCTGCTAATAGAGATAATTTTACTTCTTTTCCAGTCTGGCTGGATGCCTTTTATCTTCTTGCTAACCGAGCTAGCTACAACATCCAGTGTAATGTTGGGTACAAGTGATGAGAGTGGACATCTTTCAATATGATTTTTATTACTTTCATTTTTAATAATAGCTAACAATTATTTATTGCATTAACATGACAGATACTATGCTAAGCTCCTTATATACACTATTTTCCTAATAACTCAATATGGTCAGACTATTATTACCCCCCTTTTTAAAGATGAGTACATTAGAGCTTAGGCTAAATAATTTCCTTGTAGTCACTCAAGTATATGGCTCAGCTGGGATTGGAACCCAGTTAGTCTGAGTCTATATTAAAAATTTTTCAACCCTTACTTCATTCTAATTATCTGTTATTTTTTATGTTATTTTTAATAGATTTATACTATCATTCACCTTTAGCTATTATATGCCCCCCACCCACCCATTCTTTTTGTCATTTGTCTTTAATAATCTGAGCTCTTTGTACAGTTTTATTGTTTGTAGGAGGACCTCTGTTTGTACTCAGTATTCTTGTACTGACTTGGCCGTTGGAGCCTCTGGGAGTCAGATGACATTGTAGTTAAAGCCATGACTCTGGCACTGGAGAGCCTGAGTTGGAAGCCCTGCTCCCACCCTTGTTAACTGTGTGACCTTGGGGAACCACTTAATCTCTGTGCTTGAACCTCGTTATTATTTCTGAAATACTGTCATGTGCTGCCACTTAAGGATGGGGATACTTTTAGAGATTTCCTTGTGCACTCACGCGAGCCTGGGCGGTACTGCCTCCTGCACACCTAGACCCTATCATATGGCCTAGTGCTCTGTAGGGGAGAAAAAATAACTTCCCCTCTACCCTTCTGGGTTCTTGGCTGAGACATCCCTGTAATAAAAGACAGGTTAATAAGAGAAAAACAAAAGTTTAAAGCATGAATACTTCCTGTACACACGGGAGATACCGAGGTAAACAGTAACTGACCAAAATGGCTTAAGCCACCACCTTAAATACCATCTTCAGTTCAAAACAAGTTGGGTTGAGGAAAGTCAGCTATGGGATGTTACCAGGAAAAGCACAGTAAACAAGGGTAAGGTAGTTAATGCAGATTTAAGTCTTTGCCATCTGCTTTGATAAGAGTTTCTAGAGGTAAAGCCATCCCCTTCTTCCTGGTTCACTGAGGGAGCTACCTTGACAAATGAAGATTTACCTTACAAATGTACATGTCTTTCACAAAGGACAATTTCACCTTGGCTGTCAGAGCTTCTCTCATATCTGCTGTTTCTTAACATTAAACAGCCTAAACTAATCCTTATGCCAAAGAGACATATTTTAGGGTGACAAATTCTGATCACCTACAGCTCTGAGGCTACAAACCTGTACCACGTGTTACCTGCACTGAATACTGTAGGCATCTGTAGCACAGAGGTGTTTGTGTCACGTGCTGTGCTAGACATGACCGTGGCAGCAACATCACTATACGACTGGAATTTTTCAGATCCATTATAATCTCATGGGACCACCTTCTACTATATGCGGCCTGTTATTGACCAGAATGTCCTTATACAGCACATGAAGGCAGACATCATTATTGTACCAACCACATAGAATTAAATGTAACATGTGAAGTATTTAGAACAGTTCCTGGCACAAATCAGATGTACAAATGTTAGCTTTCATCATTGTTATCATCATAATCATCCCTGTTTTACTACTTTAGTTCCAGACTTGTCCATCTTTGCATTGAACTTAAACAAAAAAAATTTAATTTTGGAAAATTTCAAACATATACAAAAGCAGAGTGAACACTGAACTTTTCACTCATCTTTAACACTTAACCAACTGATGCCACACTTTTTTTCATCTATACTATTCAAACCTCAACCCCCTGGAATATTTTAAAGCCAATTCCATCCCAAATGTCATATCATTTAATTACTAAATATTGTAGCAGACGATAAGGACTTTTAAAACATTTTCACAATATGAGTGCCACACCCCTAAATAAAAATAATTCAATATTATTAAATGTGCTGTGAATGTTTTTAGATCAGATTTTCTGAAAATTGGTTTGCACGTCTATGTTTAGAATTTTCTTTCTGTTCTGTTACAAATTTAAGATGAAATGGCCTCCTTCTTCCAGTATTTTGATCATTTTTATACCCCGAGTTAATTTGTTGGTGATGGTCAGAACAGGTGCAATTCTCATTTCTTCCTCAGCCTTTTAAGATATTAAATGTTGAGGCAAATCAATTTTTTATGTGTTCTGCTGTGTGCGGGGTGAAGTTTTCAGCAGATGTCTAAATACTTGAAGTGGTCCCATATCACTCTTATATCTTTTCTTTGTACTAGAATTGAAATCTGTATTAGGTAAGTGACATTATATCCTCCCTTGGCCTATTGGTCTGTAAGCAACTACTATAATATCATCCTCTTGAAAACCAAAATTAATTTTAGACTGTAATAAAGGATAAAAAAGCATCTATTTGAGAAAAAAAAGAAAAGCTGCAGCCAGGAAACCCATTCAGGTAGCAGCCTAAGTTGTGCTCTTCCAAGACAAAGGAGAGGTCACCTTTTACAGAGAATTTTCCCTGTCCACAGTTTCCATTTTGGTCCATTTCAGGTAAATGAGGTTTCCAAACTGTGCAGTTCTGATTGGTCAGTATAGATGAGTTTGTGTAGTTCTGATTGGATGGAACAGGTCTCAGTCCATTGGTCAAAAGCAGAAACCAGGGCTTCCCTGCGGTGGTTGACTCAGGTGCTTAAACAAGCAGGACACAGTTCGGGAAGCTTCAGTCTGAGGTTCTTCCCTTCACACAGAGTATGTGAGGAGCCCGGACAGCAAATGGTCCCTAACTCTTATTCATCAAATTGGGGCCCTCAGTTGACCATGGAAGTCCATCTTAGCAGATAAATTCCTTCTTGGGGTTAACATCAAATGAATCTTTCTTCTCGGGGTCCACACTTGTTTTTACATTGATAGTAATTTAACATTTTTAGTTAAATTTAGTTTTAGTGTCTCTGTACTTTGATCCATGTACTTGTACTCATAGGTGCCTATATTTTTGTAAAACAAAGTAATTTTAGTCTAATTTTCCAGAAATCTACATTTTCTTCATTAAATTGACCTAAAACAGGTATACCTTTACTGGGGAAAGAAACCATCCTGGATCTCAAAAAAAAAAAAAAGGATCCTTTTTAAATGGTTTTTATTAGAATTTCTCAAAGACCTCACATAAAAGAGTGAATAAGTGTATATAGTAAAACATTAAAATCTCTACATTACTATTTAAAATATTCATTGTTGAGGAGCAGGGTTAGGAATTGACTTCTCCATCTCTTCAAATCTCTTGTTTCTCCACCCCTATTGTGAATTGTGCTGATTGGAAAGGAAGTAATACATGTGGGCAAAAGGAAGAGTGTGTGTATAGAATACCTTCTAAATGAGTTTTAGATTGTTTATTCATCTGTTGCACTGTTGTAGATGAGAGTTTTAGTATTACCTATATATTTATAGAGACTGTGTTACCTAATCAATGTTTGTTAAAATTAGTTGTTAGTACCCAGAAGTTTGGTTTCATTATTTTTTCTCATTTTCTTACCATTGAGAGATCCATTATTGCTGACAAACCTTCTCTATCTGTTAATGGAGACAACAGACTGAGAATAGAGATGGGAAATTGATATGAATTGTCCGACTTTTTCAGGGCCTCTAGAAATGTTTGCAGAACACAAAATCATAAAAAATGAAATTAAAAATGGACTTTGAGATCCAGTGGTCATGCCTCTTGTTTTTAAGCTATTTAATATTCTTGCTGGCCAGGGCAGATGATTATTTCTTTAAAATTTTTGAGATTGGACATCTGATAAGGTCCTCTTATCCTGTTAAATTTTTCTTTACTTTAAATCAGTTTTCTCGTAAGTTTATGAAGACACTTAAACTCATACTGATTTCTCATCAATAAATTTTATTGATAAATTTCCCCAACTTAAAGATAGATAGGTTTGTATGTAGTTTTTATTGACTGCTTTTTAACTCATAGCTCTTCACTTCTGAGAGTGGACTTTGTTACATGACCTCTTGGTTTTATATGTATGCTTTTTGTAGGTGGCCATTGGTAAAATTTGCCTGTAATTTAGTAAGATAAGCCTAGGTTAATAAAGCAGTTTATTTTATATAATTACGACCATTATTTGAATAGTTTAGCAGTCATTCAGTGATTAACATCTTGCAGTTTTCAGTTTTGTTTCCTAGACTGTACCAAGGAGATGTTACTTGAAAGTAGTGTGTGTGTGTGTGTGTGTGTGTGTGTGTGTGTGTGTGTGTTAAATGAATCAGAAGTTACATCTAGATGAGAGTTTTATTCCATTCCTAGCAGTTTTCCAGTTATTCTAACATGGCTTTAATTTTTTTTAATTAATGGGACAAATGTTTTAGAGCCCCTGTATGTGATGTGAGCAGCACAGTGTTGGGAACACTGAGAAATGTGATATAATGCAGGTTCCTAGATTGCTAAAAAAGTGAAATTTGGCCACATAGTTGGTAAAATGTATTACAGTCACTATTGTTTGAGCACGTTCTTTATACCAAGTATTGTATAGGGCATTTTATGCATGTTAAATCATTTAATCTGCACAATTTTGAGTTGTAGTTATTGTTATTCCCTTTTTTTTTTTATTCTGGTAAAATATACAACAGAAAAATTGTAACCATTTTTAAGTGTGCAGTGGCATATTAAGTACATTAACATTGTGGACCCGTCATCACCACCATCCAGCCTTTGAACTTTTTCATCTTTCCAAATTGAAACTGTATAAACAGTAACTCCTCCCCATTCCCCTACTCTCCCTGCCCCCAGCCCCTGGCAACCACCATTCTACTTTCTGTCTCTATCAATTTGACTATTCTAGGGACTTTATGTAAGTGGGATCAGTATTTGTCGCTTGTGTCTGGCTTATTTCACTTAGCGTTGTTCATCTATGAACTTCAGCAAAGTTCATCTGTGTTGTAGCATGTGTCATGTTACCTCATTTTATAGGTCAGAAAACTCAAAGTCATAGCCAGTGTAGTGAATGGAGATTTGTACCAAGCCTGAAAAGCATGCTTCATGCCAAACATTTGACCTTGATTTATTTAACCTGTAAATAGTTAACGTTGAGAAGAAAATATTTTTCCTTCAAATATTTGAAAGATTATAATAAGGATTATTAGACTTATTCTGTATAACTCTGGAGATTATTATTAGAACAATAATAAGTTAGAGGTAGGCAAACTTTTATTTAATATAAGGAAGAATTTTCAAATAGAGCTGTTTCTGCGTGGACTGCCTTTAAAATGTACACAACTTTTAGCAGTGAAGACTGCTGAATGGTCCTGTTGGCAACACGGGATGTTACAGAGGAAAAAGGTGAATTAGATTACTTGTAAGTATTCTTTTACACTCCGTGTTTCTGTGATTAAAATATTGCAATCTATTTGGAAGACAAAGAGCTAAGCTTACATGTGGGAGAGATCTTCCGCAATGGAAGCATCAGGGATGTTTTTCTTCTAAATCTGTGGCACATTTCTGTGCATGTCCGTAGTAATGGCAGATTCTTTTTCTCTTGAGGGTCAGTTTCAGTTTTGAAAACTATTAAAAGTCATTATTATGCCCAGTGAATAAAAATGAGTTAGCAAGATATTTAAAATCCTCAGCAGTCCAACTCAAGCTTTTTCCTAGATTTATATGCTGTTGCCAGAAAACCATGAATATTCATGCCTGTGAGCTTTTGGTGTTCATTATGCAAAGAGCACCTTTTTCTCTCTTCTTTGTGAAATTCTAAATTTTGCACTTGGCTTACTTCCTCTTCAATGTTACCATTCACTTTTTATATATCCTTTTTAGAATATATGTAACACTACATCCTTGTACCTTGGTTTGTCTAGATTGTGAGCAGTTTAAGCAGAGGAATAGTATCATATTCATTTGTATGTTGCACAGTATCTTGCAGGTCGTAAGAGTTCAGTTACATTAAATTTAATCAATCTGATTATCAGTGATTTTAGGTTGAAATGAGGTGAAACTGTAAAATGAGACCAAATTTCTTGCATGACCCTTATGCCAGTTACAGATGAGGAATCTCACACATATTCTACATAATGGCAGTATTGAATCTATACTCTCCCATGATAAATTAAGGAAGCAAATATATCTAGATACAGGGTCTGATGTTAAAAATCAGTTTTAACGTTGATTAAAATAGTCATGTCTCTCTGGTAGGGTAACAGATACACCTTGTTGTAAACTTCTTTGTATTTTTTATGATTTCTAAATTTCCTGTTATAAACACAAATTACTTCTATAATTTAAAAAATTCTATTGATAAGATTTAAGGCAGTTTTGTTACCCTATGGTTGCATAGATGGGGATCTTAATGTGAAGATGCATTAAAAAGCCCTTGATGTTTTCCTTTTTACTTAGTGGTAGTAAGGTTATATGTCACAGACGAAGACGTTTTGGTTCCAGAAACTTAGACATGCATTTTTGATAGAACTGGAGGCCAAGTCAGTTGATGTGTATGACCTTATGATCTGTTATTCATTTTTAATGAAATTCCACAAGTGTAAATATTAACAAATTTATCAGATTTACCTATATAAAGTATGTCATCTGTTTTTGCATGGGGAGCCCCAAAACTTATTTATTTTCCAAGAATGTCAGATGAGGACCCCAGAGCTGTCTAGCGCACATCCTGTGAGCCTTGTGGGTCCCTGCGTGGCGGCGCCTCTCAGTCCCACCCCGGGATTCCCTCCATGCACGTTTTGGGCCC
This sequence comes from Rhinolophus sinicus, assembly GCF_036562045.2. Classification (NCBI taxonomy): domain Eukaryota; kingdom Metazoa; phylum Chordata; class Mammalia; order Chiroptera; family Rhinolophidae; genus Rhinolophus; species Rhinolophus sinicus. The sequence continues at coordinate 79,250,213 of NC_133752.1, forward strand.
GGCTTCCCGGGGAACCTAGTGCTGATGCCCTGCAGGCCCAAAGGAAGGGCTCCTTATTGCTGCCTCCACTTACCCAGCCCGCCCTGCCTCCTTGCCCTTCTGCTAGGACTATGTCTGTATCTGTAAATTAGTTTAATTTTGACATTTTTCGTGGTGTTTTTTTTTTAAAGGAGACAATTTGATAGTAAATAACAGAATTAAGTAGTGTTTAATTTAAGTAGATTGAGGTACAGTAATGTCCTGTTTCTTACAGTAATGACTCACACTGGCCGAAGTGCACTGCCCGTTGGCTCCTGTTGTGCTAGTTTAGTAGCAAAAATGAACTTTTAGAAAATCATAAGTTTTTATTTTGCCTGTTCCATTTATACAAAATCACATCCTCTGGGCTCTTTCATTTGGGGATCTAAATTGTGGAGGAAATGGACACCTTTAGGAACAAACTGGCTTATTTAACAGGAAGTCTTTTAAACTCCGTCTTTAAACTGGGTGTGGCTCAAAAAATACAAAACATGCAGTTTGCTTTGATCTGGGAAAAGGCTCAAATTCTGGAATAAAATAGAAATTTCTTAAGGATGTTAAAAGGCTATAGTTAAAATAAGAAAAAAGTGATTGTATCTGCTTGAAATGTGAGAAATAATAGAAGCAAGATAATGTGGTATCATAATATCTGATAGGAAATTTGTGAAAATATTTGGAAAGATGAAGCGGGAGGTAGTGTCTAGTTAAAAATTAGAGGTTTAGAATTTATGAGGATGAATTAAACTATCTTTCACTTCTACAATTTACTAGAAGGAAACCCCTCCCACACAGTTCTCCACTACTCCATTCAAGAGCTTCTGCTCCTCTCTTGAGAGAGTGAAAAAGTACCCAACTATGTGTGGCTGGCTGTTAAGGGTTGTTTTGTTGGAAAGGTGTGAATAAGAAGTAGGGGTGGGTCAGGCTAAGTGTGTACATGACCTGTGAGGCTGATAAGCTTGAGGAATGGAATTTAATAGATGCTATCAAGTTAGTGAGGAGCTTTTAAAGTATGCGTTTCATGCCTAATTAGTACTCTATCTTATTATAGTGAGATTAGATTGTATGTCTTTATTAATAACTACTTAGTAGCCACAGAAAGAGTACTTTAGTATTTTTAGGATGTGAATATCTTTTGAGTGGGCCTGCTAATTTCCCCTGAAAGAGGGAGATAATAGGTCTTGTGTTGACTTGTCATAGAGAAATTTTTATTTGCCATTGGTTATTTTTAGCTGGACTGATCTGAAGAGGATTAAGAAACAAAAATTTATGAAGCTGATGAATCCTAGAAACCTGAATCTACAGGTTTGGAACTTGATCAGTGGGCAGCGTAGGTCTTGATGGTGATAGAGCCAATGAACGAGAGAGGCTGACAACCAGTCCTATGTGAGGTATAATATCCTAGTTTGTCTTAACTCATCTTTGAATTCCTGTGTAGCACCGGGCCTGGCCAATGGTAGCTGCTACATAAATACTGTTTACGTGACTGAGTGGAGCGTGATACTAAGCCTGCAAGGTGCTTAGAGTTTAGATTGGAGACAGAATGAACACGGAATTGCGTTCTCTCTGAAACCAATGAGAGTTCAGAGAAGAAAGGTTTATATGAACTTGAATGTGAGAGTTGGGAGTTTTAGGTACAGATGGAAGATTTAGGTACAGATGGAAGGGTATTTCTTGCTGTTCTGTCAGAATCAAAAAGCATAGGAAAAGCTGCATTTGAGTAGGGTAAAGAAAGCCTGTGGAGATACTTAAGAGAAGTTTGTTAGGGAGCAAGTGAGAAATAAAGTTAGATCATTGCATTGGAGACCATCGCCTGTGAAGTCTAGGAGATTTTTTTTTTTTTTTTAAAGATTTTATCGGGGAAGGGGAACAGGACTTTATTGGGGAACAGTGTGTACTTCCAGGCCTTTTTTCCAAGTCAAATTGTTGTCCTTTCAGTCTTAGTTGTGGAGGGCGCAGCTCAGCTCCAGGTCCAGTTGCCGTTTTCTAGTTGCAGGGGGCACAGCCCACCATCCTTTGCGGGACTCGAGGGATTGAACTGGCAACCTTGTGGTTGAGAGCCCACTGGCCCATCCATGTGGGAATTGAACCGGCAGCCTTTGGAGTTAGGAGCACGGAGCTCTAACCGCCTGAGCCACTGGGCCGGCCCTTTAGAAGATTTTTTGAGTGTTCCAGCATTCTTGAGTGTTCCAGTATTAACAAAATTGTATTTTGCAATGGTCAGTGTGGCATAGTAATAGATGGGAACAGAAGACACAGCTACCTGTGTGGGCTAGAAAACGGAGCCTCTGAGCTTTATCACCCTCTGGTGCATGAAGCATGTGGCAAAACTGGAATTCAGACCAAAGTATTGAGTCTGTAGTGATAATTCTTTGCATTTCATCCCAACTACTTATAATTGATTTCATAAAAACCATCATATCAAGTTAATGATTAAAGATCAAATTTGTTTAGTTCCTCTTATAAAACACCCACATTATTTAAAATATTTTGAATATGTTAACTCTTATATGAAAATAGTGACATTTTGGGCCATATAATTCATTGTTGTTGGTGGGGTGGGGGGTGCTGTCCTATTCATTGCAGGATGTCTAGCAGCATCCCTGGCCAAACAAAAATGCCTGTACATTGCTAGATGTTCCCTGCAGGCAAAATCACCCCCAAATATTGCCTTAAAGCGTACTTACAGTATGGTTTCAAGCATAACCAGAAACAGTGCTATATTTCAGGAATAAGTATCATATGCTAGTAAGTTTGCTTCATTTATGTTTCTAAGTCATAAAATAGTAATGTTCTAAAAATTAGGAAAAACTTAAGTGGTTGTGTAATTTATTATACAAACCTGGACAGAGTGAGAGTCAGAGGAGTGCTAGGATGCCAGAACAGCAGGCTTCAATTAGGGCTCTCTGGGCAAACTGGCTGAATAGTCACCCTCAGAGTAAACCTCATTTATTGAGCACCTGCTATGAGTAGAGCACTATGTTAAGATGATAAGCAGTAGTCAGAAGAACTGTGGAGGTTGGCAAGCCTCATGAAAGGCTTGGGTTAGACAAGTAAAATGGAAAGTAAAACGCCCCCCACCCCCCACCCAGCCCCGTGAAAAGGAACTATGGACAAAGACATCTGTGGTTAAACTCTCCATGATGCATAAAGTGAACATTTATTTGGACAAAAGGGTTTTGTACTGGAGTAGTTGGGAGAGAAGATTAAAGGATGTAGTTTTGGATCAGGTCACACAGAATCTTGAAAATTAAGCTGGGACTATATCCAGTGGGAAAGTTTTTGAGTTGTGAAATAATGTTATACTGATGTGTGTTTTTAGAGAGCTGAGTGGTAGAGGGTAGAGGATAGATCGGAAGGATGAAAGTCTGGTAGGTATGGGGAAACCAGTTGAGATTATTGTAATAATAATAATCTATATTGGGTGAGATGAGAGCCTAGACTCGACTGAGGTGAGTGAAAATGAAAGGGATGGATTTGAGGGACGGCAATGAATTGACAGGATGTACTGAGTATATGGAGAAAGAAAACAGTCCAAGTTAACGTAAACATTTTCATTTGTTGGCTGGAAAAATAATGGTGCCATTTTAGGTTTGTTTGAGGATATTTGATTTTGGGGGGATGTGTGTAGTAGGTAGTTAGAGCTCAGTGACTGCCACCAGGAGAAGGATTAGAACTATTAGAAAATCATGTATGTCCAAGAAACGATAGTTGGTTATCAAGAAACAAAAAGACTTCTTCAAAGTAAAAAATTTTCTAATAAGCATAGAATAAAATAGTAGGAACAAATACCTAGCTGTGTCTTGTGAGGCAGCAGTTGATAGAATAACAAAAATCATATGATACAGAAACTGAGGAAATAGAACTCAGTTTTTACACTTATAATGTGTATTTTTCAGACCCTCGTGTCATCATTTCTAGCTTAGGTCATTCAACTTTAATAAGTGATACGAAAAAAAAACTGATAGGAAAGAAAAGAAAGCTAAGGGATTGGAGAATAGGTTACATTTTGCCTCTTATGAGTATTTTGAAAGCAACAAATAAGGTAGAACAGGTATGAATTAAAATAGGAAAAACTTAGTTCTGCTGATCTTACAGCTGGGGTTACCAAGTGGTACACTTAAGAATAACTGTAGAATTTCCACGGTTATAATTTTTCAGGAAGAATGCAGTGGTCTATTATAAATTCTTCATAATTATCTTCTTCATTCTGCAATATCAAGTTCCTTTTCCACTAGGTACTGGGCAGTTTTCTTTGGGGGTGAGGGTGGGGCATAAGAGATGGTGTGAAATACTCTTATTCCTGACCTTGAGATGCTTAGAATCCCATATGAGAGACAATTATATAGTTATATATATATATATATATATATATAATTTATACATATTCACACACAACTACAAACTCTAACAATGGAGGACTAGATTGGGTTTTCTCTCCAGGACAACACCATCCCTCCCCCAAATGGATTTTATGCTTTCTGACCATCTCATTACTTCAGGTATCCCATGTACCCACTCTTACCTTTCTTTCTCTCTTAACTCAAAAGAAAAAGAGAAGAGAATGTCTGGACAGTTCTTAATATTATATTAACTTCAGTTCTATAAGCAGACTACAGTGTACCATTCTCTCTTACTACTCTGGCACATAACATAAAAATATTGCCAAAATTTCTTCAGCACTTCAATTACCTGATACTTTAGGCTAACCTATTGTTAAGGTTAAACATACATATTTAAATATATGTATATCTAAATACATATGTTTAGATTTCCTCCCATTTAGTTCACACTTTCACAAAATGGATAAAATAATTTCTAATAATTTATGAAACTAATTTTAGAACCTGTAGGAATACTGCAAATAGAAAATTCTCTGAGAGGACAGTTGTTTAATCTTTATTGTATCAATAAACCTTTGTTGCTAGTGTTTTATGGATTCTAACTTTATGCTCATGCCTTTTCTCAGATATTTTTGCAGAAACATCAATAATTAAGAAAAATATATTAATTTTTAAAACCTAAGTTTAGTTGACAATTAAAAGCCACTATATGTATTATTATCTGGGATTTGAAGGGTATATTATTTGCTAAAAATTATGACTTTTTAGCCATGAGTGCCATGGCTTCTATAGGGTAAGACCCCGTTTAAGGCATTTCAAAAATAAAGTTAGCTATTAAGCGTGGTACTCTAAAAGAATCAGTGTGAATTACACACACACACACACACACACACACACACGCGTAACATATATCTGTGTGTGTATATGTTTATATACATACACCCATGTGTGTTTTCTGTGGACTGAAAAATTCTGCCCTCAGTGGTAACTGCTCTCTTTGTACGTGGCTGTGTCAGAAAAGATACGTATTAATATCCACACAGACTGTCTCTTGCTTTGCAGCTATTGCCACAATTTGCAAAGTCTGGTGTTGAGACTCCCAGACTTCCTGATGTCTTTTCTGAAAAAGACACAACTCAGTGTCTGATTGCTGCCTAGGTTGGTCTCACTGAAACGATTGTTTCCCAGCAGGGCATGGCTAGGCCTCAACACTTCTCTAGAAAGTTTGTCTTTCTAGAGAAGCAGTTTCCAACCTCAGTTCTATAACATCTCAGGCAATATCAAAATTGTTTTACTTTTCTTAAAAAAAAAGAGAAAAAGCTATATTGGAATGAGAATCAAGAAAGTCATGAAATGAAAATAGAAGCACAGAGTGTCACTGTCTAAAAGATTGGGATTCACTACTTTAAAGCTTTTCTTCTGTCCGCTCTGCTTGCTCAGCCCTGTTTTGATTCACCACGTTGTGTTCTGTCCTCATACCTGTTCGCATATGTACCCTGCAGCTAATGTCACCTCAGTACTTGTACACTGCTCTGTTCTAAGACTATATTAATGAATCTGTCTTACTAATAATTACTATTATTATCGGTAACACTGATGATAGTCCTCTAAACACCAGAAGGGTGTTTTATATTTCTTCATATAAATGTAGTATATGCCTTGAAGTAAGCTCGTGGGCCAAATACTATAATAAATGGCATAATGATCAATCTAAAATTTCAGAAAGACTCTTATGACACATATATGGACTGAAGATATTTTTCTTCCATTGAGTTGTGATTTTGTGTTGCAATAGTGGGATTGATTACAACTTTGTATTTTATGTTGGTAGGGCTTAGGAGAAGAGAGCAGGAAACAGCAGTGGCTGTGAGAATGATTATTGAACTCTTTGAATCAAGGGTCTTGTGCATTCTTTTTAAAAATGGTAGTAAGCAGTAAAGTTTAATCATTAAGACCACAGATTCTGGAGCCATCCTGGTTTTGCCACTTAATGGCTACACTACCTTGGACTAGTCATTTATCTCACTGTGTCTCAGCTGACCTCATCTGTAAAACAGGGATTATAATAGTACCTGTCTCGTAAGATCATTGTGAAGATTGAAAGGGGATATAGTGAAATCATGTCTGACATGTAATAAGCACTTGATAAACTTATAAATAATAACATTTATTATTGTCCCATTGACTAAGAGATTGTTAAGTCATTATAAAACAATGTATCTTAATATATAGAATTATTAAATTATATTTGGTTGCGGGTAAAACCAGAGATACTCTTATTGATGAAAGTTTAAAAACAACAACATGAAAATAAAACAAAAATACAATCTCAGAATGACCACTTTGATCTTATTTACTTTGGTATGCTTTCTTTATCTTTTTTTTCATATGTGTTTTTAAACATTGTGATCATGATTATTTTAGTCAGTGTTCATTCAGGTGCAAATATTTGATCATCTCTAAATGTTAATCACTGTGCCAGGGATTACTGCATCAGACTTTTTTGAAGACAAAGGCTCTGTTCTTTTGCCTTGAATATGCCTACTCAATAAATAGAGAGGGATGATTTTGAGGTATTAAAATCTGGATGATTTTCCTTGGCCTGTAAAAAGTTGCACACTAATCTAAAGAAATTTATTTCAACACAATTTTTTATACATCTTTTCTTTTTACCTTAAGTAAAGTTAAATTTTGTCCTTAGCTTCACTAACCTACTTTCAACTGAATATACAATATGAAAAGTCATTACTTTGGTTACCATAAATTCACCAAAGTGACTCCAATCTCCCTCCTTTCTTAGCTCCATCATTTCATTATATGTCTACTATGTGTGTGTGCGTAGAAATGTCAGGAGAGATGTACTCCAAACTGTAAATAACTTTAGGGGATAGAGCTGGTAAAGGGAGAAAGGTTCTTATTACTCCATACATTTATATATATTTTTGTATTACTGAAAGTTGTCACACTTTTAAAAGATAATAAAGTTATATTCTTAGTTGCTTTTGTCACCAGTCATACTATACAGGTATGTGTGACATATGGGACAAAATACGATTTTTTATTATCAGTTTTATAATAATTCATATGCTTAATTACATTTCTACTAGTTCTCTCAGTATTTAACAATATACATAAAGTATATTTAATGGTGTTTAATTCCTTTGTAAGGATTTTTCTAAGGGAAAAAAACTGTCTTGAAAGGCCAATTTATTTCTAAGATTTTTAAAACAGCTTTATTGAAATATAATTTACGTATCAAAAAATTAACCTGTTGAAAGAGACTGTGGTTTTTAATATTCAGTGATTTTTATTATGTATACTGAATAGTGCAACCATCACCATAATCTTATTTTAGAATATTTTCACCATCCGCAAAAGAAACTTTGTACCTATTAGTATCACTTCCCATTCCTCTTTTCCCCACCCCCTCTCCCATCCTAGGCAACCACCAGTGTACTTTCTGTCTCATAGATTTGCCTGGCGTAGAAAGACATGGCATAGAAATGAAATCATACAATATGTGGTCTTTTGTGGATGACTTCTTTTACTTAGCATAATGTTTTTGAGGTTCATCCATATTGTAGCGTTTTTATCACCTCTGACACATTTTTTAAATGTCTCTTTTCAACTTACAAATACCAACTCAAAAAATTCAAACAGGACAAAAATGAATAAAGTATAAAGTAAGTCTCTTGTAATTGGAATGAGGGGAGGTGGAAATTTCCTTTTTGATAAGGCATATCTAAGTGGCTGCAAAGATTCTTTGTTAAAACACCTTGTTTCACATAGTGGGGACATCTGATAATAGTCCTGTGAGAGGTGTTTCAGGACCGTTTTCCTTAAGAAGTGACATTTAAGCTGAGACTCAGTCGAAAGTAGGAATGGACTGGCTGAAGTTGGGTAGGGGAGCATGAAGGTGAGGCAAGCAAGAGGGGAAACTGAGTTTGTTTTACTCAAGGAGAACAGCATGCACAAATGACCTTAGAAGCAAAAGTGTTGGTCTTTCCAGAAATAAAATTAGTACCATACAGCTGTTAATTTAGTTTTGGGTGGTGGAAGAGGGTGTAACCAAAAAAAAAGTACAGAAACAGCTTTTTCATTGCTTGTGTTTCAAGGGCTGTGGGAGCCATTTTTTGGGAAAAAACTATCTTAATGGCAAAAGGAAATGCATAGAATTTTTAGCAGGGGACTATTAATAAAGTCAGATTTATATTTTAGAAAACACTTGGCTGCAGTATATAGAATGGATCAGAAAAGAGCAAGACCAGAGATTTTTTAATTTAAAAAAAAAAAAAAAAAAACATTTTTCTTTTTCAAAATTGTTTTGGCGATTCTTTGCCCTTTATATTTTCATATAACTTTAGGGTTAGTTTGCCAATTTCTGTGAAAATGCCTGCTGGGACTTTTTTAGGCTTTGTGTTGATTCTGTAGACCAACTTGGAAAAACTGACATCTTGACAATATTGAGTCTTCAGATCTATGAACATGGTACATCTCTCCATTCATTTGTCATCTTTAATTTCTCTCAGCAATGTTTTATCATTTTTAGTGTACAATTCTTACACATCATTTGTTAAATTTATTCCTAAGTATTTTATGTTTTTGGTGCTGTTGTGAATGAAATTGTTATATTTCATATTCAAATTGTTCATTGAAAATATATAGAAATACATTGAATTTTTTTGCCTATTGATCTTATATCCTGTAATCTTGCTAAATACCTTTATTCTAGTTTGTTGGTTTGTTTTGGTAGATTCCTACAAAGGATTCTCTGTATACAGGATTATGTTGCCTGTGAATAAAGACAATTTTATTTCTTTCCAATATGGATGCCCTTAATTTCTTTTTCTTAACTGTACTGACTAGACACTCCAGTACAGCACTGAATTGAAATCATGAGAGTGTACATCCTAAACTTTGTTCCCAGTCTTAGGAAAAGCATTCAGTCTTTCACCATTAGATTTGTTTATTTATTTATTTAGACAGAGTTTGTGTAGGATTGGTATTCTTTTTTCCTTTTTCTTCTTTTTTTTTTTTAAGGAAGGCGTAGCTCACAGTGGCCCATGCGGGGATCGAACTGGCAACGTTGGTGTTATTAGCACCACGCTCTAACCAACTGAGCTAACCGGCCACTCTAAGTATTGATCAAATTAGTAAGTGAAGACATCTGGGCCTGGGCTTTTCTTTGAAGCAAGGTTTCTAATTGTTAATTCAATTTTTAAAATTATTTTTTTCACTTACAGTTGACATTCAAGTATTATTTTATATTAATTTGAGGTGGACAGCATAGTGATTAGACATTTATATAATTTATGCAGTGATTCCCCTGATTAGCTTAGTACCCACCTGACACTATACATAGTTGTTACAACATTATTGACTATATTCCCTTATGCTGTACTTTACATTCCCTACCAATTTGTATTTCTTAATCCCTTCACCTTTTTCACCCAGCTCCTTAATCCTCCTACCCTCTGGCAGCCATCAGTTTGTTCTCTATGTCTGTGAGTTTGTTTCTGTTTTGTTTGTTTGTTTATTTTGCTCTTTAGATTCCACACATAAGTGAAATCATATGGTATTTGTCTTTCTCAGTCTGACTTATTTCACTTAGCATAATACCCTCTAGGTACATTTTTCACGTAATTCAATTTCTTTTTATAAATGTCTTCAGATTCTCTATTTCTTATTGAGTTACATTTGGTAATTTGTATCCTTCTAGGAATTTATCTAATCTATGTAAGTTATTTTTTTGTTGGCATAAAGTTGTTCATAATATTCCCTTATAATATTATTCCCTTATAATCCTTTTAATATCGATAGAGTTTGTAGCAGTGTTCACTCTTTATTTCTGCGTTTGGTAATTTGTGTTTTCTCTTTTTTTTTCCTAGATAAATCTAACTGAAGAGTTATCAATTTTTAAAATCTTTTCAAAGAACCAACCTCTGGTTTCTTGTTTTTCTCTATTTTTCTATTTCATTGATGTCTACCAATATTTACAATTTCCTTCTTACTGTCTTGGGTTTAATTTGCTCTTATTATTTTTTATTTAATACTGAGATTGTTAACTTGAGACCTCTTTTCTTTGCTAATATGTGTTTAAAATTGTAAGTTTGCCTGTAAGTACTTCATTAGCTTTATCACATAATTATTGGGATATTTTTGTTTTTATTCAGTTTCAAGATTTTTTTTTTTCAGTTCAAGATATTTTCTGATTTCCCTTGTATGTATTCTTTGACCTGTGGTTATGTATAAGTATGATGTTTAATTTCCAAATATTTGGGATTTACAAAATTTTCTTTCTGTTGTTGATTTCTAATTCCATTGTGGTCCGAGGACAAGACTGAAAATTTCCATTCTGTTAAATTCAGAATGACTTTTTTTATGATAGTCTAGATGATGGTCTGTCCTGGAGAATGTTCCGTATGCACTTAAAAAAAATGTGTATTCTGTTATTATTGAGTGGAATGTCCCATAAATGTTAGGTAAGTAAAGTTGATTGATAGTGTTGTTCAAATCTCCTGTATCCTTACTGATTCTCCATGCAGTTCTCCTTTTTAGTTATTGAGAGGGCCTATTGAAAACTGCAAACCAAATTCCTGAATTGTCTTTTTCCTTTTAATTTTGCTACTGTTAATAGGTATACTTACATTTAATTTGAATATCTTCCTGATTTATTCATATGTGTCCCTTTGTCTCTGATAATATTTCTTATGTTAAACTCCAACTCTCTGGTTATTATTTTGGCATGGTTGGATTTTGTCTGTCATTTTTATTTTATTTTTTTTAAATTTATTTGTTTGTTTTCAGTTTGACTCAGTTGTTTCTGTTCTTTGTCCCTCCTTTGTGTTCTTGGTATGGTGAGTGATTTCCAGTTGCATCCTGGCCATTGTGGGCATTATGTTATGAGACTCATAATTATATTTCTCCTTTATTAGTAGACAGTTTCCTTACTTAGGGTGCCGTGTATGGGCCTGAATGGGGGTGGATGTTCAACTCTCTGCTAGACCCTGCTGATACCACTTCAGCAAAAGTGGAGCATGGCTCGCACTGCCTCCTTCCAGATGGATGGGCTGTAAGATCAGTGCCCTGCTGGGACCTACTGTCACATGGGGTTGGGGACAAAGGCGATGGCCTCCTTTTCCTCATTAATGCTGGATAGAGGTGGAGGCTCAGCTCCCCACTGGGCGTCTGAGACTTAATTTTAGCAGAAATAGAGTAATGAAGTAAAGTGTTTCAAGTTATTTTGGCAAGTAAACACTTGATAAATCTCAACCTTTAGCCATCAGTAAACTGGCTGTGTCCATGAGAAATAAATCCCTCTTGATTAAACCATATATTATTATTGAAGAAATTTGAAAGTATCAGAGTGAAAAAACGTTTTTAGTAGGTAAAATGATTATTTTGAACAAGTCTATGAATTTGTAAGAAATGAGCAAAGGAGAAGATACATATGTTACAGTTATTGCAGATACTTTTATTTGGGATTTTTTTTTTTTTTAATTCAGGGAATGAAACACCTTGGTCTTTGCTAAAGGAGGATCCTGTTACATGCAAAACTGAGCTCGTGTCCTCTGACAGGTGTAGAAGTACTTTGAAAAGTCAACCAAAGGTTCCCTGACTGAAGAATAATTTGTTGCCAATACCATATTGGACCAAAGCCCTCAAACATTACTTGGGGGTAGTGATGGGGCACTGAAATAAGAGAATAGAGTGAGAGGGGATAGTTGGCGTACCCCAAGGATTAGTAAATCAGCCTCCCCCTTTTCATCACTAGGAATGGACAGGTCCTACATTAACTTTCAACTATTAATGGAAGAAGGACCATTCTCTATTGCCAGGTAGGGGAATACATATAGGAATAGTGGGGGGAAAGGTAGTTTATCCGTGTAGGATCGGCAGGACTTGTTCAGATTTTTGGTGAGGGTAGGAAATAAAAAAGATGGAGGAATCCAAAATTACTCTCAAGTTTTTAGCTTTTGTAACTGAAAGAATTAAATGGGGTATAGAGGAGATGATGTTTTAGTTTAATTGATTTTGAATTATTGATGCTTAATTAATTTAGTTTATAGTAGTTTCTGTTTTTTTCATGATGCTAAAAGCACTTTATAATGTTTTTATAAACCAGTTTATCAAGATTTAATTTACATACTATAAATTCTACCCATACCTGTGTAATTTATTTAGCATAAAATGTATAATTCAATGAATTTAGTCTGTTTGCAGTCATGACACTGTTACCACAATCATCACGACCTTGTAATTTGAGAACATTTGTATCACCCTAAAAAGAAACCTCATCCCTATTCCTTCCTACCTCCAGCCCTAGGCAACAACTAATCTACCTTCTGCTCCATGGTTTTTTCTAGGTGTTTCTTATAAATGGAACCATATACTATGTGTTCTTTTGTGTCTTTCACTGAGTGTGTTTTTAGGCTCATTCATGTTTCTTGCACTTTTTAAAATGAGTTTTATGGCTAATAATAGAGGAACATGCTAAATACACGTGAGTCAAGTGGGTAAATTGTGTGAAACCAGTCAGTGCAGGGAAATTACGTATTGAAAGAGTGGTGATAATATCATAAAGTGTCTTTATTAATGTTTGTTATTCATCTATAGAGATTTTCCTTGCTAAATATTTGCTAACATAGAATATCAGTACATGATAGTTATCACAATTAAAGTTGGGATGCTGAAGTAGAGATTTGTTATGAGACATTTGTGGTATTTAAGTTGGAAAGAGAATGAACCCCACTGGTTTCATTTTTATTTTGAATTGTTAATAAGCTACTTCATAAATGGAGTCAGTGTCATTTTTATCCAAATCGATATATGGATTTACCCTATTAGTCTTGGTGATCTTGATCAGAACGAAGTAATTGATGTGAGGGACAGACCTAAGTTATGGAGAGGGGAGAGGAGAAGAGGGATAGAAAATGTACATGTTGCCATTAGAAAGTAGTTTGTCGATTCTGGTACTATAGAGATATATTTATACCAGAATACACTTCATTTTATTGCTCTAACTTTATTTGTGTAAAATGTGAAAATTATTAACTCCTCGCCTTATTGAGACATTTATATAGAAATATCAAAGTATAATTTTGTTTACTTCATAAATTCCATTTAAAATGTCTTAATTTAGAAAGCACTCTCGTTAGAATTCAAGTAACTTCACCCATTTTATACAGAGTCACATTTGAAATAAAGTAATGTTAATTGACATCATTGGAACTAATCTCCCTCACATCATCAGAATGGCTATTATAAAAAATCACAAGTACCATGTGTTAGTGAGCATGTGGAGAAAAGCGAATCCTTGTTTACTGTTGGTGGGATTTCAAACTGGTGCAGCCACAATGGAAAATATAAAGATTCTTCAAAAAACTAAAAATAGAATATACCATATGACCTAGCAATTCCACTTCTGAGTATTCAAAGAAAACAAAAATTCTAATTTGAAAAGACATAACATGTTCATTGCAACATTATTTGCAATAGCCAAGATACGGAAGTAACCTAGGTGTCCATGAACAGATGAATGGTTAAAGAAGATGTGGTATATACAGAGGGTCCCCAAAAAATGTATACACATTTTAAGAAAGGAAAACTGTATTAAAATTGTAATACTCAATGTATACTGATAACAAAAGATGAATAAAGTCACGTTTGACTTCTGCAATTACAAGAGGTGCTCAAAGTGGTTACCATCAGCATCTAGACAGTTCTGATTATGGTGAACGACTGCTTGAGCAACATTGACTGAAGTCTACTTGTATACATATTTTTGGCACCCTCGGTATATACAATGGAAGACTATGCAGCAGTAAAAAAATGAAATCTTGGTATTTGCGAAAACATGGATGGATACAGAGGGTATTATACCAAGTGAAATAAGTCAGGCAGAGAAAGACAAATACTGTATGTTTTCATTTATATGTGGAATATGAAACAACAAAACAACTGAACAAAAAAAACACCAAAAAGAGACTCAGCAACGGAGACCAAAGAGATTGTTACCAGAGGGGGATGGGTGAAAAAGGTGAAGGGGAATATAGTCAATAATATTGTGATAAGTTTACAAGGTGACAGATGATTACTAGAATTAGTGAGGTGATCACATTGTTAGGTGTAAAAATGTTGAATCACTGTATTGTACACCTGAAACTAACCAATATAATACCAACTAATTAAATTTAAAAAATTGATAAAAAAATAATTGGAACTAACCTGAGGGAAAACTATGAAGTAGGAAATTTAAAGACACCCTAGCTCTATTTTCTGCCCTTTTTCTTTTTGTATAACTTACCCAGGAGCTTATAAAAGTCCCTTTCCCCTTTCCTGAGATCGATGTAATATTATGAATTGATTCATATTAAGTAATTAATGACTTAAAGTATTGCTTTTCTCTGACATCATCGTTTCAAAAGAGGACTACAGAGTGGGTACTGCTTAACTAAAAAGGAAGGAATTACTAATGGTGGATTTTTGCATGACTTGTGGTAGGAAGGGACCTGGGAAGTAGAAAAAAAGGTATTTATCTCCTCATTCTGCCTCTAGATAAGACTTAATGATATGATTATATTGGGGAGATAGTCATGTACTATTGAAAACAAAATAAATTATTTTAAAGACAGATGTTTCCTTGTAGTTTTTGTAAAGAGATTAAGGAGAAAAGTAAGACGCATTTTAGGGTTGGGCAGTTGACCTCATTTGGGTTCATTTAATATTTGAGATTTACATTTATATTGATGGGTATAGTGTCATTTTCTTTCCGTGCATAAAGTAAATGTGGGTGATTTTAAACATACTCCATTACTTTTTACTCCCCTCTTCCATTTAAATCTATCCCAAAGGATCCCTATCTTTTAATCTTGTGTTTAGTAATGAATGTTAACCTTTTGTTTTTGTTGTCTTCTAGGCTATATTCATCACCAAAGAAAAAACTTACACCAATGCAGAAATCAGTTAGCCCATTAGTTTGGTGCAGGCAAGTTTTGGATTACCCAAGTCCTGATGTTGAATGTGCTAAAAAGTCTCTTATCCACAAACTTGATCAAACTATGTCAGGTACGTCTATAATTTTGCTTCTAAATTCATCTCTTTGCTTCCTTTAGTTAAAAAAAAAAAAAAAAAAGACAGATATATGTTGAAGTCTGTTTTAAGGAAGGCAATTCTTTGCTTGGTAGTGGTTTTCAAATCCCATTGTGCGCACGTGCTGTATTGTGCCGTACGTGCCGTATGAGTTTTTGCCATGTGCACATACCCTTGTTCTGTTATTCACTTCAATTGTTTTCAATCTCCTCATTTTTATTTAGCCTCATTTTAAAGAATAATATCAAGAAATAATGAGTATTATGTGATAGGCTTTTTTCTAAAGCAAGTAAAACAAATAACTATTTAAAAAATGTTTGTCTGGTATCATCTAACATTATCTCCCCACCCTTGGGGAAATTCTGGTTGAGAACCAAACAGACCTTGTTCTCACTCTAGCACTTAGTTACTGTGTGATTCTGTTCATTATTTAACTTCTGTGAGCTCAGTTTTCTCATAAGAATGATGAACCTTGTAAGGTTATTTTAAGGTTTAAATGATAATGTGTATGAAAGAGCTTAGCATGTTTTTCTGGCTCATAGTAAGTACTTAGTAAATGTATTCATTTCCCTTCCTTGTTGTATTTTTCTTTTTCTTTTAACTTGGCATTTTAGGTTTAAATTGCTTTTATGCTCTTTTGTTTAATAGCATTCACAAAGCTGACAAAGTGTGTCTGTGACTATCTATGGCATTTAATGTAGCATGCCAGTGTGGGTAGAAATGTAGGAAATACATTATTGACTCTTTCATGGAATTTCTCTCAATCTCTTTAAGAATGTGACTGTTTTTCTGGAATACTCATGTAGTGAAGGATTGATGCATGATTACTAATACTAAATAGGCTTTTTGTTTTGGTTTTTTGCTTTGTGTTTACCTGGCAGCCATGTAATTGCTTATTTTGGCTTTATTATGAGGCTGTGTGTTCTCTTGTTAAGATTGTAAGCTGAAAATGGTCAGGAGAGGCAAAGGGGAGACCAAACAGTTAAACTGGCGTACACTAAAGTGAGTTTAGTTGGCTGCAAGTGGTAATGGTGATTACACGAAAATACCAGGTCGGATGTGATTACAGAGCTTCTGAGTCTGTCTGGACACTGAAGTACTTTTCCTCTGTATAGAGAATCCCTTTTTAAAAAGCAATAGCCTTTATGTGATTTTTAAAATGTAGTTGTCTGAATATCAAGTGTTTTTAGAAATACATCCTGGAGATTATATTATTAATATATTCATAAGAGATTATTAGAAAGGTTATGTAGAGCTAGTAGATAAGCTAGTATTTCAGAATTTGAAATAACTGGAAAATGTCTAACTCATTTCAGTTAGATGATATTATTTAGACATTTATTAAAAGTACTTTTAGGACCAATTTTCCAGTACTCTATCTCACCTTAGAAATAATGTGAGTATATTTTACAATTTAATTAATTACTCACCTTTGCCCGCAAGCAGCCATCGATAACACATAAACAAACAGGCATGGATGGCATGTTCCAGTAAAACTTTGTTTACAAAAACAGGTGGGGGGCTGGATTTGGCTCATAGGCGATAGCTTACTAACCCTTGGTTTAAAACATCATCAGGAATGGGAACTATTAGCAATTGGTAATTAGCAGCTTAGACTTCGGGAGAAAACCAAAGCTGTTGCACCTCAAAAATAGCAATTTGAGTGAGTGGCTTTTTGCTTTATTGTAACAAGGGTATTAAAGATAGTAGGAGTGTGTAAGAGAAGCTGTTACTCTTGAACCAAAAACTAGGTGTAATCAAGTACTGGATCTATTCAACAGTGATTAGATTTTATAGCTATATGCACAGACCAATAGCTAGCTATAAATATAATGTATATTTACAGGAAAAATAAGTTGGCTATTACAACTTTGAACCTTATAGTCCTAAACTCCTTTTTCCCAAGTTGGAGATTATTTCTTAAATGTATTTTTTGATAAGGCAAAGAAAGCTTCTTGGGAATTGAGCTATTGTATGTTAGCAGAACAGTTTCCGCTCCGTCACTCTCAGCTTCTTTGCAGTGCACGGCCACTTGTTCCTAAGATGTTCTTTTTGGTGGTGTTGTTGGCTTAGGTGCATCTTATTTATATCATGATAGTGCATTCTCTTTTTTACCTTCTCCTACCCTCCCTGCTGTTTTCTTTTCAGTCTTCTCTGAAGATTCTTCCTTCTCTGTCCATCTTTATGTGTGGGGTAAACTTTACATAACATTTCCCACTTTAACCATTTTTAGATACCCAGTTCAGTGAGTGGCATTAAGTACACCCACACTGCTGTGCAGCCATCACCACTGGCCATCTCCAGAACTTTTTCATCGTCCCCTACTAAAATTCTGTACCCATTAAACTTCACATTCCCCCTGCCTCCTATCTGCCCATCTTTTAAGTTTAGGGTACCCCAGGTCTCTCTTTTGCCCCACTTCTCTCTGTTTTGATTATTTCATCCATTCATATGGTATTCAGTATCTCTATTCAAATTAATCTCATTCACTCATGTATATATTCACTTAATAGTTATTGAGAGCCAGTTATGTATCAGGCTTTGGGGAAAGGGTGGATGATGTATGATGAGGAAAAACCAGCACAATCTAACACTCATGGAGTTTATCATCTAGTAGGGGAAGCATTACTACAAACCATTTGTTGTTTTTTAACTCGGGATATGTAGTAAAGGAATGGTAGACTGCCTTGAGCTTCGAGAAATAGGAGTTTTACCTCAGGAAGTGATGTTTGACCTGAATCCTAAAGATTCAGGGAAATTTAAGTGGGCTGAGGGGAAAGGTGAAAGGGGGTGTAGGGTGGCCCGGGTAGAGCACAACATGTGCACAGGCTCCGGGGCGCCTGAGGGAGCGTGTGGGAGGGAGCGGGCAAAGGTGAGGAGCTGGAACAAGCGCCGTGGCTGGAGAAGAATCAGGCAGAGGGTGACGTGAGGCAAGGTCAGCAGGATGTGTAGGAGCCAGACTATCTGCAAGGCCTGAGGGACCATGTGAAAGGTTTTGGGCTTTATTCTAAATGCTATTGGAAGATATTAATATTAAAGGCTTTTATTCAAGGGCATGGTTTGTGGGGGCAGGAAGAGGACACTCGCATTTGGATGAGGTCTTCCTTAGCTATAGTGTGGAGAGTAGATGAGAGAGGGCCAAAAAGGAATATACGGAGGATGCTTTTGAGAGGGTTGGTGATGATAGCTGGGTAGTGTGTGTTATGGGGGAAGGGTGGTAGTGGAGATGAAAAGATTTGGAAGTAAAAGGGAATGAACCAAACAAATAGGAGGAAATGAGGGAAAGGAAGGTATCAACAGTGGTTTCTAGGTTTCCAGCTGTGTTACCTGATGAATGTTATCGTTTTGTGATAGGGACCCCAGGTAGAGAATTCAGTTTTAGCAAAATTATTTAGGAAAATTATGGAAAATTTAGGAAAATTATGAGTTTGGATTTGGACATGTTGGCTCTGGGGCACTTTTGCCAGACCCACGGGGGAGACTGAATGGTTGCTGTATGTGGGACTGCAGCTCAGGACAACTTAGCACTGGAGATAGAAATAATGGGAGGATTTAAGGCATGTAGATAATAGCTAATGTCATGGGTATGAATGAAATTTCTCAGGAAGAAGATTACGGTATAGACTGAGAAGATAAAAGGGCTGAGGACTTGAAATGCTAGTGATTAAATAACCAAGTAAAAGAGAAGAAGCTTCAAAGGAGATCGAAGACTAAAGAGATAGGAAGAAATTAGCAACTCCATTTCTGCTCAGATTGATATTTCTGAGATCATGTTACCTACTAATTATGTATAAAATGTGGTGTCTTGTCTCACAGTGAATATATTATATAAAACTATTCTGTCCAACTTCCGACACTATCCAACGAAACAAGAACTAAACAAAACATATGTTCCTCCTCCCAAAACCACTACTTTGCTAATATTTAAACCAGAAAATTCGGTCATCTTATTTTTTTTCCCTTTAATAATCCTTTCCAATTTATTTTTTTGAAGATTTTTTTTTTTTTTAATTGGGGAAGGGGAACAGGACTCTACCGGGGAACAGCATGCACTTCCAGGACTTCCCCTCCAAGTCAAGTTGTTGCCCACTCAATCTTAGCTGTGGAGGGTGCCATTCAGCTATCAAGTTGTTGTCCTTTCAGTCCCAGCCGCGGAGGGCACAGCCCAGCCCGCTTCAGATGCTGCCGCCAGTTACAGGGGGCGCAGCCCACCATCCCTTGCGGGAGTCGAACCGGCAACCTTGTGGTTGAGAGGAGGCACTCCAACCAACTGAGCCATTCGGGAGCTCAGAGGCAGCTCAACTCAAGGTGCCGTGTTCAATCTTAGTTGCAGGGGCGCTGCCCACCATCCCTTGCAGGACTCAAGGAGTTGAACCGGCAACCCCGTGGCTGAGAGCCCACTGGACCATTCGGGAATCGAACCGGCAGCCCCCGGAGCCAGGAGCACGGAACTCCAACCACCTGAGCCACTGGGCCGGCCCTCCTATTTTTAATATCTCCTTTTTTTATTTGTCAGCTCTACCACCTAGTTCAGTCTGATCTATTCAGCATCAAAATTTCCATCAAATGTTTTTCCTACACTGATTGGATCCTATTACTCTTGTTAAAAACCACGATGACATTGTCACTGCCGAGCTCAAGTTCAGGCTCCTGAGCCTGATGAGCAGACCTCCCTGACCTGGGCCCAGCTGGTTTTTCCTGTTTTGTCCCTCACCACATGCTGCCCTTTCTAGATTACTCACTCTTATCCCCTGAACAGACTGTATTTTCAACACCGCTTTTGTTCATGTTATAAACACAGATGAAAGCACTTACTTTCCCCACTTTTAGTGGCTTATCAAATTATTACTCATCCTCTCAAGACTGCTCCAGTGCCTCTGCTTCCAAAAAATCTTACCTAGTTTCTCTCAATTGTAATGAATTGTTCCTATCTCATCATTTCCACAAACATTTGCACCTTTATGATAGTACTCATTTCATCTGGCTTTGAAATCAGTTTTTTCTGCCTACACTACTTGGCTGTAAGCCTCTTGAGAAAAAGCACCATGTCACATTTGTCTTTATATTCTCACAGTGCTTTGCTGATGGTTATAAATATTGAATAAACTGGATTTTAGAATAGGGTGGAAGAAATACTATTTTAAGTATTAATTTTTCTTGTATATAATTGTACTTGATATCTTAGCCCTGTTTGGTACTTAGCCCTATTCAGTACCAAATAGCACAAATATCTTTTCCCTGTTTTGGCCTAAGTATTCTCCTTGTGCCAGAAAACTGGGAAGGGGATGACGGCGGGGTGGGGGGCGGAGGCTTTTCTCTTTTTAAAAAGAATTCTCACATATTTTCACCTTAACCTCACCCAAATAGTCAATATTGCTTTTCCCCCCCCCCAAAATTCAAACTTTGTAAAGGCTATTTTTAAAAATCATTTCACAGTTTTATAAAGCAATACAGTTTGTATAGGAAAATGAAAAAATACAAATATGCTTTTAGATTTATTTTATTTTTAAAGGCCATTCAGGATTGATACAATTGTAACGAACTTTCTAATAAGATAGAAGTAAATTCCTTTAATGGCTAATAATTTGTTGAGATATTCTTCCTATGATATTATTTTTGTTGTTTGGTGTGGCTACTATTTTACTTGCATAGCACAATTTTAAATAATGAGAATATTTTGTTGGGATTATTAATAGGATGTTTTTCTCCCACTACTATAAGAATGTTTCTGTATTGAAATTTAGATAATGACTTAATGAATTTCTTAATAGGGAAAATTTTGTAATAAAATGTTAATTTTTTCCAGTTATTAAATTTTATTTCCCCCCTTCTCATTTATGCAGCTCTAAAGAGGCAGAATTTGTATAATAATCCTTTCAACTCCATGAGTTACACAAGTCCTTACAGTCCAAATACAAGTAGCCCATACAGCAGTGGTTTCAATTCTCCGTCCTCAACCCCAGTACGACCTCCTATAGTCAAACAGCTAATACTTCCTGGAAATTCAGGTAAGGAAAAAATGAAATGGAGTGATTAAAGAATGGTTTTTAACTTACTGCCCTACCTCAGAAAACACCACATTCATCAGTAGTTCAAGTTCTTTCATTTATGAAACTTTTAACTGGTTAGAGGAAATGTCATTGAGGAGCTAGTTGGCACCAGGTACTATATACTAGGCACCAGGGATACAGATAAGCCAATTTACATCCATGAAGTTTTCTTTAGCATATACTTTAAAGTTTTTTAATCTGGCTTCATTAGATAGTGTCCCAAGCTTGATTATTTTAACCAATAGATGCTTATTGAATAGCTTGCTTGGGGTGTAAAAGCTACAGAGTTAAAAACTTTTTTTTATAGAATTTTAATTAGCTTTGATAATTGCACTTAACACATAATATAAGGTTATATGTAAATGGGCTGAACGAGTGTTTAGAGCCCTAAATGACATGGGAGGGACAGATGGCTGTAAACTGGGGAAAGAATGTTCTGCTGCAGTTCTGTGACTGATGTTACTCTGTAGCTTACTGTTCTTTATGAATCACTCATTCAGTTACTCTCACTGCTGCTGTTGTCACTGCTAATTATTTTACGTTCCTTAAAAATTATTGTTAGCCAGCTCACATTTTTTACCTGAGTGCTCCCTAGTCTAATGACTTTATTGACCCTGCTGTTTGCTCTATACATAGGTTGTTACTTGCTATTCATACTTATTTCACCCGTGACTGACATACTGAAAAGTTTAATCTGCTATATTTGTTTACTGTAAAGGATTTTATTCAGGCACTGGTTGAGCTTGACTTTGTAGTACTTTTCCTATCATGTGCACTGCACTCTTCTTGATAATGTAAACATTAACTTTTTTGTATTCTTCTTGCTCTAATGTGCCTTTCATGTTGGAGCTGATTCTTACAGTAAAGAATTCTGGAAAACAAGCATTTCAAATAAACCCATATTAGAAATAGTAGTAACAGTGTTGGGGGTTTATTATTCTCCACTAGAAAGTGATGATCTGATGAAAGCATTTTCTTAGAAACAAGTTAGACTCTTCTGGATATACCGGGGTTGCCAAAAAAATGTATACACATGATTTGTATTCATCTTTTGTTATGAACATATATTGAGTGTTACAATTTTAATGCAGTTTTTTCCTTTCTTAAAATGTTTATACATTTTTTTTGGCACTCTGTATATATTCTTTATTCCCCTGACCTGTTTTCTATCCCCCTTTTGGATTGGAGCTATAAAATACCTTTTGTATCTAGTCGTTTTCTTCATCCCATCTTTGTACTTCACTACTAAATTTCAGAGAACTCCTTGGATCATAGTTTTGCAAAGGAATTTTGTAAACATGGCATAATGTAGGAGAAATGAGCTAGTGTTCTTTTTTTGGTTTGTTTATAAATTTCTAAGGAATCTTGATTTTCCTCAAATTATAGTTTTCTGATTTAGGAAAAATAGATGCTTTTATTCAGGGGAAAAGATGATCATGTTTGCTAATGACTGTGAATTTGGGAGGAGAAAACACTACATCATAAACGTATCTATTTATAGAACAGTTTAATTGGCTATCTTTTGAAACTGTGTATTATTGAACCCTAACTACTTGCCAGGAACTCTGTTGAAAGCTTAACTGTTTCATAAGTTATAGTTAAATGAAACTGTGTTTTGTGTTTATGCCATAATATATGAAGGAGTCTATAGCCCTCTTTATTCTTACTAAGGTCGATTTTTAATTTCAGTATTTTGAAATTTTACAAATAGAAAAGGCAGAGTAATAATGAACTGAATCAAAAGATATAATATCAAGTTAATTGCAACAGATGTTGACTCAGTTTTTGTTTCACCATAGTTTGAATCTTTTTCTTTATTAAGGTAATTTGAAAAACTCATCAGACAGAAATCCTCCACTCAGTCCTCAGTCCTCTATAGACAGTGAGTTAAGTGCTTCAGAATTAGATGAAGATTCAATTGGATCCAATTATAAGCTAAACGATGTAACCGATGTACAGATTCTAGCTCGGATGCAGGAAGAAAGTAAGTATTTTAATTGTTAAAGTTGAGGTCTTTCATATTACACAGTTTTGTCATGGGTGTTATACATGTCTTAAAGTAGTGTGGAATAGTAATGTAGTGAGAGTAGAAATGTTGCAATTTTAGAGGCTTATTGAATATATGGGCTTGTTTGTTAACTTGGTTTTGGAGTTCATTTTATGTAGAGTAGTTTGCTGTGCGAGAAAGACAGGCAGGTTACGCTCTGCTTTTATGACTGGAACACACCCTGCGTGTGACTCTGCACTGGAACTCACTAGTATAATGATTACTCTAGTACTCTGTTTTCTTAGTGTAGACCAGTGTTTCGTCACCTTTTTTTCATTATTGCCTCCCTAAGGAACCTTTTTAGATATTTTTCTCCTTTTCGCCCCCATGAAATTTTAATACCACAGATATACTCTATGTCTCTATATATACTATGAGGTCCACAAACTATTATGATATCTTAAGTTTTTTTTCACACCCCAAGAACCAGTTTTTACTCCCTTTGGGGCAAATATCACCTCCCTTAGAATGTATGGTATAGAATATAAAAGACATTTATGAGAAAATTGGAATTGACTTTAAATGAAGCATGCGGTATTGCTTTGCAAAGTGGTCCCTGCAACTTTTTAGGTCACAGACACGTTTGAAAATCCCATAAAAATGATGTTCCCTGTCATCCCCAGAATGTACATGTGCACACACTTTTTCATACTATTTCAAGCGTCCCTGGCTCTTACCTGAGTGTATTATTCTTGCCTGCACATTTTATTGTAGATGTCATGAGCTTAACTGTGAAGTAATTTCTCTAAAGTGGTCCCTCTAACCTTTACAATAAAAAGATCCTTGAAACACACATTTCTGAGTGACAGTTGGCTGAAGGTAATGGAGCATTGCTGTAATTTAGTTCAAAAACTTTGTTTTAGACCCTTTTTCTTAATGTAAATGTATAGGAAGTTTTATCAAGCTGTAACACTTATTAGGAAACTGCAAAATGCTTCTTACTCTGCTGATTCATTTTCCATTTTTACACAATTTCCCTTAGAAAGATAGGAAGAGTTGGTGCTTGCTTTATTTATCTTTAGCCCTAGAAACTAGTAACATGGTACTCTCTTCTTCTGTTAATTTCATATAACACCACACTCAGACTGGTATTGTCAACTAGTGAGGGGCTAGTTATTGTCATGGATGTGGAAGAACAAAGAATGCTGCCTAACTGTTGCTTAGAATAAACTCACTCATTTCTTTTTTGAACCCTAAGTTTTTAGACCCCAGTATTTTGTTACAAATACAACCATTTGTTATAGCTTTCATACTGTGCTTTGGTAACAAAAAAAGAAAAGAGAAGAAAAAGAAATTTTAGCCTGACTGTAATAATCCTTTTAAGCCATCTACATACACAAATATTTATTTTCCTGATGAATTAAAAAAAGATGCTAAAAATGTGTGATACCTCCTTGAAGAGGCCAGTTTTTTGTTTGTTTTTTTTAAGAGAATGATTTTCCTTTTTACAACATTGTTTCTCCAGTTTTTTGGTAACAGAAACATAGAATTACAGATTTGGACTGTTAACCTGATTAATAAGCCCCCTCATTTTTAGGATGAGAAACATACAATCCTGTAATGATTGTGACTTCCTTAGTTCCCCTTGTTAGTGGAGAGCCTCCATCAGGATCTGGGCTTTTCCTTTCTAAAACTGTTCTTTTCACTGGTCTGTTGTCTTTCGTTAGGTAACTTCAGTGCCATATTTGCGATAACAAGACACTAAGTAATTTGTCAATTACTATACGGGTTCCCAAACCTGACTGCAGGGCAGATGGGCCCCAGGAATCTAGTTTTATAGATACCATGGTGTGATTCTCATTCACTACTTTGAAGAACCATATTGATAGCACTTTTTTGTACAGTAGTTCCCCTTTCCGTGGGGATAATTTCAAAGACCCCAGTGGATGCCTGAAAGCCTTTATATACTGTGTTTTTTCATGCATACATACCTAGGGTAAAGTTTAATTTATAAATTAGGCACAGAAGAGATTAACAATAACTGTGAATAAAATAGGACAATTATAGCAATGTACTCTAATGAAAGTTACATGAATGTTGTCTGTCTGTTTCTCGAAATATCATATTATACTGTATAACAGTGTATATGCTGAACAAAGGAGTGATTCATGTCCCAGGAGGGACTGGAGTGGGACAGCGTGAGATTTCATCACGCTACTCAGAACGGTGTACAATTTAAAATTTGTGAATTATTTCTGGAATTTTCCATTTAATATTTTCAGACTGTGGTTGACTGGATAACTGAAACCGTGGATAAAAGGGGACTACTATATGAACATATAACTTAAAAGTTTGAATACTACTCTATAATAGAATTTTTAGACTAGACTGCCAATTGTTAGCAGGACTTGCTCAAAATATTACCTAAATTCTATGCTTTTTTGAATTGTAATTTTTTTCTCAATATGTATCAACAATTCTTTTTATTTTAGAAGTTTTTATACTATTTGAAGGACTTCTAAAGTTGCTTGGGTGTTTCTGGAGGTACCAAGATACATAGGGGAATCCTTTGAAAATTCTTACTTGATGGCTTAGAATTTAAGGTTGTTTTATTGAAGTCTCTTGGGTTATGAAGCAGTTGAAATTTCATTTATGCCCAAGTATTGACTTCCTGAGGGTGGTATAGGAGTTTCCTTCATCATCTTGAATAAGATTAACTCAAGGATTTAGTATCCAGGGAGTTTATTTACTCACTTTGTGTTCTTTTCACTGGTTGGACACTAATTATTTTCTCTCAATATTCCTTTAATGTTAATCTCAAATTTGGATTACTGTCTTTAGGAGTAGAAATATTTCTAAATATGGTTGTACTTGTAGTATAGATTTCAGATTCAAGAAGAAATGTCGAAATTGCGCAAAGGTTTATAAAATTTCATTCAATTTAAAAATAACTTTTTAGATGTGGTTTATATATCCTTTATATGGGAGGATGTCTGAGATGATTCAAGTGGAGAGTTATCCTTCACACTTTTACACCCTATTTGAATTTCTCAATGACAATTTTTTTGCTTTTAAACCTTAAAATATTTGAATGTTTAAAAATATAACTAAAGAAATAAAATAACACATTCATTATCGTCAGGTCTCCGGCAAGAATATGCAGCCACCACATCTCGGCGCAGTTCTGGTTCATCTTGCAATTCTACAAGACGGGGTACTTTTAGTGATCAGGAACTTGATGCACAAAGTTTAGATGATGAAGATGACAGTATGCATCACGCAGTATACCCTGCTGTTAACAGGTTTTCACCATCACCACGCAATTCACCTCGACCATCACCTAAGCAGTCACCCAGAAACTCACCTCGGTCACGGTCTCCTGCTCGGGGAATAGAATATAGTAGAGTGTCCCCGCAGCCTATGATTAGCCGCTTACAGCAACCTCGCCTTTCACTTCAAGGCCATCCCACAGATTTACAGACAAGCAATGTTAAAAATGAAGGTAATTGGAATGTTTCTGGAAAAAAATTGCCCTTCATATTTCAGTATGAAAGTAACAGTTTTACCAAGGTTTCGTATTTCAGATAAATACATCAAGAATTTAGTTTACTATTTTGTTAATAGTGAATCCATACAAAAATAGAGAAAGTGAATTTAATTTTACTTGATTATGTCAGTTTTGCTTTGTTCTATTCATGAGGTAACCTGGATATAGATTTTAAATTGAATAAATTTATGGCTCTTTTTAAAGGTTCTCTTACTCTACTTATTTATTGAATCTGGGTTGAGTTTTTTATTTTTATAAGGTGTGTACTTCCTTTTAGCCCTTCTAAAGCATGTAGAATGCTTAGATAAAGAATTTGATTTTTGAATGCTAATTACTATTTTAATTCTTTCTCTATCTGGAAAAAATGGTTTGATTTTTTTTTTTTAATTAAAATTATTTTGTCATAGAAAAACTAAGACGCAGTCTTCCAAATTTGTCCCGAACATCTAATACACAAGTTGACTCAGTGAAAAGCAGCAGAAGTGACTCAAATTTTCAAGTGCCAAATGGAGGAATACCTCGCATGCAACCTCAGGCTTCAGCCAGTAAGTATCTTTCATGTATCAGTTATTTAAAGGAAAATGAAAATTAAAGATACTAATTTGGTGCTGAATAGCTCTATTAAACTATATAGTAAAATGTAGCAATTATTAGTTTCTATAATCATAGTTATATTAAAATTTAAAAGTTGTCCCTGTAAGGTAACCAATTGTATTAGTGCTTTTGTTTGTATGAATTCTAGTCTCCAGAATTTTAAAATATGAAAGTCTAGCTATTTAATATGTAAATATATACTCCTTAAAAACCTCACTTCTGCAATACTGTACTTTAAAAATGACAGGATTCCTGGGACAGACCGCTTAAAACCCAAGCATCTTTTTTACTAGAGCATTAATAAAAACAATAATAATCCTATGAAAATACTAGTACAATTAAAGGCATGTTAAATTCTTCATAAATACTCCAGCAAATATAGAACTTCATTTTTTTTAAAAGTTGAGGGTAACTTGATGGAAAAGAAGGGTTGAGACTGTTGAATTAAGGAGACGTATGCCACATAAACAAAGATCAGAGAGAATCATGCAGAAAGAACTTCTAAGAAAGAGTGGTCAAACGGAGCCGAGAAGTGACGTGGGAGTAAGGTGGGCACTGTATGCTTTTACTGAGCCAGCTGATCACAAACGAGTGAAACACTTTCCGAAAAGTATTGCTTATTAACTAGGATATATATACACATAAGCATGTAGTCAAACCCGTTTTAAGGAAACTATCACAGTTATTTCTATGCCCTTAGAAATGCTCAGTCTGCATACCTTGTGTCCCACACCTCTCATCAGTCCTGTAGCCAGTCGGGCGCACTCAGTTCCTTTGTAGCACGTTACCATCAGCGGTTGAAGTGGCAGCCGTGATGTGTTTCTTCATTTCCCAAAGCTGTGAGGAAGAAGGTACAAACATGAGGTTATTGATTGTTCATTTATAACTTGTTTATTGAGTAATACAACTTTGGAAGCATTCGATTCTTTTTTAACGCCCTTGCACTCTTCCTTGGTTCTGTTGTGTTTAGCTGACTTTGTGTACTTTGTGTTAAGCTGCTGTCACGTAGTTGGCAGCTCAAAAATCAACAGGCCAGGAAAAAACACATTTGAACCAAAATGACTTTTGTGATATTATTGATAAATTTCCTTATTTACCAATTGCATATGATATTTATGTTACAGAAACTCTTGTACTGTATTGTACATGCATAATCCTCTTTAATCCTCAGAATAATTCTATAAAGTAGATACAGTTATCAACACATTTTATAAATTAGATTGAGCTTTTAATGGTTAAATTAACTTATCTGTGCCCATAGAGTTTGTAAGTGGCACGTTAGGATTCAAATCCATGTTGATCCTGCTCAACAGCCCAAGGCCACCCAGAGAGGGGTCACATCCTGGTTTAGAACTAAGACAGAAACATTGTCCAGAAATACTATTTCTTTTTTTTTCTAAGATAAACTCTAAAATGTAAGGCACTATGGAAAATTGTTATGTAGACATTTGTGTACCTTGTTTATTCAGCTGGATATATGCAAAAACATGTTTTGTACCAAATTAAAATTTAAACTTAGTATTCTAGGTCTTGTGACCTGTGTAATTAAGAGTGTCATTGTGATACTCATATGTACGCTTAAATGGTATAACCACCTACTGATTCCCTACAATTGTTTTCTGTAGGTGAATTATTTTTCCTTTTTCCCCCCCAGAAGTTGACAATTAAGGAAAATATATAACGACACATAATGAGATTGTAATCACTAATTTACTTTTAAGTGGAAAATAAGTATACAGTTTCATAATGGTTTATTTCAATATTTGAATAATGTAAAGGCAGAAGAGAAAGTAGGGTATCATACTTTATTTAAAATTGCATATACTTGTTTATTTTTATATTTGTAGCTATAGTGAAGCTTATTTATGATTGAAATGTCACAAATATTTTAGTGTAGAATCCCACTATTCACAAAAATTATTTGTAAAGTAGTAAATCCAGAATATTAGCAAATTTAAAATTTACAGTTTATTTTATAAAAATAAAGCTTCTTGTTTAAAGTTAATACATTATGAAGCAAAATATCATGTTACTCATATATCTTAACATTTTACATATATTTTTGATACATAAAAGTGTATATGTGTATTTTTTTAATTAGTGCATGTATTATATACTGTTTCATAATAGCCTTTTAGTTTTGATATATAATTATGTACAAATAGCAAGTTTTATACACTTTATACATGAATTAGTATCTTTCATTTTTTGTATAAACCAGTTAGTATAATAGATGTTGCCTTTTGTTTTCTTTTAAGTATTTATTTTTCCAGCTCTTAAGTGGTAAAGCTTTGGTTCTTACTTGCTAGTCTGCATGAACCTAACTTTGCAAGGTTGCTGTTATTTCCACCTAAGGGACCATTTCTTTTGCCTTATAACTATGCCAATCACTATTTTTATATGCTTTTTTGCTGTGGCTGCATTATTGTGGATGCTGGCATTCAAATATGAGTATTATGAAAGTTCTAATATATTATCAGTTTTGTAGTATTACCAATTTTTTTACTTTTATATTTGGAAAATGTGAGTAACTTAAAAAGTTTAAGAAAACCAGAGCATTGCAGAGGTCGTAGATACATGTCATTTTCTCAGTTTCTCCAGTTAAAGGAAGGAATGTTTGTCAGGGACATAGTTTTGCAAAAGACTAGGGCCTTGCTTTCTAAGGCAACTAGAGCACAGGTTTACTAGAAATTTTAATTTTCAAAAAGGATATAGGAATTATTTATTCAGAAATAATGAAAAAGAAGGGAGAAAAACCCAAGACAATCCGCTGTTTTAAAAAACTTTCGTTAGTATTTTAAAATGTTTCCTTTCACGTGTATTATCTTATTTGAACCTCACAACAACCCATTTCTTATTTTTATGGCGAGAGAGCAGAGATCCATATAAATTATATGCACAACATCATATAACTAGAAAAGTGGCAAAACCAAGCCACATTACTCCCTCCTCCCTGAGTCTCTTGATTTCCTCCCAATCATTATTTGGATTACATCATGCTGAGCAAACTGCAAATGCGTAGGCATCTTGGAAAATGTTCTTAGATGACTCCGTGGGAGCATGATTTGAGAAAGCAAAGCAGGGAAATCTCTGGGACTGGGTAGAAAGTAAAACGGAGAAACATACTTCTTTTCCATTGGTAGGTACAGGATAGTTAACAATTAACATTTACAGCAGGTAGAGATGGTATTCTGGGAACAAGGTAACAATGAGCGGTTCTGTCGTCTGTGCTGTGGTGTGGTGGGTGCGCCCTGAGGGCTGTGGGTGGGAAGTGATTACTCTGACATTCCAAGGGTATGTTATCTTAGATTGAAGAAGATGTAGACAGGCTCACTTAAGGTTAAGAATGACTTTTGTCAAGGAAGCTGGAGGCCTAGGATATGACTACCTGCCATAACCTGCTTTTAGGCCCTCGTGCAGGCCTCCCCTGAGCTTTGTCAGGTTTAGTATGCGGCTGCGTGTTTGTCCACACGTATGATACAGAGTATACTCCCAGAAAAAAGGTATATAGGATCAGTATTCTTCTCTGGACCTCTCACTGAAGAGGGAATGTCCACGGGCAGTTGGCTTTACACAGAGCCAGACTGCACTGAGGCCCAAGAGGAGGAAATTCTCATCCAGATTTCACTTGGAACCAAAACACTAAAAGGTTATACTTGAATTGTATATAATTATAAAACATAAATTGAAATAAGTCCTGATAAATCTGTATAATGGGTTAATAAAAGAATGCACAAAATATTTGTAAAACTTCTGTTTAAACAAATAGTGCAGTAATGTTGGGTCAGTTATCTAATCATGAAGAGATTTTATAAATGTAGTTTTTCTGGACCTTGCTTCTGGAATTTTTGATTGACTACATCTGGGATGGGGACCAGAATCTCTATATTTTAGAAGTGTCTCTCAGCTGATTCTGGGGCATTTTCAAGTTTAAGAGTCACTGGATTAGAACTCAACTGTGGAGGATCTTTAATGCTTCATTTAGATCTCTGAATTTTATCCAGTTGCCAGTCACTCATGTGTTTCTTAATTATTCAACAGGTATTTATTTCGGGTGTATGTTTTGTTCCAAGCACTCAGCATATAAATGTGAATGAGATAGCAGAGCCCTTCAGTAGCAGTGACTAATGGGCAGGAACCTTTGTGGGAACAGAGAGGCATTTAAAGTCCACAATGTGAAGAACTTTTTCAGGAAAGATATTGAAAGATATTTCAGCCAGCCCGGGAGGAGCTTATGAGTTGCCACGTGAAAAAAGGAGATACAGTTTTCCCAACAGTAAGATCAGTAATGAAGTCTTAAGAATGGCACCCTGGTTATAGTTTGTATGACTATACAAAGTGTAGGGTGAAGGTGGTTAATGGGTGCAGCGATGAAGGATGAGAGATGTAGGTAGGGGACAGATTGAGGGAGTTTCTAAATTTCATATTAAGATGTTTGGATTTCATCCTATGAGCACGGGGAAGGAACCACAGTAAGCTTTTAGTCAAGGGTATGTAGAAAATTCAATGTGGTAGTGATGGAGAGAATGTATTAAAGTTGAGGAGAGACTACAAACCACTTAGGAGACAGCTGCATAGTCTGGCAAGAAATGACCTGAACAAAGGCAGTTGGGGGGCGGGGGGCAGTGATGAGATATGGTAATGGCTAGGAAAAAAGGTAAACCATGAAAATATTCTTTTATTGAACTTTCTATTTTATAACTGTATCAATAAAAAAATAAATAATAAAACCAACATACAGTACCCCAAAAAAGGTAATGGGATAATACTTTTAGATTACATTAGTCCGTTTTTAAGGGAAAAAAAATATTTTTACATATCGGGCTATCACCGTAATGACTATTATAGCTTTAGCTTCCAAAATTTGTCAATAATTTTTTCAGCATTGATCTTCTTTGCATATGCAGGCTCAGTACACACTATGGCAGATTTATCAGCTTATCTTCACTCGTATTGGTTGAAGAACAGTCTTCAATTTTTAATTCTGAAAGGTTTTGGTTTTGTTTTGTTTTCATGAAGCCATTACTATAGAAATAGGGAAAATCTTCAACATAAGTATAAGTTTGGCAGATTCATAAAATCCCAATTTACAGTAAATTCCAGGAATTGCTATGTCTTCATTCCTTTGGGGATCAAGTCTAATGATTTTTAAATGTCTTCACAGTTGAAACATTTTAAATACGTACTCCAAGTTACATACAATGACAGAACTGCAGTAATTCACATTCTGTTTTCATTGATTTTATAATCACTGTACCATCATTGTTTATTTCTAATCTGTTTAAATATAGGAATGTGCCTTGTACCACAGGGGTTGGAGGCACATACTCTGCTGGAGTGGTTTCACATTGCTACGAACTTAACTCTTAAAAGAAATGTGTGTCAGGAGAGACTCTAACTGGGAGTTCTCCTAATTACCTTTCACATGAAATGCATTGTTTATTCAAGGATGCATATTAAAATGTGCTCATTTAAAGCTTACGTTTCTGTTATTAAAACTCAACAGTACCTGCAGCAATTGTTTATAATTTAGGCCTACAAACTGTTTTCTTTAGGGAGGTACATTTTATCACTGACATTGATTATTATTGCTGGGACACGATGATTAAAAAAAACAAAACAAAAACAGAACACTCTGGTTTTATTTTTGTTTCTGAATTTCCCTACAGACAATATACCCACTTATTGCCTGCACTTGGAGGTGGGGGGAAGGAGTTAGGGCAGCACTTGCACAACCTCTCTCTTGATGTACTTGAATGAAATGAGTGGATTGGATGTAGGAAGACCCAAAAACATACAGTTCTGGTCCAAAAATAGGATGATGAAGGTCTGAGTTATGTATTTAGGAGACAATAGCCTATAAAGGAAGGGATAGATAGGTCTCTAGAACTACAGGGGTGAGTAAATGGACCTTAGAGTAAGAAAACTTTGAGCTAGAATGTCTTGGAAAACGGTAGTATATGTTGAACAGAAACACAGAGGTTTTTGGATTTGGTTCGTAGAGGAAGACATTAGCCTACGTAATGGTAGCGTGAGAGGATATTTTCACTGTACCATCTTTGCTTCGCACAGTGGGGTCTTCTAATTTGGAATTATATGAATATTCAAAGAGAAACTAGGGAAACCATAAATATTTTAAAACAGCTAACACATTGAATTTTGGAAAGATGCGAAGACTTTCAGTTTAACTGCTATACTTTGTCACTTAAAAAATGATTTTGTGTTTAGAAAATTGATCAAATTAAGACTGATAATTCAGATAAAACTTGAGTGTTTTGTTCTTATTTGGATAACATGTGACTGTGTGGTATCCTATGAAAATTAGTCATTTTATTTTGTCTGTATCAGGCAAATTTAGAGTATACTGCCTGATTCTGTCTGCAGTTTGATTCTTTGCATTACTATGAACAGTTTTCAGTTGTGTATAGATGCCATTGTGACATCAGCCATGAAACTTGAGGGATAATAAGATTTGTTGGAGGCATCATAGCTATTAATTTTAAATAGGACCTTTCCAAAACAGTTGATTAAAAATGATAATTAATATTAAGGCCTCATTTGAACAATGTAATGGTGAATAGATGTGGTGGATTGCCAGAGTACGTACAGTCAGTCACCTTTGTCCCCCTTTACTCCAGTACAATCACCGTGGCCCAATTCATTCTGCCAACATAGTAGGCACACTCCTGGCTCAGGTCCTTTACCATTGCTTTTCCTTCTGTCTCGAATGCTTTCTCCAGATGTCTATATGGCTCACTTTCTCTCTTCCTTTAGATCTTGCACAAATGTCACCTTAGGGAAATCTTTCCTGATCACCCTGTTTTAAATGCAACTTAAATCTCCTACTTCCTGTCCCCCTTTCCTACTTAATTTTCTCTGTAGCAGCTATCATCTGGCAGGCCGTATATTTTACTTTGTTTATTGTCTGTTTCCCCTTTCCTAGAATGTTAGCTCTGTGAAAGTACCAACTTTGTCTCTATTTAGTTACTGAATCCATTGTACCTAAAATACTACCAGGAATAAAGTAAGTAACCAACTATTTGAAAGAATGAAAGAAAGCAGGAATGAATGGATGAGTGAATGAATGAAAATATGAATGGTTGAAAGCATGTATTAATAAGTAAATGAAGAATATTCAAGGATGATAGCATCCTGTATTTCTGTGGGATAGACGTAAGGTAATGCATTGTAAAATTGAAATTTTTTTTTTTTTAAGGTTTCGAGAATTTCTTGTTAGTCTGCCTGGCAGTAGTTAAGTTGGCATAAAATATTATTTAGCTGCAGTAATATGTGGAGTGCTGTAAAATTTAAAATCAAATACATTTGTTACTTTTTAAAAATGTTTATTATCAGAGTGTTGATGGGGTTAAGCAAGAGTGAAAATGAAATTCTTAATTCTCTTCGATGTTATATCAAGTATCCCTTTATCGACCCAATGATTGTTTACATTCTGGCCAGATTTATGGTTGTGGGATCTCTTTTGAGGGGTAGGATGGGAGGAGGGGCATATGTATCTTAGAGGTATATGAAGTTTGATTTTCAAATTGTTAGAATGAAATTTTAGAGCCACTTAAATAGGTGACTGCACTGGTAGGTGAAGGGAGGATTCATGAGCTCACTGCAACCATAGTGAGCTTTAACTGTGGATGGCTCTGGCTGCTGCCTACTGGCCAGTTTTGAGAATTTCATTGCAGTGAATAGATTAGGAATTTTGGAGAAAGCTAGAACTCCTGACTGACTGATCCCTTTAAAAAGCAGATGCTCTGACACCTCCAAATCCCTCAACCCACACACGCATCCCTACCTACCACATTTGCATATGTGCACAGCCCAGACGTGTTGCTACCCAAAATCTGAAGTACAGATGAGTTGTATTCTACAACAAGAATGACGTTGAGCATATGAAAGGCACTAGATTGTGACTTACTTAAGGACCTGCCTGGTTCTGAGTTTTCTTCTTCTTTTTGAGTATGGGGATTACTGTTTCACGTTAGGGAGAGTCATCTAACAATTACTGCTTTGCAAAAGTCTGCTTTTTTGCGTTGAACAAGTACTACATTTATTTTCTTCTATACTGTGTGCTTGTGTTCATCACTTTTACTTAATTAGCTTTGTATTCTTTGCATCCTGTAGCATGTTTGCTGGTGGTTTGTTTTCTCTTTGTATTTTGATCAGTTTACATAATGTAGATTTCTCTCATCTATAAGAAACTATTTCTGAAAGTATGCACTTTGTACTAAGATTTTTCATTCCCTTTCCTTTCCAACTTAATGCACTAAGCATCACTTTAAAATTCCTTTGCTTCTAGGATTCTAACATATTTTCGGCTTATGGTTTCTGTTCCTTGATAAATTTTCAAGTTGGTGTTAAAATATTCAAGTTTACAGAAGCTATAGCCTTTATCTTGTCCTTCCAGGCAAATATTACAGTTCCTTATTTTTCAACAGCTTCGCAAAGGCTGAAAAATTTGCCTCGTACTTCCCTCAAAACCAAACAGTTGCTTCAAACTTCATCTACAAAAAGAGGTAATTACAGCCTCTTACTAAGTTTTAAGTTTCTAAGTTTCAGTAAATGGTCAGATTAGTTAAATCTTACACCTTTTGGCATACTGAGTCAGTGATGTCTGTAGGTCTTTCTTTCAAAAATAAAATAATGTTGATTCATTCTCTGTTATGTGGATAAATCCAGAAGAAACTCATTTTCTATAGAGGTATGTATTGGGATACTATTCCGAAAGGAATAAATGATATATAGGGAATTTATCATTTTTCTTACCAACCTAAAATTGAAGGTCATTGTTTAACTTAATGTTAGATGAACTAATAATAAATGCTTCAAAATGAACCAAATGCCAGACATTCTGTATGTAATGTTTTTTGGGTTTTTTTCTGACTGATTTTTGGATTCACTTCTGTAGGATGAAATGGGAATGCTTTCACATTAGAAGTCGATTGATGTTAAATCGCAAGTCGTTGTGGTTACCTAATAATGTTTGGAATATTCATGGAGTGGTAGCTTTTGTAAAAACGAAGTTGAAGAATTATACGAAGGTTGGACATGAAAGCTAATATGTCTGTTCCAAAGATTGGATGAATGAGTAGCTAAAAAGAAGTAGAATTGGGGGAAATACCGTGGGATTGGCTAGACCAGCAGTAATAAGAATGAATAGAACCCTCAGAGGAAATAGGACAGAACAAATATAGGCAATAAGGGAAACTACTTCTCCTATCCAGGACATATAGTTTCCTGATAGCTTCAGAACTCAATAAATAGCAAAGATATATAAGGAGGATAAAGCACTAAAGGACATTTTTGGAAAGAGGAGCCTTGAGATTTGCTTTGTTGAATAAAAGGTTTTACTAATATGGTTACAAAAGTACTGAAATAGATACTTTAGCGAGTTCATTGATGGAAATGTTTTAGCAATTATTTGATGGGTTAAGTATAATTTAAAGAAATTATAAAATTAAAGAGACCCAGTCTCATAATTCCTGATACTATAACTGTATAGTCAACTTAGTAAAGAAAGTTTGTATGTGTGTGTGTTTGGTGTTGCGGTTCTGTTTTGTTTCATTTTGTTCAATATCATTTAATTTAATCCAGAGTCATTTTTTCTGGTTGGTATTGCGACTTGGGGATTATCATTTTACACTGTAAATTCTGAACCAGTTGAAAAAATGGACACAGGTGTACCATAAGATTTAAAATCTTAGCTTAATTACTGGTA
Source organism: Rhinolophus sinicus (assembly GCF_036562045.2). NCBI lineage: Eukaryota > Metazoa > Chordata > Mammalia > Chiroptera > Rhinolophidae > Rhinolophus > Rhinolophus sinicus. Next base: position 79,287,567 of record NC_133752.1, read on the forward strand.
AAGCTGAATTGGAGAATACCTCTTGGATCCACAGCCAAAATGGATTTTCTTATTTCCCCTCATTGCTAGACTGGCAGAGAGAGGGAGGGGTCTGCATTGGACTGGGGGATTCTCTGCTCTTGTAGGGATGTCAGGCAGACAGGATTCAGATGCCACGTGTTCACAGGTACCTTTGGCACATTAACCATGTCCAGTAGGGAAATATGGACTAGATGGTAAATTGTCACATAAATCGTCCCATTCTGAGAATGAGTCTAGAACATTTTCTAGAAAGCTGATGTACTTATTGAAGGGCTCACAGGATTATGGGAAGAGAAAGAAGATGGTTCCCTTAACAACTGGAAATACAGTCACTTTGATTTTAGTTGCATTTCGTAGTAACTGGAGTTAGGAGATGGGAAGGGAAGTAAGAACTGTTGCCTGGCACAAAGAGACACACCATGGACGTTTGTCAAATGAACACAATCATGTCACTAACTCATGAAAGGCTAGACACATTCCTTTTTGTATTTTCTTCTTGCAAGGAATTTTTGTATTTCTTCAGCCTACCCTTCTCTTTGAGGAAAAGAGTCCATTGTGTTTTTAGGGCTTCATAGAAAGTGACTGCTTAAACTGCTTTGACAAAGAGATACTATTCATTCCCAGTTGTTGGGAACTCGGTGAAGTGGAAGTAAATAGGGTAGAGACCTCACCAAGTCGGGAGGAGAAAATTAAGACTAGTTAGAAAAAGTGAATGCAGAGATTAGGACCAATTAAAATATAGATACATACTTTTATTTAGAAGGAAAACAGCAACAAAGGAGGAGTTAGTGATGACAATTATCTAATACTGCTTTAATTCACAATATTTTGATATATTCAAGGTGAGATAAACAGTATTTATATGAAGCTTTGATATGAGTTTAAAACCCGTTTGATATTAGATTATCTGAAAACAGAGAACATAGGAATTTTGTTATTACCCTGGATCCAAAATTTAAAATATCTTGTGTTCCCTTTTCTATCAACTAACAAGTATTTATTGAATGTGTATTATAAACAAGATATACTCATATATCCTTTCCTTTCATTTTTTTCTATTCTAGGCCCTCTTTACCTTTTCTTTTCTGTTAGAGTTGTAGTCCAAGCCAGCCTGTGCCATATACATTTTTTAGATACAGTTAAAATGATAGGAGTTGCTCCCCTTCCCATGACTTTGTTACGTAAAATTGGGAGAATGGGAGAGAGCATGGGGGCTATTCTTGGTGCTCCCTCCAAACATACAAATTCCTGTTAGACTATTTCATGCTATTTGTAGAATGATAATTGAGATTTTATTTACATTTAGGCTTGATAAGGTTTTTGTGATTTTCCAAGATCCTTTTTTCCTCTTAAATCTTGACTACCTTTATCAATTTTCTTTACAGAGAAAGTCCTAGATCAAAATTTCCTCTGAAATTTGTGCCTGGACTTTCCTGATTAAATACTAACTACATTTTACAATATTAAAGTTACAGCTATAAGGTCTTTAAAGATCACCTAATTCCAATTAATGTCATTATATTTTCATTCCTCCCATTTTTTTTCAATAGTAAAATTGTAGCTCTTCATATCCTCTCTGGTTTTTTTCTCAACTTATATATTAACCTTATTAAAGTGTTCCTCTCCGTATCTTGAGATTATAGAACTTTTTTACTTATTCTTTCATAGATTCTGGTGCATTTATCTAATAAGAGCTTAAGGATGAATAAATTTAAAAGAATTTCTAACTCATAAATCCTTTTTTTTTTATTTTTTATTTTTTTATTTTTTTATTAATTAGTTTCAGGTGCACAAGACAAAGCAAAACTTAGACATTTATCATTTATATCCCTCACACTGTGTGAACCCCCCTCCCCCCATCCACTATCCCTCTGTACGTTCCCAAAACCTCTCACCTTCTTGCAGCACTATATACAATAGCCAAGACCTGGAAACAACCGAAATGCCCATCAGTAGATGACTGGATTAAGAAACTGTGGTACATTTATACAATGGAGTATTACGCAGCCATAAAGAAGAAAGAAATCTTACCATTTGCAACAACATGGATGGACCTAGAGAACATTATGTTAAATGAAATAAGTCAGAAAGAGAAAGACAAATACCATATGATCTCACTTATATGCGGAATCTAAAGAAAAGAATAAGTGAATGAACTAATCATAAATCCTTTTTAAACTTTATTTTAAAATATAATACGAAATCAGAAAACCATATTACGGAGAGAGCTTAATGAATTCTTCCGAGGCAACCGCCTTGTAACCACCATCATTATCAAGAGACTAGAACTTGCTATCTCACTCTCTACCTGTCTGCTTCCAAACAGTCCACTCTTAACCCCTCTCCCAAAGGTAGTCAGTCGTTCTTCTGAATTTTTATAGCAGTCACTTCCTTCTCAGTATGATTTTTATCATCCAAGCAATAAAACTATAATTTTGTTTCTTTAATATGTATCTTTTTAAGTTTCTCTTAATTTATAGTTAAGATTAAATGTCTTAACTCTTTTTGTCCCCTTATTGTTTGAAGAAACCACCAGATCATTTGTCCTATAGATGTTCTCACAAGCTGTGTTTTGTTGATACTAGGTTGGTGCAAAAGTAATTGCGGTTTAAAAGGTTCAATTGCAAAAACCACAATTACTTTTACACCAACCTAATGTCTTTCCCATAATGTCATTTAGCAGGTTCCTCCGTATTTGCTATAAACTGGTGGTTGGATCTAGATACTTAATTAGATTCAGTTTTGTTATTTTTGGCAAAAGTACTTTATAGGTGCTGGTGCTTCTGCAGGCAAAGATGCATAAGGTAGGGTAGCCTCTGTATTGTGGTGTTAGCAGTCATTGATGCTTAATACCTGTATCCTTCCTTTATTTGGTCCTATGGTCTTCCCTTACCCGTGGGGGACAAGTTCCAAGACCCACAATGAATGCCTGAAACCGCAGATAGAACAAACCCTATATAAACACTATTTTTTCCTACACATACATACCTTGGATAAAATTTAACTTATAAATTAGGCACAGTAAGAGATTAACAATAGTAACTCATAATAAAACAATTAAAACTATACTGTAATAAAAGTTATGTGAATGTGGTCTCCCTCGGATAACCGATCTGATTATTGAGACGACTACTAAGTCACTACTGGGCGGGCAGCGTGTACGGCAGGGACACTAGACAGAGGGGTGACTCATGTCCTGGGTTGGACAGAGCGGGACAATACAAGATTTCCTCACGCTACCCAGAACGGCCTGTAACTTAAAGCTTAGGACGTGGGGGTCTTTTTTGGAATTTTCCATTTAATATTTTAGGACCACACATAACTGAAACCTCAAGAAACAAAACCACAGATAAGGGAGGGGACTACTGACTGCATTGCAAAATTGGGTCCTTCCAATTCTAGCATTCTATTTCTTGTCAAAATACCTGTGTGAAGAGAAACTTTTCCTTACTCTTTGGAAACCCAGTGGCACAGTTCCATTACAAAATTCAGAATAAATGCCTGTTTTTTCCTTTTATTTACCAGTTTACAAAATAAAAAAATTGACAACCTATCGTCCTCCAAAGGTGGCCAATATTTTCCTACGTATGTCATTATGAACTTACAGATTTAAACTTTTTTTTATGTGTTTCAATCCATTCTGGGTATTTTCTGAACTTTGGGGGAAGCTTCCAGTTGGCTTTCAAGGCTTTTTGACACAATCCTCGTAGTCCTGGGTAACTGCTTGCTAACGGTATGACCAGATAAACTCATCCTATACATTTTTTGCCCTAGACTTGGATTTAGTCATTTCCTCCAAAAGTCCTGGTGTCTTTTGGTAGCAAATGGTATTTCAGAATTGAAATGTGATGTTTTAGCTATGCCCATTGCTAAAAATGGGCTGGTCATTGTTTCTAGGTCTTTTCAGTTACTAGAGCTAGAATATACGTGTAGATTTATTTGTGTCTATGTATTTTTTAAGATTACATGTCTTAGTGAGTTCATGCTGATACTTCCTATTCCAATTCAGGGCTTCAGGGTAATTACTTAAACTTTTTAAGCTTATATCTTTATCTTCTTTATTCTGCTCTGGGAATCCTATCTCTCAGCAACACATAGACTATCATTTAATAATTTGTATTATCCCATATGATACACAGAATCTTCTAGGGGTGGCATTAGCATAATAACATATGATTACTGAAAACAGTTTATAAAATTTTTTGCATACACTTGCTCCCTTTTTTTACAGTTATACTGTCTTTACATTGTCAAATAACTATTACATACTTTCATTTATATGCCTCCTTTAGTCTTAGCTCTGCATTTAAATATATATATTTGATGCTTACCATCAGTCTGTATGCTATTGTCTTACTAGTCATTTTTCTTGGTTAAAGCTCATTCTCTAGTAGCTTCCCCAAGAAGAAGTTATCCATTCCCTCAGTTTTTGCATGCTGATGACAGCTTGCCTGTTGTTTTTATATTTGAAAGTCATTAGCTAGATATGAAATCTTTGGCTCACATTTTCTTTCCCTGAGTATCTTAAATATTTTACTCCATTTTTGTCGGGAATAAAGAATTGTTTCTGTTACAGTCATTTGGTCTTTTTATCTGGATGTCCAAAAGATGTTTTCTTTTCCTTTTAAAGTTCAGTAATTTATGAGAATGTATGTCTTGGTGTTGGTCATCCTGAGTTGATTTCCCCAGATATGTGACGTGTTCTTTCAATATGGAGTTAGAAGTGTTCTTCAATTCTTCAATTGCAGACCAGTTCTTTTCAATTAATCGCTTAGTGTTGTTCTCTTGCTTTGTTTTCTTTTTTATGGGCATTCTTGTTGTATACATTTTGGATGTTCTTTGCCTGTCTTCTATATCTGTTGCCTTCTTTTTAATCCTTTTCATCTTTCATATTTTATTCTTGTTCTACAAAAGTTTCTTTTCATTGTTTCTCGTAGGGCGTGATCTATTATGTGTGGTGCCTCTTGTGTTCCTCCTACCTTAGACTTTATTTTAAAATGATTTCTTTTCTGATTCTTTTCTGTGTTCCTTCACCTCATTTTTTCGTGTTTCCCATCCTAATTTACAATGTTCTTTCCTATCTTGTATCATTTTCTTAAAGGTTTTTAGAATTTGAAATATTAGATTAAAACTTTCACCTTTTTAATGTGTGTGCACAGGGACTATGATTTCTGGCGAGGTCCCACCATTAGTAGAAGTGTGTTGGTTTGCAACCTCCTCCCGAGCTTCCCACGTGTAATCTGAAACTGGCCCCCTTATGTGGAAGACAGAAGACAGGGAGAGATCAAAGAAAGAGGCAAACCACACCAGACTGGTAGGTGGCAGGGACTTATGAGGCTGGTCTCTGGTGGAATGTAAGACAAGTAGATCTCTACACCTGCCTACCAGAATCTTACAAGTTTATATAGATGCCATAACTGAGGGGTCAGGCGTGTATTCAGGAGGCCTTAACTGGGTTCAGTCAGGTAGTCTCAACACCACATTTCTGTCTCAAGGCTGCATCCTAGGAGCAGCTGCTGAGAGCAGGAAAGGCAAGCAGAATGCGCGTTCCAACGACAGAGGAGCGGGGTGAGGGGCCTCCAACTGCCTGGGTCCAGCCTGTAGGTCAATTGATGGTAACATCTTCTTGATGACCTCCTCCAACAGTGTTATTCTGATTTTTTCTCTTTTTCTCTTATAAAAACTTTATGTGAGATTTGGCCTCAGTCCTTTTTTGTGCTCCTTTTTCTGTGAAATTAGTTTTTATAAACATTTTAGGAAAAAAGCTTGATTTAAAATTTTCTAATTTTATGACCCTAGAGCTCCCTCTTCTGTTGTTTTGGAAAACTGTTTAAAACTACTGCTGCTTATTTTCTGAGATTTCTTGCCTTTATTCCCTCCCCTGCTTTTAAATTCAGCCTTTGAAAGTGTACAAGTCAGTGTTTTTTAGTATATTTAGAGTGGAGCAGCTATTAACCACCGTCTGATTTTAGGGCTTTTCATCACCTCCGTAAGAAACACTGTACCCATTAGCAGTAACTCCCCATTCTCTACTCCGTCCAGCCCCAGCAACCACGCGTCTTTTTGTCTCTATGGATTTGCCTCTGCTGGATGTTTCATGTAAGTGGAGTCATACGATATATGATCTTTGTGATTGGCTTCTTTCACTTAGCATAATGTTACCAAAGCTTATCATATTGTAGCATCTATTAGTACTTTGTTCCTTTTTATTGCCAAATAATATTCCACTGTATAGATATACCAAATTTTGTTTATCTATTCATCAGTTGGTGGACATTTAAGTTGTTTCTATTTTTCGTTTATTTTGAATAATGGTGCAAATATTTTGTGGCAGCTTATTCATATCTATCAGTCTTTTGTATGTATATATGTAAGAAAAGCTAGTAAAGCCCATTTCCAGGGGTTTCTTCATGTCTCTTATGTTTAATATATTTTCTTTGATAACTATATGCTTACAAAAATGATGGTGAGTTATGTACACTAATGGAAGAAGAAATCAAAGGCTTCTATGCCTAATTTTTTTATGATTGCTTGTCAGCCATTACAAATTTAACATGCCTTGATGTTCTATCTAATGAAACCTGACTGGGGTATAGTAGCCTTACAAATAAACTTTCAGAGTTGAAAATTAAAATGGTAAAAATAATTTAATTTCTACCCCCAGATGTGTTCCCAGTAAAGAATACGAATCTGGGAATTGAGAGACCTGGGTTCAAGTTCTGACTTTCCTGGTTATTTGCTCAATTGATCTCTGTGGTTGTGGTAATTTTCCTTCTCTGCAGAGAAAAAAGTTTGGAGTAAATAGTCGCTGGTAACTTTTAATAAGGATTTCTTAAGTTTGTAATGAGAGAATCATATTTACTTCATCTCTGTGGTCTTTCACAATCAGAATTTATTTTTAAGTCCCTATTATGTCAGTAACCTATTAGTATCAGTGACGGTACGCAGACCATTGAGTAAGTGGGATGATGTAACTTGATACAGTAAGGGATAGTTGACAAGGAAGTATTTCTGTCCTTATTCTTTATTTGTTAAATAATTGAATGGCACGTGTATTTTAATAAATGTTATCCTCCCCATTAGTCACGGTGGCCCATGTTTGACATGTGTATTTTTATTGCAAACTATATATGGGATATTTACATATTTTTAAAATTATACAATTAATGTAATTTATAGTTTGGTGGAGACATAACTGTGAAGGAAACCACTTGGAGTTTCTAATTTTTATATTGCTAGATACATGTAGGATATATTTATAAAACATTATAGATTAAGTGACTATCAGGCTAAAAAACAGTTAATAATTTACTCAGTTTCTCCATTTTAGCATTTTTTAAGTACCTGCTGAACTATCTAAAGCTTAATTAGAAAACAAACTTAGGATCTTTATTAAATGCTTTTATTAAAAGACAAAAATGAATATTTTAAAAATATAAGTCCTCATATCACCCACCGTAGCATTTTAGAGATGACTTAACTTAGACACTAAGGTTAGCATTCTTAGTCATATGTCAGTTTTATAAATAGAGTTCTAATTCTTGCTCAGAGCAGATAACACTCCTTCATTTTATGCCTTGATTCAAGTGTAATTCTCAATATCCAAAACTGAGTAAACTATAACCTGTCATAATGTGGGCAATAGAGCCTAACTTACTTAATCCCTGTATTTTAGTTAATTTATAAGGACAGCTTAGGAGACTGTTTTGAGTGGCACTGTTGAGTATCTTTCCAGAGAACTCAGCGGCAACAGGCAAAAAGGTGCCATATTCTTAAGATAAGGCATGGATATGACATGCCTTATAATTTGTGTAATATTTTACATTTACCAACAATTTACACATATTACTCAGTTCATTTCATAATTAACCTATGATATTTGCTAAGCTTTGTTTTAATTAATTTACATCTAAATATTTCTTTTCTCTTTTGGGGGGGGCAATGCAAATGATTAGTACTTTTTTATTTTGATTTTCATATATTTATTGCTGGTATATAGAAATACAGTCAATTTTTGTATGTTAATCTTCCATCCTTTGATTTTATTGAACTGAATATTTCCAGTTGATTTTTGTAGGTTCTTTGGGATTTTCTACATAAACAATCATGGAGACAGTTTCTTTCTTCCTAATCTACATGCCTTTTATTTCCTTTTCTTGTTTATTGCACTGTCTAGAACTTCAGTACTGTGTTGAATAACAGTGGTGAGAACGTATGTCATTGCCTTGTTCCGATCTTAAAGGGGAATCATTCAGTCTTTTATCATTAAGTATAATATTCCCTGTAGATTTTTTTGTAGATGCTCTTAATCAAGTTGACGTTCCCCTTATTCCTATTTTCCTGAGAATTTTATCACGAATGTTTGGATTTTGTCTGATGCTTTCTTGCATCAGTAGATATGATCATGTGATTTTTCTTCCTTAGCCTGTTTTGTGGTGGATTACATTAATTGTTTTTCGAATATTGAACCAACTTTGCATCCTGGAATAAATCTCATTTGATCATGTTCTACATATTTTTTTACATATCACTTACTTCTATTTGCTAATATTTTGTTAAGGAGTTCTGCGTCTTTATTAATGAGGGACATTGGTCTGTAGTTTTCTTTTTTGAAACTGTCTTTTTCTGGTTTTGATATCAGGGTAATAGTAGCTTCATAAAATGAATTGATGTGTGTTCCCGCCTATTGTATTTTCTGGTAGAGAGTATGTACAATTGGTGTTCATTCTTCTTTAAACATTTGTTAGAATTTCTCAGTGAAACCATATAGGCCTGTATATTTCTTTTTTGGAGGTTTTTTAATTACAAAAATCAATTTCCTTAATTATGTGGCTGCTGAACTTATCTATTGCATATCAGATGAGTTGTGGTAGTTTGTGTGTTTTGAGAAATTGGTCGATTTCATCTAAATTGTCAAATTAATGTCTGTAGGAATGTAATCCTTATGATCCTTTTGATGTCTTCAGGGTCTGTAGTGATATCCCATTTCATTACTGATACTGGTAATTTGTGTTTTCTCTCTTTTCCTTCATCAAGCTAGTTGATTTTATTGTCCTTTTGAAAGAACCAGCTTTGTTTCATTGATTATTTTCTCTATTTTTCTATATTCAATTTTATTAATTTTTGTTCTTTATTATTTCCTTCTGTTTGCTTTGATATTATTTTGCTCTACTTTTTTGGGTTTTTGAAGGAGGAACTTACTAGTAACTTAAGACTTTTCTTCCAAATTATGACACAAATTTTGATATTTTGTATTTTAATTTGTATTCCATTCCATGTACTTTTTAATTTCCATTGAGAAGTATATTGTTGAGAAGTATATATCTTTTTGTTATCTTTTAATTATTGGTTTTTAGTTTAATTATATTATGATCAGAGAAAGTATTCTTTCACTTCTTTTTAAATTTGGGGGGGTATTGCTTTATGGCCCAGGATACAGTCTATCTTGGTGTATATTCTGTGGTCACTTGAGAAGGATGTGTATCTGCTGTTGTTGAGTGGACTGTTCTATAAATGTCAGTTAGATCTTGTGATGATGGTGACACTGAGTCCCCCAGATCCGTGCTGATTTTCTGTCTAGTTCTACCAGTTGCTGAGAAGGAGATGTTGAAATCTCCAGCTATAATTGTGGATTTGTTTATTTCTTCTTTCAGTTCTATTAAGTTTTTCCTTCATATATTTACAGCTTTGTTGTTTAGTACATACACATTTAGGATTGTCATGTCTTCTTGGTAGTTTGGCTCTGTTATCATTGTGTATTATCTCTCTTTGTCCCTCGTTATTTTCTTTTTAATTATCTGATGCTGACATAGCTACTCATGCTTTCCTTTTGTGTTGTTTGCATGATATGTCTTTTTTCACCCTTTTACTTTCAGTCTATGTTGTTATATTTGAAGTAAGTTTCTTGTAGACAGCATAAATTTAGGCCATGGTTTTTAATGTACTCTGCCAAATCTCTGTCTTATAATTGGTGTAAGTAGACCATTTACATTTCACATAACTATGTGCTTAGGTCCCCCATGTTATTTGTTGTTTTCTGTTTCTCATTTCTCTATTTTCTATTCCCTGCCTTCCTGTGGGTTACTTGAACATTCTTTAGAATCTATTTTGACTTGTAGTGTTTTTGAGTGTGTACATTTGCACAGTTATTGCAATGGTTGCATTATCTTACATTATGTATATATAACATGATGTTATGTATGTCACAGTCTGTTGGTGTCATCATTTTACCAGTTCAACTCAAGTATATAAACTTTCCTTTCCTTCATGTCACTTTACTTTGACCCATTTATAATTGTCTTAAATATTTCCTCTACGTACATTTTCACCCACTTCAGTGTTACAATTTTTTCTTTAACCTTTACATATAATTTTGAAATCTCAAGGAGAGGAAAAGCCTGTTGTATTTGCCCATATTTTTGCTTTCTGATATTCCAAGTTTCCTTCTTTTTATCATTTCCTTTCTGTTCAGAACATATTTAGCCATTCTTTAGGGTAGGTCTGCTGGCCACAAATTCTCTTGGTTTTGTCTTTTTTTGTTGGTGTTGGGTTTGGGGTTTGTTTTGTTTTGTTTTGTTTTTGGTCTGAGAATGTCTTGATTTCCTCTTAATTCTTGTAGGACATTTTCTCTGGGTATAGTATTCTGGGTTGATATTTCTTTCAGATTGAAAAATATTGTGCCAATTCTTCTGGCCTCTATGTGTCAATGATGAGAAACCCACTGTGGTTAGAATTCTTTTTCCCCTACAGATTAGTTGTTATTTCTCTCTCTTATTTCAAGTTTTTTTCTTGTTACTAGTTTTCAAAAGTTTGACTATGTGTCGTGGCATGGATTTCTTTTATATTTATCTTGTTTGGTGTTTACTAAACTTCTTGAATCTGTGGATTTATGTCCTTTACCAGATATGGGAAGTTTTCAGTCATTATTTCTCAGCATATGATTTGTTTTCTCTCTCTTTATCCTTTCTGTTTAGGACTCTGATGACTTGCAAATGTCAGGCCTTTTGTTAAGAGTTCTATAGGTCCCTGAAGCTCTCTTTATCTTTTTTTCAGTCCATTTTCTCTCTGTTGTTCAGATTGGGTAATGTTTTTTTGTTCTATCTTCCAATTGACTGATTCTTTCCTCTGTCCTCTCCATTTTGATGTTGAGCACATCCATTGAGTTTTTTTTAATTTTGGTTACTATTTTCAGTTTTAAAAGTTCCATTTGATTTTTTTTTTTTTTTTTTGCTGAGACTTTCTATTTTTGCAGATTTCAAATGTTCATGATGACTACTTTAAAATCTTTGTCAGATAATTCTAACATCTGTCTTCTTGGTATTAACATCTATTATTATTTTTTCATTCAGCTTAAGATCTTCCTGGTTCTTAGTATGATGAGTTATTTGTGATTGAAATCTGGGCATTTTGTTCTATGTTACTTGATTCTGGATCTCATTTAAGCCTTCTCTTTTTTGTCTTTCTCTGATACCACACCGGTATTTAGTGGATGGGGAGCAGGGACATTTCTTTACTCCTAGTTGGATATAGAAACCCAGGTTCTCTGCTCAGGCTCTGTTGACACCCAAGGAGGAGGTGCCGGCTTGGTGGAGGTAGGAGTTCTTGCTCCCCACGTTGTCTCTGCTCACACTGTGGTAGGGGTCGCCTTGTCACCACGAACGGTCATGAAAGTCCTGACTCTCCACTAGGCTTCCTGTGATACCAACACAAGGGGAGGGGGAAGAATACCTCATTACTGCCTTCTCTGACCCCTCCCTGGAGAGGGCATTGCAGTGCCTTGTTAAGCTTTGCAAACAGAAGTCTAGGCTTCCTGCTGTCCTTTACTGGCAGGGGTGGGAGTAGGGCCACAGTTCCTTCTGTGTTGTTTGCCTGGAGTTGAAAGTTATTATCTAAAAGTTTTCTTTCCTAATCCTTTGGCTAGAGAGCAGGCTGTTTTGGTCTGTCATACCCACTGGCTTCACCAGGTTGCCAGCTTCTTCAGCTCCAATGTGGGATGTAAGAGGCAGAAAGAAAACCCTGGGACTCATTACACATCATCCGTCAGGTTTCAAGGTTCTTAGGCAGTTTTTCTTCTCTCTGCCTTTCAGACTCTTCATATGTCTGTTTTATAGGTAATGCCCAATGTTTTAAATTATACATAGTGGGAGAAATAGGGGGAAATACATCTATTTCATTTTCCCAAGCAGATGTCTGAGATTTATATTTTTAAAAAATTTCGGGAGACAACCATTTCCCTAGCATAGCTATTAATAGTAAAATGGTAGTCAGAAATGTTTCCAGAAGGAAAGATGCTTTTCACAAAGCTTATTTTTAAGATAAGATTTGAATAAAATAGTCAAAACATTATAAATATATTCCATTATATTTAAGGCTGTCATGTAGAAATGCAGCACTCTCCGCCTCATCAGTGCTCGGCCTCATTTCACTATCCCCTTTATGTCAGTCACCATCAGAAGGAAGCCCAGGAGTCCTCCGTCTACCAGATTTGTCTTTCACAGTGTCTTAGCGCATCTCTTAATCTGACCTCATTTCCATCTAACTCCAACTCCCCGGACTTTTGCAAATTACTTTTTGGAACCCATCAACCTCCTCTGAACTTTACTATCTTAAACCTGTGTCCCCACCAAAACAATTCTGGTTAAAAGACTCCCAACTGTGGTAAAAGCTAGAACTGAAAATGGCTTTTCTGGAGTTGGTACTGGAAGGAATAGGGCCAATCCCCACCCTTAGGTAGTGAGTTGAGGAATTAGAGACGTAGAGCCTCGGTTTTCCAGTGAGCCTCCAGGAAGACGGTGAAATCACTTGGGTAGAGACTGGTCTGGCAAGGGCGACAGAGAGGGGACTATAGAGAATGGAAGTGAGAAAACACTTTGATAGTCACCTATAGAAAGGGGAAGATGGATTACGTAAAGCAAAAAAAAGCCTTCTGTGAAGGCCGTGAAATTTGCAGTTCAGCGGTACTTGGACCCTGTGGACACCTTCCATTTTCTTCCAGAAGAGGCTGTGTAGCAGTCGCTAGGAACCTGGACACACTATTGCTTCGAGAACCGTATTCCCAGCTATGGCTGTACTTTATCTTCATTCCTCTGTCTGTTTTTAAAGGTCTTTTAAACTTTTTATATTTATTATTCATTTTTAGAAATATAATTATGGTGTGGTGTTCCATGATTTTTTTGCCCTGATTGGGTATTTTTTAAACTACTTAGATATGTGAGTTTATAGTTTTCATCAAATTTGGAAGATTTTCCTCCATTCTTTCTTAAAATCTTTTTCTGTCCCACTCATACCCTCCGTCCATCTATTAGACCACATGATAACTGACCTGTAAGTTATTGAGGCTTTATCATTTGTTTTTTAGTCTTTTTATTCTCTGTATGCTTCAGTTTGGTTAAATATTACTGTTACGGCTTCAGGTGCTTCTTCTGCAACATCGAAACTATTCCCACTCACTGAAATTAGCATTTTTGATATAAGTTTTTCATCTTTAAAAGTTATATCTAGTTCTTTTAAAAATCTTTTGTTTCTCACCTCATTATGTTTACATTTTTCTTTATATCCTTAAGCATATTCTTTTAAAGGCCTTGCCTGCTAATTCAGTCATCCCTGTGATTTTTTGGTCTATTTCTATTGACTAATTTTTATTCTCATTTGGTTATCATTTTTCTATTTCATTATATGCCTACTAAGTTTTATTAGCTAATGGACATTAAGAAGTTTTACGTTGTTCTGTGTTGGCTTTTTACCTGCTTTTAGATAACGTTGGGCTTTGTTGTGGATCAGTTTGAGCTGCTATAGCAGGAATCGGCAAACATTTTCTCAAAGAGCCAGATAGTAAATATTTTAGGACTGTGCATGATATGATCTCGGTTTTTTTGTTGTTGTTTTTTAACTAAAATTTATTGGGGTGACAGTGGTTAGTAATGTGGTCTCTGTTGTGCTCCTGCAGCGAGAAAGCAGCCATAGGCAACATATAAAACATGGTGTTGCCGTGTCCTCAGGCAGCTTCGCTTACAGAAAGTTCACTTGCTCATGCCTAGTAGTTTGCTGACCCCTACTTTGGAGGCTTGTTTTCAACATTTGTTAGAATGGATTTAGAGCAGCTTTATTCTAGGGCTGGCTTATTTCCTGTGGAGTGTCTCCTGATTGCCCTGGGTGTTCGGCAAGGATTCTCTACTCTAACTGGTTGAAACTCAGATGTTTCCTCGTCTTCTATGAGCTTTGCAAATTGTTTACAGGACTCGGTCCTTCTTTGCCCAGTCGCATGGAGCTCCGCTCGGTACACGCACAGCTCACTATTCAGCCAAAGATTGAGGCCGACCCCTCAGCTGAGCTGTAGTCTCCTGGAGCAGCGGCCTCCTCTAAAGTGCTCTGTCCCTCAGATTCCAATGTTTGTCTTCTCAGTTCAACAAGATAACTTTGATCTGCTCGGCACCTCCTCCTTGCTCTACAGTCCAAAAAGTGTCTCCAGTTTCCCCTCAAAAAAACAAAACCAAAAAGACCAGGCTGCTCCCAGGGCACACATTTATTTCCTTTCTTGCAGGGTTACAGTCCCGTACTGCCTGTCGTCCAATATTTGAAAACTGTTTTATATATTTTGTCCAGTTTTATAGGTGTTTACAGCAGGGAATTAAGCCCCTCCCCAGTTTGCGGTCATGGCAGGAAGCTTCTATGATGGTTTTAAAATAAATATCTGAGTTTTATTCTAGATTAGATTTTCTGGGGGTGGTGCCAGGGCTTACATACTTTTTTTTTAAAAAAAAAAAAAAGCTCCTTGGGATTCAGACACACAGTCAAGTTTGAGAATCTTGCTTGGCTCTTGAGTTTTTGGAGCCAGACAGAGATAATTTGACTACAAGTACTGAGGCCTCGTATATCTTAAGTTCAGAGGCGCTGCCATTTGGGACTCTGATCAGACAGAGGCAGGGAAGATCCGCTGGGAAGGAAAGAGGCGATGTACAAAAGTGGAAGGTAACTTAATGGAAGGTAGGAGATGGATTTCCCCTATTTTGGAGTTTTGAAGCTAAGGCTTAACCTCTCTTCTTACTCCCAGACACCAGATGAAAAGTGACCAGATCCATCCATTCTTTTCTGTCCTACCCACTACCGTAGTAGATCTTACTGTTATTTATATCCTTTAGACGGATTAGTAAAAGAGAAGGATGAAGTGTAGAATGTTCCATTTTACTGTCTTAGGACCAAGCCCTGTCCCACGCTTTCTCTTCACTCATACTCTCCCCGAAGCAATAGAGGCTGAGAGAGAATAGGGTGACCTCTTTCTGATCCATGTCTTCCCCTTCCCTCATTCTCTCTGAACCCACCCCAGAGTTCTTTGTTAGGTAAAGCATGTTAAGGTAATATGTTTTGTTTACACTGTGTGTAGCCATCCATGGGCATTTAAAGAAACTAAAACGGATGCCCTTCCAGAGGTCATTTATCCAAACAGAGTAAATAGGGAAGGGTGAATATGTCTGTCCTCCAGGAGATCTGAACTAATAATGCTAAGGGACCACCACAATAAAATTTATTTGAACTTAGTTTGGCTTAAAAATTAGTGCAAATTCTACATTTTATTCTTTCACATATTCGTATTTTAATATGAAAGTGTTTTGACTTACTGCTTAGTAGAATTGACATTTCAGAGAAATGAACTATCTTTATCATGTGACTTCATGTACCTCTAGATGTGCCCCTAGATTAATAACTTCCCTATTTGCTGAAGCACAACTATAGAAGCAGTCAGGTCTTTTTGCATTTTTAAGAACAACTTTTAGTTTCTAAATTTTAAGTTACATTGTAGGTGGTAGAGGACTTGGAGGAATAGCCACCCACCAGATACCTGATCCATGTTTACATGAATGTATCTTTGAGGGGAACATGCTTCCAAGTCTAGCAAGCCATCTGGTGGCCCACCTCTCTTTCCACCGCTAGAATGTGGCCCAGGTTAGTGCTTCGTGGAGCAGAGGACGCAGTGCCTGCTGGCCCAGTTACTGTGCTGTTGCCAAGGATGGTTACCGGCCTCTGAGTGAGGACGGGGTTACATAGGGGGCACCAGTTCTTTTTTTTTTTTTTTTTAATTAGTCCAGAAAATAGTCCTCATTCCTTGCATTTCTATAGAGTGGGCTTTCGTGAATACAGCTATACTGTGTCCAGTTATCGAGTGTCATATAAAGCAGTGGTTTCAACTTATACTTGGTTTCTACTGAAAAGACTGATTTTTCTTTGCCATTCTGCAGTACCTTCTCCAGGCAAATTCCGCTCCCCTGCAGCACCATCTCCTTTGGCTCTCCGGCAGCCAGTGAAAGCATTTAGTAACCATGGCTCCGGTTCTCCTGGTAGCCAGGAAACAACACAACTCACACAAACCACCTCGTCACCTGGGCCTCCGCTGGTTCAGAACACGGTCCCAGCAAATCCTCCCAGCAATATCAACAGCGCCACTCTAACCAGACCTGCAGGGACAGCCGTGATGAGAAGTGGCTTGCCCAGACCCAGCGCCCCTTCTGCTGGGGGGATACCAGTGCCTCGCAGCAAACTTGCACAGCCTGTCCGCAGGTAAGTGGCAGATGCCCCGTGTCCACATGCTGAGCGTAGGAAAGCCCGGAAGTCCCCTCATCTTTGCATGGGTAGTGAGCATAGAGTGTCATCAGGGTGTTCCCACTAGACTCCGAGTACAGTTTGAATAAAACATTTTTTTATTGGTTTAAAAGAAAACCTCACTTGTGACATTAGGATATTATGCTACTTTGGTTTTGATTATATTTGCCCAGATGCCTAACATGATTAAGCATCTCAGAGAACTCCTAGAAAAATCTATTAGAGCCACTCAATTTGGTTGTGATATTTGCTCATTTTGAATATAATAATATTTAATAAAATTCAATATAATATTCAATATTAAAGTCTAGAGTAAGATTTAAGATAAAATCTAGCTGCCAAGTCTGACTATAATCCAGGACGGTGGTTTTGCAAACTTTGCTACAATTCAGAATCTCCTGTGGAATTTATATAAATATAGAGGCCTAAGTTCTTCCCGCAAAGAAGCCCAAAGTCTGTGGGGATGCTGTTTTATGTTTGTTTAATCTGAAGGTGATTCTGAGCCCAGCCAGGCTGGGGACCATGCGCCTGTAATCTTCATCTACCTTTCAGGAATGTGATTACCACCATCAGTAAATTTAGGTGTCAAATAAAACTTTATTTGCATTAAAAAAAATGCTTTCATCCCCCAAGCATTTAGACTGAATTGCTTTTTATTCTAAGATAAACATGTTACATTTCTGAATTCAGTAGTAGTGTACAACAGCTTTGTGCTATGCACTGTCCTAAGTAACTTATCTGTACCTTATTAATTTTTACAATAACACTCAACATGTAAGTACTGTTGGTACTCCTTCTTTTCATAGAAGAATATTGAAATTTGGTGAGGCTAAGTAATTCTAAGACAACACAACTAATAAGACCTTCAGTTCCAAGTATGTCTGACTTCCAAGTCCTTTTAAGCACCACTGCCTTCTGCCTAGTGACAGTGACACTAAGCTTCGACTGCCACAGTCAGTACTCTTCCCCTCGAATGAAAGCAAGAGGCAATCCATGCAGTTTGAGGAGATGAGACAATCTTTTCTTTAGTAGCTATTTTAACAAAAAGAGGTTAGTGAAGTCTGAGGCCCAGTAAAACTTGCGAGTTGTGGAAATACTGAGTGTGGGATGGTCGTGCCGATAGCTGTTTAGAGCTTTGATCTCAATAGTCCCTGGAATCGCCTCCATTGGATTGTGATGCTGCCGGCAAAGTAGTTTCCGTCTGTGGGAGGTAGTGTGGTAATGTTTCATTCAGGCCTTGCAAATCACTTTATAAAATTGCTTTATTTCAGATCCTTGCCAGCTCCTAAAACCTATGGTAGCATGAAAGATGACAGTTGGAAAGATGGCTGTTACTGACCAGCAAAGACAAGAAAGCAGAGGTCCACAGCGTCATGGATACCCCTTCACCAGGCTGAAAGGCAACTTTTATATGCAGACTGTTCAGATAAGACTCTTGGGATTTATAAAATCCCAGCCCTCTCTGTCTTAATTAGCACAAACTGACAGAGATGATCAAGCAGCACTTTAATGACATTTAACATCAGATGTGTTTGGTAATCATACAATCACTCTCCATGGAATCACTTTTAGTTTTGTTTAATACAAACTAAGTCGATTTTTTAATATTTGACCGACACCAATATCTGGGCAAACAAACTAATGGATGCCAAAGAGAAAATGCCCATTTGTAAATGAGAGAGTACCTTTGTGCACAAGAAAATGGTGAATGGAAGCTATCCAAAACTTCACATTCAACGTAATTTACTGTTTAAATGGTATCAATAAATACTTGTTTTCATGAGAACTAATATTCTAATTATCTAAAATGTTTCACTAGTGTTTCACAGGTACTCTAAGAAACTAGACTGAGATGGAGGTGGATGGAGTGGGAAGAAATCTGGGCTAGAGATTTAAAACTTGATACCTAAATTTGGAACAATTCTATAAATTATTTTTGCAGACTCATTAGAAAAATTGTCATTTTGTTTAATTGTAAGTTTTGGATGTAGCGCCACGTCACCACCACCAGGTAGCATTACCGCGTGCATCCGTCATGTTGCATCGACACATCGGATTTCTGTGTTTGTTTTGATTGCCAAAAGGGCTCAATGTCAGTTGTACAATCTTTCTAACTTTATAGCTCCTGGCTCAGGAAAGATAGCCTTTGCTATTGAAGCCAACTTCTCCACTTGCTGTTATCTGTTACAGAACCAAGAGATCTTGTTTTTATTGGCAGGTTGCTATGATGGGAAAGAGCAAGTAACATGTGTCTTTATTCTTGATATAAATACCACCACCTCAGTGCTTATAACCTGGAACAAAACCATACAGTGAGGCAAGGGGAAATCTATGCACTTAACTTACAAAATCCCTGGCAATGACAGTTATATTGTTACTGTTAAATGATACAACGGTCTGTTATGTGGTAGGAAAACAGCCTTCTGAATCCTGCCTAAGTTGGTCCACTTTAAACTGAGTAACTGTATAAACATCCTTTGAAAATACTGTCCCTTTTGACTTAGATTCTGCCTTACATCGTTTTTTGCATTTTTGGTAATAAATGGAACCTACTACATGTGACTAACGTTTAAATACTTGCTCTCTAATGGTCCTTATGTATACCCTGGGAAACACTTGTTTCGGTTTTATTAGACTATTACCAGACTGCAGCGTCCTTCTGTATCAGGCTTCTCGTTTTTCATGGTGAGATGTCTGTTTTTAAATATTTAATTTGAACAGCTCTAACATATTGGCAGTCAGGTCACGTAAAGGACTTTAGAGATTTGAACATAAGTTCATTTCCTGTTAGTCCAAGACATTCTGTAAGTTGGCAAAAGAAATTGAGAGAGAAATGGGAAGCCTGATATTCGGGTAGCATTGAGGTTGACATGTTGAGGGAATGATAAAACTAAGACCCCTGCCGTAACTGACACCGTGGTAGTCTATTAGCTTGACAGGTAGGGAGTCATTCAGTCAGCACAAGCAGCTGGAGATTTAAACTGTCAGTGCTACTGGATTTGGGTGTATAATTCAAGGAAGAAATTTTATCCTTGAATTTGAGGGTGATGGGGGTAGGTCAGGAAAGGATGGCGCCAGAATTCCACATGATGAACAAAAAAATGTTGCTTTTCAGAAGAAGATAAAGCATCTGCTTTGGGTGTGGGGGGCATACCATGTAAAAATCTAAGCAAAAGAACTAGCCACTTTCGCTTTTTAAAACCACATATACACAAAACAAAATAGGTCTCAGTTTTCTGTGCAACATTGCAAAAACTATGTGTGTGTATGTATATATATATATATATGTGTGTGTGTGTATATATATATATATATATATATATATATGCTGCAATCTAATAATTAAGAGGAAATTTAACTCTATTATGAAACACCCATTACATTTTTAAGTTAGATTATCAGTTTCAAAAGGAGTATTCAGGTTATTTAACTTTGTTTTTAAATGGCTGCATCAGAAAAAAATGTCTATTTTTTTTATTAAAATATTTCATCACTTGTTAAAAATGTATTTGGATCTGAGTTGGGTAAAGTATTATTTTACCTGCTGTTTACTACCACAGACTATTGGCTTTTAATTTCCTAAAGAGAAAAATTGCCTTTTTACTAGAAAGCCTTTGTGTGTTGCCAATTTTTCTGTTTGGGAAAATCTGAGGATTCACTGTGGTTAGTCTTACAGGGGAAATGTGGATTTGATAATCTAGTGCCTATGATTTTAACTTATGTTTGATATATAGTAGTAGGGGTTTTATGAATGTTGATTATTTTTTTGTGCCAACAGCCCAGAATTGTCACTTATATGTAAGCAGAAAGAGATGAGCTCTGCTTCCAAAGTTATTTAATTTTCTCAGTGTTTGAATGTTATTTTTGTGTGTGTTAATAAAAGTGTAAAAAATTGGAAAAAATATAAATATTCTTAACTCAAGCATTTGCTGGATCATTTTTCTACAAAACTTGTTTGTAATATAAAACACTCTCTAAAGAGTTGACTTTTTTCAGTTTTCATACCCTGGAAATCACATTTTGTAAAACTGGGGACCATTCATAATTGTCAGATACTTTTTAAAATTATTATCTCAATACATCACTTTTATAAAAAAGTTTTTTTGAAAGGAAATTAGATACATATGTGTCCCCAGATGTTTGTATAACTAGAATGATCTAGACTATGTATGTTTAAATTAACTTTTTATTGAATGTACAGGCATCAATTTTTGACATTACGCATGGTCCTTTTAGATCACATGAAGTTTGATTTACAAACATTTCGATAGCCGAACTTGTACGTGTGGTTGCCTCCTTAATAAACAGCCTGACCATAATGTTTATTATTAAATTTATATGTTTTTTCAAGTGTTTTATTAATCTGGATATGGTGAGATTCTCCCCCCCCCCACCTCCGCCGCCAGTTGTCTACAATTGGTTTTAATAAATTTCTCAGTTGATTTTTTTTAAACACACAAACCAAATCATATTGCCCTTTCAGATTTTATCTTCATGAGGTTGGAATGTATCATGTTATATTCTCTCTGTCCTAGTTACTTGATATTTTGATTATCTGGAGTAAATTTATAGTTTGTATTCAAAATTGGTAACTGGAACTTTTTACCTGCTGTGAATTCATATCTAGTTAGAAAAGCCAGCATATATGAAACATGCAAAGTGCCATTGTATAAGAGTTTCCAAGAGGGAAAATGAATACATTTTCCAACCAAATATGAGTATTTAGTCGATCATATGCATCTTTTCTCTCATGGATGAATGGGAAAAATCAAGAATTGTACATGTTTAATTAGTTCCCCCGCTTTCCTTTGGAAGTTTTTACTGTCCTCCATGCTACAGTTAGTCTCACTAATGAGGCATAGAGAAATGACCCTTTATGTCTGAATTTTTCTCCCAAGCCAACCTAAAAATTTAAAAAACACATTTGAAACTAAATGTCAGTATACTTGTAAATCAACAAATGAGAAGTTTACTTAAACTTGTTATATACCCAGTGCAACAGAAAAACTTATATGGAGGTTCTGGTGAAGTATTTGCTATATCAAAGTTCATCTTTGAGTTCAAAATGCAGAATAAATGCTGGAAAAACCAACTTGGAGGGAAATAGTGAACAGGATGTTCACATGAGCACGAAGCCAAAATTAGCACCTCCTAATGTATTTTGTATTTTGAATGACCCTAAATATAAGTCTGAGTGGACTAAATGAAATGGCCCTCTGGTTACTAGTCTGAAAACCAAAGACTTCACTCGTGGACTTGACTTAACACAACCTGGTTAAAATTCTAAGTGATGCCAGTATGAAACTGGTTCTCTAGGTACCCTGGGCAACCTTAACGTTTAAAAAGTAAATAAAGTTTTATTTCTTCCGATTTTGAAACTAATTTAGATTCATTTATTTAATAAAAAACCTGGAAATATTAAGAAATATAAAAGTGAAAATGATCCCACATTTCACCTGGGGATCCTGCAATCCAGAAATATTTAAGTGCTGACCTAACATGGTTTTAAAATACTAAGTGGAAGGGTAAAAAGTCTTCTGTTTACAATGAGAAAATATTTTTCACTTACAATGCTGACGTGTGTTTCTGAACAGAAAGGTGTACATTAACTACCACTGAAAGCTTGACACATATTTCTCAATTCCTGATTACAGATACTCCTTGATTTAAAAAGAAATCATATAGTTTGTATCTTATGACATTAATTGGTTTCTCCTAGGAAAAATATAGTAAATTATAATGAAGAAAAAGCACTTAATGCATAGGTAATCAACCATGTAAATTTGAGGATATTGTCTTTTTCTTTTTTTATGAAATTGGGAATCTTATTCATGGTTGACAGTGTAACTTTTTCCTAACTCTGATGTCACTGACAACTGCCATCATTTAGATGGATTTTCTGATGGAGGAAAAAAAAAAAGGCAGTTCCAGGAAGAGTGTACAAATACTAACTCCAAAACTTTACCAAATCTATATATTATCGTAGTTCTTCATACAGTATCTTTTATTAACACTTGAACTTCCCCACACACACAGTCCACCAAGCTGTGAATTGACAGCATTGGTTGTGTACAATTCCAATTTTAAAATAAAATACCTTTGAAGAAATAACAGGTACAACCAAATAAAGAATCGAGATAATCTAGAGTTCTCAAACTTTAGAATCACCTTACAGGCTGTTTAAAAACAGATTTCTGCACCCCATCCCAAGCACGACTGTTCAAAAACAGAACTCTGGTCCCGAGAACTAAAATTCTAGGAATCGGCTTCCCCAGCACAGAGCAGGTGCCCATTCCCGGGCTGGCTGGGCCCAAGTGATGGGAGTGAAGTGAAACCCACGTAGCTCCTATGGAAATCATATGGATGGAATGAGGGAAAGACCATTTCCCCTGAAAATGGTGCTGTCCCCCAGGAGGTGGGCCTCGTCTTGGGCAAACAACGATAGGTCCACACCACAGGTGTCTCAGAATATATGGTATAAAATGACTTTCTTGTCAGTGGTCACATTTCCTGGAGGGAACGTGTAGCGAGAGCGAAGGTCCTGATTAGTATTTGAGCCATGGGCTCAGCCGTGCATGGGGCCCAGTTTCATGCCTGTTCCTGAATTCCATGACGCACCCCAGTAGACTTATAAGTGCCCCTAAGTATGCAGGTCGACTGAAGCTAAGATTTTGTCCTTTGTCCCAGGAGAAAGGGCTAATTTTTCAAAATTTTTTTTGTAATAGGTTTCATTTAATATGTGCAGAAAAGTGTAGGAAACGAATGTTCAGCTCAATGAATTACTGTGACTACATGTGTAACCACCATGTGGGCAAGAAACAGACTGTTCATAGCACCCAGAAGCTCTCCTAATGCCACCGGCTAATCACTGCTTCCTTCCCTCCAAAGATAACAGCGATCCTGACTTCTAACATTATTTTTGAACTTTATATAAATGGAACCATACATTTTGTAATTTTTTTCCCACCTATCTTGTTTTGATTAAAGGCTACATATTGGGTTTCTCTCAGACTCAGTCACCAAACAAAAGTAATGTGAGAGTCACTTACGTTGCTGATGTTGCTGTACTTTGTTCTAACTGCCACACTATATGCCGTCAGATAAATACATCCCAGTTTGTCCGTGCTAACGCTGGAGGACTCTTGGCTTGTTTCCACTTTGAGTCTCTTAAAAAATAATGCAGCTTTGGACTGCAGGCATCGTCAAATAGAGTAAGCCCTGAAAAGCCTTTCCCACTTACAACAACTAAAAATTTTGAACAAAATGCAAAAGGTAAGTACCTGAGGACACTGAAAAATAAAAGCAAGCCTATTGGGGAGAAGAGTCAAACCTGGAGAAGAGACTCATCCAGGAGTGTGTTTCCCATTTTCCCTCTTCTCTCTTGGCCGTGAGCCAGGAGAAGGCACCCAGCAGAGCTGTTGGGGTGGCTCCTCTGACAGGTCAAACCAGAGGAAAGTGAGGAAAATCCTATGAAATAAAAAAACCCAAAAGACCAGGAAAAAAGGAGCTCCTGGAAGCTAGAGCGTGTTGAGGATTTTTATTTCCTCTCTTTCATGGTGTGTCACCGGTAAGCCCCCAGCTAAGTGAGGTAGCAAGCATGCCAGCAGTTAAAATTGATCAGAACCCTGGCTTTCTGGACAGGAAATCGGAAAAGAGCCCTTGTAGTCTGAGGAGTGGGAGGATAATCCCCATTTTTCTCTACTCTCTGTCCTGAGGGGCCCTGAGTTGCGGGAACTGTACAGCTGTAGTGGTGGAGCTCAAAATCCAAGAGAAACCCCATGTATCTGGTCAGAGGAGGGCAAAGGATACTGTTGGGCAAGGGGGGCACCGAGAGAGAAGAGAGCTGGAGAAGGGGGTTCCTCTCATTCTGTTGTCATTAGCACAAGCTCCAAGCCTCCTCCTGAGCGGCCCGTACTCAGAACAGACCCAAAGCAGCACAGCAGACTGAAAACTGATCTATATAAAGCACTAAACATGATACAAACTACTGAGTAGTGCGTGTGTCAGATCCAACACAGCGTGACAAAGCCTGGTAAACGGAACTGACCCTGGAACTATAGCCCACAGACATGGAACAGAACTCACAGTCTGAACCTATCCGGGTCACATGTTAAACAAAAATCAACATTGTTCAAAATGTTTGCACAGGACCTACAATCTATACTATTCAAAACGTCCAGCATACAATCTAAAGTTATTCAACATAAAAGGAACAGGAAAACGTGATCAATTCTCAAGAAAAAAGACAACAAATGTCAACACTGAGATCCAGATGTTAGAATTATCAGAGAGACTTGAAGGCAGCTGTTATGAGATAAAGTAAAACATTTTTGAGATGGAAAGACGTTCTCAAGAGGGTAGTGTTTTTTTAAAGAACCAAATGGAAATTTTAGAACTGGAAAAATAGGTGAAATTACTAAAATTTGCTAGATGGACGGATTCAATAGCTCACTTTGAAGATGACACAAGTCAGTGATGTTGAAGAGAGATCAACAGAATTCATTCATTCTGAGAACAGACCAAAGAGCCTCGGAAGCCTGAGACTGGCACGTGTTGGGGTAAAAACCCCAAAACTCAAAATGGCGTTCGTGTCCCTGAGTGTTTATAGTGTGTCTGAAAATGGATTGAGATGTCACCCTTGTTCATAGAAAGCTGAATTAACATGTCATTTGACTATCCTAGTGTCAGTTTGGTAGACTTCCTAATTAAAGAACAGAGTAGATTAATCAGGAATCAAAATGAGTGAAAGTTTAATAATGTAGCAATTTCACAAATTCAAATGTTTAGAACATTCCCAGTGGGCTCAGTATAAGGCATACACACAGACTGTCAAATACAGGAGAAATTGTTTTCACTCTATTACAGGACTGAAGACCCTCCTGGTCATAAAGTAGACAAGAGGATGTCATCAGGATTTGTAGGGACAGACAGATGCCTGACTTTTACTAGTTGTTTTCATTTTGTTGTCAAAGTTTTTTGATCTTTCAGAATTCAGCCATTCAGGTGTCATTGTCCAAAAGAGAGCAAAGTCCTTAAAAGAATGTAGGATATAGTTAGTTCCGGAGCGATAATGCACTAGCAGCTGTGTGGACATGCGGGGCATGTCCATGCAGTATCTCAATTTCAAAACTCGACAAGACAGATGCCATTATTATATCTCCTTTCTTTTACAAGCAAAATTTAGCTTATATAGGTCAGGCTACTTGTTCTTCATAGTTGAAAGTTTCAAGCAGAGAAGATGAAATAAGAGAATGGTGGTTGGCTTCGTGAAGGAAAAATACTAAGACAGAATTGAAAGAAACATTATGTTTAAGCCATTGATATCCCAACAGAGTTGATCAGGCAGCTATCGATTCAGTTGTGAGACCTAAATCAGTTGTAGAAACACCCAGTTTCAGGCGTAAAAAACATTGTTATACTTTAGTAACATTTAATAATAGTAATTACAAGTCCGCCATCATTGAACTATCAATTGCTGATATACAAAGGCACTAACTTGAGTATAAAAATTGTATGACAGCAGTATCCTCAGGATGAAATATAATGAGCTGAGACAGAGAAATGGTAAATAGAATAATGAAAACAATTTTTACCCATGCAGGAACCAATGGGAAAACAAAAAGAGCTGTCAGACCAATCTGGTCTATAACAATCTGATGCTGTAATTCCTTTTTTCCTTGTCAATATTTTTTATTTATTTAAATTTATTTTCAATTATAGTTGATATATTACCGTGTTTCCCCAAAAATAAGACCTAGCCAGACCATCAGCTCTAATGGAAAAGACGCATTAGAGCTGATGGTCCAGCTAGGTCTTATTTTCAGGGAAACATGGTAGTTTCAGATGTACAGCATAGCACTGAAACATTTATATGTCTTATAAAGTGGATAAGTCTAGCACACGTCTGGCTTAATTCTTTTTTTAGTGAAGGTTTGTGAAACTGAGACAAAAGACATAGAAAACTAGATCCTGAAGATAAAACACATGTACAAAAATTATAAATGGTCTTCAACACTGTTGTGTGAAATATGAAATACGTGGCAGAGTGGATAAGACCATCTGGATCAGGCCTGAGTTAAGTACTTTTTCCACCACTTAGTAGCTGTGCGACTCTTCTTGAGTCACTTAGCTTCATTAAATTTCAGAATCTCTCTTTAGCCTTGAAAAGAAGGGCTTGATGGTAAGGTGTATATCATGAACTTGCTGTGCGGACTAAAAGAGACGAAGCACAGAAAGCCATACATAGTGTCTGGGCCTCAGTAAACATTAATAATTATTATAATTATTAATACTTATAATAATTATTATAATTATTAATACTAAAAATAGTATTTAGGAGTACCATTAATTGGTCAGTATATAATATATTGGGCTTCAAGTAACAGAAAACTTAATGTTCAGGGGCATGTGTAAGTATGCAAGATGCAAATTAGATTATTGGTGGTGTTGGTTCAATATTCAACAATAATTTCAGAGATCCAGGCTCTTTCTAACTTTAGGCCCCACCATCTTTATAGTTGAATTCTATCTTCATTCTTGTTGTCTCATGGTTCTATATGACTGCTACAGATCCGGCCATCGCATCTTTACTTAAAGCAGGAATATGAGGGAAAGGCAATGTGAGGGATATCTGTTCCCTTTCATCAAGAAGGCAAAAGCTGACCAAAGGCCAAGATTTGTACTTGTATCTCATTGGTTAAAATTGTGTCACAAAGCATCTCTTAGTTAGAGGAAGCTGGGAAAGTGAATATTTAGCTGAGTACATTGCCTTCCCAAATAAATAAATTCTAGTAATAGAAGAAAGGGGGGAATGGATGTTGGATTGGCAACTAATAGGGTCTGTCACAAATATACGAATTTTCTAAATAATAGAAACTTAGCTAAATTCCAAAAACCTTTTTAAATTTTAATCATTTTTAATGAAAATCTTTTCCCAATGCTTTCATAAGCAGAAGATGCTGATTATGATGTGAATCTTGCTTGATGATTTAAGCTCATTGACTATGTCCTTGAAATCAATGACTATGTTCTGTGTTCAGTAGATTTGTTTCTTCTCTGGCTACCAGTTGTCAATCCTACTGCCAGAAAGCCAGCATTGGAGCATCCTTACAAATGTGCTGGGGGTTTTTTCTGCTGACCCAAATCAAGTAATCTAAATAATTAGGATTCCAGATAAAGATAGCCTGTAAGTTCTAAGTTCTTCACTATGTCTGTTTCTACATGGATACCTAGTTTCTGCTTATCTGTCTTTGGGATAGTTATTTCACAGGCCTCTTTCAGCATGCTTCCTGATTTTTCTTTATGGTTTAATAGCCAGAAATCTGATATCCAGTAACTGGGGAGAGGGAGAGGGAGAAGGGAAAAGTGCTGCTAACTATAGTGCCCATCAATACTACTAGTGAAGTAGAAGAGGCAGTATTTCCTAACTCATTTTATGAGGCCAACATTACCCTGATACCAAAACCTGGTAAGGATAACACAAAAAAAGAAAATTACAGACCAATATCTCTGATGAATACAGATGCATAAATCCTAAACAAAGTTCTAGCAAATCAAATACAATGCATTAAAAAGATTATACGTCCCGATCAAGTGGGGTTCATCCCAGGGGCACAAGGATGGTTCAACATACGTAAATCAATCAATGTGATATATCACATAAACAAAATAAAAGATAAAAATCATATGATTTTATCAATAGATGCACAAAAAGCATTTGACAAGATACAACATCGATTTATGTTTAAAACACTTAGTAAAATGGGTATAGAAGGAAAATACCTTAACATAATAAAGGCCATATATGACCAGCCCTCAGCTAATCTCATAATTAACGGTGAAAAACTGAAGCCCTTTTCTCTATGTTCAAGAACACGACAGGTCTGTCCCCTATCACCTCTGCTTTTCAACATAGTGTTGGAAGTCCTTGCCAGAGCAATCAGGTAAGGGAAAGAAATAAAAGGCGTCAGAATTGGGCACGAAAAAGTTAAATTGTCACTTTTTGCAGCTGACATGATTCTTTATTTAGAAAACCCTAAACCACCAAATAGCTATTAGAAACAATAAACAAATACAGTAAAGTTGCTGGCTATGAAATCAACATACAAAAATCCATTGCATTCCTATATATTAATACAGAAATTTCAGAAAAAAAATTTAAAAAATTCCTTTTGTAATTGAAACAAAAAGAAAAAACACCCAGGAATAAACTTAGCAAAGGATGTGAAGGACCTATATACTGAAAACTATAAGACATTTTTAAAAGAAATTGAAGAAGACAGAAATGAAAACACATTTCATGTTCATGGATTGGAAGAATCAACATAGTTAAAATGGCCATATTGTCCAAAGCAATATACAGATTTAATGCAATCCCCATCAAAATCCCAATGGCATTTTTTAAAGAAATAGAACAAAAAATCATCAAATTTGTTTGGAACCACAAAAGACCCCGAATAGACAAAGCAATCCTAAGAAAAAAGAACAATGCTGGAGGTATCACACTCCCTGACTTTAGCTTGTACTACAGAGCAACAATAATCAAAACAGCATGGTATTGGCAGAAAAACAGGCACACAGACCAATGGAATAGAATTGAGAACACAGAAGTAAAGCCACATAAATATGGACAGATAATTTTTGACAAAGGAGCCAAAAACATACAATGGAGAAAAGACAGCCTCTTTAATAAATGGTACTGGGAGAACTGGAAAGCCACGTGCAAAAGAATGAAACTGGACTGCTATCTGTCATCATGTACCAAAATTAACCCCAAATGGATCAAAAACCTAAACATAAGACCTGAAACAATAAACTGCCTAGAAGAAAGCATAGGTACTAAACTTATGGATTCAAGAGGATTTTATGAATTTGACCTCAAAGGCAAGGGAAGTAAAAACTAAAATAAATGAACGGGACTATATCAAACTAAAAAGCCTCTGCACAGCAAAAGAAACCATTGACAAAACAAAGAGGCAACCAACAGAATGGGAGAAGAGATTTGCAACCAACACCCCCGATAAGGGGCTAATATCCAAAATATATAAAGAACTTCTATACCTCAACAACAATAAGACAAACAATCTAATTGAAAAATCAGCAGAGGACCTGAATAGACATTTCTCCAAAGAGGACATACAGATGGCAAATAGACATATGAAAAGATGCTCAACATCACTAATCTTAGAGAAGTGCAAATAAAAACCACAATGAGATACCACCTCACACCAGTTAAAATGACTGTCATCGTCAACAAGACAAATAGTAACAAATGTTGGACAACAGCCGAAACAACCGAAATGTCCATCGGTAGACGACTGGATTAAGAAACTGTGGTACATTTACTTATACAATGGAGTATCACGCAGCCATAAAGAAGAAGGAAATATTACCATTTGCAACAACATGGATGGACCTAGAGAACATTATGTTAAGTGAAATAAGTCAGACAGAGAAAGACAAATACCATATCATCTCACTTATATGTGGAATCTAAAGAAAAGAATAAATGAATGAACTAATCAGAAACAGTCTCAGAGACATAGAGGGAAAACTGAGGGTCGCTAGATGGGAAAGGGATAGGGATGAGGGAGAAGGTGAGGGGATTAGAAAGCACACCTGGTAACCACAAGATGGGCACGGGGAAACTAAAAATTTGGGGAATGTAATCAATAATGTTGTAAAGATTCTGTAGGGTATCCGATGGACACTTGTCTCATTAGGGAGACTACCTCAGGGATGATGTGGATGCCTGATCACTGCACTGTACACCTGAAGCTGAAGCTGAACAATAATGTCAACCACAATTATATATATATATATATATATATATATATATATTTACAAGAAGCAGAGTACAGCATTAGTAATAGAGACAGTGAAAATGTAATGGCTGTGTGTGATGTCAGAGGGGTAGTAGATGGAGGAGGGGTGTCACTGTGTGAGGGATATAAATGATAAATGTCTAACTATTAACAAAATAAAAATAAGTGTTGGAGAGGCTGTGGAGGAAAAGGAACCCTCATACACTGTTGGTGGGAATGCAGACTGGTGCAGCTGCTATGGAAGGCAGTGTGGAGGGTCCTCAAAAAATAAAGAACAGAATTACCATATAACCCAGCAATCCCTCTCCTGGGTATCTACCCAAAAAATCTGAAAACATTTATGCGTAAAGATGTACGATGTACTCCCATGTTCATTGCAGCTTTATTCACAGTGGCGAAGACATGGAAACAACCAAGGTGTCCCTCGATAGATGATTGGATAAGATGTGGTGTACATACACAATGGAATGCTACTATGCCATAGGATGAAATAGTGCCATTTGTGACAACATGGATGGACCCTGAAATTTTATGCTAAGGCAGACAGAAAAAGCCGAGAACCATATGACTTCACTGATATGTGGGATATAAAACTGAAAGCAACAAGGGACCATCACAAATGAATAAAGAAACAAAACTCATAGACACAGACAACAGTTTAGTGGTTACCAGACGGTAAGGGGGGAGAGGGGATAGTAGAAGAGGGTAAAGGGGATCAAATATATGGTGATGGAAGAACTGACTCTGGGTGGTGAACAGACAATGTGATATATAGATGGTTACAGAACGGTACACTTGAAACCTATGTAATTGCACTAACCATTGTCACACCAATAAATTTAATTTTAAAAAAAGACTAGTGAAGTAACAGCCATTGAGGATAACAATATACACAGGGATTGAACGCCTTGCCTTATAGATTCATTAATCCTGATTGATGAATAGAGCGCAAACCCACAGACACAGCTCATTCGGGCCTTGATCACCTGCTCTGGAGGAGACACTGAATCGGCTGGGCAGGGAGACACACGCACCCCAACACCGCAGGCTTCTTAAATGAACACCTGGCAGGTTCGAGGCTCCCTCTCCATTCAAGGACATTTTGTTGTTGCGGTTATTTGCCATTTTTTATAGCAATTGACTGTGTATTTCTATTGCTGATATTTAAACTATGATGTTTACTATCATTTCCAAAATAAATATTTTTAGGACAATTTGTTCTTCCACATTACGGTAGCACTGCTTGGAAAGTCAAGGTGCTATTTTCTGTTCTAAACACTAGAGGGAGATCTTGTTTTCTCTTGAAGTGTTTTTAAAAATCCCAGCACTCCCTCAGTTACTTTAAGTTTTCAGTACAAGTGAATCACAATGCGATTTTCATATTTATCACAATAGAATGAGGATACCATGCTGACTAAATGTAATGAGGTATCTTGGGGAGGATCCTGGGACAGCAAAAGGATATTAGGCAAAAACTGAGGAACTCTGAATAAAGTATGGACTTCAGTAAATAATAATGTGTCAGTATTGGTTCATTAACTTGGACAAATATACCACACAGCTGTAGGTTAACGAAAGGGGAAAGTGGGCATAGAGTATGTGAGAACTCTGAACTTACTATCTTGGCAACTTATCTGTAAGTCTAAACTATTCCAAAATAAAAAGCTTATTAAAAAATACATTTTGAAAGATGAGACCAGAACCTAATCTCCATTCTATTTCTTTTTGGAACTATGGAAAATACTTTAAAAACAATATATTTGCAGGACAAGCTGGATTTTGAAAAGAAGGACTTTGCTAAGTGAGCTATAAGTATATGAAGAATGATAAAATAGGATTCGATACATTTAAAATGCTTAAATATATATATTTTTAAAAATTGCTATCCGAGCTGCTCCAACGCCCACCCGCAGAGAAGATGCAGGCGAGGCTCCCAGGACGAGTGCAGGGAAGGCTGCGGCGACTGCCAAGTGTCTGAGAAGGACCTTGGTTCTCTTGCTCACTCACATGTGTGGGCTCCCTTGAGGCCTATCTTACCCTGGTTTCTCAAGGAAACATAGCCAAAGTCTGTTACAATTTCTCGAGCAGTTATTATAGAGCTCCTCTCTGATATGTGTTCTTACATGGTGGCTCATCACGCAGCCAGAGTTCCCGCAAATCCTACTCACAGTCTCCACTTCTCACAGGAACACTCTCAGTTCTCTCTCCTCTCTCTCCTCTCTCTCCTCTCTCTCCTCTCCACTCCTCTCCCCTCCTCTCCCCTCCCCTCCCTCCCCTCCTCTCTCCCTCTCCCTCTCCCTCTCTCTCTCTCTCTCTCTCTCTCCTCTCTCTCCTCTCCTCCTCTCTCTCCTCTCTCCTCTCTCCCCTCTCCTCTCTCTCCTCTCTCTCCTCTCTCTCCTCTCTCTCCTCTCTCTCCTCTCTCTCCTCTCTCTCCTCTCTCTCCTCTCTCTCCTCTCTCTCCTCTCTCTCCTCTCTCTCTCTCTCTCTCTCTCTCTCTCTCTCTCTAAATTCAAACCACTGTCCCTGGATTCATGGTTCCCTTCCCCTCCTCTGGCCTTCTTATTCCCTCCTCCAGGACCCATCTGTTCCGCCCTTCAGGTGGCTCCACTCCATTTCTTATCTAGAGCCATGGATTCCTTCTGGTGGTGGGAGGGCTTAGGGTCCTGCTACTCATTGGAGTTTCCTTCACGGTTTGATTCTCCTCCACCTGGACATAAAGGGTACTTGCATGTCCCTGCCCACTCCCTTGCTTCAGCCAATGGAACATGAGCAGAAATGACATATGTCATTTCTGGACAGAAGCCTTTCCTTTTCCTTTCCTCTACCACAGAAAACACTGTCATGCCAGGTGATGGAGACTCCCTCAGCCTCATGCTTAAGTGAGGACAACACATCCCAGCCAACCCACAGGGACACACAGCATGAGAAAGAACAACATATTTGTGGTTTTAAGCCACTGAGCTTTGGGGGTGTTGGGCAACAACACCTAGCTCATCCTGACCATCCACCCTTCCAAGCAAAACATGGACTAATCCTCCCCATTTCACATGTGAAGAAACTGGAGCACTGGAGGTGAAGTCGCTTGCCCAGCAGCACCTCGCTACAAGAACCAAAGCCAGGACTGAAATCCAGGATGTAGCTCTAGTGTCTGTGTTTTTAATAACCATCCCCGAGAGACTCCCAGAGCGAAAAATACAAGAAAACATCAGAGAATCTGTTTTTGGTTTCCTTCCCTCTGAATACACCACCCTGCTGCTCCCATCTGCCCAGGCTGTTTCCTCTGCCTGCTGCCTAGCTGTTGTCCTGAGACCGGCCTGTGTTAGAACCATTTCCTGTATTCATGGGCTTTCTTTCTTTGTTTACTCTCTTGTTTTGCTGAAGCGTCTAAGAGGCTCATAGAAAAGGGAACCTGAGAGGTGAACTTTCTGAAAACTTGAATTTTTGAAAATATTTTATTCTTCCCTCATTGTGATGGTTAACTTAATGTGTCAACTTGGCTGGTCCATGGTGCCCAAATATGTGTCAAACATTATTCTGGACGTTTCTGTGAATTTGGATGAGATTAAGATTTACATGGGGGCTCCCATGTGGTGGGCCTCATCCAATCAGTTGAAGGCCTAAATAGAACAAAAGACTGACCTCCCCCAAGCAGGAGGGAATTCTGCCCACAGATGGCTTTTGGACTAGAACTGCAATAGTGGCTCTTCCTTCGGTCTCCAGCCTTGGCCCACCCTGCAGATTTTGGACTTGCTAGCATCCATAATTACATAAGCCAATTCCTTAAAATAAATCTCTTTCTATATAAATGTACATTTTTTTGGTTGTTTCTCAGGAGAAGCTCATACACTCAGACACAGTTGATAGTTTGAAGGATACAGGATTCTCCCTTGAAAGTCATAGTTCCTCAGAATGTTGAAGGCATTCCTTTGTAGTCTTCAAATATTTAGCATTGGTATTGAAAGTCTCATTGTCATTCTATTCCTTCGAATGTTGACTTTACACGTCTCTGTAAAAATATATATATATTTTCTTTGTCCCAAGTGTTTGGATATTTCATCATATTTTTTTCTTTGTTAGGTCTTAAAACATTGTTCCGGGCCCTCAGTGGGCCTTTTCAACTTGGAGATTCATGTCCTTTGGTTTTGGGAAATTTTCTTCTTTACTTATAGATATACTTCACTGGACTAGAAGCTTTTTGAATGCAGGGACTTTAAATATCTTGATTATGATTTATTTTTGGTGCCCAGTGGAGTGTGGTACCTGGAACCCAATAACTATTTGAATAAATGGGTGGATGAATGAATGCAGGAGAAGAACACGTATGTATACCGTGGGAAGAAGGTACATTTTAGGCATGTAAAGCTTGAGGTATACGTCATATGTAAGAGCCTGGAGCCCAAGAAAGATTTCCAGGCTGTAAATGCAGAGTGGGAGTTAACTGTATATGTTTGTTAACTGGAGCCCTGGTTGTGCAGTGATATGTCCTGGAAAAGTGTACAGAGAAAGATAAGAAAGTGGGTGGTGGGGGACTGTAGAGTAGATGATTCCTTTGAATAAAGAAAAAGATTTGTTTCCCAACTCTTCCAAACAAAAGTAAAACTTGAGGAAGGTGTTTCTTTGTCCCGTGGCATTCTCTACCTCCTGGCAGAAATTTGCATTTTCTCTGAGAAGCATGGTGCTAGAACACACTAATTATCAGGGTCTGCCATCAAGACTCACTCTTTCTATAACCACAGTTTGAATAAGCAGCCAGAAGGAGACATATATGGATAGGAAAACAGGAACTGTGGAGAGGAAAAGCTGTTGACAGGTGAGAAAAGTTGCCAGAAGCAAAATGCAGGCAAAAGTTCTGGCCGATCAAGCCCTCAGTGTCCTCCAAGCTATTCATGTCCTCATTCCCAGGCCCTCTGCTCCTGAAAACACGACTGCTAAACACTCCTAAAGGAGGGCCCAATACCCACCCCTGGATTAGCAAATATTTCTTGCACACCCAGCTTCTGCTCCCTTAACCACACCCACATCCCTATTTCCAAGTCTTATTCCTTCTCTAAAAAGATTCAAGTCCCCTGCTTTTAACAAGCCTAGCTTGAACTGAAACCAATATCCCGAATTCTAACTGAAGTGAGCTCACTTTTCTAAGCACTGGGTGGCTAGGGCTCCCTCTAAATGGCTGCTTCTCCAGCAAAATCAGCTGCTGGAACTGACTCCCAGTCCAGGTTCTGTCTCTGCCTTGCCCTTTGTATTTCTCTACAAGCTCTAAGCATCTCAGAATGGAGCTTTCAGAGAAACCCCACCCTGCGTACTATCTTCCTGCCAGAACATGCTTGCAAAGGAGCTCACAATTGAGTTTGCTTATTTTAATGATTGGGGTTTGGGCACGTGGGAGCCAAGTTTAGAAAATGTATTGCCTGTTGGATGAAATGAGGATGAAGTCCAGATCTATCATAGTATGCAGTTCTGAGATGCTCCACTACGAGGCCAGCTGACTAAATGGTAAAAGGAAGGAGAAAGAATGTGTGTTGTAACATCCTACGCAAACAGTAACTTAATTTCCATTAACAATGGGCTAGGTAATAAGGACCAGCTCTTCTCTAAAATGACAAGTGTTGGATAAAATATATTTAGCCACATTAAAAACAATAAAGAATTGAAAAGATAGTGGGACCTGCCTTGCTAAATTTTAGGGGAAAGCTTAAACCTAGAAGTCAAGGGAAAGTATCAGCACGGAAACCATTTGTGCTAAGGGCGGTTGCTGCTGAGGAACACTCAATCTTGAGTTCTCCAGCCTCATGTGGCAAAGCAGACAGAATCAACACCCAGGGCCCGCACAAAAAGAGGAAACTTAGGGGTGACATTCTCTACATCGTAGGGACCCCAAACGGCCACTGTGATGTTGTGATTTATAATAATAAATATACATTTGTTCTTTGTCAAGCTCCGAAAACTCTTGGAATTTCCTAAGAGGCAGAGAATAAAGTAGGTGTCTTTTGTTATGTTAATGAGGTGGTGTTTGGATCTATCTAAGGATGGGGGGTTGGTTGCCAGGAGAACCAACCATGAAGAGAGGGTTGTAACTTTCAGTCCTACTTCCTGATTTCTGGTGAGGAAAGAAGGGATGGTGGTGGAATCAATCATCAATGGCCAGTGAGTTGGTGAATCATGCCTATGTAATGAAGCCTCCATAAAAACCCAACAGGACAGGGTTCTGAGAGCTTCTGGGTTCATGAACACGTGGAAATTTGGGGAGAGTGACTTGCTAGGAGAGAGCATAGACCCTCTGCACCCATTCCCCACACCATGCCCTGTGTATCTCTTCCATTTAGCTGCTCCTGAGTTCTACCCTTTTATAATAAACCATTGATCCAGTAAGTAACATGTTTCTCTGAGTTCTATGAACCACTCTAGCAAATTCATCTAATCCAAGGTGGGGAGATGGTTGGAACCTGTGATCTATAGTTGGTCAGTCAGAAGCACAGATAACCTGGATTTTCGACTGGCAATTGGTGTCTGAAGTGGGGTGCAAACAGCCTTACAGGACTGAGCCCTTAAACTGTAGGATCTGATGCTATCTCCAGGTAGACAGTGTCAGAACTGAGTTGAATTGTAAGACACCCTGCTGGTCCTACAATTGCTTAGTGGTATGGGAACAACCCTCCCCTGTTGGAATTGGTGATCAGCGTTATTACTTTACAATTTCCGATGCTACTTTTTAAAAAACAAATTAGTCTTCATTTAAAAAGAAACCATTATCCTCATCAGGCAATAGCAAAGTGAATGTTTCATAATTTTCATTGAAAGATATTAAGGAAAATATTGACAAGAGATATTTTCCTTAGTTTCAAATGAAAAAGTCTGAAAAAATAAACCAGTTATTTAAGCTCTTTAAGATAGCTTGGCATCAATTAGAAATCATGATTCAATTCAGTTGTGTAATCACTTTGACCTTTGAAAGTATAGATACAGAAAAATTCACCTAGGACTTCATTTTCTCAGCAAACTTTCAACAGGAAGCATAACAATGGTTAATAAATTGTGTGTGTCGGGGTCATATTAATTCATTTAAGACTGCCGTAGAATTTCTTGGCAGAATTTCTTCTAATGGTACTGGCTCTAAGATAAGAAGCATCTTGTGAAATTTATGCTGTAATTGACCCCACCTGCTTTTGTGACACAGCAAAGTGCAGCCAACCATAAGGACAGAATCGAGCAGCTGAGACAAATGGCAGCACAGATTGACGTCATAAATCTTATTTTCTGGAACTACTTTGATTCATCAAATTCTAACTGACCAATCAGACAAGGAGGAGGAAACCATCCTTTCCGGGTATGTTTTTCAACCACTGATAGATAGGCTGAATTTCTCATTGAGCATTCCCTCTCCCCCACAGAGGCAGCCTTTATTTTGAATGGTGGAAATTCCCTGCAACAAAATTGTAGTGGGCTTTCTCTCTTGCTGAGGCTCGCTTGGCCCTCAGCTCTGAAATTTCCAGGGCAAGAGACAGCTGCCAGAGCATTTCTCTGGTGATGTATTCCTGTTAGAAGACACTTTGGCTTTTAAAACCCCTACTTCACAAAGCACAGCCTCTCAATGTTTTTCAGCTGAAGTTTGTAGAGAAAAAATTTATGTCCCCAAATCTAATATCTTAAAATGGTAAATAGGTAAAGTCTCAAATTGCTTTCGAAAACCATTCAGAGATATCAAAATGACGTGAAGATGGTTTGAAAAGGACAACCGTGAAGGCTTCAATGTTCCTGGATCTTACCAGTCAACTGTTTCTAACAATTGTATTAAATATAAGGTACCGAGTAAGTATGTTTTCATCATTAATCATTATACACTATACCCCAATATGGGGATTTGTTACTTTCATGTAGATGTTTTACTAATTTTGATTCTAGGAAATTGATTGCATTCTGGGAACTTTTAGGAAAAGCATGAGTTCGGGGAAGTGAATGGTTGACCACAGCTGGAGTATCTGCCAGGGCTGCAGGGTGGAACATACAGGTGGTCCTAAAAAACAGTATCACAGGAAGTAGGATGCCTTGTATTTCCTGCTTCTAAGATCATGTGACCTGCTCCAGCTCTCAGGACTAGAGACATGGGCTCAACACTAGTTCACCATTCTACATTCCTGGTTTTCAAAGGATATTTATTGTATTTAATTCAGCAGTTTTGGTGTTTTGTAACTGGAGGACTTTTCAGAATATCTAGTCCACAGTATTGCTGGGAACAATTCATCTTGTTAAATCCTATTCACCTTTAAAGGCTCAGTTCAAAGGTCACACTCCTGGAGGATTTAGACCTTCTTCTCTAAGCTTCCACAGCCCCTCAGGACACTCCTACTCCAGACTTGTAACTTAAAAGGAAGATAACTCTAACCGTACTTACCTATCTGTCTCTACCACCAGTTATGAGCTACTTGGGGCAGACACTTTCGGATGGCTCTTTTATTCTCTGCATATAGCATAGAGCCTGCCACCTGGGGGATAATTAATACCCACTGAATTTAAAGAAAAGCAATTAATAATGTGCTAATGCCATACTTCAAATTCTGATGAAGCTCCCAATCATGCCTGTTAGGAGATGTTTGATATCTACATATTTAATGTAAACATATCTTAGTGCCTTTATTCTGTCCCTGAAACATGCCAAGCTTGTTCCTATCCCAAGGTTTTTTTGCATTGCCATCCTTCTGCTTGGAATGCTCTTCCTCTGGATGTTGACATGGCTACCACCTTCCCCTTACATAGATCTCAACTTGAACGTTACCTTCAGAGAAAAAGGTCCCCTAACCACCCCCACCCAATACTCAGTCATATTATTTTACTTTCTCTTCTTCATAATATTTATTACAGCATATGATTCTACAATCACCTAAAATTAACTTATTTGTGTTTAAAAAGTAAACATATAGGAGATACATAGAGAGATCCAAGATGGTAGAGTACAAAAGCACTGTGCCTGCTTCCTTCCGTGAACACATTAAAATTACAACTAAAGTATAGAACAATCAACCTGGAGAACCACCTGAAGTCTGGCTGAACAACAGTTTTATAACTAAGGATATGAAACAGAAGCCACAGCGAGACTGGTGGGAGAAGCGGAGACGCGAAATGGGACCCACACCTGTGTGTGGTGGTTGAGAACTGGGAGGGATGTCTCGGCCATAGAGGTTCCCTCCAGAGGAGCAAGAGAAAGCCCCACACAGACCTCCCCAGCTTGGAGTACTGGTGCCGAGAAGAAGAGACCCCACAACATCTGGCTGTGAAAAACGGTGGGAATTTACACCATCGAGGTGGGAAGGAAGGCTTCAGGAAACCCAGCCATCCTCTTAAACGGCCCTCACACAAACTAACTCGCTCGCAGGCACTCACCTTGGGCTCCAGCGGAGGGGCGGTGACTCGGGGTGCATCAGAGGCATACGGGGAGCAGACTGAGGTGTGAGGCTTCCAGGTAAGGGCTGGAGGACAGCTGGCACTTTCCCTGTGAGGACATCTTCCTACTGTGCAGCCGGAAGGCAGGCGCCATCTTGCCTGTGTTGACCCCGCCCCCACATGGCCAAATTGGAATCTGATTGGCCCGGTAGCTCTGCATTTCCGCACTGCTGACTCACTGGGACCCCATCCCTCCAAACTCCCCCAATGCTGGAGGCATTTTCTATGCGAGCAGCCAGCCCGCACATATTGCACTCTTTCTTCAAAAACTATCAAAGTCAGGGGCCTAGGCAGGTGGCAGCTGGCCTCGTTGTGCTCTGAGACTTTTGCTGAGTAGCTCTAGGGTCAGCACAGGCAGAAAATCAGAGTCTACATTAATGTGGTGACCACAATTCTTCCCACTCTAGTGACTCCCTGAGACCCTGCTTCTCCCAACTTGTGTAGCACACAAGGCTTTATCAGTGGCTGAGCCTTAAGGGAGCCAACAGGTAGCAGCAGGTCTCTGGGTGTCCTGGCTTTTTGTGGAGCGACCGCAGGCCCAGAACTGGTGGCAAACATCCTCAGTTCACAGTGTGGCCTCTCCCACGCACCTCCAGGCTTAGCACAGGCAGAGGACAACTATGGATCACTTTGTAGTTCTTACCAGGTAGTTTTTGGCCAGTCACAGACAGTGG
Organism: Rhinolophus sinicus; assembly: GCF_036562045.2. Taxonomy (NCBI): domain Eukaryota; kingdom Metazoa; phylum Chordata; class Mammalia; order Chiroptera; family Rhinolophidae; genus Rhinolophus; species Rhinolophus sinicus. The sequence continues at coordinate 79,328,113 of NC_133752.1, forward strand.
GTGACCTGGGCCTACACTGGAACCCCTCCTAAGATGCCCCAAAACCAACATACTTGGAGACTGGCTTCAGACCACAGCAGAGCACTACCCAATTAGCCCCACAAGTGACATACCTAAAGGGCAGTCTCAGCAGACACCAAAGCGCACTGGACCAAAGCCCACTCAGTGGGGTAAGCCCCCTTGCACAGCAGCCTGTAAGCTGTGGATATAGCCAAACCACACAGCCAATCAGCCTGAGGGTCAATCCCACTCACTGATGTGCCAATAGCAATCAAGGCTCAACTATAACAGGAGGGTACACACAACCAACACAGGGGCCACTCCTGGAGCACCCAGAGCAGGTGACCAGGGAGACTATCAGGGCCCCACAGGGCACCTATTAGATTTAGCTGAAATTATTAGTTCTCACACAGGCTATTACAATTATCTCCTATTTGATTTATCTGCCTCCAATCTCCCCTATAGCTTTCCATTTTTGCACACAGGTTTTTGTTTTTTTTAAAGCAGTAGAACATATTATTGAAATAAAATCTTGGTGAAAGACCTACAATAATAAGATAAAAGTGTAGATGCTCTGGTCGAAGGGTGGGGGTTGGAGTGGGGGTCAGAACTCTGTCCTCTTAGATACCCCTAGTCCCCACACTGCCCCTGAACCCCCAGGTGTCTGTGCAGCACAGATGACCAGCCTTGCTCTAGCAGTTCTGAACCATGGCTTCACAACTCTTTCAGTATCAATTATGAGGTGCACTGCAAATAATTTAGCAATGACTGAAGTACCAAAGTTTGTGATCAGTTTAGTGTAAAATGACTGGGAACCAAGTCATGCTCATACTTGCATTTCAATATGCCTTCTTGAGAATGAGATTCCTGATGTCATTTACACATGAGGACACGGGAAGATGTCAACATAGATGACACAGTGGAAAAGGGTTGAGAGTCATGGCTTTAGGCTGGCCTCCATGTTGCTGCTGCCAGAGAGAATTTCCTTGAAAACATCACCCTCTTTGCTTATATACTCAGCCCTTCAGAGCATACAGAGTTGACGTCTCTGCTTACCTCTCTTTCTCTCTCACACCTCTTGTCATTCCTCCTCCCACCCCTCCAGGACTCCAGTCCCCTCACACCTGAACACAGCAGACCTTTCATGATTCTGTGTCCACACAGGTGCTGTTCCTCTTCCTGGAAGTAGGAAAAGAACCAGAGAGAAAAGCAATTCTTTACCTTCGGTGCCCTTCTCTAATCTCTGCTGGGGTCCGCGTGTTCTTCCTGCCTTTGGGCTCTTGGATACCCTCACATTTTGCTCTATCTCATCCTTTTACATGTGTGGCTGAGTTGCAAAGATCTTGTCTTAACTCTCCTTTGTGCCCTCAGGGCCTGGAAAGCAGTGGGACAAGTTGTTTCTTCCTTTCTTAATGGAGCACACCAAAGAAAGCTACCTTATATTTTAAGGTTTTTAGATTTTTTTCTTTCCTTTACTCAAAGTGACACTGCAAATACTCCTTTGAGTAAAAGTAAAATATAATGTGCTCCTTGGGGCTCTAACTTACCACAAATGCCTTTCAAGTTCTAGTTTTTCTATATGAACAAGAATTATTTATGTTGATTCCTTAAAGAAGCAACAATACTTTGTCATCACAGTCATTTTTCCATTTGCGTGAGACACACATCAGGAATATCCTTCTTCGTGCCAAACCCAGCAGCACACAGAGCCAAGCTTTTTAAAGAGGAATTCATTAGTTTGGAAATAGGAAGGGACAAGAGGTAATTGATCTATTTCAATTTGCTCTCGTAGGAGATAGCTTTTATTTCTTTGCCCCATAGCCCCTTTCAATTTAGTGTATGTATTTTCCGGAAAAATCTTTTTTTTTTCAATTCAATGGGGAACGAGTTTTAGACTATTTTAAATCCTAAAGGGAGACCTCTCAGTCTTAGTATCTACTTTCCTATTATAATTAAATATAGAAATTAGGCAACACCAATGTCTGTCTCTCTTGCCATTCATTGCTCTCATCTCAGCATCCTGCCCAACCTTCTTTATTCTCTGCTTTCCCCTCCTCCACAGAGATTTTAATTTTGTTAAAATGTTTTTACTGCGGCTGTGACTCAAGCAGCTCAGCTCGCTGCAGAAACACAATGTCATTTAATATTCCAACCCACAGCCCAGACAGTTTCACATCAGGTCATCTGGAGCAGAGCTGTTGAGACTGCTTTATGAAAATGATTGGCAACACCCTGCTGCTGAAAAACAGCATTAAAAAAATAGAGCAGTTAGTGTGCTCTGGGCAATAATTCCACTTTCAATACCAGAATGGGAGCCAGTTTAACAGAAGCAACATTGTCACAAGATGATGAGACAACACTGAAGCCACACTCTTGATTCCCTCTGTATTGGTTGGATAAGACATGTCCATTCATTAATCCATCTGCCCATTCATTCGATTATATTCAAAGTGGGCCTATTTCAGGATAGGAACCATGCAAAGGCATGCATAGGGAACAAAACAGCTTTAGAGGCGCTCCTGCTAGTAATATACCTACAGTTTATTGGATAAGGTAGGCTTCAAAAAATATTTAAAGCTATGGGAGAGGGCCATAATGGTAATCTGGGACACCAAAGTAGACAGCACCTAAATCTAACAGGGAAAACAAAAAACGGAGTTAAAGGGAGGCAGTGAAATTTGAAGTAAATTTTAAGGGAAAGAGTGTATGTATTTCTAGCCAAGAAAACACATACACGAGATCTGACAATTAAGTTCATGAACTTGTTGCACAGATGTTGCTAAATTTTTTTTGATACCAGAGGGATTATTCATTATGAATTTGTACCAACTGGACAGTTAACTAAGCTTACTATTTGAAAGTGCTGTAAAGGCTGCGTGAAAAAGTTAGACAACCTGAACTTTGCGCCAACAATTCATGGCTCTTGCATCACGACAATGTACCAGCTTACATGGCACTGTCTGTGAGGGAGTTTTTAACCAGTAAGCAAATCACTGTATTGGAACACCCTCCCTACTCACCTGATCTGGCCCCCAAGCACTTCTTTCTTTACATGAAGATGAAGGAAATATTGAAAGGAAGACATTTTGATGACATCCAGGACATCAAGGGTAATACAATGATAGCTCTGATGGCCATTCTAGAAAATCCAGTTCAAGCCGTTGTTTCTCAGTCTAGTTGTGTAGGACACAGCTCCCTGACCCATGCTGGTATTATGAGCCTTGTTACATTTTAAAATATTACTTCTTGTACATTCTTTCCTTCTGGAATGCTCATTAGACGTATGTAGAGGTTTTCCATTTACACTATTGTGGACTTGTCTAAATCTTTTAAAGGATGTTTGTTATTTTTTATGCAGCGTATTTTCATATCTGAGTATTTTTTTGCAAAAGGATTTTCAGCCTACCAAAATTACCAGAAAGTGGAGGTGCAACAATGCCCTGAATCTGACAGTTAATTTATGATGATTTCCGCAATTCTCTGCCATAAGCTTCAGGACCAAAGTTCATTTGCATGTTAGACTCCAACTGGACATTCCGAACATCCTACACCCAACACATCTAAAACCTGAGTTTTAAACTTGCTCCTCTGCCTATGTTCTGTATCTCAGTTAATATCGTTCCCATCAAACAGTCTTTCAAATTGGAGCCTGATTTTGCTTTGCGTCATCTCCCTCCTTCACCATAAATATATTGTCTCCTCTCCATTTCTGTGCTTATTCTCTAATATGAGCTGCTGTGGTTTCCATTGGCTTTATCGTGACAGCCTCTTAGCTTGACTCCCTTGCTGTTCTTTGTGCCTGTTCCTATCCATTTGCCCAGAGCTTCTGGAATCGTCTTTCTGAGTCTTGAATCTGATTATGTCACTTCCTTGAATAGAAAACTTAGCTAACTTTCTGCTGACAACAGAATAAAGTTCAAACTCTTTATGTGTCAAAAAGGACCCTAAATAATTAGCCTCCAAATCTTGTTTCCTGTCCTTGCCACTTTGTGTATACTCTCTGCTCCCCCAGTGGAAGAAATAAGCTCGCACGACTTTGTTCGAGCTGTTCTGCTTCCTTGAAATGTCCTTTGCCTCCCTTTCCATGTTGAAAATCTAGTACTCGATGGTTAGCGAGGCACAGACTCCACAACCAGGGTTCATCTCCCCCATCTCTGCTTAAATCTGAATATATAAAGTCCGTCACGGTATGCCTTGCATTTGTATACTTAGCCGTATGCTTCGATGGAGCAGCAAAGTCCTTGAGAACATGAAACATTATCTTATATTCACCTCTATCTTTCTACTGTCTAGCAAGACACTGGGAGATTAATACACCATTGTTGAATCAAGTTGTTATAATACAATAGTACTAAAAGAAATCTGAAATTTTAGGAATACATGTCTACTAACTACAGACAACTCTGAAGGCTGTAGTAATAGAAGAAAGTATGTATACATACATACATACATACTTTGCATATATATATGTATATTATACACACATATATATATAATGTATGTGTGTGTCATATATATTCCAAAATATCAGATTTTTGGATAAGTCATTTATATTTGGCTAGTTAAGAGAGAGCCTAAGTATGATAAAAATACTAGTACCAATTTTTAATCCCCCCATCTCCAGCCCCAATTAAGTCCTCTCAGCATGATTTTGTAGAAGTGGTGGGGGGAAAGCAGTGACCTTGTCTGCTATTCCCCAATCGATATTCTAGACAACGTGGGGCAATGGATAGCAATGACAGCAGCCTGGGAGGTCATAATGGGTCATAATTCTCAGATCTATTGAATGGCAATATTAATTCAATGTTGAGCATAAGAAAAGAATGTGTGAAATATAAAATTATTAACAGAACTCAGTCTTTTCTTAGGATTATATGAAACCAGCATTCATTTCTATTCTACCAACACATGTCATTACTTACCAAGGTTTAATGAGTGAACAAGAGGTTGATTTTATAATTTGCTTTATGTATAATGGGCAAGAAGTTCAAATTATTCCAAGAAAAATCCAGCTTTAAAGAATGTTTCAAACTAACACTTCCTAAATTGAAAAATATTAATGCCTTTTCTACTCTAAATGGAATGATGAAACTTTTTTTTTTTTAAAAGAAACTAAATCCAAACCAATTAGTGGAATCTAATTTTAATAAAATTTTTTTTTTGTCATCTCACTTTGGCTATTTATTGTGTTGTCTGGTTATTTAACAAGAGGTAATTTTTCATTTGGGAGCCTTGAAACAAAATCACTGGAGTTTTTTTCATGTTTAGATCAAATAAATTCTCGGTTTAATATCCTGCTAGAGCTTTGTAGGTATTGTTTTTTTCCTTTTCAGTTTATCAGATGACACATGTCTCCTAATACAAGCCTTGATGCATACAAAGATTGCTACGCAAAGATCCTAGGAACATCTTCCACGCATCTAAAACATGTTGAAATGTTAGAACTTCAAGAAAGCTATGGACCCCTCACTTCTCAGGTCAGTTGGCAGTGACTGGAAAGTTACAGAATCGTTGAAAACAAGGATAGGCCTGATTAAAGGACAGAAGATTAGCTGAGCAAAGAGAAAGAGAACAATTTTCCACGTAAAGCAAACTCTTATTAAATCGTTGAGGGCCGCGTGGAAAGCTGCGGGCTCCTCTCGTACAGTTTGAGATACACAAAAGGAAGACTTGGATTAAATAACATTTTGACTGATGCTTTCTGGTAAGGACTAGGAAGTGCACAGGTGAGTCAGTCACGTGATTCCAGAGCAGCTGAGATGTGGTACTTTTACAAAGATGACTGTATCCGGGAGCAGGATAGGCTGGGGGAAGTCATGCGAGGACACAAGAATCACAGCTTCAAATAATATAGGAAAAGGTTTGGAAGCCGCAGTTGCACAAACTAACTTTGAGATACGAAGATCATTTCAACAGCTAAGTTAATTATAAGGCACTCTATCTGTAGTCAGCAAGATCACATCCCGGTATGGGACGCTGTCTGTGCCTTGATGATAGGTTAACCTGTCGACAACTAACTACTTCTTTTGTGTAAAACTCAATGTAGCCCATTCTTCCCTTGGCCACATGAGCTTGGGGCTGCAACCCAGGAATGTGCTTACATTAACACTAACAAAATAATAGACTTTGGCTCCCAATTGCCATCTGTAAAATTACTGGCTAACTAAGTCTCAATTTTTTCCCACTTAGTGAAAATGGTCTTACTATTCTGGGACTCCTGTAGATGCAACTTAAACTAGCTTGGCTGAGGGGAAGCTGTATTAGCTCACATAACCAGGAACATGAAGGGTGTTTGGGGAAGGCCTGGACCAGGGACTTTGTGCTGCCTTCATTTTCTCTCTTCACCTCTCTGCTGCTTTATTTGGGCTTTTATTTTTGGCTTGATTCGCCCAGGTTGGGCGATTTCATAAAATGGAACCATAGTTAGTATCAGTTTCTGGGCTCATAACGTCCCAACTTCTCAGCAAGGCAGAAAAGGGCTTTTCCCCACGGCTCTTATTAAACCAAAAAAAAGTAATCATAATAACAGAAGAAGGACCCCAATCAGCCTGGGTTGTTGGATCGTTCTCCAACCCTGGATCAGTCGCTGAGCTTAGGCTATTGGCTCCTGGCGTCACATCATATGCAGTTTAACTTTCACAAATTCAGCTGTGAGAGTTAAATGGGGGGAAGCAAGAGAGAGATGATGGATATGCATGGGTGACGCTGCCAGCCTCTGAGGACGGTGAGCACAGTGTGAGCCCAGAGATGTGACTCTGCTGTTCCGGAGCCCAGGCTCAGCTCCCAGCACTTGTCATGACCTGAGGACCTGGAGCAAAGGCCCAGGGAGTCATTTCATATAACACGGCCACTAAATGCAAGCCTGCCACTTCATCTGGTACTCAGCTGAAGAAACAGCCATTTGTGTCAAATACTGGCGGTTGGGGATGGGGGAGTAGGGAGTGGGAGAAGGGATGTCATTGTGTTCTTCATGAAAAAAAAAAAAAAAAGATAATTATACTGTTATAGGTATTTAAAGGATTTTCCAGGACAGCGTTACCTATATGTGAATTTCTCCTCACAAGCTGACATTAAAACTTACCCTCTGCCTAGGATTACTCCCAACTCTATTAAGATGGGTTTGGAGGGGTCATCCCTTAACCAGTCACTGACAATTCAGAGGTAGGGTCCTTTAGGAAGGACATTTGGATTTTACATTAAGAGATGTTGAAGGTGCACTTCCCCCAAAGGGAGGGTCCATCTCCCAGGAGAACAGGGGAGGAGCACTGGGGAGCAAAATAATTGAGACCCACTACACTGGAGTGTCTGCAGGGACCTGAGGAGTCTCATGTAGGGTTGACGTGTTTATAAACGTCTTGCTCCACTTGGATGGATACCCTTGGAGTCCTCTCCCCTCCTCTGGTCCTCCCCATGGCTCACTTCCTGGCTTCCTAGTCCCCTTTAGAGCCACCATCTTACAACCATTTTATTCCCCAACTACTGCTGCTATAGTGTTTGTGTATATCAGCATCTTCCCTCAACTCATATGAAACTATAACTCAGCTACAAAACATATTGAACCTGGAACCTCAGCTGTCCTTTCCACCTAGAACCAGGCCGCGTTCCTCAGGGGGCGAGGCGGGGCCTCACTGTCTCTTCACCAAACCCCACACTGCATCCCTGGCACACGCTGTGCACCCCCTCTTTCCCTGTTGGTCCATTCCCTGCAGTTCAGGGTTTGTTTCCTAATCGTTTGGAGCTCTTAGTCCTGGACGCCACCACTCGACTTTAGTTCTCTAATCATTATCTTTCTCTAGGTAAGTTTGCCAGATGAAAAGCCTTATTCGTTGTTGATCTGAAATTCAAATTTCACTGGGCATCCTGTACTTTTGTTTGATACATCTGGCAGCTCTACCTGTAAGGCTTCCATAAATATGACCTCTACTTGCCTGGTCCCTTCGACCACCCAGACATTCCTGAGCAGGTTTTAATGTGCCTTGAATGCACTGTGAGTGACTGTCTAGGCTCTCACTTACTTAAAATATTCAGACTTTCATGCCAAATATTCCTCTGGATTTCCTACTTTAAAAAATTACATTTATATTTTTCTGATTATAAAGTATACTTATGGCAGAAATTTGGAAAACACAGTAAAATACGAAGAAAAAAATAAAATCATGTTTAATACTACCACTCAGATATAACATGCATTGGGAAAATTCCCTCTAAATATATATAAATTTAATAAATTTACTAGAATTTACTGAATGTGTGTGTTTATAGCTTTTTAACTTGTTTTATCACTTAAGATTTTATCACAGAAATTTCCGCCTTACCATTAAATATTCCTCTAAATAGACCTTAGACCCTCTTAGGAACCTGAGAAAAGCCATGGGCTCACTTTTCAGGAAAAAAAAAAGGTACATATACAGAAAAGTTGATACATCATTCCAGGATTAGTCCATGGACTCTAGGTTAAGAACTCCGGTTGTAAGCAGGACAGTCAGCGTCTGCACAGCAGGCTCCTGTGTTAGTGCACTCTAATTTATTGAACCACTTCAAATCTCATTGAGTACACAGGATTTGGATACGAAAGTTTAGGTTTGAATGCTGACTCTATCCCTACTAGGATACTGGGCAAATTTCTAACCTCGTTAAGCCTACTATAAGGATTAAATGAGATGATCCATGATTAAAACCTTAGAAGACGGTAGCAAGCAGTCAGTGTAGCTCTCTCTCTCTTTAATTCCCTGATTGTTTCCTTAGGAGAAACACTCAGAAATAGAAATACTGAGTCAAAGGAGATGCACATTCTTAGGAATACTGTCATCTCCTACCAAGTTATCTTCTAGAAAGGATATACCACTAGCAGGAAGAGAGAGTATCCAGTTGATGGTATCCTTTGCCACCACAATATAATATCATTTATTTCAATTTCTAAAATACTGAAAAAAAAGGCATCTAATTATTTCAAGTTAATTTCTTTGGTTATTAGTGAGTGTAAATATATATATATATATATATATATATATATATATATATATATATATATGTATATTGGTGATTTGCATTTCTTCTTATGATCTTGTATGTTTATTCATATCATTTACCTTTTTTCCTATAGTGTTGTTTGTTCTTATTAATTTATAAAATTGTTTTATAACTCAATGATCTTAGTTCTTGGTTTTACATATGATGTAGATATTTTTTATCTCTTTTTGTAATTTTCTTTGATTTTTTTTAATGCTGTTTTTACCACAGCAAAGTTTAAATTTTTATGTAGCCATATGTACTGAGCTTCTCATTATGATCTCTTCTGTTATTTTTTTGCTTAGGAAGATTTTCCCTATCCAAAGATGAGACAAATACTAGCCAATTTTTTTTTCTGTTATCTTGTTGTATTCTTCTTATTATTATAATTAACTCTTTAACCTATCTGGAATTAGATTTTGTATGTGATGCCCAACCAGCCTCTGACTTCGTTTTCCTCCAAAGCAGATGTTCTGAATGCTATGTTGTTGTCTCTCCAGTGCAGTCTCTCCCCTCTCGTTGGGCCAGACCTCATGGTGGCAGCAAGAGTAAAGGGAAGCTAAGTGAACCAAGCGGTTTCTCAACCTCACCACTCCTGGAGAATGAGCTCTTTCCTGATCCTGGGGTTTTCTCCTAAATAGTGAAGGAGACCAGAAAGAAGAGGGGAGGCAAGGACGTCTGCTTTCTTTACATTGGCAGTAACCACATCAGCAGGTGAGACAACAGGTCTGCCAGCCCCAGAAGCCCGCAGGCCTGCAGGTTTGGTGAACCTGCTGATTTACAGTCCAAGTGCATCCCTTTCTGCTTTTAGCTCTTCACCCATTGCACAAAACACCTCCCAAATCCCTCCCCAAACCCCGAGAGAAGCTAGTTGGTTGAGTTGGTCTGCCTCTAATTACTGCTTATTTAATTTCATTGTGGATTTAATATCATTAACGTGAGGGAAGGACAAATAGGAGTGGTGCCTGTAGACCCGGGCTTCTGCTCATCCTCTGCCATTCATGTTCTTAGCTTATCGCATCCTGCGGCTCAGCAGAGCCTCCGCCTTATCTCCTCTGTTTCTCCACGTGTCTCCCTTAGATATACTCAGTTAATGAAGGTATTTGAGCAGCATGTTTCCCTGTATATATCTGAATATGTTTCTTTTGCTTACATAAGCCTAAATGAAAACTTAAGACTATTTTTGGTCACACCCACTTCCTTCAAAGCTCTACAGATGTTACTGCATTGTTTCCTTGGGCTTAGTGTTTTGGGAAAGTATGAGGGTAGTATGTTGTTTTCCTAAATGCTTGTAGAAGCACTGCCCCTGTGGAAATTATGGTCTCATGGAGCGGAAATAAATTGTTTATTTGTGATTAAGAATGCAATATGCTCTGAACTTAGTCTTTTTTGTATTCTCTGTCATTGTCATGAAATTGGGGAAAGAGAAAATACACACGCATGGGCTCAGTCCACCATTGAGAAATGGAAGTCACCCAGTCTCCTCTGGTGTCTGAAAAGGAAGAAGGGACAAGTTCTCAGGAGGAAGAATTCACTCTAGGATCTCAGCTCCACGCAAGGTGACCCTGGGCTAAGACTGACCCTTGACTTCAGCCTGGAAATTCCCACGTTGGTTTTCACAACTCAACTGGTTATCACTTTATGGTCATTCCAGACAGCCAGATGCTTCTCGAATGCCTCTGCCTTGTCTGTATGCACAGAGGTCCCTTTCCATTGTCGATGGATGATGCATCTAGTGACTGACTTAAAGTCGTGGAGTCTCCATTCCCAAGAATTCTGGATTTGATTTGTTTGGGGATTACACCTGTCTGACACATGGAATCTCACCACTTTATTTCTTTTCAGTCCTTTAATCCTAATACCAGGGCTATCCTCACAACATTTCATAAATCTATGATCCCTGAAATATCCTCTCCCCATCTGCCAATAACTTCCAAAACACACATTTTTCACAGAGCTGTTTCTTAGCTGAGCTCTTCATTGTATAGTGAACGATATATCATGGTTCACATTCAGCCAGGTAGTTGTGGGTTTGGTTGATGAGACAAAGACTTCCCTGTTCCTCAGATTCCTTGTATGTAAAAATCGACCTAATAGTCTCTCTCCCTGGGCTTTGCTGTGAGAACCAGATGAAATAATGCACGCGCACTTGCCCAAGACCTGGCTCAAAAACCACCAATATGATTAGTTTAAGTCTAAACATAAAAATCTTACTTAAAAATTGTCTGCAAATTAAAGGCAGATAGTGAGTGTGTCTTCCTACCAGAGAACCGCTCATACTAAGTCAGGCCCCCCTCTTGGTGCTCAGGGTTGCAGGCTATTTGTACAGCGTACATGGTTTATGTGCGTGCATAGATAAAGGGAGTTTTTTCCCTCCCCTCTCTCCCTATGTGCCTGGGCCTCCAGATTTCATTATCAAAGAGGCAGAGCCCATCAGAGACCTTGATCGGCAGCCAGGCACGGTTTTTTCTTCTTGTCCTTTGTCAGGTCTTTGTTCTGCCCCTGGCTGCACTGTAACAGAACCACTTACTGGTGATTAAAAGGAGGGGACTTGGCGGCGGGGCGGGGCCTGCCGGGCGCGGGGACGCAGCGATTGGGTTCACCCTTGGGGGGCTGCACTGTCTTAAGTGGCAGACAGCGTCGGCCGGACCCCGAGCGGAGCCGAGGACCTACCCGCCGCACCCGACGCCGCGGAGACATCAGCGGCGCTCAGCCGAGACTGGGAAACGGACTGAGGGACGCACAGACGGACAGCGGCCGCGACTGAAGGGAGGGAGGCGCGCGCGGGGGGAGAGAACAGAAATCCAGTCCGCAGCGCGGGCAGGGGCCAGACCTGAAGCCTCCTGCAGACCGCGCCATGCTCGGCATGGACAATGTCACCCTGCCTTTCGCCACGTCCTCTCTGCAGACGGACTACACCCTGTTGCCCAATGCCAGCAGCCTGAGCCCCAGCCCGGACTTACCTGTCACTCCTGCCTCCCGCGCGAGCCCCAGTCCCGGGCTTAGTCTCGGGCCGGGTCCCAGCGTCGGTTTCAGCCCAGGCCCCACTCCGTCTCCAGAGCCGACGACCAGCAGCTTCGCGGACAGCGATTGGGTTCACCTGGGCCCTTCCCCGTTCCCTCGGCCCTGGGACCCCCATGAGCACCCGTTCTGGGACACGCCGCTCAGCCACGGGCTGAACGTGTTCGTGGGCGCCGCCCTGTGCATCACCATGCTGGGCCTGGGCTGCACCGTGGACGTGAACCACTTCGGGGCGCACGTCCGGCGGCCCGTGGGCGCGCTGCTGGCCGCGCTCTGCCAGTTCGGCTTCCTGCCGCTGCTGGCCTTCCTGCTGGCACTGATCTTCTCGCTGGACGAGGTGGCCGCCGTGGCGGTGCTCCTGTGTGGCTGCTGTCCCGGAGGGAATCTCTCCAACCTTATGTCCCTGCTGGTTGACGGCGACATGAACCTCAGGTACAGAACTGTCTCTTTCTTAGGCATCTTTCTCATCCCAACCAACCGAGTTTACAGCCGTGGGTTCAAGACTGAGGAGAGAGGAAGGAGAGGCGGTTGGAATGAGGCATGGAAGAGGGAAGAAGCAAGTGGAGGAAGATGTTGACGCCGGGCTTTAGAAGTCAAGGCAGACATGAAGAGGTAGTGTCGTGGGCGAAGATCTAGCCGGGGAGAGCTGCTCTCAGGGCCTTGGGGTTTCATCCACAGCTCTCTCATCATCCTCCTTGAAGGCTGGGCTGCCAGGGTAGGTCTTCAGCCACTGGAAGACAGAGGGAACTGGCAAACTTCGCTGGAAATGCAAAAACAAAATAGGGCCATTGGTCTCAATAAGGAGCAATCAATCTCATACAGAGAACCATGTAATTGAGTTCAATCCAACAAGTAGTATTCAGCAGCTTTACCATGTCTAACAGGGTGCTTTGGAGGCTTGAAAAAGAAAACAGAAATGTTCCTTGCCTTCAAGATCATCCAGACTGTAGCCAGTTCATAGGATTTATAAAGCCAAGGGCAGCAGTTTTGAGATTTTATTTTATTTTCCCTGCCTGGGGTTCAGTTGGGCTTAGATGCTCTGCTCTCTTGGCACTCCCTTCAGATGAAGTAGGTTTTCCCCAGACTTCAAGGGAGGGACACTTGCAACCTTCCCTCTTCCCCCTGTACCCAATGGGCAAGATAGAGGGTTACCCATGTGCGAGAGAGGCTCTTTGGCTCACAGCCCCCTCTGACCTCTGTTCCTTCCCTTTCTGCAGCATCATCATGACCATCTCCTCCACGCTCTTGGCCCTGGTCTTGATGCCCCTGTGTCTGTGGATCTACAGCCGGGCTTGGATCAACACCCCTCTGGTGCAATTGCTACCCCTAGGGGCAGTCACCCTGACTCTCTGCAGCACTCTCATCCCAATCGGGTTGGGCGTCTTCATTCGCTATAAATACAACCGGGTGGCTGACTACATCGTGAAGGTAAGGTCACCTTTCTCTTTACATACTGGGCAGATGGGGAGTCCTCGGCCTCTGACCCATGGCTGAAATGCTAAGAAGTTTGGGAAAGTGGGGTGAGGAAGAAAAGGACGTGGCAGCCTTTGCATAGATAAACTTTTAAAAAAAAGTTTATGCTGCAAATTATAGCTTTAATCAAGACACAGATTAATTAAAAACAGCACAAGAGAACTATCAGTACTCATAGGAGGAAAGAGATCATGTGGGGAAAAGATGGCAGTGCAATAAAATGGAAACATTTTCCACTAACAACTCATGTATTACAAAATGCAGGTGAAATAAAATTATTCTAATAGAATTGTACACAGTATTTTAGAAATGCATTACTCTGTTTTTTAAAAGTGGAACTCTAATTCTGAGAAACTCTACAGACGGTTCCTTTAAATTGTTTTATTAATTTTCTAAAAATAAGTTGACACTAATAAGACCAAAAGTAATTTAAAAACTACATCATGACAACATAATAGAATGCACAAAATATTGGCTTTAAAGCATAAAATAAAATTAGGTCCTAGATAAATAATGCAATATATTGCCATTTCTAAATTTGTGCGTGTTCTTTTACCTTCTCCACTGCAATATTTCATATGGTTTCTAAAGGTAGTGAAAGAATGAAGATTTCTATTATTTTTGCAATATTTCCAATATTGCTTTATTTTTAAAAACTGATGCTTTTTGTATTAGGAGAGATTTTGCAGTGGATGGCTGGAGAAAATAATTAAATATTTGTAAATTAAGCTTTCTTTGAAAACTCAAAAATAGTAGTAAATAAAAGAGTAAACCATGAACAGTATTCTCAGTTTAGGAAGTTGGTCAAATAAAATAAAGAACTCATTATTGTAAAATGTACATACTCATTCCTTTAGACAAATGATGAGAAAAAGAGTCACTCCACTATTTCAATTATGTAGATTTAATAAGACAGTCTTTTGTGTTTCAGTTATATTAATTTATTTTCTAAAGTAATCTGATTATACAGAGGGGCTAACTTTTACTAATATGAAAAATAGAGGATTCTTTTCTGTATGTATATCCAGCCTTGAGTAAAAGAAATTGTGCTCTATAATAAACACATATTCTGAATGTAATAAATATACATGTACATGTAAATAAACATGTTTTATATATTATATATATAATACATCCATAGATAATCTTGAGATCATTAAGAACATTTGTGCTTAATCATTAAGCTAATACTATTAATGGGATGGTAGTTTCTATAAAACCTTAGGATTCTAACAGAAAGCCATTCAAATAAGCTAAAAACAGATAGACATATTTGAATTATAGGCAATTCGATAAGATTAACTAACTTTGCGTTTACGCTGAACTTCCCCCATTCCTTAACCAGCACAGTCATAAGATACGCTTTATAACAGTTTTACACTTTTGCGAACACTTTAAAATGAGCATTCAATATCAGTGCTCACCCAAATGATTTAAAATAGTGCAAAGGATAATTTGGAGCCAATATTTTCACAGTGAAAAATGAGATTTCCTGTCAAAGCTTTTGATGTGGGCACACTTTGAAATTTCATATAAGTTTTTATTTATAATGCTTTGGTTTCTGCCAATTGTACATTGGTAACATGATTACCTTATATAATAATTATTTCAGCATCCTCTAGGGTGACCTTTTTCACAACCCAGATAAATTTTAAATAATTTTTAAAGAGTATAAAGTATTGTATATGCCAATCCCTCAGACTCCAAAGGGGCTTGCTCCCAGATACCCTAGGAACCAGAAGCAACATTTAAACTATTCCTCTGGACCTGTAGTCTCCCTCACAAATACACCTCACCTCCCGTTTAAAAAAACCAAGCTAACTACCAATCTGAAGAACTAGAAGAGGAATTTTTAGGTTTCTACTTAGATTTCTATTTACACAGCCTGTCTTACTTGAATGAGTGAAATGTACCAGTCAGATATCATGATGACACAATATTTTACACAGTCAGTTATTTTATATCGAAAACCCATCTATTATATATAATTCCTAAGCGTCACTAGAGACAGGTTTCTCATGAACAGATGAAAAATGGGGAAGTGGCAAAATTGCAACGAATAGCTCACATCTTACATTTACATTATTTTCTCTTACATAATCTAGCAATTATTTTGATAGGGCTAACAATTCTGAGACATAAAGTATTGTGAAGGTTAAAAATACCATACACTTGGCTTCATAAACTTTAATAGCCTGTGATCTCAGGTGTAAAACCAGAACTAATTTCTTATGGAAAACATGGGGTCCTGTTCAGGGAAAGGAATGTCCTTTTGTCTACTCCATTCATCAGACAATACCTGGTGTATTGGGCTCAATTCTAACTGCTGGGTTATATGATGGAGGCTGAAAGCCTGGGGACAGTCTGCCTGGAGAAGAGTAGCCTTCCCTATGTACCTGTTTTGTAAACTTTCGAAGGCTGTTTTGCAAGAGTAGCTGGTCTACTATGTTGCTTCTGAGGGCCTATCCAAGACAATGACTCATGGTTATAGAAGGCAAATTGTCACTAGACATAAGAACAGGCTTCCAAATGGCTAAAGCTGTGCGACATGGGTCTCGATGTCTCCTGAAGAGGTGATCTAACCACCTTTAGAAATACTGTCAAAGACTTGAGGGCAAAGATCTCTATTTTGTGTGGGAGTTCAAACTAGATAATCTCTCTGCTTCCAAGAGCCTAAGATTCTCTTGCCTGATATCCCCTTCAACTATCTTATTTTTGATGGCTTGTTTATCCATTTTCTATTACTAGGTTTCCCTGTGGTCTCTGCTAGTGACGCTGGTGGTCCTATTCATAATGACCGGCACTATGTTAGGACCTGAACTGCTGGCAACAATTCCTGCAGCCGTTTACGTGGTAGCGATTTTTATGCCTTTGGCAGGCTATGCCTCAGGCTACGGCTTAGCTACTGTTTTCCATCTTCCACCCAACTGCAGAAGGACTGTATGCCTGGAAACAGGTAGCCAAAATGTGCAGCTCTGTACTGCCATTCTCAAGTTGGCCTTTCCACCACGATTCATAGGAAGTATGTACATGTTTCCCTTGCTTTATGCCCTTTTCCAGTCTGCAGAAGCAGGGATTTTTGTTTTAATATATAAAATGTATGGAAGTGAAATATTGCACAAGCGGGAGCCTCTAGATGAAGATGAAGATACAGATATTTCTTATAAGAAACTAAAAGAAGAGGAAATGGCAGACACATCCTATGGCACAGTGAAAGCAGATAATTTAATTATGATGGAAACTACTCAGACTTCTGTCTAAACATGGAGACACACAGGAGCTTCTATCTTGCTGAAATATTACTTCATATTTATGGTCTGTGGTAGTATATATGGTTTACATAAAGGATAACAATTGGTTCACATTATCATACTTATAACAATTGTGATCTTCCCATTATAAGGTTGCCTTGGTATAGTAACCAAGTGCTTTTACAAATTACAAATCAATTTCATAATATACTTGCACTTGGGACTGCTAAAGGGAAGCCTGATGTGCTATTTGGTTTTCACCGTCACCAATTTCTATGACTGTTTCAAATATGTAAACTCTTAGAAAGCAGGGTCTTGGAAATGTAGAATTTTGGTGCACTATCTTATATGAGTAAAAGCAAGCTATATTTGTAAAGTATAATTGATTTAATGTAATTGTAAAAAAAAAAAAAAAAAAAAACTGTGCTCGCTCAACTTATGAATACCTGACAGTGTTGAATTTTGACCTGTACTTAGAAAACTTCCAAAGCAGGTCAATTAAACAATGAAACATAGAAATTTATTGTCAAATCTGTATCAAATCAGAGAAAAATTACATTAACGAATTTGATTACTTCATCTGGTATCTATTGATAAAGAACAGCCCACATATTTCCGGTGGACAAGGCCTTTTCAATCGGGAACTGAGCTGGTCTTCTGCATTTACCTTAACACACCCCAAATCAATTTATCTTTTGGAGGGATGATTTGATTACGAAAATCCGTAGAACTACTCTCCGCCCCAGAGGAGAGCAACAGTCATCAGTACCTCCTGGTACTCAACAGTACCTCAGATCCCCATTAGAGGTGGGGGCGAGTGTGGGAGTGAGCACTGCTCCAAAGGAGAAGACAATTAGCCAAGATACGGATGCCCTAGAGTGCTTTCCCTGTACACTTACTGAAAGGGTTCAAGGGGTAGACTTTTCAGCGCCCCTCTGAGATAATTAAATAAACTATAATCTGAGAGTATAGGTAACAGATCCAAAGCAGTTCCCCAAACCTTTGCATTTTTGCTCACTATCCAGAGGCACCCAGCCTCGCCTCATCGTCCCGCAGGCGCAGACCCTGGGACAATCAAGTTACAGGGACCACCTGTCTCAGCTAATCCCGGCGATAGTTCTCCGGTTGGAATCCCTTTTCCCTCGGGCAAGTTCACTTACAAAAGTTCTTGGATCGCCAAGAAAGCTTTCTTTCCAGATCACTGTGCGGACCTCGGTGTGTAGAGAATTTCCAAAGAGAAGGTCGGGGAGCAGCCCTCCCGGCGGGGACGCGGGGACACGAGCCGTGGCGGGAAGGGTGAGGGAGGCAGCTCAGCCTGGTGAGCGGCGGTGGGGCCCGCGCCGGCCGCCCCCGCAGGGCCGCCTATTTAGGGCGCAGCGGCGGGTGGGAGCGGCTGGGACTGCGCTCATGGCTGCCCTGGGGGACCAGGTGCTGGACGGTTACATGTCCCCGGCGTGCGCCGCCTACTCGTACCCGTACCCCTGCCTACCCACCGCCAAGGGTAAGGGCTTGGCGGGCGGGGGCGGCTGGCGGCACCGCGGCGGGGACTACCCTCTCGCGTCTTCCTCCTCGTTCTCGGCCGCGGCCGCCCCGTCCTTCCCGGGCTGCGGGCAGCTGATGGCCGCCGAGTACTTCGACAGCTACCAGAGGGCGCAGCTCGTGGCCCTCCTGTCGCAGGTGAGCCCGGGCCTGGCCCCGCGGCCCCGCAGGGCGGGCAGTCGGGATATGGCCGTGCAGGTGAACCCGCGCCGCGACGCCTCGGTGCAGTGCTCGCTGGGGCGGCGCACTCTGCCGCGCAGGACCCGCGCCCCCGGGCCCCCCGCCGGCTCCGGCCCCGAGGGCGCGGCCGGCGGCTCAGCATCCCCGCAGCCGGCCCGCCCGGGCCCCGAGCATGGCAGCCCCCCGAGCGGCGGCCCGCGGCCCGTGCGTTTCCCGCGCTCCGTCGCCGTGTACTCGCCCGTGGTCTCCCACCGCCTCACCACCTTACTAGAAGGGGCGGAGACCGCGGCGGGCGAGCAGAGGTCCAGGGCGCCGGACGGAGAGCCGGGGCCACCACCTCCGAGGTCTCCAGGCCCGGAGCAGGAAGAGGGGTCGGCGAGGAAGGCGCCCCAACGGCCGCAGTCCGAGGAGGAGGAGGCCGAGGGCCGGGCCGCGGTGCGGGCGAGCTGGGAGCAGCCGGTGGCCCCACCAGTTCTGCCGCCGCGGGAGGCCCGGGAAGGCGAGGCGGCTCCGCGGCGCGCGCCCAGGAGCCCCGAGCAGCCGCCGCCGGTGGGAAGGGCCCAGGACGGCGAAAGCGAGCGGTCGTCGCCGCGGAGCCCTGAGCCCGGCAGCGAGCGCCCGCGTTTCCAGGTGAGGTCCCCGTCGGCGAGGGAACTGGCCAGGGGCGCAGAGGAGCCCCCGGATGTGCCTCCTGCTGGTTCCCGTTCCTGCCCTCGCCCTGGGGCTGCTCCGGCGGGACACGTGGCGGCGCTAGGCTTCCTTCCGGGCCTGGCACGTTTGGGTGCCTCTCTGCAGCCGCGGACAGCTGCACGTGTCCTCTTTCTCCAACAGTAGAATTAGGTGTGGCCTGCTTGTTGTTTACGGCGATTTTAAAACGTGGGCTCCACAGCTTGGCCAGGGAGACGCCCTTTTAACATTCTTATCCCGAGTGAGTTTGCTGTCTAAAACTCAGATTGTGGGCACGGAGTTGCGTTGATTGCATATGTGGATGGTATAGGCTGAATACGAAGCAGAACGTCAGAACGTGAACTTGCGGGCAGGAGAGTCATTCCCAAGGATCCCACTCACATTTCTGAATTTAATGTGGCAAAAGCCATAATGGTCGACTTCTGGGGTGCTGGTCAGCTCGCCCCTGATTCTTGCCCAAATTTCAGAAGCTTCTACTGGAAGCTAGAGCTACTAGAGCCTCTTAGGATCTTGCCTTTCTCCTAAAAAGCACCCCTACTCTGAAACTGCTGAAGCATTTGGGTTGCTGGATAATACTGCCTGAGAGCATGGCAGGCTTGGAGGGCCAGTTCACACTAGCTGAACCCTAAAGGGTTAGAGTACCCTGAGGGCATTTGTAATCTAGGCAAGTGGGAAGTCATGAGCTGCACCACCCGTAAGAGGCCGGAGAGAGTCCTTCCACAGCCACCCCAGGGCTGTTAGGGTAGGGGGGAGTGTGGGAAGAAGAGTGAATCAAGAAGTTACACATAAGCCATGTGTGATCTTCACCTTTTCCCCGACTTGAGTTTGCTCACCTATGAGATTGAGTGCTCTCCAAAGTTCCTTCCAATTCTATAGGCCCAACCCTCCAAACTTGTTTGTAACTTTTCTCATTGGGAGGGAAGAAAGCTTAAGAATAAGGCAATAATACTACTTTAGTGCATCTTAAACATGAATTGTGGCTTATCCACCATGTAGATTCCTAACATTACTGTTCGGTGGGAATTTAGCAGCATAGAGAACTTGATCTTGGGTGAACACCATGAAATACTTTAGGATGCAGAGTGCTATTCCTTTTCTTTAGCTTAACCACTTCCATATGTGTACGTTCTAAAATCCGGTTTTATCCCACAGAAAAAAGGCCACCCTAAAGAATCTCTAGGTTTAGAGAACCTTAGATGTTTGGCTTTTCCCTTTGCCTGTCTGAAGGAAGACACCTCCTTAATAACTTGTCAATTAATTTGCTTTACAAACCAAGTTTATCTGCATATAAACTTATAAACTCTTTTGGGCCCATGCCTGCTTATCTGCTTAGTTAAGTCATTAGCTCACTAATTACTACCTTGTAGAGACTGATTTGAACCTGACCCTACTTCCCTCCATGATCCGGAATGAAGTTGGCGATTTTAAGTGTCAAATAGATCCTTCCCAGCTTCTGAAATGAAGGATGACTCAGATGTCATGTTGGTTAAACTCTGGTATCCTTTTGTTCAGTTCTTAGAGCAGAAATATGGCTATTATCACTGCAAGGAGTGTAACATCCGATGGGAAAGTGCCTATGTGTGGTGTGTACAGGGCACTAACAAGGTAAGAGATACCACATGACTTGCATCTTTTTGACAAAAGGTCAAGAGGGTTTTGCTTTAAGTTTTTCCTCTTCTCCTCATAGGTTTATTTCAAGCAGTTTTGCAGGACTTGTCAGAAGTCTTACAACCCTTACCGAGTGGAGGATATTACCTGTCAAGTAAGTCACATGTTTGCATTTTGTGTCTGAATGGGGTGGTGGTAGAGTGTTGGTGTAGTTTCTTGAATACATTTCCCAGAAGAGGCTAGGTTCTCAGTGACCTCCAGGTTTTGACAGCTTTTTGGTGGGAGTTTAGAAATAATACTCAACTGGGAAACAGGGTCTCCGTGTCAGTTTCTTTCTGCCCTTACACATCTCGGTCATGTTTACATCTTTAGAGATGGTTACCTCACTTGCAATATGGAAGAATGTGTGCCTTACCTGCTGCTCAGGCTAATATAAGAGAAAGCAAAATGAAAAATAAAATACCTTTCTACTAACATGAGGTGGTAAAGTTTGCCTATTTTTGCCTAAGTGCTTTTTATGAAGCATATATCCAAGTTCAAGTAAAAGCACAGAGTTTTAAAGTTCAGTCTTGCCTGAGAGCTCACAAAAGGAGGATGGTTTGTTTTCAAGGAAGTCTAAGTTGCCCAGCTTATGGGGTTAAGTGGTAACGTTGCTTGTTTACTATTAACTACTGTGTTTCCCTGAAAATAAGACGTACCCTGAAAATAAGCCCCAGTTCTCAGCCAGACGGACGCATTTAGTACCTTATGATGATGTTCCAGAAGATGACATGACTGTAGAGGGTTGTACATGAAAAAAATGACATCCCCTGAAAATAAGCCCTAACGAAGCAAAAATTAAGACCCAGTCTTATTTTCAGGGAAACACGGTAAGCACTGCATTATGCTGAGGGGCTTCGATAATCAAAGGAAAGAGGTGACTAAACTTGCCAGTTGTCACACAGTTAGTGGCGCCTGACTTACCAGCTGAAAGAGCCTAATCAGTGCACTGGGTTCAAGTTGGATGTTGAAAACATTATTGCCATAGGTTGGGTGGAGAGAAACAAAGTATGGAAAACTGTTTAGACTCACTTAGATCATGGCAGAGTAGGGTAAGCTTCTAAAGTAGGATGTCTTAACCAGTGGGCTCTCAGCTCAGCAGTTGCTGCTTTGCCTTCTGCCTCAGCTTGAGGTCATTTGCAGCAGGTTGTGGTGGGGAGGCAAGGTCAGCCTTGCATCCGCCAGGTCTGCCCCACACCTTGCTCTTGGTCACTAGCCTCCCATAATGGTTTTCCTTGTTTTCAGTACTTTTAAACTCCTCTCCCCTACTTGTTTGTTCTCAAGTACAGGAAAAGACTTGCTATAAGAAAGTTGTGTTTCAAAAGAAACTTCACAATTCCGAACTAAATCCTATGCGATGTGGGCCTGACAGATGGTTACACATCCTGCATTTCTAACCCTAGCCTTGCCTATCAGAAGGGATGTAGACGGACAAGGTTAGCACAGGGCCTTGCTTAGACTGCATTAAGTATTTAAATAGATGAGAAAAATCCTTTGAAGTTCTAGGAAGTCACCAAGGATTTTCTTTTATGTGCTTTACTTTGATTTTTTCAGAGCTGTAAACAGACTAGATGCTCCTGCTCAGAAAAACTTCGCCACGTTAACCCTAAACGGCCCCATCGTCAAGATTTGTGTGGGAGATGCAAAGGCAAACGCCTGTCCTGTGACAGCACTTTCAGCTTCAAATATATCATTTAAATGAGTGTAAACACCCGTCCTGCAGACCCTGTGAGTGGAACAGACAAGGGAGCTTTTGTCCACGCCCCATCTCCTTTCCTCCTTTCCCTTCTCAAAGTACTTCATGAAAGGGGCTGTGTTTTTGACAAAGCCTTTAAATAAAAGTATTGCAAAGCAAGTGCTAGATTTCACACAATCTTATTTTTTTAAATAAAGGTTTAGGAGAGCTTGTCCTGTGCTAACAGTCTGGGCCTGTTCATTGATAATCCGTTCATCGCCTATGGAGCAGCCAGGCTCTGAGCTGTATTAATCCCTTGAGATACAACTTAGAGGGGCTCCTAGAGGTGAAGTTTACTGCTTATGTGGGTCTGAAGCTTATAAGCAAGAGAAGCCATCTGACCATTAAAATCATGCTTCTGAAGGAGGTGGAGGCAAGGCCATGGCTTCATGGATGGACAGTTGGGGGTAGCCCTGAGCGGCTGGCTGGCTGTGGCCGGCACTTTCAGTGCTGCCGGTGATCTGTTTAGTAGGTAACTAAACAGTTAGTAGGTAACTACTGAACTCCTGGGGGAGGGAAGCTGAATGAAACAGTAAATCACAATTTCACAGATGGGGCTTGGAACAGGTGGCTAAGGGCAGCTTCTTGAAGATGTTAGATAACTTCATCAAATGGCCTTCAGGTGGTAACTTTTCAAAAATAGGTGTAAGTACCTAAAAGGTTTTCAAGTGAGTTGACAGGCAGCTTTAACTTTTGTTTTGACTTGCAGTTCTGTAGCTGGCCAGTGTTTTGCGCCATCTAACATAGGGAGTCTCATGCTAACTGCACCTCATAGCTCCCTACATGATTCCCAAGGAAACACTGAGGCCCCATTCCCAGAGCTCTCCTGGTCAGGGACGGCCCTTCCTGACCAGTGAGAGCCTCAGGGGATTCAGTGAAATCAGTTGAGGACTATTGGTTTAATCGGCCCAGAAACCACATAATAGGACAGGTGCTAATTATGCCTTCCAATTTTCTGACCATCCTGTTTGTAAACCCTTACTACCTTAGAGGGGCCATAAAAGTAAGTCTGGTAACATCTTAGATGCTTTTGTATAGATAAAGGCGAGGAATAAAAGAACCTAAAACGAGTTTGAGGTCTTTAGAACCCTTATAGCAAGGGGAAAGGCCCGTCTACATCCATATGGACCTCGGAAGGTGCTTGTAAAAATGCATCTTCTTAGGTCCCTACCACCACTAAATCACTATCTGAAGCATTTAATAAGCATCCCAGGTGTTGCTTATGGATTTGAAGTGTGAAAACCAGCAGTTGAGTCAGCTTTGCACTTACTACAGAAAAACACAGGTGTGGCGTCTGCACTTACAGAGCTTACAGTGCAGTAGTTAGATGGCCATTAATTTCTGCTTAAAAGAAAGTAAAATGGTAGTTCTGCCACGTGAACATGGAAGAGCTACCGTGTTTCCCCGAAAATAAGACCTAGCCGGACCATCAGCTCTAATACATCTTTTGGAGCAAAAATTAAGACCCGGTCTTATGTAAGACTTACAGTAAAATAAGACCGGGTCTTATATTAATTTTGGCTCCAAGACGCATTAGAGCTGATTGTCCGGTTAGGTCTTATTTTCGGGGAAACACGGTAGTTAAGTGCCTGTAATAGAGGATTTGACTTGGAGAGGTCAGACTTGCTTTAAAAAAATAACACTACAGCTGAGCTGAAGTTTGGATGAGTTGAACTAGGTGAAGAGAGGAAGGAGAAATTTTCCAGATTAAACTAACATGTGCAAAGGCCCTGTGTAGAACACTCTGGAGGACAGGGGTGGACATGATGGTAGGTAAGTCTGGTAGGACTTCTTAGACCTTGCTCAGGACTGCTCTTTATCTCTCACCAGTGAGAATCTACTGGAAGATTTTAAAGCTGTGGTGGGGGACAGTGAGAGATTCACCTCTAAAAAGAAATAATCACTGTATAGTGGATGCCCATATACCAGTAAGGAGACTTGCAAAGATCGGATAAAATGGTGGGGCCAGAGTAACGAGTGACAAGAACTCTAGGGGTTGGTGAAGGTGATGTGTTTCATTCTGACACCTGTCACTGATTTGGTTGAGGGTAAGGACAGGAATAGGACACTCGTTTGACTCACATGGCATGCAAGTGGTGTGCAGTATGTACTCAGTAAGCATTTGCTGAATGAATGAGAGAACAACAGAAAGATACTGCAGTGGGTTCTAACAGAAATTCGCTGGCTATTAACACAGGCAGTTACATCCTTCTTCAAATCTGCTTGCCATTAATTTTCCTACTACGACAGCAAATCTTATTTTCGAGTTGAGGAAAGCAAGGATCAAACTATGGTTTACTTAGTAGGCATTCAGACACTGGACAAAGTGGCACAAAATCGTCTTTGTCACAAGTTATGGTGTTAACATTCTAGCAATGAGAAGCACTGTTAAATTGTATGTGTACAATCAGAAATTTATAAAATGAATTTATTTGAGCGAGAGATTGACAGGCTAGAAGGAAATACTCCAAATTACTACTATCTTTTGGTGACAAGAGAAGTGATTTTAATTTTCTTCACGTCCTACATTTGCTAAAGTGACAGTGGATTTGAATACAGCCATAAAACACAACTATAATTACACTGATTCTAATATCCTGTTTTCTTCCATTTAGGTCACGCTGCTGTGGTGTGTAAGCAGTTCTCACCCACCTAAAGGAGGGAAGCTTACTCTGCACTGGTGAGTCTGTTCCAAGGGAACCTGTAACTGCTCCCTAATTTAAGGTAGACTGTAGGTTGTGTGCCCATACCCTCTACTTTATATCAGAAAAGTAGGAAGTGTTTTCTACGGTGTGTAAAACGCTTTGGCCTTTATTTTAGAAGCAGTGTGAGGAAACTGCTAAATCTCTTCTCTTTTGGTGTTATTTTTATAAACTTACTATTTAAAAATGATAAATTTAGTGGATAAAAGAAAAAGGTTGTACGAGCATAACTGGGCTCTGAGTTGGAACTAAATAAGGTGTTTCATAAGTGTTTAATATATTAATAAATTAATAGATTTAGTTGCATATAAATAAATATGATTTCAACTGTTTGAAAGGTTTGGTTTGTCAACTAATTTTGTTCTCCCCTGTTGAAGGATGATTATATTTAAAAAGAATGGAGGTAACACTGGAAAAATCTCTAAATGATGCATACTATACTCATCCACGCTTTCTTAAAACACAACACAAACCAACAGCTACAATGCTTTTTATTTTAACAAAAAGGATAGAAGCCAGGTGAGGAATATAGGGGATGGTAAGAAAGGATGTAAAGTGTGGTGTGTCTCTGGACACCAGCCCTCTCTTCCTACCCCACACCCAGAAGTTATTAAATAATTTAAAGGACACCATTTACAGTACCGGAACACCATCAAAATACTTGTTTTTATCAGGGTCCAAAAATACAGTGATTATGAATGTGCCGTGACGAGTTACGAATTGTACAGGTAACAGAACTGTAGTCAGCAGTCCAACGGCGAGTGCAATGCCTTCAGTTAACGCGCTCGAGCACAATGACATTTCTGGCAGGGTCCACACCCCCAGGAAAAGGCAAAGCTAAGCATTTCATTTCTACATTCTAAACTCTGCGATCACAGAGCCCAGTTTAAAAGAAAGGTCACAGTGGATAAGAGATGCATATAAAAAATACAAGGTGTTCCTTTCAAATTAGAGGAATTGTGGGACTACATTCATTTTTTTTTTTTTTTTTTTACAAAATGCTATTTAAAAAAGGACAGAGACTCCAGTTCATGTTATGCTACAGGCTTAGACAGTGAATAAGTATATTGCATGTTTTGGTAGTTAGTCTTCAGGCTTCCTTTCATTTCCCCCCACAGCCCCAGGTTCCTTTAGAGTGAAACATGTGAGTCCTGAATAAACATATAAAAATGCATTTGCATCTCTCTTCTTGAACTCTGCAGACTTCAGGGCCTGCAAGTCATATATTCTACCATCCATGACCACAATTTTTTCTTTAGCTTTGTACACCTACTCTTGTATAACAGTGCATTGCACAAATGTACAAGAAAATACTGGTTTTAATCTATACAGTTTCTATAATAATTATGGAGTAAAATAAGTTAACTTTTCTAATGAGAATAGCTGACGGGCAGCATACATCTTTATTTTACATTTTAAAGTCTCTGCAGGCATCTACTTTGGTTAGTTATCAACAATCGTAACATAAGCACTGATCAGAGAACTGAGCAGCATTCCAATAACGTTAACAGATATATTATTTCTTTTTGAAATACTGGGAAAGCCCAGTTTTAAAATATTATTAAAATGTTCTAACATTTACACACTATGAAGAGTTAGAGCTAATAAAATAAAATTTCTTCAAAAATAATCTCGCAGCGCTCTTTCAGGCATGCTCTGAGACGTGATCACCAAACACCCATACCTTGAAAATATGACTATCACGTATTCACACATCCCAGCTCACACACACACAATTCCTTATACAGACTAAAAAAACAAAACAAAACAAAACACCCACACCCTTATCCCACATGTTGAAAAATCAATGGTTTTTGCAAATAAGTCTTTCTGTGTCTCTCGGACGATGGGATGTTCTTTATGTAGATGGTTAGGCGTCAACTGGAGACGATGCTTGTGGCTGCTACCAACCCAAGCAGCTTCGCAGGTCTTCAGCCAAAATGAACCGGCCTCGATTTCAGCCTCATCTCACCTGCTTTCCAATGTCTCAGTATTAGAGGCCACTATTGCAAACATTCTTGCAGTTCTTTCCTTTCTCCAGAAAGTAATGTTTGTATTTGTAGGCATCACTTTTAGCCCTTTTCTGTTCACGTAGGTTAAGTAATTTAAAAATCCCTTCTTCATACAGTTACTGTCAGAGGTATTGGCAGCTGTTAAACACTTAGTTTTTTTTTCCTTCTTCAGGTCTTTGATTCTGACACTTTACCTTGATAAAGTTTGACATTAGTTACGCTATGGTTGTGGATGCTGCCAGAAAAAGTTATCAGTGAATTGCAAGGGTTCATAAAAGGTGCTTGTTAATAGTCTTACTCATCGTCAGTTTCTTTCCTAAATGCCTGAAGTTTCTCAGAATCCAGTGCTCACCAAATGTCCCATTGGTTTGGCCTGTGCTAGAAGCTGGTATGATTGCACCATGCGTAGAGACTCTCTTATTTCCAGATTAAGTTCCATCAGTTTGTAGTTGGCTTCTGACATGTCCAGGTCAGAGCCTATAACTGCGAAGCTTCCTGTCTGGCCCAGAGTCTGGTGATGGAAATATATGTGTAACAGCGTCTGCACAGCGTCATCTTCACAACTGCCAAAGATATCGTTGGGCCAGAGAGACCTGAAAATACACAATACTTTTAAGTCCTGAGACTCAAGCAAGCATTTAAATCAACTACATTTTAATACCTATGACAACAAAATTTCCTTGCAAATCACTGAGCATGTGCTTTAATATCTGAGCAAACAGATTACTGAAAGTATCACTGAGAGTGTCATTTTAGCGATAGTTGTAGAAAAGAACCAAGTCATGTTTTCCATTTACAATGACGTGATATTGAAGCATCAAACTGAAAACCAAAAACCCAAACATTGTGAACTCCCAGTCCAGGTATAAAGGCATCTTCTTGAAACCCCCTCACATTTTACCTGAAAGCTTTGAGCTGTGCCACGGCTGACATATATTCCTTATTTTTCAAAGTTTCAATTAAAGAATGAATGGCAGTTTCTATAGTAGTTTGTGCAGCTTTGGAAATGTCAATTTCTTCGTTTTCTGAAGCAGACTCAGCTTCTTTCAGAATACTTTCCAGTTGGGCAAGTTCCTCTGACATGTTGATGACCTAAAACAAATAAATACACCTTAAAAGGCTCTATTTGTATATTCAGTAACAAAAAGCATTTACTTATGAAGATCAATTTGACGGTAGTAGTATTTTATTTTAAAGATTTTCAAATGTTAAACTTACATAAGGGCAGTTAATATTTTAAGTTATCTATTCAGTAGGGGTAAATAATTTTAGCCACCAAATAGCAGTCTTTAAATACTCTTGATAAAACAACAGGGGGTAGTAAGTATAATAAATGTTATATTGTAATAAATAAAACGGTGTAACTGATGTTTATATTGGTTTTAATGTGATAATGTACTTCATCTTGGATAGTAAAAATACATTTACTATAATAGGAGGATCATGAACATTTCTTTGACAGTAGAGGAAAGTCTTTATATTTTAAAAGGTTATTTATCCAGTGTATTTTATATAAACCAATATGTGTGTGTGTATTTTTAAAATTTTATCGTTTAAAAAGTGATAGCTTTAGTATCAGTGTCTGGTAATGGGGAAAAAAGGACTGAAATTACTTCTTTTGAATCTATTCATTACACGATTTCCAACAGTCAAAGTGTTTTTGATGTGCTTGCTTTTGTGTGTTACTAGAGCTACAGAAATAATATCTGAACAAGATGTTAGGGGGTTTCACAATATAATGTTATGTCCTCATTGAATTGATGTGCTCTACCAGACTTTTGATCACAGATGATGTTTCTGCTACTGCGACCTTTAAGGTCTTGAACCTTTTAACTGGTATCTCCTGTCTTATTTACTAATAGATCCGGAAATAGCACATCATTTCCAAAAACAATTCTGGGGGAAAAAAAGATTCACTATATGTGAATTCTGACTTCAACTCTTTACAAGATATATGTATACATGTATGTGTATACTTTAATTTTCTAGAATCAGTTACTAATGCCCAGTACAACTGAATATTTACCTCTGCTTCATTTTTTATTGTATTTACTTGGTTGATAAGTTTACAGTAGGCTTGGAACAGAAGTAGCAATTGAAAATGTAATTTGTATAACCTTCGGCAGAGCTCCAGTTCCTAGAAATAAATAACATTGCATTAAATTTAGGTGCTATTTTCCATATTTGACTAGACCACACATTTTCAATAAAAATTTATAAATAAATGTTAAAACTGTCTTGACATTTATTTTTCTGCAATAAGCAAGTTAATACAGTGTGAAGCTGATGAAAGACAGATGAAAGATGCTTTGAAGACTGATTAAAAAAATTCAAGATATTGTTGGTTACATAATTCTTTTTTAGTGTGAAGCACATTTTGGCATTAGACAAATAAGATTTTTTAAGCAGGCAATACATAGGATGCTTTAAAAAGGATTCACTATAACCTAAAATTTTAAATTCAAAGTTCAAATGCATATCCTTTTGCCCCATCAAGATGTATATATCTCACTGCATTTATCAGTAAGTGCTTCATAAGCAAAGTAAAATTGGATAACCTCTTACTTAAAAATGAATTTAAAAAAAACCAACACTTTGTAATCTCATTGAAATGAGACAATGAAATCAACATAAGCACTTTGATTTTTAAAGTTAAGAAATTTAAAAGATGTTAGTTATAAATGTATAAAAAGGCGACTGCTAGTTGTATATATTCATTATAAAATCTCCTTTTTAGAGGACCAAGGTTTCATAGGCAAGGGCTATGCAAACCTAAAGCACACACTACTGTTAAGTAGTCTGTGACAAAACATTGCTAGGTTACAAATGGACAAATGGCAAGTGAAAACCAGTTTGTCTGACATGGATAAGTAGTCTATAAATTAAGACAGGTCACTTACTGCTAGAATTTCCATTTGCTAAGCAAGAAGGTGATCGGGTCACAAAAATACAAAGGAAGAAAAAGACCAAGAATTAGTGTAAGAAATCATTTTAACTAGGGTCACAGATGTCCCAGGCAAACTGAAGAACACTTAATTATACCCCAAAGAAAAATTTATGATGCTATTTCCAGAATAAAACTTTTTAGACATTTACTGCACCAATCCATAGTGTTTTTAACACTTTGCCAAATAACTAAATTACATTTAGGCTATACTTTATTTTTGTGTAAAAGTTACAAAGCATAAAATCAAACTAATGTGATTTTGGGAAATCTGGCTATTATAAGTGGTTCTTATCTAGGTTTTTATATCCTTTCAAAACAAAAAAAAGAAAAGCCAATGTCATGAAATTTTCTTAGTAAAGTAGAAAATTCCAGATTAGAAAATGAATGAATTACTGTCAGTCTCAGAAAAGAATTGGCTTGTAATCTTATATAATAAATACTTACCCATGAGAAGATTATTTTTGGTGTGGCTCATTCTAGGCTTCCTATCTTTTACTGTCTAATTAGGTCCTATGTTGCCATTAATGGTGCTGAGTCAGAAGGTAAAATATTGAAAGCAGATGTGTTTTTAATTGCATTCCAAGTGTAATTTAGTAAACTTCAGAAATTCAACCCAACTAGGTTTGAATCAAATGAGATAATGTATGTGAAATACAGTGAAACATCTAGTTTATGGACTATTTAAAAATTGTTACATTAAAATGTCTACAGCAACTTGGACCTAGTCTCATTAATGGAGAAAAATGACTTCTAATTAATTAAAACAGCAACTGCCATAATGAAAATAATGCTTCTGAAGGTCCTTTTTGAAGCCTTTCTAAGTATTTTCCTCTGAAGGACTATTTATATAACATTTATTCCTATCAATTTAGAAAGGATTTGCTATGTAAAGGTGAACTTTAGCTCCATACTGCTTACCATAAATTACGTAGTTGTTCTGTGAACATTAATCGAGCAGAATCCATTGTCAAACTTATTAGCATATCTAAATTTCTGAGGTTTTACCTTATACAGTTTTACATGGCAACCAACAACTATTTGAGTTTTAAGTATTTTTTTCTTATTTCTCTTTGCATAAATAAAATAGAACTGACTTTACATACACATTCATAGCCTCTACTTTGGAATATAATGGACAAGAAATCACTGATAAAGTTTAAGATCACCATAATTGTAGGAAATAACACAAATGTAATTAATTGTATAGTTCTGAATTACCAGAAATGACATTAAGTATGCTAACACTACATATTTTAAACTATTGTTTTTTAAGTGTATTGAAGTTTGCATATACATTCTCTTTTCATTTACTTTTTAATATTTATTGATTGCTTATTAGACAAAAAGACTATACTGGTACACAAGGACAAATAGCAGATAATGTATAAAAAAGGTCCCCCTCCAATGTGAAAGGGGGAGATAAGATGTAAATGAAATCTTAAATGTACCGAGTTTTCAGTTTTTCACTTAGTAGAAAACCTTTAGCTTAACTGATGTAGGCTCTTGGAGATGGAACTCATTTTCTTCAAGGTAGAAGGGATATAAGTCTAACCACCTAATTTTTATAGGAAAAGGGGGTTTGTTACTTGCTTAAGCCATGCAATTAAATAGTGGCAAGAGACTTAAGCATAAGACTTGACACAATAAACTGCATAGAAGAAAACATAGGTACTAAACTTATGGACCTTGGGTTCAAAGAGCATTTTATGAATTTGACTTCAAAGGCAATGGAAGTAAAAGCTAAAATAAATGAATGGGACTATATGAAACTTAAAAGCTTCTGCACAGCAAAAGAAACCATCGACAAAATTAAGAGGCAACCAACTGAATAGGAAAAGATTTTTGCAAACAGTGCCTCTGATAAGGGGCTAATATCCAAAATATACAAGGAACTCATGAAACTCAACAACAAAAAACAATCCAATTGAAAAATGGGCAGAGGACCTGAAGAGACATTTCTCCAAAGAGGACATACAAATGGCAAATAGACATATGAAAAAATGCTCAACATCACTAATCATCAGAGAAATGCAAATAAAAACCACAATGAGATATCACCTCACCCCAGTCAGAATGGCTATCATCAACAAGACAAATAGTAACAAGTGTTGGAGAGGCTGTGGAGAAAACGGAACCCTCATACACTATTGGTGGGAATGCAGATTGGTGCAGCCATTATGGAAGGCAGTGTGGAGGTTCCTCAAAAAATTACGAATAGAATTACCATATGACCCAGCAATCCCTCTCCTGGGTATCTACCCAAAAAATCTGAAAACATTTATACATAAAGACACGTGTGCTCCAATGTTCACTGCAGCTTTGTTTACGGTGGCCAAGACATGGAAACAACCAAAATGTCCTTCGATAGATGAATGGATAAAGAAGTTGTGGTATATATACACAATGGAATGCTATTCGGCAGTAAGAAAAGATGATATAGGAAACATTTGTGAAAACATGGATGGATCTTGAGAGTACGATGCTTAGCAAAATAAGTCAGACAGAAAAAGCAGAGAACCATATGATTTCACTGATATGTGGTATATAAACCAAAAACAACAAGAGAACAAGACAAACAAATGAGAAACAAAAACTCACAGACACAGACAATAGTTTAGTGGTTACCAGAGGGTAAGGGGGGTGGGGGGTGGGAGATGAGGTAAGGGGGATCAACTACATGGTGATGGAAGGAGAACTGCCTCTGGGTGATGAACACACAATGGGATTTATAGATGATGTAATACAGGATTGTACACCTGAAATCTATGTAATTTTACTAACAATTGTCACCCCAATAAATTAAAAAAAAAAAAATAGTGGCAAGAACAAAATTTGAACCAAAGGGTCTAATTCTACTTTAGGGTTAATTCCTTATTTTGCCTCATTTCTTTCTTTAAACACATGATTTGACAATTTCTTTGCAATAGAGGATTTGCTTAGGATAGGTTAGCTTCTCTGAGCCTCAATTCCTTATCTGCAAAATGGGGATAATTATAGCATCTACTAGACAGAGTGTAAGAATGGAGACAATGAATGTGAAATTCTCATTTAGCACAGTGCCTGGCAAATAGTTAACATTTATTGAGAGTATACTATATTTTCTCAATATTTCACTTATTAAAACTTCAAATTTTTTAATAACAATACTTTTACAGTGACTAGAAATCAATAACCATCTAACTGGCATTGAAAAAGATTAGAATTCTGATGTCAAATGCAGGGGTCATTAATTGATGAATGCGTCTTGCTCATATGAAGTTGCACTCCTATTGGAATAATTTGTAGGTCTTAATTTATCCTTAATATAATGTATGTGTTATATATATGTGCACTTTTCTCTAAGAAAATGTATTTGTTATTTTCACTGTTTTTTATTTATATTAGCAAATACATTATAGTTTATCCAATCAGAATTTCATGTTTAGAAAGGCTAATGTGGCTATATATAACATCACTCTTAGGTTTGCTTTCCTGATCAGACAATTTATCAGCAGAAAACTAATGCAGAACAAAACATTCTTTAAAGAGACAGATGCAACTAAAAGTTAACTTGGACTGTCCAGATATCCATCAAGCTTATCTGTTGGATGTTATTAAGGTTCAGTCACAAGCTGCTCGTTCATTTTTATTGAAGTGAATTTTTCATTACTAAGCCAATATTTCCTTGAACCTAACTTTTACAAAGACTGTTCTGATAACAAAAATGAAAAGGTGTTACAAATATTCTTTATTCCTAAGAATATCAAAGGTCATTTGAGCATACATTATTTTGCCTAATATAGAAATATAGCAAAACTAAGAATAAGAAACTTACTTGTGCATCTGTGTTGATCCTATACATGTCTTCTTTGGCACCAAATGTCCTCTTACAGTTGTCTAACCACTGAAGAAATAAGTAACAGTAAATGTTAGTACAGTCAGTGTACAATGAACAGTGGCATTGGTAACATAACAGCCTGTGCATATAAACAACTAACTTGAAATCTAATTTGAATTTCCAAGACTGGCTGTAGACATAGACTTTCATCTCCTTTTGAGTCTAACTGTTTATATGCAACAAACCAAAGCAGGAGGATGATACTGTCAGTGTAACCAGATGTCACACTTGTGAGCGCTTACAGGAGGAAATGCAATGCAGGGTCTTCTCAAGTCCAGGAACCTGTGCTCCACTTCAGTAAAGAATAGTCTTTATTTTGCAGGTTTTATTGGAAATCTCCACAGTCTATACCTGACCTTTGCTAGTGTAAGATGGGAAATGAAAGATGTGCTTCCCCTCCGGTCAATGTGATAAAGGCAACTTAGAAAGAATTAACAAGGTTCGCCTGCTTATCAAAGTGTAATTCTCAGAAGACTGGTGTCAGTTTTAATTAGTGAAACAGAAACCCAAGTCCCTTTTAAATCTTGTTTATATTTCTTGTTTCTTCCCTTTTTGGACAGTAATGAATGACAAACATGTTATCTCCAAAGAATATTGGATACAGAAACCAAGGGTTGTTTTGACTTATTCAGGGGCTATTCCTAAAGCCGGATATTTATTTTAAGGTACCTTTTCTTTGGTCAAATAAAAATAAGATAATAGCATTGAGATTTAGTGGGAGAAAAATGTAGTCACAGAATGGTCAAGCTGAAGTAAGCTGAGAGCCTTGAAGTAAGCTCCTAGGTTTTGACAGTTTGACATTATTAATATTATCAGTTCTTTGGAATTCCGAGTTCTTTTTTATTAGGGGTGATAGATTAAACATAAAAATACAAATATATATAAGAAATCGTTAGGACTTTTATCGTTAGGACTTTGAGGAAAACTACTAGCTACAGTAAGTTTAACTCTTTGAAAATACGTCAGTACCAGACATTTAAAATTCTCAATTGTAGCTTACGGTTCTACATGCAAAGAATTAAAATGAGACCTCTCAGTTATTTCAAAACAATCTCTCTGACCTTTGTCTCTTTTATCCCCTTCCCTCAGACGGCACCAGCCCTTGGGCTCTTTGCTTGACAACATCTCTAAAGAAAAACATGTTAAGCTTTCCTAGTGACACACAGCTGCTGGCAGCCATTGTCAAACTACCCAGAAGATTTCTTTTATATCAGAAAAATTCAGTCAACATCTATCATAGAATTTGTATACCTTTATTCATACAAAATGTTAAAATGCTTATACATTTAATCATCATCACTAATCCAGTCCAGTTTATCCAAGTATGCTAATAAATTTGGAAAAAGTAATTTCAATTGATTATTTAATGGCCTGTTCTTACTAAATCATTTTATATACTGTATGCCCAGTGATATGGCATTTTGGGGGCACTATTTAACATAATTATTTCTGATTTTTATTCTGTTAAAAGACAAGCCCTAACCCTTCAGTCCCAGGGGCTGTATACTCCCTGGAAAGTACACGTCTACACCTTTTCAGCCAGTGTACACAGGACGCAGTAGGTGGTTTGTGTACAGCATAACCTCCAGTCCACATCTAATCAGTGTTCCTGTCACGATGTTTTCTTTACTTAAGGCTCAGATGAAGGTTAAAATTTAACCTGAGAGGTTTGTCTTCTGGACATGATGGAGTAACTTGTAGAAGGCAAATCTTCTAAGGACAGCTATAGAAGCTGAAGGCCATCAGCCAGGATTTAGGGAGTTGGAGCAAAATGCTGAAGGGAGCCCTACACCATTCCCAGTGCTTACCGTAGGGGTTAGAGGTTGAACAGCAAGTGCTGGCCCTCCTTTTAGCTTTCCGAGCAGCACCACGAAGGTCGGCAAGAACAAGCGCCTTATGAAAGGTGGCAAGAAGGGACCCAAGAAAAAAGTGGTTGACCCACTGTCTAAGAAAGATTGGTATGATGTGAAAGCACTACTGTATTTCCCCAAAAATAAGACCTAGCCAGACAATCAGCTCTAATGCGTCTTTTGGAGCAAAAATTAATATAAGACCCGGTCTTATTTTACTATAAGATCTGGTATAATATAATAAATATAACATAACATAACATAACATAACATATAATATAAATACATAATGTAATACAATGCCTGGCCTTATATTAATTTTTGCTCCAAAAGACGCATTAGAGCTGATTGTCTGGCTAGGTCTTATTTTCGGGGAAACACGGTAGCTATGTTCAATATGAGAAATATTGGGAAAACACTAGTCACAGGAACTCAAGGAACCAAAATAGCATCTAATGGTCTCAAGGGTCGTGTTTTTGAAGTGAGCCTAGCTGATCAGCAGAATGATGAAGTTGCATTTAGAAAACTCAGGTTAATTCCTGAGGTCGCTCAGGGTAAAGACTGCCTGACTCATGTCCATGGCATGGATCTTACCTGAGACAAAACGTGCTCCATGGTCAAAAAATGGCAGACCATGATTGAAGCTCATGCTGATATCAAGACTACTGATGGTTATTTGCTTCATCTATTTTGTGTTGGTTTCACTAAAAAATGCAACCATCAGCTTTGGAAGACCTCTTATGCTCAGCATCAGCAGGTCCACCAAATCCGGAAGAAGATGATGGAAATCATGACCTGAGAGGTGCACGCAAACAGCTCGAAAGACATGGTCAATAAACTGATTCCAGATAGCATTGGGAAAGACACAGAAAAGGCGTGCCAATCTATCCACTCCATGATATCTTTGTTACAAAAGTCAAAATGTTGAAGAAGCCCAAGTTTGAATGGGGAAAACTCATGGAGCTTCATGGTGAAGGTAGCAGTTCTAGAAAAGCTACTGGGGAGGAGACAGGTGCTAAAGTTGGATGAGCTGATGCATATGAGCCCCCAGTCCAACAAAATGTTTAAAATTCAGACTTTTCATGGTGACAAACCTGCTGATGTTAAAAAAAAAAAAAAAGTGCTGGACCAAAGTTTCACTAGGCTAGAAAAACAGGGTTATCAAAGGTAGGGAGGTATTGAGGGCCAAGATCACGGAGAAGAGAAAACTGCAGAGAAGGGAGCCCAGCGTTTTCCCTTGGGAACAGCTATTCCTCCATCATGTTCAAGAGGAAAGGCTAAGAAACCAAGGAGCTGCATCTGGGAATCTAAAAGAATAAGCAGATTTCTGGTCTTATGGTACTGGGAAGACAAAAATTGTTCAATCCTGCCAAGATGATGGGGCCCTGATAAACACCTCACAGGCTTTCACTCATGATCCTTGGAAGACTCAGGAATAACAATTGGATGTATAACTAAAAAAGTTATTAGAGGGGAAAAATTGAATACAAAATATTTGGTTGATAGAAAACATAAGAAAGGAGAAAAAAAGGAAAGAATAGATGGGACAAGAAATAGTGATATGGTAGCTCAGGAATGAATCAAGGTTCACACCCCTCCCTCCATACAAATATTTAATTGATTCAGGACAATTTCTTAGAAAGAACATTCTTTTCCTACTGCATTGCATAGCACCTTTGCTGTAAATTATATGACTATATATGTGCATCTGTTATTGGATTCTCTATTATATTCCATTAGTTTATTTGTCTATTCTTATGCCAGTATTATACTCTTTTGAGATTTTTAATAGGTCTTACTGGCTGGAAGTCCACTCTGTTGTTTAGACCTTATTCTTCACAGACAAGGTTTGGAGACTTTTTCTGTAAAGGGCAGATGGTAAATATTTTAGGTGTTGCAAACCATTATTTTCTCTGTTGCAACTATTTAGCTCGGTGATGCAGTGCAAAAATAGCCACAAACAGTATGTAAATACGTGGGATGGCTATGTTCCAAAAGAACTTTATTTACAAAAACAGGCAGTGGGCCAGATATGACCCAAGGGCTATAATTTGCTAAAATGTGTCCAAACTGATTGTTTGTCCTATTATTAGCTAATTGTATTTCCATATAAGTTGTAGCTTAGCCTATCAATTTTCATTAATAGACCATCTGAGATTTTGAATTAGATTAAATCTAGAGATCATTTTGTGGAAAAATGACATCTTTACACTATTGGGTCTTTTGACATGGACATGGTAAAAAATCCTCCATTTATTTAGCTTTAATTTTTCTTTGTGATATTTGGGGTTTTCTGTGTGGAGGTCTAGTGCATCTTTCACTAGATTTCTTTGTAGGTATTTGATGTTTTCCTATTGTAAATGGTGCCTATTGCTGTATAAACCAAGCACCCTAAAACTTAATGGCTTAAAACCAGACAAATCTGTGTGTTGACCGGGAGCGTCTTCTGCTTTTGCCTGAGTCTAGTTATCTCTAGTCCCAAGTCGGCCTCACTTATGTGCCCGGCACGCGGGCTGTCATGGCTGGGATGCCTCCATTCTCCTCCACATGGCCTCTCATCCTCGAATAGGCTAGAGGTCAAATAATTTTCCAGTTTTTATTCCAGTTTACACTCTGACCAGCATGACGGCAAAAGCAGAAGCTACAAAAGGCCTCTTATGTGTTTCTGAGTCTCAGAAGGTGCACAGCATCATTTCTGAATTTAATTCGTCAGAACAAGGCACAAGGTCACCCCAGACTTAGAAGTGGGGAAACAGACTCCATCTCTTAAAGGGAGGAACAGCAAAGGGGTGTGGACAGAGAGAGGCATGCTTCATCAGGGTCATTACTGTAACAATCTACCACAGCTTCCAAGGGAGGCGAACATTGCTGAAGAAACAAATGCACTAACCAAAATGGAAAAGACTGATAATTTGGAATTAATTAAAGTAAAAAACTTTTATTCATCAAAAGATGCTATTAAGATAGTGCACTGGCTGAGAGAAAAATTTATAATTTATAATACATATATCCAATAAAAGGCTTGGGTTTAAAATAAAGAACTCCTACAAATCAATAAGAAAACCACAAATAAACCATTTACAAAAATGGGCAAGGTACTTGAAGGCACAATTCACAAAATATCTAAATGAAGATATCTATGTGGAAAGGTGCTCAAACAGTCATCAGGGGAAATGCAAAATAATATCATGAAATGCTACCACACACCCACCAGAATGACAAAATTTTTAAAAGTTGACAATCTTGGTGGCAAAGATAAGAAGCAATGGTAACTCTTATATATACTTGTGGAGGGATTGTAAATCGATACAACCTCTTTTAGAAAGGTGTTTGGCAGAAACTACTCAAGTTGAACATACGTATATCCCATCCCTCAGCAATTCCACTCTTACGTAGATACTCAACAGATATGTGAACATATATGCGCAAGACATGTATGAGAATACACATAGTAGTACTATTACTTGTAGGACAACCAGATCTTTCCTGAAATTGAAAACTATTTCCTCTTCTCCAATCTGTCATCATTCTTTCAGTCCAAATATAAGATTCTTTCTCCCCAGGGGAGAAAGACCTAATATAAGTATTTTCTCATACCATATTCTCTCCTTGAAATAATCCCCAATCTAAAATTACCATCTGTCAAGGCCTAAGGTTATATGTCTATTCCATGAAGTTTTCCTATTAGTCCCAGTGAGCTTTCTTTGGAAATCACAGTCTGGCTTCAGTTTTCTGTTAGACCTGTACAATTTTCGGAAGTCTCTTTCATTGCCAGTACTTTTACTTATGGCTATAAATTAACACTTTACTTTTGTTACTAATTATTCATATATCATATTTGTACCTTATATTCTTATCTAGAATATTAAAGGAAGAAGAGTCAAGTTTTATAGTTAATTCTTCATTAAGCCTTTATGTGTGACAGATACTTAATACTTACTGAAAGACTTTTCTAGAAAAATAATGTCTACTGTATACAGTTTGTGTAAAGAAGAGAAGCATTTTTTTCTTTTAAGTTTTTCTGCTCATGCTAATGGAAAACATTTACTCTCAGAGAAAAGAACTACTGTGTTTTGCAGTGCCGGACTGGAGTCAAATAAATATTTCTTAGTAGGTAATAGCTATAATCTACTACATGCTCATTTATTTCTCCCTTTGCTTGCCTCCGCGTGCATGTACACACACACACACACACACACACACACACACACACACGGGAAAGATCACAACTTTGTCACAGGTTGCAGATTTTCTAGACCACAATATAATGTATTCTCAGAGAAATACTGTTTTTATTGCCCCACTTGCAATGTTGACAGCAACTATCCAATCTACACATAGAATATTTTTATAAAGCTATAGTTTTACATTGAGCTCTTAGAGGGTCAATTTCTAAAAGCCAGAGATAAGAATTCACTGGATAGAGAGCTCAAAGGCCCCCACCATTCTCAGTAAAACCCTGAGGCAAGGGCTAAGAAGTCCTCTTTTCTGTCTCAGCTATTCAGCTGCCAGGTTAACACTTCTGGTGTCAAAAGCAAACAACTCTTCACATGGTAAAAACGGACTCACCTGCTCAGCTGCTTCTCTTTTGGCGTTGTATGTATCCAGGTGTTCTTGTAACTCCAAAACACTAAACTTGAGTGTTTCTAGCAAATCACATGATATCAGCTGTCAAATCAGAAACATATTGATCCAGGTTACCATTTCTGATCAGTCATGAGACTGCCAACTTTTGGGTCACGGAATTTCTGTTAGTTGGTTTGTGGCCCATCTTGGCACCAGTGCCCCTTACCGTACTCTGTCGCATACCTAGGGCTGACCTTTCAATAAAACAGAGTCGGAATGCAGTGGGATTTAAGAGTGTCAGCAAGGACTAACAGGCCTTCAAATGATTTCAAAATCTGGCTCAGGCAAGAAACTGCACGTTAGTATACACCTTAAAGGCAATACCACTGAAGCTTCTTAAACCTTAATTCTCTAAATATTTTAATACATAATCTTTGAATGTGCTCGGAAACAGGATGGGAAGACCAAGGAGCTCTGGGGTCTTCATGGGGGAAGGTCTAGCCCTCTCCTACCCAATTTATTCAGGAATCAGGAGAAAAGTACATATCTCTAGAGCATGACTTGTTACTTCCCCATCGAGGACTCTGTGGAGGGTGAGGCAGGGAGGGGTCAGAACCAGAAATAGTCACAAGTCACTGCATAGAATATACTGGAATTGTATTTTGCTAGGTATTTATAATCAAGTTGAAAATATGAACTGATATACTTTAAAAATTGTAAATTACCTTTTAAATAGTCCATGTATTGAAGGACATTCAAATTTAGTATTTATAATGAGCCCTCAAATAAAAACTTACTGTCTCGGCGTCCACAAAGACTGTTGGGCATTCTGAACACGTCATCATCACTTCCAGTGAACTTTTGAATTTGGTACCAATGCGCTGCAGACTCTCGCCAAGAAAGCTGACTGCCTCGTCAGTTATGTCTCCAAACTTTCTCTGGATTGTCTGTGGAGAAGGGCATTAGAAAAAGTTTAATATTTCACAAGAAGGCCTCTTATCATCTTTAAGTAAAGAAGTGTAATTTATTAACTAGGGCAACTTTTTCTTTACAGTATGACTGTAATTATATTCAGGATTCTAATAACTGATCGGTAAATCCATGTTTTTAGGTACCTCTTTAGGAAACATGATAATTTCTAAAAATGATCAAAGATTTATAAAGAGTGTTACTGAAAAAAGAAAACTACTGATACACGCCATTTGTGCCCCCATTTCTGAGATGTTTTTCATCAGGAGAGACAGAAAGAACACATATGCTGCACACCCTTTGAAATAAAGTCCTCACATGTCTGAGGAATTAGCTCCTCTAAAGTTCCACTGGTAAGAAATTTCCGGTCAAAGCCGTTTACTATCCTTGACTATGGGCTGCCATTGACTTTAACTAGAGTCATAAAAATGCATTAAGAGTAATAACATCTTCTCAAAACCCAAGAATATTCATTTCAAATAAAACAATCAGACAGTACCTGACCCCTAGTGAGCACGCAATGAATTAGACTATTTGATACGTGATATAATAATTACACAAAAAGTTAATGTGTCCCTACATGTACATGGGTAGCACTGTTAGATGCTATTATGATTAGCTAAAAAAAACAACAGCATAAACCACAGTCTTGGGCATCATGAAGTTTAGAATATCATTGGAAAGAAAATAAAATAAACTGAAAACCAAGTAGCATTATGAAAGTACAGAATTCATAAATGCTCCAATTAACGCGCACTGAAGACCTTCCAGGAGGGAGACTGGAGGTTGGAGTGTTTGGGAAAGCCTCAGGGATAATATGTACTTAGCAGGGTCTTCCAGGACGGACAAAATGTGCTCAGGTAGGGAGGAAAGGCGGTAGGTAGTTTAGAGGATAACAACTTACATGGTGGCATTCCTCTGTGCCTTACTTTCCCTGGTTACAGAATGTTAAAAATACCTCTACAGTCCATAGACGTGTTGTAAGCATTACATACTTACTGTAAAGCACTCAGCATAGTGCCTAGGACTGGGGGCAACCTTAGCTAAAATTTTTAAGGTCCCCGACACAGTAATGAAAGTTCGTTAAATGAAAGCCAGTTCATTTAGTACTAAATTATACACTGTTTTATGATAGTGAGTGTAAGCGCCTTGAAGGCAGGGACCCTGCT
Organism: Rhinolophus sinicus; assembly: GCF_036562045.2. NCBI lineage: Eukaryota > Metazoa > Chordata > Mammalia > Chiroptera > Rhinolophidae > Rhinolophus > Rhinolophus sinicus. The sequence goes on from NC_133752.1 coordinate 79,370,747, forward strand.
TTCTATTGGTATCCCTGCCGGTGCCCAGTATGCTAGAGAATTTATCAGTTGTTGTTCTGAAGTTTTATTCCAGTTGCCTTAAGGGAGGTAGCTGTAGTAGTCACTGTATAAAGTACTAGCAGTACTACAATGCCACAATGTAAATCGAAATATCATTATCTTAGGGAAAAAAAATTTTTTTTAAAGAAAATCAGTGGCAATATTAAAATCTGAGATACTGATTTTAGACCAAAAACTAGATAACTATATCAGAATATGAATTGAGAAACCTTAAGCCTCACTTACCTGAAACAACCTGGAAAACACATGAAAAGTAAACACTGCACAGGATCCATCGGTGTCAGACAGCATCTGATTGACATGGCAACGCCAGGCTTCCTCTTCATCATCGTATGCGACTGGCTGAAAAGCGGCTATTATGGCCGACAGGAACGGTGATGGCAGAGGTGACGTCTGTACTTCTGGAAAACCATCTTGCTCTTCCTCCTCTTGGCTGTTAACATAAATATCGCAGTAATCGTTAACACTACCTTAGAAGAATAGACTCAAGTACTTACAATAGTTTTAGTCATCCAACATAGATTATTTTTTATCAGTGTACAGCAACTTAAACTTTGTAAGAAAGCATGACTGAGCAGATTTCTATGTGCTTTCTACTTAGCATCTTTGGAATTAGACATCTAATTTCACCTTAAAACAGCCCTAGTCCTATAATATGCTGGCACTAGGGACTAATTTCAGTAAAGTCTATGAATAATTCAGATTAGAATGCTTTCATCTTAAACAAACAAACTCATAGATACAGACAACAGAATGGTGGTTACTCGGGGGTGGGAGGTGGGGTGAAGGAGGATGAATTGGATAAAGGATCAAATATATGGTAATGGAAAAAAACTAGACTTTTGGTGGTGAGCATGCAATAGTATACAGATATCAAATTATAATGTTGGATACCTGAAATTGATATGTTATTAACCATTAACTCAATAAATTTGAAAAAAAAGAATGCTTTCATTTTAAATGGTCAGTTTTGGAGGTTTTTTATTTGAACAGGCCCAAATTGATGATGACAATATTGAAAATTTTTGGTCATGTACTTTTTTATCTAGGGCTGTGTCAAGTGCTTTACATGGATTGTTTCATTCAATCTTTCACAGCATCTCTATGAGGTTTAGGTACTATTACCTCAGTTTTCCTGATGAGGACAAAACATATAGAGAGGTTAAATAATGTGACTAGATTATTGGGTAGGAAATGACAGCACCAGAATTTGAACCCAGGACTATGGGTTCAAACCCGACATTAAAAGCCATGCCACATACTGCCAGCTCCGCAGTTTTGTGAGCACATATTATGTGCCTGGCAGTAACAGATTTGCCTCAAAAGAAACATAAGACCTAGCCATTTCTTTAAGGAATGTATAATCCCAACTGTCCAGATAATACAAAAATGGACCAACGAAAAAAGACAAAGATTTGGGATGGACAGTCTGTGAAGAAGTGTGTAACTCTGGGTCTTAAAGATGAAAAAGAGTTTGAGTCAGACACTTCATAAAGAGATGTTACTCAAGGTCTTAAAACCTTGAGTTTCACATTACAGGGTAGCTCTCTGTAAGGATTTACAGAAATTACAGAGTAATTCATATGGAAGAGAGGAATCTGAGTAAAGGCTGGGGGAAGATAAAAATAAAGCAGACATTTGAAGTTTAAAGTTATACGTTATATAAAAAGGTTAATTTTTAAAATGCCACTGTGGTGATTGATTTGGACAAAATCGGGCCTGTAAGCTTGAGTAGATATACCTCTATATTTGGTAGGGATGCTCTGTTCTAGTCCAGCTTCAGTACTTGGCCAAAGTCAACTATTTGGCTTCAGCCTTTTAGTAAATGAGTGAGTACAGGACACAGGCTCTGTCATATCCAAATCAATACTACCGTGTGTCCCCGAAAATAAGACTTAACCCGACCATCAGCTCTAATGCGTCTTTTGGAGCAAAAATTAATATAAGACCCGGTATTATATTACAAATTATATTAATTTGTATTATATATTATATTATATATATTATATTATATATATTATAATTATATTAGATCCGGTCTTATAGTAAAATAAGTATATTAATTTTTGCTCCAAAAGACGCATTAGAGCTGATGGTCCGGCTGGGTCTTATTTTCAGGAAACACGGTATGAACAAGGTGTGTCACCAAGATTTCTTCTTAATATCTGAATGTACATTTTCAAATGCAGGTAGGCATTCTAGATATACTGAGTGGAAAAATTCCTCATGTGTTGTATATGTTAAAACTGTATTAATCATTTGAACTATAACTAAATAATTTTTATTGCAGGAGTAAAACTGACATACTTGATTACTAAATATTGATTTTTGTGTAAAAATAATTATCAAGAGCTTCAAATTATTGAATAGGGAAACATTTAAAAGGAACAATCTAACAACATCTGACAGTACTGTGAAATTATCAATTCTGCCCATTTTATGTCAAACTTGAAAAATTGGACCACTGATAATGAAACTGTAAAATAATTTTTAGATGGTATTTCAGATTTATTCTGCTATCACAGAAGTTCATTCCATGATTTTGATACTTGGACCTGGCCGTGGCCCAATACTGATTTTAACATTTGGCTATTGGGCATTCTGCCAAAATAGGTATTTGGTGTGCTTCTAAATATATAATGCCACTCACTATGCTTTGAGAATAGCCTGTTTATTTTTCTTTAAGTGAATAAACAGAAAATAACTCATCATAGTAAGTCATTTTATCTTTAAAAATGAAAACAGTATGATTATAGACTAAACTATGCACAGAAATGAACTAGGTTAGATGGTCATATTTGGGAGGCGATGGGAGAGAAGATATCATCTCGTTCAAGTGTTTGTGATACTGTCTTCTCACCTAGACAGTCCAGAGAAATCAGCTTCTTCTTCTTCACATCTTTCATCCAGTTCTTTCAAAGCTAAGGTAACATCTTCTTCACAGATAGACTCTGAGTAGCTTTCAGGAGCTAGAGCCTCTGGCATGTCAGTTTCCTCTAAATCAAGAATTCCTTGACACACAAGAGAATCCTGCTGTTCTTGAATTATATATGACCCTTCATCTTCAAAGGCTGTAATAACCTGTTCCTCCTTTAATACTGAACTTGTATCCTGTAAAACAATCATATTTTCATGGACTTTAACTAAATATTAAAACACAGATAATTTTATCAACATAGAATGACTTTTGCCATCAATATACATCTATTTTATTAAGTTGTCTTCATTTCCACAGTTTAATTTTATAAAATTGCTTTTTTAAAAAGTGCCCCAGGTTAAAAAACTGTTGAAACTAACATGTTTCACCTATCGCCACAAAGAAACTACAAGAAGTTCTCTTAATAGGATTTAGACGTTTACTGAGAAATATATCCTTTGGTAGAATATCTTCTCATACGTATTCTATCTAATTCTACACAAAAAGTTTATATTATTACTATAAATTCTCTCTTATTTGAAATGTAATTTCTTTCATTATACCTGAACATTATATGCAGTGAATTCTGGATATATGGAGGGGGAATACTTCAAATTGTTCACCCACTGGTCCTGTGGGCTGCATACAAATCAAGTACAGGTCCCGACCAATTAGGAGGACGCTGAACTTAAATGACTGGCAGTCTTACTCGTAGAAATGAGCTGAATACTTGTGATGTAAGATTGTTGTTAGGTAATAAAACCACAGTACCTCATTTCAGGTTTAGTACCAAGAATGCTTCATCACTAAATTAGAGTTCAGAAAACACTGGGAAATTTTAGACAGTTTTATTTTTGAAAATTAAATGAATTGCAAGCTCATTTATCAAATAGACTGACTGCATTCTAACCTGTAAGAAAATGATGACGAAAATATGTGTTACAAACTATATTCCTATCCATTGTAACATTACTGAAATATTGTTGCTACATGCCTAGCATGGAATATTGTTGAATAAATGAACAACCACTTTTAAAGAAGAAAAAGACCGCCAAGTTGTATACAATGACGGTGTCAACACCAGTTTCAATTTGCATGGATATTAGATTAATCAGTTTAAAAATAAACACTACTGGTCTCCTATAGTTTAGGAATAACGATCAGCTTCTTTCAGTACTTAGACCTAAGTTACTACTTAGTTTTATAGTCATTTCTTATCTCATGCTCATAGATAAAAATAGAATTTTCCTTCCAAAATATGAAAGGTAAGTGAAAGTCAGAACCCTTGACTTTAGACCAGCCTGGGCCTTAACTTTATTCATCTGTAAAATTCATTTCTAAAATAAAAAGGATTTTGACCAGATTCTGGGTTGGGTGCTCTTGAGATAAATAACTGACTAACCACAATTAGTTTATAATCTAAAAATGAGGTTAGGGTAATATACAAATGACAGTAATGTAGAACAGAGTATGGTCAGTGTATAGTAAATATCATAAGTGACATACAAAGGACTACTGGTACTCGGAAGGGGATCACATGTGGTTGAAGCAATCGAGACTCATCTCTTAGGAGAAAATAACGTATCATGTGCTTTGACAAAGATGGGGGAGTGATAGTATTATGAACTGGTTGTTTCTGTCCCCCCAAAGTTCATATGTTGAAACCTTAACCCTCAATATGACGGTATGTGGAGGTAGAGCCTTTGGGAGGTGGGGAGGCCATGAGAGTGGAGCCCCCGTGAATATAATTAGTGCTCTCCTAAGAGGCCTGAGAGGTAGCGAGCTCTCTTTCCACCAGGTGAGGACACAAGAAGAAGACATCCGTCTGCTACCAGGGAGAGGGCCCTCGCCAGACACTGAATTGGCCGGCACCTTGTTCTTAGACTTCTAGGCCTCCAGAACTGTGAGAAATACATTTCTGTTGTAGATAAGCCACCCAGTTTATGGTGTTTTGTTCTAGTAGCCCAATCTAAGACTAATAGTTTTTCAGGGAAAAGGAATTAGAAGTTGTCAAAGGCACAGAAACATGGCAGGAAAACACAAAGTATGCAATGAAGGGAATGAGTCTTCACAGAAGAACACTTTTTAAATAATATAAGAGATTCATTCCTTAGTCATTCCAATAGCTTATATTCAATATACTCTAAAGTTTCCATCTGAAATTTTCTTATTTAATGATTTGGCCATTAAAGGGATAAGCATAGTTATCTGGAAAGACAGTTTATGTGATAGTACTAGAGACATTCTACACCAAGAATTTTTATTGGTGTTAATTTTTCCTTCTACATCAATTTCAACATATCATGTTGAAATAATCCACCAGACTTCTTAGTTTGATACCCTCATTCTTCATTAGTTTATACCCATATTTGGTCATCGTTTGTTCTTGAATAATTTGAGGATTGATGTTTTATCTGTAATTATTATTATATAACACACACTGAAATTTTCTAATGACACCTAGGTTTCATGAAGAAGAGTGCTTTTGGGCTAATAGAATGGATTCTATGCTTATATGTAGATTATGAAAATCAAATTTTCTTATTAGACAGACACACACACACACACACACAGAGACACACACTTTATTATAGTCAAAGATTCATTTCCTATAAGGAATAATTTCTGTCATCAGTGACTGGTCTCAAACTATTATAAACACTAGAAGAAATCCTCTATAAAGATTCCTCTAATAAACACAAGTGCAGAATTTAATCCTTCCTAGAGCCCAGAAGTTTCTGTCATGACATGAAACACTATAGCTTGTTCTATCTTCCTGATATTAATGTAACTTAAGGGAAAAAAATTCAAATAAATATTTCTAGGAATAGATTTTTTTCTGTAGTCATAAAATATTTCACCTATTAAAATTATATTTAAATAACAGACTTCTGGTTTTGTTTCATATCTTGGTGCTTTCATACTTTTTTTAAAAGCGGGCAATTTTGGGTTATTTGACACTATTGGGCACAGCAAGGTGAAAACAAATTAGAATAACATATCCAACAGACACAAACTTGTATTAGTCTCTTGTGGACAGCATTCTTTTGGTGATAATTTTAATGTCAATAGAACAGTTTCTAATAAAATAGTACGGTTTAAAAATATCACCTTCATTCTTATCCACCAGTGTCACAAAGTTTATAGCAATAATGAAACCCACTACTGTAAAAGGAAAAAATCTAGTAAATTAAAGTGTTTTTCCTTTAGGGGGAAAAAAGTATCCTCAGGAACTTTCATAGTGCCTTGGAAGTGGGCCCATTAAATGTAGTTGGATGAATGAATTCCCCATCTGAAAAGGCACAATTTCCAATACATATGGATATGGATACACATACACACATACACATACACACACACACACACACACACACACACACACACACGGTATCAAAAAAAGTATGTACATATTAAGAAAGGAAACAAACTATTAAAATTATAATAATCAATATACACTGATAACAAAAGATGAACACAAGTCACATTTGACTTCTGCAATTACAAGAGGAGCTCAAAGTGGTTACCATCAGTGTCCAGATACTTCTGATTATGGCGAACTACTGCTTAAGGAACGTTGACCAAAGTGTCCAAACACTTGTATACCGTGTTTCCGAAAATAAGACCTAACTGGACAATCAGCTCTAATGCATCTTTCGGAGCAAAAATTAATATAAGACCCGGTCTTATTTTACTGTAAGACCGGGTCTTATCTAACATAAGACGAGGTCTTATGTTAATTTTTGCTCCAAAAGACGTATCAGAGCTGATTGTCCAGCTAGGTCTTATTTTTGGGGAAACACAGTACATTTGTTGGCACCCCCGTATATACTATATATGAATTTCCAATAAATATGAATTATTTCTAGGAGGTAGTTTACTCACTATGATTGTAGCTTTTAATAACCAAAAAAATAAGAGTTCCCCACTTCTTAATTAAACAAATTAAAACATACAACCATTAACCATACTGCTTTTGTTAAGAAGGTATTTCTAGTATCAGTCTGCTTTTGCCACTGTTTCTAAAGAGAATGTCCGTGGACCTTTTAACATGCTGTGATCCAAACTAGACACAGTAGACTAGATTATTAACTAGTAGTCACTGCTCACTTAGCAAGCCTCCCAACAACTGAAAGGACTGTAGTCCCCTTGAGGCGTATCTGTAAGTCCCGTCAGTTCTCTTCTGTGAACACGTCTCACGTCTGTGCTCTTGGTCTCAGTTGGGCCCCCTCCTCTCTTGCTGATATTCTTACCTCAGCCTCCTGCAGTGCACAGGAGACACACCTCTCTCCCAGATACTTTACCCAAACGCATAACCTCCCCCTGACGATAGGCGCCCAGACCACAAGCTCCACATGTCAGGTACTAGAACCTACTTTCCTTTCTTCATAAGAAAAGCTGGGATTAAAAAAACAAACAAACCATATCTGATCATGTCCTTCTGCTTAAAACCCTCCAATGATTACGGGCATTACATGGCCTAAAAATGGGCCATGGCAGTACCTCGGGGCCGCCTCTACCTTCTTCCTCCCCTCCTGCCGTGCTCACTGGGCCCCAGCCTCACGGGCCTGTTTCTTGTTCTTCAGATCTACCCGGGCCTCCTTAACTGCTGCTCCCTGAGCGTGGAACATTCTTCCCCCACAACTTCCAGGCTGGCTGCTTCTTGTCGCTTAGGGATCACCTCCAATGCCACCCTGTCCAACCTTCTCCCTCACCGAGTCCACACTGCTGTTCGAGTCTTTTTAGTATGAATAATAAGATGATCACTTTCTGATATTTACATTTGATTTGTTTTACCTGTTTATTATGTCTCTTCTGCTAGAGTTAAACTCCACAGAACCAGGAGCCTTTGTCTGTCTGACACGGTGCTGTAGGCTGAGTGCCTAGAATAGCGCCCAGCACGTGGCAGGGGCTCCGAAGGTACGGCTAACTGACTGAACGCTCGCATGGTCTGCGTTCCTATCCAGGGGGGCTGATGTAGTGCTGTCACAGACGTCTCTTGAAAGAATGAAAATTCATGACTTTCTACCTCAAGACGGAGTCTAAGTCCTTAGTATGGCGTGTAGCACCACTACCCATCTCTCCTATTGTTCCTCCTCCTCTATTATAGTCTCTAGAAATGCTGAATTTCCTGCTGTTACCAGAACCTACCTACCATGTTATTTCACATTTCATGTCTTTCCACATGGTGTCCCTCTGCCTGGAATGTGTCAGTCGCCATGAAGCCTGTTCTTTACCACTAACACCCCTATGCACAGCTAACCAGCCTCCAAGTTTTCAAAAAGCCTTGAACATGTCTATTATTGAGTTTCTCATACCGAAATGTAATGCTTCCTTTCAACCATCTGTCTCCTTTAATAGACAACGCACGCTCCCTGACAGCAGGGGTCATGCCTCATTCATCTTTCTAGCACCTAACTGAATGCCTGGCATCTAATATTTGTGGAATTGAATTATCTAAACTTCAGTCATACTAGAACAACCATTTAAAAACAGCTGCCTGAATACCTTCATTTCAATATATGTCTCCTTACTGTTAAAGATGTAAAATACACTGTCAGTTGAATAAGAGCATGAGATTTCAACTTATTAAAATAATGAGATGCAATAACTACATTGATTTGGTTAACACTGAAAAAATATAGTATTTTCCTAATAGTTATCAAGGCATAAAAGCACATACAACAGAGCTATACAATTAGAGTTAAAAAATGTATTTATAGTAATCTTTAAAAAAAAAACACTAAAAACACTAATACTTACTTATTTTTAGTCAGTCATTAGCTTGGAATCTGGCTTACTTCTCACAGGCCTTCCCAAAAAACATAATACTAGGAGTTCCAAAGTCATTTTAAAAGATTTCATTTAAACAACTGCTAACACAGCTGGCCTGAGGTTTTTATCCCAATCAGAGCACCAATTACATAAACCCAAATACAAAGCAAAAAGAGGTGAGGAAACAGAAGCGGTCCTTCAGAGACACAGCAGATGCTCACCACCCCCAGAGAAGCGTCTGTACAGTGACCTAATCACACTCTGCAACACAAAATGCTCATTAGAAACACTCAAAGATTATTTTTAACCTGTAGGTCATTTCCTTCATCTATCAACTATTTTCAGATTTGACTATTTCATTTAAAACAACCCAACAGGTTAGAAATACTGGAGACAAATCAAATAATTAGCGTTATCAGGTGAAAACTCTTTTGAAAGAAAAGCAAGGGATGGAACAGAGTGCTAAAAAGAGCCCCGATTGGCCATGCACCAGCCCCCATTTCTCCCCACCTCAGGCAGCTGGCTGTTAGCATTATCTACAGAAGGCTCCAAACTTGGGGTCTCATCTCTGATTTGAAGCACTTCTTCTGTTGAGACGCTGCCAGTGGAATCTTGAGACTGAAGAAGTAAATCAGTATGGTCTGGCATTGTTTCCTCGACAGCAGAATCATTGTTTAGCTAGAAGGAGAAACAGTCGAATAAGGAATTTATTTATAACTCACAAAGGCACAAAGACCACAAAGGGATATGTTCTATATCGTAAGATATTTGGGGGGCTGAGCTAGAAAGAGCTTCTTTGACTTCTTAGAGTGACCTTTTGCCCCCATTCAGGCTATTCCAGAATCGGTGCTGTCAGTGACACAGCTGATCCATCAGCAGAACTGAAATATCCTTTAATACAGGTTAAGTGTTGCTAAATGAAAACTGTCAAAGGGGAAGAGCTCTACGTGACTGTGTTCTTCTTGAACTGAAATTCCTGTTTTTTTTAGGGTCATGTTTACGTTTTCAGTTGGTCTGAGGATTTGTGAAGGCACGGTCTCTCCCCTGTGGCTTTCGTGCCAAGCATGCAGTGGATTCTTAGGAAGCAGTGTTCATTTTAAGTCTGAACTAGCTGTTCGTTTAAGCAAAACTCAATACCACAGCACTTCACCCGCACAAAAAGAATTAGGACAATAAAGTTGTCACAGCAGTCCATGATTAGTGGGTTTAGATTCTTTAAAAAAGTGGTAGTTATTAATTAGAAAAAAGAAAATATTATAAGTTTTCCTCTTTTAGGCAGGGTTATAAATTTTTCACGGCCAATATTTAACGTAAGAAATACCAAGCTTGTGATTGCAGTAAATAAAGGCAAAACTAATTTTTTTTTCCCCAGGAGGAAGCAACTTCAAGTTCTTTTTTTTCAATGTCAGCACTATGACTGGGGCTGGCCTTAGAAGGAGACAGTCAATTCTGCCCCATGGTTCTCCTGAGAGCTAACCTTTATTAAGCATGTACTATAGCCTAGGTGGTTTTCCGCCCATGACATTCCCAGGACGCAGGTACTTTCAGGAGTTCTTTTTGAAAGGGGAGGCTAGGTATCCTGACCACAGTTACACCGCAGGCTGGTGGTGATGCCGGCTTGAGCCTACAGTTTGGCTCCAGGGAGGGCCTGTGCCTCAGTCAGTCAGTCTCTGTTGCCAATCACTCAACCATTCCTTTAAGTGAGAATAGTCCATGGAGGACCACGCCTGCAGTGGCACAGATTTGCCTAGTTCAAACCCACTTTCTAGCTTTGTGTTCCAGGCAAGTCACTGAATCAGCGGAACTGCAATAACCATACTTACCTCGTGTGGTTGGGGGAGAGTTATAGTGACTGATACATGTAAAACACCATGAACAGAGACCAGTGCATCTTAAACACTCGGAGATTATCAGCAACAGCTTATCATCTAATACTTAAATGGGGGGGTTAGTTGAGAGACTTATAGGGGGCAGCAATGAGATGTCAAAAAAATGAGAGGTGACAAGAAGCTAAACACAAACTGACAACCTTACATTTTGTCTAACGCGAGCTCAGCCCCTGCCATTTAACATCACTGCCAACTTTACCAGAAGACCGAGTGTGGAGCTAATGGGCCCACATTAAAGAGAGGCACAGTTTAGTTCAGTCTGAAAAAGGCACCCATAGAAAAGCTGTGTCACTGTAGGTTATGCCTGGTCCTCGCTGGTTGATTCCTTGTCGCGTGCACCATGGTGGCTATTCCACACACCTTCTGTCCTCGTTCTGCCACCTTCAAGTTCCAACCCAGCTACCACTGCATCTTTAGCCTTCCTTTCAGCCCCACAGTTCTGAATGAACACACTATAGCCTTCAGTTTCTCATTTTTCACTCATTCTTTAACTCTGCTATCTAGCCGTTGGGATACAAGCCAGAACCTCCATCAGACTGACGTGACCGTGAAAGAGACCAGAGTTGTTAGCAAATTGAACAGTGCTGCTATCCACACTGACAGCACAAATATGTATCACTCACAAGGAGGTCCTCGAAAGGAGACCCAGAACAACTCACCATCCTTAGGAGAGAAGCAATGTAAAATATGTCTCAGCTGCTAATGGGTGTGTACTTATCAACTTAAACGTTTGGTTCTGTCATGGAAAACAGAATGCGCCATTACTGCTGCGATTCTGGGTGTTCATTTCAGTGTGTGCATTTTACCCAAACTGAAATGAAAAACAGAATAGCAAGAAACAGTAATTACTAAGTTGGAAGATAAGAGGAAAAGGAGACCAGCTGTCACTGTGTACCATCTGCGTGCGTGACAGGATCTGGCTTGCTGTGAGTGCCGCTTCTTCTTCTGAGGACTCATCTGTATCTTCCTGATTTGTTAGGTTCAGGCTGGGGGTGCTGCTGGAGCACTGGTACTCTTGGAGGGATGGGGTGTCCCCTTTGTCAATACTGTCCAGTGAGCGCCTGCGGACTCCCCAGTTGAAATTGTCCATACTTTCACCCTGGAAAAAAGCAAGACATGATTTCTAAGACCTCAAGTTCATGCTTATAGATACAATAAATGTAATACACCAGAAAACATACACCACGGTGAAAAAATACTTAATGCATCGTCATAAGCAGAGTTTCAATCAGCCCTTCAATTTCTTGAAACTTTTAAAACATCATTAAATATTTATATTAAAAGAGATCAAAATATTAGGTTGACAACCTGTTTCTTAACTTTCTGTGTTGTATTACTGGGGACCAACTCACTCTACTACTATCGAGGCCATTTCTAATCTAATACACAAACACAAATGAGACCACAAAGAAGACAAATACATCACAGACGACAACAAATAAACAACCCACAACACCAGGCTGCAACTTACCTGCAGCTCCTGGTTAGCAAAAAGGAAAACACACAGAATTAGAAAGAACGAAGACAAACATTTAAATATACACTACACTTTTGGGGAAAACTCTGTGATTTCTCAAACCCAAAGACTGATTCAAGCTCTGGATTAAGCTTTGTGCAGGAAGCCAATGTGTGATTCGAATTACTTTTTTATGCAAAATATATTGTGAAAAAGTCAGAGACAGACACTTAAAACAACATTTCTATGATACACTTCAGCAACACAAACTTTAAGAAAATCTTCAAAATTCACATAGATTTAATACTTGATACAATGCAAAACTGACTTAAAATACCCACATTCAGTTGACAACATACAGGGTCACAATTATTTTAGTCTATAGGATGGTTCTGACTAAACCAAATGGTCATTTTTCATTATAAAATAGTTAAAAATCAAGATCACAGCTATCAAAACATAACCTTTGCCAACTTCAAAAGGTCAAGAGGAAAAATGACAAATTTCAATTTCACCCCAGATTTATATAAGTTTCTGTTATTCTAAGCTGATACCCCTTTTGTAAGGATGTAATTCTTACAACTCTTTCTTAAGCCCTGATACGACAAATTACAGTGAGTTGGCTAGCAAAATATGATTTACTTGTGTTCCTTTACTCAAGAGGGATTGTCCAGAATAGAGGTTTTCAAATCTTTTTTTTTAATAAAACAGAGGAATACTTATTTCAAATAAAATTTAAGGTGCAAGTCAACTGTGTAAAACTGATCAAACCAGAGCTGCTCTGGCTGAAAGGAGGCCAGGAGCTTTCCCCATCTAGCCCTTGGTATTTCTCAGGGTGTACCCTAGAAGCCCTAGGGCTCTGCAGATCAGAGTTTGAAAAGCCTCCTTCACAGAACATAATGCAAATATTATTATGTAGCATAATACATCATAATGGCAACAGCCTTCAATACAGATTTGGTAAATGAATGAATACACAGCGTGGGCTTTCAAGGTTTCCTTAGTTAAGTTTGTTTTGTAGCAAAGTATTTCCTGTTACCATATTTTAAGGAAGAAAGATTTAGAAAATCTGTCATTTGATTTGGCCTAATTATGAGGCCGAAATTAGCACCACTCTCCCCAAATGACTGTCACTTGAATTAAAGACAGACCTACGATAAGCATCTTTAATTTAATCTGACTAAAGTTGTATTCAACAGCTACTTTTATTACTATTGACATTTTAGAGTACTGGATGAACTTGGAGCCATTTACAGTGTTCTTTAAAAAAAAAAAAGCAAATAATAAAAGAAATAACCTTATCCTTACAAAAATGTCAAGAGCCTGCCTTTAGAAATTTTAAATTCTAAACTCTACAGTGCAAATAACTACAGAAGAATTTAGAAGCTGCACATGCCCTGAGGTGGGCAGCAGGTCTCTTCAACCCATCACACTTTCTTGCCTCGTTGTTCAAGTCTGTCCTATTTCCTACATGTTTTTCAAATTGTGGATGTGAAATCCATTTTTTTGAATCAATACAGAAAGGAAAAGAATAGAAAATATATTAGTGTGCATAGCATAGTAAAGGTACATTTGTGAAACTTTTATTTTAAAGGTGTGTTTATGTATATACTTGGTTGTGATATGAATGTATTAACTATGGATATAAAAAAAATTTAAAAGTCACTGCCCTACAAGGTGCTGAAGAACAGTTGCTTTGGGGGCTCCTGTGAACCTGTACAATTGTGTCTTTGGGAATATGTAAACGGTGTGCTATTATGTAGAAGCCCACAGAACCGCTAAGCTGATGCCAAGGCATTTGTTTGACTCGGAGGCACCATGGTCATCTCCTCATATCTGCAGGGGAGGCTGAAGCATATAAGAGGACCTCTCTAATCTGGTTTCCTATCAACAACTACATGTGACAGGGCACAGGCAACCACATTTCACTCCTCCACCTCATCTATTAGCGCCAAAGGAAACATCTGTTCAAGGGAGTTGATAAATGCATACGTAGTGTATGAGTGACTTCAAATTCTTTGGAGAAAGATATACCAACAACATGGTATGGACACTTGATAATATGGCATTTGGGCTCTCAAATATAGGTATTTGTAACAATCTGAGAATGAACAATTTTTTTTTTAACCTATTTCTCATAAAATTCTCAGGTTTAGAAGATTGTGGTTTAGGGGATTGACCTCAGTTACAGGAACAGGTTCCGAATAGCCTAAGACAACCAGGGCAATCTTACTCTCTTTGCTAGTGACTGTTTCAGAAACTGGCAAATGTCTCAACTTGGGCCAATGAGATATGACAAGAAACTTGCTAAAAGAGTTTAGGAGAGCAACTTTGTCACTTTTCTGAGAGCATTTCTGGAAGTGACCCTCATTTTTTTCTACTATATGTGGATGTAAGGCCACATGTACCGTGTTTCCCCGAAAATAAGACCGGGTCTTATATTAAGTTTTGCTCCAAAAGACACATTAAGGCTTATGTTCAGAGGATGCCCTCCTGAAAAATCATGCTAGGGCTTATTTTCCAGTTAGGTCTCATTTTCAGGGCAACACGGTAGCAGTGACAATCATCTTTCTGTTGTCTGAGGGTAAGCTGACTTGCAGAGAAAGGCAGAGCTTAGAGAACTGCAAAGAGCCAGAGACCTCACAGCTATATCTACAGAAGTCCTACTCTGGACTATCTCAGTTTTATGAGCTGGATTTTCCACTTAGAAAGTATCTGAATGGACACACCATCAATTTAATCTAAACTGAATCAATTTAGAAGAGAAAGCCCTTTGGGTATTAAATGAAATGAGGCATTTGAGAGAGCTAGCTACATCATGAAGAAGAAAGTGGTGAGGAGTATCACAGGAAGAATCTCAGTCATCTGCCATAGGAAAGAGTTCGAGAGCCACAGCATTCTTAACCATCAATTTAGCATAAGTGCTACATTCTGAAAAATGGTTTGATATACTTTCATGTAAGTTTTTACTATTTTGCTGCACATTAATTTCTGTAGCGCATGCCAAACATTTAAGCCTAAGCTCACCCTAAATTTAAAAAACATTTTTGGAGAAATCCATCTTTTACTTTTTTTTTTTTAAAGATAAAGATGAAAAACTAGATGTTTCTCTTTTATTTCAGACTTATTCTGCCACTGGACTAACTGTACTAGTAATCACATTTAGTTCCCAAGTTAGATTTTCATCTTTTTGACTACATACTGACCTTAATAAGGAAAGAGTCTATGGTCAAATCTTTAATTCTTATACAGTTTCAACTATTCTATGAATACTACAATAGAAAGCCCACATCCTTACCTCTGCATCTTCCAATTCAACATCTAAAAAGTCAAAATCCTTAAAAACGCCAAACTGTTGTTCACTGGTATTATCTTCCACAGCTACTTCTTCCTCTTGAATTATGTCTTCTGTTGTAGAAATTAGGCTTGTCTGTTGGTCACCGACTTCCAAATCTTCATTAGAAGAAAATACAACCTGATGCCCCCGCAAAAAAAAAAAAAAAAAGGCCATCCATCAGCTTTGTCACTCTGCATACGAGACATTGTGCCCTAAGAGCCACTGCGGGCCTCATTTGTCAATGAATGTGGAGCTTTAATTTGGTCTTCATGTTAATGTCTAACTGGTTGAATAATTAGCATAGCTGCCAATTGTCACAAAAACAAGTCATACTTTTTTCATGCTTAGTCAATACCATAAGTCAGATAAGTTAGAAAAGGCAAGCAAGGAGACAGAATGATTTCCATTTCTTTATGGAATAACCTGATTTTTCAAACCTTTACCTGATTTTTAAAATGTGTTTTTATGATTACTCACTGATGGATTCTTCGGAAGGCCAGATTCTGGACCACAGAGAGACAGCACATTCATTAGCTTTTCTCTTGTTCTTCTCTAAGGGAAAAAAAATTCAAATGTTACGATTAATGATAAAAATAGGGCAAATTTTCAAGTTTTCATACATTCAACAAAATTGATTCTTCTATGAATATTCAGTTTTGGTATTTTTTATGTACCTGTGATAACTGTGGCCTTTTCCAGCTAACAGGGACCAAGGCATTAGAATTTGAACCAGAAGAAGTAGAAGAGGTACTTCTAGTAACAGCAATAACTTTTGGTTTCCCATTTCTTCCAGCTGCGCTATGCTGGTCACCATATTTGTTTCCAATAATTGGTGTCTACACAGAAACAAAATGTCAGTGTTTGACTCAAATATTTCAACATAAAAGGGTTATATATCTATGACATTTTTAAAAACAAACAACCAAAAAAGCAGCATAAGGAGAAAGATTACTTAGCTTACAGTAGATATTACAAAAATCAAAGGTTGTTTTTATCAAGAGATTTCCCTTTATTGGAAATGTGTCTCTGAGACTACCAGTGAGCTTATTCCTATTTTAAATATAGATCTGCTTTCTTTAACAACTACTTTTCTCTCCATGATTATAAAATGTATCTTTGAAAGCTCAGAAAATATAAAAATGATTTTTAAAAATCTCACCATTCAGATTTAATGTCTATTAACATTTTGGTGTTTTTTTTTCAATGCATATTATGAAGTGTGCTTCAATAATGTGCTTTTGCAAAGATTCAAGGTAAGTAAGAACTCCAAAGAAGGTATCTATGTAGCTTCTTACTACAAATCTGAAGTATAATATTTCCAAAACTTGTTTCAGTAAAAATTCTACGATGATCGAAAACTCATTTATATGAATTTGGCTTTGTGAACTATCTTGAATTTGCATTTGAAAATAATATTCAAGCTCATTCGCATATTATACAAGTCCCTTTATGATCTGGTTCCTGCTTATCTCCCTCAACTCAACTTCTACCACCCCCGCTGACCTTCACAATCCAGCAAAACTGAACTTGCTATTGTTTCTCAAACATACCATGCTTTTATGGACCTGTGTTTTGGCACATGCTACCCGCTTTGCACGGAATATTCACCAAGCAAATCCCTATTCATCTTTTAAGGGTGACTCCAGACTTCCAAGGACGCCTTCTGTGAAACTACCACTACCGGTGGGTAATTCTACTTGGACATGTGCCCCGTGAGGGTGCTTTGTTTATGTGCCTGTCTTTCTTACTACAGGAGAGTCCCCAGACCAAACACGATTCATCTCTGTTTCTCTAGGGCAGGGGTGTCAAAACTGCAGCCCACGGGCCAACTGCGGTCCGCAATCCAATTGTTAATTGGCCGCAGCAAATTCCAAAAATATATTTAGTTTTCTTAAACAAACCAGGTGAGGCAATACGTACTTCACCTCGAGTGAGTGGCCCGGCTGTTTGTGTATTTTACCGCATCTGGCCCTTGGTGAAAAACGCTGAAAAAGTTTTGACACCCCTGCTCTAGGGTATCTCCTGTGCCTAAACATAGCAGGCACTTGGGAAACTATGATGAAATAAATTGAAATCAGGTTTATCAAATGTTTTGAGAATTCACATCACTGCTTCAAATAAATTGTTACATCATCAATTTCTGACCCGGAAGAACAGTAAAGCCCAGTTACTCTATCATAGTCTGATGCTAGTATGTACTCCATGTTAGAATTTTCAGGTGATATTAAGAAAAAGATTAGCAATAAATACACTTTCTACCTTAAAACAAAAAACAAAAACCAATGAACTTTGGATAAATCCTAATAGCAGGACTAAATTGCAAAAAAAATATTTTTAAATCTATATATTCCTAATCAATTAAAATGTGATCAGATCTTCAATTTTTATCTTTCTCAACTCCCCTTCTATACTTTTTGTTTGTTTGTTTTTGTGTGTTTTTTTCTCCTTCACTACTTGATCCATATCTTCTCTCTTGAAAAATTCCTCCTTTGGTTTGTAAAAGACCATTTCAATGGCACCAAAACCACCAAGATTGGGTTCAGGTGCTGGAGAAAAAAGAATTAGGGTTTCCCAAAAGGGTCAAAAATCTTTACGTGAAATTTGCATGAATATGTGTCATAGTCAGAACCCAGGTTCCCTTTGGGACTGGTAGGTCCTGCCTCTGTCTAGCAATATTGGGCTTCTCACGTCTCAGTTTATTGTAGCCTTGTTTTTCCTCCCACGATTTCAATTTCAATATATACAACACTGAAAATCCTTAACATTTTTACTTCCACCCAAGTTTTCCTCTAAAATTTCAGATCTCAAAATCTAATTGACTACTAGGCACCTCTGTCAGTGTGTTTCTTAGTTACTTCAGAGTCAATATATTCAAGACTGAACTCATCACCCCCTCTTGCTAAACACTGTTCTCCTTGAATAGCACCAACATTCAGGGGATTGTCAAAGGAACTGTCCTGTTGTCACTTCCACACATAGCACTTCCTCTCCTTCCCATCAAACCCTATCATTTACAGCCTCAGTCCTTTTGAAAACCATCTCTTCATTTTCTCTGCAGTTGCCAGGGGACAGTCCAACATTAACTTTTGCCCAAATTATTCTAACAGATTCCTCACTGATTTCCCTCTCCTCCCCCTTGCTCTATTTTCCATCCTCTTGCCAAAGTGATCACCTTAAAATGCAAATCCTAATATTTCCTACTCTACCTAAAAATCCTTTCTGACCTTCTGGTTCAAGATAAAACCATCTTGTTACTACGGCAAGCAAGCTCCCTTGTCCGTCCCTGTGCCTTCAGCTTCTCTCTCATCACACTCAGTACTCTGCTGTGTACTCTGTACTCTGTTCTCTGTCCTCTGCTCAAGGTA
Source organism: Rhinolophus sinicus (assembly GCF_036562045.2). Classification (NCBI taxonomy): domain Eukaryota; kingdom Metazoa; phylum Chordata; class Mammalia; order Chiroptera; family Rhinolophidae; genus Rhinolophus; species Rhinolophus sinicus. The sequence goes on from NC_133752.1 coordinate 79,389,543, forward strand.
TGCTGTACTAATTGGAAGTTTCCAGAGCACCATGCTTTCTCACACTTACAAGCCTTCATTCACACATGCTGCCTTTTCTTGGATTTAATCCTGCCTCCCCACACTTCCATATACACATGCCTGTCCAGTGTTACTTCTCTTTCAACACTCAGGTTAGATGCACATGTATTTCGACAGCACCTAAACCTTGCTTCCAGCCAAGAACTAATCACAATGTTTATTTGCCTATTTCTCCAAGAGACTGTCAGCTTCCCAAGAGTAGACCTTCTCCCCACCCCCATCCCATTTTCACACCTATCCCAGTGTTTCCTATTGCGTATGAGCTCAATTTGCATGTTGAATGAATAAATGAACAAATGAAAATTTCTAAAAGAGCTTCTGTATGGATTCCCGAGCATCTTACCTCAGATATATCAAAATGGAAATCTAAGGTCTTCCCAGGCAGCTCCTTAGAGACATTATTAAAAATCTTAGTGAAGGATATTTCAGGAGAACCTATATCTCCCCCATAGGTCTTGGGGACATCATTGGGTACAACAAGACTTGCAGAGCGAGACACCACCAGTTTTAATATGTTAAGGGCTTCCTTCCAATAAGGACTCTGGTTTAAAAAAACAACAGACATATCAGAGTTACGAATACATATTTAACTAAGAACAAAAATTTAGCTACTCTACACAATGAAAATACTGTTTCTACAAAAACTCTTGTTAATTATTCATTTTTATTTTGAGGTCCTTAACAAAGGATCTGAGTTAAAAAGGGAAGAAAACAAGTTATTTGTAATGTTAGTTTTTATGAGGTACTATATACATAATATTGCTAACAAATCAGAACACCTTCCATTTCTCCCAATAAGTGCTTTATAAATATTATTAATTTAGAAATTCTAATAGAGTAATCTGGCAGTAGTGGTAAAGGGATTGCATATGTGTGAGCTTTGTAAAGTTTATAGTTTTATGACTCTAAATATTTTAAGTCTTGGAGTAAAAAATTTCAATGCATACTTTTTTTAGACATAAAAATATTAAAATATCATGTTTCCCCAAAAATAAGACCTAGCTGGACAATCAGCTCTAATGCGTCTTTTGGAGCAAAAATTAATATAAGACCCGGTATTATATTATACCCGGTCTTATGTTAAAATAAGCACCCTCACATATTAAAATAAGACCGGTTCTTATAGTATAGTAAAATAAGACCGGGTCTTATATTAATTTTTACTCCAAAAGATGCATTAGAGCTGATGGTTCGGCTAGGTCTTATTTTCGGGGGAAAACAGTACTAAAAAAAAAATTTAGATTTGTGTTGATGAACTATGCACCAAATAATAAGTGTAAATACTGTGCTAAAGTGATGCTCTCAGGGATTACTGAGTTGTATGTGAGGGTGCGTTTTTTTCTCCCTACATATATGGTGGCTATGTTTTTCTGCTTTTTTTGGTTTTATATATTTCTACAACATAATTTAGGAATGATTTACATGATAAATATATATGTGGAGAAGAAATCAATGTCTAATAAAGAAATTATAGTATTCCCCCCTTACTAACTTGAAAAGAATGCATATAAAAAACTACTTTTTTTTCTTAGTTATGGTACCAAAATCACATTTTAACCTTGTATTATACATATCGTTTCACAGTTGACAATTCTGGGGATGGGGAGAAGGGAAATGCCATTAAAACAACAAAATTAAATAAAAAATCTTTGGCAGAACTGAGTTATCCAATTTAGCTAATGACATCTTAATATTAAGACACCTAAAGCACAATGTATTTAATAATAAAAACATCCACATAACATTGTGACATTTTAAGCATATCACTGTAAAAAACAGTTTACATTTAACAAAGTTATGACTTAGTAGAAATCATAATTTTTTCTGGTAAAAATAAGTAGAGACTCTGAATATTGTAAAGCGGTAAAACTTCTTCAGGAATGTTTCTATAAATTACATGGGTAGTTGTGTTCTAAATGTAAAAGATTATCAGGAGTTCAATTCTTTGTAAAATGTTTAATGCTTGAATAAAGCAGAAATTGCGATGACCCATCAGTGTGTTGGTTCACACCACAACATTTAAAAATAAATTTCAAAAAAAATTTGAGTCAACATTTTGAAATTAGGCGGTTTTTGGAGAAAAACCCATTTCCAGCATCTCTTTAAAAAATGTGAAGTTATAGCAAGACAACATGTATTCCAACATGGCAACCATCAGGGGATGCTAAGTTGTGCCGTTCCTTTTCGATGGGGAATGTGCAGTTCATTTAGACACAAATCTAGGTCCTCTTTTGGTTGCTTACTAGTGCAGTGGGCATGCGAGTTTGTGTTTCTGAACAAAAGAAATATATTTATGTTTCATAAATTAGTAATTCGATGTGGTATGTGTTTCTATGGGCAATCCAGCCAAATATTTGATGAGTTAACATCTTCATGCTTTAAGCAGAAAAAAGAAATATGCTTTAGAAAAAAATATAATTGTTACTTGGTGAAGCTTTACTCACTGAGGGATAAGACAGAAGATTAACAGGGTCACCAAAGAATCTTACGTTTTTGGAATACTTGCAATCACTGATTTTCAAGGGAATTTAAAATATAACCTGGATTACCTAATGGCATGGAAAACATTTTAAGACTTTCATAACTTTCAGATATGGACTAAGACATAAACTTGTTGCAAGCCAAGTATTTCCATTTGTAAGTTTTGCTATAGTGAATGCAAATATAGACGAAGCAGAAACACAAAAATATTGATCTGTTAAGGTTCTTAAAGAGTTTGCTCTCTTTGATAAACTATATCCACAATACTGATCTGCTCTGCAAGGCCTTTTGTCACAGATAGTTCAAAGGCGAAATTCAATACAGACCAGGTTGACTTACCACTTACATTAAACCAAGTCTGACTTTTTTCCCCCACTTTCTAAATATCTGGTGCTTTTTATCAGGCACCATACAGATTCTGCTTTTCGTCACTTACACTGAGAACATTATTCCATGTAAATATTCCGGAAGACATGATTTATGGACTTACCATTTCTTTACTTCTGGTCATTTAAGATTTTTCTGATTTTTTTATGATTACAAATCATTTTGAGATGAACATTTCCACACATAAATTTTGTGGTCACTCACCTGTACATATTTGCCAATAATCTTTATGATCTCCAGATTAAACTGCTTGACTGGGGCAGCAGACAGGTCAATGTGACTCAAAAGACTATAGATGATCTGTAGCAATGATTGCTGCATACTAGACAATCCTTTTTCTAACAGCTAAAAGTAACAGTAAAAAGTATACTTTAATCAGGCTGAAGAAAATTCAATATTTATACTTATGATGTTCAAAAACATAATAGATTTAAGCCATGAATTTATGGTTGAATGATTAGAAATCCAGGGACTAAAAAAGGTAAAATATCTATTACTCTTATTTGGTTTTGGCTCAGAAAGGAGAATTAGGTATTTTTCATCTTAATCTTGGTGTTTTCTTTAATTGCCTAAACTAATTTCATTGAACACTATTTGTTTTAGGTAAAGAGAAAAACCACTGTACCACCATCACCAAAAAAAATAACTACCCCAAGCTATTCACACCGGCCACTTATTAGCTTTGTAATCTTGGACACGTTTCGTAACTTCTCTGAGCCTTGATTTTTAAAAATAAATCAGTGCTACTACCTACCTCATAGGGTTTGTAGGACAATTAAATTAAATATATACAGTTTAAATACATGTAACTAGTTTTAGTACTGTTGTTAGTAATACTTTGATAATTATAATACAGCAAGGATAATTGACACTAGGAAGAGTAACATTTGAGGCAAACCATTCCCTCTAGAGAATGGACAAATGTTGCCCACAGATGGCACACAACAGGCTGTATTGTGCCAGTTCTAGCCCTTAGCACCCCACGACTGGATCTGTAGGGAGAATTAGTGCTACTTTACCGGTGAATTTGATGGTGGCACAAAAAGTGAAGCTGGTCTAAGGCACTTAAATTCAAAGCCGATTAAGGTTAGGACTGGTTTTATGTCAGCTTGTGTCCTAAAGGTGTAAGATAAAACTAGAGACTTGCATTCATTTAGGTTAGTAAGCTGTTGGGCACACAGCTCACACTGTCAGCTCTCTTAAATATAAAGTTGATGGGAGTATTCCTATCAAAACCAACACTTTAAAACTTCACAGCAGTCCTGAAGCATTTTATGACAGTCAACATCAGTGATGTAAATAATTTAAAGAGTGTTATGAGCATTTATAATGCTCACTGAATCGTGAATGACTTTTAAGTCTATGCAGTATTTCAAATTTAATTTCTAGAGGTCAACTTTTTAAAAAGGGAGGTGTTACTTTATTATAAGATGACAAACATTTTTAGTGACTAGGATTTTCTTCCTTTTGGGGTGGCTATCTACTCAGTAATTTACCAGGCATGAAGTTACTTCTTAAACAAATAAATATTAACTTTTTATGCTGTTCCAGTTTTGTTTTGTTTTAATAATTCCATTTTTAGCCTCCAAAATCATATCTTAGATTAGGAAGCAAATGTATCATCAAAATAAAAAAAATTCCCCAGAGGAAATGCCGCTGCACACTCTATTATTCTAGAAGGGATTTCAAAGTCAAAAACTAATTTTGAAGAAACAAATACTATAAGCATTCCTTAGGATCAAGACCACTAAAAACCCATTTTAAATAAAGTTGAGGTTTACATTATCTTGAACTTATACCACTTAAGGACAGTGAATAAAGAAATAAATACTGAAAATGGGGAGGGGGGGCCTTTATAAAAACTTTCTTTATACTTGAAAGGTATTATCTATATTTTTCTTTAAAAAAGAGATGTTAATCTATACTCACTCTCAAAGACAATTTGAAGATTCGTATCAGTGCTGCTTCTAAAAATAAGACTACCTAAAAGTTTTGCCACAGAGCAGTTAAAAAAATCACCACCATCCCCCCCTTTTTTGTAAATTTACCTCTGCAAGGTAAGTCACAAGGTTAAATGTAGTATCTGAGAAGGAATCATGCAGGTATCTACACACTACGTTGATCCAGTTAGAACAGTCTCTGGAATAAGTGTGTGTACTGTACAAACTCATCATGTGAGCCAGATTGACAAGTGTTGGGCATTTTTCTTCTGCACAAACCTAAAAAAAAAAAAAAAATCATTCACCAAAAATAAAGACACAAGTGTAAACTTGAATTTATACCTAAATGCACTTAATGAAATAATTTAGATGTATATGTTGAACCTTTAATGCATTTTATTTCAATATAGTAGCAAAGTTAGAAGAGAAAAAAAAAGCACAGTCTTAAGAGACTAACAATAGATAATATGGAAAGATGATTAATATGTCAAACACTTGCTGTGGCTGTTAAATACTATGGCTTTTTCAGTCCGATGCTCTGTAAAACTGTCTTTGGTAAAAAACCCATACACGGTTTGGTAAGCCCCATACTCATATATCCTTTTGTAACTGTTTCGTAAAAAGAGTTTTGTTTTGGGGGGCCGGCCCGGCCCGGTGGCTCAGGCGGTTAGAGCTCCATGCTCCTAACTCCGAAGGCTGCCAGTTCGATTCCCATATGAGCCAGTGGGCTCTCATCCACAAGGCTGCCAGTTCAATTCCTCGAGTCCCGCAAGGGATGGTGGGCAGCACCCCCTGCAACTAAGATTGAACACGGCACCTTGAGCTGAGCTACCTCCCGGATGGCTCAGTTGGTTGGAGCGCGTCCTCTCAACCACAAGGTTGCTGGTTTGACTCCCACAAGGGATGGTGGGCTGCACCCCCTGCAACTAGCAACGGCCACTGGACCTGGAGCTGAGCTGCACCCTCCACAACTAAGACTGAAAGGACAACAACTTGAAGCTGAACGGCACCCTCCACAAGTAAGACTGAAAGGACAACAACTTGACTTGGAAAAAAAAGTCCTGGAAGTACACACTGTTCCCCAATAAAGTCCTGTTCCCCTTCCCCAATAAAATCTCAAAAAACAAAAAAAATTGAGTAAAAAAAAAAACGAGTTTTGTTTTCTAAAATCTACACATGGTTTGTGCATAAGTAACTAAATAGGCAGGCTCAGCCCGGGAACTGTCAAGGAGGTGCAGAGCTGCTGCACCAAAGAAGACGTGCTTTAGTCTCAAGCTGTCCGGGGTCTCAGTAGAGCAGTCCCTTGCAGAGCCGCAGTGTGTGGGATATCTTCAAAGGACTTCATTGGACTCTGGTAAAACTGAGTCCTGCATCTCCAATGAGTGGCAGTCGACAGGTGGACCCAAAACTGCTCTTCAGGAAGTCACCTAAAAGCTCTTAAGGTCCTTGACCAATCATTTAAAGGCCACTTCAAAGTGTGCTGACTTCCTAAAGTTTGTTTTGTCCAGTGCTATGGAATCTGAATCAAGGAGTGTTTGGGAGGATCTCCCTTACTAAGTGCACCTTCTTAGTCTGTCTGTTTCCCGAGTTATAGGTGAGGATGTTCCTTATCCTCTCTGGGGGACATCTGAACAACGCAGAACTATCAAGGAGCCATGCCAGTCTTTTATCTCTGCCTACTGCAAAAGGCTAGCCTCATTGAAATTTCTTTTAGTTTTCCTTTTTTCCATTTTCCTCATTCTTCCATCTTATTGATGTATGTACATATGTATGTATTTTCACATACTGCCTAAAGCATTGAGTAAAGAAAGTAGAGTACTACCTTTTAAAATACATATACTGTAATTTCAACTTCCAGATGACCCTGATTTATTGTAATTCATCAGGTGGACATTATCACAGGATAGCCCTGAGATATGAAGGGATACAAGACTGCAGAGACTAACACAGTACTTTGTAAGTTATTTTAAAAAATCATTAAAAGCATCTGGTTTTATGCACTAGCCTTTTTTACCCAAAAAACAGACACCAGGGAGAAAAAAATGTTAGTTGATATTTCTTATTTGTATTTCAAAACATAATACGTTATTGTACTATTATTTTTAAAAAATCTCAATTTTATAATTTCATAACAATTTATTATCTTTCAGGAAAAGCTTTTATAGTTTAAAGAATTTTCCTGAAGAATAAGATATTCTATAAAATTCTTGTATTCTTAAAGAATATATATTTTTAAAGAATGATTTTTTTAAAAACTATTTTTAAAAAGAAAAAGAAAGGTTTTTAGAATATATGTTGTGCAATTTTATAATAAAGGGCTTAGATTTAATTTTGGAATTTTTGAATTACCAGGTTAAAAGAATTTAAAAGAATTCCAAAAAGAATGCCTTACAACAAATGTTTTTAGTATACTGTTTTTGCTGTGATGAATAGCTAAAAAGGACTATATTTTTCCTTAGTGTTGCCTCATTTTGAAATTCTATGGTCTCCAAAGGTACAAATAGTTGTACCAGAGATAGATGCCTAATGAGGAAGCACATAATGGTAGAAAATTACTCAACAGTTTAAGTGAGGGAATAATTAAGAAACCAATTTAATTCTCATCCTGCAGCCTGCTGAAAACTTAAGATGGAACCTCTGTGTGCTGATCAACAGGAAGAAAACAGACTTGAAAAATAATTTATGACTCACAGAAAGCCATATATTTGATTTCTTAAAAACAAAAAAGATATTTGGAATGTCCTGTTCTTTGCCTCAGTTATGGCAGAAGAGGCTTGCTACTCAGAGGCCTTGTCCCTCAGCGGTCCCCATTTACCCAGCACTTAGCAGGGACTTACTCAGAGCATTGCAGCCGATACTCTTAAAAGCTTCTACCTTTCCTATTAGGGGACAAATGCTTTTTATTTTCTTGAAATCCCAAAGAAGGCCAATGTATTTTTTCCCCTAATATTTTCTTTCATGTAGGAAAAAAAAATAATCCTTGTTTACATTTTCTAATGTGTCACTAGAATAAAAAATTGAAAGTTATTTTAATAAATTATTCATTTTATATCACTTTTAGACCTCACTAATGGAAATACATGTTGTTGGGTTGTTTTAGGCAAATAATCATTTTTTTTTTTTTAATTAAAGTTTATTGGGGTGACAATTGTTAGTAAAGTTACATAGATTTCAGGTGTACAATCAAATAATCATTTTCAAAACTGAGATATGTTTCCATTAACTATAATAATGACTCTTTTTAAATACATGCTTTTAAAGTGATTGTGTTAAAGATCTCCCCATATCTAATTTATTTAGAAATTTAATTAAGAGATGGATTTAACAGCATTATTTTATCACGTATTTTCTGGTCATTTATTAATTATCTATTAAGATAATGAAAATGTTCTTACTCTTGTTAACTGTTAGTGTGATTACTTGTATGGGTAGTATCTTTCACTACATCGGCACCTAGAGATAAATTCGAACTTACCAGTGTTGACATTTGGGCTTTAGAGAGGCGGGTGTTTTTTTCGTTTGTTTGTTTGCTTGGTTTTTTTGGCTTTATGCATGCTTGCTCTTTCCATTTGCTGCTGTGCTACTTGTTAACTGAATCTCAGTTTAAAAAAAAAAATTCCTTATATAAAATATAAAGTTCTTCCAGAGAATTATACTTGCTTGTTCCCTTCTGCTGCAGACTTCTCTGATTTTTCTCCCAGTGGTAGATCGTTTTCTCACTGATATTGCTATTCATTCACCTCCCCCAGTTCACCTAATTTCCTGTTGTACGTATATTACTTACACATTTATATAACTCCTTCTTGCAACTGTTCTACATTTTCAGTCTGTGAAAAGCCTTATTTCCAAGACTGAAGCTGACCAAAAAACTTTAACGAAGAATTAAGTTTAAGCAGAAGAGAGTTTGATCTTTGTTGTTCTTCAGAGGAAATTAAAAATATAAAACTTCAAAATCATATTAAAATTAAGCTCAAGAGTTATACTTTTAAACAAATGTCAACAGATGATTTAAAAATAGCTACATTCCTGTTTCAGAACTGTTCAATGGGAGAGAAAGAACCAAATAAGGAAAACAAAAGAATGAATGAGGCAGAGAGAGAGATGAAGCGAGTATTAAAAAGGCAAAGGAAGAGAGAACTTTCAGAATCCCAAACTATATTATGCCCTCTTCTTCCTCAGGGCTTTTGCACATGCAATTGCTTCTACCTAGAAAACGTCTACCCTTGGCCCTGCTCTGTTTCTTACCCAGCAAACTTACCTTGGTTATTCCTAAACCTTCAATATCAGCCTAGATGTGACTTCCTAGAGAAGACTTCTGCTTTAGGGACCCCCTAAAATACTCTGCCCTCCATTGTACTTATCAGATGCTTCGGTAACTGTCTATTTCCTGGACTGCATCCCCCCATAAGGCCCACAAGAGTAGGTATTCCATCTACTTTGATTGTCATTGTATTTCCAGTACCTAACCCACTGATCAGTAAATATTTGCTAGTGAACAAATGAACAAATTAGAAACTGCCAGAAAGGTAGAGAATAAAGTAGGGAAGTGGAGCAGAAAAAGACTCAGACTCAGAGGAGTGTTACTCTAATGAAATAATTTTATTCACTGTCATTTGAGCAGTTGTAACTTACATCATTACTGCATGACTCCTTTATATGCATAAAAAGAATAAAAATTTAGCTGTGAAATTGACAAAAGAAGTGACAGTCACCACCCCCCCCCCCCGCCCTGCCCCACTCTGTTAAGATAAACTCCAGAAAAATTTCCCTTTAGTGTTATCATTCAGCATAATATATGCTTACCTTTGCTATTCGGCTAGCTGTTTCTTTGCAAAACTGAGTTGGGCTGTCAAAATGCTGGATTAAGTGAGGCAATAAGCAAAGGATGTTAAGAGGAAAGCCTATCAAAAAAAAAAAAAAAGGAAACAATAACCAATTTTATTGCACATCATTTTAAAAGTTAAAGGTATTTATTTTTAATGGTTCACAGAAACCATTTTCTTTTTATTTTCTGCAGTGCTTGATTTTCTGAATTCTGTTTTTGTTTTTACCAAAGATTTTAAGCTATCTCACATATTTAAAAAATGGTAACTGCGGAAAAGCAGATATTCGATTTCCAAACAAATGATTAGTTTACATGCAACTACATTCAAAAGCAAAGAGTAGGAGCAATTCTATTAACATCACCTGACAACTGGGAAGGATCCACCAGTGTGTGTTTGGAGACAGCAATGAGTTTACTGAGGAGATGCACGGTCATTTCTTGTGTGGATACTGAGGTAAAACCCTTAAGGAAGAGCTGCTGAAGGCCTGGAAAGTTATTCCATTTCAGTTTGCTTTGTACATTTTCAATCTTCTCTCGACTCTCTGATTTATCCAAAGGCAAATGGATAAGCAGTTTGTTGAGAAGCCTGAGAGCCAGGAGGTATTCGTATTCATAATCTGATTCCAATAAAGATGCTGCTATCCAAAAAATGGTGGCCATCAAGTTGGCAGGCTCAGTAGTGGGCTGCACATCATACAACGCTTTCTCTCTTAGAGAGGAAAGGCTTCTAGTCCTTGCTAAACTACTGCTATGGTTCATCCGTCCATCCATTATATCCAGTGTGTTACTCCGCCGCCGGTCACCTCTTCGGTCAGCAATTAAACTTAATCTCAAAGAGTTACTTCTTGCATTACTGTTATATCCCAAATAACTACTATTAATGGGACTTGTGCTTAGATTGAGTTGTCCAGTGCTTTTCCTGTTAGCTGCATACTTGTTTCCCATTATAGGATCATGGTATGAGGTTCTTTAAAAAAGAAAAGATAAGATGAATGCGTGCACAATCCCTTGTTTTGCCACATTAATTTTACTCTTGAAAACACTGAAAAGTGATAGCTGTTACTAGGAAGTAAGTTTATCTGACTGCTTTAATCTTTAAGTTTATCTGACTGCTTAATCAAGTTTGAGTTCTTTCCTCCGTACTATGTACTAAACAGAATGTACAGCAGGATCTTCTCCTGTGGCGATGTATTTCTTTTGAGTTGGATGAGGCTTGACTAGAAGCGAAAATGCTGTTATACTAATCACGGATAACTCAGCTCTGGGATTTAGCAAACATTACGTCCAAAGCAGACCTCATCCGTCTTATCCCCAAACTCAATGGTCCCAATGGCCCTATTTCAGTCAATGCGCACTTTCCAAAAGAACCAAGATCAGAAAGTTTTGATTTGTCCTTCTCCCACACATCCAATTATCATTGACTGAAAAATACTTAAGAATATTTTCTATATGTTCCAGAATGCCAACTTAGAGGAATATTAGATAAAATCTACTGGGGGAGAGTGGTCCATAAATAGATACATTTATAGCTTGTTAATTGATATTATTAAAATATAAAGAAAACACTGTGAGAACCCAAGGACGTAACAATTAGCACTTCCCTGGGGGAGTTAGAAAAGCTTAGCTAGGAGGGGATATTTGAGTTTGGACTTCAAAGATAAGTCATTCAGGGTTTGCCAAGGAAGAGAAAGTGGGAGGGAGGCAGCTCCAGGGAGAAGGAACGTATGTGGAAGGTGTGAGTCCTGAGGGACCTGGCCTGCTGGGGGGACAATGGGATGTTGAGTGTGGCCCGAGTAGCACATCTATGGCCAAGACATTAGAGGAACAGCACTGCCACTTCTTAGCTCTGTGACTTTTCACATGTCCTCACTGTCTGAGGTTCATTTTTCCACTGGTGATTCATCTGATCTCCTTGGTACCATTGTCACTACCAGTATAAGAATCATATAATGGTATAGTTATACATATTTAGCTACTGAAGTTCAATATACAAATCTACAGATGGCCTGGTTTAAATTCTTACTGAGAAAGGGCAGAAAGAAGATCATAATGCTTCATGGTTTCAGCCAAAGTATCAATTGCCGATTCCAATGTGAGAAGAAGCTCAATCACAAATCCCTAGGAAAAAAGGGCAGACTTTAATTAATTATGCAGTGGAAAAAAGAAATTGCAATGGACTTCCTGATGAGATTTAAAAATAGAACACACTCCACATTAACATTACAAAATGATTAAACTCTTGAGCAACAAGATCTTGCTGATGAAAACTCATCAAACTAATGGTATAAATTGATTATAATGGCACCACAAGTCACCCAAAATTGCTTAGGCCAGAAATCTGGGAGCCATCCTCATTTCTTTCTCTCACATCTAAACCGAATCTATCAGTAAGTCTTGAAAAATATTATTTTAAAAATATATCCTAAATCTGATCCTCTTTCTCTTGTCTCCATAGCTTCCCTTAACCTAAGCTACCACCATTTCAATCAGAACTCTTACAATCACCTCTAAACTGACACCACTTTGCTTTCACTCTTGCCCTCCTAAGAACTCCACCCGACCTACCAGAGTGAATTTTTGAAAAGCAAATTGTACCTATCACTCTCCTCTCAAACCCTTTGGGTGGTTCCCGATCAATTCAGAGTAAAACCCCACCTCTCACCAGAGCCTATTAAATCTCACACGATCTAGGCCTGCAAACCTCATCAATCTCCTGCATATGATACCTCCATCCAATATACTCTAGACACAGCAGTTTGCCTGATTTTCCTTGAAAAAGCCTATTGCTTCTGTCTCAGGGCCTTTGTACTTGTTAGTACATGTCCCTTTGCCGAAAATGTTCTTCCCCAGAATCTCACAGGAGTCACTTAGGTATGTGTTCAAAAATCACCTTCTCTGAAGATCACATATAAAACTACTCCTTCTTTCCCATCATTCTTGAACCCGTTACTCTACCTTAATATTTTCACAGCATTTATCTCTAAGTAAAATTGTGTTATGTATTACTGGTGGATTAAGGCTTACTTCCCCAACACAATGTGAGCGCCAGAATCCCAGAAACTTTGTCTTATCCACTGCTGTATGTCCAGTGTCTGTAACAGTGTCAATAAAATCATTCATCTGTACAGAGTTAAGTTTTCTACTGCAACATTTCACTTAATTTATCTTAGAAAATGAAATTCAATATTCTATTTTACATTTAAATTTACCTTCTTATCTCTTTTACTTTGTTGTCATCCCCGGATAATATCCAGGGCTCTGTGTGTGTGTGTGTGTGTGTGTGTGTGTGTGTGTGTGTGTGTAAATGTAAAGCTTTCTCTAGTAGTCACTATTTCATTTGATTAATATGTTATTAAATATTAATTTAAAAACTTTAATTCTTTGCCTACTTGTTCATAGCTGACATAAATAATCCTACATGACCATGATCTTGCTCTACTTATAACAACCTACATTGAGCACTAAGTCCCTGACTACAAGTAGATGCTCAATAACTGCTGAGGTAATTTAATGAAATACCTGTGCATCTTCTCCTGGGTCCCCTACAGTTTCCACAAGTCTGGAGAGAACATCGGAAAGTGTAGTTGCAGAAAGAGGCTGCTTTAGGGCCCTGAAAATCTGAAAGGATCTCCCGGCATAGTGCCGAGAAGAACAAGAAAGTGCTGTTTGCAGGGCAACCTCACTAAGATGATGTTCCAAATGAACTCCTTCTGTGAAAAAAAGAGGAAATAACAGATGGTTCTTATTTTTCTGAATCTAGGGGTTACAAGCAGAGGCTAACCATTTAAAACCCAGTGCCCAGCACAGTACCTACAAAACTAGGTAGGCACTCAAATGTTATGAGTCAATGCTTATTCTTTTCATTGAACGCGATCTGCATTTTAGACAATTCTTTATTCTTATCTCCAGGGAAGTAATCCTTGAGATTACTTTAGCCAGATCATGCTCTGCTGTGAGGGCTGTCCTGTGCAGTATACATGTTCAGCAGCGTCCCTGGCCTCTCCCCAACTATATACCACTATTAACCACTTGCCCCTGCCCCCCAATTGTGACACAAATGTGTCCACACATTGTCAAACATCCTGAGGGGCAAAACTACCCCTAGCTAAGAACCAATGCTTTAGACACATACATTTTTACTACAATTTTCAGAATGGTTAAATTTTAAATCACAGAAGGCTAGGCTATACCTGTCTAAAAAGAATTTTTAAGTTTGTCACCTCTACATATGTTCTTTAATGTAATTTTTTCATTTTACACAGTTGTATTGTCATTTTATGATACCATCATATATAAAACTAAGAACACCAGAATGTCACTAGCTGCTTTCTTATTTTTAAGTAATAACTTAATTTTTTTTTCAAACAAAACAAACCTACTGAGGGTGCCAAAAAAATGTATACAAGTGGACACTTTGGTCAACGTTGCTCAAGCAGTAGTTTGCCGTAATCAGAAGTGTCTGGACGCTGATGGTAACCACTTTGAGCACGTCTTTTAATTGCAGAAGTCAAACGTGACTTGTATTCATCTTTTGTCATTGGTATATATTGAGTATTACAATTGCAATAGTTTTTTCCTTTCTTAAACTGTGTATAATTTTTTTGGCACCCTCTGTATTATCACTAACAAGTTTAAAAAAAGGAAACCTGTCTAAAACTTTTCATTTTAGACATACCGACTGCCAACTTTTTCTTTTTTGCTAAAGATTATCAGCAAAAACAAACCATTTTTTTTGCTAAACATTTCTACATATTAAAATATCTCATGGAAAGTAAATATTATCTGAAATATTTATTGAAAGATACCTGAGCTTGACTGCTTAAAAACAGAAACCACATGTTTCAAAAATGTAGTTAACTGCTCAGCACTCTTTATGCTAGGATTCTTGGCAGAAACATCCTCATGGTTCCAAAGGGGCCCTCTTTTTCTGCAAACAGAGAACAGATATGATTCCCTTGGTTTCTAGCATATATTCACTGTTTTACCCACACTAGCCTAAGATGCACCTTTGCAATTAGAAAGGATAGTAGTTGAATAAATCAAACAGCACGTCACACAGTCACACACCTACCCTTATTATTTGTACATGGATAAATAATGAGTTATAGCAGGTAAGGGAATATCCAGGTTACATATAATTTCAGTCTTCCATCATTACAGTCAAATTCTCTGAGGTAATAGGAAAAGATGACAAATTTTGCCAATTGACAAGAATAGTAGTTACAGCCTATGTGGTTACAGGTCAAAACATAATTTGTAGAGGACAGACTGTATTTAGATTATAATGCAAAGACAATAATTTACTAGTGAAAACTACAGGGAAAGTTTAACATGATAATGTCCTGTTGATGCTCTGCCTTTGCATTCTTAAAGCCACCAGCTTGATTAATAAGGGTTAAGCCCAAAGTGCTCGGACAACCTTTTATGTGGTAACGCCGCCTCCACTCCCTTGCATCCTGTACATTGCTGTGAGGCTGATTTTACCAACATATTTAATTATTGTCTTCTACCTTCCCCATTCAGCTCAACGATTTTCAATAACGTCTTTCTTGAAAGATAAGAGATCTATAGTCTATGACCTAGGCGTCATGCTCCTCCAGTTTGAATTCTCCTAAGCTTTCTTGTCTAGAAACTCTCTTTCCTCAGCATTACAGCCAGACTGGATTATTCACCACTTCCTAACACACTTTGTTTTCTCATACCCCTGAGATTTTGCTCTTGCTGTGGAACACCAGCCCTTTTCTCCCCATCTATGTTTCTTCTTTTATGGTGCCTTACAAAAAGTAGACCATTAATAAATATTTGATGATTGACTGATTGGTGAAGTAGCTAATCAAAGTGGAATAAGTATTTAGAAAATACAGTATTCTCTTTGGGCACTTGGTATCCAGACACAATTAAAGTCCTTCTCAGGTATAACGGTGTGAGTGCAAAAGAAGAGTCTCTGGTGGCACCATAATTTTCTAAATATTGCACAATATAAACCTGCATATTTCAAATCAATGGCACTTCAGAAAAAAAATAGGGTTTGCGGTAGCTGACAAATGAAAGAACGACCTAACACATGTATGTCGCTGGAATGGTAAGAGCGGCAAATATTACCTTGAGGTAATGAACTCCATGAGGGTTTTGACTTTTCCATCCTGCTCTACTGAGATGTCGACCTCGTTGAGGATAGTGGTGTGAAGATGGGAAATGGCCGCGCTGTTATTTCCTAAACTGATACTAGAAGAGGTAGAACTTGAGCTAAGCCCTGAGTCAGTCATAGGGGAGGGCTGGTAATCTGGTATAAAATCACTAACACCTGCTGAAAGAGACAGACTGTCATGAATACCAGAACAAAAGAATCTCTCACAACATTTAAAGAACTGAACTATCGTCCCTTACAGGTTATATTGGACATGTGAGGGACTCTGTCAGTGCTAGCTGACACAAATCAGTGCTCCTTCTGCTGGAGCCTCATAAGCACCAAATTACATCAAGTGAGCCCCCCACGCCTCCACCCCCTACACTGTTTCACGGGCTATTATAATATTAAAACTTAACTATTTGGATTTACTTTGCAGTTCTCTGCTGCCATCTGCTGAAGAAAGGCGAAAGTGGCAGTTTCCCAATATTTTGGTGTATTTCCTCAACATTTATTAATTAACTCAATCACATTTCTATGATGTGAACTGATTTTCAATTTTTTATGGAAAGGATTCTATACTTGTTGCTTCATTTTACTTAAAGAAGGGCAATTTCAAAGTCTATTTGCAATATTTACATATGTCAATTATTAAATAATTTTAAAGGTTATTACTAATGCCCATATTTACAAAATGGCAAAAGAGGCCTTAAAAACAAACAACAAACTATGGATTTTGAATAAGATGCTTTAACATAAAAAAGGCAGTAAACTTTATTCCATTTATCTTTTAATCATAGTTTTAAAAGGTGAGTAAGTTTCCTAACAACTGTTTGGGTTTTTTTAATTAACTATAGGGTATTAAGTAAGTAAATAACATGGTTTCAACTAAGCAACTTTAAAATTCCTTAACCCCGTATCTGACATTGTACGATTAGGAAGAAAAATAATTTTATTTCAATTTTTCAAAACAATTACTTTTCTAAATTATCTATTATTAACCTGAGGGTACTGAAGAATGGAATAAGTTACGGCTATTAGAAAAGAAGTGAACATAACTTACAAAGTAAAAAAAGAAAAGAAAAAATTCACACCAACAGTGAAATAAATTTTATATTAAGTTTCCTTAATTTGGACCTCACTACTTCAAAATGTGTAATTTGAAACTTACTATACTTCAAAAATGTGTAACATTTTAAATGCAGTAAATATAATGAAGTGAATAAAAAAACCCTGAATTTCTTCCTTTGTCCATTTTTCAGATTTTGGATTAGAAGGACTCTAATAAAGTTCAACATCTTTTTCAGAACTAGTGCTTAATAAATTAAGCACTCTCATTCTACCTTCAGCTTACATGTTCAGAACTTTAAATTTTTTTACAAAGATCCTTAAAGACAATACAGACTCAAATACTCCAAATTGAATTCCTTTTACTGGTCAATAAATAATGTCAATTACATTTAAAAAAATGTACTCTAGTATTTCAAGTTTTATTTATTTAATTTTCACAACTGCACGATTGCACATTAATTATGATTCCACTTTCAAATTATACTGTTAAAGCAAGTACCTGTGAAAGTATAATCTAAGTGTGCAACTTGTTTGACTGTGAGCACCCTGGGCTCGTTAAACTCCTTGTTCCTGAGAAGGACAGAAGCAACAGTTCGGATGTTACTGTTGGATCCCATTACTATTAATAAGTGCAGAAGCAGGCGTTTGCAATGTTCATACACCTCAGGGTGGCAGTGGTCAAACCCTAAAAGGAACAGTAGAAAATAATCATCAGTGAAGAGAAATAATGAGAATCCATGCTACCAAACTCATATTTTAAAGACATGCAGAAGTTATGTAAACTATTTTGTGGAAGATGACATACTACATACAGTTTTCTTGGCCTACAGTCTGTGTACATTTTTACAATAGCCTACTGTCCTGTAGTACTAGGGACAATCAAGATAAATTTGCAACGGGTTTTATGTCTAAACTTTACTCATCTCTTAGAAATTGCTACATAATACTACAAGTAAATGAACTTTAAAAAGGTGGGCATTTTTGTGCCTAGCACGAATAGAAAGTCAGTAGATGTCTGATTACCAAAGGAATGAAGTAATACATATGTAAGTATGCACATCAGGAAAACTTAGGAGAAGAAGGCTATCTTGACTTGCTTCCGGACACCAAGGAGACAACCATACAAGGTATTGCTGATGTGATGGATGCCACATTTGTTGCAGAAGGCACCATGGAGTTTCAGCTGTAATAATCAGACTGTCCACAATTCAACTCTTTTGGGAAACACTCAACCCATTTCAATTTTCCATTTATCCTGAAAGTTTCCACCCCCAGAGGTAAATTATTCTTGCTACAGCTACAGAATTTTTCCTGCTACAGGATATGTGTGTTTGTGTGTATGTGGGAGGGACCATAAGATAGGAACAGGAATGGGGATTGACTTGCATATGGTTACAAGACAGACTGGGAATCACCCCCACTGGACCACATGTATTATAGTAAAAAGTTTTATGGAAATAACATAGAAAAAAACAGGAACAGAAACACGCAGAAACTTTATTAAAACCACAGTGCCTTTAAATTATCATAAAAATATAAAATGAAAGAATTAGATATTTATTACCTATAAAAATTGCATGAAGAAGAAGATGGAGGTAGCTTCCCCATTCCACCTTCACACTATGATCAATGATCAGGTCAGTCAGAAGGATCACGGCTATGTTACACCTATGACAAATAAGCGTAGTATTAATTATTTACTAGTGGAAACCTAGATAAAATCTTATGCAAATTACTTCAAGACTTTGGATTGTATTTTATGGAAAAATACAATTTTTCAAGAAAAATAGAAGAAAAGAAATATAGCCGAAGAAACCATTAAGTGATAGTTTTAGAAAAAAATATATCTGCTAAGGGCTCCTTGAAGTCAAGGGCCATATTTTCTTCATCTGCAACCCTAACACCTAGCACACTGCTTGCCACATAGTAGGTGTTCAGTACATGTTTGGTACATGAATAAACTGAAAGAAATGCAGTAACTGTTCTACTGTGATCCTGTTAGGTAAAATGCAGTTTAGCTCAATTCGAAATAATAGTGCCTACTACCATAAAATAATATTTTTCCAGATGTAGTAACTGGGTCCCAGAAAGGTCAAGTAACTATGCCAGACACCCAGAAAAGCAGCAGCACAATTAGATTTAATAATATTAATGGTAAACAGTTAGAATTCTGAGTTTTCAGATTCCTGGAAATGTAAACACATCGACCTAATGTGTTGCAGTATCTAATGAAAGAAGATTGCTTTTATTCTGTGACGTCAGATAGCATACAGAAAGCTGAAAGGATTAAGCAGAATTTGGCTGGTATGAAATAGGAATGACGCTGTAGTCCACCTGTGAAGAGGTAATCCAGGTGATGATGTTTCAGGCAAGTAATCCACCAGTGGCGACCAGCAGCCTCCAGCTGGTGGGAAGGGCAGTGGCTCTCCTTGATTATGCTCCATCACTTTCAGTCGCCAATTAGAATAAAGTGGCATTGAATCACCTATCAAAATAAAATGATCTCATTTTCTACACCATCTACTTTCTGCCAATATAAGCAAACTCTAGTAAGACACCGACTATGTATATAGCATTGGAAAGTGATAAAAATAATTTCCCATCATTTTGACATATGTTTGCTAGGAAGACCTGGGTACGAATATTATCAAATTAAGCAAATCAGAGAGAAAAAGAGGTATCAATTCAGGTTCCATCCTTTAGATCTCAAAGCAAAACTGCATTAGCACTTCATTATGATTCCACAATTGATGTCCAAGACATGAGACCACATTATAGGTGAAGCTGCCTTGTAACAAGGGCTTTCTGGTAGTTACTCAAATCTAAATTTCCTGAGATAGGGCCAACACAAACCCATCTTAAAAGGAAATCTGCTCTACCGCAGTGGGGCTGCAGGGTGCAGTAAAAAACGCCATCAGGAAATATGAATTCTGTGTGACGTGGGTAAGTCACTTAACCTCTCTGGACCTCAGTTCCATCATGTGCAAAATGAGGAGATTGGACCAGATTATCTTCAAGGTCCCTTCCAAGTCTGAAGCGAAGGCCTGTGTTTCTATTTTATACCACCTCAGTATTAGAGCAAACGTGGGTAGATTATTCACTTTGCAATTGCAAGGGAGAACTTTCTGGTAAAACATGAATGCATGGAGAAAGAGCAAACCTGTTCAAAAAAGCATCCCGTTGCCAGCGCCTGTTCTATGATGCTTTCTATGAACCAATTCTTAAGTTCCTTTGGATTTATCCATAGGGAACCGAGCTTTTAAAACAAATTTCCCCCACTTAACGTTTCTTCTTAAAATCAAGACATTTCAGATTATGTTGGAACACCACTAGTGGCAGTTAAAGACTCTTCTTAAACACAATTTATTGGGAAAAAATGTATTTACTAGCATTAATACAATTAATAGTACACCTCGCCCACTGTAGTTATTAAAAAAAAAAAACGTTTGGAATTTATTACTTTTTTCTTCTTCATAAGATCCTCCAGAGCTGCTACTGTATCGAGATTCTAGTCTGTGATGTTGACGATTTAAATGACTGTTTAGTCCTCCGTAGATGTCAAGGTGCACATAGCTACGAAAATGATCATTGTCATTAGTCACAGTTCACAGTAAAATGGCATTTGTACTGCAGGTCTCACTTTCTATGCTCAAAAAAGAACACAGCATGCAAAAAATATTAACAAAAGTTTACTCTGCTATATGTTAATTCCACCTTACAATTCAAAAGCTTAAGCTTTTAAGTCAATTATTTCTACCTGCAGATTTTTCTTAAACTGTTGTGGTAATAATGTTCTAGTGAAACCTCTTTTACGTAAAACCCACAGAGTAAATGTTCATTCAGATAAGTAAAAATGTAAGCAACACAAAAGGTGACTGACCATACGCCACCCACTCATCCATCAGGGCCTGTAAAAGAATCTAGCATGTTAGCATCTTAAATGATGAAACAGTTCATGTGGAGAATTTCCAAAATGGAAACATACTTTGTCACTAGAACTCTAACACAATAAAATATACATTCCAATGCAAAAATTATCATTTATTCTGATGACAATCAGTATGTGTTAAACTCAAATGCTAATGAAGAACCGAGAAGTACTTACTTCTCTTCAATACTCTCTTTTATCGGCTTATTATCAGGATTGCCATCTGTGGGAGCTATCATTGTATTGCTGCTGGAAGTAGTTCCTGTAGTCAGAAATAAAACAGTACATTTAAATCCTGGAATAATGCAGTAAGAACAAAAGACATCAAACTAGAGATATCTAAACTCCACTAAAATGAGAGCAAAGTAATTTTTAGAAAGGAATGTACTCATAATGATCAAGAGGGAAAGGAGACAACAGCAACAAAATTTTGGATCTTGGAAAACAAATGGACAAGTAAGTAATAAGTGTTAAGAAGGCTGAAACCTAAGCTGGTAGTGGGGGAAACCAAGAAGGTTTCATATCTATATTGTTGCAAGTTCAAAAGGTTCAGGAATTAGTGGCATCAAGTACCTCTGGAAGTAGCGGTTGAAAGTGGTGCTAAAAATGGCAAGATTAGTTGAAAATCTATTTCAGAAGTAGGTGGTCCTATGATCTACCCCTTTGCTTCTTTGAATTGGGTAGCTCTCTCTCTCTCCACTCCCAAAAGTCTTTTCTGATGAAACTAAATCAGATTTCTCAACTAGGGCACACTATGTCCAATTGAAGGAGGAGGTACTTCACTGAGAATAGGGAGATTAAATGAAAACATACATACTAAAATTTGAGATTGTATCCCCTGCAACCTTCTTAATCTATA
The DNA here is from genome assembly GCF_036562045.2 of Rhinolophus sinicus. Classification (NCBI taxonomy): domain Eukaryota; kingdom Metazoa; phylum Chordata; class Mammalia; order Chiroptera; family Rhinolophidae; genus Rhinolophus; species Rhinolophus sinicus. The sequence continues at coordinate 79,411,221 of NC_133752.1, forward strand.
GGGCTACCAGAGGGCTTGAAGACTGGTGTGTGTGTATGTGTGTGTATTATGTGCATTTGCGCACACACACGCACACACACCCACCCCTACACCCTCTACTTCAGGCATATGACTCGTAGAGTTTTCTCTGGGAAATTGATTAGTCCAAGAGAAAAGACCTATAGATTTTTATGTCAATGAGATCATTGTACAACAAATGACAAAGTCAACAAGTTCCATACAGAAAATCCAATCAACTCTTTATGAAAAGAAAGACCTAGAATTGGTAGGCTTTTAACAATTTTTAAGAAATTTATTTTTTGTTTCATTTTTTATTTTTTAGTTAACAGTTGACATTCAACATTATATTAGTTTCAAGTGTACAACATAATGGTTGGACATTAATATAATTTATGAAGTGATCCCACCAATAAATCACCTGGCCCTATACATAGTTATTACAATGTTATTGACTATATTCCCTATGATGTACTTTACATTCTGTGACTATTTTGTAACTACCAATTTGTCCTTTTTAGTCCCTTCCCCTTTTTCACCCAGCCCCCCAACCGCTCTCCCATCTGGCAACCATCAGTTTGTTCTCTGTATCTATGAGTCTATTTCTGTTTTGTTTGTTTGTTTATTTTGTTCTTTAGATTCCACATGTAAGTAAAATCGTATGGTATTTGTCTTTGTCTGACTTACTGCACTTAGCATAATACCCTCTAGGCCCATCTATGTGGTCGCAGATGGTAATATTTCTAGAATTGGCAGGCTTTTGCTAAGACAAATCAAAGCAAATAGCACTACTGAAAAAACAGGAACTTTTGCTGGGAAAAGAAAACTTTATATCAGATGTAGAAGAAGATAGTTCAACCATGAAACATGAAGAGAACATTCCTAAAGAAATTCTAATAATAATAATAATAATAATAATAATAATAAAACACTCTGGAATTAAAATCATTCTCACAGATATGAAAGATTCAATAGATTATTAGAAATCCCCTAGAAAGTAGAACAAAAAGGCTAAGAGATAGATACATAACAAAAAATAAATTACAAAGATATAATTAAAAAGATTTCTAATTATACAGATGTTATTAACATGCCCAAAACGTTTAATATAAACTGAGTGACAAAGTATTTCATAAAAATTTAATCTACAAAGCCCAGATATTATATCAGTTTTCAATGGAAGTTATTCCCTCAGGGACATAGTTTCTTCAACTCAAAATATTGTAATAATTTTATGTATACACATAAGTATATACACTCACATAATTGGATACTATGTGTAATATATGCTAAAATAATATAAAATTATGGAGTAATTTCAATAAGCGTTTTCTATATTTAACATACTAATTATATTCATTAAAAAATGCATTAGTTATATAAGGATATTCCCACTCTGAATAAGTATATAAATGTTTCCCTCTATAATATTAAGTACACTGTCAAATTTCTTTACTCCTATGAGGGATTACGAAGTCTTGTCAAGTTAATCACCATACATGATTCATGCTTGCTTTTTTCTTGATGATGATGTTTAAAGCAAACGCTTGCTAAAATACACAATTAGGTAAAGCTTCACTTTTAAGACAAAGTAATCAGTTTTATATAACATCTCACCTGAGGTGACAGAAGGGATTTTATAGCTGGAAGTGATGCGATAATATGGGGGATTATCCATGTGAGTGACTCCTGAACTGACAGGATCGGTCAGCTGTAGTTCACTCACTAGTTCTTCTAGCAACTGCATTGTTTTGTCTCTACCTAAATATACAATAACTTTCTTCACCTGTCACGAAAGAAATCATTCAGAAAAGAAAAAGCAAAATTTTTATTTCATAAATTTGTCTTGAGAAAAATTTTATCACAGTAAGTTCAATTTTAATTGGTAGATGAATAAACACAATTTATATTTGATTATAACATTGATCAGCAATAAGACATTAATCAGCTTTATAAATACTGTCCTCCCTCTAACCCTCAACACTATATCTTATTAGGATGACCTGAATATATTAACAGTTTCCACAACATTATCTTCTTCCTTTTACATTTTCACATTTTTCCTTTTTAAAGAAAAGCAAAAGATAATTGCTTTTCTATAAATCAGTTTCTATTTCTAACGGAAAAGATTTCAGTTACTATTACCCCACCTTTTCCTCTTATTTTTAGTCAGGCAGCCTTCAAGCCCAGGATTTATCTTTTATTTTGCCTTCCCATTCTCTATATTCAACCCAGCAGTGTAGAGCGGTGATTAAGAGCAAGTATGTAGAATGAAACTGGAACCCAAAACTACAAACTGGATTGGAATGCAGATCTAACACTTACTAGCTGTATGATCTGGAAAGTTTTCCATTCTGCAAAATGGGGACAATAGCACCCACTGCATTCTTCATTCATTAGGATTAAATAAGTTAAGATAAATAAGTTAAGATATATGAAGCACTTTAAAAATAACTAGTACATAGGATGAGTTGAATAAGTGAAAAAAAGAGAAAAATTTCAGTTATATGCATTATATGTATCTTTCTCCATCCTTTTAACCCTTCCTACTCAAAATGTGGTCCTGTCAGCGTAGGCATCACCCAGGAACTTGCTAGAAATACAGAATCTCAGCCCCCTTCCCACCCCCCACCCCCAAATCCAGAACTGGAACAAGGACACAGACATCTTAAAATAAGCTTTACCATATCATACCCAAGTCTCAAAGCGGTTACCCACTAATAACTGACTTCCGACACACAGCTCTTCATCTCTCCAACCTGCTCTACTTGCTAATTCCCTGTTCTCAAGTTCAGTCACCTCTGACCATCCCAGTGTTCATTCCTGCCTTGGTGCCTTGTTCTGACTGTGAAGACCTCTGAGTTGACACTGCCGACCCCAATCCTGTCAAGTTTTCGAGCCCTACCCCCACCCCAACTCCACTGCCTTCTCCATGAAGCTTTCACCTACTTTTCACACCCAGATCTGGGTTGGAATTCCAGTTCTATTAAGTGGCACAGCAAAATGGCTGTGTGGCTTTGACGAAGCTACTCTTCTCTCTGCCTTGTTCTATTCATCTGTAAAACTGTGGTGATTTTACCAAACTCACAGATTTTTTTCTGAGAATTAAATGAAATAATGTAGATGAAGTGCATGTGTCATGCTTGGCCTATAATAAGTGACTCAGAAATGATAATTAAGAAATTATTGTCTTTTAAAATGGCTCCTTTTAAATTCCTCCCAAATGGTTCAAATTCCTCCCAAATTCAGGTTATTATAACCCGAATTTCATCTTGGCTTCTTGGAATTATAACTTTATGCCTGTTTCTAGTTCCAGTCCAACTCACTCATTCATTCATCTAATTAGTGGGCACATTCTCAATGCCAGACACCTTTCTAGCCTCTGGGAAGATAGCAATGAACCAAATAGCCAAAAAAAACCCCTGCTATTAAGGAGCTCACAATCTACTGGATTGACTGACACCAAAGTAATAAGGAAGTAGGTAAAATGGCTGATGGATGATGGTAAGTGCTAGGAAAATCAACAAAGCAGGGGAAGGGAAAAAAGAAGAGTGTTGTGTAGAGGCAGGGCATTTGCAGTTTTAGATAGGATGACCAGCACAAGTCTCCATGAGAATGGACATTTGATGGGTACTTATGGAAAAAGAGGAAAAATGCGTGCAAAGGGCCAGGGGTGGGTGGGCCTGGTGTGAGAGCAGGGCAGCGAGGGGCTCAGCATGGCTTATGGGCAGGGAGCCCGAGGAAGAATGTTTGCAGATGTGGTCGGAGAGGAAACTGGGATCACGCTCTTCTGTGCCACACACCTGCCGTGCTGCTCTTAATGCTTCTCGGTGACATGCCTTCAGGAACAATGCTTTCAGTAATCATGTTAACTGGGGAAGTGCGGGGTCAAGCAAAGCTATTAAATAGTTTGTTTAAAGTGGGATCTGTCAGAACTCCAAGGGCAACGTTGTGCAGACACAGTCTTCTGTGGAACATACTTTCAGGAGATGCTGCCATGTGATTGACAGCTGTTTCTACATATCCACATGTGTTTGTGTGCATAATGAGTCTAACCTTCATGTTTGATCATTTCATATTGTTCTCTTGAGGAGATGTAAGGATTGCTTCCTTCCCTAGAAGGCCCAGAGTGTTCAAGTCTTCATTGTATATCTCTTACTGGGCTATCCCTTGCTTCCCCAAGTGTTAGGCACAATCCTAGAGGCACTGAGATCTCACCGTCTTGCTCTAATATCCCAACGCCAGCTCCTGCCTAACAAACTATTTTTGTGGTCTCCACTTCAATGTCACTTTCTCTCCAATATCAACTTTTATCCTCCCACACATCTGTGGTTCCGAGGTTATTCACTCTCCATTCTCTGCAATTTTCATTTGCAGACGTTATCATACCTGCATTTTATTAACTTACTGATTTATTCATTTAAGAAATAATAAAGAATAAATAAAGTCCGTATCATCCATCAGATTATAATGCCCAGAACCTAGAAGAGCGCCTGTCCTGTAACAAGAGTGCCTGGCCAATAATATTTATTAAATGAATCAATGAGTAAATCTATGTGCCATTTCCTGACTGTCCTCATCGTGGCCCTACTTTGCCTCTGTGGGTCTACTGATGCCCATACTCTGACATTACAAAACACCATCAAATAAATATACACACACACACATGCATACATAGATACACACACATATACTATTTACACACATGCATACATATATATACACACTCATATACTATTTATACACACACACATGCATACATACATACACACTCATATAGTATTTATATACACACACACACAATGTTTTTTTAAGTTAAATGAATCTGAATACATACGTAAGGCAAGAGGCTTGGTTCACTATTCACTCCACAAATGCTGATCAAAAAGTGCAAAATTATTTTCAGGTTTTTCGGCCAGCCATCTGCAAGTGTGGTCCACACATTCTCCATCTCCGACCAGGCCAGTTCATCACCATACTATGTTAGGAAACCCAACACGTACTTCAGTAATGACTGTCTGTTACATACCAAACTTACCACATTATGGAATGTTTTTATAGAAAGCTTTTATCTTTTCAATACTTTAGAGGAATAATCATTTCTTTCAACAAATCTAAATATAATTACACATGACGTTTTGGTCAACAACAGTCCATATATACGATGATGGTCCCATAAGATTATAATGGAGCTAAAAAATTCCTATCACCTAGTGACATCGAAACTGTCATAATGTCCTAATGCAACGCATTACTCACGTGTTAGTGGTGATGCAGGTATAAACACACCTACTGTGTGTTGTATAGAAGTATAGCACATATAATTATGTACAGTATATAATACTTGATAATGATAATAAACGACTACGTCACTGGTCTATGTATTTACTATACTATATTTTTTATCATTATGTCAGAGTATACTCTTTCTACTTATAAAAATGAGTATGCTGTGTTATGCCAGCATCAGCCTCAAACATCTTGTGTTTACTGCACCTCTTGGTTGCAGCCTTTTCTCCTGTTCTTGATTTAATCTCGTGTTGTTTTGTGCAGTAACGTGCTGTACAGGCTGGTAGCCTGGGAGCAATAGGCTGCACCATACCTAGGGGTGCAGTGGGCGGTACCATCTAGGTGCGTGTAAGCACACTCCGATGTTTGCACAAGGAGGAGATTGCCTAAGGATGCATTTCTTGGAAGGAATCCCTGTCATTAAGCTGGGCATAACTGTAACCACATACGATTTGAGCCCCCTCTCAAAGGCTTTATATACGATAAAAACTTTTCTAGAGAAAGGAATTTATAGTGCATACTGTGTTTCCCCGAAAATAAGACCTAGCCGGACAATCAGCTCTAATGTGTCTTTTGGAGCAAAAATTAATATAAGTATAGTATAGTATAGTATAGTATAGTATAGTATAGTATAATGTAAGATATAAGACCGGGTATTACATTAATTATATTACATTATACTATACTATACTACATTACATTATATTATATAAGACCTGATCTTATATTGTAGTAAAATAAGACTGGGTCTTACATTAATTTTTGCTTCAAAGGATGCATTAGAGCTGATTGTCCGGCTAGGTCTTACTTTCAGGGAAACACGGTATTTGTTTGGTTTGCTCATCACAGGAATATCTAATCTCCTCATATATTTTGAACCTTATTTACTCTTCCTAACTCAGTAACTCGGTGCAGCAACTACCAACACAAAACTCATTTTACCTTTGCTGTCATGTACATCAGATTGTTCAAAACCATTGCAGTGGCTTGTGGGGATCCCCAGCCTTCTCCTCGTAACCAGCGCCTGCTAGTCACCATAAGTTCTCGGTCTTTTAGGGAATCATCTTCATCTTCATCATGTCGCCTTGCGATGGGCAAAGGTTTTAAGTCTACCAACTCGATATTGTTGACCCACGGTAACAGGTAGTGCAGCATTACCTGCCTCCCAGCAGGGTGAGCCGTCTGAATTCTCTGGCTTATCTCTGTAATTAGCAACAAGCCCACAGAGGGAATAAATGATATAATTTTGCTTTCCTTTGATGTGTAATTAATTTCAACATCTCATCCTTAAAGAACGGGAAACCAAATTTTACTCATTACGTTTAAAAATTGTAAGTACTGTTTCTCCTCTTAATAAATTTGACCTTGATGATATCATAAAGTAACAGCTAATATATATTCCCATTCTTACTTTTTTATATAAAATACCTTTGGTGGTTAAGATAAATAAATGTTTGTGCACTGTTGGTAGGATTATAAAATGGTGCAGCCACTATGGGAAACAGTATAATGGATTCTCAAAAAATTACAAATAGAACTACCTTATGAACTAGCAACCCCACTCTTGGTTGTATGTCCAGAAGAACTGACAGCAGGGTCTCAAAGACATATTTGCACATCCATGTTCACAGCTGCTCTATTCACAACAGCCAAGAAGAAGTAACTCAAATGTCCATCAATGGATGAATGAATGAATGAATGAATGAACAAAATATGGTATGTATACATAACGGAATACTATACAGCCTTAAAAAAGAAGGAAATCCTGTCCCTTGCTACATGGATGAACACTGAGGACATCATGCTAAGTAAAATAAGGCAGTCATAAAAACAAATGCTGTGTGATTCCACTTACATGGGAAGTAGAATGGTGGTTACCAGGGATTGGGGGGAGGGGAAGGCATTGTTTAGGGGGAGAGTTTCAGTTCTGCAGGATGACATGTGTTTGGAGATCTATTTCACAACAATGTAAATATACTTAACACTGCTGATTGGTAGTTAAAATGATTAACATGGTAAATTGCGTAATATGTGCTTTTACCACAATAAATAAATGTAACTGTATGATAAAATAACTTTTATACATGGATTATTTAAAATGACCCATAAAGGATCTCACATATTTTGGTTCTATCTAGGGGAGATTCCTATGATGTATCTGTTACTTTTACATTCACCTCATTTCATGCTCATGACAAACCTAAGAGGTGGACACACTCAGAGTAACTTGGCTAAGGTCAAAGATCAGGTGGCAGAGGATTCAAATACAAGGTTGATTCCAAAGCCCAGGAGTCTTTACATACTATTTAAATTTCCGTAAGTCACTTTAAATAAGAATCTTCTTTCTCTTCAATTCCCCTTTTTGTCCATATTTACTTGTACTTATTTACTCAGTAGAAGGAGTGAACATGGAAGCTCCGTGATTTGGAACTTGGCTCTGGAATTGCACACACCAGTTCTACCATCTACAAGCTGCCTGACCTAGGGCCAACCTGTCAACTGCTGATCCATAATTTATTATTCTGTAAAAAGAAGGTAACAGAAGTAGTTGCCTCATGGAGCTATTGTGCAAATTCAATGAAGTGCTCAGTCCAATGCCTTGCATATAGTTATGCTCAATTCTAACTTTTTATAAGAATCCCTTCCATTAGTCCATCAACACTGTTGCCTCCAGCTTGAAATATTAGACCTAGAGCTCTGAAAGCAGTTGAATGAAGCGATCCTGACAGGGGAAGAGTCACTGTGTGTGGGAGCTGGGTCATGGCGGTATCAGCTGTCATGCTGAGCGAGTCCATGACCCCTGGGACCCAGCTGGTCTCCTCTGCTTTTGTACAGGAGCCTCTAAAAGAAGCCGAGCAACAGCAAAATCAGTGTTCATGCTGGCCACAACATTCTACTGATGACCACCCATGTCCATCTTGAAAGAGCTGTCAGGACTGTGGGAGTTAGGAAAAAGGAAGGGGCATGGTTGCTGCCATCTACCAGTGCAAACCAAACAGGTCAACTACTTTAAGAACTGAATGCTAGGAGAATTTAAGTTGTTTTATCCCCACCCAGGTTAATTAGGGATGGGAAACAAATCATTTTTGTTTCCTGCTGAAATAGGCACTATGGAAAGATGCCCAAAGGCGGCAAAGGCCACTAAGTCTGGAGCCCAAATGAAAGAAAGGAGCCACAGCAGAACCCCGTAATCCCCTGGCTACCAATTTGGGGGCATGTCCGGTACTGAGATGAGAACAAGATCTTGCTGCAGGTGGAAAGCTGAAAACTAGCTGAGTGTCTTTTGTGTTATAATTTAAACTTTTCAGTTAAAGGATAAAGCCTTATGGGGGCACTTACAATAGTGTGTTCATTAGGCAGAAGGTTAAATGCGATACACCCCAAAATTGTCCTAAATCTGAGTCCTGGGAGACCCAGACAGATATGACATCTTGCCTGACACATAGCCCTGATAATTCAGAAGCCCTGGCAGGAATATCTGTTGGCCCCAAGTACAAGAAACTGGGCCAGAAAGCACTGTGGGATTCTAGCAGGAGTTTTGCTCAAGGCAGTGCAGGACCTTTCCCTGTGCTTAGCGGTTTTTCTTACAGAAAGAAACCTGTATTTTAATCCCTGCATTATTTTAAAGGCAGGCCAGTACACAAGATAAAACACATACTAGAAGATTCAGAAAGTTCTGTATCTACTAAAGAAATATGTTTAAGTTGCATGTAAAGCCCCCTCCTACTTTATTATTTTTTTTTATTTTGCTGGGGTGGAGCAGAGAAGGGAAGGCAAAGTGAGAAAAAGTGAGAAGCCCTATAAAGACTTCATTAATAAGACATCTAAATATCATGATAGATCAGTAGTAAGAGTTCTTATTAAAGAAAAAAAATCTCTATATAAAGACACGTTTTGTTTTGATTCACCCTCAAATTTCACACGTCTAAAATTTCCTAAAAGTAGTTTAGAAATTTTTGCTAATAAAGAAAAACGACTAACCAGTTAAATGATCATACCTGAGAATATGGCGAGAGTCAGCTCAGGGTATGCCCGTGCTAATTCCTCAGACAACTGATAATATGAAACAGAGTACAGATGCGGCAGAGGAGACAGCTGGCTGAGGACTCCATCTGTTCTCTGAACCTCCAATTTGTGAGCATAGCGAAACATCTTCGGTTCCAGGATCTACAGGAATGTAATTCCACCAATTTAAGATTTTATGGCTCTTCTAGGTTTCAGCTATAATTAAAAAAATAAAACCTTTTCCCAAGAAACATTCAAGTTTAAAAATTATATAGTTGTGTGTGTGTGTGTGTGTGTATATATATATATCTATATCTATATCTATATCTATATATATATATACATATCTATATATATGTATATATATATAGTAAGGTATTTCACATGTTAATTTCTAATTCCGAGAAATATTTGCAAAAGACCTTTAACTATTTGCAAGGCTTGGGTTCAATGGCAATGATTCCGTTAGTAGCATAGTCTGAAAATAACTACAGCAACTTAATATACAATTACTTGAAAGACATTACCACTTTCCAGTTCAAAAATATGACTATATAAAACATGTATAAGTGAAAAAAAAATCTTCAAACAGATCTTGGTTAACCACAGAATAAATGTGAAGTATAAGGTAAAAATTCTTCTGACATTACATTTATACTATGTAAAGAACTACACTACTGAACCTTCTGTTTTTAATTTTAGAAAATAGTTTAGAACATTTTTATTATAAAACATTTGCAGATTCACATGTACTTATAAATGTGCTCCTGATAATAAAAATGAAAACATATAACTAAATAAACCATACTGAACTTTCTTCTTAATTAATAAATACATTAGGGTGTAATTCCTAAGATGATCCTCACCAGCATCGGTACCACTTCAAACCCTTTGGAAAAATCAGTATCTATGCGAATCCCATTTTTAACTCTTGGTTAAAAGTAAAGAACCTCGTCCTATTATCAATTAGTTACGTATTGTATAATAATGATATACCCATGCGTGGCTAGTTAACTTCCTAGGTTATGTTTCTCAGTCTAACAAAGAAAAATTATATAAGGTTTTCAATAAAAGAGCTAAGTACTTTTCACTTGGTTCTCAAAAAAAAAAAAATCGGTTGACATTCTTATCTGTTGAACAGAAATAGTCACACACACATAGGCCCTAACCACTCAATTTTCATACGTACTCTTACATGCACACAGGTGCATGTGGGGGTAATATACATAATCCCGCTATAATACACTTCTGAACGGTTTATATTACTTATAGACTTCAATGACCCATATCATCTTTGTCTTCTACTTCTAATGACAATCAGGAATTGACATCATACCTTACTATTAAAAGGAATAGCTGAGTATTAGTAGACTTTTGAGGCAAGAATAGATTATCGTGCTTCATTAAATCCTGAGTAAAAAAATTTTAATTAGCATTTGTTTACAAACCTGTAAAAGTTGCATAGCAACTTCGTAGATACTTCGAGAAGAATCAGCTGCTTTAAACAGTATCAGATTTAGGAGCATCACTGTGTCACACTGATAATCCCTAGGGACAAATTTTACAGGTTAGGTGAACAATGTTTATTGGCTTTCATGGAAGTTAATAAATGTGATATACAAAGGGCAAGGCTGCAGTGCAGACATACAGCTGCTACGCCGATGAGGTGACTGGCTTTTTGTTTTTGTTTTTTGAAAGTTAAAGGTACAACAACAGATGCATGGTGATTACTATCCCTATTTTGGTTAAATTTTGTTAGAGCTTAAGGAAAGAAAATAATGCTTTCTTAGTATTTCTGAATTTGAAAGAAAATATTTTCTTAAAGAAGAACCTAAAATGAAATATAAAACACAATATCTGGAGTACCTGTTCTGGAATACATTAGCTATGGCTTTAAAGCAGCCAGCTGCCACCCTCTTCGAACCTGTGTAACATCGATCCACAGCCCAATACATCAGGTTGCTCTGATCTGGGTTCAGCTCCAGCAGTAATGTAACTGCTTCACAGCCCAACTGATGAACCTAAGGTCACAAAATTGCCCAGGATACAGAGTTATATATATTTATATATAGGTGTCTACTTCCCGACATTTTACTAAAATAACATAGTGCATATGATTATTGTATTTAATCACAAAACTCTGTCTCTTTTTTTTCAACTCCTTCGTGTTTTATTCAGCCAGCAGAAAACATGACATGGGTAAATTAAATGTAGTCTTCTGCTTTTTACACAAGACACTCAGCAGTACCATTCTCTCCTCCAGGAAAGCCCCGAAGGCAGTTGATGAATATGAACACAGATTAAATGCTTTCAGAAAAGTGAGTTATTAATCTCTCCAGTTATTTTGATCAAGCTTTATTCTTGTTTTTGATAACCCAATAGAAAAATTATTCTGAGGGGGAAAAAATGTAAGTCCTATTTTAAATTGTGAAGTCTGCGTGTGTACAGTATGAGAGTACAAAGGGCAGGGAATAGGGAGGGCAGAACAGAACAATTAATTGGAAAGTGGTCAAAAAAGAGAAATTAAACGTAGCAAATAACATGTTTCTTCTTTGGAGCTCAATATATTCTACATAATTTTCAGACTTAGAACCCCATTGTGAGATATATACACTCCGCTGCTGTATTGATCCTATACATAAAAGGGAAATTAAAATTATCAAATGAGTGTAATAAGAATTAGAAATAGATTATGGCATCCTATTTAATTTTACATAACAGTGTTATCATTCTAACCTAGCTAATTTAAAAAAGGCTTGTTTTCAGTGGGCCATACAATAATTACAAATAATGCAATGACTTCTTATGAAAGTTTAAGGAATTATTAATTAATTACCTTTTTGTCCAGAGAGTCCAAAATATTATCCAACCATTTGTACAAATAGCCATCTGATGAAAGTCCTACATTATCTGCAACAGGGCCACAACACAGTACAGCAGACATAGCCTTCGAACAATAATATTAGAATTACATTTAAAACATTTAAGAGGTTAAATGTTGTTTGTTTGTTTAATGAGAAGAGGCAAGATAGTTTTACTTATGTAGCCACAATATCTTTAATTTTTTTCCTTACAAAGAAAAGCGTAATAGCTATTTTCAAAACTAGGTAATTTATTGTGAATAGCAAGTATCATGATGCAAAATTAAACAGAAGTTTGAACAGTACTGGAAGAGAAGGAATAAAAGACCAAGAGAAAGCACTTACGTAGAAAAAAATAGGTATTCTTTGAGGTGATCCTCAGCTCTTTAAGAAAGTGGTATTCAAATTTTAGATAGATCTCTGTAAATTTTTGCATTGTATTTTATGTATTTTAATAAACTTATGGTATAAATGTTTGAATATGGCAGGCAATATATATTCTAATACTCTCAGGTACTCAGAAGAAATCCCTATCTTTTTTATAATGCTAAGCACTGAGACAAAAACATTTAATTACATGCTTAAAAAAAATAAGAAAGAAAAATCAGATTTCCAAGTAAATACCTTTAGTGCGCAGTACTGATGTCTATTAATTTGCATATTTCTATCACTGTATCTGTCCAAGGGAGTAAACATGATGCTAAAAGGACCTGCCCAATGACTAAACAGCATAAACAGACTGTGACGAAGGCTCTGTTGAGGAAAAATACTTCTTCTCTGGTGCACTGTAAATAAAAAACAGATGGAGAAACAAGTCATTTCCATTTCTTTTCTACTTTAATATGCGTGTCAACTTGCTACTGAATATGTAATACTGTAAAAAAGAAAAGTTTTCATTTTAACTTAACAAAAATCTCCATAGTGATAGAAATCATTTACATATATGCAAATCACAACAACAACGATGCAGTCGATGTCATCATGTAGCACATTCTGTGCGATACAGCATCTCTGCAAGCAGAATTTCGTGGCAGGCTCAGTGCTGCCTGGAGGCAGACACAAAGCTGGGGGTGGGGGGATGGGTGAGAATGGGTGGGGAGCAAGAGGGCAGCAGGGAGGACCCTGCCCCTTCCCTGGCTGTTGCTGGCTGCATGGTAAGTTTGGCTAAGGCGTTAACAAACACACCTCTGGGTCTTGGTTCATTGGTAAGAGAGGGCTTTTAACTAGTGAAGTTACGTTTAAACTCTGTATGTTTTCAGCAGTGCAGCTATCTTTATAAAAGGATCCTACATGGAATCTTGATATACAAAACAAACTGAAGGGAAGCTGATCTTTTTGAAGTCAGATGTGACACCTGGAGTCCAAACCCACTCTGCTGCCTCTTGCTGATGGTACCAGAGGAGAAGCAACACAATGTGAAAACCACTGGTTTAGAAGATCTCCAAGGATTTTTTCCACGTTAAAATTCTATATTCTACAAGTTCTCTGCATCAATCCTTGGTGAAAAAACGCAGCAGTATCAAAATGAACCAATGTGGAAATTGTAGACAAGTGATTAGTAATGGACTAAAATTATATTTTTACATTGATGAGCTTCAGATCAGAATATTTAGAAGGGAAAAATATGTTTTTCCTCTAAATGACACAATTTGCCCCAAAAGTTAAAAATAGGGTTGCTGTAATTGAAATTCGTGTACGTAAAGAGGTGCTTATATAAAATACAACTATGCTCTTACTTTAAAAGTCAACTGTTTGCAAATAATTTTTATGGTAACAAAACATCTTTATTTTTTTCCAGAAAGAAAAAGAATTATTTGTATTTACATTGTATACCAAAAACTAGAGTCACATTTTTATGTCTTTATACATAAAGAATTTATGACATATTGAAATACGACTGCATATATCTGTATTTCTAGTGCCTAAACCAGCACCTGGCACGTGGTACGTGCTCAACAAAGGCACACATCTGTTGAAGGAATCAATCAATAACACTATATCCTTGTTATGCTTTACATCTATGGCCTACCCCCTCTCCATTATTCAAAAGAGCATCTTGTTAATTCTGTTCTCAATTACCATTTGGAGCATTACGTTCTTTGCTCACTGCATCTAGAACAAGTTTGTACAAAGAGCTTATTCTATTGATTTCTTTAAATTTTTGTGTTAGTGCCTTATCGTTGAAAGTCTATGCTGGGTTGCTTTTTGATTTCTAATCACTGACACTAATCAAAGGTAAAACAAACTCGTGCCATCCATGTTATGCTGGCACATTTTTACAGCATGCTTACAAGTCGCTTTATCAACTTAGAATACAGAACCTCAGGGGAAGAAAAAAATGCGATGTTCCCTTAATATTCAATAACGGTTTAAGAAACTGAAAATCATACCTGGAACATTCTGAATGATATTCGCCACTAAGGCACTAAAATGGCATCGTATATCCTTCAGTGTGTCAGAGTCTTTTTCATTTTCTGCTTCCAGGAGTTGTCTAGTTAAATCTACATACTCCAATAAAGTGTTGTTGAGGAAATGTGTTTCATTATCAAGGCCACCACTTGCACTGAAAGTATTAAAGAAAATAAATGATAAAGAAACTATAAATCAAAACAATTTCCTAATAATCAAAATCAGAACTTTCAATGGTCATCGTTATGTGCAACGTAACATTCAAAAATTAAATGAACACAATTTGGGCTTACTTAGATATAAAAATAAATGGTGCTTCTTAATCAAGGACTGCTACTGAAATTTATATTATTCAATTCCATATCTAACTTTAACTATTCTACGTGCCAATGTTATTTCATCTCTGTCAAATGATAAAGCTTTTCAAAATAAGGAAATAAGGAGGCATATGGGCTAGGGAGGATCAGTTCAGAAAGGTAGAGAGGATGTACTGAACTATACATCCTCATAACTGCCATGCATCTTCATATGATGCCTTTAGCACTGTCTATCAAGTATCCATTAGGTATTTATTCTCAGCAAGATTACCTGACAGGTATTATTTGGGATACAAAACCATAAGGGAATTCAAGTAAGACTGTTGGTTTTCAAATCTTCTGTCTAGACCTATGGAATTGCCTCAAGAAGCTCTGTAGTAAGATTCTCCTTGAGGCAAGGGCTCTGTGACTAGAACTAGAAATTACTGACTGGAAGGGGGTCATTTGGTTAGAGTCAGAAATCTTGGATTCTTGTCTTGTTTCGTCAGTGATTAAGCATGTGACCTGTATCTACCTTAGAGCATTTTAGTAAGATGATAAATGAATTACTATATATGAAAGGCCCAATAAACTATTAGTGCTACATAAATGATCAGATATTACATTTATATTTATTTTGGTCAGCTTTTCTTTTTTATATTTGAAAAGTACTTCTAAAATACATGATTTTAAAAGTAAAATTAACTTTTTTACTAGTTGTGAATAGTTTCTTATAAACATCACAAGGGTACTGCAGTACATTAAAAATATCTGCATGTAACTAACAATAAAAATATGTTGAATGAATTCAGGATGAAAATTTTTCCTTTATTCCTTAAACAGATGTTTTTAAATTCTGGGTCATGACTGATTAGTGAATGGTAAATGAATTTAGTAGATTGCAACCTGACCCAAGAATAAAACCTTCATTCATTTAACAGTTATTCATGAACTACCTACAATGCACATACGGTTGATTGGGTGAATAAAACAAATATCCCTGCCTTCTTGGTATTCAGAATTCATTTTTTTTCTTTTTTCTTAACTAGGGAAATAAAATGTCCATAACAGCAATAACCTTATATTCATTTCTCTTAAAAAAACAAAACCAAAATACACAATTATATTCAAAACCATACTGTTCAACAATGAGTTTTTGCAATGCAATTTTAAAGATAGCAACATCTTGTAGTTCCCCAAAACAGTACCATTCAAAGATTCTTCATTCACTAACACTACATTAAAAGCAACCAGGAAAAAAAAAAAAAGATTCAGATATGTATTTGGTTAATTTTTTGCATCAAGCCCAGCAAGTTTCAAATTTATTTTTCTTAACTTGAGCTGTTTTGTTTTTGTGAAGGGCAGAAAAAAGAATGAGGTTTCTTTTTTCTTTATTTTCACTTGATTTAAATTTACTATTAAGAAAAGTATACTAAAATGTATAAGTATACTAAAAGTATACTAAATGGTTTAAATTCTCTTAGATTAAAGCTGTATTTCAAAAGCACCTGTCAAAAACACTTGATGCTAAACTATGAACCGTGTTAGGTACACTAAGAAATAATCAGGACAAATGCTTAAGTAACAATACTATACTTGTTTGATGATCAACGTATCTTTCTCTCAAGATCTCTTTTCAGTGAACTTTTCTTGGAAATGGTCAGATCCATTTTTGTTCCTCCTTCGATGATCAGGCAACACCATTACCCACTTTGGAAATAGTTATTTCTCAACCAAAGTTGATGATGTTGTCCTCAGGGGGCTGGTCTTAGTGTCAAAGCCTTTACTCTAGCAATAACCCCAGGTTTTATGTTTGTATTTGTGAGGGATGAAAACAGTTAACAATAATGTTTGTGGATTTCATATTTTTTCCCAGCAGGATAGATTGATAGTTGATTGGAATAAATTTGCAAACTATATTATGTCAAGCCTTCAAATACATGATTTTTAAATGTCCTGAAAATCTTAAAAATGAGGTAAGACATAGTTAAATAGGTCACAAAAAAAGAAGCTACTGTCTAGATTTGCCTAGATTACTACAAATATCCAACAAATATCAAATATCGTAGGAACATTATACCCATCTTTTGCCTGAAGCAGACCAGTACTAGTGGTGGATTTTTCTTTATACTTTTTAGCCATTAGTTAATGTGGTGGATGCACCTTTGACTGGTAAATAATGTTGATAGCGATGCAGACAAGTTTTTGTTGCAAAGGTCCTTTTTTGTTTTTATATAGTTCATGAGAGAAAAAATACATTCCCCAATAATTTCAAAGTTTTAAAAATCAAAATCCGGGGTGGTCGGTTAGCTCAGTTGGTTAGAGCGTGGTGCTGGTGGCACCAAGGTTGCCAATTTGATCCCCCCATGGGCCATTGTGAGCTGCGCCCTCCTTTAAAAAAATTTAAAAATAATAAAAATAAAAAAATAAAAATAAAAATCCAATACCAACCTGTGACTAATGACACCAGCATCTGCCAGCAACTCAAATATTCGTACCAGTTGTACTCGTAAAATATCTCGACGCCTGCGCCGTTTCATATTCTATTCCAAAGATACAAAGATATTAATTAAAAACCCTTCAGAGAAGTTGACAGAAAACTTACTGGTGTAACTTGGAAAGAATACTGTGAATATCTTAGAGTTTTGGGGCTTATTAAAATTATTTTGATTATGCAGTGTAAATTTTGAGCACTCCAGTAGCTATTGTATCAAAGAGATATGTGTGGGTAAATGGAAATGAACAAGCCAAACAAAATCACAAATAAAAGTTTCAGTAGTGATACCCCTTGTATGGGGAAAAAATAAAATTCTAGTTACTTTTAAGTGATTTGCTAGTCTGAGAGATGTAGAAGAACTGAAGAAGTTAGTAAACTGTTCTCTTTGAAGTGACACACACACACAAAAATCCTAAGATACTCCCAAAAAACATGACAGAAGGGCAGAGAAAATATCACAAAGGGGACTGAAAAAAAACCCAGATTTTGCTCATGACCGCAGTTTTCTACTTAACAAATAATTCTGACAGAAAAATATAAATATAAACCAAAACAAAACATCTTTGATCGTTATGGTAATAATAAAAATGATTGTCTTACTAGGGTCAAAGTTTTAACTCCTAGAATAATAGCTATAACAACCTGATTCTGCTTCTAACAAGATCTCATATAGTAGTAAGATACAGATCGCCAATAGAGCACTATATTCTACAACCCATTATTTCATTTATGATGTAGTTTTCTAACACAGAGCAATTTAAAATGTATTTATTAGTCTTTCACTTTCATGTCCAGTGTCTAATTTTCTGCGTTCCACAAGCAGACCAATTTGCTGATAACCAATTCATTAAATTTACTAGATTTTTTAGCTCTTTATGAAGTTCTTCACAGACTTTGAGAATTTCTGTAAAGTTATGGTTGACCTGTTTTCATTTTGTCGTCATAGAAAGATTGTTAGTTTAAAGTTCTCACAATGTAGCTTACATTCAGGGCAATTCACTGTACATATCTATTCATCTGCCATGATGACCTTTGCTCCCTGAAATTTAGAAGTATAGATACTGCCACTTAATTTTGTTTCCAATTCCAGTTTCCTCTAATAAACCACCCTGCACTATTAACCGACATGATCACTCTGAAATGAAAATCTAATCAGTTACAAATGGGGTACTATCACTATTCTATAGGGTTGAATTAAAGACAGGGAGTGAAGAAGCACAGATGCTATTTTAAAGTCTTTAAAAGAGTAGCTATTATCACCATCTCCCTCTCCTGCTGAAATTCCTCAGTGGATCTCCAAAATTAATGGCAGTGATTCTCAGTGTTCTACATCAGACTCATCTAAAGTGCTATAAAAAAAAAAATTAAAAAAAAGATTTCTAGGCTCCCCTCTAGAAATTCTTATTCAATAGACCCAGGAATCTGTCATTTTTAGCAGGCTCTCCACGTAATTTTCAGATGCCAGTGCCACATGGGGACCACTGGTGTCCTGGATAAAGCTGAAATAAGACACCTTTCATGAGATAGCTCTTATCTTGCTTTCCAGTCTAATCAATCACTGTTCCCCTTATATAATCACACAAAAGAATCTGCAATGTCTAGATTCTTTTATAAAGTTTGCAAATGCTGTTCCTCCACCTAGAATGGCTTTCTCTTGCCTGTCCACTGGGGAATCATCATTAAAAATTCACCTCTAATATCAGTGCTTCTCTATAATGCCTTCACTTACTCCACAGGCAGAGTTGGAGGCTTTCTTCTCTTAGGTGATAGAACCCCTCATCTACGACTTTATTCCTGTGTGTACTACACTATTGTAATTATGATTTAGGTAGCTGTCTGTTCCACTAGACCTGTCGTTTTCTAAAAGCTGCTTAGAAGCTGACAGTTATCTGTAGATTTGGGGATCTAGACCTGGGATTGGTAAAAGTATAGCCCATTACTGCCTGTTACTGTAAATAAAGTTTTTAGAATATGGCCACACCCATTTATTTAGTAGTCTAAGCAGCAAAACTACATAGCTGAAACAGAGACAGTACAGCCCGCAAAGCTGAAAATATTTACTATTTGGCCCTTCACAGAAAAGGTTTGCCAACCCTGATCTAGACCTGTCTTCACAAGCAATTCAACATCTGTTTTACATGTGTTTCTGCATAAGATCCCCTGTAGGGGCAAAAAGAGTTTTGTATGTTTTTTAAAATGTGGAAAACTGTACTAAGCAATCTTTTGCTTATTTACTTCTGAATTTCTGTTGGTATAATGTGTAGAATAAAGAAGACAAGTGTTTGTCATGTAAATATTTAACGATAAGAAAACCACACAGCTTACCTCTGGCCTTCTTTCGAGTGCTTCTTTAATTATGGGATGCAATTCCTCTATTAGTTCCCTAGAAGAAAAATGTTATATTATACATTCTTTTAATTAATAGCTAAGCAGACATAATCTGACATCCAGTGCAAATATGCAAATATTAATATAAAGAGGTAAACTGATAAGTGTTAATCCTAATCCTACTGCTTTAAACACTTCTTTTTTTTTTATTATAACACATGCACATGTTGAACACTTAGAAAGCAGGAGAAATGGTATAAGCCACTTATTTTAATTTGTAGAGATAAGTACTATCAAGATTTTTGTTCAATCATTTTGCAGCATACATACATTTTACATAATTGAAACCCTTTCGTATAGAAGATGATATCTTTTTTTAAAATTTACTTAAGACTAGCATAATAGCTTTCATATGTCATTAATTAATTCATACTATTCTAAGGGTAGGACACCATAACTTTCTTAACCATTTTCATTTATTACTGATTCATTTTTTATCTAATTTTTAGTATAAATAATGCCTCAGTAAACATCTTTGTACATCAATCTTTGTCTCTTTCTGATGATTTCCTTGGGATTCTTACAAATGGAATTAAAGGCTCAAAGAGTATGAACTTCATGAGCATAATAATTTTATCTTTGCTTCTATCCTGATTTTAAAATGAAAATATGCTCATTGCAGAAGACTGAGAAAATACAAAAAGCATAAGAAGAAAATAAAATCCATCCACAATTTTATCATCTATAGAAAACTACTACAGACATTTAAAGTATTTGACTCAGAATTGTTTCTATTTATGGGAATTTGTTTTTTAAGAAGTTGAGATCATTTTTGTATTCCATTTTTTCTATTAGCACAACAGTATATTTACTTGTCATAAAATAATCTTCCCAAACTTCATTTACAATGAATGCTAACCCACACCTAGAGACATATTGCAATTTATTACACTATTCTTTGTTATCCATGTTATCTTGGATCAAAACATCAAATACCACCTCTTATCAATGGAGGACAATCTTCAAATAATAAATTCAGGGCACAGCAGGCAATAACCAAGTAGAATCTCAAGCAAAAATGAGGGAGTTAATTAATATCAAAAATATCAAGAATGATATATTAAGTTGGTACAAAAGTAACTGCAGTTTTTGCAATTCTTAACCTTTTAAACTGCAATTACTTTTGCACCAACCTAATAAAACATGTATATAAATATTTCTTTTAAAAATAGTCTAATTCTCTTAAACAAGAAGGGGAAAAACTGCAGTTTTAACCAATAGATCAAGATTATATATAGAATCACTATGTAAATAAATTGGGTAGGAAAATATTAGAGATTTGCACAGCGTTTTATTTCTAGAGCATATTTATACACAGTACATATTTGATTCACATAATAATTTTGTGAAGAAAATAGGGTAAATCTTATTTATTCAATCAAAATGGGGGAAAAAAGACTTCAATAAATTAAATTACCTGTTAAATGTCACATGGCTATTTAACAGTAGAAAGACTGATATGCAGCTGTCCTGATAATAAGTATTCTATCACACCTTCTCTCTTAGGAGCCACATTTACGTTTTTAGGGCATAGAGAAAACAGAGAATTACCTAAAAGCTCCTGGGTTGGTCCTGCCAAGGCCTAGGACAAGGGACTCTGTGATTTCCATGCTCTCAGAGCGCATCATTGGAACTATGTGCTTAAACAAGGATGAAGGGGATGGGATTCCAATAATCTGGAAAAAAATATATATATATATTTATAGCACCTACTAATGATAGCATATCTGCCTAAATAATTTGACATTTCAACAATATTTGGTCATTTGGTCAAGGACAATGGATACATGAAATTTTAGAATGAATGGTGCTTCAAAATTCACCTGTGGTATACAGAACCCGAAAAGCTTAAGTAATGAGTCCAATGTCTCATTGCAAGATCATTAACAGAACTGAGCTTTGCGAGTCTCTTAATTTCTTACAGCTACTCACCATCATATAACAGGCTGACTCCCATCAACAAATAGTCTATGTCTTTTGATCCGTACAAATGAGAACAAAATTACTTCCAAAAGAGTCATCAGTAGTAAAGTTAGACACCCAGGTAGTTAGGCGTTCTCAATTTCCTTCAACCACCTCATACTCTTTGGTGTCGCATCATGAAGACTACGTCATTTCAAGTATCATTTGTATCACTACATAATTTAGGGAAATTCTAAAAAGATTTAATTATTTATATCACTCCTTTTAAAGAATACTGAGAAGTATGAGAACTATAGGAAATAGAATAAGGGAAAATGGGTGAAAATTATTGCAGTTTAAAAGGTTTAAAATAATTGAAAAAACCGCAATTACTTTTGCACCAACCTAATACTTAAAACATATTCATTCTGATGAATTTAACGAGCATGACCCTTTTTCCCTGAAGACAAACTATACATACAATTGATTCCAACTAGGAATCCATAAAAACAGAAACGGGATTTCTTAAACTCTTTTTTTCGTTATTAGTGCAAGTAATGAATCAACTTTTCAACCAAGTTAACTTTACAGTCCTGGAAAAGAACTTCTGAAACATTACTTCTATGGTGGCATTCAGATTCCGTGACAGATGTAGAGAGCTTACTTTAGAATCAATGCTATAGCCACTGTCAGGGGTAGACGCCAGCGTCTCAGGAGGAGAGCACCTCACAGACCCTGCAGATGCTGAAGAGGACGCGGACGTTGTTGCACTGCAGCAAAGGAGGAGGTAATTTCTCCACAGACCAACGTAGGAGTCACTGCTTGTGGTAGTATTTACTTTCTTAGCATTGATGGGGCTACTGAGGGGAAAAAAAGGAGAAACAGGTAGATATAAATAATACAACATGTTTTAAGAACTTTTTTTTTTTTTTTAGCTAATGCTAAATTTCTATCAGTTTAGGGGAGATGGTTAGCATAAAGTTTTCATAACTACTACTATTAATAAATTTTTGTGGAATGATATGATATAAATGAATAAAATATTAGGCTGAAAATTAAAACACGTTACAGGATCATTTTAACATTCTCGGTTATTCCTGTGACCACAGTTAATATTTATCTGGCCACATTTTGTAACTAATTATACATGCTCAATTCAGAAAAAAAGTAAAAACAAAATGAAAATCACCTTTAATACCATACTATATATTCTCTATTCACCTTTGATTCACATACATGTATACAAATGCATGAATGTATCTTTTAACATAAAAATTGAGTAATTTTCTTTTGTTTTATACCTGCTAATTATGCTTAACATATATTTTAAACACCTTTCATGGAAATTAATATACTTTCATGACATCATTTTTGATGACTGCATGCTTTATATCATTATAGAGATTATCGTAATTTGTATAGCCAAACTTTCACTGTTTGACATTTTAATTAATAGCAATTTTTCCCTATTACACAATACTATATATCTGAATATATGCTTAATTATAATAAAAATTTAAACATTTTCATGGGTAAATTCCTGTAAATGGAATTGCAGAGTCAAAAGAATATCCACATTTTTTTTTTTGTTTAAAGACTTTATTGGGGAAGGAGAACAGGACTTTATTGGGGAACAGTGTGTACTTCCAGGCCTTTTTTTTCCCAAGTCAACTTGCTGACCTTTCAGTCTTAGTTGTGGAGGACGCAGCTCAACTCCAGGTCCAGTTGTCGTTTCTAGTTGCAGGGGGCACAGCCCACCATCCCTTGTGGGAGTCGAACCGGCAACCTTGTGGTTGAGAGGACGTGCTCCAACCAACTGAGCTACCCGAGAGCTCAGCGGCAGCTCAGCTCAAGGTGCCGTGTTCAATCTTAATTGTAGGGGTTGCTGCCCACCATCCCCTGAGGGACTCCAGGAACAGAACTGGCAACCTTGTGGTTGAGAGCCTGCGCTCCAACCAACTGAGCCATCTGGGAGGCAGCTCAGCTCAAGGTGCCGTGTTCAATCTTAGTTACAGGAGGCAGAGCCCACCATCCCTTATGGGACTCGAGGAGTTGAACGGGCAACCTTGTGGTTGAGAGCCCACTGGCCCATGTAGGAATCGAACCGGCAGCCTTCAGTGTTAGGAGCATGGAGCTCTAACCACCTGAGCCACCGGGCCAGCCCAATATCCACATTTTTAAAGCTTCTGTCAAATTTCTGTCTTTAAAGATTAGACCAATAAAATATTTTGGAACAATTTCATAAATCTTTCCAAACACTCAACTTCTCTTGGGATTAAGGACTGTGGGCAAAACCAAAAAAAAGGAAAAATACTAATAGATAGTCTTTGCTTTAAATAAATTTATAATATAGTAAGACAAGTAATGCACACACACCACTTCATTAATTCATCAACAGTGTCACAGTATGTAAGAAAATGTTCAGAGCACTTGTGACAGCAGTAAAAAACAAATAAACAAAAAAACCCCAGAAAACTAAAACCTATGAAAAACCATTACCATCGTGTTTGCTGGGGGAGATATACAATAAAAAAACAAATAAAACAATGTCAGATGGTGCTAAGTTTGATGAAAAACAGAGCAACAGAAGAGCTAGGAAGTGGGACTTATTTAAAATATGGTAATTATGGTAAACTTAAATAAGATAAGGTCATATATGTTATACAAGGTGGCAAGTGTCAATCTTCATTAAAAAAATAACATCCAATATATGCTACCTGAGAATCTACACAGATATATAATTAGCATGGATATACAAAGCTACCAAAAATATATATATATTCAAACCCAAAAGAAGGAATGATTATTGTGGGTAGGAGATGTAAGCGAAGGCTTTAAGAATATTTGTGCAATTTGAGATGTGTCAGATATGGACACATTCTATAGCAGGGGCTATAGAAAACAAATTCAGTTTAGGTTCGTGTGAACAAAAGCTCTTAGAATGGAAACAAAAGACCACATTTAGTGAACTCTGAGAAGTTTGTATTGGTTCAACATAAGAGCACATGAATACCACTGATTTAAAGGAAGGAAAAAAGTAGACTGGAACGAGGGTTGGAGAGCTTTCCAACAGAGCCTAAGACATTAGGCTCATCCAGGTGTTAGGTTCATATGCGCAAGTTATATGATGAGAGGACTCATTCTATGCAAGGTGATCAATGGCATACTAGATACGGTGAAACCAAAAACTGAAACTTAGGTTCAAAAATTCTCTTCCATATTTAAGGACAAGAAGAAACTAACTGCAGGTTATAATGACACTGGTCAACATTCCATCACATTTTATCAGTTACTCCAAATCTTTACTATTATCCTCAAAACTACAATCCAATTCCACTATCCAATACATCTAATTCCTATTAGCCTATGGGCTTCCTTATAATGTCATCAGGAAAAT
This sequence comes from Rhinolophus sinicus, assembly GCF_036562045.2. Lineage (NCBI taxonomy): Eukaryota > Metazoa > Chordata > Mammalia > Chiroptera > Rhinolophidae > Rhinolophus > Rhinolophus sinicus. Next base: position 79,436,262 of record NC_133752.1, read on the forward strand.
AAGGTCATTGAGATTGGTTTCTCTTTACTTCTCATCCTTTATCTACAAACGTATCTATATTGATCTTCCGATCCTTTCCTCACTAATTCTTTCACTCAATACAGATTCATTGGACACGTATTAGGTACCAAGCACTGTGGAATTAAGTAAACTAATAATCACAACTTGGTAAGATTAGAACACGAAAAGGACAAAGGCATTATGAGACGATGTCCTTTACAACTTTCATCTTCCGCCTTAATACATCCATACATCATGGCATGTTGTTTATGGGATTTCCAATTCATGTAACTTTTCAAATATATACATTATGAAAACAGTCTACACATTTTTAAAATTTATGCTAAGAAAGTAACTTACTTTATATCAACCTGTGGGGACAACAACTGAAGTCTTGTGTATGCAAACATCCAAGCATAGCTCACAGCTGTAGAACAGTGTTTTGGAAGGTTTTCTTGCTTTAAAAAACTGGAGAGACTTATAATCCATGGGTCTTGGCCTTGGGTCACATGTGCAAATATCCATATGTGTGATGGGCTGATCACATCAAACTGGTGGCTAATAGGAGAAGAGTTCCATTCTGCTAAGGTTTGTAAATCTATCGAGCTAGGGCAATACAACAACGTGGTCTACACAGAGAAAAAAAAAATCGATTATTGCACATCTCAATAACTTTCAAAGTTTTGCCATATGAACTGCTTTAAACTATCAGTGGCCTATTGGTAGTTTCCACAACCGAGGTTCTAAAACAGGGATAATATGAGGTTCAAGATGGTCTTAAGGGAGTAGTGATTTCCTGAAATTGCACGTAAGGATTTTGTGTATGCACATACATGCATTTTTTAAAACAGAGATTCCATTAGTCTTAAAAGGATCTAGAAATCAAAAAAGTTAAGAATCAGTACTTATATAATTCATATATGAATATGCAACTTTCGTGGGTGTACTGAAGCTGCTAGAGAACTCAAAAATAAACCATTAACTTTGATGCAGATGTGCCCTACATATGCCTAAGTGGAACAGATTGGAAAATGAGGTCCTCTCCTGAAGTACATATTCTTAAATATTTGTTCAATAATTTTTCCAAGCTGTTATGCTGAAGAGAAAGGTTTACCTTCAGGACAAATTGCATGTCATTCAAACAACAAAAACTGAACAATCTTAAACTGCACTGAGGCTCAATTCACTTGACCATTCATTTGATACTTATAAAGCACCCACTATGAGCCAGGCATTGCTTTAGGCCCTAGAAGAGAGTCATCCATCACTCTTTTTGTTGGCATAATTCATGGTTAATCATCTAAAACAGAATTAGTTAAATTGTAAAGATCTATAATCACCTAGGTTAATAAAATTTTATTATCTCCTTCAGTTATACGTAACTCGTGAGTTGTGACTAAGTATTATCGTACAGAAAGCACAAAAACCTCGTTTTTTACAAAACAGTAAGAAAAAATTTCAAGTAGTGAAGTTTGATGGTTATTCTTACATCCATCTTGACATCTTGATGATATTTTTTTCGTTCAAAGCCAACTAAGCAAGTTTGCATAAGCTTTTTTAGTAATGTAAAAAAACAAAGTCGTTTTCTTCATTTTTAATTCATCAAATTAAATTATGACTCTGGCATAAAATACTACATATTTACTCCATTGCATTTAAACATATGTAGCAAAGAAAATAAATACACTTATCGAAGGCAGAGTGCAAATTTTTGCTCCAAATTTGAACAATATTTTTTCCATAGTACTTTAACCAGTATATATGTCAAAAATACTATATGCCATGATAAATAGCAAATAACAGTCAACAGTAATATTAGATTTAAGAAAAACTTCTTAGATTGGAAAGACTGGAATTTTACAAAGTTAAATATTTTTATTGCCATATGGAAGTGTACTGACCATAGAAATAGAGTGCCACTTTTTTAGGTGTGCCACTTTTTAAAAAGTATTCTTTTTTATTTTTAAACTACTTCACAGTTTTTAAAAACACTCTGTAATGCTTTACATTTGTAAAGGAAATTAATGTATGTATATGACTTACGTGAGACTGAATAGCATTCAGTCATTACAATTGTTACATTATAGTTACAGAAATCATTAGTTACCTGATCAGCCCCAGTGAGATGTATGAAGCTCTCAAGAATGGATGGGCTCAGCCTGTCCATCACATCTATGGCCAATTCATCATCACCCTATAAAAAAGACATCGTGTGTCTAAAACACTTTAGGAATTTTCAAGAAAATTGGTTAAACCTAACTAAACATTAAAAATTCATTTTACTATTTGTTACAAATGGAATTGAGGATAGGTGGGTTAGTTCAGACCCTGTCAGAAAAATTTTGTTATAAAGTTGCACGGTAGTAACAGAAAATAAAGATGGGCAGAAGGATAGTTTTTAAGTACTTTCATTAGACAAACTAACTGAAATACCTAAATCTTACCTTAGGTATTTCCAAAAGTGCAAATAAAGCCCGTATTTCTCTAAGGACACTGACGGCTAATCTCCTAGTGGCAGGTCGACTGCTGCAGAGAATGACAAGAGCAAACCCTTCGACCACATGAAATACACTGGAATACAGGCTCCTTTCCAGAGGAGGGGGATGAGAAGCTCCATTAGCTACACCATGCTGGAAAAATAAGTAGAAGTTAAAAATAAAATTTTTAAATGTATATACAGATATTTCAGTAAAACAATTAATAAAGAGTAAAGTAAATCATAGAAATTATGGCTATAGGTCTACCTCAACTTCAGCAATTTACATAGTTAATTTATAAAAATGCAGCAATAGTATACATACTGGAAAAAAGCATGTAATTAGCAGTCTAAATATGAAGTCTACAGCTAACCTCTATCACTCTCTGGCTACTTTGTAACCGTGGGGCTGACACTAGGAATCACTCTTGGCCTAACATTTCTGTGTGGAAAATGAGGAGGTTGGATTGTATCCTTTGCGCTCAAAGTGAGGTCCCGAAGCAAGGCATCACCTAGGAGCTTGTAAGAAATCGATACTGGCCCCTGGTGACCGGTAAGCTCATTAAAGGTTGAGAAGCTGGACTGGCTTAGATGAATTTGGCTTTAAAATTTCAAGGTTTTATGACATTCACATTATCATTAATCAATAATTTGAGCACCATTTATGGTTAAGGAGCACACATATATGTGAAACAGGGACTGATGCCGAGGATAAACCAATCAAATACTCAATTGGAAGGCTACTAACATTTTTTTATTACATCAGTTTTAAATATATTGGAAACAAATGTGAGCTATAATTGCCTCTGCTTTCTACGTTCATTCAAAACTCATTGTTATCAAAGGAAGAAGGTTGGAAAAGTTAGACACACAAACACTATATATTTAATATAAACTACAGGAAAGATCAGTTTAAGAGATTATGAACGCTGAGAGTGAATAAAACTAATAAAACTTTTTTTTAATAAAGTCAACATATATGTTAACATTATTGGTCATTTACCACTAACCACATACAAAGGGGCAATACAAAAAAATTTGGTACCTGTGAATCCTGGTTTTTGTTATGCATTTGGGTTGCTTGTTTCCACTGATTTATTAATTGTACTAACATCTTTACAGCATTATCAAGAAGTGTGGGATGGACATCAGTCACTTCACGAACAATAAAATAAACAAATCCTGAAAGAACGTCCTCCCGCCAATCTGGAAAATCAAGCATTAGTGCCTGCAGAGTATTGAAAGCCAGAGCACGCAGTTCTTCATCCATATGAATCGTGAGCCTACCAAGAACAAAATTCCATTAGCCAACCTCAAAACCTTCCAAACAGTTTTAGCGTCTAAAACTTAAAACTAAAAACTTAACAACAAAAAAAATGTCCTCTTAATTGGTTTGCAGGAAATTTGAAGATAGAAACCAATGTTCACTTTTTGTACTCTATCCATCCTTATGCCAGTCTATATTCATTTGTTTAAATTCACTTAGGAATCTATTAATATTAGTTGGTATTTTTACTGTAATTCTGAATAAGCTTGGTCATAATGCAAATGAGGTACTTTAGAAAATACAGACTGACATACCAGAATTATATTTAAAAAATATTTTAATTCTTAAAAATACCATGTCATCCTATAATCAATTAAAAGTTATATCTAACCGTATCATATATTAGCACTATTTCACATTTATTTGGTATTTTACTATCACTGGAAAGGACATGTTTTATCTCTTTCCATTTCTTTCATGCCGCTGAGGTTACAATTAAATATAAGATGGCTGACTTGAAAAAAAGGAAACAGAACAAGTCAAGATGGAATCAATTTAACAATTCTTGAAGGTGAGAATGAGAGTAAATTTAGGGCAACATCATAAATGGTCTAGAACAAAAAAAGAAAAAAAAAGTCAAACTAACACATAAGCCCTTAAAGACAGTTTAAATTTAAATAAATTAGAGGAAAAGCTATATAAAATTGCCTTTTAAAGACATCAAAACAACATGAGGACATGAAAATAGTATGTTAAAGGACTTTAACAGAACATAAACAAGAGAATGATAAACAAGAAAACCAGAAAAGATGGCTGCAGTTGTGAACCTACCAATATGTAATGTCATATGAATAAGAGTTTCTGATTTGGGTCTGAAGAGGATTCGCTTAGTGATAGACCATATCAAGAAAAATGCATCATAGTTAGAAGCAGCCTGAATGAATAAGATAAGTAGGTAATATTAAAAATATGCCATAATTACACACTTGGGAAGATGGAGTTATCCTCAGTGACAGAGGAGGAAAGCTGTGTGATTTAAGTGAAAGGAAATACCACAATCTTCAACCCTGCTGAACTCAGTTCTGGTGTTCACTAAGCCAACCTTCAACTGACAGTGAGGCTGAAGAGAAAATGTATTACAGCTAGACAGACTTAGGAGAAAGCCAGGAAGCAGCGGTAGCTATAGCAGGACATCAGAAATACCACGCAGGCTCAGATTAAGGATCTGTAGCCCAGGATTCTGTCTCTGACAGTGGCACCAAGGGACATACTGTGGGAGAGTGGCTGACTACACGATGCTGACTTTAAAGGTTATTTCAACATCCCTCAAATCCATGGATATGTAACTTTCCAGCTTACACCTATCTCTGTGACTCAGGGTATAGATGCATGAGAAGAATAGCACTGTAGCCTGGCTAATTGAAGGCAGGGGAACTAATTAACTTTCCTTAGAGACAGCGCGCAAACTTACAATGTATCTTTGTTTGGTTGGTTTGCTTGCTTTATTTTTAAGTAAAAAGATCACAATTGTACATAAGAATAGGGGACAAAATAGAAGAGACCCTAGAATCTTTCTTTCTGCTGAAGTAAATTAATTAGTAAATGAATATCATAGGGGAAAGAAGCAAAGCAAACTGTCATTCACTGTTCAGATGTTTGCTCCTTCACTAGATACTTCCCTGCCCCTTACAGATGCAATTTTATTTTGGTGGGGGACATAACTCACCACAAAGATGCAGGTGAGTTAAACTGCAGCGGGAGGAGGAAGAGTGGAACTGAGTACTTGTTTACTGCTTTCCCAAGGAATAACATTATAATTACACTTCTTTTCCCTCCCCAATGCTGGCATGAACTTTGTAACTCTACAATCTAATTCACAACGAAAATTAAGAGAGAGTTGGTGCAAAGTTTCAAAGCAAAGCCCTTCCTCTCCTCATACTACTGAAAAGAGGCAAATACCATACTACCTCTGATCACACCCTGCAGCTGTTGAGGATGGTGTCTGAAATGCTAGCTGTTCTCAAGAGGGAGGTAGAAAGGGTTGCTGAAGCTGTCTATTAACTGTTTATTCATCACAAATTTAACTTAAGACGTAATGATAAGTGCTCAGCAACCAATAGACATCTTTCAGTATAGTCAATGTCACGGCTCTGTGATAGTCATTACACTTGATTTTCAGTTTAGGGCAGGGCCAGTAAACTACGGCTCAAGGGCCAAACCCAGGCAGGCGCCTACTGGATGTCATGCCTGCTCCTTTACACGTTGTCTATGGATGCTTCTGCACTGTAAAGGCAGAGATGAATAGTGGGGACAGAGACCATATAATCTACAAATCCTAAAATACTTACTATCTGACCACTTATCTAGGGAATTGAGAACTACATCAACAAAGTAGGTTTTCAACAGGCCATCACCTCAACTTAGAATTAGTTTTGGGAACTAGCATTTAAGTTTGGTTCATGTTATTTACTTATTTTACAGATCTATGACACGCCTAATAGAGGAAATGAAGACAAAAATTTCAACCCTGCAGGCCCTGCAATACAACAAAGAAGTGAAAATGAGAGCTGGTCACCACCCTAGGTGCTAAAGAAACGATTGTAGGAGTTAACACGATAATTAATCGCATAATGGGTATCATCACACGCTGATGATGCCCATACATTAAGAGATAATGTTATATAAATCCCAGGAAATGTTACTTGATAGAAAACTAGGAAATTGAAAAGTAGGATCTGTAGGGGAATCTAAAAGAACTTTAAAAGTTAAAAATGAGTGGGGAGAACGTGTTTAATAAAACATAAAAGACAAAATGGAAGTTGACAAAGTATATCAAACAGAGGATTAAGAAAGTCTTTACTATTACTCTTTTAGTGATAACAGTAACAAGGCTGTGTTAAAAATTTAAAGTGATCAAAAGAGATAAAAACCAACATAGCAAACAGTAATTCTCACTTACCTTGCTAACAATTCAATGAGGTCAGTTCTGCTCATACCATCAGGAATCAATCTTGGAATGGCAGCAATACAAGTTCGAAACAAATCAATTTTGGGTTTTCTTTCTCCCCTGAAAAATATATCACAACAGGGCTTAATAGCATATTACATATGCTAGACAATGAAAGCAAAGTTGGAAAAATAATTACAGAAAATAAGTGCCACCCCCGAAAAGTTTAATGTATTTAATATAAAAAGAGCACATACAAATCCAGTATATAATTATCAGTTTATAAATGGACAAAAGAATACAGAGATAATTCAGGGGAAAACACAGTTAGCAAGCAAAAAAAGGTTTTCAGTAACTTTGAAACAAGCATAGAAATTATTATGTTTAAATAATAAATATTATTTAAGTAAATTATAACAATTATTTCAAATTAATAAATTTCAATTAAATATAATTTAATAATATTGAACCTTTAATAAATAATTATTAACTATTGATATTACTAAGTAACAAAATATTGGTTATTTGAGGCCTATAAAATTAACAAAAAAATTTTTTATTTAGTATCATTTACTAACAAGGTTCTTGGAAAACAGACTTTTTCATATATCACTGTTGGTATTCTGTTCTTGTCTTTTAATTTTACTTCAAGGTACATGCACGGACACACACACACACACACACACACACTCATGCACGCACACACAACACAAAATATAGAGGGTGCCAAAAAAATGTATACACACTTTAAGAAAGGAAAAACTATTAAAATTGTAATAATATATACCGATAACAAAAGATGATTACAAGTCACATTTGACTGCTGCAATTACAAGAGGTGCTCAAAGTATCAGCATCCAGATATTTCTAATTATGGCGAACTACTGCTTGAGCAACGTTGACCAAAGTGTCCACTTGTATACATTTTTTTCGCACCCCCAGTATATATTAAAATTTTTTATGTAATAAAAGGTGTCAATTTTTGAAAATCATCTGGTTCCTTCAGAGGCTTGATACAATTTAATTCTCTAGTATCTTCTCATTATTCAACGATTTTACTTATTTTAAATAAATAAACTTTCAATACACTGGTTTTTATTTGGGTCTATATTTCAAAGTAAGGCTTTTAGGTAATTTATTTTATCCAAATTGTTCTTCAGTTGGCCTAATAAAATAATTCTTATGTAGAAAAGAATTTGGATGATTTAAATGTTTTAGGCCATATTTGTTATATTGGCAATGGACTTGCTACTGACTTTTAGAGTTTCTATATAGTCAGTCTTCTCTCTGCATGGTGACAATATGCATGAATTTCAGTTACCATAATTTAGTTAAATAATACCAGTCCCAGCATGGTTCAATTTTCAGTTACTGCACACTAACAGTAAGTAATTGCATAAACAAGCTTCCCTGTTAGCCCTTCAGGCCACCAATCATGACACACATAACAGATGTGAATCATAATCTGTGACCAATCACATCATTTTTTTCAAAGTCTGTTGTGATTGGTCACTGTACATCTGGTATTTGGTTCATACACAGACAGCAAAGTGTGTAGTTGTGTTACTTCCTTTTCTCCGGTGATAAACTCAAGTGATATTTTACAAAAATGAATAATCAAAAGACGAAACTGGCCAACAAAGATTGAAATGGAGCAAAGAAGGAAAAAGTGCTATCATTAGAAGGGAAATTTGAATCAAACATTAATGGAGTTCCAGAAGAAATCGCTGATCGGGGAATGCTAACACTGCTATGTTGGAGACTCTACATATGCAGCCAGAGGATCTAAGCTAGGGGCAAACTTTTTGACATAAATGAGGAAAGTGGTTGTGATGAAAAGAATAAAGATTTCCCAGATGAAGTAATGCAGGAGAAATTTCACATTGGAGAAACTCTCAGAGATATTAGTACATACTAGTATATAATAACTATTATCAATTACATTGAGAGATTTGATATCCAATTTGGTAATCTAAGACCTATAACACAGATAGTAATATCTAAAAAAAGTTCTCCCTTGTACAGAATATGTAGATACTTCCTAGCAAATAAAGGAAGATATTGCCATAAAATATATTCTCTTGAGGAGGAACTCCCTAATAATAAGGAAAAAAGATGCTGGGATGACAAGCAGTGACAAAGGTGAGGGTGGGAGTTGGGATGAGGTAGTTTGAAAAAAAACTACTCATGCATTACTCCCCTTTTTAGCCCTGGTTTCCAGAAGATTTTCAGGGTTTTGTTTGTTTATTTATCAGAGCTATGGAAATAAGAGCATTTGTTTGACTTAACAAACCAATCATGTCCACACACACCTTGGGGTAACAAGGATTTATCTATCACTCATAGAATAAGTGTAGGGCTTTGTCACTGACTACAAACCAGACTGAGATCCAGGACGCCTTTTGCTATTAGTAGATTTGAAAGCACTTTATATAATAAAACTGAGCCCCTGGAAGGAATCACTGTATTAACAACTGCAGCAGACGGCAATATGGGAGAATTCCAGAAGAGAAAGTAACAAAATAAGTAAGCAAGAATCATCTATACTCTTTTATAAAAACTGAAATAGCAATGAAGAGAAATAATTTACTACATACGTAATCATATCTTCAGGCTCCTTATTAGACATCTGCACACTAGTCATACACATTGGTCTCCCAACTTCTTTGTCCAAATGTCTGAGAATGCTATCTAGTGCTTTTCTCACTTGAGGATAGTATATTGACATTCCTAGGGGAAAAAAACCCAAACAACTCAGTTATAATATGTCAGAAATTAAATAAAGAATAGTTATTTTCTGTAAAAAAAACAAAAGCCTATTAATTTTTAAATGACATCAGCTTATTATTATTATTACAAAAGGAATTTCAGCATCATGTAAGAAAATAAAAATTTAACCTGAAGACTCTTGGCATATTATAGATATTATAAAAAATGTATTCATTTTTGTATCACTCTGTGTACCAGAATAACCACATTAGGCAAATACGTACATTGAGATTTGATATGAACTTTAAAAAAAGAATATTAAATTGCATCCCACAGCAATTTATTTATTGTAGTTAACACTAACCTATTACTTTTGCTTCTTCATCTGTCAAGGTTTTATTGAGAAAGATTTTCTTCACCCGAAGAGTGTTTCCCGAAGGAAGAATAACTCCTGTCGTTGGCATTGGTGGCTCACCATCTTTCTGCTGCAAACTGTCCGCTATTACAAGGAACACTCTGAGGCCGATGTTCATTCTCTTCAGAGAAAAAAGTTTCAAAATAATGAAGTCAGAGTTTCAGAAAATATATATTTTTTCATGTTAAAAACATCTCATCAAATAACAAGGGGTGATGGGACAAAGGAGGATAGAAGGAAAACTAGCCTTTCTGTTTGACATTGTTTAACGAGTCCAGGTACTGGAGTTTGCTTTAATAGCAAATTCCCAAATGCCATCCACTCATGTCAGAGGTTAGCTGCCTCTCCCACTCTGTACAAGCTTATTTCAAACTTTCTCCATCCTTCCTCATCCATCTCCTATGCTCCTACCATCCCTACCCCTCTCCTCTCCAGCAGATGACTTGTCTCCTTCTCAGAAAGAAAAAAAAATTAACTTTCTTCAACCTCTCACTAAAACACACACCAGTCTACTCGTATCTGCACCCTGTGTCCTCTCTGCTCTCGTCAAAGTCAGAGAGGTACTGGTCTTCCCAGTTGTCAGGCCCATCTGCTTTCACATTCTCGGGAAACTACACTATCAATTATCTATTTTCTTGCATCTTCAATGTTTCCCTTTCAACTAAATGCATCCCATTTCTGTGAACTACACTCAGTGATCTTAATGGAATAAGCCCACCCCATAATACTTCCCTGAAGCAACTCTCACTCTTTAGTAACCATGTTGCTCAAAACAGTGGGCACTGTCCGTGCATGCTATTTGACTTTTCGGCAGCATGGGACACTGTCAAGCATTCCTTCTTTCCTGGAACACGCCCTTCCTTTGATACACCCAGGCCACTGCTGGCTGTCATCTCCCCGCATTTTAGGTTTTGTCTCCTTTATCTGGATATTAAATATCAGATTGCTTCAAGGCAAGCTCCTAGGCTGCCTTCTCCTATCATTATGTACTATTTCCCACAGCAATTTCATGTATTTACATGATGTCAATTACCATTCATACCAGGTCTCCCACTAATTTAGAGCCCGATTTCTCTGAACTCATACCCTCAGACCCATCTGATATCTCCACTTGAATGTCAAAAAGATGCCTGAGATCTGATCTGACATGTTCAAACCAAATGCACTTCCCCCCCCCAAACTTGATCTCTTCTCAATGTTTCCTTTCTCAGTAAATGACCTCTATATGCACTGCAGTATCTCAGCCCAAGCTGCCATTATGTCTGGTGTACACCAGGGGTTTCTAAAGCAGGTACTGCATCCCAGTGGGAGTGCAAGACAGTTCACTGGAATACAGGGAGAAAATAAAACTTTCATTTTGTATTTTTTGTTATCTAAATAAGATTAAGGTTTTCAAATTTACTCATCTTTATATATGACATAGTACTGGTGACTGTGGTGACTGCCCTCAGCCTAAGTATCAGACTGTCACGTTAGAGAGTCACAGAAGACAGCATGAAGGAAGTGGGAAAGCTCCACAATGTACCAGGGTTCACAGAGGCACCCTCGTTTATTCATTCTTTCAGAGTACTGCAATTTGCTTGTATTGATTAAAGGAATTAATGGATACTTTTATCTGGCCTTAACTAAACTAGCTCTCACAAGCTTAAACAGATTTCTGAAAAGAAAATACAGACCGAAGATAATCCTAACGAACTAATCCTAAATGAATAACAACAAAACAGCAGAATTGACACTTTTTATACTCTGAGTATGAGAGTATCAATGAGGAGAAAACTTATTTTAGAAATAAACTTGCTTAATGAAGAAAGTATTTTTTAAAATGGATGTTCAAGCAAATGTCTTTCATTATGTGATTTTCGTTGCTGAAAACCACATTAAGTATATAAAACACTCATGTCTGCTCACTTGAAACATCTGAAAATAAATATTAACCTATCTTAAAAATCCTATAAATGAAAGGCTTCAATGACTTCCCAACCATTTGTTAACTACAAAAATATATATCTTGGGATTGGATTATGAGGAAGACCAGCACAGTAATTTAAAAGACATAAGAAAAAAGATAATACCTATTTTGCCTTTTTACATTCTCAAGAATCATTAGATTCTGATAAGCAATTATTTTGTAGAAAATTTTAAAACAATCTGAAAATTTAGTGTCTACAGAGTGAACTGAGTTTACTAATGAAAAACGGGGCCATGGAAGTAGAAAATAACACCTTTTGGTCTTTTTTTAAGAATTATTATTGTAAGCTCCATCTGGGGAAAAGGATTTTTATCTGTTTTTGTCTCTAACACCTAGAAGAGTGCCTGACACATTTTAGGTGCTCAATTAATGTGGAATGAATGATATTTATTAAAGAAACCTGATGTTTACATTATTTATATTGTTTCTGTTTGTATTAGAAACCTGAGCTCGTGTCACGACTTCTTGGAAGCCAGCTGAGCTGGAAAACTTCCTCTCTTGATTATTTTCTGCCATGCTTGAAACTATTATTAAACCATTCAGTCAGTCATCAGAAGGTTAAATAACTCATCCCCGGTCAAACTTGTAGTTAGAAGTAGAGTGTCTTACTAGGGATTTGAACCTAAGAGTTCTGATTCCAGAAACTGTGCTTAAAAAAAAAAAAAAAAAAGGAAAGGATAGCATATTACTACATTAATTTTTTTTACCTCTGGATTAATGGTGAAAGTTTTAGTAGATTTTCCAACACTGAGAAGATCAAATATTATTTCTTTCATTGCAAAATCTAAACGTTCCTAGAAAAAAAAAAACAACACATAATAAATCCTACTAACTTGCTGCTGCTATATGTTAGGTATCATGCTACGAATTACACATATAATGGCAACAACACAGGTCTGAGCCCGTAAGAAGTTCATAAATCTAGCTGTACAGAATAAAAATACATATGCATTGTAGGTAAAACAAGTAAACAAAACTACTAGGATATTTAAATAATCAAATGATTTAATACCCATCAATGGAAAAAGCTTTAAGTATTCATTCACCAAAATCATATTCAAATTCAAGTGAAGGAATTCTCTGAATGATGCTTCAAGAGAGGCCCATGACAATAGCTAGGTAGCAGGCCCAGAGAGCAGTGAGATCATATTGGGACAGGAAGAACAGGACTCAATTCAGGAAGGAAATTTCCAAAGGAAAAAAATAAGGTTAACTGATGTATGAGAGGGGTTTTAGGTTCTGGTAGAGTGTTGGTATGAGGTGATTAATCTCGGGGAATGGGTACCACCCCGGGGGAGGGGATTAGGGAAGACATAAAACCTAAATGTAAATGTTTTCTGAATACTAGATCTAAAGCACCATTTGCTTTCATTCATCTTATTGACACATTTATACTTACCTAATTACCATTAGTTCTGTGCTCCAGTAAATAGAAATGCGTTAAATTTATTTAAATATTCCTTATTTCTTTATTGTCAAATTAATTACATTATGGACTATCTCTTCTAAACTGTTATAGTTTTAGCTCAAAGAGAACACAGTGAATATTCTGGAATCAAAACATTTTCCTAAGTTGAGGTGGTAACCCTACCGATGCTTTTCCAGGGCTGATGTCCCAAAATGGAATGTGACCAAAACCTTAGATTTGCTCAGTCAGGACCCATTTAATCCCCTTCTAATAAACCTTCCTTTACTGCAGAGGCCAGAAAGCTAAAATGGCATTTCCCAGGGTGCCTTGCAACAACTGGTTTCTGGATGTGATCTAGACTCTGCCAATTGGTACACTCATGTGAATCTTTGGGAACTGGGTAACATGAGGAGGAGGACAGAGAAGAAAAAGACATCTAATTTTACTGGTGGGGATCATGGCAGCAGCATGATTCTAAAGCACCTTCCTACTTTGGCAACTTTGTGATTGTGGCAGAGGCAGCAGTTTCCTTGATAGCCCAATGCTGTAGTTAATCTTTTAATCATTCAGACTAGTCCTATTGTGATTCTGTGAACTACTTACATTCCTTGGAAGATCTCTTTTGGTTCAACTAGCTCTACTGGATTCTAGTATCTGTACCCAGGAACCTAGGTTAGTGCAGATTATGAAAACAATTTTCAAAAAAATCTTTCGAGATACTCAGGAGGCAATTCGCAAGTGGACTAACAGCAGAACTGAGACACCTTGTTGACCCGTCCTAAAGGATAAGGGCTTCTACCTGTGGGTCTCCTTTCTTTCTCCAAGTGTACAGATCAATGATTTCAATATATTTTGTCACAAAAATAATTAGACTCTTTTATACTTACTTTTTAAAGCACACACTTTCACTATTCAATATTAATAAATGTTTCGTTATCATCTTTTTGGATATGCAACAAATTTAAGACTCCAAGTTACCACAACAGATTACTGTAGTAACTCACATGGACATATGTATTATACTATGAGGGAAGCACTCACCTGAGCAATGAACTGAATAATCTTCACAAATATATTGAGCGGTGTATCACGGGGAACCACACTTCGTGAACCTTTAGGAAAAAGTGCCGACACTATGCTCATAAGACGACTACAGAAAAAAAAAAAGATTAGTCACAACAAGATAATGAGATTAATAGAACATTAGCAAACTATTTTTCCTATTCTTCATAATATGTCAAGAGGATTCCTATTTCTTCACGAGGCATTTGTAATGTTAACTAAAATTCCATTAATGTGATATTTTTCTTTTTACTAAAATTTTATTTTAAATACACTTTAAAACAAAGGCACTCACCTTTGAGTTACAGTGTTGCTTTCACATTTTATTCTAATTACATAAACCCACAATAATCTGTACAAAGATTCCAGTGCAACTCGAGACATTTTAGGATCTTTATTCTGTTTAGGACAAAAGAGAATTAAAATAAGCTTATTTATTGAAGTACTTGCAATCGTTTAAGAACAAATATATTCTCTCAACAACTAAAAACCCTCACTTTCTCCCTTTTCTATTCAATCTAACACAGGTTTAAATATGTAAGTATATATTTGTATATGATTAAGTATATATTTTGTATGTGATAAGTACAGACAGCTCAAAAGTAACCGTAAATGAGGAAATCCTGACCCATTACTTATACTCTTAAAACAAAATAGCAAAATACTTCTAAGAACTTCAAAACTATACAAACATCAACTTACTTGATGATAAACAGTTCATACAACAACAGTGACATAATGATGGAAGGGTTACTAATCTTGGCAGTGATTCATTGCAACTTATACACAGTTAAACTCTAGAACACCAAATACTGTTACAGACATTTGCATTTATGAAATAATGCAAAATATTACTGAGTCATTAACCTTACAAGAGGGAATATGAACAGTAGGTTAAGAGCATGGACTCTGAAATTAGGAATGACGGGCCAAACCCCATCCTTGGATACCATTATATAGTTCCGTGCCACAATTTCCTCATCTCTAAGATGGGGATAACATGGTATCTACCTCACAGACTCAGGAAGTTATGTGAAAAGCACTTGAAACACTGCCTGGCACATGTTAAATAGTCAATAAGTATCAGGCGTTATACTTTCAATTTTTCATTTGGCATCAGAAGATTATTTAAACTATTATTATTTAGAATAAGAAAAGTATTTCATTTCAATCACAATTCCATAGACAAACCTTTACTTCATAGCAGCTATTATAAAAAGTAAAGTTCTCAAATGATCAGTCATGAAATGAGATTTAATTGTGAATATTAAAAATGTAGCTAATCATCAACTTTATTAGGACAAACTATGTGGGTTGTAGGATACCTTGATTGCAGTAAATTAGCATTTATTTCATTTCATTTGGGAGATTTCTTATTGCTAAACAATTATTTTTTACACAGCAACAAACCAAAGGAAGTTTTTAAATACTAAGTAATTTGGCCATTCTATTTTGTTTTCTTAAGATACAGAATAATGGACATCTGCTACAGATGATTAAAAACAATGCAAAAAAGGTAACAATTGAGGGTATTTTCACAAACGATAACCACTAGAAAATACAATTTTGTTCGTATTTCTATACAAAGATTTGATGTGCTTGAGAATGGAATATAAATACTTTGCTGGTCAGTCTCAACATCAATCTCCCTCCACTGCCAAATCCATAATGATTCCAAATTTGAAATACACTCCCCAAGTAGTTTTCTATTAATCTCTTATATGTAACTAATATAACATATAAACTAACATATTATGTATATATGTTACTAATTAATGTAACAACCAAGCCTTGTGTAGTACTTTCTATCATAACTTTCTTTTCTATCATTTAAATCTAAGATCTCAAATATCAAAATGAGTTAAATTAGTTTTCTGTACACGCCAATTAATATTTTCACATTATATAAAGTAACATATAGATTATATATTGAAATATTTAAGTCCAACTGTACATAAAAACTATTCTCATATAAATAATTAATAAAATATTTGGATTATCTTATTTTAACAGCTGAAGTATCTAGCATGAACAAAACTTAGTTCTCAAATTTTCCAAGATGGACTACTATGTTTACAAAGCAGATTTACTTTACAATGAACAATGCCAAAATAAGATTAAAAGTAATAAAAATCAATTATCGTTTATTTGGTCACTACCATGCTGCTATCACTTATGAATAATAAAAACATCCTAAATTGATCTGAGCCTTAAACAAAGATATACAATTCCCTAGTTACTATTTTGGTCTAATGTGCACAATTAGATTACATTAATAAATTTAATAATTTCAAGTTAAATATTAAATAACTTTAATATATAATAAAGTTTTGATATGTCAGTCAAATATGCTATTTGGCAGCAATCATTTTAATGTTTCTTCCCTTTATATCTACTGTTGAACCTCCCCCACCAAAAAACCTGTTTAAAACCCAAAGCAATAAAAGTTTAAAAAGTGTTGCATCAAAATCATATTCAAAACCTAAGCTACTGCCTCCTTAAATTCCTTTGTAAAAATTTTTAAAGCTTCATTTATAACAGCTAATGTAAATTAGACTTTTTTTTTTTGGTTTTTTAATTAACTCAATACATGGATTGTAATTATTGTTGTCTACTAAACAGACTATTATACAATTGAGGATTTTGATGAAGAATCAACATTCATTCTATCTTGATTAAGAATCAACAACATTCTATCTCTTAAATTCTTCTTACTGGAGCCACATTTATATTAAACCTGTAGAATGTTCTTACTGTGTGTTACTCTTCTCTTAAGAAGGAGGCTTGAATAAATACATTAGACATGCAATGCAACAATGGGTAAAGAAACAAAAAAGCCACACTTGTAGGAGATTAAGCAATATTTTACTTTGTAACATCGACACAACTCACCTGGAGTGTTTCTATTTGTTTTCTGATACTGTTGTTAGATGGCATCTAAATAAAGCAATGTGAAACAGCAAACATAAACATGAGATGCAGCACATGCATGTTAGATGAAAATAAGCACAAAACAAGACAGCACCTCACCAAGGTCTCTATTTAGAAGAAATTTGAAATTTCCAAGACAGTGGCCAGAAACACTAACATTAAAAAATTCCATAATTTGGGTATCATAAGGTACACCTATAAAACTCAAACTGAGAGAAAATACTTAAGTTTTTAACTATCTAATTTATCCTCCCAAAGCACTGTATTTGAGATTGAAACAAGTTACAATCTCCAAATTATTTTTATATGGTATGTACTCTTATTATTCCTCTCTTAATTATTCTTCAGAAACTTTAAAATCATTCTTTACATAATGACCTGTTGATATAAATACAGGGGAATGAGAAACTACCAAATTCTGTTTGGAACAAAAATAACAGATTTAACATTTTCAGTGAAAATACACTGATGTTCTCTCATGCTGTGTATGGACCTACAGAACTAAAACCCATTTTTTATGGTCACCAACTTCAAAAACTGGTACAATATTTTTCAAATTGCACAATATTTTAGTATACCTTAAAAATATATCATATTTTTTCTTATGCCTCTAGAAAATAATGCCTTTTTAATATCCCAGAAGTATAACTAAACTATTGACTTCAAAGATTCAGTACAGCACCGTTCCTTATATAGTACATTAAAAGGTACTATGGTGGACTAGAAAGAGCAAAAGTTATGGAACGGGATGGATTTAGATGCAAATCTTATCTCTATCATATTTTGGCTCCCTAAACATGGCTTAATTATTTATCATCTTTCAGACTCAGATACAGTAAGCATTAAATGACATACTCTATTTAGGGGATCCAACATATAGTAAATATTAATAAAAATTAATTTTAAGAAGTAGTAGATCTAATAAATGGAAAACTGTTATAGATTCTTTTTGAAATTAAGAGATTACCTGAATCTCAAAACAAAATCAATTTAGGTAAGGCCTTTATCTTGGACCAATATTTCCTATATATATAAAACAAATAAGTTTTACTTGTCACCACAGATAACTAATACAGTTTTTCGCTGATGCTCAGCTCTTTACCTTAACTATGCAGCGTAGCCACCGTATCTAAAACCTAATAAACAGGAACCAATTCATAAAATTTCTGCTGAATAGAGCCTTAATGTAAGTTAAGGGTTAATGGCCAACTATATTCCAAATAGTCATGCTAAGTGGCTCTTATCTCCTTTAGCCTGGCAGATTGACACAGCCATTATGAAAATGGCCAATATGCCAGAAATATTTAACAGGAGGTAAGGGTACAAAGAAAATACAGCATTTTAAATGAAAGCCTTAAGATAAAAAAAAAAAAAAGTTAAGGTACTGCGAAAGAATTGCAAATATGTTAGGTGGAAACGTAGATATATAAAAAAATTCCAACAAGCAAAAGAAAAGTATGAATTGTCATAAACAAAGCAACCTTCGAGGAATAGTTAAATGCATGTCTTACAATATTTTATTAAAAGTATGAAGAATTGAGCTTCTGGTCAAAACAATGGAGTAGGTAAACGATGTGCTCACCTCCTCCCATGAGCACATCAAAATTACAGAACAACCATCATTGAGAATCACCTAAAGTATAGCTATTACTAAGAATATACAGAAGATGCCACCTCCAGACTGGTAGGAGAGGCAGAGAGGCAGAATGGACTAGTCCCACACTCATGTGAAGCAGTTAAAAATCAGGAAGGCCATTTCAGCTATGGAGGTCGCCACACCAGGTTCCCCAGCCCAAGGTTCCAATGATGGGAAGAGAAGTCTCCATAACTTCTGGCTGTGATAACCAGCAGGATTTTGGCTGACTAAGATGGAGGGCTGCTGGAGTCCCAGGCATTCATCTTAAAGGGCTCACGCACAGACTCACTCACTGACGGACTCACTCGCTCTGAGCTCCAGCATTGGGGCAGCAGCTCTAAAGTCACCATATGGAGAGGAACTGAACTATCTGGCTTCAGAGTGAGGGCTGGAGGGGCAGCTTTCTGACAGACAGAAGTATTGGCAGAAGCCACCATTCCTTTGTTGAGCCTTCCTCCCACACAGATTGCAGGCCCACATGGGTGCCATATGTGAGTCTCTGTCAACCTGGCTAACACATTTGCCCTGCTCTGGTGATTCCCTGAGACTCTGCCCCACCCAACTTGAGGGCCCACGCAAGTCACTTCCAGCGTCTTTTCCATGCAGTTTGGCTACAAACTTTCCTAAAATCTCTGTAAGGTTCACAAACACCAAATAAGTAGTGTCTGGCCATACCTCTTGCTAACAAGCCCCAAGCCCAGCACTAGCAGCAGCCAGCCTCAGGTTGCATCTTAGCCTCTCCCAGGCTCCTTTAAGCCCAGAATAAAAGGCAACCATATGCAGATCACTTTGTAGCTCATACCAAGGGCCTCAGGCAGGGACAGACAGCAACTCACCTTGGCCTGCACCTGAGCACCTCCCAAGAGGACCCAGAATCAATACACCTGATGGTCAGCTTTAGACCACACAAGAGCACCACCCACACACCTCCAAAAATGATACACACAAATGACACACTGAGCAGGCACCAGAGCCCAGCTAAAGTAGATCCTGTTATATAGGGTTAGCCTCTGCACAGCAGATCCTACACTGTAGTTACAGTCAGTCCTCACAATCAATCATCCTCAGGGTCAATCCCAACCACTGATGTGCCAACAGCAATCAAAACTCAACAGGAGGACATATATAACCCACACAAGGGACACACCTGGAACCTGGCTCAGGTGACCAGGGACACTGCACCACTGGGACCCACAGGACACCTACTACATAAGGCCACTCTACTAACACTGGAAGCCCTACCTAATACATAGAAACAAACACAGGGAGGGAGCCAAAATGAAGAAACAAAGAAACAATCCAAATAAAGAACAGAACAAAGCTCTAGAAAAAGAACTAAGCAAAATGGAGACAAGCAATCAACCAGATACAGAGTTCCAAATACTGGTTAAAAAAGGATGCTCAGTGATCCCAGGGAGAACTTCACAAAGAGATAGGAAACATAAAAATAGAGATAGAAAATATAAAAAAGAACCAGTCAGAAATAAAGAATACAATAAATGAAATGAAGAATACATTAGAGGGAATCAACAGTAGATTAGAGGAAACAGAGGATCAAATTAGCAATTTGGAAGACAATGTAGCAGAAAACACCCAATCAGAACAGCAAAAAGAAAAAAGAATCCAAAGGAATGAAGGCAGTTTAAGAACCCTCTGAGACAACATCAAGCATACCAACATATGCATCATAGGAGTACTAGGAGAAGATGAGAGAGCACAAGGAATTGAAAACCTATTTGAAGAGATAATGACGGAAAACTTCCCTAACCTGGTGAAGGAAATAGACATACAAGCTCAGGAAGCACAGAGAGTCCCAAACAACATGGACCCAAAGAGGCCCACACCAAGATACATCATAATTAAAACAGTAAAGGTTAAAGACAAAGAGAGAATCTTAAAAGCAGCAAAAGAAAAGCAGTTAGTTACCTACAAGGGAGCTCCCATAACACTGTCTGCTGATTTCTCAACAGAAACTTTGCAGGCCAGAATGGATTGGCACAAAATGTTCAAAGTGATGAAAAAGTGAGACCTACAACCAATATTACTCTATCATTTTCATAGAACAAAGCTATCATTTAGAATCGAAGGATAGGTAAAGAGCTTCCGAGATAAGAAAAAGCTAAAGAAGGTCATCACCACCAAACCAGTATTACAAGGAATCTTAGAGGGACTTCTTTAATAAGAAGAAAAAAAATATGAATACTAAAATGGCAATAGCTACATATCTATCAGCAATTACTTTCCATGTAAATGGATTTAATGCTCCAAACAAAAGACATAGGGTGGCTGAATGGATAAGAAAACAAGACCCTTACATACACTGTCTACAAGAGATTCACTTCAGATCCAAAGACACACACAGACTAAAGTAAAGGGATAGAAAAAGATATTTCATGAAAATGGAGACGAACAAACAAAAAAAACTGGGTTAGCAATACTTATACCAGATAAAATAGACTTTAAAACAAAGGCGATAACAGGAGACAAAGAGAGATCCAGTAATCCCACTTCTGGGTATTTATCCAAAGAAATCCAAAACACTAATTCAAAAAGACATATGCACCCGTATGTTCATAGTCACATTCTTTTCAATAGCCAAGATATGAAACAACCTAAGTGTCAATCAATAGATGAATGGGTAAAGAAGTGGTACATACAGATAGCATGGAATATTACTCAGCTATAAAAGAGTGAAATCTTGCCATCTGCAACAACATGGATGGACCTAGAGGGTATTATGCTATGTGAAATAAGTTATACAGAGAAAGACAAATGCCATATGATTTCACTACATATGAGATCTAAAAAACAAAATAAGTGAGTAAACAAAACAGAAACAAACTCATATATACAGAGAACATTTTGACGGTTGCCAGATGGGAGGGGGGTCGAGGGGATGAGTGAAACGGGGGAAGGGATTAAGATGTACAAATTAGTAGTTACAAAATAGTCATGGGGATGTAGAGTATAGCATAAGGAATATAATCACTGATATGGTAATAACGATGTATGGTGTCAGATGGGTACTAGGTTTATCAGGGTGAAGACCTCATAAGTTGTATGAATGTCTAATCAGCATGTTGCATACCTGAAACTAATATAATATTGCATGCAAATTGTAATTTAAAAATAAAATTGTTTAAAAAGAATGAAGAATCATAATACCCAGACAATTATGAATTCTCTTTTAGTACCTCTATCTGTATGAATCATAAGAAAAAGGACAGAAAAGAGTATATAACGTAATTAAGTAAATAAAAACTTATTTTCTGGTTGTCCATCATAAAGAGTTTATCAGCTTAATTTGGCCCTAGGAATTTTCATATATAAAGCAAAAAGAGTACATCAATTCTCATCCAAACATTAATAATATCAATGTATATATCTAGGAGAAAATGGCTAAAAATGTTTCTCAAAAACTTTTATATTTTGTATACCTTAGTAAGAAATCAAGACATATTTGAAAATGATTAACATAAAATCATGAAAAGACATGTAGGGTAATGCTGCCCACTGGATCATTCCTGAAGTGCGAAAAGAAGAGCCGGTGCCATTTCTCACAATGCCACAATGAGCTGCAGGGCCAGAGACAGGTCATTTAATCTCTCTGTGCCTTGCTTTCATTGTCTTCAAAGTATAGGGTTTTCAGTCTTAACCTTAACTTAGAGGAACAGAAGGAAATGAAAGGTCATGTCTACCTGTTTGTTATAACTTGTGAGCAAATATTCAAATATATTCATCTACGTAGCAAAACAGTACTGAAATCAAGCATTCACATGACATGCAGATGTGGAATATTCCTGTGTGCTGTGTCAGTGATTAACTGTGCTCCTATCCTATCCACAAAAGAGAAGATCCTCTCAGCTCCTTCTAGCAGAGCATCCTGGGAAGATAATGATGCTTCTATCCCACAGAGTTGGTTTCAATAGTAAGACCAGACATGGATGTACCAAATAATGTTAGTAACAACTGTCCCTTGATTCAGGTTAGAACCATTTCAGGAGCTTTTACATCCATGTGGATCCAGTACCACACATTCAGACTTAACTGGGCATACTTACATTAAATGTGCTTTTAGGAATATCTTATTGTCAAGGCTTTTTTCATATTATTCATACTTGAGCTAACATTACTGAATCTTTTCAAAACAAAACACAAAATAAGTATCTGGAGAGTTTTATAAGATGAATTAATACTCTGCAATTCTAAAGGGACTTATTGACAAACAGTGCCAGATTAAGAGAAGAGAAACAACAATCATTAAAAGTGTACAATTTTGAATTCATTAAGACAAACCAAATTTCCAATCAGAAGTTTATTCGTGTCTAAACATGATTCCCTCTACAAGGAATGAAGTATGTATAAGAAAAAGAATGTGGTAAAGTATTACTATTCAAATGTACCAATAGTAATGCAAGTTTTATTAGGTACTATTCAATGTATATACGTAAGTGAATACATTACAGTCAGTATTTACAGGTCAGAAATGAGGTTACATCTTACCTTTAAATGTGACAAACAGTTCTGTAGGAAAATATGCCAGTTATTTAAAAAAAACTGTTTCTGACTGACACATAAAAGGCAGGTAATTAGTGGATAGAGAGCCTGTAGGAGAGAAAAAAGAGAATTAACACGTTTCATGAAAAGGCACTAGACTTGTAAATTGTATTTCACTGATTCTCATAAACAAGGAAACTGAAAAACTCTTTTATGCAGTTTTCCCATTTGTAATAAGAAATATGATCTCACAGACTAACAAAGAACGTGAAAGGGCAAATTTTCTAATAAGAACAATTCTTTGATCTATCATACCCTCCCTGAGTTAGAACTTGCTATTATTTTTTCCTAGAGCCATTACTCCCTCAACCATTACAGTAGTTATGAACATAGGTCCTGGGATCAGAGGACAGATTGGCATTAAAGTTTCAGCTTTCCATGTGCCAGGTGTCTGACTTCAGAGTCGACATGTTAAGAGCTCTAAGCCTCAATTTCCTAAAATGTAAAGTGGAGAATAATAATCATACAAATCCTATAAGGTTGTGAGGCTTAAGGTTAAGACAGAAAAAGCAAAGCGCTTAGCTCAGTGCCTGGCACCATCAATAACAATAACAATAAAAATAATAACAATTATTAATATTATTATTATATCTTAAGTGGTCAAGTATTTGCCCAATTCTCCGAACTCTCCAAGCTGTGTAAAAATTTAGAGAGAAATCCCTCAAAGTTATATGAAATGGGCGGTTATGTGGAAAAAAGTGCATTAAATCTCTGAATAGAAAAGATGCATTAGACAGACAATGGTACCTAAATAATCTGATACTTAAGAATGCAATTTATTATAATGTAAAATAAAGGAATTTGTGGTTTAATGTAAGAGTACATTCAACCTTCCCCATATTATAATACATAATGCAAAGCACCTATAAAGCCAGGTAAATACCTACAATGAAGTCTGAAAAACCTATCAAATACAAAGCTAGTAAAATCAAGAATAGAAAGTTTTTAAAAAAGCAGGAGAAAATAGGTAAAATTTGTCCTTATATATTACACTTCGGATATTTTACAATTTCAATTTTTAGACGTCTCTTAAATCTCCTCTGAATTCATAAATCAATTACTAAAACTCCTAATTAAATATGTAAAGATTTGAAATGTTTCTCAATACCAATGAATGCTTCTTTCTGGAGCTCAGTTCAAAAGTAGTCTGGTAAAGCATCTCCACAAAATTTTTCAAACAGGGAACATTCACTTCATTTTTAACAGCCTAGGTAAAATGATAACATAAAAAGGAAAAAAAAAAACAACGGTTACAAATGTTAGATTAAACTATACACAGATTACAAGAATTTTCTGTAACATTTCAAGTTAGTTAATAATTCACTGAGGCTCTTATTGAAATATAGTACTATAAATGTGCCAAATGACCAAATGTTAAGTAAATTAGATAAACTTGGTCCTGCCCTGAGAGAACAAGCAGAGAATACAGGCAAGGGAACAGGTGGTATAACAGAAGCTGTAAGGGGAAATTCTCTGTCCTCTTGGAGCACTAAGAAAGGGCCCCTATGGAAAAACTTTACAAGGAAGCAACATCTAAGCTGAATCCACTGTCTCCTACCTGAAATGTTGCAAAGGCTCCCCATTATCCTCTCTGGTCTTGTCCCCCACTATTCTGCCTCCCTGCTCTGGGATCCAGCTACAATAGCGAGCTTCTTGGCTGTTCCCAGAACACATCATGTATGTTCTCGCTTCAGAACACCTGCACTTGCTCCCTCTGCCTAAGAAGCTCTTCCCCAAGTTATAGCCGTGTCTCTCTCCCTCATTCCTTCAGTTTTTGCTCAGTCGTCACCATCGCTTTTATGGTCTTTCCTAATCACTCTATTTAAAATTTCAACTCCCGTAGACCTTCAGCAATTCTTATCCTCTGACCCTGCTTTATGTTTCTCCACTGTACTTACCACCATCTGCATTTACATTATTTTACATACTAGTTCACTGTGTTTTCCTCAGTAGAAATAAACTCTAGAGGAGCAGGGAGTTTTTCTCACCTTGATCATTTATTCCCTGTGCATAGAACACACACAGCGCCACAATACATATACTGAATAAATAAGCAGAGTCCAACCAGGCAAAGAGGGGAGGGAGGTCATTAGAGAGGCAAGAATGTTCCAGGCAAAAGTGGCTCTACATGCAGAGGCAGGTGTTACAGGCTGAACTTAGTGCCCCCACCCCCCAAAAGCGTATACTCCCATATACCTCATTATGTGGTCTTATCTAGATATAGGATGTTGTAGATATAATTTGTTACGTTAGAAGGGGGTCACATTGGGGAAAGGGGCTAGCCTAAAATGACTGGTGCCCTTAGAAGGGGGAAATTTGGACACAGACACGTACACAAGAAGAACACATGTAAACATAAAGGCAGAGATTGTGGTGTTGTTTCTAGAAACCAAGGAATATCAAAGATTGTCAGTTATCCAACAGAAGTTAGGGAAGAGGCATGGAACAGATTCTCTGTGAGACAATTAAATTTTTTTTGTTTAAGCCACGTAATTGACGGTACTTTGTTAGGGCTGCCCTAGCAAACTAATAAACCACAAAAGCAAATACAGCATAAAAGAAGGATTAGGCAACACAGTAATAATGGACCATTGTCAAGCGTCTTTCTTCCTTTCATCAACCGGTTCCTTTTGATGAATTACTTTAAAAAGAATAACCTAATCCCAGTCAAACATCTGGCAAAACATTTTCAGACAAGAGGGAAGCAGAAATGACCATTTGGCATGGATAAGCAGTAATGGAAACCATTTTTAGGAAAAGAAATCAGAGTACATCTACTAATAATAATAGACTAAAGCTGATATGGTATTATAAATTATAGTCTTTTCTTTTTGATAAAATAAATCTAATTCACATGGCTAAAAACTGGGGTGGGGGTTGGGGATGGTGGGCTCACTCAAATAAACTACTTGCAAAGCTATAATTCATGACTTTCGTTTGTACCCATTTTTTAAAATTTTCAAATATTTCTAAGTAAATATTCAAAACAGGTAAAAAAAATCATGTTAATCACTTTGTCATTAATATTTTAAATTCTTAACTTTTCCTACGTGTTGATCTTTTTAAAACATGTCCTAAAGATAGGACTTAAATATCACAAATCAATTCATACGAACACACAGATCACAAGTCAATTAATTCAATATTAAAAATGAAAGGCAAAACAGTTCAAATTGATTCAACATGAAAATAAATTCCTTCATTTCAAAAAATTTTAAATAGAGGGGCAGCCGATGGCTCAGTTCGTTAGAGTGCGAGCTCTGAACAACAGGGTTGCAGGTTTGATTCCCACATGGGCCACTGAGCTGCGCCCTCCACTACTAGACTGAAGACAACAAGCTGCCGAGCTGAGCTCGCGGAGGGGCGGCCGGATAGCTCAGTTGGTTAGAGCACAATCTCTCAACAAGATTGCTGGTTCAATTTCCACATGGGATGGTGGGCTGTGCTCCCTGCAACTAAACATTGAAAATGGCTACTGGACTTGGAGCTGAGCTGTGCCCTCTACAACCAGACTGAAGGACGACTTGGAGTTGATGGGTCCTGGAAAAACACAGTTCCCAATATTCCCCAATAAAAAAAATTAATTAAATTTTTTTTTTTAATTTTTAAATAGAATAAAATATGAATAAAAGAAATGTTACTAACTTCCATTTCTAGCCAAGATAGTGTAAAAGGGATTGGTACCCTATATCTGCAACAACCAAAAAATGAACAAAATATATGAAATGATATACCAAACACTGTATATCCAGTCAACAAAAGAAATAACACCTAACAAACAAAAAATAAATGAGGTGAGTTATTTGATGGTCCCAGCTTACTGCCTTGATAGTTTTCAGGAAAGAATATGTAAGTATACTGTTGTAAGATTCTTATATTACACACAAATGGTATAATATTGCTTGAGGTAGGCAGTGTAAGCTAAAGATGTATAAGACTAATATGACAAAACAATGAGCTACAACGAGTAAGCCAACAAAGGTGATAAAAGAAAATCACAGAAATATTCAATCAATCAAAAGAAAGCAGAAAAAAGGAAGAAAAAGAGAATAAAGGGACAGACGGGGAAATAAAAAACATAGCCAGAAGATAAGAGATTTAACATAACTGTATCAATTATCATATTAAATGTATGTGATCTCCAATTAAAAGGCAGAGATTGTCAGACTAGATAAAAAAAGCAAGACCCAACCATACCCTGCCTGCAAAAAAATATACTTTAAGTATAAAAATACAAGTAGGTTAAAAGTAAAAGACTGGAAAAAAGATATGCTATCCTTACACACTCAAAAGAAAGCTGAAGTGGATCTATTAGTATCAGACAAAGTCAATTTCAGAGTCAAGAATATACCAGGGACAAGGAGGGTCATTTTGAAATGATGAAGGTGTCAATTCAAGAGGATATAACAATCCTAAACATTTATGTGCCTCGTAATACACATATACAAAGTAAAAACTGATAGAACTGCAAAGAGAAATAGACAAATCTACAGTTAGTTACAGTCAGCGATTTGAATACTCTTCTCTCAATAACTGACAGAACAAGTAGATAGGAAACCAGCAAGGTTATCAAAGATTTGAATAATACTATCAACCAATTTGACCTAATTGATGTTTATAGAACATGCTTATCCGACTACAACAGTATATACAGTCTTTTCAAATGCACATGGAGCCGTTCATCAAGATAAATGATATTCTGGCCCAAATACAAATGTCAATACATTTAATGGGATTCAAGTCATACAAAGTATGTTCTCCGACCACAAATTAAAAGTGAATAACCTAAAGATCTCTGGAAAATCCCCTAAATTTTAGAACGTAAATAACATGCTTCTAAATAATCCATGGATTTCATAAGGGGTGTTAGAAAGTATTTTGAGGTTTATGAAAACAAAAACACAAGATATCAGAATTTGTGAGCTGCCACTGTAGAACTACTCAGAGGGAAATATATAGCATTAAATGCTTATATTAGAAAAGAGGAAAGGTCTCAATGACCTCAGCTTCCACCTTAAGAAGCTAGGAATTAAAAAAAAAAGCAAATGAAAACCAAAGTATAAATAGTAGAAAGAAAATAATAAAAATCCAAGCAGAAATCAATGAAATAGAAACTGAAAAATAGAGAACATCAATAAAGTCAAAAGCTAGTTCTTTGGGAAGATCAATAAAATTAATAAACCTCTAGCCAGACAGATCAGCAAGAAAGAAAAAATGTCACAAATAATCAATATTTGGAATGAAAGTGGTCACTACAGATACCAAAGGTATTTGAAGAAAATAAGGGAATATAAGGACCAACTCTAATAAATTAGATAATTTGGATGAAATGAACAAACTCCTTAGAAAGATGTGAAAGCTCACTCAAGGAGAAATAGTCTGAGCAAACCTATGTCTTTTGAAGGAAATTATTTGGTAGTTAACACGTTGCGTACGGCGGGGTTTAAATCCCTCGTGAAGATTCTCATGATCCGTACGCAACGTGTTAAAAAGCTTCCCACAAGGAAAATTCCAGGCCAGGTAGCTTTACTGGTATTCTCACCAACTCCAAAGAAAGACATAAAGCCAATTCTACACAAACTCTTCTTCTGACACTACCTTGATACCAAAACCAAAAACTGGCATTACATGGAAAGAAAACCACAGACTAATAGCCCCCATGAACATAGATGCAAAAATTCTCAATAAAAAAATCTTATCAAATAAAATCTAACAATATCAAAAGACATCATATCAAGAGTTTAACCCCAGGGATGCAGGTTGATTCAACATTTGAACAATCAATTAATGTATTAACAAACAACAAAGAAAAACCATATAATTATTTTAACAGAGGTGGGGGGGAAAGCATTTAACAAAATCCAACATTCATTCCTCAAAAACAACTCTTCAAAAACTAGAAATGGAAATAAATATCCTCAATATGATAAAAGGCATCTATGAAAAACCTACTAGTAATACCATACCTATTGGCAAGACTGACAACTTTAGCCCTAAAATGTGAAAGGAGGCAAGGAAGTCTGCTCTCATTATTTCTATTCCTCATTGTACTGAAAAGTCCTAGCCAGTACAATGAGGC
This sequence comes from Rhinolophus sinicus, assembly GCF_036562045.2. Taxonomy (NCBI): domain Eukaryota; kingdom Metazoa; phylum Chordata; class Mammalia; order Chiroptera; family Rhinolophidae; genus Rhinolophus; species Rhinolophus sinicus. The sequence goes on from NC_133752.1 coordinate 79,465,718, forward strand.
AAAAGTGAAATAAAATACACATATTGAAAAGTATTCTAAATACCTGGAAAACGAAACTTTAAAACAATGGCATTCATAATAGCATAAAAATATGAAATGCCTAGAGATAAATTTAACAAAATATGTTCAAGATTTATACACTGAAAACTACAAAACGTCACTGAGATAAAATTAAGCCCTAAAGGAGAAAATCTTTGTGACTTTGGGTTAGTCAAAGACTTCTTAAATACAATACTAAAAACATAATTTATAAAAAAACAAATTGATAATCAGACTTCATCAAAATTAAAAATTTCTCCTCTTCCAAAGAAATAATTAAGAGAATGAAAAATCAAATCACAGACTAGGAGAAAATATTAATAAAGCATATATCTGATAAAATATGTGTATCCACAATATATTTTAAAAATATAAAAATATATGTCTCAAAACTCAATCAGAAAACAAATAACCCAATACGGGAAAAAAACTTTCAACAGACTTTTGCCAAAGAAAATATATGGTTGGCAAATAAGGACATGAAAAGATGCTCAAGCGTATTAGTCATTAGGGAAATGCAAATTTAAAACCAGAATGAGATACCATGAAACACCTGTCACAATGGCTAAAATTAAAAAGACTGGTCAAAGTAAGTGTTGATGAGGATATGAAGTAGAACTCTCACATATTGCTCAGGGGAATGCAAATGGTACAACCACTTTGGAACATAGCTTAGCAATTTCTTTACAAGTTAAACATATCACTCCAATGGTCTAGCAATTCCACTCCTAGTTATTTACCCAATGGATATAAAAGCATATGTCCATACATAGACTTGTACATGAATGTTCATAGCTTTACTTGTAGCAGCCCAAAACTGGAAATAATCTAAACGTCCAAAAATAGGTAAACACATAACCAAACTGTAGTATAGCCATAATGAAATACTACTCAACAATGAAAAAGGAATAAACCACTGATATATTCTGCAACATAGTTGGAACGTAAAATAATTATGCAGCGTGAAAGAAATCTAAAAAGAAAGAGCTCATACTGTAAGATTCCATTAATATAAAATTCTAGGAAACCCCATATTAATGCAGAGAAATTGAAAGGGAACAATGGTTGCCTGAGAACAAAGTGTAGAGAGTGAGATGAGGGCATTAAAAAGAAACACAACAACATTTAAGATCAACACAGTCCCGTAAATTTCAGGATGTATGTCACAGTACTTTCAAATTCTTCAGAGGCTACTAAAATGGCTGTCAGTTTTTAAGGAGCGAAACCCATGGGTAAATGCAGTTATGTAACGTTGACCAACTGGAGGCAACTACTACTGCTGGGTTGCAGATACTCTGCCCTCCTAACAGTCTCTGAATCTTAAGGGCTTGAGCTTGTTCTCTTAATTAAAATACTGATCAATGCTCTTCTGCTATTTGTCTAATAACCATTTTCCCAACACCCATGTCACATTCAAAGTTTCTGCTTAATTATCTATGAGATTACCAGAAAGTAAGAATATTTCATGTGGCAACTTCTTCAGTGAAAAGGTACTTTTAAAATATAATACAAAAATAAAAATATACTTACAGCAGCTACAGGGATAAGAATCTCCACAAATAAACCAGCAAGTGCATGTTTTATATCTTTGTCTTTTACTTCTAAGAAATACTGAGCACATTCCTTGAATGGGGGAAAAGGTACAAGAGGACAGGATTAACAAAAGAGGAAGATTAAATAATTTTTAATATCACAATAATTCTGTAAATACTTTGCAATTTTACCAAAAAGCTAAGGTCAAAATGTGCTCAAATTAAAACTGAAAGACACTTGGAATAAGGAATTAACAACGATGTCATTAATTTATATATATTTTGTTTCTTTTAAAAAGTCATGAAGAGGGCCGCCCAGTGGCTCAGGCGGTTAGAGCTCCATGCTCCTAACTCCAAAGGCTGCTAGTTCGATTCCCACATGGGCCAGTGGGCTCTCAACCACAAGGTTGCCGGTTCAACTCCTCCAGTCTTGCAAGGGATGGTGGGCAGAGCCCTCTGCAACTAAGATTGAACACGGCACCTTGAGCTGGGCTGCTGCTGAGCTCCCGGATGGCTCAGTTGGTTAGAGTGCGTCCTCTCAACCACAAGGTTGCTTGTTCGACTCCCCCAAGGGATGGTGGGCTGCGCCCCCTGCAACTAGCAACGGCAACTGGACCTGGAGCTGAGCTGCGCCCTCCACAACTAAGACTGAAAGGACAACAACTTGAAGCTGAACGGCACCCTCCACAACTAAGATTGTAAAGGACAACAACTTGACTTGGAAAAAAGTTCTGGAAGTACACACTGTTCCCCAATAAAGTCCTGTTCCCCTTCCCCAATAAAATCCTTAAAAAAAAGAAAAAGTCATAAAGAGCAAGAAAAGCCACTGTTAGGCTAAATCTGCAATTGAAAAGGTGTATCACCTGCATAAATTGAAATGATGCTTCAAAATCTTCTACAGGATACATTTTCACTCGGAAAAATTTCATTCCCATTATTAAGCTGATGACGCTTTGTACCACATGTGGACTTTGTTCCTTTTGTCGCAGTTCTTTTAATTCTGTCATAAACTTCTTCCTCACAGCCTGAAACCTTTAATACACACAGATACGTACATTTCATATGAATTAAAAAAAACACTAATTTCCTACTATCCAATGTTATTTAAGATTGAAATGAAAAGGTATTTTGCCTAAACGTCATCTCCTTTCTCTGCCCTCACCTCATCAAAATTGCCAGAAAAGCATACAGAGGAAGACAAAACTATTTGTTATTCTAAATTTCCCATTCATTTACTTTAAAATCAGAAGTTCCTTAAAGAGAAAGAATAGGATTTTTTTATTCCTATATCACCAATACAGTACCATTAGCATCTAATAATTAATAATCATAATTAAAACAAGATTAAACAACCCACCCATAAACATCCCTACGTAAATCAGAGAGTGTCTCCAATTTTTAAGACTCCATCTTACAAAGTCTGCAATTTGACTTATATGGAGAGTAGACTGAGGCAACAAATTTGTTTAAAGAGGTAAACTAATGAATTGTAGACTACTGACATCTCACTACACTGTAGAAAAACTGTAGAAGAAGAGTGGGAGGACACAGGTCTCACAATCTCAAGAAGCTAAAGAATCAAAATGCTTTCGAAATGTGAACACCATCCTGGATTCCAATGACCACAACTGTTAAGGCTGCTCAATTTTTCTTTGCTTGCATTGGAAAAAGATATCTACTAGCTCATTAATCAATAATACTTCATTTTTCCCCTGTATGTGTTATGGAACTAAAGATATTACAGTTAATGATACTTGGGGAAACCAGTGCCTAAAAGTTGAAATGACACAGGAAGCATACATTCCAATGGTCACTGACTATAGTGGGGAAAACGAAAAATTACCTACTAATGAAATATGGATAAATGATAGAAAGTATAACTTATCTATTTCATTTTGAGTCTTGGAGAATACTATACCATTTCCTATGAAAATATTCTTTTGTGTTTTATTAAAAATATATATAAAGTGGACAAAAATCTTGTCATTACAATATTAAGGGTTTTCTTTCATTAAATTTCTCAAAGTAATTATTAGTTACTACAAATCAAAGGAAATGCATAAATAAGATTCTAATACACCTTCCAGCCTTTTTCTTTCTCTCCTCCCCTTTGCCATCCCATCACCTGCCCCCTCAAATGTCAGTGCCATCAGCCTAACCTAAGGTGCCTCCATGCACCTTTTCTTCCATGTTCATTATGTGTAAAAGTGCAAAACACCTCAATATTGCTCTAAGTGACAAGTGAGGGTGAGCATTATTTCATAAATTTACTTGGCCATTTGGATTTATAAACCTTACCATCCTAGAATTAACTTAGAGGTGATACAATATTCTCTGGGATCCAACCTGCTAATGTATTATTTAGAGGTCTTAATCTATATTCCTGACACAAATTCATTTTTTGATAAAAATAAAAAAAGCATGAACTACTATGCCATAAAAATAAATACATCATTGCTTGTGTCTATGGTTCTGTGCCTATATTCCTAAGACAGGGGTTCATTACTGATTAAATGTAAATGAAATATTAAGATATTATTGTCTATGTCCAAATCTCTTAAAATACTCAAACTATGTTCCAAGTTCTATAGTATCGGTTATACAAAGGTCCCAAGTGTATTACAAAAAACAAAAAAAATATAATACATTACTTAATATTAAAATCTAGAATACTAAACATTAGCAGTGCTTGCCTTCTTAGAATTTAAAAAGGTTTTTATAATGATAATTTCAGGGCGAAAGAATCTTTAAATGGCATGCACGAAAATCTGAATTGATACTTTTCACCTTACAAATTTCCCAGTAGCAACAAAGGAAATTCAAAATCTTCCATAAGTCTTTAGAACAAACACAAGATACTAAAGACAAATACCTTTTTAGTGTTTACTATAATGATAGTTCAACACAACTCAATGAGTATAACTCCTAACAAATACCACTTTCCATGGAATAATATAGTATCTTTTATCTTTCCTTTTTGGTATCTCTTCTACCAATTCAAAACTCTTTTTAGTATTAAAACAAATAATATGATTAGAAGGAAAGGATTGCATTGCTATATCAGAAATAAAAGCACCCTCCTGGAAAGTACTAAAAGTAATCATTAGCTCTACCAAGAGTTCTAAAAGGAATTTTTTAAAAAAAAACACTTCTCACAGAATTATTAAAAATGGGAAATAAGGTAATGCCTTGACTTTCTTGGCAATTTCTGACTTCCTCGATGCACATATTTATGAAAAACCCCAAATAAATGAAAACAAGTTATGAAATTAAGATATGGGTGTTACTTTAAAATCCTCTAAGGAATAGAGTAGTTTAGTAATAAAAGGTACAGCAGATTTCACAGAATTCTATGAAAAATATTGTACATTTAAAACTATCAGTGTCTTATTACATTAGTAACGAAGCATTCTAAAATGAAAAGCAAATCAAAATCAGTGAAACTTACTTTGACTGGGTAAGAACCCCTATCACCTCTGCATATAAATCAGCAATAATATGCACATTCCCAGTGTTGGTTCCTGAATATCTAAAGTAAAAGAACAAATGTATGATTCATTAAATTTTTCTACAAACACTCTTGCTTTAATAAATGTGAAAATCCCTTATCAGAGTCTTGTATAATTTTCTGTGAAGATTCATTTGTAGCATGATGAAACCACATGAATTTTCTCCTATCTCTAGATTTTAATTTGCAATAAAATTTAACCTTCTGATTCTTGTAAATCCAATCAATGGTTTTAAGAATTATTTTTACAAAATTTTTCCTATAAGCATTCTGTGTGGATTTAAAAAAGGAAGATAATTGCTTTGAATGCTACAAAACAAATGATGAATGAGAGTTCCAAGTATATTTAAATAATCTAAACCTGGACTACAGAGAAAAGCAACAATCCCAAATTAGTAGATTACTTACCCTTCCTTATGTTTAAAGTGCTTGAAAGCTAAGTTTAGAACTTCATGAACTAAGGGATCGGGCACAGGATGAACAGGAATCTAGAATGAGTTAAAAAAAAAAATCAAGTGAGTAAGTTAAATAGGTTAGAAGTCTTATGAGTAGTCTCATTTCAACTAATTAAATTATCAGTTTTAACTTTCATAATGATCCATTACTAATCTGTCAATCTTCCCATTTTCTAAAAATGTTTTTTAATGTTATTATTTTTCCTCTAAGAATTTAGTTGAACTTCTAATTTAACAAATTCTAAATTTAAGAATATTAGCTTCATAATCTCAAGTCATTCAATTATGGACTACTTAGGGGGAAAAGTAAATGTTATTGTTGTTACTACAATTGTTACTGTCAGAGTTAAAAACATATTCATGTGTAACTCTGCAACACCTATCGAAAAACAACCTTTGACAAAGCCAGCCCCACAATTTTCAAATAGTTCAATTTTCTATCATAACAGTATCCAAACAGTATCCAAAGGGGACACCAACTTTTCCGATAATTTTAAGCTATTATGGCTTTATTTGTATTACAAATTTGTCACTGAAGTATTTCTGTGTTGTTTAGTTCTTTGAAAATTACATGCTAGTTTGGTTTGTAAAACAAACCAAATATTTAAAACAGAAATTAAAATTCCTGCTCCTTCCCCCAAATATAATCACTATTGAAAACTTGGTATATATCCATCCAGATTTTTACACACACACACACACACACACACACACACACACACACACACACAGTTTTACTTAACAGAATGATGCATCTCTCCATGTCAGTACTTAGTTTCTCCTTACATTTTTTAATAGCCATATACTCATATACATAATTTATTTAATGAGCTCCCTATTAATGAATGTTTCAGTCCAGATTTCCAATATTCAATATGTTATACAATACACATCTTAAGCATTTAACATTATATACTTATATAGTTTCATGGGAAAGAACCAAAACAGAGGAACTGATCAAAGATTAAACGAGTTACCACTGATATAGATTCTAGCTGTATATATGTGTGGGTCTATCAATCTGTGTATATCTATACTGAAATCATGCTATCTTAATTACTAGAGCTTATTAATAAATTCTGATTTCTGGTACTGCAAGTTCCCCTATTTTTCTTAGAGATATTTTGGCTATTGCCCTACTCTTGCTCCATTTTCCATTTAGGGTCTCTTCAAGTTCCACAGTAACAGATTAGTGGAGTTGCAATAAATCTAAGATAAATTTGGGGATAACTGTATTCTTGTACATTACATGAAATATCTTTTCACCTCTTTAAAGGCTTTCAGCAAAGTTTTATAATTTTCTATTTTTGTCCTTTCTTATATTCATTCCTAAGACAAAAAGATATGAAGAGATGCTTGATTTCATTAGTAATAAGGACAATGAAAATGCACAAGCTATTATTTTACACCTATTTGATGGGGAAAAACTTAAGTATGACAATACCAAACAGTAGAATAAATGAATGAGGTTTCATACACATTGCTCATGGAAGTTTAAATCAGTGCTTTACATAGTGTGCAATCTAGTGAAGAGGATCAAAGTATGCCACTACAAAATATGGCACTTTGGCAAAAGGATTATTTTGAGCTGAAGGTAACTGAGATACAGCAGATGCAGGGAAAGCTCTCTATTAATATTCCCCCTTTCTGGCTAAAAGCAGTGCTTCCCATACCAAGAAGAGAACAACCATTATCGCTGGAAACAAACAGTTGGCACTGAGATGGGTCTGCACAAACGAATCTTGCAATGTAGCCTTTATCTTCCATTAGTTTCCCCCATATATTTACCTTCTCACAATTTACCACCCCTAGAAACACAAACCCTCTTCCTTTGTCTTGTCACTTCCCCCTCAATGTACTGCCCTTTTTAAAGTAAGTTCTCCGGTTCTAACACTTCTTTGGGTTGTCATTTTCTATGAAGGCCTCCGTATGCATACATAATAAAATTTTTCTCCTGTTAATCTGCCATTTATCAGTTTAACTTGCAGGGCCCTAGGTACTAAACCTAAGAGGATGGAGCTCCAGCACATTAGCAATTACACGCCTAAGAAAATATGATGTATAGTGACACACTTCATGCATTAATCTTAGTAACATAATGTTGAGTGCAAAAAATAAATCCTAGGACAATGAACAGTGTAACATATTTTTTAGAAAGTTCAAAAACCAAGAAAATTTTAATATGTTATTCAAACATATATCTAAACACTTCTTAAAGTTAAGGGAATAATCAACATAAAAATCAGTATATTGGTAAGGGAGGAGCCAGGGAGTGACCTACGAGAGTCACATAATTTGGCTTAAGTTCTCAAAGTCTTACAGGTGACCACTGTATTGTAAACAGATACATAGGCAGCCATGCAGAGATCAATGACAACAGTATATCTTGAACCAGGATCAAGATTCATCCAATTCTGCGGGCCTCGGTCCAATTAAAACAAAACACACAGGGACTCTACAACTGCTTAACATTGTTAACAATATCAATTGTGTAACACCTCATCAACAGGATGAAAGTGTAATAGAAAATTAAATATAACCAAGGAAGCCACAATGTAGGTTGGGGAAGAAAGAGTAGAGAATTAGTATAATTACTCAGGGATGGTCAGAATGCTTCTTGAGGGTTTGAAGGAGTGATATTTAAAATGAAGATAATATATTTTTTACAAAGGTAAACCCTGAACTATATCCTGAATAATGATCAGGAGACAGTTCAAAACTAGTAAATATGAGATAGACGTGACATAAGCATAATCACATTTAAACTGCACTGAGGGACAAGAAATCCAATACGTAACTACACGTGTTCATTTACCTTTATTCATCTCAGTGAGGTGACTAAATTCACATTACACAGAGGACAACATGAGTCCCAATCCTAACACACTGTCCCACACAGAGGGAGGCGTGGCAGCTGACAGAGCTTTAAAAGGCTCATGATGAGCCTGTATGCATATGGACTGACGGCTACACTGTAGCCTCATCCTGGCTCAGTGGCTCAGTATGCACTGTTGACCAGAGGAGGACAAGAAAGCATTTGTCTCACATTTCCTAGAAGAAGCACCATGAGGGAGACTCTTATGTTACCCTCTTGCAAAATCAAATAGGGATTAAGTGAGGAAGCAGCGGTAACCCAAACTCTACCTTTCAAAGTCTCAGAGAAACTTTTAAAAGTAACCTGATGACACGAGAAAGAAATGAACTTTATTCATCACTTCGTGAAAGCTGAGATTTTAATACCCCATGTTTAATAAATCTAATAATAGAGTAGAAACAAAATTTAGTCTACATAGTAAAGTTCAAGAATTCAGAGACTCTAGAAGAATAGTCTTAACCTTTGTCCCACACATTAGTAAACGGAAATTTTAAACCCAGAATTTCTCTAGCAATTAGGGATACTTAACTAGGTTTTTACGATTGATTCCATAATCACAAGTAGCTTCTTAGCCTTTTATAAGCAATCACATCCCTCACCTGTAAACTGCAGCTAGTAGATTAGAACCCTATTATTACCAGCCCTGAGAGAATGCAAAGTCGGAATTATGACAATTGGATTCTTGTCCTCTCATCTTCTTCACCCTTCTCCAAAGGGACCAGGTCAAAATTCTGACCTCCTGGGAATGTAGGGCAGATGAAGGAACTAGAATATAGGATGGGAGATACTGAGGACAAGGCCTGGTGGGGGAAATGACAGGAAACCAGAGATCATTAGGAAAGCAAGGAGGCAGATGTATTCTCCTAGCCTCATGTTCCCTGGATTGGGCCAACAAAATGGGCCCCAAGCTAACAAAGAGGTTCTTGGAATCACTGCCGTTGTCCTTTAAGTACCTCCCAGTCAGCCCTGTGATCAACCCCTTTGATAGTTAAAACAGAGAAGACATCTACCATTAGGTGACGCCAAACTTCAGTCAGGAATAGACTGTTTGGATCAAACAGCCTGACTCCCAGAACTTACTCCAGAGTTCACAGCACACGGAGTCTGGCCCGGGCAATTCCATGACCCTGCAATAATGCAACACTGCATTTTACATGTTTTAACTTTTTGTGCCCCACTTATGGTTCTGTGCTGTGATTTTACCACACTGATTTCCTCACAGGGATGTTCCGTGTGCTCTAGGCCCGAGGTATGAAACACAAGGTGACTTAGACCTATCGTTTCTCCTAAGTAATCTTTATTTGCTCAGCTCTGCTCAGTCTTATAGTGACCGACCATCGGGACACTCCTTAGCTATGCTGCGGGCCCTTTATTCCTGCCCTACTACCACTACCATCAACACTTTGTATGTGTCTGTGTGCCAAATATTAGTTGGCATTTTATATACATTATTTATAACAAGCCGCTGTATAAGGTAGATATTTGTTACTGTACAGGTGAGGGAACTGAAGTTCAAAAGTTGGTGCATACTTTCTGATATAGGAAAACACATTTCATAAATGAGAAAAAAAACTTTCAATGTTTTCACCTTATAAAAGACAGAGAAACAAGTGAAAGAAACATATCTTACCTATTATTTTGCCGGACAAAAAAAAGCACAATCTCTAAAAAATTTTATTTAAAGAATGAACATTATCAGAATGTACAGAACTCCCTATTCCTATTTCTCTCCTGATTTTCAATAGTGAAAAAAAACAACCCCCAAAACTGAATTAAGGGGGGTTGAGGTGGGGGGATCCCATTTCAGTTTATACAGAAAAAGTTCTACCTTCATGCACTAATACTCTCATCTTCAATATCAAGAATTTTCAGATCTTGTCATTTGTGCGATTTTAGAAGCAGCTCTAACTCTACTTGACCATCCAAGAAGCATATACCCTAACGGACACCCAAGTTTTATTTTTTACACACCACATTCCAAAATGGAATGCTTTTATCACATCGTGAAAAGTGAAAAACAACAAAACTAGGGTAAGATCTAGATACTGCGGACTCAACAAGGTTCATTCACTACCTAAAAGGCCAGTTCTCAACACAAAGGAGAAAGAATAAATTCATGTGTTAGCAAAATTACAAATCACCCAAAACCTTCAAAGCTGCTTATCAACATCTTAAATGTGATGTTAAATCTGAAAATATTCAAGATTTACTCCACTTTCTGATACTTCCCAATAGCACTAATAAAACTAAGCCAACAGTCTGAAATGGCTCACAAACCTTGTTTCCCAGTCTTCTTGTTTCAATGAATAAATATGTCTGACTAAAATTCAATATAAAAAGAAAATTGCTTTGAACTTTCTCAATGCTATATTCCCGTTAAAACATGCTTGTGTCATGGAGTTTAAAGCCTTTACTACTAACATACTAAAATGTGTAGTTGGCCACGACCCCAAAATTATTCTTCTGACTTTCCTGAAAAAATGAAATTAATCCCCAAATATCTTGAATTAATTTTGTTTCCACAATGAATCACATTAACTTCATCACATTTATACCAACTCAATTTTTTGTCTAACTTGTTATGATTAAAATTATAATTGTATAAGATGCTGGCCACTGCACCTAATTTTGTATCTCTCATTTTACCAATAACTTTACTTTTCTTATTAAAGGAAGAAAACATAGAGTAAAAAAGTAAGCTAGCATTATAATCTTAAGCAAGTCACTTCAACTAAGAATACTTCTTCATCTATAAAGTGAAAATAACAAATAATATATGTTGGGCATTTTCCATGTTCCAGGCATAAGCGTACCTGATTTTCATGATTCTACAATAATGGTACCATTATCATCCCTCCTTTACAGAGAAAGAGTTGGTGGGTAATTACTTGCCCAAGTTACACAAGCAAGTAAAGGCCACAGCTGGGATTATCTCCCAGAGCTTATTATCACGACCAGCTGATACAAAGGACACAGAATCTTCATGCATGAAGAGTTCCAAACATGTGTGATTATCACTGAAGACATGACAAGTTACTCAAGAAACAAATAATTTCTAATATATGAGGTCAAGGACTAACCCACAAGGAATATTTACTCCTCCTGAAGACTGAACCATGCATCAATACTACAATGCTCCCGGGACTGTCTATCTCATCAAAATAAAACTAAATCACATTTTAATATTTGTATATTATGTGGGACAAAGTAAAAGTCTTATTAAATTCAAGATATATTACATTGATTACTCTCTGGATCTATTAAACCCTACCTCACTTTGGCACAGAAGAAAATTGGGTTAGTTTGTCATGATATTTCAGAAAGTTCTATTGATTTTTACTTCATTTTCTGTAGTTTTATCAGCTTTGAAGAAGCTGAAAAGATTCGCCTTTTAGTAGGAAAGAAAAAAACAATCTATATAGGATTTTAAATAAAGTGTCTCTATGAGCACGTTCTTGGTGATCTATTTTATTCTTTGATGGGTACATTTGAATGAAGGTATGAGGATAATGGTAAGAGAGAAATGGGTGAGTGGAAAGGAAACTATAGGTTAGAACAATGTGGTGACAGACCCAAACACAAAGATTAGCTATCAGAGCCACTGTATTTCTCTTTCTCACATCTGAGGCCGTGTGAACCACAGGTCTGAAAGGCTTTTGTGCAGGGGACTTGAAAAATGAGCCCACTGAAAGAATGTTCTTATGTTTATATCTACTGACTTTTCTTCTACCAGAAGAGCTCTCTGGATTCTTTTGGAGAAAGAGAAGGAGGAGAAAGAGGATGAAGACAAAGATGACAAAGAGGGGGGAAGGACTGGGGTGGGGTGGGGAGAAAGGGCGGAAGCAAAAGAGGAGAAAGGAAAGCATCCATGAGGTTATCTGTATATTGGAGTTCTGAAGCCAGTGCACTTTAGGGGCCGCTTTCAGATGAGAAGAGAGACTGATTGCTAAGTGCAAGACAGTCATGGGACACCAAGGAGAAAACGTAGCCACAATGTAGTCAGATCAGTCCTGAATGTCAGTGCAGGGAGTTTTCAATTTCTCCTGCTGGAAGAAACCATAGACTGTTTAACTTAGCAAAGAAATGTAAATGCTGGTTATAAAACCACTCAAATGACCCTCATCAAGCACACTCCAGGTGCTAGGAACCAACCACAGAGAGCCCCAGCCAAAGTCCATTCATGGGGTATGGCCAGATGTGGCTCCCAGCTCCTCCTAGTCCCAGTTATGTTAGGGTCTTAGGAACCTCGCTAAGCTGAGAGATCACAGAAAGCAAATCTGGCTGGTTAGTACAAGTCCCAGGGGAGATTTCTTCCCCACATCTACTAAAAAAACTTTATGATGGGTACACATTAAAGTGATTTTATCTTTGATTAATGCATTTATCTATTTTACATATTGAAAATTTTTATATGCAGATTTCAGATATTCAGATTTCAATGTCTTTTCTCAGACATTGTAAAAACAGGCAAAGCATGAATGATTACATAATTTAAATATTTTTATATTGACTATGTCAAAAAATAGACAATTAACTTTTATATCTTACATTTGCTGTTTAATATCACATTCTATTCCATTACACATAACAAAAAACCTCCCCATCCAAGTATGTCATACACAAAATAAAAATTTTTTCTTTTAGGTTTCCTAAGAATTTTCGAAACACTGCAATGCACATGACTGGAAATATATGGATCATCTTTGAATGATACATAACTTTTTAAAGACTACAAACTTATAAAAACATACTTTCAAAATCAGTAGTTATTCGTATGTATATTTGTACTGACGTTGAATAGTAAAAATATATGATACCTGGCATTTTATATGTATAAAATCTCTTGACTGTCTATGCCATTCAGATGTTAAGCCCACGAGTGCAGTGCCCAGAACAATGTCAGAGAACAGTAGGCATTCTAATATTCATTAACTGAACAAACATAATTTGTTATCTGGAAGTATTTTCACTAGTCTGAAAAACAATTTGCAGTTGTCAAGTCAGTCTTACCCATGTCAAATCACCCCCATTCCTCAACTATCACTGCACAATTATTACATGTTGAAATGCAGGCTTGAGGGCTTAGGAAAAGAAACTCTCTGAAAGTGGAAGTAAAAAAAGATTGAAGTAGATGAATGACAGTCACACCGTATTTGCAGCTAAAGGCCCCTACTTAACACAATTTCTATTTTGCTCCATTTTCCTAACACGATTGCATGTCTTGGATGCATGCATACAAAGGTAAAAGGAACAAGAAGTGATAAGCACAGGAAAAGAAAGCCCCAGGCAACTGAAACAAAATCTAATTAAATTATAGAAACTAAGTTTATGCGGACCGGAATTTTAGACATACCACCCTAAATAAGGTAACTGAAACACACACAAAAATAAGAAATACAGACTTTGCAGAAATCAAAGGGCTTACCTGCTTTAGAACTTCAACTAAAACTAAGCAAAAAATGAAATCTACTGCTAAATCTCTCCTTTCAAGAAGATAATCTCTTTCACGTTGCTGTTCGTCCCTGAAACAAGAATCTCAATTTAGGATTGCATTAAGACTGTAAATTTTAAAACAGGTCTTGGTTAGTAGTTCATGTTATTTACTGAGATCCTAGTATGTATGGGGTCCTATAGCAAATGTTAGTATAAGCTTTCTTAACCCAATGTATATATTACATGTTGTCGTGTTCCTTCTCTTGTGTACATTAGGAATTTATATACACATCTCACTAGTGTATGTCAGAAATTAAACCAAATCTAAAAAAAGATAATAAGAGGGAGAAAAACAGTTCAAATTTCATTTAGAGAACCTAACATTGTTCCATATTTGATTAGTGTGTTTTTTTTATTAAGAACTGAAACAAAAGTAATTAACATTTCTGATGAAAATAATACAGTGCCAGGTAATTTCCTCAAAAATCTAACTTGAAAAATCAAAAGGGGCATCCACTGAAGTCCAATTCTAAACTACGGACTATCACCTGAAAACAAATTGATGCTTTACTAAAAGCCAAGATCTCCCCAGGAAATTCGAAAGAGGAGAAGACAAGTTCTATGATTTGAGCACCAAGAGTCTCATGGTAAACAGTAGGGGTTTTGGCAGTCTTCCTGTATCACAATTGCCTCCGTTCACAAACCCCGTGAATAGGACCTTCTTTGCATATTTTACTTTCTTCCATGACTAGTAAAGTTCCTCACCGAACTCCTGAAATTCGGTTTTGTGTGACTAGTCACAGTAATGAGACCTGTAGGGGGGCACCTACTTAAACTGGCACCTTCCCCCGATTTACAGTTTAAATATGGACTATCCCCTCCCCTTACTACAACTTCGTAACAAAAGTAATCCAGGTTTTTGCTTAAAAACCAAACAATAATAATCTTCATTTGATGCCACTATCACCCCCTGCATTGGAAGTGCTGTGATCTTAGGTAGGACAGTGGAAAATGAGACACTTACCCCTTAGATTTTGTGCTAGATCGAGGCCTATACTCGTAAGATTCATCTTCAGTTCCATTCTGGCGTCTGTACCAGTCAAACAAGGTGCGAAGTAAGGAAGGGAGACAGTGCTCTGCTACTGAGCTCATAGAGCTTATCAACTGAAATACAAGATATTCCCGGAAGGTAAAATACCACGTCAAAGTACCGTCTTCCTAACTCTTATCAGCAATCACTTAAAAATGATTCACATTTCTAGAATAAACACAGTCGAATAAACATAGTAACTCAAAGTAGTAAATGTGTTTAAAATTTAAAACAGGGCTACGGATATAGCCAAGTAGTAAAGGGGACTAAGTTTCACCCACTGTTAAACTTGAACCAAATCCATTCCGTTTAGCTCAGAGGCTTTCCAGCTTTCCCCTGCCTCCATATGCTACTCATGTGCACAAACAAGACCATCAATAACACCCCTGATTGTACACATGGATACCTCTGGGAGAACTGTTATCTGTAACATGGAAAACAAACATACAACAAACAAACAAACACATCTACTTCCTTCCCCTGGCTAGTTCCTCTCTCCTCCTGTGAACAATGGTTCTAAAATGTTGCCACGAGAATGGATGAAGAGATGGAGAAACAAAGAAGACTAGCTTATGTCAAAAGTGTGGGAAAAGCTCCAATTTACTGTGTACTGCTATGATACAGAACAGAGAATTATAATTACATAACTAATTTGTGATACAAATAAATGTATGAGAAAGGTGTTGAACACAAGCTTTTAAAGCTTAGAATATATAAATGGACAGCATAAAGGTAAATGTAGTGGGATGAACAACTGCTACTTCATGTGAGGTATCCCTGTAGGTGAATTTCAGATTCATTTTGTGAATGAACCCAACTTGCCCGTAGTGGTGGTGAACAGGTACACAGCTACCATCGGCGGTCCCTAAAGTCACTTTTCATCGGTGGATCCCGAGAAAAAAATTCTCTCTTCATAAGAAATTCTGTACCTGATTTGACCCATTGCTCATAAAATTAATATTTTAAATCAGCATACAGTAAAACACGCTTCACTTTGTTTTTCTTAACTGAAAAACTATGGGTTGCAGGAATACTCAAGGTCTCATTCAATTCCACGATTATAGGAAAAATCACTTAATGAAGATAAATTGAAACTGCTAGGAATTAAAACTTTAATTTTCCTAATACTTTATATTCTTCCTATAAGTGCAGAATGTACTTCATCCAGGAAAACAGAAAAGAATGAAACAATTTATTGGATTGTGTAGGCTGTTCTCCCCTTTTTCATTATCTCTGCCTTCCTTCAATCATGGCTCTATTTATAAATTACCATAATTTGACAGGTAAATGGATTCTAATATAGGGAATTGAAGTAAAACGAGATTCTAATTTTAACTATTTTTTTAATTTATATTTTATTAACAATGAACAGTATCATTCAAAAGGATACATAGTTCATTGTTAATAACAGAAAATTAAAACACTGGCTACTGTAAATACATATTGAAACAATTTAAAGCACATGTAGCTTTCTATTTTGAAAAAAGAAAAATCACGCTATGAGGCCTGATCACTTATAGTTTTATTAATCATTTACATAAGAAAGTAGATGGAAATTTTCCTTAAAACCTTGTTTAATAGGATTTCAAATTCTGATTGTATATTCATTTCATTCATCACTGGTGAAGTGGATTCAAGATATAAGTAATCTAAATACTTTTAAAATAATGTACTAATACATTAATAATAATTCATTAATTAATTACTAGTAATTAATACCTCTGTAGTGACATTAAGATTTAAAAAGAATTTTATGAGGTGATCTTATTCTTACTATAACAGAGGACTGGCCTTCCTAGTTATGGTTCTCTTTCAAACTAGTGGCTATTAGCACTAAGTATATGCATCGGAATCACCTAAAATACAGGCGTGAGCAGCCCTCCTGGTGATTCGGGTTCAGAACTGGAGTGGGATCCAGAAACACAGTATTTTGGTACATCTCCACCAGTCATCTTTATTTAATCAATCAGACTACTATGAACATTAACTTCTATTTCCTAGACACATAATTATGAGAAAAGTAGCCCAGGAATACTAGGTGGGAATAGAAAGCTAATCTGGGTTACTGGTTTTTGCAAACAATCAGCATATAATAAAATAATTCTTGAGCAAACATAATTATGATAAAAATGACACCTGATCAAACATTTTATCTCAGGAAAAGGAAAGAATTAATATTAAAGGAATACCACATTTATTTTTAAATACCGGTATTCTATACATAAAGGGAGCTTGTGGGGCGGGGGGAGGTCATTGGATTTCTTCTTTTCAAGCTTCGTTTGCTTTCTGACACACGGAGTCCACTTGACCTTTGTACAAATGTAGCTACAAGTACAAGTGTGTGGATGGGCTGCACTTAATGCCTCTTAGGGCAGCCCTCAAGTACTGGGAATGGGAGCTGTAGATAAAGGCCCCAGCACCCCATTTGACGGTCAGGCAATTATGGAGACATTCTGTGCAATTCTCAGAAGTGGAATGGAGCCCCAGGACCCACAGCAGTGACTTCTAAAATGCTCCCTCTATCTTTCTCCCCTGCTTCCGTCTCCTAAGTCTGCTCTCTGGGATCACTGTCCAACACCAAGTCCTCATCTCCAGCTCTGCTTCCAGGAGTGGGTAGAGAAGGAGGCAACCAGGCTGGATACTTCTATGTAAAGGTTCTGATAGCCTCAACAGGAGAAAAGAATGTTAAAAATTGTAGGAATTGGTATCCAAGGAAAGACTGAAGGATGTAATCGGAAACTTTCTGAGAAAATTTTACAGGGCACAGTAAAGAGAATAACAATGAAAAGTAAAACATTTTAAATGCTGAATGAACAGAAACAAAGTTCACAGCTCATTCTATGAACTATAAAGTTCACAGTTCATAACTCATTCTTATTTGTTTTGCTAAAAACAAACTACCAATTAATTCTAGGCTGAATCTAGTACATAAAGACACACAGGATCACTAAACCATACAAAGGAATTTCTTAATAGTAGATATATTTGGATCACACTATTTAGACACACGTTTTCCTTTCAGGAAAAAATAGTCCCCCCAAAGTGGCATACCTGGTCAAACTGAAGATCTTCACCCCTCTGGAGAGATCGAGACAAAGGTTTCTCCTACAATAAAACAAATGCATACACACAAAATATTAGAAATCCTTCATATGATAAACGATTCAGATTTGTTTTTTTTGTTTTCATTTTTATTTAGATTGTTTAAAGAAAGGTCTGTTCTACAAACAAAATTTAATATAATTAGTTTAACTTAAAATACCGTACACAGTGTAATACTTGTGTCAGTCCTTCTAACAATACTTGCCTTGCTGGCTACCCTACATAGTTACCTAACTTACTGAATGTAAGAGTTGTCTGGATTATGTTCAAATATATGATGACTTATTCTTTTGTTGCGATTTTTTAAGGATGACTTTCTAAATTTTCTACATTATGCTTTTTTTTTTTACATTATGCTTTTTAATTGAATTTTTATATTAAATATATACCATAGAAAAACAAATGCCATTCTCTTATAAAAGAAACTGGAATTTAGAAATGTGTATTTTAAAGCTTCTCCATCCAACAGAGTCTCAATTTCCTTCTCTCATTTATGACAACTTTTCGTGAAAATGAACTCACTCACAAATGTGTTTACCACTAACATAGTAATCACTAATCTATCAGAGAATCAAGTTTCTAAGTTAAATGAAGTCAGGAAAACACCTGAATTCCATGACACTTATACTTTCTTAATATGGAGAGGTTTCTGGCATGTCCTTGGCACTTGAATCCTCACAGGCTAAGCCCACTTTGGCAATTATCTTACAGAACTCATCTTGCATCTCTAAAACCAAACTACACCATCCATATGCAACACGATGATCCTGCACAATAATACATACTGCCAATTAACAGCTCTCAAACAGAGGTAAAACACTAAGTCCCACAGAACACTGTTTCTAAAAGTATCTGAAAGTCTGAAAAATACTTACCTAAAAGAGCCCTTACTATCCTAATGTGAGTTATGTGTTTAGGCAGGGAGGGGGCTATTAGGAGTTAGGAGGGGTTTCTTTTCAACTTATTTCACTTATTTGATCCCCTTTTCACTGTAAATAAAGTTTAAAGATTGTCAGTAATATTTTGAGGAATGCTGATCTAATTAGTTTAATAA
Source organism: Rhinolophus sinicus (assembly GCF_036562045.2). Classification (NCBI taxonomy): domain Eukaryota; kingdom Metazoa; phylum Chordata; class Mammalia; order Chiroptera; family Rhinolophidae; genus Rhinolophus; species Rhinolophus sinicus. The sequence goes on from NC_133752.1 coordinate 79,484,806, forward strand.
GCACATAGTATGTTTGTATAATAAAGTAATGGACAAGGAGAATAAAAGAGCAAATAACCTTTTCAGAAACACTTGCACTGTTGTTTTATACTTAACATTTTCATTTCTCAAATGTTTCTGAAGAGTTGACATCCTCGCAGAGCTTGCCCTAAACCTGAAGTGGAGGGTGGGCTTTTTTTTTTTTTTTTTTAAATAATAAGAACTCAGAAATGATTTTTCAATGCAAAAGGATTTTTTTTAATAACAAGAACTCAGAAATGATTTTTCAATGCAAAAGGATACTCATGTTACCATCAGTAAAAAACACGAAATTAGTGTCCTGCACTCAATACAATCCTTTTACTAATCAAGGATTTTTTAAATCTGTTTCATTATAGTGTGGCTGAGTAGGCCCTACTCATTGTTCAAGCAGAGGGACTCCTGTCTTTCACTATGAGATTCTGAAAAGATAAGCCATTTAAAAATAGGTTTATTTTTTCATGATCACAACTGAAGAGAATACATACTATTTTCTATATTCACATATACACAAATGCAAAGACTTATGTACAGGAATATTTACTGTAGCTTTTTTTTCCCACAGTTGATTACCAAATTGGGGTAAACCTCAAACTGCCTATCCACAGAGACTGGTAAAAATAATAATAATAATAAGTATAGCACTTTCTGTTATTAAAATAATATTTAACTGTTAGAAAGAACGAGACAAATTTTTATGGGCTCATATGGAACAATCTCCAACTGACATTGTTAAAACAAAAACATGTAGGTACAAAAAAACATATATATATAATCCTCCCATTTCGTTGTTTTTGTTTTGTTTTGTTTTGTTTTGTTTTTTAAGGTGACAGGCACTACAGAGATGGATAAACAATAGGCATGAAAAATGGTAGAATAAAAACTGTGGACAGTGATTAAACTGATCAAGAATGGAAGGGTCATTATTTTTATCATAACTTTCAGAACTATTTCCACTTTTTATAATGTCATTATTTCCTAATTATATAAAAATAAAAGATTAATAATTCTAAGGCTCACAAGCCTTTATATTCTAATTTGATTCTTTAACTAGTATGTATGTATAGAGTACCAACAGCAAGAGTTTATTGAAAACATTTTGACAGTACACCAGTGATGCCAAAATACTTCAGTAATTTGCAACTAAAGATGGCATTCTCTCCTAAACAATCTCTGACCTTGTGGAGCTGAAAGTCTAATGATAGAGCAAACAAAATATATATTTTATACAGACTTTAGCACAGGAAGTTGGAATGGGGGGGTGAGATTTTAGATAGAATGACCACTGAGAAGATGACAGTGGAGTCACAATTGGAGAGAAATGAGTGAGCCAGCCATGCGGAGTGAAGGAAAGAATCCTGTTGATTCTTGTGAACTCCCAAAAGGCTCAGGAATTGGAAAACTTTGGTGCTCAGAAAGTGTGGGCCAAGGTGAAGTTAAAAATAAGAGAGCTGACCAAACGATTATTTAAAAAAGAGTTAGCCCCTTCCTCTTCTCTTCGCTCCTTCTACTTAGCAGAGTGGAGACCTTACACACAGAGAAACTGTCCTTCTTAACAAGGGGCAAAACAGCGAAATGCTGACTGGGGATGCTACAGTTAAAGACAAGGTATCATACTGAAGACAGGGAGATTAAGCAAAAATTTATAGACCAAACATCAAAAACTCCAGTTACCTTCTGCCTTCAGATTCCCAGAATGCTAGCACCTAAGACTAAACCCTCCCATTTGGGTTACTGGAGGAATCGTCCCTGAAAACTGACCAGCCCCCAGAAAAACATTTGCCATCGATGGTTCAGATGATTCCACGCTAAAAACCACAGTCAAAAATGCCCCTCCATGGATACTGAGCTTCCAATTGCCTGTTTAGTGCCTCAATTATAAAATACAACAAACATGTTCTGATAAACACATGAGGAAAAGGCAAAACTAACAGAAACATACAGTTTGGAAGAAAGAAGAGATCATACAGAAAAGAAACTCTTGTTAAAATATATATATAGTATTTTCAAAAAATAGCAGAAATTGCAGAGTTGTAAAAAGGTTGGGCTTAAACCAAATACATAAAGTCAAAACCAGCAGGTGACTGTTTAAAGCCTTTTTTCCTATCTTCTTTTCTAGTCACTGGCATTCTAAAAGATTAACAGATAAGCTTGGATGTGCCTGGATCATTACCCAGGATTGATTCACCTCCTTTCAGGAAGAAAGATGCCTAAGGTATTGGATTGCATAGTTTGCAAGCTGCATTTTCAATCAATGATTGCCCTTCCTTCCTGAATCTTCCTTCTAAAACGAAAATGAAATTGTGGCTAAAAGTCAAGCTCAGCTAATCTTCGAATCTTTTGGCCTTCTTAACCTCCTTTTATTACGGCTTCTAATATAAGAATGAAAAGGCCAGTTCTCATTTTAGTGGTAGATTAAATTCTTTTGGCAAAAGTCATTTACCTTCGTGCCTCTAACTTTTTTTGTAACCCACTGTCCAACTGACCATGAGACACGCCAGCCTCCCTGTCGCTAACAATCCATGGATGCTACTTTCTTTAAAGTGACCCTACAAGAGTTTATTTGAGAACAAGAGAGTCCTCTTGGATGGTTATTTATTATACCTGAAAGAGTGCAGAATACATTTCAAAATAAATAAAATCACAATACATGCATTTCGAACTATAACAAAAATATAAGATTGAATGCATTTTCATTACCTAATCTTCATGCTGGGTAGACAATACACAATCTACTCAGACTTGGACACATACAAAACAAAGCTAGTGAGATCTGATTCAGGTAGGAAGAAACCATGCTGGTCTATGTGAGTGTAGGGGGTAAAATCTGTAACATATGATGGAGATTTTCTCAGCCTGTGTTTTTTCCTCGGCTGCTGGAGACCACAACGTTGTTTTCCTGGGGTGCTAGGTGGAGTGAGCAGGGACACCTCTGCTCCCTAAGTGTGATGATGGACTAAAAACATCTATTTTCTGATGGAATCTTTACCTCTATTCACCATAATGTTATAATCTCATCTTAGATTACATAGCAGATGTCTCTGAAACTACCTGTTTAATAAATGAATAAATAAAGGCAGCATCAGGCTACTACTATAAAAGAACTATTAAGAGCGCTGGCTGGAACAGTGATACTACAGTTTTGTTAGAAGAAGAAAGGGCACCTGCCACAGCCGTGTTCTTAAGGCTAAAGTCAATTTAAAATACAAACCTTCACTCAACACCTTCTGCTAAGCGTCCCCCACCATGGGCAGTATAGCAGATACAAGGGTGAGTGAGACCTGGCTTCTGGTAGCAAGCAGGTCACATCCGAGGAGATAAACACATAAGCAACTAACATGACTTGTCAAATCTAAAAGTATGAACAAATTATTATGGTAAAGATTTACTCAGTTTGAGGAGAATCATTATGTTAGAGGAAACATGGGAAGTTGAAAGGATGAGTGGAGGTTTAAAAAACAGGAGTCAAAAGCATTTTAGATCGAGAGAAAAAGAAGAACAAACACACCAGGACAAAAGAATATACACAGGATACTTAAAGTTTCATACTGTACATCAGGATAAGAGAATTGTGAGACAGCGTACAAACTGTAACAGGACGGTAAAGAAATCGGAATGACCCAACAAGAACCTGAATTTATTCCACAGCAATGAAAAGTGAGGAAGATTTTTAAAGCAGAAAGGTGATAATATTCATGTATTAGATGAAGAAAAGTTTGGTGAGAACAGGAAAATGTAAAGGCAGTGGATCACTTCTTGACCGGTTGGTTAGAAGGCTCCTGCAATGCTCTAATATGACAGAACTCAACCCTGAGCTAGGGCAGGGACAGTGCCATTGGAAGAAAAAGGAAGGAGAAAGATATAAAACACCATTTTTTACACTCAATCAAATTAGATAATTTCACTCCTATTTTCTTTTAGTATTTTTCCTCTCAAGACCTTCACGTTTCAAAATTAAAATTCCTTTAAGAATACGTAATGTTTGAGAGCTGATAGGATCACAATACATGGTGCAGTTTATAAAATATTTTATGAAATAGGTAAAGTGTTTTAAAAATGTGCTGCCAGTTAGGAATTGCTGAAGCTGGGTGATAGGTGATATCATACTACCGTCATATCATCAACTTCAAGACTATTCTAGATTGTCCTTTATTTTTCTTATGTTTTGTCTGTCTCAACAATTCCCAATGGTGAAATCTATTTTTATTCTTTTGTGACCTGCAGCAACAAAGCAGATCTACAGCCATGACTGTCTTCTAGATCACCGTTTTGCTACATTGTCCCCTTTTATCTGCGGTTTCACTTTCCAGAGTTTCAATTACCCATGGTAAATCGCAGCCCGAAAACATTGCACAGAAAATTCCAGAAATAAACAATAAGTCTTAAACTGCGTGCTCTTCTGAGTAGCGTGATGAAATCTTACACTGTCTGCTCTGTCCCATCCTGCACGTGAAACTTTGTCCACCATATCCACGCTGGATACGATCCCAGCCCACTGGTCACTGAGTAGCCGTGCCGGTTATCAGATCAACTGTCACAGTATCACAGGGCTTGTGTTCAAGTAACCCTTATTTTACTTAATAATACACAAAAGTAGTGAGGCTGGCAATTCGGATATGCCCAAGAGAAGCCGTGAAGTGCTAGTATGAAAAGGTACGCATGCATAGGAAAGAACATAGTGTATGTAGGGTTCAGCGCCATGTGCAGTTTCAGGCATTTACTAGGGGGTCCCCGTGGATAAAGGGGGACTACTATACTAACCTGTCTCTTAAAATTTTTAAGTCTTTATTTTTGTAGAGCAGTTTTAGATTCACATTCACAGCCAAACTGAGCGGAAGGTAGAGTCTTCCAGCTCCGGTACCCACACATGCACAGCCTCCTCCATTACCAACATCCCGCACCAAAGTAGTGCATTTGTGAACCACTGATGAGCCTACACTGATGCGTCATAATCATCCCAAGTCCACAGATTACATTACAGTTCACTCCTGGTGGTGTACGTTCTATGGGTTTGGACAAATGTATGACAGGTATCTATCATTACAGTGTCATACAGAGGGTTTTTTCATTGCCCTGACAATCCTTCATGCTCTGCCTATTCATCACTTCCGCCCCCCACACCCAACCCCTGGCAACTACTGACCTTTTCACTGTCTCCATTGTTCTGCCTTTTCCAGGATGTCATATAGTTAGAATTATACAGTATGTAGCCTTTTCAGATTGGCTTCCTTTACTATTTTTTCAAGTCTATTATTTCCTTTGGCAAATTTATATTATATTGGTTAATACAAAAGTCATGAAAATATTTCAGACTTATAGGTCAGCTCTACTCACCAAGGGTTCAGCCATTACAACTTCAATTTTCTTTTCAGCTTGAACAGCAAATTCTGCAAAGAGGCTTTTGATGACATATTCACCAGGCTTGACATCTGGGTCAATCGTAATGCTTGACATGATGATACTCTTTTTCCCCAAAGTGGAATGAAAGTTCGAAGACGCGCAGGACTTATTCACTTTGCTGACTGGTGCCGAAGCTAAAAATAAAAGAAACAAAAGAACTTTAATAATCAACTCAATTAGGCCTACCACAGCTATTTAAAAAGAATCTTGCGCCTACACTGCACCCACATCTCCCCACTTGCACGAGTATTACCATACTCGATTTTAATCTATTACACTTCTGCCTTCTAACACACTGCCCAACATAACTATAATTTAGTTATACATATATTATGTTTATGATGCACTGTTTTTCTCTCCACTAATGTAAACTCCATAAAAACAGGGCTTCTCTCTTGTTTTTTTTTCTGTTCGTTGATGAACCCCAAGTGCCTAGAACAATGCCTGGCATATACTAGGTATACAATAAATGGTACGAAATGAATGAATGAATTCTAAACTTTGTCATGAGCAATGAAGGAAATAAAACAGACGTGAATAAATGAAACAGATGGGGCTGGGAGCTGAAGTCACTACTTTGGAGAACATGCTCAGGAAAGGCCTCATTTGAAGATGATCCATTTGAACTCAAAGCTAAATGATGCAAAAGAGGCAACAAGGCAAAGCACCAGGAACAGAAAGTATTACAATGCTCAGTGTGAAAGTTTCGGAAACAGAAAGACCAGTGAGGTCAGAGCTCAGGGAGGAACAATATGAGACGATGTCAGAATCATTAGTGGGGGATCCAAGTTGGAGAACTTTGTAAAGAAATTAAATTTTATTCTAGATGCAATAAAAATTCTGTGCAAAGTAATTAACTTGGAGAGGGACAGGATCTGGCTTCTCCTTAAAAGATCTCTCTGGCTCCTGTGGAAAATGGATTGGAAGAAGGCAAATACAGAATCAGGGAAGCCACTGCAGAAACCCTGGTGAGATGATCATAGCTTGGGCTGAGGGGGTGGCAGGGGCACAGGAGGGAAGAAAAAGGATCTGAGATGTGTCATATGGTAATGGATTTGATATCGAGGTGAGGGAAAGGAATTTAAGATGACATAGTTTTCTATTTGAATCACTCAAAGGACAGTCATGCCATTTAACCGTTAGGGATGCCACTGTGCCTGGCAAACAGTGCGCTGCACCAGGTGAGGCACAAAAAGAGCAAAGAGCACACACCATTGCATGCTGTTTATTTTCACCTGTTGTGTACTCTTGACTGCCTGGGCAGTCTACGTGGATTTCTTACGTTCATCCAGCCTGCTGTATAACAGACCTTCCCATTCTCTAACTCCAACTTATGTCATTCCATTTAGTATAGAATATTCATGGAGAAGTTGTAAGACTGTACTTCTCTATCTCAAACTGATCTCTGGACATTGCCTTTTCATATGGTGTCCTATAAGGAACACCGTCTTTGAATAGAGAAACAGGACACAATTATTCAAGCACTGAATTTCCAGTCTATGTGTATATGTGTGTATATAACTACAGGACAATAAGTTTATACTAAATACATACATTCCAAAGTCATACGAAATTGTTCTGTCAACTAAAAAAACCTACTCTACCAAACAGTGTACATCAAGATATAGAAAAGTGACCTGTTATAACTCCAAAAGAAAATTCTAGAAAGCAATACAAAGTCAGGTTATAATAGTCATTTCAGAAAAAAATAATTTGTGAATTAAAAAAAATATTTTTCAAAGATAGAACTTCCAAATACTTGGTTTCCTTTCATGCCCTATTCATTACCTTTGTTTATTTACTAATTTTTGCACAGAATATTTTCCTCCAAGGTAAAGATAAAAGATTAGTCACACATGATGCTTATATATTTTTAAAAATAATAACCTAAAGAATATTACCAACAATTAATACTGCACTTAAAGTCAGTATCTTTGCATCACATCAAATTAAAATATAATTTATTGTATTCTAGAACTCAAATTATATAAGAACAATTCAAAACAAAAATTCACAGTCCTTTGAACACAGCACACTATTTATTTTAAACAATGACCTATTTGTTTACTTTGTTTCATGATCCAACATTGTGTATTATAAAGGAGAGAATCTATTAACAAATGTCATCGTAGAAAAAAGAGATCTTAAATTTTAAAAAATATTATTTTGGAACATTAAAAATACTCTATATTTTATGTCCATAATATGTTGGATAACCTTGAGGAATGAGAAAAAAAGGCTACTCAGTTGCCAGAATTTTAGTTTATATTTTAGGAGCAAAAATGAGGATGTAACCTATTCAACATTTTGACTTATCATAGTAGATATAATATATATCTTTTCCTTTAAGATTTGTAAGCCTTTAATTAAGATTCATAACATCGTAACAGCGTTACAAAGTTTCTTTGGCTTTAATTTTACAATAAATGTAGTTAAACACAAAGCCTTATAATAGACCTACATACTTAAATTCTAGACTTTGATTTGATGTAAACTTTTTAGTTAATGTTTAGCCTTTGAACAGTTTCTTTAAAAAGGAAAAAGAAACTTTAGTTGAACTGATTTCCCAGGTTAAGGGAGTAAGACGTACAAATTGGTAGTTACAAAACAGTCATGAGGATGTAAAGTAAAGCATAGGGAATGTAGTCAATGATATGGTAAGTACTATGTATAGTGCCAGGTGGGTACTAGTCAGGGGGATCACTTCTTAAATTTCATAAATGTCTAACTACTATGTTGTACATTTGAAAGTAATATAAAATAATATTGAATGTCAACTGTAATTGAAAAATTTTAAAAGGGGGAAAAGGTGAAGGGGAATAAGAGGTCCAAATTTCCAGGTATAAAACAAATAAGTCATGGGGATGTAATGTACAGCATAGGGAATATAGTCAATAATATTGTGATAGCATGGTACGGTGTCAGGTGGTTGCTGGACTTATCATGGTGATCACTTCTTTACATACATAAATGTTGAAAACTACGGTGTACCCCTGAAACTAATATAATATTGTATGTTAGCTATATTTTTAATAACAATCTTAATTAATAAATAAAGAGGAAAAAACGATCTGTCAAATAATTCACCTTTACTGTCTCCTACTTCCAAAAAACATAAACATAAATTAAGCATAAACAAATATTTCTAAGTATCATAACTGCATATTTTAAGAAATCTGCCAATAAAACCGTAAGTTTAAGGAAAATCTGTATTGATCTTCCAAATAAAGTTTTATCTTCCAAATAGCTACATTATCTTCCAAAATAAAAATATCTCAAGTTTGAAAAATAAAAACTTTTTAAAATTGCTTTTAAGAATTCATCAATTTTACCTCCAACCACAAAGCGCTAATGAAATCAGTTAGAAAAGACCCATACCTCCAAAGTGAAAACTAGGCAAATTACATGAGTTAACAAGTCACAAAATATAAAATAGACCACTAATCATGAAAATAATATTTAATCTCACTAATATTTTTAAGACAAAAATTACATATCATTTTTCATCTATCAAAGTGGTTGCCCTCAATTTTGTATTTCACTATAACATCCAGCTTTGGCAAGGATATGTGAATTTTTCTACTACTCTGGCTAATAGTTAAGAAAAAGGGATGATCACTTTAACCTGGGTAAGAAGGCTAGTTTCCACATAACTAGATGAACTTGATGTCACTTGACTGAGTTAAATATTTGTTAAGGTTAAATAGTAATATTTATCTACATGCTATTATACAATTTTGAAAAATTTATGTAAGCTTATGAGAAAATAAAGACATAACTGTTAAAATACAACTCTTAAGAACACAATTCAGGCATTGCATTACAAATTGTAAAAACCCAATGTCATATTAAACATCCCTGGAATGTAAGTCTATTAAACCCTAACTAATAATAAGAATAAAGCAAGACCTGTCCTCACAACCTAATGAGCCCCAAGGTCAATCCCTTCCATTGATGTGCAAATAGCAACCAAGGCGCAACTACAAGAGGAGGGCACACACAACCCACAGGAGGGACACACCTGGACTGTATGGCTCAAGTGACCAGAGGACTGCGCCACTGAACCCCACAGCACATCTACTACATAAGACCACTCAATACATAAGACCGAAAGATATAGCAGCCCTACATAATACATAGAAACAAACACAGAGAGGCATCCAAAAGGGGGAGACAAAGAAACATGTCCCAAATGAAAGAACAGAACAAAGCTCCAGAAAAAGAACAAAATGGAGACAAGCAATCTATTAGACGCAGAGTTCCAAACACTGGTTATAAGGATGCTCAACGGTCTCTTCAACAAAGAGATAGGAAAACTAAAAAAGGAGATAGAAAACACAAAAAAGAACCAGTCAGAAATAAAGAATACAGTAATGGAAATGAACACATTACAGGGAATCAACAGTAGATTGGATGAAGCAGAGGATCAAACCAGCGATATAGACGATAAGGTAGCAGAAAACATCCAATCAGAACAGCAAAAAGAAAAAAGAATCCAAAACACTGAGGAGAGTTTAAGCGGCCTCTGGGACAACATCAAGCGTATCAACATTCAGATCATAGGGGTTTCAGTAGGAGAAGAGAGAGAGCAAGGAATTGAAAACCTATTTGAAGAAATAATGACAAAACTTCCCTAAGCTGACGAAGAAAATAGATATACAAGCCCAGGAAGTGCAGAGTCCCAAACAAGAAGAAACCAAAGAGGCCCATACCAGGGAACATCATAATTAAAATACCAATGGTTAAAGACGAGACAATCTTAAAAGCAGCAAGAGAAAAGCAGTTAGTTACCTACAAGGGAGCCCCCATGAGACTGTCAGCTGATTTCTCAACAGATACTTTGCAGGCCAGAAGAGATTGACACAAAATAGTCAAAATGATGAAAAGCAACGATCTACAACCAAGATTAACCTACCCTGCAAAACTATCACTTAGAATTGAAGAACAGATAAAGAGCTTCCCAGACAAGAAAAAGATAAAAGAGTTCATCACCACCAAACCAATATTACAAGGAATGTTAGAGGGACTTCTTTACAAAAAAATAAAAATAAAAAATACGAATAATAAAATGGCAATAACTACATACCTATGAACAATTACTTTCAATATAAATCGATTAAATTCTTCAATAAAAAAATAGGGGAGCTGAATGGATAAGAAAACAAGACCTTTACGTATGCTGCCTACAAGAGACATACTTCAGATCAAACAATACACACAGACTAAAGGTAAACGGATGGAAAAAGGTATTTCATGAAAATGAAAACAAACAAACAAAAAGGCTGGGGTAGCAATAGTTATACCAGACAAAACAGACTTTACAAAGGCTATAACAAGATACAAAGAAGGACCTAGTAATCCCACTTTTGGGTATTTACCCAAACTAACCCAAAATGCTACTTCGAGGGGATGTGCTCATCTATATGTTCATTGCAGCATTATTTACATAAGCCAAGGCAACCTAGGTGCCCCTGAATGGATAAAGAGGTGGTACATATATACAATGAAATATCACTCAGCTGTTAACAAAGAAGGAAATCTTGCCATCAGCAACAACATGGATGGACCTACAGAGTATTGTGCTGAGTGTAACATGTCAGACAGTGGGAGACAAATGTCATATGATTTCACTTTTAAGTGGAATCTAAAGAATGAAATTGAAAATAGTTTTTAAAAGAATAAAGCAAGACCTGAATAATTAAAATATGGGAATTAAAAGCTAGCATGTCTATCCTTTCTCTTAAAGTGTAAATAAGAATATAGTATTTTCAGCCACTTAACTCTCTATATAGCACTGTACTTACCATATTTAATAAAACAATTATCATCTTTTTCATACTCATAAGACTCCTATACCCTTAACATGATAAATTTAAAGTCAGTCAAGGAGAATAGGTGACTGAGAAGAGACATATAAACCCTACAGTGATTCATGTCTGGTTTCATTACTTTAGAGCAGCCATTTTCAGCCTTTTTTCCACCTGCCTCCACTAGGTTCTTGTGCACAACACTCACCAGTAACATCCCTCCACATACAGTGATTCTCAACAACTGTGATATGTAAGATAATGATGGGTGTGGACAGGCAGATGTAGTTTAGAAAGACTCCAGTGGAGTCTGTGAACGCTGCCTGCTGCCTGCTGCTCTCTCACCTCCACAAACAGGTTCTTTGGGGATAAATATTGCTACTTTATAGTCACAACCTTATATATGTACATGCATATTACATGCATATATTTATGCAGATTTACATAATGCAGAAATGTAAGAAAGTACCACACAATTGCTTACTACCATAATAATTATTACTTATACTAGCTAACAATAAAAATTTTGATGACCACCTAAAAAAAGAAAAGGTATATGGTAAATCGCCTTGGAGTAAGAATGAATATATATATATATATATATATATATATATATATATATATATATATATATATATAATATATATATATAATAATCTCTTAATTTAAAAAGCAAAAGCACAATTCTTAGTTTAAAAAACAAGCCGATCCCAGCAAGTTATTTTGTGGACATCAACAAACTGATTCTAAAGTTTACATGGAGAGGAAAATAACCCAGAATAGCTATCACAGTATTGAAGGAGAAGAACAAAGTCAGAGGACTGACATTACTCGACTTCAAGACTTACTTTAAAGTGACAGTAACCACGGCAGTGTGCATTGGTGAAAGAACAAAGAGACCAGTGGAACAGAACAGGAAGCCCAGGAATATACCTACACAAATATAGCCAACTGATCTTTGACGAAGGAGCAAAGGCAATCAATGGGAAAAGGAGACTTTTGCAGTAACTGGACACCCACATGCAAACAACAACAAAAAAATCTAGACACAGACCTCATACCTTTCACAAAAAATTAACTCAAAATGGATCACAGATCTAAATGTAAAATGCAAAATGAATTCAAAATGTAAATTGCAAGCCCCCCTGAATTCCCAGAATATAAGATAGGAAAAAAACCTAGATGTTCTTGGGTTTGGCAATGACTTGTTAGATACAACACCAAAAGCACAGCCCATGAAAGAAAAATTTGTAGGTTGAGCTTTACTAAAATTAATAACTTCAGCTCTGCAAATGACACTGTTAAAAGAATGAGAAGACAAGAAACAGACTGACAGAACATCTTTGCAAAACACGTATCTGGTATCCCAAATGTATAAAGAATCCTTAAAATTCAGAGAAAATAAGCAACCCAATGTAAAAATGGGCAAAACATAAGAAAAGACCACTCACCAAAGGAGACATACAGATGACAAATAAGCATATGAAAAGATGTTCCACGTATGTCATTAGGAAAATGCAAATTTAAACAACAATGAGATGCCACTACACACCTAATAGTATGGCCAAAATCCAGAATACAGGCAACCCCAAAGGCTGGTGAGAATGTAGAGCAACAGGGATTCTCATTCATCACTGGTGGAAACACAAAATTATATAGCCACTTTGGAAGAAGGTTTGGAGGTTTCTTACAAAACTAAACATACTCATTCTCTACAACCCAGCCATTGTACTCCTTACTCAAATGTGCTTTCAATTCTGCTCATTAATAATCTGTTTTTGTATCAGTACCATACTTTTAATTATTGTTAATTTACCCAAAGAAGAAACTATGTCCACACAAACACCTGGACACAGGAGTTTACAGCAGAATTATTCATAACTGCCAAAACTCGGAAGCAACCAACATGTCCTTCAGCAGATAGCTGGATAAATAAACTGTGGTATATCCAGGCAATGGAATATTATTCAGGGCTTAAAAAATTAATTATCGAGCCATGAAAACACTTGAAGGAAACTTAAATGCCTACTACTGAGTGAACGAAACAAATCTGAAAAAACTACCTACTATCTGGCATTCTGGAAAAGGCAAAACTATGACCATGGTAAAAAGATCAGCGGTTGTGGGGGGTGGGGTGAAGGATAAATAGGGGAGCACAAGGGATTTTTAGGGTCATGCAACTATTCTGTGTGATACTATAATTTTGGATACATGTCACACTATTTGTCAAAAGCCATAGAATGTATAACACAAACAGTGAATGTAATGTAAACTATGGACTTTGGTGATTATGTGTCAACGTAGGTTCATCATTTGTAACCAGTGTACCACACTAATGTAAAATGTTAATAACAGGAAATGGGGGTGGGGGGAGGGTCTGAGGAGGGGGTTCATGGGAACTTTCTACTTTCTGCTCAAATTTCCTGTAAACTTGAAACTGCTCTAAAAAATAAAGTCTATTAAGTTTTTTAAAAACATGAAAATAAAAGAAAGAAAAGCTTACTGTGTCCCTGTCAGCCAGAAGTACAGGTGCCTGGGAAGAGTCAAAATAAACAACAGTTCCAACTAAAGCTTAAAACAATGATGTACTTGGATCAAGCTCAGGGAAAGTAAACAGTTTATAAGTCAATTAAAAATAAAATGTCAAAAACACAAATCAGGTTATATGGTAGGGAGACTGAAAGTAGAAACAAAGAAAGCAAAATCAGTATTAAGGAGTAACAGCAAATTATAACTTCTGGGGAGGCCAGTTGGATTGGTGTGCCATTCAGTTAACTATCCAGAGAAACACTGTACATTTGCTAGCAACTACATTATGAAGGAAAAAAAAGAGAATTAGTAATGTGTGCACTGTGGGTGTTGAGGGGTAGAATATCAAAGTATCATTTGGTGACTTCAGTGCACAAACACAGTTCGTTACAAAATATACCTCAAAATTCCTTCCTGAATGAGGAAAACTCATACCAGATATTGTTCATTTCTGATGGAAATGAAAAATTATTTCATACTTTATTAAGGTATTTTGTATATCATTTCATTATATCCTAACAAACTTATTGTTATTTCAAGTGATATGCTGGTAAATGGCTCAAAAAAGTATCCTGATTTATAGCATTTGCCAATTTCCATCGTGTATCTACTGCCATCATGGCTGACTTCAAGCCACCAATGGTTTAACAACCAGCTGCTAAAATTCGTGGTGAGACCAGATCTGTACCACCACTTAAAGTTACAATCCATGTATGATGAGGAAATCGACTCCTAATTAAAGTCACTTGTCACTTTAGGTCCTGAGTTTCTAAGAACTTTCAGATCAGTGGCTTTATTTTCTCCAGAATCACCAGATTTTGATATATTCTTTTTCCTCCTTTAAAGGTTTAATTATTAACATACTGTTTGCTTAGAATAACTATTTGCCAAATCAAATATTTTGGTTTCATCTTCAAATTCATTTACATAAAATGGCTAAAAAAGAAAAGGCTTTCCCACTTTGATTAGATATGTATTTACGTATAATTTCTTTTAACTCTTTTTAATTAGTTTTTTCCCCCATTTAAATCTGTCATCCAACTGGAATTTATTTGGGGTGATGTACAACAAAAACATTTTATTTTTCCCCAATATTTAATCAATTCTTCTGGGTTCCTTTAATGAAATTCTATCACTAATTTTATTCACTATCATAAACTAAATCCATACTCAAATGTGCTTTCAATTCTGCTCATTAATAATCTGTTTTTGTATCAGTACCATACTTTTAATTATTGTTAATCTGTTGGTACAAACACTACTGTTTACACTCATCATCTTCAATAAATTCTCAGCTACTGTGTTTTATTTATACTTTCAAGTTTATATATATATATATTTATTCACAAATTAATTAGAAGGAAGGAAATGGACATCTTAAGACTTCTTATCTAGAACCTGGCATGCCCTCATTAATTTCTCCTCCTTCCTGTACCCAAAGAAAAATATGCATATTTTCCTTCACTGGGGAATCTATCTAATTCTTAACAATTCTATTTGTAAATACTTTGTTTCTATTCTGTATGAATGAAATAATTTTCCTCACTAATCAGTCCAACTTTTTTGCTTCTGGTTGCATTTCAATGGATAAAAAAATTAAGACTTTTGCTGGCTCTTTGGACAGCTGTTCCTAAATGTTTATTTATCCTAGTCTAAACTATTCCCATTGAAAACAGCTTCTAAACATAGAAGTCCTATGACATCTTGGGCACATTTCCAATTTTTTTACTTGAAGTCTACTGCAGAAATATCACTTATTACAAAGCTCAAGAAAAATGACCTACCATCTAAATAATCCATTACGCACTCAGCTAGAGTCTCCCTGAGGTTGTTTTCTTGGATACTTTTGACTCTTCAGAAGCTCAGCTCAGAAACTATTCTGAAAATCTAGAAATAACATGGCATTTTTAAAATGTGCATGGACCCAGGAGTAGAGGACCCAAGACCCTAAGAGCTGACTTGGCTATTTAGTATCTTTATAATCTTGGTCAAATTATTTAACCCCCCCTAAGTTTTTTACTTTCCCTCTAGCACATGAATTAGTTGAATTATATCTCAACCATGGGTATGTAACAGAAGTAACAAGAAAGTTGTTTTCATTTTTGTTCTCCTCTCTTCCTCCCATAAAAGTATTCACCAACATTAAAAAAGCTATAGTGGCAAACTTTTCTTCTCTAGCCAGACATGAGCCTGGGGATCAGCGCCGGAAAGGCCTGAAGTGAAAATCTGAACACCAGAATCCTGCAGGACCTCCTCCTCAAACACACCTAGACGCCGTGCCTGGAGAAGGCAAACAACTGCATATCCACCTGCAGCCCACTTCTTCGACTTCGAAGAAGCTGAGCAGAACCTGTAAGGAAGTGGGCTGAATCCTCTATGCCTCTGAGGCCCAGATGATGGGAAAGGATGAGGAGCAAAGGGGATTCCTCTTACTATCTTAACTGGGAACTAACTAACAGAGGCACACAGAAACTGAGACTGCTTTCCTTCCATCATGTTTAGAATTATGTACTCTTTACAATTCTGTAGCTGCATGGTCCGCACTTAATTAGCAGACCAAGAAATATAACTGCACACTACAGGTATCCAGCAGCCAGAGACAATGAAAAAAAATAAAATATTTACCAAACACCAGCATGCAAATATCATTATAGGTTTCAAAACACCAAACCTATTTTGACTAAAAACAGAAACTAAACGAAGATGCTGATTGTCTTATTATTCAGCACCATTCCGGAAGTTATGGAATAATATAAATACAATAATATAAGAAAATCAATAATTGTTATAAATATTGAAAAAGAAGATACAAAACTTTCTGTATGAACTAGCAATAGCCACCTAGAAATGAAAATGAGTAACAATCGATTCACAAATATAAAATAGGTGGGGATAAATGTAATAAGAAATAGGACCTACTTGGAGGGAACTATAAGAACTTCTTGAAGGACACAAAAGAAGATCTGAACAAACAGAAAGACATTTGTAGATGGGAGCACTTATAAGTGTCAAGTCTCACAAAATTAATATATTAATTATTACCACCCCAATTAAGATTTCAATACTATTCTGTTTCGGTTGTATTAGATAATCTTAGCGTATACATGGAGGAATAAATACCCAAGAAAAGCTAAAAATTTTATTTAAAAAAATACAAACAATATTTTCTAAATCAGATGAAAATATAACTACAATCAAAACATTATACCAAAATATAAAATGATTATATCAGAACATATATGACAGTAATCAACTCAGTAAACATAAACGTAGATTAATCAGATTAATGTAAAAGATTAGAGAACACCCAAAAAAATCCCAGAATAAAAATTCAAATGGACAAAATCGGAGGGAAGGGGATTATTAATTTAGTAATAATGTTAAAATATATGGTTATTCATCTAAAAAATACATACCATATTCAAAAACCAAAGTCCAGATGGATATGAAATTGAAAATTAGTTTTTAAAAGTCTTAGAAAAAATTAGGAGTCAACAATACAAATAAGAAACCTTTCGTCAAGATAGAAAACTCAAAATTATAAGAAAAGATGAATGCATTCAATCAAATAAAAATTTTAAATAGTTATAAGGTAAATGGTATCAATCAAGAAAGGACAAAATTGGACAAAAATATAGTGAAGATGACAGAAAATACAAAATATTCAAAGAGCTCTTACAAATTAACAAGAAAAAGACAACACAATAGAGAAAATTTGGCAAAAGATATACTTGGGTAATTCATATAAGAACAAACCTGAAAAAGACAATATATAAAAAAAACATTCAAACTTTGTAGTACCCAGAAAATGCAAATTAAAGTGGCAATGAGCTCTCACTCTGTACACATCAGACTGGTGAATATTAAAAAGAATAATTAGGTCTAGTGTTGGCAACGTATAGGGAAACTGAACCCTTAACACATTGCTGATAGACATGTAAGGTCTACCTAAGTACAGGCCAGTAGGCTGGACAAAAGGATGAGTATTCTGGCCCCCAGCGCAGAACATCACAGATATTAACTTCCTTGACCTTCAGGCTCTCCAAGCAACTTCCTGATTATAACTTAGTTTTGGATGATCTACCCCACAAGGAGAGCAAAGGATGGTCTGCCAGCTCTAGCATTAACATCCACTTGGCGTATTTCTCATCGCAAATTAACAAATTGGCAAACATAAAAACTTGTCTCTGTCAGGCTGTTTATTATGATTCTATCTGCTGGAAAATATTATCCATCTCAGCATTAAGGCAAAGTCAAGATTTCTGACCCAATCCTGGTCTTTGCTGGCTTCTCTGGCAATTCCTTAAATCAGAATCAAAATCTATGGAGTGAGGCGTAGGCATCTGTATGTGTTAGAAATTTCCACGACGTGACTCTAACGTGCATCCAAGGTTGAAAACCATTGCCTCACACTTACTCTCCTACAATGGGATAGCTGGTTCTATACAATGATTTTATTTCAACCTAATTTTGATTATTAAAAAGTTTCAAAGACACTATAAATAAGAAAACCTATGTACATAATACCACAAATAGCATCCATCAAGCAGTTCAGACAGTGTTAAATAAATGCACGTCAGGGACAAAGCTCTAGGAAGCCAAGTGAAGGATCAATAAAACAATTCAAAAGCATAATTTTTAAAAAGTCACACATGGTTCTCCCAGTTCACACTTGAAATCTTGTTGAACTGATTTTTCTCTCAGAGTTTTTCAGCCACTTCCCTTTACTCTCTGTTCGTACCCCCAAACAACCTATTACGGTGCCCTGTCAATCCTCGGCCTTTCATCATCCATGAGATTTCAATGATGTAAACTTTAGAACCATCACTGGCTCCTCCCTGGGCCTTACATTCTAGATCTAATCTAGTCATCACATCTCACCACTACTGAAAGTAACCTCCCCTCTTTTTTCGGCATAGCTAAATTTTAAGTTCAGATTCTAATAACAGTCTCTGTAGACTTCTGAAAAATCTTCCTTCACCGTTATCCCTGCTTCTTAGTCAGTGAAATAACAGCTTCGCATAGCAGGCAAAGTGAAGACTTTCTATTTGAACCATACTAGGCCCTACACATCAAACCTTGTCAATACAGTGCCCCCACACACTGCATAAAAATGCACGACAGTTGACCCCTGAACAATTCAGGGGTTAGGGGCACCGAGCCCCATGCAGCAGAAAATCCGAGGATACCTGAAGTCCACCCTCTCCACATGGGGATTCCCAACCCGGAACTGAAAATACGTTACCTAACCTTCAAGAATATTACTAAGACTGTTTATTTGGCATTACATTTTCTTTTCTTCCATAGTCTCCCTATAATAAGAATGATTCATTCATATATTGCTCCAAAATTTTATGTGAAAGTTTTTGTCTTCTTCTTTGTTTTCTAAAGACTTTTTTTTTTAAGAGCAGTTTTAGGTTCATAGCAAAACTGAGCGGGAGGTACCGAGATAGTCCATATACCTTCTGCCCCTACACGTGCACAGCTTAACATCCCCTAGTGTATTTCTTACAACTGATGGACCTACAGCGACACATCATTGTCACCCAAAGTGCAGAGTGTACATTAGGATTCACTCTTTGTGTTCTATATTCTATGGATTTGAACAAATGTATCCACCATTAGAGTATCATCCGGAGTAGTTTCACTGCCCTAAACATTCTGTGCTCCACCTATTCATCCTTCCCTCTCCCCAACTTCTGACAAGCACTCATCTTTTTGCCATCTCCATATAGGTTTTGCCTTTTCCAGAATGTCATACAATTGGAATCGTACAGTGATGCAGCCTTTTCAGACTGATCTCCTTCACTCAGTCATATGCATTTAAGTTTTCCACAAGTCTTTTCATGGCTTGATAGCTCATTTCATTTTACTGCTGAATAATATTTTATTGTCTGGATGTGCCAGTTTATTTATCCATTCATCTATTGAAGGAAGGACATCTTGGTTCCTTCCAAATTTTAGCAATTATGAATGAAGCAGCTATAAACATTAGTGAAGCTTATTTTATACAAAAGAAGATCCATTTAATGCATCTAATGTAAACCTGTATTTGTTATTATGCTACATTCATTCTTCAATTTTTACAAACACCTTTGCTAACCATTTTTTGTATCACATGGATACTATTGAAATACTACTGAAAATACAGCTCCTAAAACAATTCATGTGATTTTTCTACTAAGAACTACCATTATGACATTTACAACATAAATGTAGTAGAAACAGGTCTGACAGTTTGGAATTTGGCTTCTACAGCCTTCCACATTCAAATGGATTTCTCTTTAATTCTATTTTTGTAAAAACCCTTAAAACTGTACTTATTTTAGCAAATTTTTTTTACTTGGAAATAGCATGATTAATGAAAACCAACTAGTAGACCGGAAATAAAATTGTCAGAAATTCCACTGAACTAGCAGTGGTCTGTGATATCATGCATTAACAGATTAGGGGGAAGAATAATCAAGAGTACACTGCCCATTCCATCCTGCAAAAGGCTAGCAAGCTATTATCTTATCAACATGATCATGAGATTACAAATGTGGCTACTTCCAGAAAAGAAGTCTAAGAATTTGGCCAGGAGTGGAACACTCCAGAACCCAATGATCAGGGGCCTAAACATTATAATAGACCAGATACCTGTCATGTGTCATATTTTAAAAATTTAGTAATCAGTACAGAAGGGCAATCAGAAGAGCTTCTGGTTGTAAGTACCAGTATAGCCATACGGATGCATAATGGCTGAACATCAGCAACACTGGAGGTAATGAGAAATCTACTAATGGTGGCAGATTAGGCATCTAAAGAATATTAACAGGTAAAAAGCACCAGGGAGGTCAACAGATATGCTAGCAAACAAATGTATAATGCAAAGTCTAAAAGTAGGAAATATGTGGACATGTTTAATCCCACATGGATTAAACCCACGTAGGAAGGTGTGTTTGATCATTAAAAAGGTATGTCACCAGTATTTGATTCTCAAGTTTTGTGTTTTTAATTTTGGATGAGAACTCATTCTCTTGAAGGACAAAGCAGGGTCCCACATTTGGAGAAAAAGGAGTACCAAATAGTTTGAGTCTGACAAGGCAAGACAGGAAGGAAGAAATACCAATTATTAGAGGTGGAGGCTTTGATACAAGAATGGGTAGGAGCCCACACACTAGTAATAAAGAACAAAATGAGGCCAAAACTTGCAATGAGGTTAGGCTGATGCTGAGTCATCTGGATTAGTGAGCGAGGCTCTCCCAAACTCCCCATCGTCGCATAGGATTGGACCTAGAGCCTGATACAAGACTGAGTCTGACACAGGACTACAATAGAAGGTACAAAGGGGAAAGGCTATGACATCAAGGTCTGTGGAACAGTGGGTCTGAAACTTACCCTAGATATTACACTGACCTTATCGAATACTCTCAGACACCTATGAATATTGTAACCATCCATGTCAGATTTTCCTGATTGAAAATTTTCTATCTCATTATAAATCTGTCTTTATTCTAATATTTACCAATGAAAAAATTTTAAAGAAATCATGAAACCAAATACTTAATGAGTTAAGATAATCAGCTATACTTCTAACAACATAAAATGTTTATTTAGTCTTGAAGATAAAGAGCTTGTCCTTTGTCAAATGAGGTAAAACTAGCTTAGAAGTTAGAATATTTTTCAAAAAATGGATAAAGCAGGCCCATGATTCCTAAATTCAATGATATCTGGAGCTACGGACCATCACTGAGTTCATACTGTTCACTTAACAGTAAAGAGAATTGGCTTGATTGTCCAGGCATCCTATCCTAAAGCAGAGATTTCTCTGAGGGATGAGAGATGGGATATTTTGGCAATATCAATAAGTGATTCTTTTCCACCATGACCAACACTACTTCTCAATGGTGCCATCTCTGAAATTAATATCAATAAGAACATGAATTACCTCCCCCCAAAAAAGAACATGAATTACCCTACCAAATTCATTTTATAAAAATCTCCTTCACCATTTATATCTAACACAAACCCGATGATTCCTATCTCTTAAATATTTCCCTCATCCATAATTAAATGAGTTAATATTTGTAAAGCACTTAAAAGAGTACCTGTCCATCTGGTAGGCGTTATATGTTTGCTAAGTAAAGAAATAACATTTCTTCATTTGTTCAGCCTTCATCTCACATCTGGTCTACTGAAATAGCATCCCTAATTCATCTCCCTGCACAGGCTGTACCTTTCTCTCTTCTCCCCTCTTTGCCTCTCATCCTATGAAAAATGAAAGTGTGATGAAATCACCCCAATCACTGTCACAAAGTCCATCAATGGTTCCCCATTTGTCTGAGGTTTAAGACCAAAATCCATAACAAGGTCTTCAAGATTCCATTTGGCATCTTCCTAGTTCATCCCCATATCTTTCTGCTCCACCCAAACTGGCCCTATTTCCTCCAGCCTCCAGCACATAATATTCCTTCTGCCTATCCACTTACCTTTCCCCCAAACTCTTAACTATTTCTTTCTTCACATTTTGCTGAACTATCACTAGATCTGAGATGCCTTTAAATTGAAATGAGGTGTAACTGAAAAATATGGTGAATGTTTACATTTAAAAAAAATTATTTCAGTAAAAGACACATTGCCATTAATCCCCCTCCCATCAACCACACTTATGCCATCACTCTTGCTGCTTTCTGAAGCAGCTCTGGAAGTCCTCTTTCATGAGTGTCTTTAGTTGCGCTGTCGTGGCTGCCTTCATGTCCTGAATCAGTTCGAAACATTTACCTTTCATAGTCATTTTGACTTTGGGCAAGAGCCAGAACGTGCCAGATCCATAAGGTGGAAGAGGACACACCAAAGCGGCAATGTTGACATTGAGCATTTGGTAGAGGATGAAGTCAAGACATTCCCGAAAGAGGACTTCCAGAACTACTTCAGAAAGTGGCAAGAACAATGGGATGTGTGTTTGAAGGGAGGGGGAGTTTTTTTTTTTTTTTAAAGGTTTTATTGGCGAAGGGGAACAGGACTTTATTGGGGAACAGTGTGTACTTCCAGGACTTTTTTCCAAGTCAAGTTGTTGTCCTTTCAATCTTACTTGTGGAGGGCGCAGCTCAGCTCCAGGTCCAGTTGCCATTGCTAGTTGCTGTTGCTAGTTGCAGAGGGCGCAGCCCACCATCCCTTGCGGGAGTCGAACCGACAACCTTGTGGTTGAGAGAACGCACTCCAACCAACTGAGCCATCTGGGAGCTCAGTGGCAGCTCAGCTCAAGGTGCCGTGTTCAATCTTAGTTGCAGGGGGCAGAGCCCACCATCCCTTGAGGGACTCGAGGAGTTGAACCAGCAACCTTGTGGTTGAGAGCCCACTGGTCCATGTGGGAATCGAACCTGCAGCCTTCAGTTAGGAACATGGAGTTCCAACCTCCTGAACCACCGGGCTGGCCCCCGGGAGGGGGAGTATTTTGAGGGGGATTAATGGCAATGTGTCTTTTACTGTAATAGTTTTTTTAATTTAAACATTCACTGTATTTTTTGATCACACCTCATATGAAGGATTAATGGAAGTTAGCTAAAGAATTTGGGTGTGTGTCTTCTTAGTGCACTTTAATTTATCTGAGCCCCAACTTTCTCTTCTATAAAAATAGCAATTTATCATCTAATGAATGGATTAACAAAATATGGTATACCCATACAATGGAAGATTATTCATCCATAAAGGTATGAAGTACAGATACATGCTCCAAATGGACAAATCTTGGAAACACGGTGACAGAAGAGAGTCACAAAAGAACACTTATAGTATGATTCCATTTGAATGAAATGTCCAGAATAAGCAAATCCACAGAGATAGAAAATAGATTAATGGGCATGAGGTTTCTTTATGGGGTGATGAAAATGTTCTACAGTTACAAAGTGGTGATGGTCGTACAACTCTGTGAATACACTAAAAACTACTGAACTGTATACTTGAAAAGGATGAATTCTATGATGTGAGAATTACATCACAATAAAGCTATTATTTTTTTAAAAAAAACAGCAATAGTAATAGTTTTCCTCAGATTTTCATAATGATTACATGAGATTAAATAAATGTACAAGTATGTGCCTATGTGATTGTACGCACATTTATGTATACACATGTATAATACAGACTTACCACAATACCAGACTCATAAGTACTTCAATAAATGGTATAAGTATTATTAATCAAATGACACAGATTTTAACTGAAATTTAAATAAATGCATAATTGTGCTTCTTGGAACTGGCTTTTTACTATTTTTGCAATCCAGGAAAAACATCTCTGAGCATTAAAAATTCTGTTTATGGAGGTGGCCGGATGGCTCAGTTGGTTAGAGCTGAGCTCTGAACAACAGGTTTGCCAGTTCGATTCCCACATGAGCCAGTGAGCTGCACCCTCCACAACTAGATTGAAAACAATGAGCTGCCCCTGAGCTGCCAGAGGGGCGACCTGATGGCTTAGCTGGTTAGAGCGAGCTCTTAACAAGGTTGCCCATTCAATTCCCACATGGGATGGTGGGCTGCACCCCCTGTAACTAAGACTGAAAACAGCCGTTGGACTTGGAGCTGAGCTGCGCCCTCCACAACTTAGACTCTAGGACAACAACTTGGAGCTGATGGGCCCTGGAGAAACACACTGTTCCCCAATATTCCCCAATTAAAAAACAAAGTTCTGTTTATGAACTTTTCTCATTGTTTAAAAATTCAAGTGATGTATGCAAATTTAGTCTCTTATCGTACTGTATCTTACATTTGAGTTTACAAAATTGTGGTTAAAATATGTCAACTTATCTCTTCTATGTCTGTATTAAACACTGAATTCTTTGAAACAACTGGCTATTATAAAATGATAGATGCAAATTCTAACAATTAGTATGTTTAGAAGAGGTATTATATTGATAATAAATGCATCTGTGACCTTAATTAACATTGCAGATACATAACTGGGTAGTTCTCAGTATTGAATCTTGCCTTGTCTTACCAATTTTAGGGAACTAAGCCAATCTCTTTGATGATAACATCGTCACTACACAGCTGGTTTTAACAGAATGTTCCTGATTCAGTTTTTAAAAGAAGTAATGCTTAAAAGTGTTGGCACAAAGGCAAAATCCTGAATTTAGGCCATATGAGTGTCACTTCATTGTTGTTACTGAAAGAAATAGCCTCAACTATAATAAAACTTGAGCAACACTGCAACAACATTCTGCCAGCTAAGCAGGCCTTGACCCCAAAGGGCCTCTAGTGATTAATATAAAATGTAGCATTTAACATTAACACCAATCATGGCAAATAAATCTTACAAACATCAAACATTATTATATTTAATGATAAAGAACTGTACATTGCTAGTAAGTTATGTTCAATGACAAAACTCAGATTTTTTTGCCTTTGGGAGCACAGGAGTAACATTTGAAATAAATAATTTATTTAATGGAAAATTTGTTTCTCACTTTTTTTTTTAATGAAAGCTATTAATAAATCGGGTTTTTCTCGGTTCTTCCCAAGAAGTTCACAAAACAGAATTTAGTGAAATGTGAATCGTTTTTTAAATCACTAAAGTAATTATTTTATGTATTCTTGCTTCAGGTACAGTTCCCCTGAAAGCCATCACTACTATTAAAATAATCACATAGTATAAGGAGGGGTCATATGTTTATCCTCCTACCTTCTTTCCTATTATTAATCCATTCCAAAGAAGATGACATCTCTAAGCTTTATCTTAGTTGCCTGCACATTTACCAGAACTTAACTAAGCAGTAAGTATACAAAGAGGAACACAAACACCATCAGTCTATGCCCTCCAGAAGCTTACACTCAAGTAGCAGAGGAAAACACGATGGTACAAGGATTTTAAATGAACATTTGAAGAACACAACAGATGAAGAATTAAGTATCTGGCTGACTCAAGAAAAGGATGGATCTTCAAAGGTGAACTGGAATTCACAGTGAAGCAGACAGTGAGGTGGGGAGTGGGGGTGGGGGTGCATTTTAGGCAAAGGTAGCAGCAAATACAAAGGCACAGCAGGCTCTAGAAACTGGGTAACTGGTGAGAGACAGGAAAGGGCCCGAACGAGCAGGGCCTAAATAGATGAAAGGCTTCATCCCATAAGGGAAACACTATGAAGTAAGAAGGGGAGACACTCTAAGAGAGGTCATTTAGAAAGAACTCTTGGCAGCAATGATGAATATGCAAAGAGGAGAAAAAGGAAGCGATGGCAATAATCCAGGTGATAGGCAGAGAGAAGCCTGACCTAAGGCAAGTGGCTGTGGCAACAGAAGGCAGGAGAAAGGATATTTTAGAAGGAACAATGATGAATCTTGGTAAATGACCGGAAGTGGTAGGGCGTAGGGTATACTGGTAAGAGAGGATTGTTCGACCTACCCCTGGTTTCTGGCTCAGGGAGACTGTGGATGGCAGGGCTGCCTACCACCAGGGAACATCCTGTCATTCAAAGCCAAATTCAATTAAATTCCTTTCCCTTTAAGTCTTCTCTGCCCGCCTCTGGTTCATTATGATCCCTTCCACCTCTGTACTCCCTGTTCTTTTTTGTGTGTATCAGTCATTTGGTAAGTCATAATACATATGCACCATCTCTCATTTAACTTCCTTCCGTTAACTTTTCATGTATATTTACTCTGACTAAACTAGAAGTTCCTTATGAGCAAAGATCAAATCTATTTTTTACAGCACAGGATATACTCAATAAACGTTGGCTAATTCAAGTGTTAGTATTATGAAAACATCAGTAGGAAGAGACAGTTAACTACTGTTCTTTTCTAGGGTCTTTAACATATTTTAATCCTCTCTCTCTCTCTCTCTCTCTCTCTCTCTCTCTCTCTCTCTCTCTCAAATAGAATAGGGCTAAGTGAAGAGAAAAAAGACATCCACAAACGTTGATGAAATAAAAACATCCTCCCGTGTTCCAGGGCTGGGGTAGACGTGGTTATCAGGGCCTTACTGAACAATGAGACTTGTCATTTCTTTCTGTATCAACCAATTGCTTTACAACTGTAAGAAATGCCTTCAAAGAGATTTGTACTACGAATGCCCAAGGGCAATGAAATGCCCACAGACTGAATCATTATATCACTAACAGCTACCGGTAACAACAGACTTTTACACACATCTGTTTTTGGTTTACTCTTGGATTTAGGGAATGCGATTAAATGAGATTTGGCTGTGGCTAGTTACAGGGTTCAGGCAATGATATGTAGAAATGTTTAAATGGACAAAACAAAATAACCACAAAGTTCACAAGTATTTCAGCAAACTAAGTTTTTACAAGACAAGCTGCTGTGATACAATGTAGCACAGTTCCACTGTAAGAACCCATTCATTATAGCTTGATTTTCACTGGAAAACTGTATCACTATTTTTTTTTTTTTAAAGTACATGGTGAGGATGGAGGAAACAGGAGGGGGGAAGGGGAAAGAAAGACAGATTAGAAAGCCTACTCAAGTTTATTTTATAAAAATGTGTTCTATATTATCCTTTTAAGTAGTAAAGTATTTAAATTTGTCATAATTCTCCCAATATTTTAACTATGTATATTCACTTAGAAACTTTCCTTACTAATATAATTTTCTGCCATCTGGCACAACAGTTATCTCTACATGGAAGAATTACTTACAGATCAAAAATAAAAGAAATACAGAGATTATAAATGCAGTTTATTTGGCATAATACAAATCTCCTCAAATTACATTTTACAATGTTTTATCTTAAGAGGTTTTTTTCCCACCGTATCAATGTTTGATCTTTTATATGATTTGCTTATAAAACAAAACTACACTAAATAAATAGTTTAGTAAAGAGTTAACTGGAAAAAAATGAAATGTAGTCTGTCATATTTTATTCATTATTTTGCTCAGGCACCAGCAGCACAGTTGGGAGCAAGAACAACTGGGTTCTAATTCCAGTTTTTGCCACTGTATGACCTTGGAAAAGTCACATTATTTTTTCCACACTTCAGTTTTCTTTGGGCAAAACAAATACTATAACAGAATCTTTGCTTGCTTAATTCATTAGTTTAGTATCATATTATTAAGATAATTTTGTCAAAAAAAAAACACTGGTAATAAATAATTTCTAGAAGTACTTTGAGATCTTCTGAGAAGAGTACCATTGGAAAATACTGGAAATACTGAACAAAAATCAATATTTCTGCCAAATCCACATATTAGAGAGTTGTGGACAAAATAATAGCTCCATCATATTAGTGTTATTGACTTACTTGAACTTTGAAATATAAATATAGAACCATTCATCCTGAATGTTCTTTATCAGAAAATTTACTACACATGAAAATTATTCATTGTAACTTCAATTATAGGAATACAGGAAAGTTATGCTCATTGTATTAAGTCGTCTGATGCCTTAAGATAGCTGATGCTGCTTCACACATTTTGTGCTAAGAGAACTGTGGAATAGTACTGGTATCCGATAACCCTGCAGGGATCAGAATCTAGTTGTCATCTTTTTCCCCTATTTTTAACCAACTGAGAGAAAGTTTGCCAGAATGATTCAAATTAACAAGAAAGCCAAGGCTAGCCAAAGAATATTTAACTACCAGTATAACAACTGCCTATCTACGGTGTGCACATCTAGATTTTCTATCTTACTGATCCCCATTGGAGAAAATACTCCCCGATGTGGATTGGTTTAAAGAATTAGCATGCAAGGAATGGCACTGATCATACCTCAGCGTTCCTCCCACTTAGGCATATATACTTACAGCTGCTGCTCCAGGATTTTAACAAGGACTTTATGCTAATTTCAAAAAACACAGAATCCTGTAGACTCAACATTGTGTCAACGGGCTGCAACAGCAGTGGCGGCGGCGGCGATGGATTTGTTGCTCTCTCTCCCCGAGCCGCTGTCCCTTCTCTTCTCACAGGCAGCAGAGTCCTGACCCACAGTGCCTGGCTTCATTACCATGCAGTCTCGCAGTGACGCACAACTATAGTGGAACGCTGCTGAATGCAGATGAACCATCACGCTGAAGAAAGGCTTACGAGTTTATGGTAAGTGCCCTGAAGGACATCCTCACCTTTCTTTAGGGGGACGTACACGTGGCTGCAATGATCTCTGTTTATGCCCCTGTTACCAGTTGTGATGAGCTGTGTCTCCAGCTGCTTTCAGGGGGCTCACTACTGCTAGTAAACAGACAAGGGTAGAGCTCTGCCCTTGGATGCCAACTTTTCTCACTGGCTAAGGGCCTTAGAAATAAAAAAATGAATTTGGATCTAGCATGAGATCTTTAAATCTCTTCCTGTAGTAGCTGACAAAAAAAAAAAAAATCGGTGGTTTTCTCTAGGTGATTTTAGTAGTAAATTTTCTCCACCCCTCCACACACCCACGCAGTAGCAGTGACTTTCTCAGCATGCTTATGATGATACCGCGTCCACCACCTCACTTAACCCACGGGAGAGAACGCCAGCTAATGGAATGAAAAGATGATGTAATGAACACCATGGCTGAGCCTCCATCGGCCCTCTAAAACTGCTCAGCTCAGGACAAAGTTTCCTCTGCTGCATGTGACACATTCAAAAGAGAGAACTCCTATTATAATAATGAGGTGATTTTAAAACTCTACTCTTAATACAGCCCATAATTCCCCTGAACATCTTACAGACACATTACCAATGAATAGCAAGAAATCTTCTGGTCAAATAAAATATACATTACTCTTATAGAAACTGTTTTAAAACTGACACTATTAAAAGCTTAACTGCTCTTCAACATAGTAAGAAAGTTTCACAATCAACCCGACAAATAATATTTTATGTTCACAGCAGAAGAAAGATGCCCTGACCTCACGTTTACTGTGACTTTGAAGGTCAATAGGGCATGTGTTTTTCCATGTGTGGCATACATTTCTATTCCATTTAAAACCACAAAGATAAGTAAATTCTGTGACCAAAGGCACAACTGAATAAGTTTATTCACAGCCGAATGGCTCAGCACTCTATTAAAAGCTGAAAGAACATTCTTCCTTGCACAAGTATCATACACTAAGGGAAAAAGATAATCATAGTTATTAAGACATATTCACCGAGAAGAGTACTGAGGGGAGTGTCACTTGAAGCTTGTATTTCTTCAGAATAGTTCAAGAAATCTGGAATCAGTCCAGGCCATTCCCATTCCTGAACAGACCCAAAACCTTACATTCAAACCAGGGCTGGAAAGGCTAACGACAGAGAACCCCAACAGCACGACACCATTGTTTGGCCAGATCTTCTTCATAGACGTCTCAGGAAAAATTAAGAGCAGGGTTTCGCCTGGTCTAGCGCAACACAAATGCCTCAAGGTGTTAACTTTTTTTTTTTTTTTTCTATTGGGGAATATTGGGGAATAGTATGTTTCTCCAGGGCCCATCAGCTCCAAGTCATTGTCTTTCAATCTAGTTGTGGAGGGTGCAGCTCAGCTCCAAGTCCAGTTGCCAGTTTTCAATCTTTAGTTGCAGGGGACAGAGCCCACCATCCCATGTGGGAATTGAACTGGCAACCTTGTTGAGAGCTCACACTCTAACCAACTGAGCCATCCGGCCAGCTTATCAAGGTGTTAACATTTTTGAATAAAGCACATTCCACAGTTTAAAACACTAGCTACTGCATCCCATTCTTATCCATCAACAATGTATGTCAACAAACAAAAGGATCTGAGTTGTACACAAACCAATATAATTTTCCTTGTTAATTAAAGTATTCTCCAAAGTGATTTGACAATACAATCCTCTTTTCATCAAACAGCTGTTAACAGATTAGGGGAATAAACTGATCTAGACCCATAAAAACTCCACCATTAAATGCCAAGACTCAGAACTGAACCATGTCAGCAAGCAGACAAGTTAGGAGGCATATACCCTGATGTTTTGACATATTTTTTCTACCACTATTGAGCTAAGCCTATCAGCCTTACACAAATCTTAAAAACTACTTAATACTATTTGACTATAATATCCCACCAAAGTAACCAAGGTTAATTCCCAGTAAACCTTTATCGACTATAACAAGCAAAACTGTCATACAGAATGTCAGAGTACAATAACGTCTTTTGGGGGTAGTGGTAAAAGGTGATTGTCTCACAAGCTTAAAAACAGATTTTCTTCTGCTTGAGTTTTGTTTATACACATCTAAAAAAATAAATCAGAACTTAAAGTTCAATTACATTTAAGCAGTCTGTAAATAGGTGTATACAGCCAAAGCAAAGCAAGTTTTTTTTGAGACACAGATGCACAAAATTAATTTCAGGACTTATTTTGGAAATTCTATTTTACATACACCAGGACTTCCATGTAGATAGGGGGTGAGTGAAAATGGCACTTGCCATTTATATGTAAAATAATTCAATAGGCCCATGTGGGCAGAGCCTGAGCTCTGAACTTTATTCTGAAATGTAAATAAAATAAGTAATGGTACTATTCCAATTATAAATCACAACTTTAACAAAAGTTAATTTCCTTTCTAACCCTTACTAAACTTTTTAACTCTTACTTTTATCACCCAAATCACTAAAGCAGATTAACTAGTAGAACTACATATGCACCCAACAATCCTTTTAGAAGAGTGGGGCAGAGTCCGACTGTGTGTTGAATGCTTTTTCAATCCCTCAATTACTAGTCCTACTTTTAAATTACACAATAATACTCCCACCATTTTTCAGATGAGTTCTCTAGCCTTAACCTATCGATTAATCACAGAAACAAACACACAGCCCAGAGCTTACCACCAGCTTGCCAAGAGTCAGAATGTCAATCGTCTGTTTCATTCATTCTATAAACTCAAAATTCTCCAAGTTGTAGCATACATATGTAGTTTTGGTCTCATCACCATTAAAAAAATAGCTGCAGAAATCATTGCTCAATGCTATATTCTTGGCAAAGGAGAAAAATCATTTCCTTCAACTATACTCCTCTCCACCTTTTAGATTATTATATATTAAAGAATGCTTTTCAAATGATAAGACTTAGAATATTTTTAAGAAATTCACAATTTCAGTATTATCAGCCTTTGCTGAGGTCCTCTTGGCAGGGCCAGATACTGTAAAGCCCTGGGTACAAAAGATGACCGGCAATTCTCTTGCCCTCCAGGAGTTAGAAAGTAGGTTTCCCTCTTTACTTTAAGTCATTTCCATTTAATTCTATGCCCTTTCACTGGCATTTTAAGGATTCATGGAATTAGTTACTTGTTTTACATTTCTGAGTAGAAGGTAGATAGAGGTACATTCTAATATTCCAAAGAATGTATACCAGGAACAATTCTCAGTAAATCCTAAAAAAACTGCCCTTTAAATAAAGGATCCAAACAAAATATTCCTCAATATATAATGAAGTTTGGATTTAACTGAACATATCCTGCAATACAATTCATTGGAATTTAATGTTCTACCCACTCAAAGGAACTAACTCTTCAATTACTAACATTCTTAGGAAGAGTACAAATATATGGATTATTCCACATATTAACACCTTTTTAAATATCTCAAAAAGGTATTAAAACTGGTATCCAGAACAACCATAATATGGAAAAAACAGAAACCTGGCAAGTTTTTCCACACAAAATATCAAATATCCTATCACTCCTACAGCCTTCAACAGCCCCCACAGATTTCAGTCTCCTCAAAAAGTTCTCACCTTTTCTGGACCTTACAAGAAACTGAAAGGCTTCAGGAATAGAAGGAAAGATGCCCTCAGGTGTGTTAGGTAATTAACACCACACATGAAATACAGAAAAGAAAAGAAAATGATTGCAAAAATCATTTCATATTTTTGCTTCGAAACCTCATTAAATAATGCACCAAAACATTAACAATAATTATAATTTATATCAGTTAATATTTACTTCGTAATGTACTTCTACTTACTTCTTTCTGGTTCCCAAAATTTGCTACAGTGAATTTGTTTGGACATTTTAAAACTTCATTACAAAAAGACAGCAGGGCTCCTTGAAGAAGTGGCTGATTCTAGGGTGAGAGCACAGAATACACAAGATAAACCTACAGCATCTTGCAGGGCCGAAAAATAGGAAAGGGCCAGGGCTGTAAGAATTTGAGCAACAAAATAAACAATGTCGTTTTGGAATATAATCCAAACAGTAAACTAAATATCCATGGGATCTACAGATATAAATTAATGATTAAATAAACATGTAAGAAGAGATAGAGCTCACATTGTACAAAAAGAGTTAACCTAGCAAGTCTGACTGGTATTCTTTGAAAAGTCCTGCTTACAAGATTGGTGCTTGACTGGCATCTAAGAACTTAGATTTTAAGAGGGCCAGCCCAGCCATTTCCAGAACTGACGAAGAGTGGCTCACTATGCCTAAACTGCTCAAACAAATAGTACAGTTTATGCTGAACATCTGCATTCCTCCAGGGAGTCTAAACCTTGGGTATGTGCCAGGCAAGGGGTACCTATGTGATCAGCCCCAGTAAACCTCCTGGGCACTGAGTCCCTAATGAGCTTCCCTGGTTGGTAACATTTCACCTATGGTGTCGCAGTTCCCTGCTGGGCACTCAGTTGCCTCCCCTCTACGATGCTGCTGTGAGGAGACACTCTGGAAGCTCGCGCCTGGTTTCCCCTGGATTTTGCCCCAACTGCCTTTCCACTTTGCTGATTTTGCTTAGCATCCTTTTGTTGCATTTAATCATAGCTGTAAGTACAACTATACATTGTGTCCTGTGAGTCCTTCTAAAAGATCATTACGTGCAGGAATGGCCTTGGGGACCCCTGACACACATTCCAAATAATTTATGTAGATACTTCATCTTCAAAAAAGGAGGAGTACTAATCCCTGACACTTAAAAGTATGAGCTACACTTAGTGACTTCCTTCCAAAGAGTGAAATATAGAAAGCAGGGGAAACAGTAATTTTACCGTGGAGAAACCTGACAAACATTACACGTTAGCCAGGAGATCAAGTTTAACAGCATCAGTGACAAGTCAAGAGTATGCATTCTTGACATGATGTCATAAAAATGGCACGTTATCCTCTGTGTTCTTCCTCCAAAAACCCACAACCCCAGTCTAACCATGAAAAACCCAAACTGAACCAATACTCGTCAACACTATCAAGGTCATCAAAAACAAGGAAAATCTGAGAAACTAATACAGTTGAGTACCCAGGGCATTCTGCAGATACTACAGAAGGGTCATGCCTTACTAATGGGCTAATGGCTACTTTAAACCCTCCTTAACATAGCTTCAAAGAATCCAAAACAAGCCTCAAAGGATTCAGCTATGTGCGAATAACAAAATCCAGCTTTCAACAATGTGACATTTACAATGCCTAGCATCCATTAAAAATTATTAGATGTGTCAAAAAGCAGGAAAATGTGACCCATAAAATTAATAAATAGAGCAGATCTAGAAGTGACAGAGATGATGGAATTAGCATATGGGCTCTTAAAAAGCTATTAACAATAGGCACAAGAACTTAAAAAAAAAAAAACACACAATGAGGAGAGAATAGAGGATATAAAAATAGACTCAAAGAGAACTCTGAGTGATAAAATATACAATATCTAAAACAATAAATTCACTGGGTGGGACCCAACAGAAGATTAGATTCTGTGGAAGAAAAGATCAGTAAACTTGGAGAAATGTAAATA
Source organism: Rhinolophus sinicus (assembly GCF_036562045.2). NCBI lineage: Eukaryota > Metazoa > Chordata > Mammalia > Chiroptera > Rhinolophidae > Rhinolophus > Rhinolophus sinicus. Next base: position 79,519,167 of record NC_133752.1, read on the forward strand.
GTAACTCTCCAAAGTTGAGCACCCATGACAAAACAATGAAAACATGTACAAAGCTTCGGTGACCTTTGGCAGAATATCAAATGGTATAACATGTGAACTGGAATCTCAGAGGACTGAACAAAAAATACTATCTGAAGGAATAATGACCAAAAAATTTTTTTAATTGATGAAAACTATAAACCCACAAATCCAAAACCCTCATCAAACCTCAAGCAAGAATAAATATACATACAAAAAAAAACACAGTAAACTTAGAGAAATTATGGCATACCATTATGGCCAAGGCACACCATAATCAAATTTCTGAAAACCAAGGACAAGAAAAAAAATCTTAAAAGCATTCAAAGGAAATGATACATTAGATACAGAGGAACAGAGGAACAAAGGAAAATGAACACAGATGTTTCATCTGAAACTATGCAAGACAGAAGTTGGAATGACATCATTGAAAAGCTTAAAGCATAAAACTGGTAACCTGTAATTCTATATCCAGTGAAAACATATTGTCAAAATACAAGCAAAAACTTTTCCAAGAAAGACAAAACCTAAAAGAATTTGTCACCTACAGATCTGCATACAAAAAAAAAAAAAAAAAACAAGGTTAAAGAAATTTCTTCAGGCAGAAAGAAAATCATGTAAGATGAAAACCGGAATCTAGACAAATGATGAAGAGTACCAGAAAAAGCACATCTGCAGGTAAAAAGAAGAATTTTTCTTATTTTGTTTTAAATTTTCTTTTAAGTTAAATTGACTGCTTATAGCAAAAGTAGTTAACAACGTACTGTAAGATTTATAACATATGTAGAAATAAAACATTTGACTACAAAAGCACAAAGGATGGAAAGGATAAACAGAAGTATAAGATTTCAGGTTCTTACATTACACATAAATTGTTATGCTATTATTTGAAAGTAAACTGTGGTAAATTGAAATTCATTGTGTGAACCCTAGAGCAACTGATTTAAAAAACAGAGAGGATGATAAGCCAATAGTAGAATAAAGTAGAATACTAAAAAAATACAATTAATCCAAAAAAAGGTAAGGAAGAAGGGAAAAAAGAAAATACAATAGATGGGACAAACAGGAAACAATAGCAAGACAGATTTAAACCCAATCATGTCACTGATTACATTAAATATAAATGGTCTAAACACTGTGTCAAAGCACCATGCCAGGTGGTAAAGGATAATCCTGTGACTAAAACAGATCTTTGTGCCCTTGGGAGGGTTAAGATCCAATGGTGGAGATGAAGGGTGTATGAGTGTGGGTGGGGATATGTCACCACATACCTATATGCAAATATAAAATTACAAATTGTGATTAAGGGCTGTGAAGGCAATAAAGGGGGAGATGGAGACAGAGAAAACCAGATGAGGCCCTGCTAAGAGAAGATGATCAGGGATGACCACTCTGAGGGAAGAATATCGCATCTGAAATCTGTTGATCTTCTGAATAATGAATCTTTATGCTTAACCTCAAAGGAAAATGTATTAAAATCGGAGTAACTCTGGCTGACCACGTTTAGAGGATCAGGGTCCTACGAACTTGGTTCTTCCACTTGTCTGAGAAGATTTGCAAAGAACCCCTGAGATACCCACGGGGCTCCAAGAAATACTGAAGGTCATAATTGAATGCTGTAGAAGAGTTCTGAGCAGGAACAAGGTCAAACAGATCACTTGATTAATTAGGTGGAGAATGGACTTGAGAGCACAGCAGAACTCAACGGGCTATTTAAATTGCTATGGTGAGAGATAATGACTAAACAAATAAATAGTATATATTTAGAATAATTCAAGAAAAGGCACTAAGGATGGAAATAAGACGACAGATTCCAGTTTTTCCTAAGAGATACTTTTTGACGTATTTGGTGATGGATAGGATAGGGTAAAAAAGGTAAAACGGAAGTAATGAAAAATGACCCCTGGGCCTAAGTGACTATGTGGTTGGTGGTACTAAATGTGGAGTAAGTCAGGAGTAGGTCATATCAAAAAGAGTTCTGGCTATACAGACCTAAAGTACAAAATGGATGTCAGGATCAGAGTTAAGAGGAGAACATACAGGTAACCAAACCCCCAAGTTCTCTAGTTATCTTCTCCATTGATCAGGGGGGGAAAAACTGAATTAGTTATTTTTTAAGTACTTGCCACCCAACAATAACCACAAATTAATGGACTCAGCTGAACTGAAGAAAAAAAAACAACAGCAACAAAAGGAGACAATAATTCAAATACAGCACTATGAAAGGGCAAACAAAATAAACAAGTGAGTAATGAGGGGAAGCTGCTCCTGAAACACTTGGACCAGAATTCCATCCAGATTTCTGGATAGAAAAGTTTCAGGTCATGTCCAAATTAACTGCTTATTTTTGAAGTATAAATCAAGTTTATGAATTAATGGTTATAGCTATAAAAGCATTGCTAATAAAGGTAAGTTTTATATAAATGTCACAGATTGGACAAATCAATGCACCAATATATTCACAAATTAGTAACATAAAACAAGTAAAGAAGCGTTTTAACTAAGCTCTGTATTTTGGGAGTGGTTACCTATGCAGCAATTGTATTATTTGCGTATACCTTAAGGTACAATTACTGTTACCTTCCTGACAGAGGGTGTTTATTAATAGCCCAATTGTTCCTAGCTTTTGGTTTAAGTTATTTTTATATATTCCACACATAAAAACCAAAAAAAAAAAAAAAAATTGCTTCCTCTGCTTAAAATGAAGCAGTCCAGACCCTGTAATCATACTTACTTCTTTGCCCTAACAAACCATACCAATTTGCTATCATTTGGCCCAGTGCTGAGATATTATTATTTCTTGAATGAGAAAAAGAATCTGCTGTTTCTAATATATTTAAAATTGATTCTTGAGATCCTAAGAGTTCTAGACATCAGAAATTATTTTCAATGTGTGAAATAATTTTTGAAAATACTGTTAATAAAAATCCAGATTAAAATTTTTCTATTCAAAAGGCTACTGTTACTAGATTTGTATTTTTATAATACACACAGTGTATATTCACTCCTGGAAAAGAGATCGTTAATACTAAGGTACTTTCATTGTTAATACACATTATACAGATGTATTGAAAAGAAAGGGGTGTATGCATTACAATTGATCAATCCTACTAGAACAGAATAGGTCAAACTCTATGAACCATGAACAGAGAGAATATAAAATGTGTTGCCCAAAGCAGGACTTTTTTGAGCATGAAAATGGGCACTATTAACAACATGCCAGAACAGAGATATAAACTGTCAACTGTCCAAGGTCTCTGGAGACCTATGGCCAGCTTAACTATGAGGCACCCACCACAAAGTAAAGACTCACTATTTCCTGCCAACACTTGCCTTTCTGAATTTTTCCTACATTGTCAGGAGCATAGTAAGTTTTCAATCAACCAGAGGTTTTTATTGTTAGAGCCACCTCTGATATCACTCTTAAAACACTTTTTAAACAAAGGGGTAAGTGAGCAAGGTTGAAATGAAGTACAAGAGGAAGAGTCTAAATCAGAAAAGGAAAGGAAGACTCAAACTGCAGAGGCTACTAAATGTAAAGACAAAAAAATTACACTGAGGAAGGAGAGTACCAGTAAGTAGTGTTAGGAAGAAAAGATAAAAAGATTGCCCAGTAGAATTAAATGGGCCAGCCCAAAACACAGAAAAATGTTTATGCATAGTTAAGTGTACTATATTAAGAGTTATTTAGAAGAACCTACCTTCATAATCTTAATATTCTTTAAAGCCCCATTCTAAACCCAGTAAATAAGAACCCACTTTTTTTTTCTTTTATAAGGTCCCCTAGGTCATTCTTAGGCACATTAAAGTTTAAGAAGAGCTACTTCAAATTACACTAATATGAAAATATCTTGCTTATGTAATTTTAAACACACATCTATACTTACTTAAAAATAGAGACTGGGAAACTTTAGAAGCCTAAAAAATAAAAGAGAAATTTTCTGTATTCCTTATAAGGACTTTTTAGAGTTTTTTAGTTTCCCCGTCATGTAGACTAGAAATATATCCCAGTTTATGCTTCTTCTTGAGAACAGTATAAGATATCATCAGATAGCTTACCCAATCTTAAACAAATCACTATTTAGGGGGGAAAAAATTATCAAAAATTTAAGTAAAAGAGGCATTTAAAATTCAGATCAGGTGACAAAAATTTACATCTGTAATATTTAGGGTTATTCTGGATTATTGTTTATCTTTAACAGTTTAAATGAAAAACACTCAATGATGGAATGTCTGCGTTGCTGATACAGAATTTAGAAAAATGGAATTCTAAAGGATAAACAGACTGCTCCTCATCTTAATTGCTGTCTTTGTACAAAGAATCACCTGCGATTGTCTAGGATACCTTTATAGCTCATTTATTCTTTTAAACAAAATATGGACTAGGCTTCATAAATTGGCTGGTTAGGGTGACAGAGATGGGTGGAAGGTACAGGTGTAGCTAGAGGATGAGTTCCATTGCAGAAAGGTCCACAAACAGAATGACTCATACAAGCAACCATTCCAGAACTCCACATCAGGATACTAAGGGCATACAGAAAATGTGGTAAGCCAACAATTTTTATCTTTAAAGAATAAATCATCTGGCCTTCCACAGTTACAGAATCACAGATTTTTTTTAACTGGAGAGACATTAATAATCCCTTAAGTTTTAGATAAGACAATTGAAGACCAGGGAGGGTAACTGTTACAGTGGGATTTCAAGTTAAATCAATACATATTTATTGAGCACCTAACTCTGGATAAAACATTATTCCAAGAGTTATAGAAAACACAAATAAGTGTAATATTGGACCCTTCTTCAAAGCTTCCATTCTCTATTTCCCAGGTAAGTTACCTGCATGTAGCTCTCTCACGTCAGCAATATTCTTTTCCATATTCTAGCTCAGGGGTTAGAACATTTTGGCCTGCAGGCCAAACCTGGTTCATTGCCTGTTTTTGTAAATAGAGTTGTACTGGAACATGGCCACACATTCATTCACGTTATCATCTAGGCTCATTTGGCTCTATGAGGCAGAGCTGAGTAGTTGTGACAGAGACTTGTGGGTGGCAAAGCCTAAAGTATTTCCTACCTGGCCCTCTACAGAAAAAGTTAGCATTGCTAGCCTCTGTTCTAGATCAACGTTTGCTCGACTTGAGGTTTGTTTGTTTTACTTTTTTCATTTGAAACTAATGGAAGGCTGTTTTGCCAGGGGGACCAATGCCACGGAGCAATGTGCTAGATGGTTCTGAAGGAACAGTCAGTGCACTAAATATGGTAACTGACTGCAGCTCTCAGTAACAAGTAAAAACTTAACTCTGGCACATAAAGGACAAGAACCAAAGCACAGAGAACTCTTAACATCCAACAAACACTTACTAACTGCTTACTAAGTGCCTGCCATTGGGCTAAGCTCGGAGGATACCCACATAAATAAGACCAATTCAGTTCACAAAGAACGCACTATCTGGTGAAAGAAACAAGACATTTATATTAAATAGAATAATAGAAGCTAGTGGACAATGAGTTAGAGTCCTGACACGGAGAATAATTAACTGAGGTTGGGGCTGAGAGAAACTATTCAACCCCAAGGACAGTCACACAAAGACTTCCATTCCCCCTGCAGAGTTCCAGTTTCAGGAAGTCACCAGGATTGGAAGCTGGTAACTATCTATAGTTGCTTCACCCCAAAGGCCCCTGCTTGCGTGTGGGTGGAGTTAACCCTTGGATTGCATGTTGCTTCCTGAATTTCTTTTATAGCACACTATATTTTTGTTTAACCTTTTGAGTATATTCCTTTACATTTTTAACTTACATTTAGTTTTAGTCATCTTAACATATTTTACTTTTTTAACCTCACCTCTATTATTTTCTTTAACATATTCTGATATAGATATTATTTTTATCATCTTATTCATCTTTTTTACACCTTTACTATTTCAGCATGTTTTGCCTAATAATTATTTATGTATTTTTCTTACCCTCCTTTGTTTCAACTATTTTATCTTAGATACAATACCCCCGTTGTTTTGCTTCTTTAGTGAGAATAAGCAGGGATGATCATCGAAAAACTCAGCCACCAGGAAGGTCTGGTAACTGAACAATTAGCACAAGCTCAGCCTCTGGGTGGAGGTGGGTACTAGGGATCCTGGGGTGCCTAGGACGCACCCTTTAGTTGATGAAACCTGCAGTGGTTCCAGAGGGTCCCGGGGTAGGGGCAGGAGGAATGAAGTAGCAGAAGCAGTGGGGAGAGGAAATGGAAAGATAACTAAATAGCAACTGACACTGAAATATTTTAACAACCAGTATCACCATACTGGATAAATATCAGTTCTGTGATTGTGAAACAGCAGAGTAAGTGGAATAGAGAAGAAGCTATTCTATGCCCCTTAAGAAGAGAGATGGATGTATCTTTTATTTCATTTAAGTTTCTTTAAATTCCATTTTAAAAGCCAAAGAAGTAAAGATCCTGACCCTACCTCTAGCCATACTTACCTGCCCCAATTTTTAAAACTATATATCCATGTAACTCGAGGACACAGTCTAAAATGCTCCCTCTTAAGAAGTTTTAGCTAACTTTAAAAACAGCCAAGAGAAACTACTGACATAACAATGTGGCAGTAACTTCTAAATCACACAATTACTTGACACTAGTTATTTGGAAGAGCACATACTGTGGACAAAGAAGGAAGCACACGAAAAGGTGAAGCAACTCAAGCTCCCATGAGCTCTCACATACCTATAAATCACATGCTAAAATATTTTGGAATTACACACCGTAAAAGACCTGGATCCAAATTCTCAGAATATTTTTTTAAGATGGAATGCTCCAAGGATAAATTCTAAATAAATCTGATTCATCTACCTCCAAGACAAAAATTCAAACATTTTTGCAAATAGCCATCAAATATTGAACTATGGGTCAATTTTGCTCCCATTTTTGGTAATCTTGAAAACAATGCTACAAAGAAGGTATCACTCAAAGTTGATAGGTGAGACTAACTGACCTAGAGAGATTAAGTAGCCTAGTTAAGGTCGCACAGTCATTGGTAGAGCTCTGCTCACTGCCTCTCTCCCGTCATGCTGGTAGGTCTTCCCAATATCTCTCCTCTATCATGACAATTCTCAGATTCAGAGATGGAATGAATGTAACAACCCTATAAGGCTTCCCCTGCATCCTCCAATGATTACAACCTGAAAAGTACTCCAAAGGTCCTTTTTTTCTCAAGATTTTTATTAAAAATATAGCTAACATACAATATTGTATTAGTTTCAGGGTATACCTTAGTCATTCAACATTTATATACCTAAAGAAGTGATCACCTTGACAAGTCCACCAACCATCTGACATAGTACCACGCTATCAGAGTATTATTGACTATATTCCCTATACTGTTCATTACATCCCCATGACTTGTTTTATACCTGGAAATTTGGACTTTATTCCTCTTTACCTTTTCTCCCCTTTTTAAATTTTCCAATTACAGTTGACATTCAATATTATTTTATATTAATTTCAGGTGTACAGCTTAGTGGTTAGACATTTATATAATTTAAGAAATGATCCCCCTAACTAGTCTAGTACCCACCTGGCACTATACATAGTTATTTCCATTTCACTGACTATATTCCCTATGCTTTACTCTACATCCCCATGACTATTTATTTGGTAACTACCAATTAGTACTTGTTAATCCCTTCACCTTTTGCACCCTGCCTCCCACCCCCTCCTACCTATCACCCCAACATATCTACTACTCATCTGACACCATACATAGTTATTACAATATTATTGAGTATATTCCTTATGCTATACCCTACATCCCCATAAATACTTTTTAACAACCAATTTGTACTTCTTAATCCTTTTCCCTTTCTTCACCCACACCCCAATGCCCCTCCCATCTGGCAACCATCAAAATGTCCTCTGTGTCTATGAGTTTGTTTCTGTTTGTTTGTTTCATTCTTTAGATTCCATACATAAGCGAAATCACATTGCATCTATCTTTCTCTGTCTGAATACTTCACTCAGCATAATACCCTCCAGGTCCATCTATGATGTCATAGATGGCAAGAACCCACTCCACTCCACGGCCTAGCAATATTCCATTATATGAATGTACCACCTCCTCTTTATCCATTCTTCTATCAGACACCCAGGTTGCCTCCACATCTTGGCCACTTTAAACAGTGCTGCAGTGAACAGGTCCCCTTAAAGTAGAGTTTTAGGTTTCTTCAGATAAATACCCAGAAGTGGGATTACTGGATCCTTCTTTATCCCTTGTTGTAACCCTTTTTTTAAAGTCTATTTTGTCTGGTATAAGTATTGCTACTTCAGCCTTTTCTGTGTTCCGTTTCCATTTTAATGAAATATTTTTTCCCATCCCTTTACTTTCCGTCTGTGTCTTTCAATCTAAAGTGAGTCCGTACGCAGCATTTTCTTATCCATTCAGCCTTCCTATGCCTTTTGATTGGAGCACTTTATCCATTTACACTGAAAGTAATTGTTGATAGATATGTAGCTATTGCCATTCATTTTATTATTCATAATTTTTATATTCCTTTTTACTTTTCTACCCTAAAGAAGTCCCTCTGACATTCTTTGTAACAGTGGTTTGGTGGTGATGAACTCCATTAGCTTTTTCTTGTCTGGGAAGCTCTTTATCTGTCCAATTTTACATGATATCCTTGCTAGGTAGAATACCCTTGTTTGTAGGTACTTGCATTTCATCACATTGAATATTTTGTGCCAAACCCTTCTGGCCTGCAAAGTTTCTGTTGAGAAATCAGCTCACAATCTTATGGGAGCTCCCTCAGAAGTTACTAGTTGCCTTTCTCTTTCTGCTTTTAGGATTCTCTCTTTGTCTTTAACTTTTGTCATTCTAATTATGATGTGTCTTGGTGTGGGCCTCTTTGATTTCATCTTGTTTGGGACTCTCTGCACTTCTGGGCTTGTATGTCTACTTCCTTCAACCAGGTTAGGAAAGTTTTCAGTCATTATTTCTTCAAATAGGTTCTCAATCCCTTGCTTTGTCTCTTCTGATGTGAATGTTGTTATACTTGATCTGATTGGGTATTTTTTAATACCTTGTCTTCCAAATCGTTGATTTGATCCTCTGCATTATCAAATTTGCCAGTGATTCCTTCTAGAGCATGCTTCATTTCAGTTATTGCATTCTTCACTTCTGACTGGTTCTTTTTTATGGTTTCCATGTCCTCTTTTATGCTTGCTATGTCTGTGTTAAACTTCTCACTAAGTTCCTTGAGCATCCTTATAACCAGTGTTTTCAAATCTAACTTTGGTAGGTTGCTTGCCTCCATTTTGTTTAGTTCTTTTTCTGGAGTTTTCTCTTGTTCTTTTATTTGGGATGTATTTCTTTGTTTCCTAATTTTGGCTGCCTCCCTGTGTTTGTTTCTATGTATTAGGTACATCTGCTATGTCTCCCAGCCTTGTCCGGGTGGCTTTATGTAGTAAGTGTCCTGTGGGGCACTCAGACAGTCTCCCTGGTCAACAGCTCCAGTTCCTTGTGTGAATTGTATGTGCTCTCCTTTTATAATGAGCCTTGATTATTACTGGCATGTCAGTGGGTGGGATTAGCCCTCACGTTGATTGGCTGTGAAGTTTGGTCCACAGCTTACGGGCTCCTGTGTGGGGGCCTTACCCCAGTGAGTGGGATTCACCCCAACAGGCTCTGATGCCTGTTGAGACTGCCCTTTGGGTGTGCTGCTTGTGGCACAAATTGGGCAGTGCTCTGCTGTGTTGTGAAGCCAAACTCCAAGTATGTTGTTTCTGGGCCTCTTGGGAGGGATGCTGGTGCAGGCCCACGTCACCCACTGCCTGTGACTGGTGAGGGAGCTACCAGGGACCTGGTAGGAGCCACAAAGTGACCCATGGTTGTTCACTTCCGGTGCTAAAGTTGGATGCATGGGGGAGAGGCTACGCTGTGAACTAAGGACAGCTGCCACCAGTACCGGGCCTGGGGTAGCTCTGCAAAAAGCCAGGACATCCCAAAGCCACTTGCCTGCTCCCTTAAGGTCCAGCCACTGATAAAGCCTGGTACAGTCAGTAGTTGGGTGTGGCAGAGTCACTAGAGTAGGAACAATTATGGTCACTAAGTTAATGTAGACTCTGGTTTGGTGCCAGTGCTGAGCCTAGAATTACTCAACGAAAGTCTCAGAGCACACTGGGGCCAGTCGCAGCCCAGCTGGGGCCCATGGACTCTGACAGTTTTTCAAGAAAGAGCACAATGTGGATGGGCCTGGCTGCTCACTGAGAAAGTGCTTCTAGCATTGGCATAGTTGGGCAGGGTGGGGTCCCAGTGAGTCTGTAGGGCAGAGCACTGAAGCTCACTAGACCAATCACATTCAGATTTAGCCTGTGGGGACGGCTCAACATTCGAAAAATGGTACCCGCCTGCGACTACACAAGAGTCAGACCCCATACAGGGAAAAATGTCGATTGTTCTCTAGTCCTCGCTTCGAAGCCACACACCTCATTCTCTCCCCATATGTCTTCGATGCCCCCCGAGTCACTGTCCCTCCAACAGAGCCCAGGGTGAGTACCTGAGAATGAGAGTCTGTGTGCAGGCCATTTAAGAGGACATCTGGGTTTCCTGCAGCCTTCGGTCCCACCCAGCTGGTCAGAATCCTCACTGTTTTTCACAGCCTGATGTCGTGGGAGTGCCTCTTCCCAGCACCAGTACTCCGGGCTGGGGAGACTGGTGTGGGGGGCCGAGGTCCCTCGCTCCTCCGAGGGGAACCTCTGCGTCTGAGATACCCCTCCTGAGTCTCATCCACCACACAGAAGTTTGGCGCCAACCCGTTCCACATCTCTACCCCTCCTACCAGTCTCGACATGGCTTCTTGTTTATATCCTTAGTTACAAAACTACTGTTCAGCCAGACTTTAGATGGTTCTCCAGGTTGAAAGTTCTATAATTTAGCTGTAATTTTAATGTGTTCATGGAAGGAAGCATGAACAGTCTATATCTACTCTGCCATCTTGGATCTTTCAAAAGGCCCTCTTAAGTAAGGGAACCTACTTGATTTCATGACACTGTTAAGCCCAATGCTTCCAAATCCCATTTGCATAAGCAAGAAAAATTCTTAAACTTCTCCACACAGAGTGAGGTACAAGGTATCACTTGCGTCACGCCAGAAACTCCGTAACAAACTGATTATTATTTGGAGCTCAGATTTGTCCTGGATATTGCCTTGCCCAAAAACCTTTTTATCACATTTCAATTCCAAATGATTCTTCGCCTTCAGTTTATTGTCACTACAAGCATTTGGAGTGTCAGAAGAAAGCCTCATCTCAGTGCTCTCCCAGGACCTTTTCTCAACTCTTTATTAACAATCCAGTCTTTGATGAAAACTTAAATCACTCTTTACCCATCTCATTCCCTTGTAAAAGGTAACTGGCTTGCCATGCTATCCCTATACCTACTGTATAACAAACGTATCAAACAAAAATGAGCTATTCTGGAGATGTGAAATCTAACCACTGAGGGCAACGGATCTACAAAGACAAAACTGAAAAGATCACTTAAGAAAATCTAATTAGTAACTGTTAGCACTCCCCTTTGTTTACTAGTGAAATGTAGATAGCCCCTCAAGCTCAGCCAAAAGGCATTTGGAATTTTATAACAAGTGCCACCTTTTGGTTTGCCCCTGCTAGTAAGCTGTCCTGAATACGTTAGGAGAGGTATACCAGTATACTGTTTAAATATTTATATCCCACGGAGTCATTAACACTTTGTAATGAAATGGAAATGGTATTTCAATGTGTGTCTTTTAATTGTTTTTGTAAAAGTCATGTGAAACAGCTATTCTCCTTAATCAGCTTATCTAACCAGAGTGATATAAAAATAATTATCAACTGTTCATTAAAGTGAAACACAGAATCTCAAAGAGTAACGCTTAATATATACTGGAATTAAAGTTGTTTCCGATGAAAATACAGCTCTTAGTTAAAATAAAAGCACCCAAAAAAGTATATGTTCTTTAATGGAACAATTAACCTCGGTAGATATGCTAGTCTTAAAAAAAAAAAAAAAAAAAAAAAAAAAATTATACATAAAGATTCAAAAGCATAAAAGCCACAATGAGATGAAGTGAAAGAACAAATGCCTGACTTTAGAACAATGGCATGACTATACCACTTAGTAGCCAAAAACCTCAAATAATTTGGTTAAGCCTCTCTGAACTTTTAAAACTTTGTGTAACAACCTATCTCACTAGGTTTCACGAGAGAGCATCTGCTCATTCAACCAATATTTACTGAGCCACTATTATGCTCGAAACCTTAAAACACATCAGTAAACAGAGCAAAGTCCATGTTCAACTTATATTCTATTTGAGGGGGGGAAACGGGACAGTTAAGCATTAAATAGGTAGACAAACGATACCATTTCAGTTGTTGGTAAAACAAAACAAGAAAACAGTGCCTAGAATACAGAGGGTGCTCAAAAATTTCCTTTATTTTTAATGTTGATGTATACTTAGTTCTGTTCAGTGTATCATTATCTCTTTCTTGGTGAATTATAAAAATAAATCTTATATTTACACTCATTTATTCTTGACTCTAAGCAAAGTGAACAACAAAATTAAGGTTGATTCCATCAGAATAAAAATAACCCAATCTTGGATATACAAGTACTTTGCAGCTGTCACAACAGAAGCCTGTGGAAACACACTGCCTAATTCTTAGGAACTGACTCATGATTTCGCCTAACACTCATTGTTCTTCAATGGTCGGAAAACATTGTAGTGTATACTGAATCAGGGAAAGGCATTTTCTCCCCCACCAACTTTCATGTCTTAAGACAGATATTACTTGTGCCAATTCTAATATTTATCAGTGAAATCAGTCTTTGATGACACGATTAGGACTCTATACAAAAAATATGAATATTTAAGCATCTTATGAATAAGATTATGTAACATAAATCTGTGAACCTTTGATTACCTTTTATTAAGTGGGGAGAGCAAATAAATGATTTACCTCTTTAACAAAATTGCAACATTATTTAACTATATACACCAGTGTCCCTTTATTGTAAATGACAACTGTTAGCTAATCATGTAATCAAAAAGCTTCCTTAAAGTAGGAATCAGGGAAGAAAAAGGTCAATAGGTCCACTGAAGGTTTGACTTTGACTTTACATATAAAATCCATGTTTATTCCCTAGGCTTCTGGTACAGTGCCAAGTACTTGTCTCTTAAGTTGAATCTGTCTTTCTTGCCAAATTCAACCCATGTACATATATATCATCTACAATTTCCTGTTTCAATTTCTTCAAAATACAATGAGAAGCTTAAGGTATCTGAGGGCAAAATCCTTCCAATCATGTACACTTCTCTGGCCTACATGTAATACAAAAGCAAATTTTTTTTAGGAATTCACCTGTGTGGAATCTGGCCAAAGCATTCAAAGTTGCTTACACCAAAACAACTCTTTTTTTTTTCAGTCTCATACTTTGCTGAATTATGTAACACATAACTAAATTATATTACAAGTATAATTGATATAACTGGTTTGGTATAAAACACAACCAATTCTTGGTAAGCACACAACTCAACCTGTTTGGAGCAGAAATGGTGGCAGGGAATTTGAATAGTGTGGTATACTACAGGCATTTGTTAATATGTTCTGTAGAGGACTTATGATAAATCCAGTGAGTTGTTTGAGAATTTCTATAAAAATCTGTAAATATTAGGTTACTTAATATTTACAGAAAGTTAAAAAATAAAAAAAGTTATCAAAAGCAAAGAAAAACATTCTTCAAAATGTCAACTCTTGCAAATTCTACACATATTTTTGTTCAAGAAACCACAGACATCTAAAATACTTTTGGAGTTAAAAGTAGCAAGTAAATTTCGATATATTGCAATCTAACTCATTCTTAGTTGATCCTCTCACATTACAACCTTGTCTAACATCCCTTGAAATAACTTTCTAAATTTTGAATTAACAACTAAAGAAGTTGGAAACAACTGATCCAAATACAAAACTATGAGATTACACATCAGTTTTTCGCTAAAAGTATAGTTCCTTCTTTGCATTACTGATAAGAAATCTCTTCATATACTTGATTTCTCCTTTCATTAAATGAACAATACTACAACACCCTTTAGAAGAACTGTACCCAGTCATATTTGTATGACTTTTGGCTCCACTACTACATTATCTCTATCCCAGAACCACCAGTAAACAGGAAGTAAAAATTCATTCATGCTGAGTTGCAAGTAACCTTTGTACAGACTGGTGCGAACCACGTGCGTTTTATTCTTATATACAATATAACTTTAGTATCAATCTTGAGATTCAAGAAAAGGAGTGTGATCAGTAAACTGAAATTGAAGAACCAGAAACTTTAAAACCAAATCTCTACAGAAATTGCCAAAGAAGTCCTTTAAATTAATTTTAACAGTCATTCCCTCAAGTTGAATTTTATTTTTGGAGAGAAACTGGGCAAATTATTCCACAAAGAACCTGTAGCCGCTGAAATTTCAGACAACATACACATACTCTTCAGTGCTCCATGATTTTACTTTGTTTTGACTGTGACTGGTAAAAAGATATACAAGTATACTATGGAAAATTCCTAATCATTACATTGAGTGCTTATGTGAAAATTAATATAAATTACAAAATCTATGACATTTTATAATATGTATGCTATACTCAAAAGCTCCTTTTTAGAAAAGGAGCCATATTAAACTAATGGGCATAACACATTACATTTAATTAAACACCAAGTCCAACCACATAAGCTGTGGTAGAGAAAACAACTAAGTGATTCAAGGCTAAGAGCTAAAGTAAATTTTTAATAACTTAAATAATGCACATGTTAATACATGCATATTTTTCACTTATGCATATTTGCATTGTTGAACAAAAAACTAAGTGCTGAAAGATTTCCAGATTTTAACTGAAATTAAGAGGCATTAACTCCTCAGTGGCCTCACCTCTACTTCATCCACCCAAATGAGTGAATAGTATAAAAAGAAACTTCTAATACCAGTACATTGTAGATATCAATATATATATATATATATATATTTTAACTTAAAAGTTCCTTCTCCTTTCTTTTACATAATTGATGTTCTTAAAACAAAGTTTGATTTCTCACAAATACGACCCTATTTTTTAAACTGACAAGAACTAGTATTAGGGAGAATACAAAGAAATAGGAACACTCATCTGCCCTGAGGAGCTTAAATTGAGAAATTGTTTAAAGGTAACTTTGCATTATCTATCAAAATTTTAAATGCACATAGAAATTTATGTTAAGAAGCAATCAACAAAGGTATAATGTAATACATAAATGGATATTACATAATTTTTAATAACTAAAAATTAAAGTCATTCTAAATGTTTATCAATAAGGGACTGATTTAATTATTACATCAACACAATGGAGTGCATTTTAAATGAGGCAGGAAAATGTTTATGATGTATTAAATGAAAAAGCAGTTAGGACAGTAAACTCATTTGTAAATTCTATAAATAAAAATGTATATGTGCTCATTAAAACTATAAGAATATATATCAAACATGCATAAGGTTTACATAAACTCTCTTCTTTGTATTAAATATTAACTATATGAGCACTTATTGGTTCCCGAAAATAAATAAATTTTATAATCATACAGAACATTTTAACATTTTAAAATGTTTTAACCAAAAATGTAAAAATTTAAAGAATTTTTCCATCTTCTTTTAATATTTCCTAGTCACTAGGAAATCTGATTTTTCTCCTAACACATATCATTTGGTCAAACTTTAAAAGGCATTACATTGAACTTTGCAGGGTTATACAAAATAAAGGTTGTGACACAAAATAATCATGATTATATTCAAAGATGTGACTTTTTTATATTTCTCTCAAATATTTGCTATCTTTAAAACAAAAGAATAGGGTATATTTTAAAAACAAAACTTACATAATTTCTATGGTGATAGGTAAAACTCAGCATCATATTTTTCATTTACATATTCTACAGGTTATAGCAATAACATTTTTTCAATAAGTATAACACTTCATCAACGTATTATCTAAAGATCACCAAATTTAATTTTATTAATGGCTTTATCTTGATTTAGAGCATAAATGTTTCTCCATCTAAACTTGAAGCAAAAATTTTGATACTAAAAAAATTTAGACCAACTATATATTTACATGTATTAACATTTTTAATACTTAAACTTGATTTTCAAAATAAAGATTTATGCTTGCTAGAATTGATACTTGTAAAAATAATTCTACTTTCCTAAAATACTTTTTAAGGGATTGAAAATGAAACATTTTTACTTTACCAAGTTGTTGGTGGTGTTTGTCATAATTACTATGACAGAAATTGATTCCATCTTCCTCATCTATAGTTTTCTCCGATGAAAGCAAACTAAGACATCTCATCTTCAGTAATCTTGGAGAACTTTCCTGAAAACCATCTCTAGTATCCCAAACCACATCTCCAGAAAGAATGGGAGGAACAACTCTCTTTAAAAAATCCATTTTAAGGTTCTACATTACTAGACCTACGAGCACACAGAAAAGTGCTTGTACCAATTTCCTTGATGAGAAGATAAGGTACACTATTTATGTCAAAGAGCAAAGAAACGTCATGTGAGTTGAGGTGGTGCTAAACACCAGTAGGTCAAGTGCCAGCTGTTCTGAAGCTGATTTTCAGAACATTTGCTGTTCATACTGATAACAAACCAAACAGCTATCAACAATGAAATGGCACTTTACTTGTACATCTACAATGGGTGTTAACAGCAATATTGAGACCATAAAATGTTTAGCATTCATCTAGTTTAACATTTAGACTTTGAAAACTTACACTGTGATAATGTTAAGACAAATTTAATTTGGTCTGAGGTGTGTCATCCTTTTAAATAAACTTACAGCTGAAGTGAGAAACAGTAACTTGTAGTAAAAAGATAATTCCTAATTCTAAAAATTCACTAATGGACCTCAGGAACATCAAGTTTCATGGGACATGAAAGGAAACTTTAAAACTTTACATTGTATTATGAACATTCCAATGTGTCCAATGTCCAATGAATACAATCAACTGTAATTATCAATAGCAGCAACTGAATCCTTGGCATAAATTACAAGAAAAAAGTGGTAATTTAAAATAATTTGGATCTAAGAATATAAAGTATAAATATTTAATTCACTAAACCCAGTAATCAATCTTACACAATTTGTTTCCAAATAACTGGGCATTACACTAAATATTTTTAAATAGCAGAAGTAGCTGATCCTACTGCCTTAATGTAATCCAGAAGCATGACAAAATATCCCAGTGGAAGATGCCTACATAAGACTTTGAAAACTGAAATTAATATCTTCTTTTTTCCCTTCTTTTGCCTGCCCTCTGGTGGGGATATTAAGTGAGCAAGAAGGAAATGAAAAACCAAAGAACAGATAAGGCGTAAACTCCCTAAGCAATCAAATTTATAACTTTGAGGATATACATTTGATAATAATTTAAAAATCTGATTTTCACTTAGTGAAACAGAAGCACAACCTCATTCTTCTAAGACTCAACATGAAGAAAATGATTTATATGTTTTAAAAGATAAAGCATAAAATTGTCTATGTAGATATCAGGAAAAACTGTTCTAATGTAAAAACAAATTTCTGGTTCTGAATTACTGCGTTTTTAATCCTCGTTTTTCTGCCACATTGATTATATAAAGTTAACTATTTTTTATTTCATTATTTAAAAGACATTAATTGAGGGTCCTCTACATGTAACACGTTTATATAGTATTAAGGCTCAGGGAAAATTTAGAGGATTTATTAATGTAAATCCTGTCTCAAGGAATCCTAAGGTGAAAAGCAGGGAAGAAACAAGGAAGTCAAGTACAGGACTAATATTTCTTTCCTTAAAGCAGGAATGTACTGACTAGGAAAACAGCTTAACTTTAAAAAAAAATGCTTCTAAGAAGTAGATTCTCTCTCTAAAGCTTTGAACATGAAAAGCTATAAATTCACATCTGAGCAGCCTATTCCCCACACACAGAAGAAACAACCGGTTAGAACCATAATCCATATGCCTCAACAGCCTAGAAATTATCACTGTGTCTTCCAGGCTTTGCTGGGTTTTTTTTCCTCTTTATGGATAAGATCTCATGTTCTTTAAAACTTATGTTTTCAGTTTTCCTCAGATTCCTTTGCAGGTCTTCCTTATCTGTGGAGCCCAGCAACATAATGGTACCCAGCACATGCTGCTTGTACAGGGCAAGTTACATTCGTGTCCGTTCATGATGTACAAGCCACCACCTGTGTCACTATCAACCCCACCGTTCTGACTGCACTTTCAACTGGGGAAACGAAGGGCAAGGATATTATTAGGTGTTATTGAAGAGACCACAAGATTTTTCTCAGATTTCCTTCATTCAATAAGTATTTGCTGAGCAACTACGATACTGGCCCATGAAAGATGCACAGGCATTGAAGAGATGGGTCTATCTGCAGAAGCTTACTATTTATGTAGGGAAAGAAACTCTCACAACTACCAGATTCCCTGAAGGGTTGGCTAAGGCTTTGCTGAGCCTGCATTGCAGTTCAATTTCCTCTGCCCAACCTGCTTCTACACCACCTCTCTTATTAGACGTTGATCCCCAAAAAAACAACCTGGCAGCAGATTCCTTTTCAGCATCAGCTTCCAGAGGACCCACCCTGAGAATACAGCAAGGAGAAAGCATGGCATTCCTGTGACAAAACTGTATGCATTCCTAGTTGAATCTCCGAAGAGGAAATGCCATAGAGCCTGTTTGCATGATGATATTTCTATGATCTTTGGTTGATTATCACAACTTTGAACTCCTGGTATAATAGTCTCAGAATTAAGAAATTATAATAGAAGCTAGTGGCTCAATAAAAGATTCAAAAACCTTTATAGACCTCACAGTCACTATTCAACCTTTAAAATATTTGTTATAATCTTACCGTAGAACTCAAGACAGTAATTTCTTGGTGGTAACTTGGATCATCTAATCCTGACTGTGGGACTCTTGAGCAGTTTTGTGAATTAAACATTTAGGTGTTAATCATCCAAGATTCAAATAAATGGCTTCGTCTCTGAAGAAAAACAAAATACAAAATTCACATGTTAGATATGTTTATAATAAGCACATTTGTGTGCTACTCATATCCATCATTCTTCTGAGTATTACATAGCAGTATCACCTACTGCTGCAGTTATTGTCTTTTTATAATGTAGCATTACATTTCTCCTGAATTTTTATTATGAAAAATTTCAAAATAATGCAAAATTGAGAGTAGTATCATGAACCCACCATTATTAACTCATAGCAAATCATGTTTCATTTATATATCTACCTACCCCCAACTCCTATCTCACTACTCTGGATTATTCTGAAGCAAATTCCTGACCTTATACCTTATACTTCATTTGTAGATAATTCTGTATGCATCTCTCTAAGACATAGATTTGCTTTTTAAACATAAGCCAATATCATTATAATGTCTACTATAAATTAATAAATTCTTTATAACATCAACTACCAATCAGTGCTCAAATTTCCCCAACTATATCATGTGTTTTTTTAAACAGTTTGTTCTAAATCCAGATCTAAACAAAATCCATATAGGCAATTGTTACTAAGTCTTTTAAATCCCTTCTAATCAACAAGTTTCCCCTTCCTTTCTCTTCTTTGCATTGACAAGTAATGCTTTTATTAGCCAATGATTGAATCAATACTTCAATAACTTAATTATTCAATAATACATTGAATACATTTTTATGTTATTTACTAAAATAAACAGATTTGAAAAATCATTCATCTGGCCACTAGGCCTAATATTTATCCCACCTACAGATAATGTTTGGGATACATATTTTTCAAAGTCCAATTACAATATCTGTGAGAGGGTCATGGATTGGGAACCACTGTACCATATCTGTAACAATTTGATGGTTACTAAGAATGAAACCAATGACCACAGGGAGTTATCCTTTGACCATACATAAGGTCTCACACATGTAATTGTGCACATCCCATGCTTTTATTACCATTAAAGATGTTGGCATTTTTCAATAGCTAAATAGGCCACATTTTAAATCTAGCATTGAACTCAAATTAACTTCCTTTTAAATCATAACTGGTGTCTTAATTTTTTTGCTACTTAATGAATTGAATCCTCAATCCAACAGAAAGAACTGACTACTCTCTAAAATATTAATTTTGTACTTAAACTTCTTAATTTGAAATTCCTTTAGCCAAGTTTGAAAATATGATCTTCCATTTACTCACAGGCACAATCAACTAAATCGTGACTAAAATCAAATCTTTGAAAACAAAGAACTGGTATATATGAATAAAATACTAATTCATATGCACTTGTTTTTAATATCATTCAGACTTACTGGAATTTTTATTGGCACACCATATGTTTCTAAATCTACTAACAACATATCTAAAATTCTGTCATAATTCTTGATACTTTATTTTTGTTGTTGGTTCATGGACTCATTTCTCCCTCAAAGGAAATAAAGCTTATGTGACAAAAAGCATATTATTTCTGTCGAGTACGGTCATGCACTGGTCTATACTTAATGAAATTTAAACTACTTTTCACTTTATCTTCTAGGACAAATTACAAAACCAGTTACTACTGGACTATGAAGCAATTTTAGGATACTGCAACATGTTCATCTAGGATTGATTTCTACCGCGATGTCTAGGTCTTTTGTTTTGCTTCACTTTTGAATAAACTTCTGTTCAGATATAGCAAAAACTAATGCCATGTTTTTTATGTTTTCTCTTCCTGTAACCACACAGTCAGAGCACTGTATCATTTTAAGACTTCCCAATGTTTGTCTAGAATTTTCAATACCTCTTTAGTAGAAGATGCACAACCTTTCTATTTTCAACTTCCATTTTCGATAAAATAAACATATGTCTTTGGTTATCCTGGAAAAAAGTTGGTTTACACTTCTCTGACTTTCTTTATAGGTTACAATCATTTTTAGCAGGGATGGTTTTTGTCTTGATTTGGGGTTGGGGGGTTGCATGTTAACAGCTTTTCATCTTGTCTCCATATATATTATTTAACATGGAACCCATCTTTATTTTCATTCCACTTGATTAATTTGGAGAATATTCTATCTACAGGAAGAATCATTTTTATTACTAACTTTATACTACTACTTTTGAGATGGTCACTGTAGAGAGATTAGGTAAACGTGGTCATGGTATATACATAATCAATGCTGTTGCTTCTTATTTTTAAAAGAAAAAAAGTCATATGAACAAGAGTGGTGTGAGGTCAGTTGGTATTTGACGACACTGAAGTCTATAAATAGCCAAATAGCACAAACTTTGAGGGGACAAGGCTTTAAACCTGAAATAAGAATAATGATCTAGAAGCTTCCATGTGCAATAAAGAAAGAGAACAGTGGCCCAGCTCTGGCACTTGGGAAGATCTCAGGTCAAATGAGGTCCTCCAAGGACAGCTTTGCTTCACTTCCGTCCAGAAAGTAAAAGAGAAAGTTGAACGGGTGTTCAGGTAACACATTAACCTCATTTCCTTTCTGAACAGAATTACTAGAAAAATAAAAGAACAGAAATGCCACAAAATTAACGTATCTTCATTATAATAAGATACGTGATGCATATGGCTCTGATAATACATTGATACAGAAAATAATCTCAAGCAAATAAAGCAAAAATGAATCTTGGTGATGTTCATAATTTGAAAAGGAGAACAAGGAAAGTATGGTACCTCACACAAGGTAGATTTGAGTTCAACAAAAAGAATAACAACTTAATTATTGCATAATTAATGAAAAGACTCTTTCATAAAGAAATGAAGTCCCTGCTCACTGAGTTTTTAGGCAAAAATTGTTGTAAATGCTATAGAAAGGGTTAGCCCCCCCGGGGAAAAGATTATGTTAAATTACTTCAAAGATCCCAACTATAAATCAATCTAAAGATCAAAACTCTAAATTTAATTTACAATGTCTTTTATACTTATACTTGAACCCTAAAATGTGTGGTAGCCTAGAAATGCATTATTTCAACTAAAGAAAGAAACCATGTGACAAGACATGGAATTTATGGGGGCAAATTCCTATCCATCTATTAAAATTATTCTGGGTATCTTGCAAGGTCTCTTAAAATGATGCAAGAGGACAAAATGATGGATGAAATGGTTTTAAATAAATTTAGAACAATCATAGCTTCTATTCATAACAGCAAAATAATTATGGGAAACATAAAATGTAGTAATTTTTGTAATCTGCCAAATATTATATAAAATATAAAAAATTTGCTCACAAATAATGAACTACAGGTAGCACACAATTATTTGAATACCTTTTCTGTCTGACTGGTAAAAATCATTAATATGAAGAACTTACAGTCATCCTTTAATTAAAAACAAAATTGATGACTCAAAATCAATGCTGGTTCTATCACACTTCAATTTTTAGAAATTCACTTTTTCTCTTATTTTAGAAATGTTATAGTTTTACAATTTTTAAAATGGACTTGCATTTTAACTTTCTCTCTGTTGTTCTTTTTCACCTTCTCCCAAATTTCAATTTTAAAGAATACAGAAACTCATTATGCTGGCTAATGTAATCACAGATTACACTATTATCGCCTGCTGAAAATGCTGTATAACGGTACTGGGCTAGAATAACTGGGCTTCACTACAAAAACCTAAATCTCTTGCTGATAAAGCAATGTTCTCTGATGGTAAATTTGTCAACATTTTGTTGACTTTACATTTTTTTAGCCAGAATAACAGTTACTGTCGTACCATGTGATTTGATGAAAACAACTGGCAAAATTTTTCATTAACAAATTTAAGAGGAAGTTTTCCATAAAGATTTCCTTCATTGAATCAAATGAAAACAGCGTCAGAGTACATTTTCAAATATAGTGATGAATAACTATGTATGGTTTAAAATAATTTTCCTATTACATTTTCATGATGACACAGAAAACATAAAGGAATTCAACCACAAATTTATCATACAAATGTTCTACCTGTTCATGTAAACTTAAACACCAAGAGACAAATTTTGGACAAATGTAGCAGCTGACCTGTAAGACATCAATCTCACTTAATCTGGAATGTACTCCCATTGCTAACTTCTAAAAATTCATTACTATTAACTATGCCACACACAGATTTACAGAAATCAAACGTTCAACAAATATATATTCAGCAGAATTATGTGCTAGGAACCAGGGACAGAGGAGTGAACAAACCAGACAGAAATCCCTACCCTTGGGGAGCCTGCATCCTGTTCTAGAAGAACCTTGAGCTTCTTGTCATTCCTTTAAAAATTTGAAAAAGGCGCTAGAGGGTTCTTCCAAATGTACATACACCTAATTTTGCAAGGTTTGAACCTTTTTAATCCAACTATTAATTATGGATTAAGAGCCCATCAAGTCCTCCTCCTGTTTATTTTCCATCTCTACCGTTTACAGTAGCTTCACAGTTTTACTACTCATAGTAAAAAGAAGTATTTTTTCCATTAAAATACGTATGGCCTTCAAATTTCAATAAAGTGTTTTCTACTTATTCCATGTGTACCTCTCACAAATTTCTTAACGGTCAGATTATCCTTTATCAATCTTGGTCTTCCCAGAAAACCTGATCCTAACCTCTTCGATAGCTTCATAGGGAAATTTTCTGATTTCATTAATTATTCTCTGGACCCCCTTAATTTAAAATCCTCCTCTCCCTGCCCAAATCTTCATTAAAAGTCTTTGTAGAAGTCACCTAAAGACCTTCTGGGGGAAAAAAATATGCTCAAGAGAAACCACAATAAAACCTAATCACTTAACAGAAACCGTCGATTGATTAACTAAAAATTTTCTGTTCTGGCTTGTTACAAAATGAGAGTTACCCTTAGAAAACAAAATTTTTGTTAAATGCAACATTAAAACACTTTCTAGGGCTATCCCAGTCTCCAATCAATGTGTTACACCTTTTATGGTCATTGCAGCACTATTTACAATAGCCAAAATATGGAACCAACCTAAGCGTCCATCCATAGATGAATGGATAAAGATGATGTGGTACATATATACAATGAAACATTACTCAGGCATAAAAAAAAAGAATGAAATCTTGCCATTTGCAACAATATGGACAGACCTACAGGGCATTATGCTATGTGAAATAAGTCAGACAGAGAAAGACAAATACCATATGATTTCACTTACATGTGGAATTAAAAAAACAATAATAATAAATGAACAAAAAAAACAGAAATAACCTCAAAGATACAGAGAACATTTTGATGGTTGCCCAATGGGAGGAAGACTGGGGTGATGGGTGAACCGGGGAAGGGATTAAGATGTACAAATTGGTAGTTACACAACAGTCATGGAATGTACGATATCGCATAGGGAATGTAGTCAATAATATTGTAATAACTATGTATGGTGTCAGATGGGCACAAGATTTATCAGGGTGATCACTTTATAAGTTATATAAATGTCTAATCACTATGTTGTACACTTGAAACTAATCTAATACTGTATGTCAACTATAATTTAAAATTTTTTAAATGTGTGTGATACCTTTTCTAGCTGTAATTTTTAAATTATGCAATGGAAATTGCGCTACCTAATTACGACCCTGAGGTTATAAAACCAAACATCAAAGAAAATTCATGCATATCTGATATGTATACTTTGTATGTTTTCATAAAACAATTTGCAATGAAAAGATTCTGAGCTAATTCAAATTTTAAGTTAATTAGAAAAATGAAGAAGTAGCTGCTCAAGGTCACTGAGCAAGTAAAGCCACAATTTAATCTTCAAAGTATGTATCTCCTCTCTTTTTCTCTGTGTTTACTGTCTCCAGCAAGCTTTTAGAAAAGCTTGATTTTTATAAGAGCAACTATGAAAGCACAAATTCCCATTGATGTTTAGATGACCTATTTCTCCTGAATTTAGAGCCCCAAAACAACTTCTCTAAATTTAAGGAGGAATGATCGTTTGTCACCTGCCATCTCACAACTTGTATCAAGTCTTTAAAATGTTTATGTTCTTTGACCCAATAATCCCACTTCTATGAGCTTTTTCTAGAGAGATAACCAGGAATGCACACACTGATTTATTTACAAAGATGTTCACTGTACCATTATTCCTATGAGCACAATGCTGCAGGGGAGGCACAGAACAAAAACAAAGGACCAGTTTTAAAAAAAATCACGGTATGTTCAGAAGATGAAATGTTATCCATCAATGAAGAAATATTTTTACTAATATGTCACAATATTCACCATATACTTTAGGAAGTAGAAAAACAAAATAATATTTGTAGTATCTCAGAGGTAAAACTACATTTAGAAGCAAAGAACAAACTTAAAAGGAGAGACACAAATTGTCAAAGTATTCGATCTCTCTATGCCTCCATTTCCTCATCTATAAAATAAGGATTACAAAACTTCTCGGGGTTACTATGAGAATTAAGCGTAAAAGATGAAATGAAGCATGCTTAAATAGTGCTTGACAAGTAGTAAGTGCTCAGTAAATGTTTAGTATTATTAACTTACGTCACATACACTGATAGACAAATTTGCAACACTTCAAAGAAAAAAAAGAACCAAAAAATAAACAGCATTCATAATTCAAAACCTAGAGATAGCCACAGTTACTCATGTTGATATCTGGGTTAATTTCTTTCAGGTATTTTAAAATGCATTAAATGTTCTATAAAATTGGTGTATTATATCATTTCTAGTGGTTACAAAATACTACAATGTTTTATAAGTATATTGTGTGTATTTACTCATTCAACCATTATTGAAATTAGGTTCAATGCTCCACTGCTATAAATATGGCAGTGAGTATCTTGATTGACATTCTTTGTACACAGCTCTCATTTATTTCCCCTAAAGAAAAAGTCTAGAAACAGAATTTCTATCTCAAATGGTATAAAATGCCTTGGCTTTATTCCCCTACTGACCTGCATGGAATACTAGGTATTCAAAAATGCCAGTTTTGGGGCGGCCGGATGGCTCGGTTGGTTAGAGCGCAAGCTCTGAGCAGCCACATTGCCGGTTCGATTCCCACATGAGCCAGTGAGCTGCACCCTCCACAACTAGACTGAAGACAACAAGCTGCCAGAGTGGTGGCCAGATGGCTCAGTTGGTTAGAATACGAGCTCTCAACAGTACGGTTGCCGGTTCAATTCCCGCATTGGATGGTGGGCTGTGCCCCCTGCAACTAAAGGTTGAAAACGGCGAATGGACTTGGAGCTGAGCTGTGCCCTCCACAACTAGACTGAAGGACAATGACTTGGAGCTGATGGGCCCTGGAGAAACACACTGTTCCCCATGATTCCCCAATAAAAACAAAACAAAAAGCCAGTTTGCTCCCTTTTCTCCACAGCCACTTAAAAGCTATTAATTGACTTTTTCATTGTAACCGTTTTTTTGTGTGTTTTTTGGTACAAGTGCTTATCAGGTATTTCTCCTTTTCCATTAGTTCCATTTAAAGGATCTCACTTTTCCTTTATATCATTCTAACATCCCCAAAACAATTCCAGTATTCATAACGTCAGTACAGTCCTCAAAACAGTTCTTAAGATTCTACTTTATGTGTCTAGAAATGGAAGTCCTGTCTTTCAGAAATATATCCTGAAATATGTACAGATGATGTTTTATGACAGAGGAATTACACCAAAATAATTGTGAATTGGGAACAGGGAGAGGAAAAGGTAACAACGAGCTGATAAATGCTGAAGCTAAGGAATGGGCACATGAACATTCACTCCACTATTCTGTTTAAATACCTTTTAAACTATCTTTGGTGGAGGCAATTGGGTTGTTTTAATCTTTAAAAGAAGATATAATTATTAAAATAGATAAAACAGTCATGTTTTAGCTTCTACCATAAGTCTTACAGAACAATAATTCAATGATTATGTTAAAAAAAAAAAAAAAATAAGACCAAACTATGTAAGCCAAATTCAAAAGCGAAGTAAACAACTACAGTATTTAGAATCTCTCAATTACACTTGCCAGGAATTCCCACAGATAAAAACAACATACTACAATGCCTTTTTCCAAACCATGGCTTCAGCATACCATGCTGAGTCTCCAAAACAATATTAGTATTTATATTGTGTACTACAAGAATACAATTATGCCTCTGTATGGGCCCACATGAATATTTGATAAGTAGTTTTATTATGTACTAGTATTAAATAATCCAAATTCTCTTGGTGCTTAAATCACATCTTGGTACCAAGTTAGGCACATCGTAAACAATACTTACAGATTAACAGTTAGATCCATCAAAGTGTTTATTTGTACCCAGGGGCATGCAAGCAAGATCAGTGAAATGAAAAAACTACCTTGCTGTGCATCTTTTATTAAGATGGATTGTGGGAAAATATCACCTTGTATATTTCTCCCTGTGTAGAAAACACATCACCTTGGAGTCAGGGCATGATAAGGAGAGCTTAGCAAAAAGAGTAAGTAACATATGTAGAGATAAGGTGATCAATGGCTGCTCCCCAGGTTGAAAACAAGGGTGAAATGGGCACATTAGAGACATGTTTTCCAAACAATTCACTGCAGTTAAAAAAAGAAAAAACAGAAACATTTTATATAAATGTACTTATGATACATTTTATATAACAACCCACTATATACATGCAGCCACATGATTGATTGGAAATAATCTGCAATACACTTTGACAATTTCCAAACTACTTTTTTTTCAACAAAGTTTTATGTTCAACTCAGTACCCACTAAGATAATTTCTTGACTTCACAATTTTAAATCCCTGGATTGAAAAATTGGCCCGGAGAAAAAACCAAGTTTGCATCTCCTCCTGCTTACCAAACAAAGAATATGGAAGAGAGTACCTGAAAGCTACACTTTCATGCCACCTAATCATCTGCCTGCTTGAATTCCTCTCTCCCCTGCACAGAAAATGACAGTATTACATACCTGGGAGCATGGGGAGCGGGGCACAGGAGGCACTGAAGTGGGTAGGAATCAAAGGACTGCTGCTTAGACACAGACACAGACACACACACACACACAGACACACACACACACACACACACACACCGCTAAGAGAAGATAATGTCTTAAATTTCTTCCTGTTCTAAAATTCTGTGTTGCTGCTCTAGGATTTATGAGTCCCTGAAGGGTAAGAAAAGATGTAATGACAACTCCCACAGTACCTAGCAAACTGGCTTTCATAAAAATACTAAAGCACTAAAGATTAAGCTCAATTAATACTATGCAAACTAAGCACAAATGTAAAGGTTTGTCATTTAAATGTTTTCCATACACTAGTAAATGAAAAAGCAATGCTATTGTATATTATTTAAAAACTCATAAGCATAAAAATGTTAAAACATATATAGTGTATATATATGTATGTGCATGTGTAATATATATATGTATCACAGAACAAATACAATTCACTGTAAAATTAATAGAAAATTCAGAACCAAATTAAACTAACTTTTAATTTCAATACCTTTTTTTCTCTGCCTGCTTAATGGTATTATCATCAATGAGAAAGGAAATAAGCAAAACATGGGCCCAGTATAAAAGGAAAATAACCATGGAGGACTGGACAATATGAAACTTTCAGAACTCAACCATGATTTATAGTACTCTAAAGTCCACCAGTTCTTGGCTCAAAAGACCTCCTCTGCTTTTATCTTAGAGAGAATAGTTTTCCCCAAAAGAAAAATCTTTTAATGATATAAATGTTTTTCCCTATTTATATTAATGTTCAGTAAACTATTATGGTTTAACTGAGGTGGGGGGAAGGTAAGAAAAAGGAGTCTACATACCGTGTTTCCTGAAAATAAGACCTAGCCGGACAATCAGCTCTAATGCGTCTTTTGGAACAAAAATTAATATAAGACCCGGTCTTATTTTTCTATAAGACCGGGTCATATAATATAATATAATAAATATAATATAATAAATATAATATAATACCGAGTCTTATATTAATTTTTGCTCCAAAAGACGCATTAGAGCTGATTGTCCGGCTAGGTCTTATTTTCAGAGAAACTGGGTAAAAGACTTCCAATTTTAAGTCACAATAAAACCATTTATAAATAAGGACAATAAGATCAATCCTTATACCTTTATATAAAATTATAAAATGCCATATCATGCATTAAAAGACACCTTTCTCAGGACAATCTGAAAATTATAACAACTCTCACTTTCTTTCCATAAGTTTTACCTAAAAATTTCCATTACTTTGAGGTTTTGAATACAATTATTTGGGGGAAAAAATCTAGATTTTACCAAAATCAATATAATTTCTGATTTTTTAAATGAGGAAAATGTTTACAAATGTTTTGGTTACTTAAAAGAATATTGTATTTTAATGATCCAATTCCAAATTTCCAGTTCTGGTTAACATTTCTCACCTTTTCTTGAATTTCTACATTTTAATTCCTACTAACTAAAATTAAACATACCTTTAAAAAGTTTCATGGAGAAGGACGTCAATTGTTCTTTGAAAGAAATAAAGGAAATAAAGGGAATTGCATTGGCAGAGGAAAGAAATAAGAATGGGAATGATGGGTGGTACAGGAGACAGGATGGGATTGGCCTCTCCAGGGGCTTCTCATTAAAGAATTGTTAGAGATAATGTCAGATGTCATTGGGGGCAGTTACTGTGGAGGTGTTTCTACAAACCACAGGGAGGCGTGCAGTAACACGGACTGAAAGTCAACCCTGAGCTCCCAAAATCTGCACTAAACTGACACTTACACAGACACAACTGTCACCATCCAAGTGCTTACAGACCAGTTGGAAGAGACATGTGTGATGTCACATTTTAGGTGCTCTAGGAGAAGTTATTTTCAAGCTACAATGAGGAAAAAGGAGGACAGTTACAAATTTAAGTGGAGGAGGGGACAGGAAAGATTTCACCAAGGAAGTGGTACCCAATGCCTCCGTTGCCAGAAGAGAAACTGGGGCAACAAACTACAACACTTTGCTCTCTTTGTGGAGCTGGATAACTGTTGATAGCAGTGTTTAAGTAATATATTAAGGTTTAATAAACATAACTGTTTCACAGTAGTCCTCCGAGCCATAACTTCCCAATGTGACAGGATCCAAAGTTGGGTGCCATCCCATACCCTCTTAGTTACACAACAGTGCCTGGCTTTATCCCCAAAATGGTTATCTTAGGATTGCCTCCTCCCCATGTTTACGAAAGAAAAGTATTGTGTCGGCTAAGTTTTACATTGATTGAGAGTTCCTCTCACTGTAGAAATTTATAAAGACTAAGAAGCAATTTATTCAAACCAACACCCTCTGTACAGGAAATAACACATTTTGAAGTTAGTAACAAAACATTCCAAATCAGTTTGGTCACTATAGATGGCCATATAGAACAAAAACATGCAACAAAGCTTAATCCTTCACATTCCAGGACATATAGTAACTCTAAAAGGACTTACACACAAAAGTCAAAAAGCCTCACCCCATCCCACTAACAGGCTTTATTCTTCACAGTGGCTAAGTCAGTCTAAACAAATTACAAATATAGGAGGGTTCACTGTACCCTAAAAATGATGCCCTAGAAAGCCAAATTAATTAAGTACCCAATAATAATAACAATAACAACCATTAATTAATGAAGATCTACTACATGTGAGAAGCTAGGTTAGGTGCTTCACACCCATTAACTTCATTTTAACCCAAACAAACCCATCATTTCTGTAAATGTTCAATGTTGCAGCTGTAGAAACTGACAAAGCCAGTAAATGAGCTGAGAAATACTGCACATCTGGATTCTTTTATATTTTAAAAGAATAAGCTGTTATATGGAGGTTTATGAGATAAAGTTCTCTAATTAAAATGCAATTATCATTTCAATATGCTTTTTTATTGAGTCTGAACCTCAGAACAAAAGCTAGAGATCTGTCAAATAGGATAATTAAACATAACCAACACAATTTATCTCAAATATTTCAAGAAGAAAGAATAAATCTGCTTTGCTAAAGGTAAAAAAAAAAAAAAAAAACAAGCAAACAAAAAAAAAACCAGGTAGGGAAAGACGTAATCATATTATGGCCGACAAAGCACAGAGATGCTTATGAGTATTTTAAGACTAAACTCGATCATCTCCCATTACTGTCTTACTATTAATTTAAAAGTTCAAGAACAACTATATAAAGGAAAATGACATTCCCCCGTTCAGTTAAAATTCTTAAAACATACTCTAACCTAAAATGTTTCCCAAAGATGGATGCTCAGTTTAAACACAGTGAAAACTCAATCAGCTGCAAAATTCTGTCAGCAGTTTCTAACATTATAGGGAAAAACCTGACAAAGTATCCACAAGTTACCAATTGCCATAACTATGGTTTAAAATGAAACTTCCCTCCATTCCACTTAAATCATCCCTTTTCTCCAGGACCCCTGCAGGCCTCCTTTCCTTTATTCCTGCTCTATGTGGACAGACTATTTGGTCCCTGGCTTAGTTTAGTGGAGTGCAGGGTCACTGGAATAATCCCTTTTGAATGTTGTCTCTGGACCAACTTCACAATTTAAGTTATGCTCCTCTTGTTAAGAATTTTAATAGACATTCAAACCATAATAAGGCTAGATGTAAATGCTAACTGTAAGATTTATCAGAATAAAGCAAAAAGGAAAAACAAACTAAGCTTTCTAGAAACCTAACACCAGGTACAGTATAATAGATAAAAACTGATAAAATCCTACTACCTTCACCGAGTCCAACTGCATATCAAGCAGGTAGTGAACAATGAATAAGACATAACGTTAGGTTACAACCTGAAGGAATCAGCAGTGTGGTATGATATCCTGCTCTAGGATCACCTGTCCTAAACTGTCCTAAAAGGAGAGTGTTGTTGCAAGTTCCAATATGGACAAATGGAGTTATTTCCAAACAACACACGCTGATCATTTAATACATCAGGCTTCTGAATTAACGCTGTGATTATACTTGAAGGTGTAATATACTCATGTAGGATTTGAAATGCGAGAGGAAATAAGATGTGGAAAGTGCAAAGTGAGGAATTGAGTCATTTCTGCCACTTCATCAGTTTTTTTTCACCCGCACTACTAGTTACATAAATCCTATATGGAATGCAATATTTCACTTATGACAATTTTCTCTTTTAAGACTTTCATAAACCTGTCAAACCATGAGCCACATGAACCATTTTTTGTTTTACAGATTCTCAGTTTTAAAAGTAAAAACTTTCATCACTCCAAACTAAACGCATTTTGATTGAAGATCACAGTACCAAACGATTATTTGATTATTACTTGTAAGCACCCGCCCTAGTTAATGTTTCAAAGTAATTAAAAAAAAATCATATCCCAGAAACTAAACTTAATGTCCTAATTTAATCTAAAGTGAACTCATGTAAAATTTCCTTTAAGATCGTTTTACCTTAAAATAATACAACCAAAATATTTCTCATTAGTTAATATTGCTAAAACACCAAAAATCTGAAATGTGACTTTGGGAAATTTATTTTTATAAATAGGTTTAAAAGGTTTAATCCCTACTGGATTTCCAATAACAAAAATAAATCCCATTAAGTATGAAACCAAAATTATTACAATCTGTCAACCCTTTTATTGCATCAATATGTGTTAGAAGACAAAAAGTCATTTAATCCAAGAGGAGATCCAAAGAGACTAAAAGTTAGATTAATATCTGAATAGTCAAATGTAAAACAAATCTGAATAAATCCATTCCCATTATAATTTCAGAGAAATGACCTCACAGACAAGGCAGCATAATGCATGTAGTACAGTTACACCACACTAAACTATATTAACTTAGGCAGAGTGATTTAGCCTCATTTATAAGAAGAAAGGGAGAGAGAGGAGGAGGGAGGAATAAGAGAGGGAGATAGGAAAACCTGTTAATAAAAAAAAAGATGGAGTGCATATTATCATTTTGCAAGTTTGTAGGCAGTAAATGATAGTAGCCTTCTTTACATACACACACACACACACACACACACACACGCATACACACACAATAAACATGTTGTCTGACCCCAACATACAAACAAAATCTTATATGAGAATCAAGTGTATTAATCTTTCTCAACATGCAGACTACTGCAAGATAATAGACTAAACTCCAAGATGCAGACTAACCTAGCAAGATACCTGGTAACAAATTAGCCAAGTGGACAATTAGTCCACAAGACACCTCAGGTAAAAGCAGAAGTACACTTACATATTCATGATTTTATTGGCCATTCTCCACCACCATAAAAATTGAATATTTAATGCTGTAAATATTCCATTACCCACCTGGAAGTCATAACAACTTTAGACTATTGCCATATAAACATATTTTTGTCAAACTACTATTGTAGAGTGTTAAGTATTATTCGAGGCTCATTGAACTGCAGACTGTTTCAAAATGCAAGTAAGACTTCCCTATCTCTAAATGAGGTCAACCCCTAAAGGTTCAATACAAGATATTTGTAAAATTAAACTTGAGACTTGTCTCTCTTACAAGAGATTTCAATGAATGCTCCACCACATGGAATGCTCCCTAACTGCATACAATTCAACAAATATTTATTGTATTGTTATTAGTTACAATAATGAAAAATACACAATTCTTTGTACTCCAAATAAATAGATGAATATTTCTAACACGACAGACTGTGATCAATCTTAGAACTGACATATCATAAAGGAAAATAGAGTATGTGGGTTAAAAATCAACCTGGTCGAGGGGATTTAAGAATTAGAGAAACAGGATTTGAGTGGAGCCTTTAGGAAAAAAAAAGAGGGGAGGTAGGATTCTGGAGGCAAAGATGTCATGACAGAAGATGAAAATGAGCTAAAGAAAAGAGGAGAAAAGAATCAAGTCTGGTTGCCTAAGTGATAGTAGTCTCAGAAAAGCAGACCATGAAGTTTAAAGAAAATGATAAAGCCTTCAATTGCAGGTAGGCTTTCAGTTTTCCACAATGAGGGAGTGTATTTATTAGTCAGGGTTCAGAGACTGTAGAGAAATGGAACCAATAGGATATATATAGATACATAAGAGGAGATTTATTATGGGAATTGGCAAACACAATTATGGAGGCTGAGAAGTCCCACGATACGCCATCTGCGAGCTGAAAAACCACAAAAGCCAGTGCTGTAATTCAGTACGAGTCAAAGGCCTAAGAAGCAAGTGAGCCAGTGGTGTGGCTCTCAGTCTGAGGCCACGGCGGGTGGAGGGGTACTGCTGTTGTTAAGTCCAAAGACGCAAAACTAGGAGCTCAAATGTTTGAGGGCAGGAGAAGATGGAGGTCCCGGCTCAAGGAGACAGAGCGAGCAAATTCGTCTTCTGCTTTTTTGTTCTATTTCTATCCTCAAGGATTGGATGATGTCCACCCACAGTGATAAAGGCGGATCTTCTTAGTCTGCTGGTAATTCAAATGCTAATCTCCTCTACAAATACCCTCACAGACACACCAGGAAATAACGTTTTACCAGCTCTCTGGACAACCTGTAGCCCAGTCAAGTTGACACATAAAAGTAACCATCACAGGGAGCCCCCCTGAGTTTTTGAGAAAGGAAGTGATATGAACAGACCTGTGATTACTAAAAGTTATCTTTGGAAGCAGATTAGATTGGGAACAGAGCCTAAAACAGAGTGGGACCAATTTGTAAAAAATATCGGCATTAAGAGCGAACTTTCCAAACTAGGGCGGTGGATATAAAAAATATGGGAAGAATGAACAAAGCACGGAAATAGAACTGAAAACATTTCACAACTGAACCAATGGAGCACCATCACTTTTCACAACTACAGCCTCCTAACCAGGCTCCTAAGCAACGTCCACACACAGCCCCGCCAATGCATCACCCCCACCACAGCCCAAGGCTTCGTTTTACAAAGTAAATCAAATCACATCTCAAGGCCCTCCACCCTTTCTCCCTACATGCCAGCAAAACTGGCCTTTTCATTTCCTAGCAGTTCAAGTTCTTTCCTGCCTCAGGATCCTTCCACACTGTTTCCTATATTGGGAAACCGGCACCCTGGCTTTTTCTTTTACCAGGTAAACCCTAAAAGAGCTTCAAATCTCATTTAAATGTCACTGTCTCTCTCCAATCTAACCTTGTGTCCCAACCCTTAAACTCTCTCTTGAAATACTTAGCACACATTGAGACATAAGTTTGTGTATATTTGATTGATATCTATTTCCCCATCAGACCAGTCCCAGAGAGCTAGGATTAAGACTATTCGTTACCTAGTGCCCAGCTTGGCACCTGGCACCGGGAGGAGCTCAGCAAACACTTCCTTAATTAGTCATAAATAAGCCACAAAAGATCACTTCAAGTTCCCAACTGGGAAAATGATAAAGGGAACATAGGAACATCAGGTTTGCGTATAAAGTCAAATTGTATCTGGGGTAGGCTGAGTTTGAAGAAATAGTGAGTGGCATAGGTCTGAGATGTATATGCGGAGTCATCAAATATTTAATGATCACTGAGCCAGAAGAGTAAATGTAACATTATTGGAAGAGGACGAGAAGCAAAATAAAGTCAAGGCAGATTCGAGAACACTTCTATTTAACTTGCAGGAAAAGAAAACAAATAGACAAAATGTTGATATTCCTAATATGTACAGAGCTCATAAAATAGAAAATACCAACAACTCTAGAGAAAATGAGGCCAAAGAAATGGAGTTAACAGAAAAAGAAATGCAAATGCTTCTACCATGTAGAAAGATATTCAGCCCAATGTGTACCTCAAGGTAAACATAGTATGTTATCTAAAAAAAATTCACTGTTGATTTTAATGGTTCTGAAATGTCTATAAAGAAGAAATTTTAAAAGCTAAAAAATATTCAATCTCACTCATAATGAGAAATGAAAATTAACAGTACAATGAACTTCTACTTGGCAAAAAACCCCAAAGTTTGTCATGTTCTGCTGATGAGGTTATAGACACCCTCGCACTTTGCTGATGGGAACACAAAGAGATAACATTCCTTTGAGGATAAATGTGGCAATATCTAGTAAAACTGCATAGTCATTTACCCTTTGACCCTGCAATTCCACATCTAGGAATCTGTCCCAAATACACAATGGCAAAATATAAAAAGATATCTATATGCACAAGACTAGGCATTGAGTACTATTTACAAAAAAAAAAATTAGAAACAACCCAAATGCCCATCAATTGGGAACTGGTTAAATAAACTATGTAGCTATAAAAAAGAATGAGTAATTTACTACTAAGGAGTGATCTCCAGGATTTATCAAGTAAAAAGCTAGGTATGTTGTATGATATCATTTATTTAAGAAAGGAGGAATATGAATAAATAGGATGCTTACCTTAAAAAAAATTCCAGAATGAAAGAATAAACTGAAATTTTTAAAACACGGTTACTTAGAAGGGGAAGGAAAGAAATGGAGAGAAAACAGAGAAGTTAGACTCCTCTGACTAAACCTTGTTTTGTCGATTTGACTTTGAAATCATGAAACTATTATATATGATTATAAAACAAAATTACATTTTAGAACAGTATTAAATATCAAAAATAAAATAAATGAACTTGAATGTATATGCGGTTGGTAGCATAATTAATTGTACAGAAAACAATTAGTAAGACTTGCCCAACCAGTATGGAGGGCAGCCTCTGAGAGGGGTCCAATGATCCCCACTTCCTGGTATTTTCACACGCTTAGGTAATTACCTTCTCTTAAGTATGGACTAGATTCAGAGACTTGCTTCTAAGAATAGAATGCAGAACACCAATGTTCATAGCATCGTTATTCACAATAGCCAAAACGGAGGAAACAAACGTCCATCAATGGATGAATGGACTCACCAAATGTGATGTATCCATTCAATGGAATATTATTCAGCCTTAAAAAGGACTGAAATTCTGACACACTATAACATGGATGAACCCTGAAGACATTATGCTAAGTGAAATAAGCCAGTCACAAAAGGACAAATACTGTATGATTCCACTTATGAAGCACCTACAGTAATCAAATTCAGAGAAAGTATAATGGTGGTTGCCAAGGGCTGGGAGAAGAGGTGAATGGTAGGTTATTGCTTAATGGTATAGTTTTGGTTTGGAAAAATGAAAACAATTCTGGAGATGGATGGTGATGATGGTTGCACACCAGTGTGAATGCACTTAATGCCAACGAACTACACATTTAAAAATGGTTACAATGGTGAATTTAATGTTATGTATATTTTACCACAACAATGTTTTTAAAGGAATGCAGCATATGTTGTGGGCTGTCACTCTAAGAATAGGTTATGAAAAGGCCACGGCTTCTGTCTTGGACACCCTTTCTCCTTTGCTCCAAACTAACAACCAGCCGCTGTATTATTAGCTGCCCGATGGTCTCTGGCCAACAGCCTGAAAGGACCTGAGACCTGCCAATAATCACATGAGTGCTTGAAAGCACCCCAGAAGGATTCTTTGTGCCACCCTCCCACTGAGCCTTGGGATGAATGTGGACTCAGCTGATACTTAGGATGCAACTTTATGAGACCCTGAGCCAGAGGCACATAGTTAGGCCACAAGGTACAGAAACTGACCCACAGCCACTGTGAGATAATAACGTTTGTGTTAAGTCACTAAGTTTTGGGGTGATTTTTTACACAGCAATAGATAACTAAGAGTCTCGGGCTCTATCAACTAAGCTAGCCAAACGTCACTCAGCAACACAGGAATAGGGGAATGTATCCTACACCTGAAAAAAGAACTGAAAATTCCATTGCTGGGTAAACAGATGCGTCCCCAACTTACAATGGTGCGACTTAACGATTTTTCAGTTTTACAATGGTGCAAAAGCAATATACACTCAGGAGAGCCATATTTCAAATTTTTAATTTTGATCTTTTCCTAGACTAGCAATATACAGTATGTTACCCTCTCAAAACGCTGGGCAGCGGCAGCGAGCGACAGCTCCCAGTCAGGCACGTGATCACGAGGGTGAACAACCAATACTCTGCAGTGTCCTGTGTTGCCTGCCAGTGTTTACCTGGATATGTGTTCTGAGCATGGTTAAGGTAGGCGAGGCTAAGCTATGATGTTTGGTAGGGTAGGTGTATTAAATGCATTTTCAACTTGCTATGGTTTATCAGGATGTAACCCCATCGTGAGGAGAGGAGAAGCTGTATACACAAGAGAAAACAGTGCACAGGTCCACCAAAGACATATACAAGAGTGTTCATAGCAACTTTATTCATAATCGCCCCAAACCAGAAGTATCCCAAATATCCATCAACTGGGGAATGGATAAAAAATTGTGGTATTTCACACAATGGAATACTAGAAGGCAATGGAGAGAAAAAAAAACAACCCAAAGTACTATTGAATGCAACATGGGTAAATCTCACAGACATAATATTGAGCGAAAGAAAGCAGACAGAGACAAAACTTTAATGTAGGTATTGCTATTCTGAGACTGTTGTGTGTAGTAACAGGGTACTATAAATGAGTAATCACGCAATGTTCGAATTGTATTATTCCTGGTATCATTGACAATCAGAATTCTAAGCTGAGAGAAAGATACAAATGAAAATTTCAAAAGAGTAAGATAAAATCTTGTAGTGCTGAAACCTGAATTAGATGTATCACTGCGAATTCACGAGGTTCTCTATCTGAAAATTTTTTTCCTAGTTCTGATGACTGAAAAGGCCTAGAAACAGTGATCAATGAGAAGCCCTAGAGCTCAGGTTGTAGTCTTGAAATTCCATTCCCCAATAAAGGAATCAGGGCTCCGTAAAGAAACTGCTGATACCAGGTGTGGGGAGGAAATGTTCGTGATGAGCCTGGAATGCATTGTCATATTATTAGGCTGGTGCAAAAGTAATTGCAGTTTAAAAAGTTAAAAATTACTGCAAAAACCGCAATTATTTTTGCACCAACCTAGATAAAGACGCTACCAAAAACTACTAATAGCATCATGTTAAAATAATTCAGTAATCAACTTGAAAAGGCTCCCACTAGCCAAAGATTAAATAATTTAAGCATCAATAAGGATAATGACCATAAATAATTATTTTAAAAGTCCAGTATGTTTAAATTTAAGAGTTCACAATGGGTCCGGGGGAGAAGGGAAGACCGCACGTAATTGGTCATCACTGGAAAAGGCTAATATAACCAACACATTTTTTAAAATTGGTAAGCCAAGGAAAACTACCAAGATTTCATCCAACCTTTCTCACTATACAGTCACGCACTGCTTAATGACAGGGATACATTCTGAAAATCGCATCGTTAGGTGATTTTGTTGCTGTGTGA
Source organism: Rhinolophus sinicus (assembly GCF_036562045.2). Classification (NCBI taxonomy): domain Eukaryota; kingdom Metazoa; phylum Chordata; class Mammalia; order Chiroptera; family Rhinolophidae; genus Rhinolophus; species Rhinolophus sinicus. The sequence goes on from NC_133752.1 coordinate 79,558,451, forward strand.
CCATCAGAGTGCACTTAGATATAGCTAGATGGTACCGCCCACTGCATACGTAGGCTGTATGGTGCAGCCTACTGCTCCCAGGCTACCAGCATGTTACTGTACAAAACACGACATTAAATCAAGCACAAGAGAAAATGACGCAACCAAGAGATGTGCTAAACATGAGATGTCTGAAGCTGCTGCTGGCATAACAACATATTGTTTTACAGCACAGTAGAAAGAGTACACTCTAAAATAATGATAAAAAGTATACTATAGTAAATCATAAACCAGCAACATAGTCATTTATTATCATTATCAAATATTACCGTATTTTGCAGTGTATAATGTGCTCCCGTGTATAATGCGCACCCACATTTTTGGCCCAAACTTTCAGGGAAAGAAATCTTTCATTTTTTTATTCAAATTTTTATTTGTTTACATGTAGGTACTTGTTTTTGTATTATAAAGGAATTTTAGCATTTATTTTATAACATTATGGTTCAAGAAATTTTACGTAACAAATCATCACAAAACACAAGAATAGATACAAGGTATAAGAAATGTTATATACTGAGAACAAATTTACGGTATCTATGCATCATAGAAGGCCAAGAACTCTTTGTCGTTGCAAGTTTGTCGTAAGTTCAACAAAACCAATGATCGCATTCAAGGGTATTATTTTGCATATGGATGTCATTATTGATTTCTAGGGTTACACTTTTAACCCTTAAGCATAACTAAAAGAATTAAAAACATTTATATAGATATGGAATTAGTACTACCCATGTGTAATGCACATTCTTCTTTTTCCCTCACAAATTTGGGCAAAAAAGTACACATTATTATACACAGCAAAATACGGTATGCACTTACATAATCTTACATGCTATACTTTTATACAACTGGCAGCACAAGCTTATTTACAGCAGCATCACCACAAACACGTGAGTAATGCATTGTACTAGGATGTTATGACAGCTACATTGTCACTAGGCGATAGGACGTTTTTAGCTCCATTATAATCTTATAGGACCACTGTCGTACATGTGGTCCCTCATTGACTGAAACACTGTTATGTGGCCCATGACTGTACAGACTCTACTACAGGGCAACAAATAGTACATGAGGAAGTTTCTCTTTATAGACATTCCACCCAATATATGAACAGTAAAGTTACAGTATTAAAATATCACTATCTTGCAAACCCTAATGATTTAATAGAGCTAAAGCAGGGAGTCTATCACCTGTTTTTGTAAATAAAGTTTTACTGGAACACAGCCATGCCCAGTCATTTACATTTTGTCTATGGCTCCTTTCCCATTACCGACGGAGTTTAGTAGTTGCTGCAGAGGAGACCAGATGGCCCACAGAGCCTAAAATATCCACTACTTGCTCCCTTACAGAGAAAGTTTGCCAACCTCTCATCTAAAGCATTGAGCACAAATGGCAACTAATCAGAAACAAGTAGACGTATGCACCACAGACACTTGCCAAGGGCATAGACTGGCCAAAAATAGTCAAACCTGAATTTGAGGAAGTCTCTAGATCTACCAATTAACAAGAAATACAAAGAATAAATGAGTATGTTTCACAGAAATGTAATCAGAAGCATCCACATCTACAGGATAAAGACCCAATTTGTACAAATAAATTTTAAGGACAAAAAGGGGAGGTGGGGGTGGAGGAGAAATCTTAAGAGAAAAAATCAACCAATTGCAACGGGGGGAGGGCTTATGCAGATCCTGATTCAATCCAGTCAACTGCTTTAAAAATGTATGAGAGAATTAGAATTACCACCATCTGGATATTTGATTATATTGGAATTGTTATTTTTTCATAAGGGTGATATGGTATTGCGGTTATATTTCTCTAAAAGAAGATCTTATACTTTCAGAATACACACTGAAGTACAAATAAATTTTAAGTCTAAGATTTGCTTTAAAATAATACAGGAGTGGGAGAAATCAGTGGGAGACAGACAATTCGGCCATGACTCGATAATTACTGAATCCAAGTGATGAATACAAGGGGGTTCATTATACAAGTCTATCCACTTTTGTGTATGTGTTACATTTTCTATAATAGAAATTAAAAATAAGGCAAAAGATTTCATCTTCGGACACAAGAAAAAAATCTGAAGTAAAAAGAATAGGTTAGGAAGTATGCTAGAGAGCCCCAAAATGGCAACCTGACGTGACCAGGTGTGCAGCCTCCCAAAAAAGGGGTAAGAAGCCAAGCTTGAAAAGAACTAGTTTAGAGATTGAGTAAATGATTACTGAGTAGATCCAAACTTAGTTATGTGACCTTTTCCAACTGCACCAAGCAGCCAGAACTAGGAAGAAAGAATGTAGATGGAAAATTAACAGGTTTGAGATTTGGTAAAACAGGTTCTTCAGGATGTTAAAGGCAAGAGAATGTAATATGCTGAGGGTTTGGGTGAGTAAAAAGCTAATGAGGCTAGGAAATAACTAACTTGCTTAGAAAAAACAAGATAATGCCCAGAAACTATAAGTCATAACAAAGACAAAGAACCAATTTGAAAAGTATGATATGATACTTTTCAGGGTTATGACCATGACAGGAAACTTTCCAAGACCTCAGAAACGGAAGTGCTCCAGGTGATGACGAGGTCTAAGGCAAGAAGTAATAGGTGTGAATAGTACACGACCTTTGAGGCTCCCATCCTGGTGAACTAATGCTGGTTTTTTAATTGGTTCCAGCTACCCGCCAAAGAATCCCACCCTTCTCCCAAGCTCATTTCAGAAGGTAGGTATCTGTATGTTTTAAAAAGGGTCCTATGATTAGAACCACTGGTCTAAGATGTACTGATGCTGGAAAATTACTAAGGTGAAAATGATGGATGCTAGACAAGACAAGGAAGCAGGATTAGAGCCACTAATACAATAAAAGAGACAGAAAGGGAACATCTTAGTCAAACGAAAAAAAATTCTAGAGGTCATTAATAGTAGAGAAGGATAAGAATGTGGAGAGGAGTAAGACATCAACTTCAAAAGAAAATAGCTCATTAAAAATTATTCTGTGAAACTGATTTTAAAAATGTTCTGATAGTGAGAACCTTATTCTAACTCCAACAATTCAAAGAAAATAGTCTAAAAATATCTCTATCAGATAAATTAGGAAGAAAAGGTATCCTCAAAAAAACAAAAATCTATCAATTTGTTCATTATCGTCGTTAAGCGTTAGGTATGAAGGCACCAAAAAAAACCTTATAAATTGTTTTAGTTTAATTCACTCATTTCATAGATGAGAAAACCAAGTTCCATTAAGGCTAACTAACTTGTACTCAAGAACACAATGCAATTAGTGATTAGAACTAGAGCTGAAATGTACACCATTCTTCACTGACCTCCCTGCATTGTATCCTCATCTAACACCATGGTTTCCATTTGGTAACTTACTTCCTAACAATGCCAAATGTCATTATGTATTTTCATTCATAAATAGCAGTCATTTAGGAAAAATCTGTTGACTGACAACTCAAAATGAGCCTACTTCAATAATTTTACTTTAAAGGTCTCCAATTTCGGCAACTTGTTTTGTTCAATTTTACTCCTCTTCTCCTCCGCCCCCCCCCCCCACAAATAAAGTGTTCTGAGTAAATCCCAGAGATGTTCAAAAACAAGTTGGCTAACTAGCATCTATGATTCCAAAAAATGCTAGAATATGAAAAGGCACACATAGTTGCATGCTACAAAAGGAAGAGCTGGCATTACACACCTCTCTTATCATCTCCATAAATGTGTGCATAATATACAATTGCTAGGAAGTAAGCCGTTCTTGACCCACTGTATTCAAACACCTAAATAGATAAGAAAAGACAGTAACAGGATAAACTACCTCAGCGTTACAATCAGGGATTACAAAGTACACACACATAAAGTTCATTATGTATTTTTATATTTATTCATTATAAATATTACAGATTATACTGTACCCAGAATATAATATGGAAAGAATGTTTTGAAGCCTCCAAAAACCTGATGTTACTGCTATTTTCAGATGTGATTTCTTTAAATTAGCAAAAAGTGTAGGTATTATTCATAGGTTAAAAAAAAAGCATAAAAAAGGGGAAGGCAATTCAAAAACTGTTTTACAAGTTTCTATTTTTTTTTTTTTTTAAAGTACATATCCTTACCACTTAGAAAGTATTGATGAGGCACAGAGTTTGTCGACAAGACACCAAATTTGGAAAGGATCCATCTAGAAGACTTTTCAATCTGGAGCTTGTACTTTATAGGCACGCAAGTGGGCACACTCGTGCAAAGCAGTAGTGATTCACCATGTACAAAGCAGAATATGGAATGGTAAAGTCTGGAAGACAAAAAAAGAGAGAAAAGAAATATGGTTGGTTATTAGCAACACCCATGTTTAAAACAAAAGTTGTAACATTTTAGCAGTTTTCATATAACATATATCATTGTTCAAATTCATTTTTATAATTGAGAATTTGGCCAAGAAGAACTTACTTATGGAAAAAAAAACAATCTCAACTATACAGGGAAAGAATCTATCTGGAGAGAGAAAACAAGAAAAGGAGAATTAGTCTTCTAAAGGTTTTAATTTAAATATTTTTTCACCACCCAAAACACCTTTCTCAAATATATGATGTATTTACTTGCCATCTAAACATAATTACCTGTTTCATGATGACACAAGGCCATCATCATAAGAGCGTTTACATAGTATTTAAGGATATATATACATTATGGGATTGGGGTAATGACCCCTGCCTTTCAAGAGTTACCCTAAGAAGTAAGTAGCCACCATTGCTAGTGGTAGTGGCACTATCTATAAAATTAAGAATGCATTTCTCCTGTTTCCACAATCCTCCTTCTGGGACATTTTTCTACAGATATATAGAAATTGCAGAAAATAAAGTATACAGCAAGACTATGGTAGGATTATTAGAAAAAGTGAAATACTGAAACCCCAAGAGGATTGGTAAAAACACCTATGA